>NC_073627.1:23435000-24685000 GCF_029407905.1 Bubalus kerabau | reverse complement strand
TGCTAGAGGCTTTTCAGACCATCCAACTAATACAAATCTGTGCTGCAGATTTGTGTTAGGGCTAGCCTTTAGTTATACATTTTCCAGAGTTTGTTTCATTTTCCTGTGGTATCAAGAATCAAGGCAGCTCATTCTGGTTGCAGATCTTCCAGATGGAAAGATTAGATGTATTTCTGGATTAGCCTAACAATGAAAGTGTAGACTTTAAGTGCCTCACCTACATGAGGGGGTATAAATTAGAATCTCCACCTTAGGCAGACCCGGGGCTCTGTCTTATTCCTTGATCTCCTTGAAGTCTCAAAAACTGAGAGCTACATGGTTTGATAATTTCTCTGCTTATCTCTCAGGGCTCCTACCACCACTTGGTTTTGGCTGAATATTCGTTATTTTTATTAATGAATTTAGAAGGTATTTTTAGTATTTTATCCAAAATTTTTAGTTTTCAGCAGGGGAATTAGGATATCTGGGTTTATGATATCATCTTAAAATCAAATTGGGTCTTGAACCCAGCCAAAACCCTGACTGGGACTTGGACTATGTTCTTTTAATTAGAATCACTCATCTGGTGTCTGGACTTACTGAGACTCAAATTCTTTGTGTCTCCATGCAGAAGGAAGTCAGCAAGAGGCACAGTAATAGGCAAGAAATAGATTTATTACTGTAAGATGCTTGTGAGAGATGCAAGTGAGCAGGGGAGAGGGTACTGCCCTGAGGATTAAGTGGGCTACAATTTTATAATCAAAGGAAAGTGGAGGAGGGCGAAAAGACCGCCTTCTTCACATAGATGTCAGGCTTACACCACCAGCTCCTCCTTCATGTTGGGCAGGAGAGTTTCTAACCATATGAGGTCAAACTAGGATTATCATAGTGCTTATTCAAACCAACAGAAGGGTGGTAACATTTTTCTTTCACTTAATGACCTGGGGCACATCTCATTCTTTTACTTCTGGCTTTATAGTTAAGTCTGCTTTGTTCCCGAAGAAGGCAATGGCACCCCACTCCAGTACTCTTGCCTAGAAAATCCCATGGACGGAGGAGCCTGGTAGGCTGCAGTCCATGGGGTCGCTGAGGGTCGGACATGACTGAGCGACTTCACTTTCACTTTTCATTTTCGTGCATTGGAGAAGGAAATGGCAACCCACTCCACTGTTCTTGCCTGGAGAATCCCAGGGATGGGGCAGCCTGGTGGGCTGCCGTCTATGAGGTCGCATAGAGTCGGACACGACTGAGGGGACTTAGCAGCTGCTTTGTTCCACAGTGTTCCAATAGCTTTCTTGAACGATCATTAACTTACAGTCATCTCCAAGCATTTCCTAGGTTTCCTTCTCTATCCACAGTCCCCTACTGGGACCTCTGCAACTACCTGTTTAGCTATCCCGTTCTGTCCCCATCAATCTGAAATGGAAGTCTGCATCATTTATTTTTCAATCATATTCATAAAATTTCTTTAGAAAATACTTAGGCTTTTAAGTGCATTGCCTTTATGTGCCAAACCTTTTTTCCATCCCTTTATGTTATTCTTTCCTTTCAATACTCTGCCTTTAAGCATGACACATACTCATTGAATTTTAGCATGTGAAACTGATATCTTTGGCTGATGAAGAATTATGTAATGTTAGGCAGAGAAAAAGATTTCAAGGGCAGCTGAGGTCTGCAATGTTCATGCAGTTTTGGGTCATTTTTGCCTCTTGTTTTCTCTTATGGTTTAAACTTCAATTTTTAAATACTTCTAAATAGCCCTGTTTATTTTCCTCCTTAACATTTCTGGTAAACAGACAGCTTAATGTTTATCAAAGGAACATTTTTAAGGACAGCATGAGCATGGTCTCCATTTTCAGCATGTTTGGTTTTGAAGCACATAATAGAAGCATTTTGAGCATCTGATTCTCCACATTTTATCAAATAACAAGCTTTATTTTCTATGAGTGCTCTGATTATTGCAGCAAGAGCAAGAAAAGACAGCAGAGAGGAGAGGAGATGGACTCTTCTCTCTCTTCTATTTCTCAACTCAAAGGGGCCTTTCTTTTTCTCACTTTCCTTTTATTTGCTAAAACCTCTGACCAGCTTGGAGGAAGCCATCCTCCATCCTTCAGAAAGGGAACAAAAATGGTACTGCTCTCACTTTCAGGAGCATCCTCCAGGTGACCTGCTTAGATCCCAGTGCTTTCTGGGACATCATTTTCTTCTTTTTTTGCTCTCCTGTCTCTCTGGCTTCTCCTCACCGATTTCTCAGCTCTTTTCTTTTACCTATTCCTTAAATGCCAGTGCTCATCAAGGCTGTGCGAGAGATCATTTTCTCTCTATCCAAACACTCGCCCCCACCCCTGGCTCCCTCCACTACCCTATATTGATGATTCACAAAGATAGATCTCCAGGTCAGCCTCGCCATGAGCTCCAGATCCCCATACCCAACTACCTACTGGATACCCTCTCCTGGATGGCCTGGGGTCTTCTCAACCCAGTATGTCCCAAACTTATTTTTATTTTCTAAAACAATTTCATTTATTTATATTTTTGGCTGTGCTGGGTCTTCATAGCTTTACATGGGCTTTCTCTAGATGCAGCAAGCAGGAGCTAGTCTTCGTTGCGGTTCGCCAGCTTCTCATTGTGGTGGTTTCTCTTGTTGAGGAGCACAGGCCCTAGAGTTCGCAGGCTTCAGCGGTTGTAGCTCACAGGCTTAATTGCTCCAAGGCATGTGGAATCTTCCGGAACCAGGAACAAACCTATGTCCCCTGCATTGGCAGGCAGATTCTTGTCCACTGCACCATCAGGGAAGTTCCCAAACTCATTTTTCTGCTCAGCTGTCCACCTCCACTAGTATCCATTGCTAACTTCCTGCTTCTGTTTCAGCCAGAATCTGGCAATAATTCTACATCACTCTGTATCCTTTTTTCCTTATCTCCTTCGTCCTCTAAGGCTGACCAATTCTTTCTTCATATACATAATTGTAGTAATAGTAGTTTAATCACTAAGTCATGTCCAAGTCTTGCGACCCCATGGACAGTAGCCTGCCAGGCTCCTCTGTCCATGGGATTCTCCAGGCAAGAATACTGGAGTGGTTTGCCATTTCCTTCTCCAATAAACATAATTAATACCAAATAATATGATATGATATTATTCATTCTCTATTCCATTACCAATGCTACTGCCCTATTCAGCCTGGCCCTTATCCTTTCTTGCTTAGGCATCTGCCCTCCACTCTGCCTCCAGGGGTCCTCCAGAGTAAAGGTTCTAGAATATAAATCTGAGGATATTGTTCTCTTGCTTAAAATCCTTCACTGGGGCACTTACCTTCAGAACACATTAGAATCCCTCAGGGTAGCATGCAAATTCCCCTACTTCTATCCTGGCACTTGCCTCTCCTGGCCACACCTGCCCTTGTGTGCGGGCAGACTGAATAACTCGCAGTTCCCAAAGGCCCCAGGCCAGTGTGCTTTGCTGGGAATGCTTTTCTCCTTCTCACTTCTCAGCCAGCTCATTTCTGTTTATCCTTCCAGACTCAGCTCAGCATCACCTCCCCTTGAAAACCTCCCTTGACACATAATTCCTCTCCCTTCCTCCGCCTGAATTAGCACCTCTGCTGAGCACTTCTATGTCTTAGAGCCTCTTGGTCTATAGCATGGGGCTCACTCTACTGGGTTGTAAGCTTCTTGTGGGTAGGAGCTATTTCCTACTCTGTTTGGGATCTTTGGCACCTACCAGGAGCTGGGCATTTTAATCAGTGAGTGTCTCTTGATTGACTTCTTGTTCCCAAGTTCTTCTGTGTATTATCTGTGTGACTTTGAATGAGTCTTTTAACCTCCTTATATTTTAGTAGAAATAATAATAATATGCCTATCACAAGGATTAAATGAGAAGGCATTGCAATGAGAAACCCATGCACCACAACGAAGAGAGCCCCTGCTCTCTTCAACTAGAAAAAGCTTATTTTTGTGTATAGTGTGACCGAGTGTTTTAACTTCAATAATTTACATATGACTGTCTAGCTTTCGCAACGCCACTTGACGAAGAGACTGTCTTTTCTCCATTGTATTATATATTCTTGCCTCCTTTGTTGAAGATTAATTGACCGTCTATGTGTGGCTTTATTCTGGGCTCTCTATTCTGTTCCATTGATTCATGTGTCTGTTTTTGTGCCAATACCATGCTTGTTTGATTACTGAAGGTTTGTAGTGTCATGTGAAGTCTGGGAGGGTGATGCCTCTAGGTTTGTTTTTTTCCCCTGAGGATTGCACTGGCAATCCTAGGTCTTTTATGGTTCCATATACATTTTAGGATGATTTTTTCTAGTTATGTGAAAAATGCCATGCGTAATTTGATAGGAATCACATTAAATCTGTATATTGCTTTGGGTAGTATGGCCATTTTAATTATACTGATTCTTCCAATCCAAGAGCATGATATATATTTCCATTTCTTTAAATCTTCAGTTTCCTTTATCAGTGTTTATAGTTCTCAGTATATGTCTTTCACCTCCTCAGTCAGGCTTATTTCTAAGTATTATTTTTTAATGTGATTTAAAAAGGAATATTTTCTGTACTTTCCCTTTCTGATATTTCATTTTTAGTGTAAATAAATGCAACAGATTTCTGTATGTTAATCTTGTATACGGCTACCTTGTTGAATTTGTTTAACAGTTCTACTAGTTTTTGAGTGGAGACTCATGTAACAGTCTATGGGACAATGCTGGTTTCAAATAATGATCAGTCGTCATGTTTTAGATGCCTAACTAAATGCTAAGCGCTTTATGTGCATTCCCTTATTTGATCTTTCTATCATCTCCACAATGTTATTGTTATTCTGTTTTACAGATGAGGAAGCCATAGCTTAAAGGAGCTATATATAACTATGATAAAAGGGTAAGTTAAAAATAAATGTATCACAATGGAAAGTGTCCACAATAAATTGGTTTTTTGACCATACTGGATCTTAGCTCACCAACCAAGGATTGAACCTGTGCCTCTTGCATTGGAAGTGCAAAGTTTTAACCACTGGACTGCCAAGGAAGTCTCTAAATTTTTTTTTTTTTTTTTAAGCAATGATCATCCATTATCAGAAAAATAAAATATACCTATATCACTTATTTTAAATTAAGACATTAAGTGACTTGCTTGCGGCCGTTCTACTAACCACAGGGCCAACACTTGAATCCTGGGCCTGTGATGACTCTTATCCCCACGAGGAGCCATAGAGATAAAAAGGCTTTGGAGGGCATAGGACCTAAACTACCACACATGACAGGTCCTCTTTCTGCAATACTCTTGGAAAGTGGCCAGCTAGCCCCTGCTTGAATACCTATAGTAATGGAGAGTTCGTTACCTTCCTAGGCAGCATGCCCCATTGTTGACTACTTAGGAATCTGTTCATCCTCAATTCTGTCCTTAAGTTTGGAATGCTCTTAGTGGAGGTGGCCCCCTTGCGCTAGACTGAAAGGATAGGCTGGTTTGCACTGGTCTCTAAGGAGAGTCCAGCACGTTCCCCACTGCTTCACGGGGATGGGAGCCCTCATCTGCCTCCACCCCTGCTCCCACCTCCCAGACCCAGCACTTCCTGTGGACTGACTCAGGTAAACCTTACCAACTCAGCGTAGGCTGCCTCCCTCGTGGGGCTGCGGGGCCACAGCTGCTGCAAATGCCTGAATTTCCATTCACGGTAAAGCCTCCCTCCGCTGAAAGGATAATCAACTCCCTGCTCCACTGACAGGTTCTCAATGGGTGAGGGCTGAATGCTAGGTCTTTGGAAAGACACCAGAAAAGGCAAGAGAAGTAACAATAGCAAAGATGATATATCATATCTCTGTATTTAATTATCTTCAGTGGACAAAAGAATGCAGGAACTCTACCTGTTATCAGGCAAGAGAAGTAACAATAGCAAAGATGATGTATCAGTTGTAAAGACTCCCACTCCTTTTTCCAATGGTAAAGATTAGCCTGAGGTGCTCAACCATTGGAACTGGATCAACTGGAAACTAGGGGACGATGTGACCTTTTCTGACCTTTGTAACTTCAATCAACTAAAGCTTATACACTACCTACAGCCCAAGCTCCTTCATGAATAGGCATATATCCTTCAGTCAGTTCAGTTCAGTCGCTCAGTCAGTTCAGTTCAGTCACTCAGTCATGTCCAACTTTTTGGGACCCCATGGACTGCAGCATGCCAGGCTTCCCTGTCCATCACCAACTCCCAGAGCTTGCTCAAACTCATGTCCATCAAGTCAGTGATGCCACCCAACCATCTCATCCTCTGTCATCCCATTCTCCTCCCACCTTCAGTCTTTCCAGGGTCTTTTCCAATGAGTTAGTTCCTCTCATCAGGTGGCCAAAGTATTGGAGTTTCAGCTTCAGTATCAGTCCTTCCAATGAATATTGAGGACTTATTTCCTTTAGGATGGACTGATTTGATCTCCTTGCTGTCCAAAGGACTCTCAAGAGTCTCCTCCAACACCACAGTTCAAAAGCATCAATTTTTCAGCGCTCAACTTTCTTTATGGTCCAACTCTCACATCCATATATGACTATTGGAAAAACCAAAGCTTCGACTATATGGACCTTTGTTGGTAAAGTAATATCTCTGCTTTTTAATATGCTGTTGAGGTTGGTCATAGCTTTTCTTCCAAGGAGCAAGTGTCTTTTAATTTCATGGCTGCAACCACCATCTGCAGTGATTTTGGAGCCCAAGAAAATAGTCTGTCACTGTTTCCATTGTTTCCCTACCTATTCACCATGAAGTAATGGGACCAGATGCCATGATCTTAGTTTTTTGAATGTTGAATTTTAAGTCAGCTGTTTCACTCTCCTCTTTCACTTTCATCAAGAGGCTCTTTAGTTCTTCTTCACTTTCTGACATAAGGGTGGTGTAATCTGCATATCTGAGGTTACTAATATTTCTCCTGGCAATCTTGATTCCAGCTTGGGATGCATCCAGGCTGGCATTTCACATGATGTACTCTGCATATAAGTTAAATAAGCAAGGTGACAGTATACAGCCTTGACATACTCCTTGCCCAATTTGGAACCAGTCTGTTGTTCCATGTCTGGTTCTAACTGTTGCTTCTTGACCTGCATACAGATTTCTTAGGAGGCAGGTCAGGTGGCCTGGTATTCCCATCTCTTTAAGAATTTTCCACAGTTTGCTGTTGTCCACACAGTCAAAGGCTTTAGCAGAGTCAATGAAGCAGATGTTTTTTCTGGAATTCTCTTGTTTTTTCTATGATCCAACAGTTATTGGCCATTTAATCTCTGGTTCCTCTGTCTTTTCTAAACCCAGCTTGAACATCTGGAAGTTCTATGTTCATGTACTATTGAAGTCTAGCTTGGAGAATTTTGAGCATTGCTTTGCTAGCTTGTGAGATGAGTGCCATTGTGCCGTAGTTTGAACATTCTTTGGCATTGCCTCTCTTTGGGATTGAAATGAAAACTGACCTTTTCAAATCCTGTGGCCACTGCTGAGTTTTCCAGATTTGCTGGCATATTGACTGCAGCACTTTTACAGTGTCATCTTTTAGGATTTGAAATAGCTCATTTGGAATTCCATCACCTCCACTAGCTTTGTTTGTAGTGATGCTTCCCAAGGCCCACTTGACTTCGCATTCCAGGATGTCTGGCTATAGGTGAGTGATCACACCATCGTGGGTATCTGGGTCATTAAGATCTTTTTGTATAGTTCTTCTGTGTATTCTTGCCACCTCTTCTTAATCTCTTCTGCTTCTGCTAGGTCCATACCGTTTCTCTCCTTTATTGTGTCCATCTTTGCCTGAAATGTTCCCTTGGTATCTCTAATTTTATTGAAGAGATCTCTAGTCTTTCCCACTCTATTGTTTTCCTCTGTTTCTTTGCATTGATCACTTAGGAAGGCTTTCTTATCTCTCCTTGCTATTCTTTGGAATGTTGCATTCAAATGGATATATCCTTCCTTTTCTCCTTTGCTTTTCACTTCTCTTCTTTTCTCAGCTATTTGTATCCTTAGCTCACAACTTCCCTAATTTTGCTGTTTAGAGAGACACTGCTTTGGGAAAGATCCTTGGTGTTCTTACTTTCTGCAAGTAATAAATCCCTCCTCCTGTTCTTTGGCTTGCTTGTGTCTTTTGGCTTGACACCCACCTGAGGCAAACCCAGATTTCAGGTAACAACCCTGTCTTTTTCCACTGACAGGCTTCTCCCTTGTTGTCTTAGTTCTACTAGTGGTCTTCCCATTCTCTCCTCCCTCCTAGAGTCCTTGCTCTTGCTTTCCTCCCACATCCAGTCACTTGCCAAGGTTTTTAGATGCTCCTGCTGAAATACTGTGGCTCCCCTACCTAACCATTTCTACTACAGCCTCCCCTTCAGAAAGATCTCAGTACTTGAGCCCTAAACTGTCTTCATAGCTTATCACAAGTGTGACTTTTTCCTTTCTTCCTTCCCTTCTTCCCTATCTTCCTCTTTTTTCTTTCTTGTAACAATATTTGTTGAGCACCTACTATGTGCCAGGCGCTAATAATTTTATTGAATACCTACTAATGTCAGGTACGAGGGAAACAAAAAACTAACAGTGCAGACCCATTCCTCAAGATGTTTAGAGCAAGTGTTAGGGAAAACACTGATTGAAACTGCCTGCTCTGGCCAGGCATTGTAGTAACCATTTGCATGAGTTATTCTACGACAGGAGGTCCCAGTAAAGAACTAACAAGCCATTACCAACTGGAAAAATTGGGGAAGGTCAAAAGGAGACTCCAGTCTATATATCCTACCTACCTCCCAGAGTCCTTCTGGCTGGGATCCATCTTGGTTGAGCCATGCGCATGCCACCAGGAAGAACCCTGAGTCAGAATGATTGGCCAGACAACCCAGAAACTAACACCATTACCATAAAATCTGGACTGTGATATGTGGCAGAGTAGTCCTCCTGGGTTCCCTTATCTTGCTGCTCTTTCCCCAGGCACCCCTTCTCAATAAATTCTCTTGCTTTGTCAGCTCATGTGTTTCCTCAGACAATTCATTTCTGAATGTTGAACAAGAGCCCACTCTCAGGCCCTGGAAAGAGTCCTCCTTCCTGCAATACAAGTAGAAGGCTTATTTCAAGAGGACTACTTCCCAGTGGGGGTAAGTAAGCAGATAATCACAAAGAGGCTAGACCCTAGGCCTTCTTTCTAACCGGTCTCCTGGCTTCCATTTATTTCCTCCGTTCCAATCCATGTCGCTTGCTCTGCCCGACTGACATTCCTAACGTACAGTGACAGTTCTGCCAGGTCCCTTCATTAGCTCTTCATTGCTAATGTAAGTCCTCAACATGTTCTTATGGTGTTCACAAAGTGCCCCAGCCCGCTTCTCCACATACACCTGCATGGTTCGCCCCATCTTGCCCTTCACTGCAGCTCATCCACCAGTTGGAATATCCTGCCTCTGCCTTTCTTCTTATAGTTACCTCTCCTGTCACCTCTATCTGTAAAAACCTTAACAATAGGTCTATTTGCACTCCCAACCCTAGAAGGTATAACTCTTTCCTCCAATAGAGCTTCAAACCACCTTATCATCTTCACGTTACTCAGAAAATGGATGGCTTGATGAGCAAACACATCTGTTGGAGATGCAGAGAGCTGCAGCATCACTCTGCCTTCTGGGGGTTAACAAGCAAACCCTGAGAGCCAGCAGCAGCAGCAGCTAGGGTTCCACGGGAGAGGCAGCAGTCCAGAGCAGTCAGGGGCACCTTGGAGTCACGGAGTAAGAATGCAGATGGAACCAAAGCCAGCTACACTCAGTAAGGGCCATCGCCAGTGTCGTGATGAGGAGAGCACAGTGTGTGGCCTCTGGAATCTATGGCTTGGGGCATGTACAGCGAACTGCACCAAGTCCTGCGAAGCAATCTGTTTGCACCTCCCCCACCAAAGTTTTCCGTTTCCCTCAGTCGCGCATAAGTGCTATCGCCTTTCAACTCCCTGGACATGTTATTTTTACATCTGCTGTGCCAGTTGGTATGTTCCACTTTGTTGATCTTTTTATTTGTATATTTTGTCTTATTACTAAGTAATTTGCAGACGTGAATACAGAGAAATGTCTTGCATTGTAGCAAAAGCCAGGAACTATATTCTTCGTACCCTCTACGGTGACTCATAGGGTGACTTCTATGATTGTGTACATTCTCAAGAAATGCTGCTGATTGATGGATTCATCCCCTGAAGGGATTATATAGACTCCTTTCCATAATACTGCAGCGCAGAAGGAATTCTGAACCAAATGGAAATTTGTTCTTAAAAAATGTGTATTTACGTATTTGGCTGTGCCAGGTTTTAGTGGCGGCATGCCGGATCTAGTTCCCTGACCAGGGATCGAACCTGGCCCCCCTGCATTAGGAGAGCAGAGTCTTAGCTACTGGATCACCAAGGAAGTTTCCAAATGGAAATTTGAACAGAAAAAATCAGATTGAAATTTTTAAAAATCACGCATTTGGTTCCAGACACATAAGGAAGGAAGCCCCTAGCTCAGTGTCTGACATATGGTAGGTGTGCCAAGTTGATGTTAATGTTATTCCATGGGCACATGACAGCCAACAAGGTAACAAGTTGTGAGACAGTGCAGCTGGAGAGAACTGGTTAGGTAATATTTTCCAGCAGATAAATGTTACTCAGGGGTAACTGGCAGGAATGTTATCCATGGGGCCTGGTGGCCAAGTCCCCATGATGTTGGACTGCCAGATGGGCATTCCTGGACTTAGCAGATAATGACTATATCCTCCCCATATTATGTGGAAAGGTCAGATGCAGCCAGAGAATGCTTCATTCCCCTCTGGAGGTAATGGAAATTTTGCATATTTGGGGGGACTTTCTCATTATTGTGTCATTATTATGAGGAGGTCAAGAGCACAGATTTTGAGCATCCCTCTCCAGTAGAGACACAGGCTGAACTATTTACAGATAAAATGGTACAACTTAAGTTTGCTTCAAAATAACCCAATAAAGGAGCACGGGTGGACGTAGAGCTGCCACAAGATGGCCCTGTGTTAATGGTCATTATAACTTGGTGAGGGGTATATGGAAGTTCACAGTACTAGTTTCTGGTGGTTTTATGTATGTTAGAAATTTTCCATAATAAACATTTTGTTTTGTTATGTTTTGTTTAATTTTATTTATTTTTTTAAAGCGCAGATTTTTAGCCCAGGACAGATCTAGGTTCAAATCCCTTCCTGCTATTTTTTTGGCTGAGCAATCTTTCATTTAATGCTTCTGAGTCCAGTCTCCAATTCCTAAAACATTTGTAAGAATAATTCCAGGCTCACAAATTTGTTGCAAGTACATAAAGCCTAGAACATGGTTGGCAATCAGTAATGCTACTATGAGTTTCCTTGAGCCTAACCCTCTAGTTATACCAACTCTTAGGAACAACCTGTAATCATGGTATGGTTGCAAGCAGATGGCTGGCCCACTGTCTTGACCGCAGAGTCCGTCACAGCTTTGGCAGATGGAATGGAACTGGGGATCAAATTATAGGTTTCAGACCCTTTACTAAAACTCCTGGGGGGCATTTCTTTTACAGCATTTTTATTCTTTATAAATTTTTCAAAACTGAAGCATAGTTGATTTGAAATATTATATGAGTTTCAGATGTGCAGTGTAGTAGTTTATTATTCTTTGATGTTGAAAATGGCCATGAGAGGAGAGAAGAGGCGGTGGGAGGGGTTTGATGATGCCACTTTTCTTGGCTGTCAGTGTTCCTGGGTTCACAGCTCTGCTGTCACTAGGAGGGGTCAGACCGGGAAAGCAGACCCTGAGATGTACACGGTCAAAGTTGAGGGAGGTCCCGTCTGCAGATCCTTCCTTCCAGGACAGTTGCCTGTCCTCCCTTTCATCTGTTCACAGGCAGCTAGCATTTCACAGGTTGTCCAGGGACTTGGGGTTCTGTACACCTGGGCACATTTTCAGGCTCCGGCTGGCAAGGCAGCCCCATCCATTTTGTAGAGGAGCCTGTGCTGGAAGAAGAAAAGTGAGATCACAGGGAATTCATTAGCATCCCAGATTCTGCTGCTTTCCTCTCTACAGGTCCTCCCCCACCAACCCCCACACCGCCTAATCTTTATCCCAGCAATTTCCCTTTAAAGTGGCTGAGGGAATCTGTCAAAGCTGGGCCAAGAACTTGCCTTTTCTGGTGTCTTTTCTAAAGACCCAGCATTCAGCCCTCACCCAATGAGAACCTGTCAGTGGAGCAGGGAGTTGATTATCCTTTCAGCGGAGGGAGGCTTTACCGTGAATGGAAATTCAGGCATTTGCAGCAGCTGTGGCCCCGCAGCCCCACGAGGGAGGCAGCCTACGCTGAGTTGGTAAGGTTTACCTGAGTCAGTCCACAGGAAGTGCTGGGTCTGGGAGGTGGGAGCAGGGGTGGAGGCAGATGAGGGCTCCCATCCCCATGAAGCAGTGGGGAACGTGCTGGACTCTCCTTAGAGACCAGTGCAAACCAGCCTATCCTTTCAGTCTAGCTCAAGGGGGCCACCTCCACTAAGAGCATTCCAAACTTAAGGACAGAATTGAGGATGAACAGATTCCTAAGTAGTCAACAATGGGGCATGCTGCCTAGGAAGGTAACGAACTCTCCATTACTATAGGTATTCAAGCAGGGGCTAGCTGGCCACTTTCCAAGAGTATTGCAGAAAGAGGACCTGTCATGTGTGGTAGTTTAGGTCCTATGCCCTCCAAAGCCTTTTTATCTCTATGGCTCCTCGTGGGGATAAGAGTCATCACAGGCCCAGGATTCAAGTGTTGGTCCTGTGGTTAGTAGAACGGCCGCAAGCAAGTCACTTAATGTCTTAATTTAAAATAAGTGATATAGGTATATTTTATTTTTCTGATAATGATGATAATTGTTAAAAAAAAAAAAATTTTTTTTTAGAGACTTCCCTGGCAGTCCAGTGGTTAAGACTTGGCATTTTTAATGCAAGAAGCACAGTTTGATCCTTGGGTGGGGAACTAAGATCCAGCATGGCCAAAAACCAATTTATTGTGGACATTTTTCATTGTAATACATTTAGTTTTAACTTATCCTTTTCTCATAGTTATATACTTTACTCCTTTAAGCCACGGCTTTCTCATTTGTAAAATAGAATAACAAATAAAATTGTGGAGATGATTAAATAAGAGAATTCACATAAAGTGCTTAGCATTTAGTTAGACATCTAAAACATGACAACTGATCATTATTCAAAACCAGCATTGTCCCATAGACTGTTATGTGAGCCTCCACACAAAAACTAGTAGAACTGATAAAAAAAAATTCAGCAAGGTGACAAAATTAACATACAGAAATCTGTTGCATTTATTTATACTAACAATGAAATATCAGAAAGGGAAAGCAAAAAAAAAATTATTTTAAAATCACATTAAAAAGAATAAAATACTTAGGAATAAGCCTGACCAAGGAGGTGAAAGACTTATACACTGAGAACTATAAAACACTGATAAAGGAAACTGAAGATGATTTACAGAAATGGAAATATATACCATGCTCTTAGGCTGCATTGGAGAAGTCAATGGCACCCCACTCCAGTACTCTTTGCCTGGAAAATCCCATGGATGAAGGAGCTTGGTGGGCTGCAGTCCATGGGGTCGCTAAGAGTCGGACACGACTGAGCAACTTCACTTTCACTTTTCACTTTCACGCATTGGAGAAGGAAATGGCAACCCACTCCAGTGTTCTTGCCTGGAGAATCCCAGGGATGGGGGAGCCTGGTGGGCTGCCGTCTATGGGGTCGCACGGGGTCGCACAGAGTCGGACACGACTGAAGTGACTTACCTTCCTACCTTCCTAGGCTGCATATACCATGCTCTTAGATTGGAATAATCCATATCATTAAAATAGCTGTACTATCCAAAGCAATCTATAGATTTAATGTGATTCCTTTCAAATTACCCATGACATTTTTCACAGAACTAGAATAAATAATCCTAAAATGTATATGGAACCATAAAAGACCTAGAATTGCCAAAGCAGTGCTGAGGAAAAAAAAAACAAAGCTGGAGGCATAACACTTCTAGACTTCAGATGATGCAACAAAGCTACAGTGACCATACAAGCATGGTATTGGCACAAAAACAGACATATGAATCAATGGAACAGAATAGAGAGCCCAGAAATAAAGCCACACACAGATGGTCAATTAATCTTCAACAAAGGAGGCAAGAATATATCATACAATGGAGAAAAGACAGTCTCTTCATCAAGTGGTGTTGGAAAAGCTGGACAGCCATCTGTAAATCAAAGAAGTTAAAACACTTTATCACACTATATACAAAAATAAATCTCAAAATGGCTTAAAGACTCAAATATAGACAGGACACCATAAAACTCCTAGAAGAGAACATAGGCAAAACATTATCTGACATGATTTGTAGCAATGTTTTCTTGGGTCATTCTCTCAAGGCAATAGAAATAAAAGCAAAAATAAACAAATGGGATTTGGGCATATATCCAGATGGATCTCTAAGTCAAAAAGATACAGGTACCTCAGTGTTTATAGTAGCATTATTTACAACAGCCAAGACATGAAATCTAAATGTTTACTGAGATATTTAGATAAAGAAGATGTGATACACACACACACAGTGGAATACTACTCAGCCATAAAAAGAATGAAATAGTGCCATTTGCAGCAATGTGCATGGACCTAGAAATGATCATAATAAGTGAAGTAAGTCAGAGAGAAAGACAAATATGTTATCACTTACATGTGGAATCTAAAATATGACACAAAAGAACTTATTTATAGAACAGAAATAGACTCACAGAGATAGGGAACAAACTTACAGTTACCTAAGGTGAAAGACGGGGGAGGGATAAATTAGGAGTTGGGATTAGTAGATACAAATGGCTATAAATAAATATATGTGTATATATACATATACATACATATGTATGTATATATACAACATATATACAGACTATATAAAAAGACTATATATAAAGACTTTGTTTTCTTGGGCTCCAGTATCACTGCAGATGGTGGTGACTGCAGCCATGAAATTAAAAGACACTTGCTTCTTGGAAGAAAAGCTATGAGAAACCTAGACAGCATATTAAAAAGCAGAGACATCACTTTGCCAGCAAAGGTCTACATAGTCAAAGCTATGGCTTTTCCCGTAGTCATGTATGGATGTGACAAAGTGAAAGTTGCTCAGCTGTGTCCGACTCTTTGCGACCCCATGGACTGTATAGTCCATGGAGTTCTCCAGGCCAGAATATTGGAGTGGGTAGCCTTTCCCTTCTCCAGGGGATCTTCTCAACCCAGGGATCAAACCCAGGTTTCCACATTGCAGGCGGATTCTTTACCAACTGAGCCACCAGGGAAGCCCATGGATGTGAGAGTTGGACCATAAAGAAGGCTGAGTCCCAGAGAATTGATGCTTTGGAATTACGGTGTGGAGAAGACTCTTGAGAGTCCCTTGGACAGCAAGGAGATCCAACCAGTCAATTCTAAAGGAAATCAACCCTGAATATTCACTGGAAGGACTGATGCTGAAGCTGAAGTCCCAATACTTTGGGTACCTGATGCAAAGAGCCAACTCATTGGAAAAGACCCTGATGCTGGGAAAGGTTGAGGGCAGGAGGAGAAGGGGACAACAGAGGATGAGATGATTGGATGGCATCACTGACTCAATGGACATGAGTTTGAGCAAACTCCAGGAGATGGTGAAGGACAGGGAAACCTGCCATGCTGCCAAAAGAGTCAGGTATGACTGAGTGACTGAACAACAACAACGTATATAAAGTAGACAACCAACAAGGCCCTACTGTATAGCATTATATTCACTATCTTGTAATAACCTATAATGGAAAAGAATGAAAAAGAATATGCATTGTATGTATAAGTGAATCACTTTGCTGTACACCAGAAACTAACAACACTGTAAATCAACTATACTTAATTGGGGTTCCCTGGTGGCTCAGACAGTAAAGAATGCAGGAGACCTGGGTTCTTAAATTAAAAAAAAGAAAATATAATGAACATCTCATATGTAATTTAAAATTTTCTAGAAGCCACATTAAAAAAGCAAAATTGATTTTACTAATTTATTTAACCCAACATATACAGAACATTATAATGTTAACATGTAATCAAGATAAAAATTATTAATGTGATATGTTTACAATAATTTTTTTGGTACTAAAAATTTTGGTAAATTTTTAAAAATCGAGAGTTCAGATTGAATCAGCTACATTTTAAGTTCTCAGTAGTCACATGTAGCTAGTGGCTATCATACTGAACAGTGCAACTCCAAGTCTTCCATCTGGGGGTTCTCCTGATGGCTCAGTATAAAGAATATGTCTGCCAATGCAGGAGACATGGGTTCCATCCCTGGTCTGGGAAGGTCCCTCGTCCCGTGGACCAACTACACCCACAATTCAGCTCAGTTCAGTTCAGTCACTCAGTTGTGTCCAACTCTTTGAGGCCCCATGGACTGCAGCACACCAGGCTTCCCTGTCCATCACCAACTCCCAGAGCTTGTTCAAACTCGTGTCCATTGAGTCAATGATGCCATCCAACCATCTCATCCTCTGTCGTCCCCTTCAATCTTGCCCAGCATCAGGGTCTTTTCCAGTGAGTCAGTTCTTTGCATCAGGTGGCCAAAGGATTGGAGCTTCAGCTTCAACATCAGTCCTTCCAATGAATATTCAGGATTGACTTCCTTTAGGATTGACTGATTTGATCTCCTTGCAGTCTGAGGGACTCTCAAGAGTCTTCTCCAACACCACAGTTCAAAAGTATCAGTTCGTCCATGTTCAGCTTTCTTTATGGTCCCACTTTCACATCCATACATGACTACTGGAAAAACCACAGCTTTGACTATATGGACCTTTTATTGGCAAAGTGATGTCTCTGTTTTTTAATATGCTGCCTAGGTTGGTCATAGCTTTTCTTCCAAGGAGCAAGCATCTTTTAATTTCTTGGCTGCAACTATAGAGCCTGTGCTCTAGAGCCCATGAGCCGCAACTGCTGAGCCCACGTGCCACAACAGGAAAAGCCACTGCAATGAGAAACCCGTGCACCGCAATTAGAGAATAGCCCCTGTTCACCGCAACTAGAGAAAAGTCTGAGCAATGAAGACCCAGGACAGCCAAATAAAATAGAAATGAATATTTAAAGAATTATTTTAAATCTTCCGTCTTATTTCTCCTTTGAGCTACTGTAACTCTCAGAGTTTAGTCTGCTTACCAATTTGAAAGAAAGTGAAAGTCGCTCAGTCGTGTCCAACTCTTTGCGACCCCATGGACTATACAATCCATGGAGTTCTCCAGGCCAGAATACTGGAGTAGGTAGCCCTTCCCTTCTCCAGGGAATCTTCCCAACCCAGGGATCAAACCCAGGTGTCCCGCATTGCAGGCGGATTCTTTACCAACTGAGCCACCAGGGAAGCTTACCAATTTAGGCCATAAATACAAATTAGATTGTATTGTTTTCTGTCTTGAAGCATCTCATCTTCTCTCTGATGGACTCTACAGTGAGTACCATGAAGGCAACTAGCTCCTGTATTCTCTTTCTCTTTTTTTTTTTTTGTAGGGGGTGATATGCCACGAAGCTTGCAGGCTCTTAGTTCCCCAACTAGGGTATAATTTGGGCTCTGGTGGTGAGAGTACTGAGTCCTAACCACTGGACTGCCAAGGAACTCCCTATATTTTGTATTTCTAAACTCCTGTTTTACTGGGCTCAGGTTGATGCCTAAAAAGTGCACTTTGATTGGTATCCTTAGGAATTCAACAGTAAGTGAAGTCACTGGCTTCTTTTCTACTTTCTGGCCGAAATGCCTAAGAGATGCTTAGTATTGCCTGGACCATGAATGATACTCCATAAACATTAGCTGTCATTGGTAAATTATTAATGGTGGAGGTGAAGCTCTAATGTGGTTTTCCTTTCAGAGGCAGTGGGACCTGGGAAAATCATTCAGTGTTCTGAGCTTCGGTTTCTTTTATCCTTAGTAGGAGATGCGGGTTTCCACCCTGCCAATCTCAAGGGAGAACTACGATGCTCAGATGAGATACCATACTGAGAAAGAGTTTTGAGAGCCCAGAAGGTCTGTCAATATCACCTATGATTATACTAGTACTGAACTCGGCATCTTGCTTGGTGTTGGGCTGGGAGTAAGGACAGGATCAGATTTCCCTGGTGGCTCAGACGGTAACGCGTCTGCCTACACGCGGGGCACCCGGGTTCGATCCCTGGGTGGGGAAGATCCTCTGGAGAAGGAAAGGGCAACCCATTCCAGTACTGTTGCCTGGAAAAGGCCATGGACGGAGGAGCCTGGTAGGCCACAGTCCATGGGGTCGCAAAGAGTCTGACACAACTGAGTGACTTCGCTTCAAGGACAGGATCGGGGTTCAGATGGTCCTCGAGGCATATGACTTGAACGAGTGAAAGTATTTTGAAAGCTGTAAAGCCCTAAGGGAGCTTTTTATTATGAGTGAGCGTGGAGGCAGGAGAGGGAGCCCCCTTTATGCCAAACTGGTGAGGAGCTTTGTTTTACTAGAGCATAGGGAAATACAAGTGCTGTGAGAGCCGCATTCATTTAGGTTCTTGTAATTGCAGGTTGTCAGATCTACAGCCTGTAAAGAAGGAACACATGGAACTAACAGAAAGCACTGTGGTAGATATTTCTTTAACTATCAGCTCCAAGTAAAAGAACCAGGAGAAACCTTAGAAAAGGCTCATGGGAGCTTTTATGCTTCTCTGAGCCCTGAGAGGCATAACGACTCCCTCAAAGGGACTTTTCAATAAATCTTCATAAACACAGGAAAGGGGATATTCCTTTGTAGCCTTTTGGTGTTTAACTCTGATCCCCTAGGGCCATGAACCCTTCCATGCCTCCCACTCTGCTTGGGTGTTTCTACCGCAAAAAGCGATTTTACCCAGAAATTGAGAATCAGATTACAAAGACCGGGCCTGGAAGGAGTTTGTTCCAGAAACGCCTCTGGCACTTTGCTCTGCATTTTGTGTTCTTTTCTAGTGCAGCGGGCTGCCTGTGAGTCCTGTACTTGGGTGCAGAGGACTGAGAGCTTATTTGTGCCTTTTCTCCCAAGTAACCAGAAACTGGCAGACTCAGCCCTGGGTCCTATATGAGTGGGAAGTGCTTCTGTGTCCAATGACCTGTTGTCCTGATTCTGGGATTGCCGGGGACTTCGACATCTCCCCTCATGAAGGAGAGGAAGCTAGTAATCAGAGGAATGAGGATTCTAAATTTGGGTTTTCTGGTTGTTCTGTGGACCTGAAGGAGAGCCACATCTGGGCTTATCTTGGCCTCACTTTGAAAAAACACTAAAGGCTTTTCACTCTTTTCCATCAAAATATCCATGATTTCCTAGTGAGGAAGAGTTTCTGGTTAAGAGGAATTCCTCTCCTTCTACATGCATCTTTTTTACAAATATGCAAAGTATTTGCACTTATTGCAAATAAGTGCAAATATGCACTTATTGTGGGTGCTTTATTAGTTAAATGTTTTTAAAAAGAAATTGCAACAATTAATCTGATTTACGTTGAAAAGGAAATAGAAAAGCTAAAAAAGAAAAGAAAAGGAGATGGAAAAGCCAGCCCAGTGCCTCATCCAGTCTACTTAAAAAAAAGTCAGCCTTGAGTACTGAGACCTTCCTTCAAAATTATTCACTGAGGGAAGTTTCTAAGGTTTGATTTCTGCAATATTCCTTTCTCATATTCCCCTTTTTCCCTTAAAGGACATGAAAATGAGCTTTTGAATATAATTATAGAAAGCTTAGAATGACGAGTTTCAATGCCTGTTTCCTTGAAAGAAACCAGAGCCACCTTGTTACATGGGTGTCTGTTGATGTCTGTCCCCATCTCCGGGGAAAGTGGGAGGCAGTCTGAGATGGATGCTTTCTGAGCAGATTAACCAGCAGAGCATTTCTTTCTGTAGCAGTGATGCTCAGACATACAGACAGCAAGAAGCACCAGAAAATCCATCCACTGCCCTGGATAATAGGTGGTGTTGCATTCAGTAACTAACAAGTGAAAAAGAAGCCAAGACTTTTGGAGCATTGAGTGCTATGCTTGGCTCCAAACACTGAAATGTTTAACCCTCACAAAGCCTGAGGAGGCAGGTGCTATTTTACATATATATATATATATATATATGTTGTTCAGTCAGTAAGTCATGTCCTACTCTCTGCAACCCTGTGGACTGCAGCATGCCAGGCTTCCCTGTCCTTTGCTGTCTCCCAGAGTTTGCGCAAATTCATGTCCTTTGGGTCGGTGATTCTATGAAACCATCTCATCCTCTAGGGGCTTCCCTCATAGCTCAATTGGTAAAGAATATGCCTGCAATGCAGGAGACCCCAGTTTGATTCCTGGGTCAGGAAGATCCCCTGGAGAAGGGGTAGGCTACCCACTCCAGTATTCTTGGGCTTCCCTTGTGGCTCAACTGGTAAAGAATCCACCTGCAATGCGGGAAACCTGGGTTTGATCCCTGGGTTGGGAAGATCTTCTGGAGAAGGGGAAGGCTACCCACTCCAGTATTCTGGCCTGGAGAATTTCATGGACTATAGTCACATGGTCACAAAGAGCTGGACATGACTGAGTGACTTTCACTTTCATTTTCATCTCATCCTCTGCCACCCTCTTCTCCTTTTGCCTTCAATCTTTCCCAATATCAGAGTCTTCATGGACCAGAGCCTTGTCATGGCAAAGGGGTTTATGTAAATTAATGAAGCCTCATAAGGCATGCTGTACAGGGCCACCCAAGACAGATAGGTCATAGTGAAGAGTTCTGACAAAATGCAGCCCCCTGGAGAAGGAAATGGCAATTCATTCCAGTATTCTTGCCTGGGAAATCCCATGGACAGAGGAGCCTGGTGGGTTATAGTCCGTAGGGTTGCAAAAGTCAGGCACAACTTAGCAACTAAACCACCAAGAGGCTCTTTAGTTCCTCTTCACTCTGCCATTAGAGTGGTATCATCTGCGTATCTGAGGTTGTTGATATTTCTCCCAGCAGTCTTGATTCCAGCTTGGGATTCATCCAGCCTGACATTTCACATGATGTACTCTGCATAGAAGTTAAATAAACAGGGTGACAATATACAGTCTTGTCCTACTCCTTTCCCAATTTTGAACCAGTTAGTTGTTCCATGTAAGGTTCTAACTGTTGCTTCTTGACCCACATACAGGTTTCTCAGAAGACAGGTAAGGTGGTCTGCTCTAAATATATATATGTATTTATTAATTTGGCTTCACTGAGTCTTAGTTGTGGCATGTGGGATCTTCAGTCTTCACTGTGGCACATGGGACACTTTTTTTAGTTGTGGAGTGCAGGATATTTTGTTGAGGCACGTGGGATCCAGTTCCCTGCTGCTGCTGCCACTAAGTCACTTCAGTCGTGTCCGACTCTGTGCGACCCCATAGACGGGAGCCAGGGATCAAACCTGGGCCTCCTACGCTGGGAGCATAGAGTCTCATCCATGGGACCACCAGGGAAGTCCATGGTGCTGCTCTTTTCATCTCTTCCATTTAACCAAAGCAGCAGGTATGCAGGGACATTGAGCAACTTTGTGAGGTCACAGAGGTGGTATGTGGCATCACCAGGATTCAGCTCAGGCCTGGTAGCATCAGAGCCACTTAGCCTCCACACATGCTGGAGAACCAGCAGGGGCAGCTCTCTCACTTCCTGTGTGGTCTTGGGTGTGACTCTTGACTTTCCTGAAGCTTCAGTTTTCCATCTATGAAACTCAGGGATTGAGGGACTGGACAAGAGAGTCATTTTTACAATCTGGGCTCTTACAAATGAGAAAACATCAGGTAAGAGTCTCTTAGATGTGTGGCCCAAGGATGGGAAGGGCACCCCAAGAGGGTTCATTTCTACAGGGCAAAAGACTAGCCACCCTGTCTGTGGGGTCTCAGAGATTTAAAACTTCCACTTGAAACTAGGCAATGGTGCTTCTTGTCACCCAATTTCACTTTCTGGCTGGGAAATGAGTCTTCTGTGGAGGACAGGGTCCACGGTGCCTTTGATAGAGGATGGGTCAAGGTGTTAAGGGTAGGAGAGTGGGCGTACCTTGGCCTCAGGAACCAAAGCTGAGGGCCAAAGGCCAACTGACTTCTAGTTACCCTTGCCAAGTTCTAGATAGCTTGCCTGAGTGACCTCACTGGTGACCCTGAGCAAATTCCCTCATGCTCTGACCCTCAGGGGCCTCCTAGGTAAAGTAGATATAGCAGTAGCATTGGCCCATAGGTGATGATACAAATAACTCTCATAAAACCCTGCCTGGAACACAGTACTGAGCAAACGTGAGATGTCACCTGTGTGATCATCATCTCAAAAGTAAATAGATCAGGGTCTTGGTAAGTAAGCTTTGCTTATGCCTGGTTTTGTTGGGTTGGTTCCTCCTTCACAGTGAGGGAGGGCTGAGTGCTTGTCTCTGGAGGCAGAAGGAATTGTGAGCACAGAGGGCTTGGGGAGAAGAGCTCTGTATGGTCGGGCTACTCAAGATGGCCATTCTCTTGCTCTCTGCACATCTTCTGCCCGACCAGTGTCTGCTTCACCTCTATCTTACCCACACAACTGACCTTTCTATGTGCTTGCCCCTGGCCCTAGCGAGTCATCATTCTTGTCAAAGGGGCAATGAGGAGCATGTCCCACTACTGGTTTCTGTGGTAACTAATGAGCCCACCTGATATCAATCCCCTTATAACTGGTAAACTCCCCTTCCCCTTGGGAAGTAGTGAAGCGTACCACCATGTCCTGCCCACTGCCATCTGCTGCACACAGTAGGGTGTCACCCCAGGACCTTGCTTCAGACATGTAAGCTCCCCATTCATGAAACCATTGATAACTCTGATGCTGACTCTGGGCTCTTTCTCCGGTCTTGAAGTTGGGCAGCACAGGTCTCGGAGGCCTGTGGAGTACAACCCAACAAGCCCCATGGAACACAGAGGGGTGTCTGCAGCTCTGGAGGTGGGAGCGAAGCTGGGGCTGGCTGCTCTTTTGAACTTGAGGGGGCGAGCTTGGAATTATTAATACATACCATTCCTTGGGGGTGGGGGCAGTAAGAACAAAAGATCACTACTAGACCCTTGCCTCCACTGTGCCTGAGTTAGTTGAGAGCAGCAAAACTCTGCATTCAAAATGGGGTCTAGGCGACTTCCCTGGTGGTCATTGGCTAAGACTCAGTGCTCCCATTGCAGGGCCCCTGGGTTCAATCCCTGGTCAGGGAACTAGATCCTACATTCACAACTAAAGATCCTACATGCCACAACTAAGACCTGGTCAGTCAAATAAATAAATAAAAATTTAAAAATAAAAACTTAAAAAAAACCAAATGGGGTCTAAACTGAGAGATGGCAAGATGGATCAATGGAAGAGAGATGGGATCTGTTATTTTTTAAGGCTTTTCAGACTTCTCGCCACTGGTTACGGTGAGTCTTATACCTTTTGGATACCCCATGTGGTACAGTCACTTTCTGAGTAGAAAAATGTGAAAAGGAAAGACTGAAGCTGGAAAGGAAGTTTCTCACCCAAGACTGGGAATGTATGATGAGATTTTATTGGCCTACATTCAGAAGTTTCTTTGTGCTTTTAGCTTTGTGGAAAACTGGGTATGATTCAGCCATCTCTAGGGACCAAATGTAAAAATGTTTTATGAACATCAGAAAAACCATCCCCTGAAGAATTTCTTTGGTGTCAGCAGTTAGAGTAAGGATTCTCTTTCCCCTCCCATTTCCCTTCTCTCCAGCCCCATGGGGACAGTGAAGTAATCAATTGTCTTCCATTCAAAAAAATAAGCCCCAGGGCAGGCCTTGTGTTCTGTAAAACTTTAAGGACAGTTTTTCCAAATCTTCCTGAGGGAGTGTTACTGGAGTGGGGGATCCGGATGAGGAGACAAGAACAGTGAGTCTTGGACTGCGTAAATAAATAGCTGATAAGCTCACAGTTTTAGGAGATAAGAGTGCATGTCCTTGTTCTTCATCTTTTTAAGACTCTTATAAGCCTAGGACGGTTCTGTTTATCTTTATTTATGTGTTTATTTGGCTGCTCCAAGTCTTAGTTGTGGCATCTGGGACCTTTGGTTACAGCATGTGGGATCTAGTTCCCTGACCAGGGATCGAACCCCGGCCCCCCTGTATTGACAGCACAGAGTCTTAACCACTGGACCACCAGGGAAGTCCCTGCTCCCCAATTAAACTGTGGCCACATAGCTCTGGCACTGTCCCACCCTAGAGGAACAACCCTAGGTGGTAAACCCAAAGTCCTGGGTTTGGGAATTCTCTCAACTACTGGGTGACCTTGGGCAGGCCACTTAATGATGCCTGGCACACAGTAGGTGCTTAATAAGTATGGAGAGAATGAGTAAATAAACAAGGAAACCACCTGAGTCTCAATTTCCTCATCTGAGAGATGGGGAAATAATGCCTCCGCAACAGGCTGTGATCATGTCAGTAAAATTGCTTCCTAGAAATGCTTCTCAAATGTTCATGCATTTCACCTGAGTCACCTGAGCAGCTGGTCAATTGCAGATTCTGACTCAGTAGGTCTAGGGTGGGTAGGCCTGAATTCTGCATTACCAGCTAACCCCCAGGGGATGCCTGTATGGCCCACATTTTAATGCTTTACAGGTGCTTGAGATTGTTACCATCTCCTCAACCAATGGGTTCAGGATAGACTCCAAGGATAGACTAACCACTGTCCCAGTGGGTTCTTGATCGAGTGGTTTCCCGGGACACAGGACTCTCAGTGTTAAAGTCAGAAAGTCTCAGGCAAAGTAGAACAAGTTGGTCACTTTATTAAGGATAATGGAAACCAAAGGGATGCTTCCATTCAAGCTGCTTGTGAATTGGAAAGAACAAAACCGGATGAGTGTATTTGCTAAGGAGAGGAAAACATCCTCTCCTTAGATCAGTTAGTCCTCCCACTTCTTATTTTGCAGAGGCCCAGGGAAGTTGGGTGACTTGGCCAACAACACACAGCTTCTCAGGGGTGGGGCAGGGGCCAAAGCTCCCACCTTCTGAAGCACTGTGGAGTAACCCAGGGCTTTCTCATCAATCCACATCGCCTTCTCCAATACACTCCTCTTTATTTGGCAAACACAGCATGCTTATTTATAAGCTGGCTTGTTTGGAGCCTGAAATTTGGCATAGCTGAGTTTGGCTGTGAGGAGTTCAAATTTTTCCTCTTTCTGTTTTGATTTGCTTAACCATGTTTTGTGAGCAAACTCGAGAAGTAATAAAAACACGGCGAAGCTGCTAAGGCGGTTCAAATGCAAAATCTCCAGAAATGTGGCAGCATCAACTTAGCAGATTTATTTTCTGTCTCTAGATAGTAGATTAGAAACCCCCGTAGTTTACTTCCAGGGACTTACAAACCTCTAATAAATAAATAGCTAGAATCTCTTTCCAGGCTGTTTCTCTTTGAGGTGGGACAGGAGTTTGGGAAGAACACGACTGCTTGGCAGATTGCTGGAGGCTCTTCCTATGCTCCTTAGGGTAGGTCCTCAGAGAAGGAGGCAGTCATCAGGACTTAGGGCTGTGTGGTGACTTGCAGAATGTCATTCAAAATCTTTTGCACTTAATTTTGCACATGGCAGAAGTTATAAAAGAATGTTGCCTTTTATTATTAACACTGGGAATCTGTGCAAAGAATTCTCAAGCTAAATATGTGAATAGATTGCATTTAAAACAGGTAGGCTTCCCAGGTAGAGCCAGTGGTAATGAATCCATTTGTCAGTGCAGGAGATGTGGGCTTGATCCCTGGGTTGGGAAGATATCCTAGAGGGGGAAATGGTAACCCACTCCAGTAGCCTTGCCTGGGAAATCTCACGAACAGAGGAGCCTGGCGAGTTGCAGTCTATGGGGTCCCAAAGAGTCAGATGTGACTGAGCACACGCGCGCACACACACACACACACACACACACGGTGCCCTCATATCCCAAATCCTTTGAATTGTGCTTTAAGCTCAGGTGTCTTTTTGTTTCGAGGGGGGCACCTGGGGGAGGGGAGAATGGGAGATGGTGAGAAACAGAGAGAGAGGCTGATTTGATTTGTGACTTTACCTGATATGGGGGGTCTGGATGTGGCTCCTGATCAGTGCCTTGTGCAAATCTGCTCCAGCACCCAGAGAAGACAGTCTCAGCTCTATAAGTGAACAGCTCAAGTGAATACTCTGCTTTTCACATAGTGTGGTTGACTGAGCTTTTCCCACTGTCTTAGCACATCAAGCTACAGGCTGAGCACGGCTATAAGCTGCATCCAACGTTTCTAGCAATTTTACATATATGTATGTGTGTGTTTGTATAAATATATATACATACACGGGGGCTCCATTACACAGGAGAGTCCTGGCAAAACACAAGTTAAAAAAATTGTTTCCATAGGCCCATCGAGAACCTCTAACAGTGACAAAAGGGCATTTTCAACCTCAGGCTCTAGGCTGAGACTTGAAGACATGAAGAGGCAGTCTCCAGAGTCAGGGGCCTGCTGAGGTGAGTGGGTGGTGACAGCTGATTGAGGCAGGAGGGAGATGGTGTCCAGCTTGGAAACCCCATCTGCTCCACCTGGGGCATTCCCGGGTACTGGAATTGCTGGCTGGGCTTATATGCATTAATGTTCTAGAATCAAAAACCCCCAAGGACCTTATTGGACAAATCCACAAATGTAAGGGCGGCTGATTACAGGGGAATTAAGTTGTGCTCACACCCTGATCCAGGGATTCCCCCCTCATACTTGGCCTCTGCATTTTTCTTCTCTTTTTCTTTCTTTTTCTTTTGTGGCTTGTGAGATTTTAGTTCCCTGACCGGCCACCTCAGTGGAAGCAGAATCCTAACCTCTGGACTGTTATCAGATTTCCTTCTCATTCTCTTGTTGGCTCTCTTAAGAGTTCTGATGTAAAACAGAGCCTCCCAGAGAGCTTCTGATTTCTGGGTACCACACGGGCAGCTGTTTCACGGGGTTGAAGCTTTCTGTCACAGTGATGAGCTTTCATGGACCCATCCAACCCCTCTCCAGTGGGCTCACTGTGAGGATCCCCAAAGGCACCATGTAGGGAAGGATCTGCTGAGCACCTGCTCTCTTGGGTGATTTGTCTGCCTGTGGGTCAGAGAGGCCTGGAAGTCTGCAAGCTATCTGTGGTTGATGGTGCGCAAAAGTACTCCTTTGCTGGTTGACCATGAAACTGCTATGTCTCTTTCTGGTCATTCACTCTGCAGCTACCCAGTGAACCCCCTCTAAATCTTGGAGTTAAACTCTCGGGTCTGAGAGATGCTTGATCTCGTGAGAGAGCCTAAGGACAGGTGAGAACCAGCATTAATTCTGTGAGCTGCTGGCTGTTTCTTGGGAGTGCTTTGTTTTGACTTGAGGCGCTCTGAATGGCCAGGGACCTCTCTGAATGACACGTCTTTAGTTCTTTTTTTGCTGTTAACAAACCAGGCTACCTGCTGACAAATAGCTCCACTGCCTTCACCACTGTCATCCCGGGGGCCAGCGAGGCTTGCTCTGACTGGCCCGAGGTATCTCGTGCTTTCTCTCTCCACCTGCAGTGTTTCTAGTAGAGGCCTCAGCATATCACTGCCCATTTTTTCATCCTCAGTCTTCTTTCCCTTCAGGAATCATCATGATCGGAAGAGCCCCCGTTAGGAAGAAGCGTGCTGGAGTTTGGGAGTGGGACCTGTGATGCTGTGCGCTGCATCTTGTCACAGCTGGAGCTCCCTTACTGGCTGTTTTAGACACAAAAAGGTCACAGATTCTCTGCTGGTCAGCCAAGGACAAAAATCACCCTCCTGCCAGCCAGCAGTGCTGGGATCCCTGAGTATTTCAGTGCCTGGCTGTGATTCTCTCATTAGGAGGGCTCTGTTTCATACCTTCAGAAGCTTAAAAAGAACTCTTTTCTCTTTGTTGCATTATCTTTTTACTTTCTCAAATTTGGATACAATTTCTCAAAATCATAGCTCTTCCTTGCCTGGCTTATGAAGGATACCTATGGAAAGCAGAGGTCCAGCATGTTTCCCACGCCAATGGTTATTAGCATACTCACCAAGGATAAACCATGGAGCATCTGCAAGACCATCAGTCCAGTGTTGGTATGTGCCTGGTTATTTGCAGACTCCCTAACCCCCCCTTCAAGAGGCTTTGTACATAAGCTTCTTTCTTTGGCAGTATCTGGTGATATGCATAAATGGACATGACTGAGGATGGTGGAGGGCTTCCCAGGTGGCTCAGCGGTAAAGAATCTGCCTCCCAATGCAGGACACATGAGTTTGCTCCCTGGGTTGGGAAGATCCCCTGGAGAAGGAAATGGCAACCCACTCTAGTATTCTTGCCTGGGAAATTCCATGGACTCAGGAGCCTGGCGGGCTACAGTCCATGGGGTCACACACAGTCTGACACAGCTTAGTGATTAAACAACAACAAAGGACAGTGGAGACTGTGATTTACTGTTTATTTGCTGCTGATATATTTTTTTTTTTTTTACTTTGAATGAGGGTGAACTATAGGTTTTCATTTGAAATGCTTTTGAGAAGCAACACCAACTCATCTCTGGGACAGAACTCAAAACCAGATTGGGTTTGGGAGTCTAAACTCTCTGCCCCAAGAATTTCTGGCAGATATAAAGTCCTTCCTTCCTGCACCAGCTTCCTCTGTCCCAGTTGTTCTAGAGGTTTTGCTTTTCAACAGAATCCAACTGAAGTTCCCTGTTGGGTATGTTTCAAGAAGCTTCTCCCCACCTTATTTCTCTTTAATGGCTATACAATTCCAGCTCAGAGGAGGCAAAGTATTGATCAGGCAGGCCCTGCCTTTGGAGGTACTGACTGGCACTGATGGAAGACCAGGCCAGTGAAGACAATGGACACCCAACCGTGCCGCTGGAATGAAGAGCCCACCTGGTAGATGTGGCCGTGCACAGCACGGCTCACCTGGTGGGCTGGGCTGCCATTGGATAAAGCCCGTGACATGGGCCACACACATGTTCAATGCAGAAACTAACTGATTCTCAGCAGATAGGGCAAGTTGGGGGAGTGAAGCCTAAAAATGCAATCTGCCCGCAAGTTCTCTCTCCTCTCCTTTGGCTTGCTTCGGATGCCAGCATGCCAATCAGCATCTTGCCGAAAGCGCTGGGAGCAGCCATACCTGTGTGTGACATTTGGTGAGAACTCCTTCTCCAGACTTCTAGACCACAGAAGCTGGGGCAAAATACGCTGAATCCATAGCCATGAGGACCCGCTCTTGAGTCTATGGACCCTGGAATGTGGCGGCCACAATCGAGAGCTTGGTTCTCTTTGTCATACACAGGGGCATTAGGTGATGGGAGCAGGGCATCTGTCCATCTCCAGGTGGGAAGGGACCTCTGAGGCAGCTCCAGAGTAGACCACTGAGAGACTCAGAAGGGGAGACCCCTGGCACTGGTGATTGCTACTGGTAATTGTGGCTTTTCTGCCCCTGCTTCAATATCTGGGGTGTGATGGCCAAACTGTAGTGCTGGCACCGCAGACCACGGGCTCGTTTTCCCAGCCAGGGTGTGTTCAGAGGCCAAGAAAAGTCATTTCTCTGCTTTGCTTTGACTCGTGTGTTTTGAGGTCCCTGGGTCTTCCTTTGTACCCTTCCAAGGGAGACCTGGCGCTCTCAGCACTGCTCCGCCTCCACGAAGCCCTCCTTCTCATGCCCTGAGGGCTCAACCTCTGTGTAGGTGGAGTGGCTGGGGTGGTTGCGGAACTTCATGGCCGGCCAGTGGTGAGGTCTCCGCTGCAGGGGCACAGACGCAGAGTGAGTGGGGGGCGATACCACCCACTGGGGACCCTCCCCACCCTCTCCCCTTCACCCAGGGGGACAGCTCTGAGCACTTTTCAAGGGCTCTTGGGGACTACTGTGTGTGAGCCAGGTGAAGTGTAGACCCCCTCTGCAGAAGGCTCCCGGCTGTGATCCTCGGCGCATTGAGAAACCCGCTGGGAGCCCCAGGAGTTGGGAAGGAGGTTATCTGATGCTTTGCCATGTGGACTGCACGACACAAGGTGAAAAACTCAGCAATACACAGAGTGGAGCCCTAAGACTTCAGAAAGTGAGGAAATGGGTAAGAGATGGAATGATCTGGGAGGTTCTGGAAATGCCAAGATAACCCTCTAGACAGGACAGGTCCTGCATCAGAGGTGGGGAGCTGAAGAAAATACAGATTCCCAGGTCTCAGGCCTTCCTGTCTGCATCCCTGTGGCTGGGGATCTGCAGGTTCCCTAGGTGAAACCAGGTAGGTCTTAGCCTTGGCAGGTCTTAGTGTTAACCTACCAATGACTGGTTAGAATTTGTAAGAAACAGGTGGCATTGAACCAGAGGGGAGGGAACCACCCAGGCCTCTGGATGATGAGGTCAAGGGGCGTGTGACCCACATGGAGGATTGTGGACCTAGAGGCCACCCTGCTGTGGGATTCAGAGAGCTGGTCAGTCACCACAGGTGGGGGGTGGGCAGGTGCTCCTGAGCTCTGCTGCTCACAGTGAAGGAGCCCAGGCCTTACTTCCCATGCTGCATGTCAGGCTGGCTCTTCTGAATTCTGAGATGTTCAAAACTGCAGCATCCTCAACGAAAGCTCCCAGACAGAGCGACTCTTATGATTACTGAGGCCTGTCAAATCTAATCAAAAACGCACACAGCAGGCCAAGAGGCAAAGACCTCAGTTTCATTATGGCTTTGGCTAATCCCCAGGCCTTGGAATTTGGGTGTGAGAAACCATAAATCACTGGGGATGGTCACATAACCACTCAAGGGCATGTGAGGCATCTGTGGTTTTCTCTCCTTCCTCTGGGGATGGTCACTGTTCTGATTCCACAAATGGTGGAGCCAAAGCAGAGGCCATGCGCCAGGACAAGCAGGCCAGAGGAGTCCTGAGGGCCAGGCCCTGGGGGTTAGGGACTCAGAGAGCGCCTGCTAGTGGGAGGTATGCCCGGATGGAATCGATGAAGCCCCTCAAGTGGAAACAGGAGCCTGGTGTGAGGTGGGTGAGGGATGAAATGAGGAGAGATAGGGACTGAATGGCTGGGGAATGCTGACCCAGATGGGGATGGCAGAGGGGTGGCCCCACCCCGCACGGACCTCGATGAAGAAGAGGGCAGCGTTGGAGGTGGGGTGGCCATTGATGTAGATCCCAGCCAGGATGATGGAAGCCACCAGGAGGACGGCCAGCACAATGCCCACGATGGTGCCCAGGTGCACAGGGGACCCCGTCGTCTTGGGGGCCAGGTTGTTCTGAAGGCCTGTGAAGAGACCATTAGGTCAGGGGATTGAGGAAGGGGGGCCCGTGGAGTCCTGGGTTCTGACAAAATCCCAGAGATGAAGGCCGACAGAACCTTCAGATCTACTCATCAAATACATGAAGGGGTGGGTCGGGTGGAACTATAATGAGGGTGACATTAACTTTGTTCTTAGCACAATTCAGGCGGTTTTCCAAAATCACTTAAAGTTGCCCACATGTCTCCTAGGGATCATAAAATCTCTCTCTAATACCCATCCCATATAGGTCCTTTTAAGGAGTTCGCAAAGGGCATGTGATGGTTGAAAGATCTGATGGTTGTGGGGTCTGGAGTCTGGCTGTCTGGTTTCAAATGCAGACTCTGCTACTTACTGGCTGTGTAATCTTGGGCATCTTATTTAACTTCTGTGTGTCTCGGTCATCATTTCTGTAGAACAGGATAATGATAACTACCCAATAGGATTACAGTGAGGATTAAAATGAAATAATTCATGTTAACTGCTGAGGAGCACAGCCAGTCTCTGGGACAACTTCAGTAAGTGTAGCTATTATGAGAGCCAAATGACCACATTTTTACCTGTCACTGTCCACTACCAGACTGTGACCTCCTGGAGGGCAGAGACAGTGTCTTCTTCACCTCAGTGTCCTCAACTCTTAGAAAAATGGCAGACCCATCAGAGGAACTCAATAAAAGAAATGAACTAGGTCCTCTAAGGGCTAATAAGCCAGCAAACACCCTCTGAGAACATTGCAAGCATTTGAAATACAGTCCAAGGAGAAGGCTGAGTATTTTCCATAGACTATGGAGCTGGAAGCACATCCAGCCCAACCCTTTCTCGTACAGCTGAAGGAATGGAAATACAGAGAGGTAAAGGGATTAGTCCAAGGACACAGTCAGTGCCAGTCACTAAGAAGCCTCAGTTCGGTTCATTCGCTCAGTCATGCCCAACTCTTTGTGACCCCATGGACTACAGCACACCAGGCTGTCTATCACCAACTCCTGGAACTTGCTCAGACTCATGTTCATCGAGTCAGTGATGCTAAGAAGCCTAGTTCGCTAATATTACCTGTGGTGGCTTTTTGCTGCTTCTCTTTATCCTAAAAGGATGTGGGGCTAATGACATAGAGAAGACGGAGCAGCACGAGAGCAACAGAAATATTGAAGTCTGTTTTCACTGGTGGGTGTGATGGGAATCAACAAGGGGTGGGATTTTTAATAAAATGTTGCATACATCCGAAGTCATTGTGTTCCCCATCCCCTTTTCTCTGCAAGAGAAAAAAAGCTTAGGAGAGAAATGACGCGGGGGCATTGCCAGGGTATCTGCCAAGAACTGGAGGAGTGTAGAGGACACACCCTGAGCTGGCCTCTCCTGACCTGGCCATCAGCCTGCAGCCTTCAGTGACCCTGATGATCTGAGGGCAGGGCGTGGGCTGACGAGCACACGATGTGGAATAAGGGGGATGCACGTGGCTCAGAGCCCCCTGCCTCCCCTCAGCCCAATGGACACAGATGCACTCTCACACCTGGTGCCCACAGAGGAGCAATGGCTCCACCTCTGTGGGGAGAAACCATCTAGCTGTGCTAACAGTCCCTCCTCTCCTGCTGGAGCCCGGTTAACAGTCTCCCAGCCCCTGGAGCTGGAAGGCTCTTCCATGTCCCCTTTGTGGTAGTTGCAGCAAGGGCTTAAGCTGGCTCTGGGAAAAGGCCAGGGGAGATGGCCGCCCTCGCCCCCACATCACCAGAGAGGAGATTATCCCCCCAGGCAGTCCTGGGATCAGGGTCCCTACCTTCTTAAGCTGTGTAAAATTGTGGTGGACAAGTTTTGTGTCCTCTCTGCCAACCCACGTTGGGAATTAAAGGCAACTTTATTAGGGCAAACACTGATCAAAGCCGCCTGCCCTGGCCAGACCCCATAGTGCCCACGTGGATGAGTTATCTTAAACTGGAGGTTCCGGTAAGGAACGTGGAACTAACAAGCTACCACCAATTGGAAGAATTCGGGAAAAGTCAAAAGGAAAGAGGAGACTCCAGTTCATGCACCCTACCAACCTCCCAGAATCCTGGCTGGAATCCATCTTGGCTGATGCGCATTACACCAGGAAGGACCCTGAGGCAGAATGACTGGCCAGAGACAACCCAGAAACTAACACCATCGCCAAAAACCAGAGACCGAAAAGCACATGGCAGAGCAGTCCTCCTGAGTTCCCTTATCCTGCTGCTCTTCACCCGGGCTCCCCTTCCCAGTAAAATCTCTTACTTTGTCAGCCCATGTGTCTCCACGGACAATTCATTTCAGAGTGTTAGTCAAGAGCTCACTCTCGGGCCTGGAAGGGGTCCCCCTTCCTGCAACAACTTTAACGAGAGAATCTACTCTCCACCCATCATTGGTTGGGAGGCCCCTTGAGGACAGAGGCCAGGGCCATAGGTCCATGGCCGTGCCTGCCCCAGCTCAGCCTCTCCTCTGCCTCTCACTCCTTTCAGGGCAGTGAATACTCAAGAGCACCGTGGTCAGAAGAACTGCAGGAGGTTCCCGCCCGAGATGAGAAATGTCTAGATGTAGATTTGCTTTTTCAGCCTTGGGAATGTGTGCCCAGAAGCTCCCACCCACGTTCCGCACCTTCCCACTGAGCAGGAGGTTGGAGAAGCCCAGGCTGCTGCTGTTTCCCCCTCCCCCACTCAGGGAGTAAAAGCAAAGAGGCCAGGTGAAGGCTGCACCCTCTTAGGGGGTGAGTCCAAGAGGCAGTGTGTGATGAAGAGGGGCAGGTGTCTCTGTACTCACCATCTCCTCCTGCGTAGGGATTCACCTTGGTGTCATCTTCAAACGGAAAGGAGAGAAGGTGCAAGGTTAGCAGAATCACAATGGCCTTTGTCCCGTTAGGACTGGATGAGACTTTAGGGAGGTTCAGTTCAGCCCTTCATTCTGAAGGCTAGGAAACTGAAGCCCAGAGATGGGAGGTGACTTGCTCAAAGTCACATAGCAGTCCAAAGGTCAAAGGCCACAGACAAGCCAACTTTTCCCAGTGTTCATTCGTTCAACAAATACTTATTGAGTGATTGCTGGGAGTTGAGCCCAGGGAGTAAGTACTGTGGATAGATGTGATCTCTGCCCTCAGGGAGGTCATGGGGTGGGGGTGGGGGGCGGGGAATAGAGGGACAATGAAAACTGTCCACACAAAGGCGGTCAAGAAGGCAGGATGAGATATGGGGCTGAGACAGAGTCCCAGATAGGCGGTAGGGCAAAGGCTGGAGTCAGCAAGAACTTGGCCAGTAGAGACATAAAAAGCAGTTCAGTGCAGCCGGAGGGCAGACAGGCTGTGAGTAGGGGGTGATGAGAGTGGGTGAGGCTGGGGGTGGGGGCGGACAGCGGCCTGGAAAGCCAAATTCGGGGCCTTTCACAGTATCCTAGGGGGCAGCAGGAAAGGGAGGAAGGATTTGAGGTGGGGTGTGTGTGAGTCACGAGATCAAATCTGCTTGAAGACCCCCAGGGTACAATGCGGGAGACAGATTTCCAGGCCAACACACTCCCTCTACACCTCAATGAGTGTACCCTGCAGCCTCCTAAATAAGTTCCAATGGTTGACCCTTCCTGTGGTTCTTCCCCACAGATTCCTGTGGGGAAAGGACAGCAAAAATTCCACTTCAGGAGAATATTCTAGATGACTAGATATCACTGCTTCAAGCATCAAACATTAAACGAATGGAACCTTCCACAATGTAGGACCTGCAACCTGCTCTGCGTCCCTTCTCCCCCTACACCATCCTCCTCATTCAAAGGGGAGCTTCCACTGTCCCTTTCAATTACAGATGTTCAAGACCCTTGGCAATTTGTCCCAGGCGTCTCTTCTCCTGTCACTTGGGTCAATAGCACTTGTTACAGTGGGTGTAACAAGCTATGCAAGGCTCTCCAGACCTCGGGGTCTTCTCAGATCTCTGAATCGCTGCATATTCTCTTCCTCCTACAGGACATGCCCTTCCTCCCCTTCACCACTCCTCTTTCAAAAGTCCCACTCCTGAAATGCCTCTTGCAGGGCTGAGGCTAGGGTGACACAAGTGAAACAGGGTCTGATTCTGGTTTTTTTTTTAATTTTTTTGATATTTTGTTCACCATGGAATTCTTGGCATTACTTTTGATTTTTGAAAATATTGCATGAAAAGATTATTTCTCTTAATTATTGCTTTTGTGTGTGTGTGTGTGTGTGTGTGTGTGTATGCCTCCTTAACTTTTATATCTGCGCTGAGTGTGTCACTTACCTCAGCCTAGTCCTGATCCCAGCCCTGTCACTTCCCAGAGGATAGTTGGGTGTGTCCCCCCCTGTGTCCCATGGCATTTGATCTGTTTCTGGAGCATCTTGGGTTCCCTTGTTTCCATAGACTATGAGCCTCTCAGCAACCAACTGTTTTACGCTCCCAGTACCTGAATATAACACCCTGTTCTGCTATGCATGTCCAATAAATCTTCAAATATCAAAAAATCCCACTAGATAGTAGAAGAACAAACCATAAGAAAATTTAAAAATAGTACCCCATAGAGGAAAGAGGCTTCCCTGGTGGCTCAGATGGTAAAGAATCTGCCTGAAAAGGAGACCCTGGTTCAATCCCTGGGTTGGGAAGATCCCCTGGAAAAGGGAATGGCAACCCACTCCTCTTTCCTCCAGTATTCTTGCCTGGGAAATCCCATGGACAGACGAGCCTGGCAGGCTACAGCTCATGGGGTCACAAAGAGTTGGACACGACTAAGCAACTAACACTTTCACTTCACTTTCACAGGGAAAAGGGAGAATAAAATGGAGGAAGAAAACGAGAAACTAAGCTTCTTTGGATATAGTTGCTTTTGTAGATTTGACTTTGGAATCATTTAACTGTTTATCATGTATTGTCATCGTTGTTCAGTTGCTAAGTCGTGTCCGACTCTTTGCGACCCCATGGACTGCAGCACGTCATGCCTCCCTGTCCCTCACTATCTCCTGGAGGTTGCCCAAGTTCAAGTCCATTGAGTCAGTGAGGCTATTCAGTGATGCTAATTTCATCCTCTGCTGCTCTCTTCTCCTTTTGCCTTCAATCTTTCCCAGCATCAGGGTCTTTTCCAATGAGTTGACTGTTCGCATCAGGTAAGTTAAATTCAGAAAGTAAAGAATCTGCCTGATAATGCAGCAGACGGGTTTGATCTATGGTCTGGGAAGATGCCCCTGGCTGTGGAGCAACTAAGCCTGTGAACCACAACTACTGAGCCTTCACTCCAGAGCCCAGGAGCCACAACTACTAAGCCCATGTGCTGCAACTTCACGAAGCCCACCTTCTGGGGTCAGGGCTCTGCAGCAAGAGAGGCCGTCACGAGAAGCTGCGACCAGAGAAAAGCCTGTGCAGCAACGAAGGCCCAGCATGGTCAAAAATACATGAACAAAATTATAGAAACCCCTAAAAATTCAAAGTAAAACAAAACAGAGAATTGTTGACTTATAACAGAAAAATACGTTTTCTTCAGGAATTACAATACACAAGGTATTTATATATGCCTCTGAATCTGTTTTTTTACTACAAGTTAAAAATGATGATTACCTGCAAGTGACCAAAGTAATCCTAAACATGATTGGGCAAATTAACTTGATTTTTTGAATCAACTTGTTTTGAATCTAGACCATTGGAAATACACTGTAGCCCAAGCCACATGTAGTCTTGATAGACAAATAGACACCTGCAGCCAGTCCCTCCCACGAGACGACTAAAGGTGACCACGCTGTGCCCACGGCAGCTTTTCTTCCCCTCACTGAGGGCTGGTTCCCAGATGCTGCCTTGCTAAGGGTCCATGGAATGCAAACTGGTTCCCTAATTAACGGATTGTGGTCCGGGCCCATGAAAACCCACAGAGTGAAGAAATGTGTGTGATGTCTACTGAATGAGTGGTCATTTCCTGTGGTTAGCAGTCACTTCTTGCTGCTACCAACATGTTCTGTTCAGCTGCTCATCAGATGAGTCCTTAGACTGCACAGATATTCCGGGTCAGTGCCTGTCTATCCTTACGATAAAATGCATCGATTTTGTGGCAGCTGCTTACCACTCTGAGATCATTCTGGTTCATTTAAGTGGGTGGCATTTAAGCAAGTAAGTAACTTAAAATCCAGCTCCCACACTTCCTGCTTCCCTGGCCCTTTCTGCTTTTCTGGCTGGCTGAGGAGAGAAGGGGTCCATGACCCTTCAGCAGTCGCTCCCACTAACTTCTCTGCTCTCCATCCCTGCCCTGACCAGCTGGGTCCCCCTGGCTGAAGTGCTGTATCCCCTTCATTCACAGCATCTTCCTGGACCCTGAGCTAGCCTCTACCCCCAGCATGTCATCTCCCTGTGTAGGCTGTAATAACACAGGCAGGGGGTGACTTGTCCCTCCAGACACCTTGAGAGTTTGTTGTGGGGACAAGTCCTTGTCACATTTTTTTCCTATAAAGGCAACTTGCTAATCTTTGCCACCTCCTCCAGGACTGGAAGGCCATAAAGCCATAATTGTCCTTACTCTAATTAATGCTTCCCATGTGGATTACATAGCAAACAGGAGGGACACATTCCTGGGCTGACAGGAGACACACATGTGATAAAACTGATCGCCGGGACACATTGTATAGGGACAGACACATGTGTGTCACCTTTCCCTGCCTGACCTGGACCCTGGTGACCAGAACATGCCCCAAGAGCTCCCTTTTTGTGGTTCAGATCAGATCAGATCACTCAGTCGTGTCTGACTCTTTGCAACTCCATGAATCGCAGCACGCCAGGCCTCCCTGTCCATCACCAACTCCCAGAGTTCACTGAGACTCATGCCATCGAGTCAGTGATGCCATCCAGCCATCTCATCCTCTGTCGTCCCCTTCTCCTCCTGCCCCGAATCCCTCCCAGCATCAGAGTCTTTTCCAATGAGTCAACTCTTCGCATCAGGTGGCCAAAGTACTGGAGTTTCAGCTTTAGCATCATTCCTTCCAAAGAAATCCCAGGGCTGATCTCCTTCAGAATGGACTGGTTGGATCTCCTTGCAGTCCAAAGGACTCTCAAGAGTCTTCTCCAACACCACAGTTCAAAAGCATCAATTCTTTGGCGCTCAGCCTTCTTCACAGTCCAACTTCTCACATCCATACATGGCCACAGGAAAAACCATAGCCTTGACTAGATGAACCTTTGTGGGAAAGTAATGTCTCTGCTTTTGAATATGCTATCTAGGTTGGTCATAACTTTTCTTCCAAGGAGTAAGCGTCTTTTAATTTCATGGCTGCAGTCACCATCTGTAGTGATTTTGGAGCCCAGAAAAATAAAGTCTGACACTGTTTCCACTGTTTCCCCATCTATTTCCCATGAATGATGGGACCGGATGCCATTATCTTCGTTTTCTGAATGTTGAGCTTTATGCCAACTTTTTCACTCTCCTCTTTCACTTTCATCAAGAGGCTTTTGAGTTCCTCTTCACTTTCTGCCATAAGGGTGGTGTCATCTGCATATCTGAGGTTATTGATATTTCTCCCGGCAATCTTGATTCCAGCTTGTGTTTCTTCCAGTCCAGCGTTTCTCATGATGTACTCTGCATATAAGTTAAATAAACAGGGTGACAATATACAGCCTTGACGAACTCCTTTTCCTATTTGGAACCAGTCTGTTGTTCCATGTCCAGTTCTAACTATTGCTTCCTGACCTGCATACAAATTTCTCAAGAGGCAGATCAGGTGGTCTGGTATTCCCATCTCTTTCAGGATTTTCCACAGTTTATTGTAATCCACACAGTCAAAGGCTTTAGCATAGTCAATAAAGTAGAAATAGATGTTTTTCTGGAACTCTCTTGCTTTTTCCATGATCCAGCAGATGTTGGCAATTTGATCTCTTGTTCCTCTGCCTTTTCTAAAACCAGCTTTAACATCAGGAAGTTCACGTATTGCTGAAGCCTGGCTTGGAGAATTTTGAGCATTACTTTACTAGCATGTGAGATGAGTTAAGGACTGCAAAATTTCCAGCCATATCAGGACCAAGCCAGATAACAAAAACCCAGCGGGGCTTTCCAAACCCCCAGTACTGGTTGGTGTAGGTGCAACAAGACCTAAGAGGTGACTCAGAATAGCTTGGGGTTCATTATGCAGTATTTATAATAAATTAGTATTGCCATTCCCTGCCCACCACCCCCCCAACCTGTTTCCACTTGGGTGCTTATGGGTAAGCGGCTGCACACAGGAGAAGCTGTCAATCAACTCATCAATCCAGTGATGCAGGACACAGAGAGGGACTTTCCATTGCTCTGAACAACCCAACTCTACCTTCATTGTGGGGCTGCTTCTGGCCCCCAGTCCACTCTCCTCCCTTCTCATGAGTGTACATTTTGCTTTGCTTATTAAAACTCCTGCTGCTTAAAACTGTTCTATGTCTCTAGATTGATTTCTTTCCCTTGTGAGGACAAGAACCCAGGAATCACCATTCCACCAGTAACATGGGGATGGCAGAGAAGGCCCCAGGGACAGCCAGGCCTGAAGAAGCAATTCAGCAACAACCCAAGATGGTCAGAGCTATCCTGCACTACCCTCTGCTCCCTGGACATCACAGGAGTGGAAAGTCAAGCCCCACATGGCAGGGGTGGAACTTCCCACCACACCAGCCCAATGAGGGGTGGGAACCAGAAGGGAAGTCACAGAAAAATTATGCAATCTTTCTCTGACGTCTGAGTGTGTGGGACCAAGTTCATACCTGCTACTGGGATGCCAAGATCTCACAGGTTCTCTGAGAATTGCTATTAAGATGAATCAAGTTATTACGTAAACTAATTGGCATTGTGCTGGGACGGTAATTTTTCCCGTAGCCACAGTGAATTCTGTTCCACAACTCTGACGCGGGCGTGGAGTCCACTTGTCCTAAACCTAGCTCTGTGTCTCACTGGCAAGTGACCTCTGCTCTGGGAGCCTCAGATGTGACAAGATGCAACAACCCTGTTCCCTGAGCGATGCTCCAGGGCCATGGCTCTTCCCAACTCTTACCTTCCGTGGTGAGGCTGTCAACGAAGAGGGAGGAGGAGGTGGTGGTGAAGTCTCCGTCAAAGGGGCTGAAGGAGCTGTCGGGGGAGGACGAGTAGGAGTCCTCGTCCTGGAAGTCCTCACACGTTCTGCCTTCTGCCTGCAAGAGAGACCCGGGGCTGCGATGCACAGAGGCCTTGCAGCAGCTACGTCGCACGCAGGAGGACCCTGGGGGTGCCTTCATCCCTCAGCGGCCAGAAGATTTAAGACGCCAGTGAGTGTTCCAAGATGGTAATCTAACCAAAGCTGGGCTATGAATGCATTTAAGCTTTCTACTTTATCCTGAAAGTGTCTTATCTTACAGGGCAATTTACCTGTCAGCCACTTCGAATCCTTCTTGAAGGAGCTGAGATGCCAATCTTAAATAAATAAAGCGAATGAGTGCAATCACCAACAGCCAATGTCAGAAACAGGCTGCTGGATGGACAAGGGGTTTTGGGGGTGTTTTTTTGAAGACCAGAAACAGCTCACCCAGCCTCACTGATAAAACAGATGGTAGTGAGAGCATAGCAGTAATTCTGGGGGTTCACATTTAAATGCTGGGCCCAGCACCTTCACCATTTCACCAGCTGTGAGCTCCAAGGCAAGTCACTGAACCTCTCTGAGCCTCAGTTTCCTTCTCTGATCGGTGGGGACACTGGTCTGTAGCTCCTGGGACCATGATAGGATTAAATCAGAGCAAGTGCTGGGCACATGCCATGTGCCTGCCCTGCAAGAAGGGAAAGTGAGAGGAAGGGAAGGGCAGGGATGCATACATGAATGGGTCTCTCTGTGTCAGTAAAAGGTTACTGACACATTACTCATTACTCATTACTCATCCAAAGTGTTGAGCATTCTGGAAAATTCCAAGTGAGAAGGAACCTGTGCTTGTGCATGCATGCTAAGACACTTCAGCTGTGTCCGACTCTTTGTGACCCTATGGACTGTAGCCCGCCAGGCTCCTCTGTCCATGGGATTCTCCAAGCAAGAATACGGGAGTGGGTTCCCATGTCCTCCTCCAGGGGGTCTTCCTGACCCAGGGGTCGAACCTTTTTATGGGATTCTAAATGGGAGGTGCCAGGTACAACCCACTTCCCTCCCAGAATGACTGCCTTCCTTAAATGCCTGAAGGTTTGAGCCGGGACAGTCATTTCTTGAATGTTACCAGGCACACAGCCTCCTAGAAGATTCCAGTGTGGCCAAGGCCACACCCAATATACCCTCTGCAAGGACCAAGAGAGCCCCTGGAGAACTGCCGCTCCGGGCCAACTCACCAGGAGAGGTGCTTGTCCCAAGGACCCACTGAGCCCTCAAAAACCTCCAACAATGGTCTCACTGGCACAGAGCAGACAGGGAGGCAAGCCCCAGGTGAAGGGGAGAATGTCACCAAGAGAAGAGAGACCAGGCAAGGGTCGAGCCTGCAGCCCTGCCCTTCCCCCACCCGGCTCACTTCAGCCTCTCACCTCCTGGGCACAGCCGTAGGCCAGCCACTCCTGGCGGTAGCGGTCAAAGCCACTGGAACATCTGCAGGGGGAACCAACAGGCCGGAGGTGTGATGGGATTGACAGAGAAGCCCTCCCCTACCCCCATGCAGTAATAGCTCTCCAAGGGGAGCAAGGAGGAGGCGAATCTCCCCAAGACCACTGAGCAGGTGCCCCGGCACCAGGTGGCTGTGATCAAGCCCCTCCTGCCCCCTCTACTCCTTCCCCCAAAGGAGGGGAAGCTATTTGCGGCATCCCACCCTTCTGACCCAGCTCCCCAGGACTAAGGCCACACCCACCCAGATGCATGTGTGTGTGTGTGTGTCTGTATGTCTGTATGTGTCTCTGTATTTATGGAGCTGGCAGACTGCGTGACCTCTAATGACCTTAAGCCCTGCCCTGCAACTCCGGGCAGCCCAGAAATTGCTGAGAAACCAGGGAGTTCACACACGTGTTCTCATCTGGGGAAAGTCTTGCTCGTTCGCTGAGCCCCTCTTCTTTGTGGAGGAGCCTAAATTTGGCAAGGAAGGGCGGGGCCAAGGAAGGACATCAGCCAATCTGGCCAACACCCACCATGTGGCCACTGAAGGGCAGAAGTGAGGTCCTGCCAGAGACTGGGAGAGATGAGATCTTGGCTGACCAGGGTTCCCTGAGAGGACACCGCACAGCTCAGCTGAGCTGGAAGACATCAAGTGCTTCCCTAGGGAAGGGGTGGGGTACGAGGATGAACCAGAGAATATTCTCCACGGCGTCATGCTCAAAGTTCTGTTCTTCACTCTTTGGTGCCAGGAGAATCCATCAAGTCCTACTCAAGTGCAGGGACCTCTGGATGGGAAGCCAGTATCACCAGCCACCAGTGCTGAGAAAGGATGCGAGGCTGGTGAACTCTGCACCGACAACTGCCTGCCCATCTGTCCAAGACCTGGCGAGGCCGAGGCTTCCAGGCTCTGCCAGTCCTTCCTTCCAAAGACGCCTCTGAGCTGCTCCTCCTGTAGCAGGGACAGCAAGGGGAGCCATCCACAGACCCCTCTCTCGGGTCCTCCATGCCCCCTCCTTCGAAGTGTGGAAGACTAGGGGCACCGCTGGGGGCTGGGAACTGAAGTTTCCTTTAGGCCAAACTAACTGGTTCTTTCAAGGACTGAGCCTTGGATATAGGTCCAAAAGCACCCCATTCCAAGCCCGGGGCTGACCAACCCAGACGCAAAGGAGAAAGGCATGAGAAACGGCCATTGTTTGAGCGTCTCCTGAACGCCAGGTGTTGCCCCAGTCACATGCTGCCCTTGCACTATCTCGGAGGACCTTTGCGATGACACTGTAAGGCAAGGGTTACAACCCTCATTTTCTGAGCCAAATCCTGGAGTCAGGGTCACCCGTAGACTCCAAGGTGGGCCATTAGGGGACAACGTGGGATGAAAGGAAAATACCTGCATGATAAGTAAAATCATCTGAGTCAGATCCGGCCCCCATGCAGGGAAGGGAGGCTCTGCAAGGCTGCAGAGGGCAAAGCAGGTGGAGGCGGAGCCAAGAACCGTGAGGTGGTTTCAAGCAGCAGTTGGTGGGAGAGACCACGGTGGCCAACAGCCCTGCAGCAGCCCTGATCTCTAGCTTTTTAGAAATCTGGAGTCAGCTCTCAGCTGAGGCTCCAGAGATCTGTCAGGAAGGAATGGGCCTGGCTTGGGTGAGCCTGGGCCCATGTACATCTGGGGACGGGATCCCTGATGGAGCTTTTCTGTCTTCTACTTGACATAATCCAGCAAAGATAATGTCTACAGCCAAGGCCCTGCCCCCCCACCCCGACCAACTCTCATTAAATTGTCATGGTTTTCTGGGCATGGGCATATGCATTAAGTGGGGGTGTAGCAAGCTAGGGTTTTGCTTTCATCTGACCCATTTTGCAGTCCTCATGGCTCAGCTGTTGTTGGATGATGCTGAGTCACATGGTGGCAGCCAGCCGCAGCATTCCAGGGCTCATCTGAGGTCATCTGGATTATCGCCTCACACTCACACGGGGCTCTCACACTTGAAAGTGCACAAGATGGATCACACCGCAAGTCTCCGTGCCAGGAAGACGCAATCTCGGGTCTCCCCCATGTACCCTCTCTGAGGCTCTGTGCGTTTCATGTGAAGGACTCTGAACACTTTGCAAAAATTCTGTTTGGTATTTGAGGAGTTAAAATAACAGGCATGTTCCTCACCCACATCTCCCTGAATCACATAACCCCAGCCCATTTTATAGGGAAAATAAACTGAGGGCACAAGAGAGCGAATAAGAGTACAGCTGGTGGGAAGAACAGCTGGGAGGCCTGATGAGGGCCCCTTTCTCCTCCTGGCCCTGAGCTGTGTCTTGTGTGCTAGGCAGGCCGCCTGTAAAGGCAATGGCTTTTATTTCTGCACCAGGACATTGGAAAGGAGCAAAGGAAATACTGACAGTTACAAGACAGCTGCACGGAACTCAAAGCCTCTGTAATTTGCAATTTTCAAGATTCCAAGGTTCTTCGAGTTCATAGGTCTTCCCAGTCTCATGGGAGCTCTAGTCCCCCAAGAAAGTCTCCCCCCCCCCAGTTTCCCCCTCCCCCAACCATTTATTTATCCTGGACAGGAGAAGAGGGATCAAATTTTGAGTCTAATCTGCGAGGAAATGATTTCAGAACAAGGAGTAGAAGATGAGTAGGATTTAAGAACTTTATCCCTGAAACTGCATCTCATCCAGAATTTTCCCTGCTTCCAAAACTAAACAAACACAGCTTTGTTACTTGTCCCAGCTTTCCACAGATGCCTGCAATGTCCACACCCTTGGATTTCAGGGAACCCTGTTATAGCCTGAGAACAGTTTTGAGGTGTGGTTTCGGGATCGTGGGGCTCTCGCCCAATGATGATAGGTCTTAGGCTCACCCCTGAGCTGGCAGGTCTCACGCTTGCTTGCAGATGAGGCAGTGAGGTAAAATGCAGGCTCCCTGGCTTCTTTCTGAAAGACCCTGATGCGGGGGGCCAGGGGTGGGCCCCAGGAATCTGCACATTTAGCTCGAGCCCTAGCTGATTCTGGGATGCTCGCAACTGTGGACCACTCTTGGAAAAGGCCTGCCAGAGGATGAACCAACCCTCCCGGTTGTGAGGAGGGAGCTGCAGTAGCTGGAATCTCTGAATGGTCTTCCAAAGTCTAGAGTCACCTTGATGGGTCACAAGCCTCAGGGAGACGCTCACTGCTGTAATATTCTTGTCCTAAGCATCAGAGTAGCACTGGCCAAAGTTACCTTCATGTTGGCCATGAGACCTGAGGCAGGGAGCAGGGTGGTGCCACCCTCTGCCCCCCACACAGTCTGCCTGTGGGAACCAGAGGGTGAGCCTGGTACAAACCTCTGCAGGACGTGGCACCAGCTGCAGTTGAAGGTCAGGTCTGAGGACATGCAGGCGTCGCAGCTCCGATGCTGTAGGCAAGCTGCGAAGAAGAAGGCAGCAGTCACTCAGCACCAGTCCCGCCACAGACCTCCAAAAGGTGCGACTTCCCTGAATGCTGGGTCCTTACAGAACTCCGGAGGCTCTGACCAGCAGGGACCCTAATGCCAGCCTCACTTGAGTCCTTCCCTGGTGGCTCCGATGGTAAAGAATCTGCCTGGAACATGGGAGATCTAGGGTTCGATCCCTGGGTTGGGAAGATCTCTTGGAGAAGGAAATGGCAACCCACTCCAGCATTCTTGTCTGAAGAATCCCATGGACAGAGGAGCCTGGAGGGCTACAGTCGACGGGGTCACAAAGAGTTGGAGACGATGAGCAACTAACGCACATTTGAGTCCAGTCTTGATTCTCGGACTCTCCCTCTTTACCCTCCCTCCCTCCCTCTCTCCCTGTCCCCACCTCCCCACTCCTTTCTTCCTTTTGTCACACTAGCGGATCAAGCCCTGAGCTGGTGCTGGCCATTCAGCAGTAAGACCTGGTACCTGCCTTCCTGGGCCTTACAGTCACACGGGAAGACAGACACTAAGCAGGTCATCAAACAAAGATAACTACATAATTATCATTGTGATATGGTTTACAAAGGAAGATTACAGGGTGTCATAAGGATGTACAAGGAATCACACCTAGCCTGGGAAGTAGACTTCTGGCCTGTTGCCTACAATTTACAGGGTTGAAAAGGATTTTTTTTAATCAAGATATATTTGACATACAACATCATGTAAGTTTCAGGTGTGCAGCACATTGATTTTATCCATTTATATTGCTGTCCAATGACCATGGTAGCCTTCGCTAACACCTCCACCACTCCACATCAGTATCATTTCTTCCAGTGCTGGGAACAATTAAGATCGAGTCTCTCAGCAAATTTAGTGTTTATAATACAGTTGTGCTGTCTTCTATCACTTGAAAGGATTTTAGATGTTCTGGTTTGACCAGCTAGCGCTCCCAACTCCTGATGACTCCATGTGGCAGAATTGCCAACAGACACCCACTCCTGGCCTGTCCAGCTCCTCCCAGGGAAGTCTGGGCTCTGAGTTTTCAAGAGTAAACCAGGCATATAGGATTCCATTCCTTTCCTCTCCCTCTCCTCTTGGAAGTGAGCTATTCCCAGGGAATGTGCTGACCTCTGCTCAAACAGGCTTAAATCTCCCCTGGAAAGTCACCTGACCTCTTGGTGCCTCAGTACCCCATTTGTAATAGAGGGATAAGGATGCTGTCTGTGTGGTAGGCCAGCTGTGAGAGGGTTTCTAACAGTGCCGGCCACACGGGGAGCCAGTGAATGATACTAGTTATCGACTCTGGTCCATCGTTCCTCTCAGGTGCTCATTCACTAGTTCATTCTTTCAACAGATATTTACTGAGCATCGATCAAGGGCCCAGTACTGTCCCTGGAGATGCAGTGTGAACAGGAAAAGCCAGAAGTACTGCCTGCATAGAGCCTGCAAGCGAATGGAGGAGATGGTCGACAAATATACAGACAAAAAGATCCACCCTAGGGCTTTGCCTGGGCTTCCCTGGTGGCTCAGATGGTAAAGGAACTGCCTGCAATACAGGCGACCCAGATTTGATTCCTGGGTTGGGAGGATCCCCTGGTGAAGGGAATGGCAACACGCTCCAGTATTCTTGCCTGGAGAAGTCCATGGACAGAGGAGCCTGGTGGGGTATAGTCCATGGGGTTGCAAAGAGTCAGACACGACTGAGAAACTAACACATTACATTGGGGCTTCCAGTGGTGAGAAGGGCTAGGAGAAAAGTGGAGCAGAACAAGCCGGGGATGTGTTTTACTGGGGAAGGCCTCTGAGGAGATGCAGAGAAGGGAAGCCAGCAGGCAACTCTCCTGGGGGAGAAGTCCAGGCAGAGGGACCCCTCTGTGCAGAGGCCCAGGAGGAGTAGGTTCCAGGGTGCTCCCAACAGCAGGCAGCACTCTGCAGGGTGGAGAGGTGGAAGGTGGTGGGAATGGGGAGGAATGGCAGCTGGGGCCTCGCTGGGCAAGGCAGGGGTGGAAAGCAGGGAAGTTAGTGGAAGTGGCTGCTGGAGGGTATGTGGATCCCTTCTGTCATCAGCCAGCCAGAAAAGCAGAGAGGGCCAGGGGAGCAGGAAGAATGGGAGCTGGATTTTAAGTCGTTCACTCGCTCAAATGCTGCCCACTTAAATGACCTCGGAGTGGCAAGCAGCTGCCACAAAATCCATCCATTTTACTATAAGGACAGATAGACACTGACCCAGAATAACTGTATGCATTCTGAGGACTCATCTGAAGAGCAGCTGAACAGAACACGTATCACAGCAAGAAGTGACCGCTAACCACAGAAAATGACCACTTATTCAATAGGCATTTCTTCACTCTGTGGGTTTTCATGGGCCCGGACCACAATCCATTAATTAGGGAACCAGTTTGCATTCTGTGGACCCCCAGCAAGGCAGCATCTGGGAACCAGCCCTCGGTGAGGGGGAGAAAAACTGCTTCGGGCACAACGTGGTCACTTCTAATTGCCTTGTGGGAGGGACTGGCTGCAGGGGGCACTGTGTGCTTTCGTCTACCAGGGCTTTGCAGGCTTTGGAAGGGTGGAGGGAACTCCGTAGGCAGAAAATAAGCAGGGACTGGCCTGACCCCAGAATGACAGCGCTCTGGCTGTTTTCTTCTCTGGTGCACCCCAAGGGTCTACAGCAGTGCCCAGCATGTGGTAGGCAGTTAACAAAAGTTTATGGAATCGATATAGAGTTGCTCTCATCCCCATTTTACAGAGGAGGAACCTGAGGCTTGGAGAGAGCCACAGAGCTAAGAGAGGCAGATCTGGGTTTGAACCAAAGTCTGTCTAAGCCAAGAACCTGAGCTCCTAGCCTTGAGGTCCCCCTGGGAGACTCCCTTCCCCAGCTTCCATCTTCACACCAGGCCACCTTTTCTAGAGTCTCTTCTAGAAGGACCGGCCATGGTGTATGATGGCTTGAAGAGCCACATAGCTGGAAGAATTTTGGCTAGGTCCCCCCGACCCCCAAAGGTAAGGGAGAAAACCTGGGGCTGTGGGGCGCAGAGTTTTCTGAGAACAAGGCAAACCAGCTTCCAGGAGTTTAAATCACAGTTTCAGTAGCAGTGCCCTCCTGGACATGGGAGTCCGTGACCTGCTCATTCCCAGTGACTCTGGAGGCCCCTTAAATGGCTCCAGTCAAACTGAGAAAAATCCCTAGGAGCCTCATGAAACATTAAAAAAACACACTGACCTTTACTTTCATCTGCATTTCAGATGTCCTGTGTGCTATTAAATGCTCACAAAATTCACTGGAGGGGTGGGAAGAGGCTTAAATGTACAGACGTGTCCCAGAAACTGCATTCCCAGATGTTCCACTTCTTCTGCCTGGGTGGTTAGCCCTGCCCTTGGATGTCCTTGCTCCCAAATGTAGTTTAGTCATTCCTGGGACCCAAGACTTGCTCTCACCAGTGCTAGAGGAAGCTCTGCCCAGAGGGAGGGCGACTGGGATGGGGGTGAGCCTGGGACCCCAGGGGTCCCAGCCCTGTCCCTAGGCATCAGGGGAGGACACCTGCTGGGACATGGCCTAGCATTTGAGAAGACCCTTCCTCCTCCTCTTCTTCCTTCACCCTCTGCTCCCAGAACCTCCAAGGAAAGGGAAGAGGAAAAAGAGAGGCAAGAACCGCCCCAGAAGGCAGGGAGAAAGCCATGGCTCCAGAGGGAAGCTGGGAGGTATCATGAAACAGGAGAGGAAATTAAAACTGTCTTTAGAAATATAAGCATGGGGGCGGGGCGGGTGGCAACTTCTCTCATGGTCCAGTGGTTAAGACTCCATGCTGCCAATGCAGGGAGCCTGGGTTCAATCCCTGGTCAGGGAACTAGATCTCACATGCTGCAACTAAACACATGTGCCATAACTACTGAAGCTCATGAGCCACATACAAGACCTGGTGCAGTTTATATAAATAATAAATACATATATATGAACAGGAGCACTGTCCTTTCCTCACTCTCCCCATCTGCCCTGACTGGATCCTTCAGGCTCCGCAGCAGCAGTGGGGGGCCTCCACCATGGCGTGCCTTCAACAGCAGGTGAGCAAGGTGCAGAAGAGTTACAGGACCCAGCCCCCTGGATCCTGGAGGGCTGCTGGCTAACCTTTTGCCTGTGGATGCCAGCATCACGCCTCCTCTAAAGAAAATGCAGTGATAAACTTACGGTTCCATTCAGTTCCTGTAGTATCTTTTCTACGAGCTCAATCCAAGTTATCAGAGGTATCTCTTTCCTGGGTTACAATTATATGTTAATAACAGCGCCTGCGTGCTAAGTCGCTTCAGTCGGATCCGACCCCTTGCTTCCCCATGGACTGTAGCCCACCAGGCTCCTCTGTCCGTGGGATTCTCCAGGGAAGAATACTAGAATGAGTTGCCATGCCCTCCTCCAGGGGATCTTCCAGATGCAGGGATCAATCCTGTGTCTCCTGAAGCTCCTGCACTGCAGGCTGACTCTTTACCTCTGAGCCACCGGGAAAGCCTGTTAATACCAGCAGCTGTCATGTATCAAGCACAAGCCATGCCCTGGGCCTGGGATGTGTCAGTGAGTGTCTGGACTTTCATTTGCATCCTCAGCTCTACCTAGTGCAGTTCTCACCCATACCATAGCCCTGGGAAGGAGGCAGTGTGAGGCCCATGTTACAAATGAGAAGCGGAGGCCCAGAGAAGTCAGGTGGCCGTATCTAGACAGGGGACCCTGGTGAGCCTGGGATGGAAGTCAGTGTGACTTCAGTGCTCTTGCCAGGATAGCGGAATGCCTCTCTTCCATCAGTGGGGACAAGCCCTACTTACTTGGCAACGGGGTGAACTCCACGGCAGATGTGCTGGTGACCTTGCTGGGGTCCAGCTCCACACGGTGGTATTCGAAGATGGTCCTTCTCCGAGATTCTGAAACAGAGACAGAGCTTGTCATCGGGAGCATTTCATAGGCTTTGGGACCTGGAGCCTGACGGGGGGGCAGGAGATTGTAGTGAGAGGAACCAGGAGTCAGTATGCAGCCCCTGAGGGCAGGAAGTGAAACCATCATTCCGGGATGATGCTGTTGGAACTCTGGAGAGACAGGAGGATAGGAGTTGACTGTGAGCAGCGAGCTCTGTGTCATAAGCAGGCTGACAATGCAGAGGCCCAGCTGCTGCTGGGTCCAGAGTCCACCCTCTGTGCCTTCACAGCTGCTGTTCCCTTGACCCATCACACTCTTCCACCCTTTCTCTTCTTGTCTAGCTCACTCTTTCAGATCTAGCTCAGGGCCACTTCCTCTGAGCAGCCCCCCTTGACCAGCTCCCTCCTATTACCCTCTTTGCCCCAGGCCCTCCTCCCACTGCACTCCTTGCATGATGTAGTCATGATGGTCAATTTGGAGGGTGGGGACCACTGAACTGTGATCATCTGGCCCTGAACCTGACCCACAGTGAGTGCTCTGCAAATGTCTGCAGATGGACAGGCTGACCTCGGAGATCCTCTCCCCTCCTTGATGGTTCAAGGGCTGGAGCCAGGTTGACATCCTGCCTCAGTCCCTGCAGAAACTTCCTAGGGGACCTCAGACTCAAAAGACCTGAATTCTGAGTCAAGTTCTGCTCCTGACAAGTTGGATACCATTAGGGCCTCAGTTTCTTATCTGTGAAGTGGAAAAACATTACTGCCCCAACACCCTTGTGAGGAAAAAGCTGGAATTGTAGATAGAAAGACTTTTCCTAAAATGGCAGTCTGAGATGCTCTGATATTTCCCCCATGCCCACCGAAGAACCATGATTTGCGGTTGGTTTCCTTCAGCTCCAAAACACAGGCTGCAAGCAGCTGAGTTTCGTGAATGAGCTTTCCCATGAGGGGAAAGGGCCACTTTAGTATTTACCCAGCAGCCCTTCTTCCTTCTGGAAACAGAAGGAACTGCCCCCAGCCCCTTCCTACATGTGGTCTGTACTGTATCTTCTTTCATGACTCTGCTTCCCTGGCCAACAGTGATTGGTCCAGGGTTGGGCATCTGATGAAGTTGGACCAATCAGAGACCTTCCCTGGGACTTTTTAATTGTAACCACGCAGCCCTTTGCTCTCTAGTAATAATGCTGAGAAGATGCAAGCTTGGTGTCCACGAATGGCCACAGTTCCAGTCTCACGGGGAAAGCTAGAGGATGAAGCCATGTTGTGGAAAGAAGCATGGAATACTGGTGGCATCCCAGTCCCTGGAGTCCAGGACCTGCCCTGGTCCTATCTTCCCAGATGTTGGCTCCTCCTTTGGTTCTTTGGGCTACTTCAGTATTCCCAATGCACCCCTTTTCAGCTGAACTAGTTTCAGCTGGGTTTTTTGTCACTAGACGCCCAGAATAGGTGATATAAGTTTCCTTCCAGCTGAAGGTGATTTTGAGGAAAGTTTCCTAAGGTGGCAGAACTCAGTAGCTGCTGCTGCTGCTGCTAAGTCGCTTCACTTGTGTCTGACTCTGTGCGACCCCATAGATGGCAGCCCACCAGGCTCCCCCGTCCCTGGGATTCTCCAGGCAAGAACACTGGAGTGAACTCAGTAGGGGCATCCATAAAAAGCAGGGTGTCCTGTGCAACCGCTGGGCACCCCGACCTGAACAAAAAATCTAGGGCAGCATATACTGCTCAAAAGAACATTTCAGTTATGTTTCTATCATCTATTTATCCTCAATCTATAGCTTGGCTCAAACGATGAAGAATCACCTTGCAATGCAGGAGACCCTGGGTTTGATCCCTGGGTCAGGAAGATCCCCTGGAGAAGGGAATGGCAAACCATGTCTGGAGAATTCCACGGACAGAGGTGCCTGGTGGGCTACAGTCCATGGGGTCACAAAGAGTCAGGCACGACTGAGCAACTAACACCCCCTGCTTAAGCCAGGACTGAACCCCAGGTGATGACCCCAAAGCATGCTCTCTTTCCACTGTGCTCTCTTCTCTGCGGCAGAGCCTGGGGACACCTCTGTCCCTAAAACGTCTGCAACCACAGAATGTCCTTGAGACATTCTGTGCAACATAAAGGAAACTGCTCTGGCGCGGGTGGCCACAAAGCTCCCCTGGAACTAAAGAGGAATCTGCAGACCCACCTCAAAGGTCTGCACTTCAAATGTGAGTACCACCCACTCACATGTGCACATGTGAGTGCCTGCACATACACACACACACACACACAGAGTCACATGTGTGTATGTGAGCGCCTGCATGTGCACACACACACACACACACACACACACACACACACGAGATTTTTTTGATATAAGAAACGCCCCTTGCCAAGCAGGGGTGGGTCTGAAAGAGATGGAGGTGAGAGATTATCTGCTCAGAAGAGGCTCCAATTTTCAATTCACCCAACAGACCACAGGTGCGGTAGGGCCCTCCCTGTGTGACACCAACTTCTCTGCAAAGATGGCCTGGACTTCGACTGAGCCTGGGCCATGTGAGACCTTAGGTGGAGGATGGGGAACTTCCAGGCAGCCTTTCGCAGCTCCATCCCACCCACCACCCCCAGGGGCCAACTCTACTGAAAAATCACCCCCTTCAACACCAAAATGGAATAGGATAAAAGTAAATGTGAAACCAGGTCTTCCAAGATGCCTGAGGCCCTGGAATAGACTCTGTGTAAACATTTATTCCTTAATCTGCCTCTTCTGTCAAGGCTCAACTCAAATGACAGGTCCTCCTTAAAGACATCTGCCAAGCAGGGACGCAGTTAGTGGCCCCTCCTCTGAGCTCCACAGCCCCCTGTGCCCCACCCAGTGTCACCTGCTTCACAAACATTTACTCTGCTGGCCACCCGCCCCCTGAGACTGTGAGCTCCCCAAGGGCAGAGCCTGCAATTTATACGTCTCTGTCCCCCAGCCCCTCGCCCCAGGCCTGGCACACAACAGGGTCTTGAGAAAGGACTGGGAACGAATGAATGGCTTATAAATAGTCAGGAAAACCCTAGCAATTTATCATAACTTCAGCCCGCAGCACAAAGGAAGAACGCCTTTCCTCCCCAGCCCACCACAGATTATGGCCTTTCTCAAAAGGGCCGCCCCCAACGGGCCACAGAAAGCCAGACCCTTCCAAAGTTAGAGCTTAAAGCAGGAGTATTGGCTTCCAGGGTGTCTCTACCTACAGCGCTGTAGGGGAGAGCTGGCTCTCAGTTAGGAAAGTGAAAGTGAAAGTGAAAGTCACTCAGTCGTGTCCAGCTTTTTGTGACCCCACAGACTATACAGTCCCTAGAATTCTCCAGGCCAGAATACTGGAGTGGGTAGCCTTTCCCTTCTCCAGGGGATCTTTCCAACCCAGGGATCGAATCCAGGTCTCCCACATTGCAGGGGGATTCTCTACCAGCTGAGCCACAAGGGAAGCCCAAGAATACTGGAGTGGGTAGCCTATCCCTTACTCCAGTGGATTTTCCTGACCCAGGAATCAAACCTTGGTTAGAAGGAAGGTGAAATAGGACAAGGGGGTCAGTGTTGAGGCATGAACTTGTCAAGAGAGTCAATTTTAGGGATAGAGAAGGGCAAGCAGCAGCTGGGGAAGGCAGGGCTCCCAGTCAATTCTACCCCAGAATCTAGGGATGGGTCTCCGACCAGCGAGCTGGGGAGTGGGGATGTGCCTCAAGTGAGGGTTCAGCCAGAGATAATGGGCTATATCCTCCAAAACCCAGCACAGCCCCACCAGCAGGGAAGGGGAGATGTGTGTGGTAAAAAGGGGGAGGAGGGTGGGTGGATGGAAACATATCTCTGACTAAAAATATTTGCTCACTTCAGCGGCCAACTTGTACTTGTTTAAGTGTCTGATTTGGTAAGACTTTTATTTCTCAATAAACAGAACCCTTGGTATCCCAGTCTGTGTTACTTGCATCTGGATTATCTTGCCAACATCTGGGGCTCGCCCAAAGAGGATGACGTCCGTCTTCGTGACCAACAGATCCCTCCCGGAACCGAGATGGTGGCCACCCCAGAGCCACATTCCTGGCAGTTTGAGACGTTCTGTGTTCTCTCTGCTTCCACTCATCGAACATTCAGAAATGGTAAGATCCAGACCCGGAGAGCCCTGCTATGCAATCAAGAGACGTCCGTGGCTCAAAGGAGAGCTTGGCATGTCCCGTTTTGTTTCCACACCAGACACCAGTGGGAGAGGGTTGGTTTGATCAGAAGAAATCAGACTGACAGATCCAGCCACAAACTTTCCTCCGAGACGGTGGCTACCGTACAAAAAAATTGAAGATGGTGGATCAGGAGGGATTTTTCATTTATTCATTCACATCTTCCTCTGCTCATTCAGTTATTCATTTAATAACCGTGACTTGAGCCCTAGCAGGGGACCCCAGAGATAAATACAATGAGAATCCTATACCCCAGGGAGCTTGCAGCCCAGCGGGGGAGGCCCCTCAGCACAGATGCAAAGTAGAAAAGTGACTGAGGGAGGAGAGCAGACAAGGAGGGAGCAGAGTAGAAGGAAAACCAGAAAGTAAAAGTAAAAATCAGGTCCATGGGGGCGGGGTTGGGGCAGGGCACCAGGATGGATAAAAAGCCACAACAAAAGAGCACCATGGAGGATCCTTAATGAGGAGCAGGGAGATGACAAAATGGGCCAGATACGGTGACGATACCCCCTCCCACGCCCTTACTTGGCTGCTCTTTCTCACTCCTCTGCTGCCAGTTCCCGGGCCTCCTCTTCCCCACCCAGCACCAAGGTACAGCACGGGCCACTGCCACATTTCTCAAGTTTGCCTTTGAAACGAAAGGAAGGTTCTGGAACAGGAGAAGGTTCCAGTGCTTGGGCCATCCAAGGCTATTCTGGGGCCAGCCAAGTGGCAGGTTGCCATTTGGAGCTTTTAATAAAGAAATCCTCATTTATCGATTCCATTAATTCAGAATCTATCAGTTTTTATATTGGAGACCCTAAAGTTGCTTTTATACTGTCCGTGAAAGACAGGGTTTCTTAAATGAATAGAGGAAATTATATTGACTTCTGGGCCCCCCGCCAGTCAAATACAGAGTGTATCAACTACTCTCTGTTTATGTTTTGCCTGCTTCTGCAAACAGACGCTACTAATCTGAATCTTTTCTCTGCAACAAAGCACATTCTGCAGACTCTCTGCTCCAAAGCCTGCAGAGCAGTTTCTTCAAGGAAGTGATGGTAAGAGAAATTCTGCCTGTTTTCCTTCCTCAATCCCAGGCATGAGACTGTGCAGAATTCCCTCCACCTTCAGACAGGGGTGGGAGGAAAGTGTTGGGAGCCTGGGGGAAGGAGAGAGTCCCCCAGACATGGTTCAGTTGAATAATGGGGAGTAAATGCCACTCCTCACAGCACCCCAGGCAGGGAGGAGGCAAGCTTGGGTGCCAGGGCAGGGACATCGCCTATTCTATGGGACAGGTGGGTTGGGACAACAGGAATATCCACAGTGACATTATCTGTGGACCAAAGGCCTCTCCCTGAACTTCTATCATGGTTTTTTGAAATATATTGTGATTGGGTTGGCCAAAAAGTTCATTTTCCATAATATCTTATGGAAAAACCCAAACGAACTTCTTGGCCTACCCAATATTTGCATCTCAACCAAATTCAAATGAATTCCCTATTTGTTGGGTTGACTATCAGACCCAGAGGAATCTGATCTCTCAGCCACATAAAAGCCATCACTCTGAAAAGCAGGAATTGTAGCCTATTTTAAAATCCACTGAAGGCCATGGATACTGCCCTAGAAAAATGCATACATGTGATTTACTTCAACCACACCTCAGTGCTCCTTTTAAGTCCACACCTGATCCCCAAGCTGAAAAATCTCTGACAGAAAGAGATGTGGTTATCAGAGCACTCATCCCTAAACTCAGATGTCAGGCTCTGTTCTCACTTAGGGTCACCAGAAGGCAGAGCACATGGTCTCTACCACATCCAGTCTCTTCAGCACCAGTTCCAGGGCTCATTTTTTGAGCACCTGCCCTGCTGCAGACACTGGGCTAAGTGCTGGAGCCCCAAGGAGCTCACAGCTAGTTGGGGAGAAGACGAATGAGGCAGGATGGTGTCATGAGTTCTATATTAAAGCTCTTAACAAAGTGCCCGGAGGATGGAGGAGGAACGTGAATTCTGCTGCATGGAGGAAGCTGGACCAATGGATAAGTAGGATTTTGCCAAGTGGTAAAAGGACTAGGGCACGGGGTGGCATTTTACATGAGGAACTGCATCAGAAAGACGCAGATTCCCCCTTGGCATGTTTGGGGAACACAGGGCATGCAGACCAGTGCTGACTGGACAGAGTGGTGGGTGACAGGAGGGTTCAGAGACCAGCCCAGAAGGGTAGGCCTGTGCCCATAATACACGTGAGAAATATAATTAACACTGTTGTATGTTATCCATGAAAGTTATTAAGAGAATAAATCCTAAGCGTTTTCATCACAAGGAAAAAAATCTATTTTTTTTCTTTAATTTTGCATCTTCATGAGATGGGAGATGTTAACTAAACTTATTGTAATCATTTCATGATGTATGTAAGTCAGATCTTTATGCTCTAATGCCTGAAAGTTACACAGTGCTACATGGCTTCTCTGGTGGCTCAGACGGCAAAGACTCTACCTGCAATGCGGGAGACCTGGGTTCAGTCCCTCGGTTGGGAAGATCCCTTAGTGGGCATGGTAACCCACTCCAATATTCTTGCCTGGAAAATCCCCATGGATAGAGAAGCCTGGAGGGCTCCAGTCCGTGGGGTCGCAAAGAGTCGGACACGACTCAATAACACTAAAAGAAAAATCAAACAGTAGGCTGTGCACAGCTGTGTAGGCCCCAAGTGCCACACTAAGAACTCTGAATTCATGTTTGGGGCCATAAGGAGCCAGAGAATGACAAGATCAGCTCTGTCTGGCAGTGACAACAAGGAGTAGGGAGACAGGGGACAGGGGGCAGGGAGCCTGGAGGCCGGGAGCTGCTGGGCAGTGTCTCGAGTCAGACGTGGGCTTCCCTTGGCTGGTAGACTCAGCGCCTCATGACCACAGCTGGAGCCACCTGATCTAGCCGCTGCCACAACAGCCCTTGTATTTCCTCCAGGGCTCACAGAACAGGCGCAGCCGCCCTCCTGTTATTTCAGGTGGGTTCTGCTTCCTCCCTCGCCCCTCATTACCACACCTCCCCACATCTCCCTGGCTTGCTCTAAAACAGCCTTTCATTCTAGAACCATAGAGGAGCCTCAGAGGCAGACACTCGCGGGGGATCTGACTTCCTCTAACTCACCCTCATTCTACAGCTGGATCCAGCACACATTTCCTGCCGCCCGGCACAGGGCCTGTGAGGGAGGCACGGACCCCACCCCCGAGGCGCGCAAAACAGGGCCGTGGTGAGGGGCAGGGAGGCATGCATACCAAGAGCAGTCCTTCCTGTAAAACAGCCTGGGTGTGTGCACACAGTGCTGTGGGTGTTTGGGGAACTGAGGAGGGAAGGATTGCCCGCTCTGGATGGAGAGGGAGTTGGTTGGATTTAGAAAGCCTCAATGGTGGACACTAGGGTTCAAAATACAGAAGATTTGGGTTTCAGTTCTAACCCTCAGAGCTGTGTAAAAGCAAGTCACGCCACCTCTCTGAGCCTCCTCGTCTTCATTTAGAAAGAGACAAATGCACAGACTTCATTTACAGTGCTGCAGGATAATCCAATAAGATAACTATAAGCTCAGTATCTAGGGATGGGGTTGTAATCAGTGTGCCCCTAAATGACCCCAGTGATCCTTGCCTCCTGGGATTCACACCCTGTTTAATCCTATCTTGAGTGTGGGCTGGACCTAGGAACTTCCTTCCAACCAGCAGAAAGTGGCAAAAGTGGTGAGGTTATGAGAAGGCTCTGGCTCCCCTCTCGCTCACCCTCTACTGCTGTCTTCCTTGCCTGCTCTGATGGAAGCCAGCTGCCACATTATGAACTGTCCTATGGGGACGTTGACGCAGCCAGAACCCAAGGGGAAACTGAATCCTGTCACAACCACATGAAAGCTCTTAGAGGTCCCCCCAACAGTCACTGAGGCAAGCCTGGCAACCACCTTGAGAGCAGCCTGTGAAGGAGTCTAAACCAGGGGACCCAGTTAAGTCATGCTTTGTTTCCTGATCCACAGAAACCCTGAGATAATGTTTTAAGCCTCTAAGTTTTGGCACAATTTGTTATGCAGCAGTAGCTAACTAATACAATCAGGGTGATACTGAAACTCTTTAGTAACTGGCTCAGTATAGGTTTTAACCAACCAATTAGAGTAGTTGACTGGTGCAACAGAGCAGGGTCTGAGCCACTGACTAGAGTGCTGGGAGTTTGGGGGTGGGAGAAGGGACAGTGGAGGGACAGGTGAAGTGATGGGAATTAATCTTATGGAAATACTCATGCAAGAGCATAAAAGTACATATTTGCAAGAATATTCACGGCAGTATTATTTGTTGTAATGAAAGATGAAAACAACTGAAAAGTCTGGGCCCAGGGGACTGGTTCAATTAAGGTACATCCATGCAAGGGGTGTACAGTTATTAAAAAGAGTGATCCAGAAAGATGGGCAGGATATACTTTATTCAGGAGCAGAACAGAGGACATCTTATGCCATTGTTTATGATAAATACACTTACGTATACTATACTTACCTGAAGGCTTGTAGCTCTAGAAATACCCTGGTGGCCCTGGTTGCCTCCAGGAAGGGGAATTGGGGAACGGGGATCAGGGACAGGAGAGAAATCCAATTTTCCTGTCTCCTGAAGCCCCCTGTGATGCTCCTTCTATCATCTGGGTTTGGGAGGCAATTACAGTTGTGTTCTGGGAGGACTAATAAACCCTAATTTAGTGTCTTTGGAGATTTTTCTAAGTGGAGGGTGTGCTAAATGGAAGGGCCCTGGCTCCCCACCCCCCTCCACCACCAGAGCAGTGCCTCCCACTGGAGATTTTATTGGAAAAATGGTACCTCAGCTCAAATGAAGAGAAGTTGGAACTCACTCTGCCCCTTTTCTTCCCTCAGTTCCCACTTAACTCCTCCCACCCCGGCAACCACTTCCTACCACTGCCCTCTCCCCCACGAGTCTGGCTCAATCTGAGCTGAGTCCAGCCCCGTCCAGGGATCTCTGTGGGTCCATGGGGTCTCACCTGGTACATCTGGGGATGGATTGAGAATCATGAAGGCATCTGACAGGCCTGCTTTGACAGGGTGCTGGGACGAGCTGATTTCCAGGACGGGTATAGGGATCTGCAGGGGGGAAAGAAGAGGCTCCGTCTACCCCCAAAACACTCTTGGACCAGCTCTTCTTGGAGCTTCAGACCCATCTGCCTGGTGGGCATTGACTCCTGGAGGGCTCAGACATCTCAACCCAATGGGCCCATCCAAATTCCAAGTCATCCCCACATCATCTCCAAACACATTTCCTTTTTCTTTTCTTTCTCTTTGTGAATGGCACCTCCATAGAGGAGTCACCCTCAGCCTCTCCCAGCTTCCTTTCATTTCCCTCCTCCTCTGTCAAACACATCTCCAATCCTGTTAACTAGCCTGCTAACAGGCTCTCAAATCTATCCAGTTCTCTCCATCACCCCCACCCTACCCCAAGCTGGCCGGTTCTCCTGCATCATCTTCCAGCATTCCCTCTGAGTCCCAGCCCTCTGCTCTCCACTTTGAAGCCAGAGTGGTGTTTTTCAAGATTTTTTTTTTTTTTTTGATGTGGACCATTTTTTAAGGTCTTTATTGAGTTTGTTACAATATTGTTTCTGTTTTGCTTTTTCAGCGGGGAGGCATGTAGGATCTTAGCTCCCCAACTAGAGATGGAACCCACACCACCGGCACTTAACCACTGGACTGCCAGGGAAATCCCTAGGCCGCCTTCTTTCAGTGCTTTATACCAGCCATGCTCAGTCCTGCCATGAGCCTTTGCATATGCTTTTCTCCCTCCCAGAACACACTTCACCCTCCTCTTTGCTTCCTTAACTCCTACACGTTCTGAAGATTTCAACTCTTTTCCTCAGGAGAGCCTCCCAGGCTCCTGTTCAGGTACAGAGCCCCGTGAAAGGCTTTCCTGGCATCACTATTTAAGAGCACTTGCCCCCACAGTTACTATCTATCCCCTGAGCCAGATTCTCAGCTCCACAAAGATGGGCCGGCAGCCATCCTGTGAACTTCTGTACCTCCAGCACCACACCCTAAGTCTGGCGCACTACAGGGCCTCGACATTTTTGTTGAATGAAAGAATGGCCCACTCACCTCTTTGTAGCCGAAGACAATGCGGCCGTCTTGGTGCAGAGCCGCCTGGAAGGTGAAGCTGCCCCTGTCCTCCCGACCCTGGAGGTAGACGTGGTCCCACTGAACAACAAAGACTGTCCCTGGTGAGGAGAGCAGAGACTTGGCTGGTCAGGGAGGTCATGCAGGGAGCAGGGCCCTGCAGAAATGGTGGCCCACGTGGATGGGACACCAGCTAGTGCCTTTAGTGATGATGGGGGCAGTTTGGAAATTTGACAGGAGGCAGAAACTGGGCAGCCCACAAACAGTCTGGTTCCCAAGCTGGAGGGCAGCCAGGAGACCCTGCTGCACCCTCTCTGCCCCCAACCAGGTACTGTAATTGTACCTGTATCATCTCCAACCCCAAGCACTGCCCTGTCCTTCTTGCCTATCCTGACCCCCTGAGATGAAAAGGAGGAGAAACAGTAGAAACTTCTGTTCTCCTGGGGCAGAAGGTAGGTTCTCAAGGGACAACCTGGTGAGAGTAAGAAACAATCAAGGTCTCTAATGTTTATTTCACCTCTGCTGCTGCTGCTAAGTCGCTTCAGTCGTGTCCGACTCTGTGCGACCCCAGAGACGGCAGCACCGAGAGCCAATTGTTTTCACTTAATTTTCTCATCAGGTAGCAGGCGTTTTGTCCCCAGGTGAGGAAAATGAACACAAAGGTAGGGTAGCTGCTGAGCTGTGTGACTGTGGGCAAGTCCCTTGCCCTCTCTGGGCCTTGGGCGCCTCTAAAGGGGCTAGACCAGGGGACCCCTGGAGCTGGATGAATTAAATTCTGAGCTCTGATCTCACCATTGTCGAAATAAGCAACTGTGGAGTTTTCAGAGTAGCCAGGGTTGAAGTTGGCCATCAGAGGGGCCACGTACTGAGTAGCTGTGAGCATCCGATGGACCACATCACCCATGAAGATGAAGCCTGGGGTGGGAAGAAGTGTAGATGAGTCATCAGAGATGGACTTGCTTCCTCATGCAGGAAGGAGTAGTGTAGATGGAGCTGGAAGTGAGTCTTGGACCTCTGACCCCCAGCATCACATGGTGGGCATGGGTCTGGTGTATATAGAGCAAAAGGGGCCCAGACTAGAGAAGGTTCTCTCTGCCCCTCCACCCATCTCTGTCCCTTGGAAAGTGCACAGGAATCCAAGATGGGCTCCCTCATATCAACAGGGAGCCTGGTCCCAGGAAACAGGCTCTCAGTGCAGTCTCCTCCCTCTCACTCACAGACTCAGAAGCACAAGGGCCAAGGAACCGCCCACACTGGGCTGTGCTGACCCAGAGGGAGACACACATGCACGTGCACCCACATCCACACACACACACACACACACACACACACAATTAAGTCAGCAGACGTGAGGGAGGTGGTCCGAAACACTCATGATCTCTCACCTGAGAGTGGGGTCCCAAGAGAGAGCCACATGTGGGACCCACCCTAGTCCATCTATAAAACCCTGACTCCAGTGAACCTTTCCAGTTTAGGTCCCAGGTTCTAGCTGAAATCTCCACACCCTCTCCCAGCCCCACAGACAAGGCCTTACCTCCGGTTGCTATGGTGATCTGCCGCAGAGGATGCCCGTAGAAAGGGAAATCAAAGGACAAGACCACTCTCTGCAGGGGACAGGAGAGAGTCAGCAGGGCCAACCTGCAGGCCAGGTAGCCGGGCAGTCACACTGCCCCATGCTTATCTGGATGGGGTGGGGGGGGTAGGCATGTCCAGGGCAGGCCCCCAGGGCCACAGGTGGGCACCCCAACTCCGGCCAAGCCCCCTAGGATCCTCTGGGAAGGCACTCCCCAGACCCCAGACCTCAGGCCATAGCCATGCCCACTGACCAGGCAGAGTGGGCTGGCCCCCTGCTGCCAGGGACTGGGGCACTCACCGAAGCCTGCCGGTGGGTGTTGGAGAGGATTCTGTGAACTTTCACTTGGCTCTGGTTGGCCTTGGCCACGTCCACCCATAGCTCCTGGCTGCGGGGCTCGCTGGGACCATACAGACGGGACACATAGTAGCTGTGGTTGTCCTCCTGTTGTTATCCAAGACAGAGTCCACAGGAGGATGAGGAGACAGGATGTTAGCAACCACCCTCTGCACCTCCTCCATCCAGATGTCTGGATAGAGAATTCACGGTCCTCCCAGACCATAGCCCAGAAGAGCTGGTTTAGGCCTGGGAGCCCCTTGGATGCCATTGGCCCTGGAGAGCTCAGTACCTGCCCCCTAGCTATGCCCCCAACAGCTCTGTTCCAGCTAAATTCATGCCTGCTATACCTGAGCTCCACTCTGCCATCCCCAGGACAGGCCAGGAGGTTTTCCTAGAGCCCTGAGTTCCATTCCCCGCTACCTCACCCCTGCCCCAGAGCATACCCAAGGCAGAGCTCAACTCGGGACATGAAGGAGCAACAGATAAGGTAGCCTCAAACAGAGCCCTGTCTTCACGGAGCTCCCAGTCTGAGGGGGAGACACAGCCCCCTGCCCTGGGGAGCACCCAATTTAACGGAGAAGAAAAATCTGAATCTTGGAAGCTACCCATCTAAAGACGGAGGCAGATCCTTGATCTTGGGCATTGCTAGTCTGATGGAGGAAGTGGGACCCATGCAAACGGAATACCCAAACAGAGACCCTCTAGCAGAGAGATAAGACAGGGCCCATACGAGTCACTAAAGAGTTGAGAACGGGGAAAGAAGCAGCAATGATGCCTTCAAGATATATTTTTAAGCTTTACTATGTGCCTGATTGGGACAAAATGAAGAATAAGCCAGAATCCAGAGGGCTGGGAGTTAATTCTGTAAAGCCTCTCCTGCAAGGGAGCATTTAGGGGCAGGATTTAAAGGAGGCTGGGAAACAATCAGCAGAAAGAGTGGAAGAGCCTGGGGAGGAGGCCATGTCAAAGCCTTTCAGCCCATCTGGGAGCACAGCCGAGGAGGAGCGGAGGCACAGCGGGCAGGTCCATTTGGCCGCTGCCACAGCCATGGGGCTGCTGACCCGTGCAGAGCCCTGGGCGTTGCAGGTCATTAATCAGGCTGTCAGGCAGCAGTGGCTGCAGACACAGCAGAGCTAACCATGTTTTCCCTGCCAAGCTGCCAGCTGCCCAGCCAGCCTTTGCCCGGGTCCCAGCATGAGCAGGGCCGAGGGTCGCCTGCTCTATCCACCCGCCCGGAGGCAGACTCTGTTTTTCTGACAGGTGACACACTCTGGGGCCTGGGGTTGGGGCAGGGCTGGGGGAAGATGAACAGGAGAAACATGGGGCCAGGCAGGGTAGGGGTGGGGTTAGATTTCCTTTGGCCACTGCCTGGTTCCTCCCCTCCAGCCTCTAGACTGCCGGCCCCTCCACCCATTCCTAGCATGGACATCAAGCAAATCTAAACAAATTGGAAACACATGAGGCCACAATCCTCTGCTCATAAGCCATCTGGGGCTCCCACTGCCCTAGAGACGAAAACCCAAACCTCAGCCTTGCATATGAGGTTCCCCCATGAGCCCGCCCCACCCTCTCTCTAGCTTCACTTCTCTCTCTCCTTCACCTATGCATCCTGGGCACCCACTCACCAGACCAACTTCCCAGTAGTCTCAGGCCACCGTTGGTCATTCAGGCCTTTGCATATGCTGATCTTCCTGCCAGGAATGACTCTGCTTTCTGCCCCCAGCAGATCCCTCCTCTTCAATGCTCAGCTTAAAGAACACCTTCTTATTGATCTTCTCCCCCGACTTGCCCAGTGAGGGCCTCCACCATCCACAGGAGTCCTCAAGGGGTGACTCACAGGTACTGTTTGTGAGAGTCACCTGGGCCCATGCTTGTTGGATTTCTGGTTTTACTCATGAAACCTCCTGAGGGGGGGCCAACCTGATGCCACCAGTCATGGGTGCCCATGGATATTGCCTCCCACTGCTGCCACAGTCATCTACCCTGAGGTCCTAGAAGATGCCCAGAGGAGGAAGCACTGAATCTCAGCTTGCCCACAGGCATGGGAATATCTGTGTTCACAGCCTCCCTCAGGAAAGCAGCCCCTTCAGCTTCTGCTTCTTCCCTCATCCCACCCCCTGCCAAAGACCAGAAGTCACATTTTCCCCCCTGGGTCTCCAAGTTTCCTATCCCCAGTCATTTCTGCTGGTATCCCCACCTTGACCACCAAAAAAAAAAAAAAAAAAAAGGCAAAAAATGACCCCCCAAATCACCTGACACCTCTATAGAAAATAGTATGGAGGTCCCTCAGAAAACTAAAACTAGAATTATCATATGCTCCAACAATCCCACTCCTGAGCATATATCTAGACAAAACTATAATTTAAAAATATACATGCACTCCTATCTTCATAGCACTATTCACAATAGCCAAGAGATGAAAATAACCTAAACGTCCATGGACAGATGACTCGGTACAGATGACGTGGCACATATATACAACGAAATACTACTCAGGAAAGAATGAAATAATGCCACTCGCAGCAACATGGATACAACTGGAGATTATCATATATGTGAAGGAAGTCAGAAGGAGAAAGACAAATACCATATGATATCACTTATACGTGGAATTTTAAATATGACACAAATGAACCAGCCTGCAAAACAGAAGTAGACTCACAGACGTAGAAAACGGACCTGTGGTTGCCACGGGGCAGGGGGTGTACAGAAAGGATGGACTGGGAGTTGGAGATTAGCAGAGGCAAAGTATTTTACATAGAAAGGATAAACAAGGTTCTACCATATAGCACAGGGACCGCGATTCAGTACCCTGAGACAAACCAGAATGGAAAAGAATATAGAAAAGAATGTGTATATATATGTGTGTGTGTGTGTGTGTGTGTATACTGAATCACTTAGCTGTATAGCAGAAATTAACACAACATTGCAAATTAACTATGTATGCACGCATGCTAAGTTGCTTCAGTCGTGTCCAACTCTTTCAGACTCTATGAACTATAGCCCGCCAGGCTCCTCTCTTATTCCCTTCTCCAGGGGATCTTCCTGAGCCAGGAATCGAACCTGGGTATCCTGCATTGTAGGCAGATTCTTTACCATCTGAGCCACCAGGGAAACCTGGTAAATTAACTATACTTCAATTTAAAAAAAAAAAAAAAAAGCTCCAGAAAACTAAAACAAAAACAAAAACCTGCCAAGAAAGCAAGCCCCTTGCACACCAACTCATGCAAAGACACGTGAACAAATGTGCCCACGAGAAGAGTCTGAAGGCCCCCAAACTGCTTCCAGGGAATCACGTGGTGAGTGATTCCACCTCAAAGAACAACCACAGGGGCCCTGACCAACACTCTGCACCTGAACGTCTGCAGGACCACAACTCTGAAGCCAGTTCAGGTTCAGCTGCAACCACCTGCCACAGACACAGCTATCGCTCAACTCTTCTCTCCACTAGGTCCAACAAAGGAGTGGTTTATTAAACAGCATCAGTGGGCCTAAAATTTTGCCTGAAGAAAGGAAGCCCTAGTTTAGATGCTATTCAGTCCACCATTTAGATGTCCTCTCCAACCTCCACCCCATCGCCTCAAACTCTGAGCCCCTGACACAGAGGGACAGGCAAAATCACCTCTGCACCACGGCTCAGGATCCCTGAATCCTTGATGCCTGAGAAGGGTTTGCTGAGGTGAGGCGAGGCCTGCTCAGGGAGCCCAGAACCTTCCTTTTGCCCTTTTATAGAAGTAAGAAGGACCAGTGCCTAGCACGGTCAAGATTTTGGAAGTAAACTTGCTTCCCTAATTCCTGGGCTGTCTTTTCATAAAAAGCAGGAGAGGAGGACATGAGCAGCCAACAGAGCCAAGCAGGGTCTAGGTGGCACTCTAGTCCTTTTAAAAAATATATTCATTTAATTTAATTAATTTATCTGGTTGTGTCAGGTCTTAGATGCGGCATGCGGGATCTAGTTCCCTGGTCAGGGATCGAACCCTACCAGGCCCCTTGCATTGGAAGTTGGGAGTCTTAGCCACTGGACCACCAAGGAAGTCCCTCTTTGACCTGGTGAACTAACCAGGTTAGTCCTTTTGAATGCACAAAAGGTTTAATTGTGTCCCTCATAAATCTATGTTTAAGTCATAACTTTCAGTACTTTGGATATGACCATGAATGGAAATAAGAGTCTTTGCAGATGTCAAGTTAAGATGAGGTTCTACTGCATTAGGATGGGACCTAAATCCAATGACAGGCTTGTTATATGATTGTTACAAAACAAAGGAGAGGGAGATTTAGATACAGAGACACAGACGGGACACAGGGAAGAAGTCCATGTCACAACAAAGATTGGAGTGATGCAGTTTACAAACAAAGAAACACCAAGGATTATCAGAGGCTACCAGAAACTAGGAGAAGGCAAGGAAGAATCTCCCCTAACCTCCAGAGTGACTGTGACCTTGCTGACACCTTGATTCAGATTTCTGGCCAAAACTGTGAGAGAATAATTTCTATTGTTTTAAGCCACCCAGTCTGTGATACTCTGTTATGGCAGCCCTAGGAGGCTAATACACAAGTCCACAGTTGTGTGATGCTGTGCCTCAAGGGGGCAACCCTCAATGTCTCCCCCTTCTTGTCACAGTCCTGCTTGGAACATTCTGCGGCTTCCCAGCTGCACTCAGATTGAAGGCCACATTCCTTACCATGACCTCCAAGGCCCTGTGAGGCAAACTCTAGATTTCGCCTATCCAATATTCATTACCCCGCTTCTTTATTAATAGCACATTAATTTTGTAGCAAGCAGCAATGTAGTCAACTAAAAAACTTCATTCCCTGGATGACTTAAGGCTTACCATGTGATGCAGGCTAGCTTATGAGATATACTGAAGGTTCTAGTAGAGCCTTTTACAAGAGGTCAAATTTGACTGCTCATCCCTCTTGCCTTTGCCCTTCTCTTTATTCCTGCCTGGAATGCAGATGTGATGACTGGAGCTTCAACAGCCATCTTGTGAGCATTAAGACAAATGAAAGGGTTAGTCACTCAGTTATGTCCAACTCTTTGCAACCTCATGGACTATAGCCTGCCAGGCTCCTCTGTCCACGGGGTTCTCCAGGCAAGAATACTGGAGTGGGTAGCCATTCCCTTCTCCAAGAGATCTTCCCAATCCAGGGATCAAACCCTGGTCTCCTGCATTGGAGGCAGATTCTTTACCATCTGAGCCACCAGGGAAGCAATAAAGATAAGATAGGATAGTGGAGTGGACAGTTAGACAGAACCTGGGTCCCTGGCGGAATGCTTGTTAAGTCCTCAGATTCAGCATTCTGTTATATGCAAACATGAATTCTTCCTGATACACAGTAGTCTGGCCCCTCCCCCCACCACCTTCCTCCCCAGGTCTCCCCTCCCCACCCCCACCCCCGCAGTCCTTGCCCCAGCCCTGCAAGGCTTTCAATTCCTGAAATCACCAAGTGCTTGTCTGACTCAGGACCTTGGTACTTCCTACGCCTCAAAACCTCTTTTTCATGCAGTTCAGAAGCTGATTCCTCATGGTCCTTCAGACCTCAGTTCGATGGTCACTTCTTCAGGTGCTCTTTCATCAGGAGTGGCTTCCTGATGTCCCTGTTACACTCTCATCACACCTCGGTCTTCTGCCTCTCCATGTGTTGCACACTTGCAATGACTGATCTGACTTTTAGACTTGTTATCTCCATACCTGCCTTTCCTAGAAGACCATAATTTCCCCACAAGTAAGGTCAGCCTTTACCTATTGTGGGTTATTTTTAGGCTGTGCTGTACAGCATGTGGGATCTTAGTTCCCAAACCAGAGATCCAATTCGTGCCCCCTGCATTGGGAGCGTGGAGTGAGAACCACTAGACCACAGGGAAGTCCCACTTCTGGGGTTAAAGCAGAGTATGCGTTCGATTGGAGGATATGTTGATAAATGAATGACCAACCATTCATATTTCAAAGCATAGTTTGTTGAAAGCCTGCTCTTCCTTTGTTTTATTGCTATTGCCAGTAGCCATGCATTCTAGTGAGCAGGATGGGATGTTATTACCAAACAAAGCGAGACAGCAGCTCATGGGGAGCAGGTTTAAAACAGCTGCTTGGAGGCCTGGAAAAGGGTCTGGTTTCCATCACCGAATCCCTGGGACTCACCTGGTGTTCACCAACCCTCCAAGCATTGGAAATGAGAGCCCTGCACAGAAGCCACGCTCTGCAGTTGTGAAGCCCAAACAGACGCTGACACATCTCTTGCTGTGTTGCGTAAGAGGCAAAGGGTGGGGTGACTGGGGATGTGTCTCACCAGCCTGTTACTCTGAGTCCTCTGCCCACGAAGGACAAACAGCCCACCACCCTAGCCAGCGCTGCTCCGCTGAGGAGGCTGTGTGCTACTGGGGGATCCTGGGACCGGATCAGCTCCTTCTTGGAGTTCCCAAGAAGCCTTCCAATGGCACATCTTAACTGACAGCAAGGAGATCGAAGCAATCCTAAAGGAAATCAACCCTGAATATTCACTGGAAGGACTGATGCTCCAACAAGGACGGCATCCTCCCCCATCACTGATGGCAGGTGACACAAGCGCCCGGCCCTGATGGCAGGTGACAGACACAAGAGCCACTTGTGAAGGAAGCAAGTCTCTGGACAGCACTCCCACAGGCAGGACATCAGGCACACAGGAAGGTGCCTCCAGCTCCCCGTCTTCTCCTCCCCAAACGCTTGTACCATCACCTGAGGAGGGCCTTCCAATCAAGAGACCTGAATTGGTACAGTTGCAGCTTGAAGCACATCCCTTGGGCTGTATTCCTGTCTGGAGTGGGGAAGGGCAGGAGGAATTTGAGATGCAGGCAAGGGGAGAGGATGAGAAAAACAGTTCTCTGTCAAAGGAGGAAAGGAGGGAGGGAGGGAGGGAGGGAAGGAAGGAAGGAAGGACGTCTCCCGATGCCTCAAGCTCTTCTCCAAGGAAGTGAAGCTAACGAGGGAGATGCTTTCAGGCCATGCAAGGAAACCCTGATTCCACTTGCTCAGACTCGAAGCAGGTGCTGGTAGTCCAGTGGTTAAGGCTTTGCATTTCCAACACAGGCGGCATGGGTTCAATTCCTGGGCAGCGAGGTTCCCCATGCTGCCATCTGACCAAAAACCACAACAATAGACCCAGAGGAAGCATACTCAGTCACGTGACTGAGAGTGCAGCAGGGCAGCAAGTGAGGAGCACAGGGCCTCTGCTGTAATCAGGGCCTTCTCCTAAGTGTGACTGCTGTTCCACAGAAAGGAGAAGGAAGCCAGTCCTCACATGTGGCTTCAACAAATATATGCTGGATAAGTGAAAAAGAGACCGAGTTGAGGAGGGTCTCGAAAGACAGAGAAAGCAGCCCTGGTTCCTGATGGCTTTCTAGGTCCGAGGTCAGGCTGGAAGATCAGGCTTCATCTCTAGCCCATGGATCCCATGGCAAGTCTCTGAACTCTCTCTATAAACCTTTCCCAAGACAGCTTGAATGGCTCCTTGGAACCAAAAGAACACTAAAGAGAACAGTTGTGCTCTAGGGGTGATCAGAGGAAGGATTTTGAGGGATACCCCAGATAGTCCTTCACCAGCATAGATAGCAAGAATCTGCATGGAAAGAGAGAAATGAGAAACTAAATTTCTGGGAGAATTTTTCCTTGGCTTCCATGTTTTTTCTTCTGCAAAGTCAATCGCCATGGGCTTCTGGACTTGGTGGTGGCTTGGAATTCGGCAGCCATGGGGGTGCTTCCTGTCTGCCACTGCAGGTCCCTTATCATGTGCCACCGGAATGCAGTTTGGATGGTGCAAGTCCACTCATGGTAGACACTGAAAACTGTCTCCCAGTAATCATCCTCCTCTCCTTCCTTCAGTAGCAGAATCGCCCAGTTTTTGTTAGACACATGGTCATCCAGCTAGATCACATTTCCCTGCCCTGCTTACAGCTACAAGTAGCTATATGACTATGTCTGACCAATGGAAGATGAGAAGAATGATTGCCCTCAATAGGAACTAAGGGGCTCTCACCTTTCTTAGTTTCCATTGGCTGGGATGCAGATGTGATGGCAGGAGCTGAAACAGCCATTTTGGACCATAACATGAGAGATAAATGTTGTAGAGGGAAGCTGGGTCTCTAACACCATGGAGACACTGCAGCAACTCCTGCTTACTTATGCTCACACTATTACATGTAAGAGAGGAATAAACCTCTTTCACGTCTAAGTACCTTGTCAGTTGGTCATTTTTACAACAGCTGAATCTGTATCCTAATTAATACAAGCTTCTAAATGGCCTCCTCAGGCCACTCAATCCGAAGCCTTCTTCACTGTTTTCCACATAGATACATCTCCTGAAAGGGCTTCCGAGGTGGCTCAGTGGTAAAGAACCTGCCTGCCAATGCAGGAGCTGCAGGTTTGATCCCTGGGTCGGGAAGATCCCCTGGAGGAGGAAATGGCAACCCAATCCAGTATTTTTCCTGGGATAATCCCATGGACAGAGGAGCCTGGCGGGCTACAGTCCATGGGGTCACAAAGAGTCAGACACAGCTGAAGTGACTGGGCACAACAAAAAAAAAGGATTTAGAGGCTTGCCTGGCAGTGAACTCACCTGAGGAATTCACACACTTCACAGCTGACACCACATTTGACCTGCTATCTGTGGGGCAGAACTGTTACCCCAGAGGGCAGCCTTCCAGGCACTGTGGCCAGAGGCTTGAAGCTGTGATGGGGGTGACCTGACACTACAGAAGGTCAGAGAGCGCGGCACAAGCCAGACCACTTGGCAAGTCCACCAAAGGGAACCATGTTTCCTTGAAATGCCTGCAAGAAGCCCCAGTGGGTAAACCACATTCATTTGGGGAAGCAGCATGATGTGGCTTTCAAACCTTTTTGGCCATGAAACCCTTTCTTCCAATTAACCTTCTTCCATGGAGGCGCAATACATAAATTACATCAAAGTAGAGCACTCTGCAGGGAGAAAAGAGAAGCCCTGGAACCCAGCCTGCTGTTCTATTTCCTTCTCTGCCACCCTCCATCCACGGTGGCCCCTGGAGTACCTCTGGGAACCTTTAGGGTTCTGTGGACTGCAACTTGAAAACCACTGCTCTAGGATCAAGGGCAGGGGCTGCGGAGTTAGCAGACCCAAGTTCAACAACTAGCCCCACTATATAATAGTTGATGCCACACATTGCTCTCCCCCCTGAGCGTCAGTTCCCTCATCAGTAACCTTTCTCACAGAGCTCTTGCAAGGATTAGACAAAACATAAGCACATAAAGCTCTTAGCCCAGCATCCACAGTAGGGGTTTGAAAAGTGGGAGTTATTATGATGAATCTGTTGAACCTTTCCAGGAAAGGTCTTGATTGTGGAGGCTGCCTCCTCAAAACCATCCCCAGCTCCATCTTCAGCGCCTGCTGTTTCAGTGTCTCTTCTGCCTCAATTATTCATGCCGGGAGCCTGCCAGGCACTTCATTTCTGACAGCGGGGCAGCATTTACCTTGGCTGAGCTCAAGCCGTTTCTGGACAGGAACTCTGGCTAAGCTGTCACCATCAGCCCATCACCTGCCAGCCAACTGGCAGGTGGAAATGCCGGGGCAGGCAACCAAGTGCACCCTGCTGGGCCTGTTGAAGAAGCCAGGCTGGCTGTGCTGGTTAGAATGGTGGGCCAGGCAGCTGGGTCCAACCCAGGACATGCTGAGGAGATTACTGGGTATCCCATTGCCTGCCTCCACTGCTCTAGGAGGCCTTACAAGGCCCATGGAAATGTTTTCTAGATCCCTGCTACTCAAAGTGTGGCCCAGGGACCAGCACCTTCAGAATCACCTGAGAGCTCACCAGAAATGCATAATCCAGGTGAATGTGTGCTAAATCACCTCAGTCGTGTCTGACTCTTTGCGACCCTATAGACTGTAGCCCGCCAGGCTCCTCTGTCCACGGGATTCTCCAGGTAAGAATACTGGAGTGGGTTGCCATTTCCTACTCCAGGAAATCTTCTCAACCCAGGGATTGAACCCACATCTCTTATGTCTCCTGCATTAGCAGGCGGGTTCTTTGCCAGTAGTGCCAGCTGCAGAATCCAGACGCAACCCCAAAACTGCTGGATCAAAATCCACATTTACACGAGCTTCCCAGGGCATTATTTGGCACAATAAAGTTTGAAAAGCTCTGGTCAAGAAGCGCCCTCTGTGTGGACCAGCATGTCACTCGTTTTTGTCTCTGAGGTCTCCGAGGACAGAAAGGCCTGAGTTGTGCAACCGTCGCCCAGCACTTTAGGTCTCTGTTCCCAGATAATATTAGAAACACTTGCTTCCTGGAGTGTTGTTCAATCACTCAGTTGTGCCCAACTCTTTGTGATCCCATTGACTGCAGCACGCCAGGCTTCCCTGTCCTTCACCAACTCCCAGAGCTTGCTCAAACTCATGTCCATTGAGTTGGTGATGCCATCCAACCATCTCGTCTTCTGTCGTCCCCTTCTCCTCCTGCCTTCAATCTTTCCCAGCATCAGGTCTTTCCCAATGAGTCAGCTTTTTGCATCAGGCAGCCAAAGTATTGGAGCTTCAGCTTCAGTATCAGTCCTTCCAATGAATAGTCAGGACTGATTTCCTTTAGGATTGACTGGTTTCATCTCCTTGCTGCCCAAGGGACTCAAGAGTCTTCTCCAGCACCACAGTTTGAAGGCAACAATTCTTTGGCACTCAGCCTTTTTATTGTCCAGCTCTCACATTCATACATGACTACTGGAAAAACCACAACTTTGACTATACTGACCTTTGTCATTGAGTGGATGAAATGTAAGGCCGGGGAGTGAGGCCAGCTCTCAGGGAGGGCTCCTTTAGTTTCCCTCACCTCATGCACCTACATAATAACCTCGATCTGCCCTCTTGAGGCATTCAAGCCTCAGACTGAAATAAACCACATGGAACACAGTCATCACAGAATTGCAGAAAGTAGGTCCCATGGGCTAGCCTGGAAAGGCCTTTGGACAAAAGAGGCTTTGATATGGTGCTGAAGACCTGGGGTAAAGAGGTGTCAGGGTGCGTGAGGCTGACCTGAGAATGTGCTGAAAGAGGGGTTTGGACCAGGCTTGGAAAGAGGGTGTGAACTGGCTTTCTAGACAAAGCATTTTTTAATACCCCCTGACACTTCATGGAAATGGAAGAATCATCTTATCCTGACACTGATTCCATATGTGGGCTTTTGGAGGAGTATCTATCAGTCAACCAGAGATTTTGACAGCATCAATATATTTCACGTAACCACAGAGAATTAGAACAACAAGGAACCAAAAAAAAAAAAAACAAAAACAGGCCTCCTCCACCCATCACCTGGTCCCATTCTGGCATATTTCCTTCTAGTCTTTTTCATCTGGATGTAATTTCACGTGGCTATAATTCTGCTGACTATCCAGTTGTGTGGACGGCTTCTGTCATGTTTCATGATAGCTGAAGCAGTTTCTGATGCTGAACATGGTCTTTTAACAATCATTTGTAAATGAGTCATGACCATCTACTCAGAAGAAAACCCATAATTTTCTTAACTATCTCCTTATTTGGGAGCACTTAGTTTCCAGTTTTTATGATCTATTTTTCTATTTTAAATACTACTCTGATGAATTTGTTGATACACTTTTCATATCCAGAATTATCATCCCTGCTTCAAAGCCTCTGATACAAAGCAGTGCTTCTCAAGTTTTAATGTGCATAAGAATCACCTGGGAGTCAGATTCTGTTTCTGCAGGTCTGAGGGGCCTGAGCAACTGCATTCCTAACAAGCTCCCACTATACAATGAGGAATTGTGATAATATGAAGAGTAGCCCTTAAAGCTTCAAGGCCAGGAAATCCTCCTTTGTGGCTGGGGTCCCATTTTTGTACTTCCAGCTAAGATCTGGGGGAAACCACTACTCATTTTTCCTAGACCTTTCTGATTAACTTTTCAATCAATTAGTTTAACTGATTTTTATGAAAACTCTATGAGACATTTAGGTGAGGAAACCGAGGTTTAGAGTGACAATGCAGCAAAGATACACACTATTTACCATACTGGGACCAGATTAAGATGACCCACTGTCCCAGTATGCCTGAGACCGAGGGGTCTCCCAGGATGCTGGACATTCAGTGCCAAAAACAGGACCATCTTGGGAAAACACAGATGGTTGGTCACTTAACCAGAGCCTAATTCAGAGTCAGCTAATGTCTGTCATTCCCAACCCCAGGCCCCTTTATGTAGGTTAGTGTATGACACCTTTGCCATTAGGCAAGAGCGTCCTCATGTGACAATGAAGAAATGGGCTCAGAGAGGTTAAGAAACCCGCCTAAGACAAAAACACAAATCACCCAATTTCACAAATGGGCAAAAGAAAAATAAATGGGCAAAGGACATAAGTAGACATTTCTCCAAAGAAAATATACAAATGGCCAACAAGCACAAGAAAAGAAGCTCAGTATCATTAGTTACTCAGTTCAGTTCAGTTCAGTCGCTCAGTCGTGTCTGACACTTTGTGACCCCATGAATCGCAGCACACCAGGCCTCCCTGTCCATCACCAACTCCCAGAGTTCACTCAAACTCATGTCCATTGAGTCAGTGATGCCATCCAGCCATCTCATCTTCTGTCATCCCCTTCTCCTCCTGCCCCCAATCCCTCCCAGCATTCGGGTCTTTTCCAATGAGTCAACTCTTCACATGAGGTGGCCAAAGTACTGGAGTTTCAGCTTCAGCATCAGTCCTTCCAATGAAAACCCAGGACTGATCTCCTTTAGGACGGACTGGTTGGATCTCCTCGCAGTTCAAGGGACTCTCAAGAGTCTTCTCCAACACCACACTTCAAAAGCATCAAATCTTCGGCGCTCAGCTTTCTTCACAGTCCAACTCTCACATCCATACATGACTACTGGAAAAACCATAGCCTTGTCTAGACAGACCTTTGTTGGCAAGGTAATATCTCTGCTTTTCAATATGCTATCTAGGTTGGTCATAACTTTCCTTCCAAGGAGTAAGCATCTTTTAATTTCATGGCTGCAGTCACCATCTGCAGTGATTTTGGAGCCCCAAAAAATAAAGTCTGACACTGTTTCCACTGTTTCCCCATCTATTTCCCATGAATGATGGGACCAGATGCCATGATCTTCGTTTTCTGAATGTTGAGCTTTAAGCCAACTTTTTCACTCTCCTCTTTCACTTTCATCAAGAGGCCTTTTAGTTCCTCTTCACTTTCTGCCATAAGGGTGGTGTCATCTGCATATCTGAGGTTATTGATATTTCTCCCAGCAGTCTTGATTCCAGCTTGTGCTTCTTCCAGTCCAGCGTTTCTCATGATGTACTCTGCATATAAGTTAAATAAGCAGGGTGACAATATACAGCCTTGACGTACTCCTTTTCCTATTCGGAACCAGTCTGTTGTTCCATGTCCGGTTCTAACTGTTGCTTCCTGACCTGCATATAGGTTTCTCAACAGGCAGGTCAGGTGGTCTGGTATTCCCATCTCTTTCAGAATTTTCCACCGTTTATTGTGATCCACACAGTCAAAGGCTTTGGCATAGTCAATAAAGCAGAAATAGATGTGTTTCTGGAACTCTCTTGCTTTTTCCATGATCCAGCGGATGTTGGCAATTTGATCTCTGGTTCCTCTGCCTTTTCTAAAACCAGCTTGAACATCTGGAAGTTCACGGTTCATGTATTACTGAAGCCTGGCTTGGAGAATTTTGAGCATTACTTTACTAGCGTGTGAGATGAGTGCAATTGTGCAATAGTTTGAGCATTCTTTGGCATTGCCTTTCTTTGGGATTGGAATGAAAACTGACCTTTTCCAGCCCTGTGGCCACTGCTGAGTTTCCCAAATTTGCTGGCATATTGAGTGCAGCACTTTCACAGCATCATCTTTCAGGATTTGAAATAGCTCACCTGGAATTCCATCACCTCCACTAGCTTTGTTCATAGTGATGCTTTCTAAGGCCCACTTGACTTCACATTCCAGGATGTCTGGCTCTAGGTCAGTGATCACACCATCATGATTACCTGGGTCATGAAGCTCTTTTTTGTACAGTTCTTCTGTGTATTCTTGCCACCTCTTCTTAATCTCTTCTGCTTCTGTTTGGTCCATATCATTTCTGTCCTTTATCGAGCCCATCTTTGCATGAAATGTTCCCTTGGTATCTCTAATTTTCTTCAAGAGATCTCTAGTCTTTCCCATTCTGTTGTTTTCCTCTATTTCTTTGCATTGATCGCTGAGGAAGGCTTTCTTATCTCTCCTTGCTATTCTTTGGAACTCTGCATTCAGATGCTTATATTTTTCCTTTTCTCCTTTGCTTTTTGCTTCTCTTCTTTTCACAGCTATTTGTAAGGCCTCCCCAGACAGCCATTTTGCTTTTTTGCATTTCTTTTCCATGGGGATGGTCTTGATCCCTGTCTCCTGTACAATGTCACGAACCTCCATCCATAGTTCATCAGGCACTCTATCAGATCTAGTCCCTTAAATCTATTTCTCATTTCCACTGTATAATCATAAGGGAGTTGATTTAGGTCATTAGGGAAACACAAAGCAAAACCATAGTGAGATACTAGATCACACCCACTAGATGCTATAATTTAAAAAAAAGAGAGAGAGAAAGAACAAATGTTGGCAAGGATGTGGAGAAATGGGAACCCTCATACATTGCTGGTGGGAATGTAATATGGTTCAGTCACTGTGGAAAACAGTCTGGCAGTTCCTCAAAGAGTTTAGCATAGAATTACACTATGACTCAGCAATTTCACTTCTAGGTATATACCCCAAAGAGCTGAAAATATGTACTCTAAGTACACGTATACATGTTCACAGCAGACTGTTCACAATAGCCAAAAGGAGGAAGCCTCAATGTCTATCAACAAAGGAACAGATGAACAAAACTATGGTATATCCATATAATGGAAGACACTATGCAGCCATAAAATGGATAGCCGTGAAAACATTATGCCAGGGGAAAGAAACCAGACATGAAAGATCATATATGGTATTTCATTTATATATGAACTATCCAGAACAGATAAATTCATAGAAATAGAACACAGATTGGGGGTTACTTGGGACTGGAGGTGGGGGGAGGGGGATGTGTGGAGCAACAGCCTAAATCCAGGGTTTCCTTTTAGGGGATGAAAATGTTTTGGGATTAGATAAAGGTGATGGTTGCACAACACTGTGGGCGTGTTAAACGCACTTCACTTTAAAATGGTTAATTTTTTAATGTGAATCTCACCTCAACAAGAAAGAAAGAAAACCAAACAACTAACCGATAGACCAACTAGCCGGCTGAAGGAAAAGGGAAAGGGTCAACGAAAGGGACCTGCGTGGAAGGCGGAGCAGGTCCTTAGGCTGAGCAGCCAGCAGAGGGCACTGTGGCACCCTTCCCGAGCCACGCAGGGGAGACCTCCCCAACTGAGAACCCATCGAGTGCCTGGCATTTTGCTCTTGAGTCTCAACTTTGTAAGATCAGTACCTGCTGCTGCTAAGTCGCTTCAGTCGTGTCCGACTCTGTGCGACCCCATAGACGGCAGCCCACCAGGCTCCCCTGTCCTTGGGATTCTCCAGGCAAGAACACTGGAGTGGGTTGCCATTTCCTTCTCCAAAGCATGAAAGTGAAAAGTGAAAGTGAAGTCGCTCAGTCGTGTTCAACTCTAGCAACCCCATGGACTGCAGCCCACCAGGCTCCTCTGTTTATGGGATTTTCCAGGCAAAAGTACTGGAGTGGGGTTCCATTGCCTTCTCCGAAGAGAAGTACCTATCCGCTCCATTTGAGAAATCTGAAGCTAGTAGGGGTTTGAAACACCAGGTTCATTAAATGAGGGTTTTTAAGTGCCCGCCCGGCCCAAGGTCTGCCGCTGGTGCATGCCAGATGGAAGGCCAGGCCAGGGGTACTCTTTCCACAGCGCTGAAGACTGAATGTCTGGACTCCATCTTTCACCTCTCAGGACACGCCTCCTTTTCACAAAATCTCTTATTTTCTCTCTTTGCAATTCAGCTCACCACTTTCCTTCCACCCACCTCACCCTCTACCCTCAGGAATCTTCCCCTAGCAGCCTCCTCACCCCATCCCTGCCCCTGAGTGCAGGCACTGGCATGCCTGGGTTCTTCCCTGAGCCATTGCTTGGGGCTCTTCTTGTGTCCCTGCTACGAGTCTGTCTGTCCTGTCTCCCCTAGGCCCTTAGGTCTGGGGAGGAGGCCTTCTAGAGGTTTCGTTTTGGGAACTGCCTCCTTTGGGGGGGTGTATAAACCAGGCAGACGTTGCGCCCACTTGTCCCTCTCACTGCCCAACGGTCTTGAATGCTGTGGTCCCTGCTCAGCTGCAGAGTTCCTCAGCATTCCTAGGCTTGCCAGGGCGGTTGGATGAGCTGGGAAGTTTTGCTTGGGTCAGAGAGAGAGGAGAGGAATTCAGGGAAGGGAGGCCAGGGGGAATACTGGGGTGAGAGGTGGGGAGTCAGAATTTTCTGTTATGGAGTAAAACTGTTCTATTACGGGGGAACTCCCAAATCTGAATGCTCTTAAACTTGGTTCCTCCCAAACTGTTAACCAGACATGAACCACAGAACCAAGAAAACCCTTCATTTGGATTTGGAAATCCCCAGGTTTGAAGACATTCCCCTTCAGCCTCTTGGAGGATAAACTGTGGCTCTTCCCAGATTTCTGACTTAGCACTACAGCCCTCCGCAACCCCTCCCTCCCCCATAAAATTTCCAGTGTCCCCAGGGCCTCACGACTGGCATTGGTGGAAAATCTCTGGAAAGCTTGAGTCCAGACAAGAATCCTATTTCCATGGGGAAATAGGATGGTAGATGGTGGCAGAGTGGGCGTGAGAATAAAATCCAAGGAGATGGCTCTGAGTCTACCCTGGGAACACAGGCCAGACGCCTCAAAGTTTCCAAAGCAAGAGGTCCGAGTTAAAGGAACATTGTTGCAAGGTGGCCAGGCAGGAGGTGCTGGGCAGAGGGACTAGGAAGAAGGGGTTAGGCCAAAGGAGTGAGAAAGGAAGATGGAGGTGGGGGATGGTGGGGCTGGGCAAAGAAGGTCTGGAATGGGGGCTGGGCAGACAGACTGAGGTGAGGGAGCTGGACCAGCAGGGAAGCTGGGGCCAGGAGGGTGGACTAAGGAGCCATGAAGGAAAATGAGGAGGCTCCTGTGTGGGGTTGGGGGTTGGGTGCAAAAGGGATGGTAGCCCAGGTGCCAGGCCCTCAGCCTCTTGAGCAGAGGGAACCAGAGTCTGGTTCCTTTTGGCACAGAATAGACTGTGATGTGGATAAATGGTGGAAATGTTGTCTCGTGGAAGCCGAAGAAAACTTCCTGAAGCAGACCAAATCAAGCTTGCTGAAATGTCCCCTTTCTGCCACTTCCCTCTCGCTCAGCCCTCTGCTACTAAGATGGAGTTTCCTTTGGACAAGGAGAACCCAGCTCTCAGAGACACTGACTAGAGACACAGGAGAAGCAGGCGTCTCTGGGCCCCTTCCTGGGACACCTCAAGAGGGCCCGCTGTCCAAGGTAGGGTGAGCACACAGCCCGGGGGGTGTGGAGGTCTGGCTGTGCTGAAGAGAGGCAGTCATTACCATCCTCCACTGAGCGCTGCTCAGGGCAAGGCATAATGGGTTCAAGGCCAGGTAGGAATGGAACACAGACCCCTCTGAGGATTCAGGCACGAGGCCCCCACTCCGGGTCGCAGTGTGTGTACATGTGTTTCGGTGCGTATAGCGTATATAAGCACTGATGTTGTCTTATGTGTGTGGGAACCCAGGAGTTAGTAGAGTTGGGTCCTTTGAGGCCAGTATGTCCAACAACTCACCCCAGGCAAAACCTCTTCTCTTCACCAACCCTGTCTTTCAAGGCCTCTGGAGATGGGAAATCCCTGCCTCCTTTGTTCCTTCAAAGGAGGAACGCCCACCGTGGGCCAGGCACTGGTGACAGAGTGATAAGACAATCTCAGATCTCATGTGCCTCGGTTTCAGGGGAAGAGAGGCAATAAAAACAAATAGATAATTCCATGTAGGAAGGGATATGAGCTATGGAGAAAAATAACCCTTTCCCTCTGCCCCAGTCCCAACCCTGCAGCTATTAGAAAACAGCTACATCTAGAAGTTTCTCTATTGCAGGCTAAATACCCCAGGCTCCTTCAACCATTTAGACTACTCTGGTTTCTACATAACCATCTGAAAGGGGACACAAGCCCCTCAGCCATGGTCAAGGCAAGAAACACCCTCCCTCCCCACCACAGGATTCCCAGAGCCCCAACCCTTGTCGCCGGGGTTTCTGTGGGTTTCCATGAACACAGCTGGCTCCCACCTCCGTCCTTGGCAGCCACTCCACACTCCTGACTCATCCCAGCCCACAAGCAGTGAGGAGCTCCAACTCTTTTCCTCATGAACCGCTGCTAAGCCACATCTCTCCCACCTGATTTTAAGCTGAAGTGCCAGGATTTATATTTGTCCTGGAAGTTTCATCTGGCCTGAGGCCACCTATCATCCAGCCTACAGAGGAGGGCTTCTGGTTCCTAATCTGACATCTGAACTCTCTTCTGGCTGTTGGAGAAGTCTGATCTAGAAGTTTGATTTTCCAATCTTCTGGGCAGAGCTAGGGAGACCTCTACTGCAGTCAGAGGGGCCTCCTGCCAGGGTGGGGCCATGCTCCTTCACGTGGACTCTTTTTTTTTCTTTTGGCTGCACCAAATGACATGGGGGATCTTAGTTCCCCAACCAGGAATAGAACACCTGCCCCCCTGCAGTAGAAGCACGAAGTCTTAACCACCGGACCACCAGAGAAGTCCTCCTTCGTGTGGACTCTTGATGTGTTGAGGGGGCCACAAAGCCCCCAGGGTGGTGGAAGTCTTGTGATCAAGTACAGACACATGGCACCTGAGAAAACCTCCCCTTCCGGTGATCAATCTGGTAATGGATTTTAAAACTGGCGTGGAATGTTATAGCTCAGAAGTTCCCACACGTAGAGAACCATCAGGATCATATGGGGGGACTTGAAACAAATGCCCAGCTCCAGTGTTTCTCAACCAGTCAGTTCAGGGTAGAGCCCGAGAATTTGTGTTGTTTTTTAGGCTCTGGGGTTATTGAATCCATACTGGCTCTTAACGATCCCTACTGCCCTTTCTGAACGCCCACAGACAATTGCTTCCAGAAGGCCACATCTCTGTGGCTCTCTTCTGCAAGGGCCTCTCTGCTCAGACTGGACCATGGTCCTCTGACCGTGGTGTCTGGCCCAGAGCAAATACCAGTTCTTTAACTGATGGCCCAACAAAGCTGGGGGTTGGGGGAGGAGTGAGCCTCCAGGCGTTCCCTTCCTTGGGGTGCCTCCCCTGCCCTGGCCCTCCGTCCCATCACCCCACCATGGCCCCTTGGTTCTGCAGGATGGAGAAGACAGGGCAGGATGGGAAGTGAATGGGGCTGCCTTCTCTGAGGCTCCACCTCAGGGTTGGTATTAGGGTGAGGCGAGGGAGGCCCTGACTTTCGGTCCAACCCTTAAAATGGCACCAGCGAAAAGAACTTATTTACAAACAGAAACAGACTTGCAGATTTTAAAAATGAATTTATGGGGACCCAAGGGGAAACATGGTGGGGAGGGGTAAATTAGGAGCTTGGGGTTAACATACACACAAACTACTAGATATAAAATAGGTAACCAACAAGGACCTACTGTACAGCACAAGGAACTCTACTCAATGTCCTGTAATAACCTATATGGGAAAAAGATCTGAAAAAGAATGAAAATATGTACATATAACTGAATCACTATGCTGTGTATATACCTAGAGCTGGGCTTCCCTGGTGGTTCAAACAGTAAAGAATCTGCCTACAATGCAGGAGACCTGGGTTCAATCCCTGGGTTGGGAAGATATCCTGGAGGAGAGAATGGCAAACCACTTCAGTATTCTTGCCTAGAGAATTCTATGGACAGAGGAGCCCAGTGGGCTACAGTCTATGGGTCGCAAAGAGTCAGACTCGACTGAGCAACTAACACACACACATACCTGAAACTAACACAACATTGTAAATCAACAAGACTCCAATAAAACATTTTTAAATAATAAAGTGGCATCAACAAACTCAGCCATCAAGAAAATATTTTAATGCCATATATTTTAAAAATCAAATTAATTAGTTCAATTGATGCCAAAAAGTCCATGATGAACAAAAGGTTAACATTTTAAATAAAGACAGGATCAGTAATGGTGCCAAGCCACATCGGAGGCTGAGGTAAAGGGAAAAATAAGTCACAGAAACAATGCAAAAAGAGAGTTCAGAGCATGTGTTACCCTGCTCCCTCCCTACCAGGCTGCAGGGCGGCTGGGTCCCTCTCCCATGCACACTGGTGCAGCCCGTCCAGCAGCCCCTGTGGCAGAGTGGCACAGCTCTTCCTCCTCTGGGGAGCTTCTCTCCCTTCCAGCTCAGGCTCACGTGGACAATTTTAGCTGCTCCCTGCTGCAGCTTCTCCTAACATCTTCTCTTCCTTCACCCTGCCCACTCCTGGCCCCTCCGTGTATACTGTTCCTACATTAAACTCTTTAAAAAAAAGAAAGAAAGAAAGAAATGATGCAGGAAAAAGTATTAGAAAAGCTATTACATCCATGACACAAGAACCATAGGAGACTATTTTTTTTAAGAAAAGAATAAATAGCTCATGGAAATGAAAAAATGATAGTAGAAAACAAATCGGTAACATTAAGAAAATAAAGTCGAGGAGACTTCCCTGATGGTCCAGTGGCTACGACTCTGTGCTCCCAATGCAGAGGGCAGGGGTTTGATCCCTGGTCAGGAAACTAGATCCCACATGCCGCAACTAAGAGTTTGCATGCTGCAACTAAAAAGCAAAGATCCCATGGGCTGCAACGAAGACCCAGCAAAGCCAAGTAAATAAATACTAAAAAAAAAAAGGGTTGAGAAATCTCCCAGAAAGTGGATCAACAACAACACTTACAAGCCAACTAACAGACAGACAACAAAAAATGCAAAGGGATGGACAACAGAAGAGAGAAGAAAGTTTGGGAATCAATTCCCTAGATGGACATCTAATCAAGGGGTCTGGAAGAAAGAACTGAGTAGGTAGTAGAGAGAAGATAGTCAAAGCAATAAAACAAGAAGATTTTCCAGAACTGGTGAATATAAGTGCCTGGGTTGAAATACCCCGTCAACTGTCCAAAGCAGTGAGAGAGAAAGACAGGACAGACACTTTTAGAAGGCTGGGGTTAACTTAAGGTAACACCCTGAAAGCTTCCGGAAAAGCAGTTATCTACAATGAGCATAAGCACGACATCAGACCTCTCAACAGTGACATCAGAAGCCAGACGACCATGTGAGATGCCTGCAAACCCGTGAAGGAAGATTATTTTTAATCTAGAATTCTATATTCAGCCAAACCATCAATCAAGAGTGAGGATAGAATAAAGGCATTTTCAGACGTGCAAGTTCTCCAAAGAATTTCTCTTCCTCTATAACCTTTCTCAGGAAGCTAAACAAATGAGGGAGCAAAGCAGGAAAGAAAAGACACAGGATAAAGAGGACAGGGCACCCAGCGAAGAGAGAGACTAGGGAGTTCCAGGATGGCTGCAGGCAGGCAGGCGAGCACCAGGCCAGCGTGACAACAGGAGAGAGATTCCAAAAAAAAAAAAAATAGACAGGTCTGACCATGCCAAAACTTATGTTTGAGGCCAGTGGATGTTTAAGAATACATAGCCATGGACTTTTCTGGTGGTCCAGTGGCTAAGACTCAGTCTTCCAGTGCAGGGAGATGTGGATTTGATTCCTAGTCAGAGAACTAAGAGCCCACATGCTGTGCAGTGAAGTCAAAAGATTAAAAAAAAGTACATATACTATTGGTAAATACAAAAATCTAAGCAACTAGGCAGGGGTGGGAGGTAGGAAAAGCAAAAATGATGCAAGAAAGGAAACAATGATAGTGCTCTGATCGGCTTAGTAGTGAACAATATTTACCTGATAAAGATAAAAAGCAGAGCCTATGGATTTAACAATATCGAGAGCGTCAAACCATGTTTAGGGGAATATACAGAAGGTGAATCTTCATCTACACAACGGGCAATCAACATACAATGACTAAACAGATTTATCAAGAGGCAGCTGCATAAGCAAATTACTTAGAAACACGGAGGTAACAGCCAGGTAAAAAGCTCAAAGTGGCATATTCTGAGCAAGGGGTGGGCAGGTCCAGAGCGGAGGGGCGGACTGCTGTGTTTTATTTTCTGACTTCAGCACTATTTGACCTTTTTGATTGCGTGCGTGTCTTGGATTTAAAAAACGAGTTATTGAAACATAAAGAAATGCCCATCCTCTTGTTGCTTCTCCTTCCGTAGTTTTTCTGCCTCCTGAGAATCCACCCTCTTTGCTTGCAGCCGTGGCCGCCTCCGCTCATGACCACGGGCATGCTCATATAGTCTCTCTCACACACTCACTCTCATCACAGACACAGCAGCCCACGGTGACAGATAAATGTACATAATACACAGTAACCCTCAGACACACACGTGATTACAAATGCCCCCAGACACAGAAGCCTCCCTCAGCTCTTCTGTGGCCGGCCGGGAAGCCGGCCAGCACTGCCCAGTCTCCATGTCTTCCCTGTTTCACCAGCCCCAGGACTGCCCCAGGCAGAGGAGATTTTCTTCAGCCACACCACCCTAATCGCCTTCTCTGCTCAGAGTGCCCTGCCCTGGGGCTGAGCCGTGACACCATAGGCGCAGGGCCAGAGCTGGCAGTCAATGTGACCAGTGATAGCCACCTTCATTCTGCTTCTAGTGGAGGCCCTAAGACGTGGAAGAGTCCAGTGTCTTGATCCCTGTGGTAATGCTGTGCATCCTTGAGCAAGTCACTGCCCTTCTCTGAGTCCACAAGGAGGTAGGCAGCCCATGAAACTCTGAGATGCTAAGATTTTCTGACCCAGGCTGGGCCGGGCTTCCATCCCCTCCCCTGGGAGCCCTGTCTACACACTGACTTCCAGGATCGACCCCAAAGGATACACTTGTGGCTCTGACAAGCTTACAAGGGGCACCTGGGGACCCCCCCCACCGCCACTTCCCTCCCCCTCTGTGTCCCTCCAGCACTCACCACCACCCTGGTCCCGTTATCCGGCAGTTTGTCAATGGCCAGGGTGCCCCCACCCAGGTCCTGGCTCAGCTGAGTCCTGTCCAGCTCCGACACCTGGCCAGGGCTCTCTCGGGCTCTCCGATTCCAGCCCCACGCGGTCCCCTGGGTGGCCCCTCCAGAGCCTTGGCCTGCATCCTGACCTGGGAGAAAGGGACAGAAAGCTGAGTCCTGGCAGTCAGAGTGAAGGCCGGGAGGGGGAACCAACCCGCTTATTCTGAGAAGCCCTGACCCCCTTGATACCATCATTGACTCTGGGGACACTGACACCAGGGCAGGGGACACCCAGCATGCACCAAGCTCCACCCAACAAACTTTGCATACAGAACACTTGAGCCCTCACTCCAGCCCTCCACTGACAATCTGATGTTCTCCATTCTTCGAACAGGAATCAGCAGCTCACAGAGGTTAAAGAAGGTCATAGAGCAGATCAGGGATGGAGATAAGTTTCAAACCCAGGCTGATCTGCCCCTAAAGGGTTGATTATTCTCAACCTCACTAGAATCATCTGGGGAGCTTTAAAAATTCCTGGTGTCTGGGTTCTCCACCCCAGAGATTCTGATGTAGTTAGTCTGTGGTGTGGCCTGTGTGTGAGGACACTTAAATGATCCCCAGGAGAGTTTCTGAAAAGCCCTGGACCTAACAAGGCAGACAAGGGTGAGAACAACCGCTCTAGTACTTTCCAAACCAATTCCCTATTTCTCTGCCAGAAATGGCACATAATCTCATCTTCCAAGGGACTCCAGGGACTAGAAGCCAGAGAGCAGAGTTATTTTAGTTCAGGGCTTCTCATCGTTGGTACCACTGACATTTTGGACTGGATAATTCCTTGTTGTGGGGGACCGTCCCGTGCATTGCAGGATTGCAGGATTTTTTTTTTGCAGCATTCCTGGCCTCTACCCACTCGATGCCAGCAGCCCCTCCTCCCAGGCTGTGACAACTGAAGATGCCTCTCTAGTGGGAGCTCTGTTTAGTCTTATCACTACCTTGGGCAAGTCACTTTCCCCATGAAACAAGGAGCTTTACGAATCCATTGAGGATAACAAATGGGTTTCATCTCAAAAGCCACCTCCAATGGATTAGTGAGAACCAGGAATGCTCTAATTGGGAAGAATTCTGAGGCTCCATTTGTGTTTAGCAGGAAAGATGGTCACGATCAATTGGCAATGTCTGCGGCAGGCACAGGATTGAAGAGTGGCTGTGCCCAGGCCATCTAGCAGCCGTTCCTCGACCCGATATTCTCTCCAGTTCCCTCTTGGTCATTAAATGTATTCCAAATGACACAGAAACCAGCTTTCCCATTTCAGAAAAAGAGTTATGCGTGCCCACAAAGACGTGTCTTATGCTGTTTCTCCAGTTGCCACACCTATTATGGACGTGTATATGCACCAGATGGGAGGAGCTGACATTCCCTGTGACCTCCATCAGTTTCAGGCCTGTGCTGTGTCAGATGCCCTGCCCCACCTGGTCCCCAGAGCTCCTGGAGGTAGCCTTCTCTCCTGCAGCACCCGCCAGTGGTCCAACTATGTGCCCGTCTCCCTGGTAGACTTGGGTTCCCCCAGGACTCTGTCACCTACCGTAAATGTGCATCCTGGTACCTGGCAAACAGTGGGTGCTCAATCACTGCACAACTGAGAACACAATACTGGAGGTAACTTGGGAGCCAGCAAGGACAGAGGTTGAGAAAAGGCTTGGCCAGGACCAGGCCTGGGGCCAGGGCCAGGACTCTCTGCTGTGGGGCTCCGGTTTGTCATTAGACAGTTTATCCAATTAAGTCATTCTTGGCTGCCGGTGCCTGCTGGATCCTTGCCGGTCCCCTTTCACTCCCCTGCCCCTAATTGCAACCAGATGCTCTGGAGAAGATGGGGAAAGGGTGGTCTCCAGATCCCTGCCCCAAGATGCCCACTGGCTGAGACGGACCTGAACCCAGAACTGGGAAGGCAGCCTGCCTGTGGCTCAGACCCCAAGGCAGGGCTGTCTTGCCCCTCTCGGGTGGGGCCCACAGCTGCCTCTGGAGTCAGAACTATTTGTGCTGGGCTGGCCTGCCCAGCTCCCTGGGTCCTCCTGCAAGCAGCCCTCAGGCCTGGGCAGGAGCCAGAACAGGAAAGGAGCTAGTGCAGAACGAGCAGAGGAGCTCAGCTGGCCCGGAAAGGGATGCTAGGGATCTGCAGGCGTCACAGTCCTGCATCCGAGACAGGAGGTGCCTGGACGGTGCAGCCCAAAGCCTGGTGAGAGGGCCCCACCAGAAGTGCGGCCAGGGACGGCACACCTGACGCCCACAGGCTGTGTGACCTTGGACCCATCAGTCTACTTGTCTAAGTAGAAGTAGAAAGTGGGAATGACAAGTGTGCCTATGGCACAGGCCACCATGAGCATACAGTAAGAAGCAAAAGTAAGATTTTATAAGTAGGAAGACTCAGGGCCAGGACCAGAGGCCAAGTATCCAGGAAGGAGAAGGGCCAAGGGACGGAGAAGGAGGTCACCGAGGAACCTGCCCCACCCTGACCTAACCCTGAATCTTGCCCCCCCAGCCCCCACCACAACTGTCTCCCTGACACCCTGCCCCCTCCCAGTTGACTAGGATGGGACATCACTCCCTCAGCTTGCAGAAGGGGCCAGCAGAGCCGGCTTTGCATGTGCGTATGTAAGGGCCTATGTGCGCACACACACACTTGCCTGAAGGCCTGGGTCCTCCTCCTGTGGGCTCCAACTCCCGGCTACCGCCTGCTCTGCCCTCTTCCCAGCACCCATCCCCTGCATCTGCATGTGAGGGGACCCGCCTGTGAGTGACGGCAAGAAGCTTCCAGAGCACCGCTAGTCACGTATTCATCCATTCCACCACCCATGACCCCAAGTAGTGAACAAGTCTAGTGTTCGCACTGTGAGGGGTAATAACAATAATAGCTCACTTCTAGAGAATGCTTGCCCTGTCCTGGCACTATTCCAAGGGTTTTAAACCCACTAACTCATTTAACCCCCACAATCGCCTCATGAGAGGGATGCTGTTGTAGATCCATTTTACAAACTGGGAAACCCAGGTTGCGTGACCAGTCCATGACAGGGTTTGCACTCAGGCACAGCACGTGCAGGCTTGTTCACACCACAGTACACCAGGTGACCCACACGCCAGGCCGTTCTCTAGGGTGCAGGGCAGCCCCAGGGCAGGATGCACAGGTGCCGCTGGGCCCGAACCTGGGAGGTTCCCCGGCAGACTGCACCCCTTGGAATGCAGAGGGGCAACCCAGTGGCTGTGCCCCAACCCTCTTTGGGTGCCGCTGCCCTGCTCCAGGGCAAGAAGCAATGGGCTGGCTCCAGGAGGCCTGATCACACCATCCCAGTGCCTGAGCCAGGTCACCTTCATCCCACCCGTCACCCAAGCTTGCCATTCCAGCCCACGGCCACCACTTGGTTGTGGCCACCATCACCTCTTTCCTGGTGATGACTTCAGCCTCTACCGTTCATGCCCTTAGACCAGTCTCCCACACACCTGCCAGAGCATCCTGTCCAGAGGAAAACTCCATTCCATCCCTTCTGCGCTCCCCTCTTGCCACGACCCTTCAGCTGACAGCCCAGCTCTCCCACTCAGCACTGGAGCCCCTTCGTGATCAGATCCCTGCTGGCTTCTTCAGTCCCTGAGTCCTTTCCAGGGCTCAGCCCCACTCTCTCTGGCCATGGGACTTCACACAGGCAGTTTTTTTCTCAACCTAGATCATTCTGCTCCATAAATAAATGGAGCTGACGAGCTCTAGCTCATCCTTCAAGTCTCACGAGATGTCACTTCTTCCCAGCGCCTTCTCTGACACTTCTGTGCCTCACCCCAAATGCTATGTGCATAGTCCCAGCCCTGATCCTGACAAATCACTGCTATCTGGGCAACCACAAGCTCTAGGTGCTTGACATAGAGCAGATGCTGGTCAAGCACACACAGGTGATGGGTGGAAGGAAGGAAAGAAGGCAGGCATGTTTAAATTCTCAGAACTCCTGAGGCCCACAGGGCTTAGAAGACCCTTCTCTTGGGGGACAGCCTCACCAGAAACCCTCCTTGTTATCACAGCAATAAAATAAAATAAAATTGTCTGTGAGCAATAAAATAAAAACACAAGTTTGGAATCAAATAAGCTTGAGATTGAACCTTGAATCTATCGCTTACTGACTATGACATTGGGCAAATTGCACAACCTCTAAGTTTCCTTCTCTAGAAAACGGAAATGATAAAGCCTACACTTGGCAAGTCATTGTGAGTCTTTAACAAAATACTGTACACAAAGCATCCAGCAGGGTCTTCCTGCCTTTTCTGGGTTTCATATGAGGACCAAGGGGTCTGGGGAAGGCTCCAGACCCTGAAATCCTGCCTCTCAGTTCCAAAGCCGCCAACTGCACTCTCTTCCCTCCTGCAGGCAGGCAGAGACCCACTGAGGACCCTGATCTGGGGAGCTAGAGGGAGGCATAAGGAAGGGGCAGGGAGGGATGGCCAATGGCTCAGAAGAAAAGAGGGGAGGGGAGGAGAAAAGAAGAATTTGCCTCTCTGAGTTTCTCTCAAAGGGACAGAATGGGGTCTGTGAACCCCTCTAATTCATTCACTCACTCAATACACGTTTATTGAGCCCCGTGTTCCAGGCGGGCTTCCCAGGTGGCAAGAGTGGTAAAGAACTCGCCTGCCAATGCAGGAGATGTAAGAGACGCAAGTTCAATCCCTGCGTTGGGAAGATCCCCTGGAGGAGGGCATGGCAACCCACTCCAGTATTCTTGCCTGGAGAATCCCATGGACAGAGGAGCCTGGCGGGCCATGGCCCATAGGGTCACAAAGACTCTGAAGCGACTTGGCACGCAAGCACTATGTGCCAGGCACTGTGTGAGTGCTGGGGCAAAAACAGCGAACAGGTAGACACAAGCCCTATGCCCATGAAGATTCAGGTCGGGAAGGACACACACAAAATGAGTAATTCAGCCAGTAAGACAGTGTGAGATGGTGAGACAGACTGTGGAGGAAACAGAAGGACGAAAGGGTTGGGGTTGTTTCTGCTCTGGTCAGGGCCCTCAGGGAGCCTCTCTCAGAGGTGGCACTTGAGCTGACTGAGACCCGGATGAAGAGAAGCCAGTTACCTGGCGATCCCAGGGGACAGCAGCCTGAGTGTTTTGGGGAACAGACCCGGGCAGAATGCGAGCAGAGGTGGGGGTGGGGAGAGGCTGTCCAGTGGCCACTGGGTGGAGATTGGATTTCAGTCTCCATTTGTCTGAAGATCCCTCCCTGGTGAGCAAGGAGAAGGCTGGAAGCAGAGTCAAGGCTACAAGGGGCCCTAGAGGCAATCTGGTCCAAACCTCATTTTATGGATGGAGAATCCAAGGGGCAGAAAAAGGATGAAGCTGCCAGGGTCACCCAGGGTTGGAGCTGGGCCTGATCTGCTAACTCCCAGGACAGGATGCCACCTCCAGTGGCCTTTTCCTTCTCTGTCTGCTGTAGGCACTTGCAGTTTCACTCAGCCCAGACCCCAGGGTGCCCCCAGCTCCCACCATGCACCCTAGTGTCTTCCTGTCTCCCCATCTGTCTATCTGCCTGTCAGCCTCTGTTGGTCTTCCTCACCACCTGACTGTATCTTTGGGTCAGTCATCCATCTTTCACCTGCTCCTGTTTTAATGATAGATGAAGTTTCAAGGCCAGTTCATCAAGAGGGAGGGGAGATCTCAGCTCTCCCCTGAGCCCCGCCCCCCTCCACCCCCCACCCACATCACAGCACAGAGGACTTGGAGCCTTGGGGCTGGATGGCAGCACCCACCCCTCAGGTCCAGCTGCCAACTGCCCTCTCACCTGTCACCAGGGCTCCACCACCAATCGGAGCGGCCCTCCCCCAGAGGGTCCCACTCCCACATCTATCCTCCCTAGAAGACACCCTCTGCCTCCACACAGGGCCCTCTCAAACCCAGTCTGGTTGTTGTGAAAAAAGAAAAAAAAAAGCTCGACACTGAGAGTCAGCAGCGCCCCCGCTGGCTTCCTTCAGTCTCACCAGTCTCGCCTGCTGCAGAGAAAGTTCATTTCTCCTGGCTGAATTTGCCAAAGCTGAGGAGACAGGGCGTCCTCAACTGAGAGATGTGATTCGAATCTCTGCCTGCCCCTCTTTTTGGCCCCCCCAGGGTATCTACTCTTCCAACCACCTCTGAAGAGGCAGCCCTCAGCCCCGCCTGGCTCTGGCCGCTGCATTGCCCATCCTTGTTTCCTTCCAATGCCCTCTTCCCTACCTGTTTCCGTGGATCTCCCATCTCAGTCAGGTTCAGCGCCATCCCTCATCAACCCAGTCATATCCAGGGTTCAGAAGATTCCATCAGGATGGGTTTGCAAAAGACCTCAAAAATTGACCTGTCCAACCCATTCCTTTTTATATTGACTTAATTTTTTTTTTTTTTTTGCAATTACCTCATACACATCATAACAAATCTGAAAAGGAGAGTCATAAAAAAGAAAAAAAGATCTCTCATAATCCTACAATTCCACAAAGATTTTGCCCACAGCCTCACTTTATAAGGGAGGAAACAGGCCCAGAGAAGGAAAGTAACTTGCTCAAGGTCACACAGCAAGCAAGATGTTGGAACTAGAAGTCAAGTCTCTGGCCACTCTCTGTGTGGTCTCTCTGAAAACTGGTGGTTTTGCATCAGCAACCTCTTGCCACCTCAGCTTCCACTGCCCTCTGCCCACACTCTCCTTCTCAACAGAAACCCAGGCCTGTCTCAACAATATTCAGGGACCATTAAAGTCAAGAATGCCATCACTGATGCTGTGCCTGATGCCCGCAGACCCCTGAGACACAGCAGCCCAACTACAGCATCCCCCTGGACAAACCCTCTACCTGCTCCATCCCACCCTGGGGGAGCTCTATCTTCCCCATTCTCTCTGTCAAGAGTCTTGACTGCAATTACCCACCTCCCCAACCCCAGAGAATGCCTGCATACATAAGGAAGAAAGAGGAGAATGCAAAATTACTTGCTGAAAAATGGTTCTCCTTTATAACAGGAGAGACCCAAGGTAGATCTCCAAAAGGACTTCCAGGTGGGAGAATGATTGCAGAGAACTGCTGTGGGGAAGGTAGGACACCCCACCCTCCTAATCTAGAGCCAAAACAGCTAAAGGCCAAGGGCCACCAGGGCAGAGTAGAGCAAGAGTGACTGCAGGACCCTAGAGGCTGGGGGTGGGGAAGCAGCAAGTTGCTTCTTTCTGGGCCCAGCGCTGCTCTTCAAGTACCAAACAGAGAGGAAAGGGCGTCAGGCTCCCCACTGCCCTTGCTGGAGGAGAGATGGTGGGTCTCCTCCATCCTCCTGGCTACTGCCACTCAGCCCCCAGACTGGGTCAGCTTGGGAGTGGGGGCAGCGGAGAGAAAAAGGAAACAAAACTGAAGCAAGACATCCCAGACTTCGCATCTCATCAGAATTCAGCCTCACCCAGTATGGCCAGGGGTCCCTGTGACTCTCCCACCGTCCCCTTTGGGGGCCAGAGCCCAATGCCTTATGGATTCCCTCTCTACTGGGGTCCCTCCAGTGTCCTTCCAGGAGGGAAGGAGAAATGCGTGCATCGGTGTCTGATCCTTCCACCCTCACTCACACACCCTGTGTGGTTAGGAAAGTAGGGGTCCCTGTTCACCTGCGACCGTCCACAGCGCTCCTGGCCTCCCGCGGACACGACCCCCGACGCCTCTGACATCGCCAGCCTGCCGGTACCTGTCCATGCCCACGCTCGCCCACCTGCCCCCTCGACCCACGACCCTGACCCACCCCCACCAACTCTGGCCAGTCCTACCTGCTCCGGGCTGGGGGCTCAGAGCCCGGGCAGCCTCCCTGAGCACCAGCACGAGGAGCCAGAGTTCGGCCCGCATGGTGGAGGCCAGGACCCGCCCCCGGCCCGCAGCTGTCCCGGCCCGGCTCGGGCGGCGTGGTCCCCCGGGTTGGCCGGCGGAGGGGTGGGCGGCGAGCGGCAGCGGAGCGCGGGGCAGGCAAGCAGTGGGAGCGGCGGAGCGCCAGCGGGCGGCGAGCTAGCCGAGCTGCCTCCCGGAGCTGGGACCGGGGAGGGGGCGGGGCGGGGTGGGGGTGGGCGCGGCGCCTCCGGAGCTCGCCCCGAGTCTTCCCCAGCCCTCCCAGCCCTGCCCGAGCGCTCCCCGAGAGCTCCCGCGGCCGCTTCCCAGGCGGGGGGAGGGGTAGCGGGAGGAGGAGGGGGACAGGGCGGGTAACCCTCGGGCTGGGAGAACCCCCGAAGAGCATCAGCTACCCCTACACCGCACCTTAGCTCCTGCCTGCCTTCCCCTCCTCCACTCCCTGGGGGAAAGCGGTGGAGAGAAGGCTTGAAGGGCCAGATCCCAGGAAGGGACAGCGGGCGCCCCTTCCTCAGACCCTGGGCTCCTACCATCCACCCCCGACCCATTTCCACCAGGCTTCCCGACTTTCTGGGAGGTTCCACGGAGTTGTGTAGGGATCTGATGCCCACCCCCACCCCAGGAGTCTCCCCTTGCAGCAGAGGCCTGAATTCCACGCCCTCTTATGGCTTCTCGCCACTTTATCCCACCCCGCAGACATGGGGATGGAGGGGACCTGGATCATCCCTACTTTGAAATAACCTGGACTTCTTCCCACCACCAGAAAGTAACTGAGGTCACCCTCCTCTTTGGGGACCCCAGACCTCCACAGGGCCCGACCCAGTCAATCTTCAGAGGAGAGCAAGGAAACGTCTCACCCCAACTGCCACCACCTTATAAGTAGGCTCTGGGAATAGATCACTTTTTTTTTTTTTTTACCCTACCAGAACAGAATAAAAATACCCTCAATTTAGGAGATTTAATAGATGGCAGGGAATCAGGTCAGAACCCGGAGGTGCCTCTTCCCTCCTCGACCTACTTCGTGCGAAGGCAAGGAGATCCCGCGCTGGATGGAGGGAGAATGAGGGTGAAGGCGACACCCTGACATATACAGGCTGGGGCCCTAAAGACTAATCTTTCAGAATCCCAGTTCCTTCTTCCTCAGGACCCAGGGTCCCAGAACCGACCTCCTTTAGCCCCACGTCCCCTAATCACTTACAATGGGACAAGACTAGGCCTGCCTGTAAGTTCTTCTTCTTGTCTCATTTAAATTGCGGTTTTGCCAACTCTGAGGATCAAAAAGGCTGCTGCTTCCAGCTGCGGCTTCTTGCTGCCCTCTAGTGGCCACGTGACGAGACGCAACGCGCGTGTTTTGCGGTTTTCCTCGATTTTCCAGACCTGCCTCCGCGCTGCGCGCTGTCTCCGACTCCAGCCAGTCGGGTTCACATCTCCTTGACCCTACCTTCCGAAAGGTCCAGGTGAGAGGACCCAGGACGGAGTTTCAGCTCCAGCACTGATCTTTTCGAACAGTCCCCTGTCCGGGATGCCCCGCGCACGGTCTGTTTTAAAAGGTCTCTTAATAAAGGACTCAGGCTGAAACAGCAACTTGGAAATAATTAGAATCAAATGACATGTCAATTTTTTTTAATGTAAGCTTCTAGAACTTGAGTGTACATCAGAATCACCTGGAGGGCTTATAAAACACAGATTTCTGGGAGCCCCCCCCCCCCCCACGTTCTATAGTTCTGAGGCCGAGAATCCGTATTTCTAACACGTTCCCAGCTGGTGGTGCTGTTCTCAGTAACACATTTTGAGAACCTCTGCTCTAAATTTCTGTTTTGCTGTCTCGCCGTTCCTCATCTTGCCCAAAATAGAAGTGGTGAAGTAAATGTCAACACAAAATCGTAGAAGTAGAAAGTTGTAAGAAAAGTAGTGGCTAGGAGAATCCGAATTTGGATCCTTAAAAATCCACACAAGGGGGCACCCGGATTTGAACCGGGGACCTCTTGATCTGCAGTCAAATGCTCTACCACTGAGCTATACCCCCTCTGCTGGTTATCCGCCTGCGGATGACTTCTTACTGCTACTCCAGCGCAGGCGCTGTGACTGTATGTACAAACGGAAGTGGAATCCAGTATTTTCAAGAGGCAGAGAGACTATAAATCTCGAGAGACTACTTATTTGAATGCAGAGTTTGTTTCCTGAAACTCTGAACTAAAGAATTCTAATGATGTAAGAAAAAGCAATTTGGGACTGCGGGAGGGGAAGTCCCTCACTTCCTGGACCTTCCTTTGGGTCTGGGCCCGCCTTTCCTGCCTTGCTAGAGCGCCCCTAGCGTTTCCCTTGGCGCCCATCTCTCGCCTACACGCTCACAGACACCTCCAGTCCTTCCTGTCCCAGCCCAAGCCCGGCCCTTAGAAACTCAGTCTTCTTCCAACAGACTGAGATCCCGGTACACGTAGACCTGCGTACGGGCGCTCACGCCTCCACCCTACCATCAGGAGAGCCGGCCTTTGTACAGCCCCCAAGAGGCTGAGGGCGTGGCTTGGCAGGACCTGGGGCTCCACTCTGATTGTCGGCAAAAGAGCTCCGCAATGTTGAAGAACCCTTCCTCTTTAGCCTATAAGGGAACTTCAGTAGGAGCACCGCAGGACTAAGAAGCCGGGGAAGAAAAAAGTAACCCAGGCCTTAGAGGGGGCACCCGGATTTGAACCGGGGACCTCTTGATCTGCAGTCAAATGCTCTACCACTGAGCTATACCCCCGTGACACCGATGCTGCTTGTCAGTTAGGATGAATTTCTACGGAATAAGGGAATAATTAATTTTCACCTATTGTGCTCTTTGTAGCTATCCTAATGGAAGGAAGACGGCATCTGAATGGAGATATTTAGACTTCCTGAGTTCTTCCCCCCTCATCACTCTTTATGGAAACCACCGGGTTAAGAAATCCTGAGCCCACCATATCTGTGTCCAGACTCTCACAGCGTTGTGCACCTCCTGACTTTCTAAGAGAACAGACCCACTGACCTCAGGACCATCCCAGGTTTTCTGGGGGGTAATAGCACTACTCCCTGCACAGGGCAAGCAGCCTGGTTTCCATCCTGTTTCCAGCTCTACTTTCATAGTACTCCTGGGCTTTTCCAACCCCTAAAGTCCCCTACTCCCTTCCTTCCCCTAGGCCCAGGCAGAGCTCAGAGCTCTGAGTGCTGGCAAACCCGGTGTTAGTCACCTGGCAGAGGGCTATAGAGCCCAGGACCGAAGAGCCAGTCCCCATATAGACCCTAAGGCAGCCCCTTTCCACTTCCTAGATGGATTTCCCCTGCCAGAGAACTTTGTATGAAACTGAAAGTCAGTTTTGAGGTGCAGCCAAAGGAGCAGGCAGAAATAAAAGATGAGCAGTTTTCAATGGCATTTATTATACCTTCATAAAATTCCTACTACGGTGTGGGAAAAAAATCACTACAAAAAGACAAGATAAACAAATGCTGTAGGAATCTGGGATATTGGGAGGAGTGGGATTCACACTGGAAGGATACTGGGAGTGAAGGGGTAGCTTAAAGCTCAAAAGCTGTGGTCAGACCCAGCATCTCAGAGGGAACAAGAAGGTGGGGAAGGAGTGGAACCCCCTGCAGTGTGAGGACCTGTCTCTGGCTGGAAGGTCTGGTCCTCCACCCTCTCCCCTCTCAGGCTTTGGCTCTGCCCCCCTTCCCTGGTGGCTCAGAGGTTAAAGCGTCTGCCTGGAATGTGGGAGACCCATGTCGGGAAGATCCCCTGGAGAAGGAAATGGCAATCCACTCCAGTACTCTTGCCTGGAGAATCCCATGGAGGGAGGAGCCTGGTAGGCTACAGTCCATGGGGTTGCAAAGAGTTGGACACGACTGAGCTACCCCTGAGCCAGCCCCTTTGCCTTTCTAGAATCTCCTTTGACCGAAGCGTATGGGACAAAGATGGCTAAGGGGCCAGAAAGCTGGAGTGGGGGTTAAGGGGTTGGGGTAGAGGTCTAGGAAATAAAGAACAATTACAGGGGTCTCTTACTCGGCCCTCCATTTTTCCTACAGAGAGGTTGAGGGCTGAGGGAGGGGGCTCCACTTCCTGATCCCCCAACACATCCAACAGACATCCCCTGGTGTCTCCAAGAAGGATGCCTGCTTCCATGGAGCGAAGGGCAGCTTTTCTGCTGTCCTGTTTGCAGCAACTCAGGGTGCTCCATCTAGCTCCTCAGTGGGGGGGTTAGGTAGACAATGGCAATTTCACCATCCATAGATGCCCCTGGTCACTACAGCGTCATAGAAAAATAATAGTCACTTGGGTTTTGTACCCACATAGTCCATGCAAAACCCTCCAAGTTTCTGGTTGGCCTCAGGCTGGGACATCAATTGGCAGTGGCCTGAGACTGCATCCACTGCAGCCCGGCAGGCAGCCTGGGGGAGGGAAGAACAGGGCAAGGATCAGCATATCCCATGAGGCTGATGGCCTTCCCAACCCCCAGCCCTGCCCAGAGCTGACTGCTGGAATGCCCAAATTTATATCCAGTTTTGCATTCAGTTAACAAACATAAATGAACTGTGCAATGGGTATTATGCTAGGGGTTACTGGTGAAAAAATAGACATGCCCTCTAGGGCTTGCAGTCTAGCAGAGGAGATAGATATTAAACAAATGGTCAAAAAAATAATTGTATAACTACATACTGTGACAACGTTTAGAAAGGAGATGTACAGCGACCTCTGGATGTTTGGGAGTCGGGAAGGGCTTCTTGGACAAAGAGGCCTGGAGACCCACCTTAGCAATGTCTTTGGGCAAGCCTCCAATGCCACCTTTCCACCCACTCCATCATTGGGTCAGTGCCAGGGTGGCTTCAAAGGCCTGCGAAGAGGCTCCATAAGCAAGTTCTTTCATTAGACTGTGAGCAACTCCAAGCAAGAATGGAGTCTTGGTCATGTTTGTATCACTTGGCACAGTGCATGGCACATGAGGGTTACCTAGGAAATGCTGATTGAATTGAAATGAATATGGGTTGGAGATGGGGGTGGGGGGCTCCTCCTGACCCAGGAGTTAGAAGGACATGGCCAGAAATACATGGTTCCTTGGGCTGGCCTGCCTAAAGTCTCCCCTTCTTCAACTGGGCATCCAAGCCCCAAACCCACTGTGACTCCACTTGAGAGGGAAGAGGACAGGGGATTCTCTAGGCCTGATTCAAGGCCCTTTCTGTGTGACCATGACCTAGCTCCTTCACATTCTCAGATGTTTAATTAGCAGCTCTCTTCTCAGCAGCCCCTCCCTGGACACATTATCTAAAATTGCAACATTCTCCCTAACACACATCCAACTTCCCTTTCCTATTGATGTTTCCCCTTCACACTTATCACTTTTTAACTTACTGTACATTTTTCTTATTTTTATTGTTCAGTGTCTCTTTCTCCCCTCCTGGAAAGTAAGCTCCGTGAGGGCAGGGATTTCTGTCTGTTTTGTTCACTACTTTTTCTCAGGTGCCTAGAACAGTACCTGGCACAAAGTACAGTCGTTTCTCTGTATCCATGGAGTTCCAGGGTTCCAGGACCCCTGCAGACATCAAAATTCTTAGACATTCAAGCCCCTTGTATAAAGTGGTATATATTTGCATATAACCTAGTCACTGATTTAAATCAGTACTTTAAATCAACTCTAGATTACTTATAATATCTAATATATTGTAAATGATATGTAAAAAGTGGTAAATATAATATAAATGCTGTGTAAATCATTGCTAGCACACGATAAATTCAATTTTCACTTTTTGGAATTTTCTGGCTTTTTTTTTTTTTTTCTGAATATTTCCAATCTACAGTTAGTTAAATCTGAGGATGTGAAATCCATGGATATGGAGGAACAGCTGTAGGTTCCCAGTGAATGTTAATTGAATGATATCATTTATTCTCTATAGAAACACTGGGAGGAAACAGCTTTCTTTACAGATAGGGAAACTCAAGGTCAGAGTCAGTGATTTCTGCCTGGAAGGCTTGTCCCCCAGGTCTTCCCATGGTTGTCTCTTCACTCAGGTCTCAGTTCTGAAGTCACCTCCTAGTAGACATGGCCCCTGACCACCAGAACTCTAGCAAACCCATCCCTGTTATTAAATTTCACTTTCTTCATAGCATTTCTCAGTACTGAGAATGTTTTTGTTTGACTGGCGTGTCACCTCTCTCCCCAGTAGAACAAGCCCCTGGAGAACAGAGACACTGTCTTGCTCACTGCTTACCCACAGCATCTTAACTGTGGGTAGGTGTTCAGCTCTCCTGACCCAGATGCTAAGGGATGCTATGAGTCAGATTCTGACAGGAGAGAGATGAGAGAAGTTTCTAATGGTCAGCTGGTTGGGACAGGCCCTGAAGGTCCAGGTAGGACAGCCACTAACCCTTCCCCGGTGAGGGCACAGCAGCCCTGTATGTGCCACGGGTGGTCTTTGATGGCACTAAGGGTGAGGAACTGGGAGATCTCCATGATGGTCATGGAGTCCTTCATGTCCTGCTTATTGGCAAAGATGAGGATGGAAGCATCTCGTAGAGCCTGTGGACAGAGGAACCCAGCCCCAGTCAGCCTGCCAGGACCCAGCATCCCTTCCCACTACCCCATGAGCCCTCTCAAACTCTCCTGCTTTCCCAGCAAGACAGCCCCATGCCCAGGTGGGCAAGGATGGAGGCCCTGCCCAACAGTAACAACCACATGAAACGACACCAACAGTTCATGGAGGGCCTCGCAACCAGCTCATAGAATCCTTACAATGATCCCAGGAGGAGGGAATTGATGACTTTTCCCACTTATATTGTACTTGGGGAAATTGAGAATTAGAGAAGCGCAGTAACTCGTGTGGGGTCCCACCACCGTGAGTGACAAGTGAGGTCAGGACTGGCACTTGCAACTCTGAATTCTGTGATCAGTTGTGCTGAAGGCCTTATTGCCCTTCATCTGGAATAATCTTGCCCTGCCCAAGCTACTAGGAGAGAGGTGCTCAAAGACTGGGACATCAGTAATGATGCTCAAGAAGCTGTGTGACTAGACTGAGGTCACACAGCTAGTAGCTAGTGCATCGGGTCCTCTCCCAGCTGCAGGGAGCTTACCTCATGGGCCAGCATCTTATACAGCTCCTCTCGAGTGGTCAGCAGCCGATCCCGGTCTGTGCTGTCAATCACAAGGATGATGAACTGGCCAGCAGAGGGAAGTTGTGAGTGATAACACACACATTCATTCATCCCATGAATGTGTCTCTTCCCACTTTACTCTGCCTTGATGTGAGCCCCACAGAAAACAAATTGTCCAGTCTCAAGACCTCACTGCCCTAGTCCCATTTGAATTCCCTTTTTATCCAGACCCAGGGTGGACAGAGCACAACTTCTGATTGTGTGCCAGAGGTTATGCCAAGTCCTGGGCGTTGTGACTCCACATGGGTCTCACCACAACCTTGCGGAACTGGAACTGTTACTATCCCCTTTTACAAACTAGAAGACTGAAGGTCGGTGAGGTGATGTGGCGTATCTTGCCCTCAGCCATACAGCCTAAGAGTGGTAGCGCTGGAGCTTGAAATCAGCTCTCACTCCAGGAATGAAACCACTGGATTCTGCTGCTGCCAGAGTGAGAAAGTAAGGCCCCCAGAGACAAAGAGCTTACCCCATCCGATGCATCAAACAGAAAGCTGCCAGCAAGCAGACAAAGCTGCCAGGAAGTATTCAAAAATTTTAACAGGCATTGTGCTGCATTAAGTATTCAACACATCTGAATTAGCTCTTGTTTAATCGTTTAATTTTCACAACTCATGAGATCATTTAAAAAAAAATTCTTTGGTCAAGTTGCACGGCATGTGGGCTCTTAGTTCCCCAACCAGGGATCAAACCCATACCCTCTGCAGTAGAAGCACAGTCTTAAACACTGGACCACTAGAGCAGTCCCAGAGAGGTCGTTATTATAGTTTCCATCTCACAATGGGGGAACCAAGGCTCAGAGAGGTTAAGTGACTGGCTAATATCACACAGCTCCTTCATCCCAGGCAGCCTCCTCACCTCAGTGTTGGAGTAGTACGTGTTCCAGGTGGAGCGCAGAGACTCCTGTCCTCCTATGTCCCACATGAGGAAGTGGGTCTTTTGCAGAACAATCTCCTCCACATTACTACCGATGGTGGGACGTGTATGGACCACCTCATTTGTCAGGCTAGGGAGGTAGGAGAGGGCATCAACCATTCAGCCCAGTCCACTGTCAGCTCTGGCCCCCACCTTAAGTCAGGCTGAATCGAACTCAGAGCAACTCAGCCCAGGTTGACAGAGCCTCTGCTGGGGATGAGGGAATGCAGACAGGAGGGAGATCAAGTCCTGCTTGACTTGGACCCCAGAGAGGGGAGACTCATTAGAACAGTCTCCCCCAACTTTAATATGCAGCTCAGTTTAGCTCTTGCTAAACGGCAGATTCTGATCCAGAGGGTCTAGACTGGGGCCCAACATTTTGCATTTCTAACAGCTTCCAGCTGATGTCAATGCTGCCAGTCTGTGGACCACAGTTCAAGTAGCAAGGGATTGAAAAAAGGAGACAGACATAAGTGAGGGCCTTCAGAGAGGGGCTTTGTTTAAAATGAGTTAGAAAAAAAAAACAAAAACATGTTTTTATATGTAGGAAATACCTCTGGAAAACCTGGGACATAAAACTGGGAGTTAGGGGTGAGAGGGAACTTTACTATATATATATATATATATATATATATATATATATATGCTCATGTTGTTTGAATTTCTCTTTTCTTCAGGAAAAATTATACTTTTTCAGGGAGAATTTTCCTAAGTAAATACTCAGGAAGTTCCAAACAGGAGAGATGCCATCCAGAGAGTGAATATCGGGAAACGCACACGTGCCAGGCTCTGCTAGACCAGGACCTACAGAGTCCAGCCAGACCCAAAGCCGGCCCTCCCTTTTGGGTCTGAAAGTGAGTGAGTGAATCGCTCAGTCGTGTCCGACTCTTTGCGACCCCATGGACTGTAGCTACTAGGCTCCTCCGTCCATGGGATTTTCCAGGCAAGAATACTGGAGTGGGTTGCCATTTCCTTCTCCAGTCTGAAAAGGGACTGAAAGGGGGAGGAAAAATGAAGACACAAGGCTGGGGTGCCGGAGTTTGCAGAGACCTGACGCTAGGGGGAGCGAAGCAGGCGATTATCCGTCAGGTTTGGACAGCTTTAAGCTCACAACCGGCTTTGGCAGGGACCGCGGGTAGATGGCGGGGAGCAGTGGGGTTGCTCATACCGAGCAGGATTCGAATGCCTGACGGAGAAGCCACTGAACCGAGGGGCCCCTGTACCAGGAAGGTCACACTAGCGTTCCGCCTGTCTGTTCTCCCGGCTACAAGAGACCCAGGAAAGGGCTCAGGTGATTGGTCCAAATGCCTGTCAGTCTAGTAGGAAGGCCCAGCCCCCTCCGTATCCGAGAGTCACTTACAACTGGTAGAGAATGGTGGTCTTCCCTGCATTGTCCAGTCCCACGATGATAACCTTGTGCTCTGGAAGCATCCGGGGGATGGGCAGGGTCAGTGCCAAACCCGATGACCAAGGGATTGTGTGCCCCACCAGGCCTCCAAGGAAGGAGACATGTGTTCCCAGCAGGCTGGGGGACCTCGGCTCACGGTACTACTTCTGCTCCCAAGCTCCCTCCCCCCACAAGAAACCAACAGGACAGATTTCTTTCCCACCGGGACGGGACCCCTGAGCCACCTCGGGACAGCGGAAATGAGAGCTGAACCCCACTGTCCCCTCTCCACATTTCCAGAAAAATGATTGTGCAAAAGGTCCGGGGAACCCAGGGCTTCTTGTTAAGAGAAGGGGGTCTGAATAAAGAGCTGAGCGTGAAGTCACGACCGTAGGAAACCGGCGACCGCGTTTAGCCCGAGGAAGGAGGCTCGCCGGGCGGGGCGCCCAAAGATGCACCGAAGCGCGTGACCGAAGAGGAGTGGGCGGGAGGGGGCAGAGGAGACTTCGGAGCAGGCAGGGAGCCCTCACGCAGGATTCTTTGAGCGTGTCCCATCAAATCTTCCCAGCCCACCCCACAGGTTGAGGGGGAGGAAAGGGGGCGGGTAGCAGGTGGGAGCTGGGTCAAAGTGGTCACTTGGATGACTTATGTGCCTCTTACCCCGTTCCCAGAAGATGCTCATCAACTTGGCCATCAGTTGTCCCATGGCACGTCCCGAGTCAGACGGGGCTAGGACTCGGGGGGTCTTCGGGGGCCCAGGTCGAGCCCAGATGCTTGGAGCCCCGCCCCCTGGGGAAGGCTGTCACAAACTTTGCCTATGAGGTCCCCAAAGCCCCGCGAGTCTGTCCCCTAAGGGGCCTGGGAATCCCCTGGGACTCTGGCCCCAGGAGGGCGCCATGGACCTTACAGGGACAATGAGCTACCAGAGCCCTGGAGGTGCAAGGAAAACGGGGTCCAGAATTTACATCTTCCCCCTCACCCTGAGGAAACCCCTGAGTTCTCTGGGTGGACCAGTGTCCCCTGCAAATCAGGAGACCTAGCACAGGGCCCCACACTAGATGCCAGCTCTCGCTTCTCCAAGTGCCATCTCTGGGGCACTCAAAACAAGCAAAACCCTAAGCTATCCACCTTCTGTACCTACTAGCTGTGTGATGCAGAGAGGGCTCATGGATCCTCTCTGAGCTGGGAGAATGTTCCAACCCTCAACAGGTCTCCAGCTGTTTCATCAGTGTGGGCCTTTAGGCCTCCTTCAGGTGAGCTCCCTTAGGGAGGGCTGGATGTCCAGCTAGGCTCCTTGGTGATGGGCAACTCCTAGGAGTAAAGCAGTGCTGCTCCCATGATTTGCTGGCAAACCACCTGCTTGGACATAGCTTTCTGATTCCCAAGAGTGGGCATCTGAAGATAGGGATGGAGCAAAGAGAGAGCCTTCAGCCAAGAAGACCCTACAAAGGGGTCCAGGATCCTGAGATGCAGCGAAGGAGAGCCCTGGCCAAGAGAGAACCAGGCTGGAGGAGACAGAGGAAGTGGGGAACTGCTTGTTGTTGTTTGTGTGTGAATTTCCTTCTTTGCATAAACTGGGGGAAACCAGAAGACAAAAGGAGATGTGAAGAAAGCAAACCAACATCAGGAGGAGGGGGCAGTTAAGAGAGACCCATCACCACACAAGAGACTCAGCTTCTTCCAGCCCACTGCCACTGCCCACCCACAGCCCATCAGTGCTCCTCTCTCCAAAGAGAACAACTTTTTAACTGGTCTTCCTGCCTCCCCTTTACCTAGAGCATCTGCCTCACAGCCCTATGAATCTTTCTCAAGCACAGCTCAGAGTCTGTTACTCCACAGCTCATAAACCTTCAATGTCTCCCTGTTTCCCACTGAATTCAGATCCATCTCCCCACCTGACATTCAAGAACCCCCAAGAACAATGTCCCACCCGCCTTTGTGGGTTATCCCCCATGCTCTGCATCCATGGTTCTTGTCCACACATGCCCAACTATGATTTTGCTTCTGCGTTTCCTCCATTTGAGCGCCTTTCACCTTCTCAGAGAGGTGGGTTCCTAAATCCCTTCAAGTGCCCACTACATAAGCCACTTTCTTCCCAAGCCCTGGTCTGGTTCTCCAGTCAAATGGGGCTTCCTTTCTACACTGAGATGATAACTGGCCTGTCTGCTTTCTCCAATCAACTGTGAGTCCTAGAGGGCGGGGTCATGTCTCTCTCACCTGTGTATTCCCCACCACCCACTCCCCAACAGCCCAGAGCCTGGTGCACAGTGGGGATGTGTTGCTTTTGGACTGAAGGGCTATAAGCTAAGTTACAGCCTGAGAAATGGTGTTTGGAGTATTAAAAAAGGATTATGAATGGAAGTTGAAGAGGACTGGGTAGCTTGTGGAGAGAAGAGGGAAAAGTTCACTAAATACAGAATTTTCATCCCACCCAGAGTGGTGCCCAGAGTTAGATGAAAGGAGAATTGACTACCAGAGCCCATCTAGGCTGATTCCATTTCAGCCCTAGTTAAAAATGGGCTGGGCTGCGCTGGGGTGGGGTAGGGTAGAGGCTCAGAAATGTGCTAGGGGAAGCAGCAATATTTAAAGCATTTTTACCATCTGTTTCCTGGGGGGGTTGGAGGGTGGGAAGAGGGAAGGAACCTCTTAGTGCACCCTGCCCCCACCATCAATTGCAGAATTGAAAGTGACTGTTTCTGCTCACTGGAGCACATTCAGTAAACAGACATGAGCTGCCTCTGCTGTGAGGCCCAGCGGTAGGATCTTCAGGGGGCACTCATTCATTTATTTGACAAATATGAGTCAGGAATTAGAAACATGCCAAGCAGACAAAACAGGCCCTGTCCGGGTCTTATGGAGCTTGCCATCTAGTTAGGGAGACAAATATACACACCCAAAAAACAACTAAAAAAGAGTCAGTGGAGGGAAGGCCTGATTTAGAAGGGAGCCAAGGCACACTTGTCTGCTGATGTGATTACTGGGGCTAAGATTTTTTTCTTGAGGTTACTGAGCTGGAAACCACCCCATCTTCTGGCCTGCTCCCAGGTCCTGGTGGTCACAACTCAGCTCTCATTTTTTAGCATGAGGGAAAGCTTCAATCTCTCTGACCTCAGCTCACTCTGGGGCAGAAACTACTGAAAAGACAGAAGCAGTCAAGGAGGGAGGTAGGAGGTGTCCCCAGCATCTCAGTTCCTGAGTCCCTGAGGTGGCTGCGGTAGGAGCATCAGCCTCTCTGGGCCTAGTCCGAACCGACTTCATGGTCGTTGAAATCCTCACATGTTGACAACCACCAACATGCTTATCGTGTGATGGTTGAGGGTTGGTGGTTACCAAGAGACAAGAATCTCTCTCCCCTCATCGCTCAATATCTCCAAACCACCTAGAAACGCCCCTGCCTGCAAGTTCCGGGCGAATGCAATTTCAAGCAGAAGGCACACGGCGAGAAGACAGAAACATACTCGGACACCTGCTTCTTCCTGCCCCGCACCCCTCCCCTTGCAGAAACCAGGGCACCCTGGGCCAGGGGAATCAGCACAAGACTTGGAGGTCATGGACACCACGGAACTTGAAATCTGAAGATCTCAGTTCAAGTCCTTGCTTGATGGCTGTGTAGCTATAGTCAAACTGCTTAACCTCACAGAGCTTTATCTGTAAACTGAAGCTAATGATCCCTGCCTTTGATTGAAAATACCAGGATCCACTGCAGATGGAGTTCTCTGTGGAGCCCAGACAGAGCCTGTTTTCTGCTCTTTCCCTTTTGGATGTCCTCCCACAGGAGGAGCTGTCTGCGGCTCCCACTTAGGCTTGTGCCCACTTTGTCCAAAACTAATGTCTGCCTCTAACCTGGTTTTTTCACTTGCTTCCTCTATCTCTGGGAAGACCATCACCCACAGTCATCCACATGCCTCTCTCTCTCTCACACAGTTCAGTTCAGTTCAGTCACTCAGTCGAGTCCGACTCTTTGCGACCCCATGAATCACAGCACACCAGGCCTCCCTGTCCATCACCAACTCCCGGAGTTCACTCAGACTCACGTCCATCGAGTCAGTAATGCCATCCAGCCATCTCATCCTCTGTCGTCCCCTTCTCCTCCTGCCCCCAATCCCTCCCAGCATCATTGTCTTTTCCAATGAGTCAACTCTTTGCATGAGGTGGCCAAAGTACTGGAGTTTCAGCTTTAGCATCATTCCTTCCAAAGAAATCCCAGGGCTGATCTCCTTCAGAATGGACTGGTTGGATCTCCTTGCAGTCCAAGGGACTCTCAAGAGTCTTCTCCAACACCACAGTTCAAAAGCATCAATTCTTTGGCACTCAGCCTTCTTCACAGTCCAACTCTCACATCTCTCTCACTAGCCACCTCCAATTGCTCTCCAAGAACTCTCAATCCTAAACACTATTTGTCTCTTGCAGCCACCACCTCCTTACCTGTTCCACTTCAAACCCTCATTTCTCACCTGGAGCGCTGCAGCTGTTTCCCAGCTAGGCTGCCTCAAATCTATGCTCCTGTGACCCCACTCTTCCCTTCACCTTGAGAGCACCCTTTGCTAGTGAAGTGTCAAGAATGTGTCATGCATGTCACTTGCTTCCTCTGCCTTGAATACTTTCCCTGGTTTTCTGCAGGTCAACTCCTAACCAGCCTTTTAGACTCTGCTCAAGCCTCACCTCCTCTAGGAAGCCCTTCCCGATCTCCCCAGGTTAAGGCAGGGACTTCTCTTTCAGGTTCCCCTAAGACCCATTGCTTCCCACATCAGAGAGCTCCCTTATGAACTGTCTGCTGCTCCCACTTAAGACTTGTGCCTGGTACATAGTAGATGCTCAATAAATGTTTGCTCAATTACTAAACACAGGAAAGAAAGATTGATTCCACTGCAATGCAAGGGGAAGAGCACCACGATGGGAGGCAGAATGGGCTCCAGTCCCAACAGTGCTGGCTTTGCCATCAACTCCCTGTTGACCATGAGCCAGTCACTCAACCTGTGGGCCTGTCCAGTTCCTCTTTCCTTGGGTTTGCTAACCCCTCATCTGGAGGGTCTGAATGTCCATTGCCCTCTATACACACACAGACACACACAAACACACACATGCACACTCTGGACAGGACTATCTGGGTCTAATACCCCAAAAACAAGAACCAGGAGAGTGGAGAAATGGTTTCTGGGTGCTGTGTGAGGCAGGCAAGTCCACATCCTGCAGGGTGATGAAGGCAGGAACTGTCACTCTCACCTGCTGACTTTCTTCCTGGCCTTTTGTTTCAGTCTGGAACTGGGGGAGTTCCCAATTCTCCACCCATCCCCCCCCCCCAAAAAAAAACATACCTCCTTCTCTCTCACAAGGCTAGTTAGCAGTGACTGGGGTGGGGGTTGTCATGGAGGCATCAGTGGAGGAAGCCGGAAGTTCAGCCCTTCTCTCCCTGAAGAGCCCGGGAGCAGCTGAGGCCACAGGAGCAGAAAAACATGCATGCTTCTAAGACTGTGAGCCAGTGGCTCTGGATCTGATCCCCTGAATGACATCTGGGACACTCCACTTCCCTCTACAGTTTCCGGTTTTCCCTGGCTCTACTTATGAGGAGACAGGACAGGTATGGGGCTTGGGGCGGAGTGGAGCTGAGACTGGCCACGAAGCTCCTGTCAGGCTTGAATATAATGTGTCAGAGTCGAAAGTCAAAGCACCATCTCTCCCGCTGAGCAAATCACTCAGGGGGCAGCTGACTCCCACGCCCACCGCTTCACTCTCCTTCCCTGCAGGTCAGCAGCTCCCACACACCTAGGCTGGCAACCAAGTGGCGAGTGATGGGGACAAAGAAGCAGGCCTGGGAGGCGGCGCAAAGGACAGGACGGCGGTTTTATATGTGGCAAAATACTTCTAGGGTAGTACAGACGAACAGACAGACAGATGGGGGCACGGGACACCAGACAGGAAAGGGGGAGGGTTGGGCAGTGGTCTCTTCTAACCAGTAAGTGGAAGCTGCACCCTGCCCCAGGTGAGGGGTGGGGTGGGACAACATTGGCACAGGAGGTGGCGAGACAGGCATGAGGTGCCCATCCCTGAGGCGGGCAGCCGAGCAGGGCCCAGTCCTCGTTGGCACAATCGGCTCTCTCTGGCCCAGCTGGGTGCTGGGGGGCAGGGCTGCTGGGCAATGGGATGCTAGGCAGAGGGACACTCCAGAGCAGAGGGCGTACCAAGGCCTCTCCTGGGTGGAGTGGACATGGGTAAAGGACAGGATCACAAGAGGCAAATACAGAGCAGCAGCAGCAGCAGTCAAGCCCCCCACCCCCCAGGGGAGATCTGACATCCAGAGGCAACCCCTGGGGTGGTGATTAACTCTGGGGCACCAACCATAGGGCCTCTTTTCTGGGGCCTCAGGGTGAGAGTGAAGGAGCAGTTTTTTTGGTTTCAAAATGAGGCGGATCAGAGTGTTCCATGGGCCCAGGTGACGAGAGGATGGGGGGCTCAGATGCAGAGGGGCCCCCTCTTCTGATGGCAGCAGGCAAGGGATGTTGTAGGCAAAGCTCATTCCTGGGGTAGGCAAAGGCTTGAGGCATGGAGGTGGTGGGACGGGGAGCAGCATCTGGGGCAGCCTCCTCCTCAGGGTTCTAGGTCCTGGGCAGGCACAGGGCACTGCACCTGATGCCTGCCAGCATCATCCAGACCACTCCGTGAGACAGCTCCCCATGGAGTTCCCACTGCTGTAGCTTTCACCTCCCAGACAATGAAGCCAGGAAGCTGCGGGCAGGTGCTGGGGGCGGGGCTCATGGTAAAGGACGCTGGATCCGGGGTTTGGGGAAGAGAGCCCTCATGTGAGAGTCTGTGGTCTCCCTCTCCAGGAAAAGCCCCTCCCCCCCATTCCCAAATACTCCAGGGTGGAAAAAGAAAGGGCCACACCATTTTAGGGCCCTCATTTAGAGCCCGGAGTAGAAGGAGTTAAGGAAGTGCACCTTTTCTCTGGGTGAGGGGAGAGAGCCCCCTGAGGTGGAGAAGGGGATACTGCAGAAAGGTGGGCATCCTCCATACATCCACAGCAGGTAGGTAAAAACCTGCCGCTGAGGCTTAAGGGACTCCCAGGAGCTGGGTGGAAGGTTACCACCAAAGGAACCCCAATCTGAGCAAAGGCATCTGAAAGGAGGGAGACAGCGCCCCCTGGAGGCAAGGTACACCTCCGTGGTGAGCCCCCTAGTCCCTCCCCTCCCTTGGGCTCAAGAGCCCTTCCTCCCACTGTGTAGCCCCTGCCCCTCAGCGGATGTAGACACCTCGCCCCCAACCCTCCAGCTCGTTCTTGTTGCGCCCCAGAACTGGGCCCCCGCCCTCCGCGCAGTAGCGGGCCTTATTCCGGCCGCGGTTCCGGTTGTCGGTCAGCTCCTCTTCATAGTCTTCTTCCTCATCCTCCCAGGATCCCTGTCGGGCTGGTGGGGTGCTGCCCCCTGCAGGGTCTCCAAGCCCTGGCCCCTCGGAGGGGTCAGTCTCCATGTCCACACACGAGTCTCCCAGCTCCGTGTAGGCAGAGTTTCGGTTGCCAGGGGTGTCGGCATCAAACGTGTCTTGGCGGGACAGTGCCCGCAGGGTGCCCGCCCGGCCTGGCGGGTGGCTGCTGGGGTAAAGGCCTGGGGGCTGGCCCAGCTCTCCCGGGTACTCGTGCACACTGGCGTGCTCCCCCGTGGCCCGTTCCAGCGACTGGTCCCCGGAAGCAAGGTAGGGTCCCTGGTTAGCAGACAGACGGTACACACCATGCAGATCAGGCAGGAGTGAGAGAAACACAACAAAGCAAGGCAGGTTAGTGAAGGCACCAAGACACCCAGCCTGGCTGAAGGAGGAGGGTGCTGGCCCTAGGGGTTGGGCAGCTGGGCAACCGGCTCTGGAGCCCAGCCAGAGGACAGAACTCAAGGCATTTGTTCTTCCATTAGGAGAAGGGGTGCCCGACCTTCTTAGGTGTGAGAAGGCATGACTCTCCTGGTAATCATGGTAGAGAACCCATGAACAATTAGTCGTCACTTCCTCGAGGCACTCATTAATGCTGTCTTGGGCTAAATCATTAACAGCTCATTAGTATTGCCACTTGTTAGTGGTTGATTGGATTAGTCGTTGCCCCAAACATACTAAAGAGAATTTCATGCAGCTCCTTCAGCCCAACAGGACCCTAATCATAGGCGTCCAGAACTCCACACTTCTCCCTACTCCACTCTGAGTCAGGTGACAGTCTCCAAGGTTGATAGGATTCCTCCCCTGCCCTCAAAAGACTCAGAGCTTCAGGCTGGGGAAGGCTGCTGCTGCTAAGTCACTTCAGTCGTGTCTGACTCTGTGCGACCCAGTAGATGGCAGCCCACCGGCTCCTCTGTCCCTGGGATACTCCAGGCAAGAATACTGGAGTGGGTTGCCATCCTTCTCCAATGCATGCATGCATGCTAAGTCGTTACAGTTGTGTCCGACTCTGTGCGACCCTATGGACAGGAGCCCACCAGGCTCCTCTCTCCATGGGATTCTCTAGGCAAGAATACTGGGGAAGGCTGATGGGTCTTTATTCCCCACTGGCAACGATGAGATGGCTCAGTGTCCTCAGCACCAATGTCACATGAAGATGGCCATGGAGGCTGCTGGGTGGGGTGCCAAGAGGCCTGAGTTCTAGTGCATCCCCTGCCACTTCAAGCTGTGTGACCCTGAGCAGTGACTCCCATCTCGGTGGCCCAGTTTCTCTGTGGTGCTGTGATGGGGATTAGGCTAGAGCAGCAATTTTCATTCCCTGGAGTTCTGGGGTAGATGGACAGGACATAGAGTGCTTCAGGGGTCCCCGTGGAGGTAAAGTGGAGGCCAAGCCACTAGCCCTCTCCAAGCAGAGCAAGGATGCCTTATTTACACACTGAACTTCCCATAAGATTCAGTGAACAAATGGGTTCTGGTGCTGAAAACAAATTTGAAAAGCAGTGGTCTAGAATGATTTCCTGGGTTTTTTCTGGCTCTAATCTAGAACCCAATACTTAGTGATTTGACCTCAGAAATAGGCCATGGCTCCCATAGGAGATCAAGGTAGGGTGGGGCACCCATAGGAGGATCTTCCTGGAATCTGTTTAACTGGAAGAAGGGTGGAAGGTTCTATAGAAACTCATAGAATATGCTTCATTTTGGGTCTCTTCTGAGAACCCCTGGAGATTAGGGCTCTGGAGCAGGGGGCAGTCTGTCTGAGGGGGCCCTGCTCTGTGGGACTCCCTGGGTCTGAGGGCCGTGGGTCTGTTGCGTCTAAAATGCTATGACCTCTGTTGAGTCTAAAACGGGTGTTGCTGCTACTGCTGCTGCTAAGTCGCTTCAGTCGTGTCTGACTCTGTGCGACCCCATGGACTGCAGCCTACCAGGCTCCTCCATCCATGGGATTTTCCAGGCAACAGTACTGGAGTGGGGTGCCATTGCCTTCTCCGAAAACGGGTGTAGAGTCCAGCAAATATACATTGGTTTTCCTCTGTTTCTTCCTAGTCTCTTATCTTACAAGGCCCCCAAAGCAGAAGCCCCCAAGGCAGCAGATATAGTCTTAGGAGACCAGGCCCAGATAGGCCCCACCAGCTAGCCCCAAACCCATCAAAAACCACAGACACCAGAAGCTGCCACTCACCACATTTTTTACAAAATAAAACTTTTCCCTTCCTTCCCCAAGTTCCCTGCACTCAGTTCCGAGCCCTGGGCAGAAGGGGAGGTGGGCGGGGCACCTACACGGTGTGCTCCTGCTGCTGGGGCACCGCCCTGGCTCGCTGCGAGGCCTCTAGCCCGCCCCAGAAGCTGAGATTTCTCCTGAGTGAGGTGAGCACTTGTACCTGGAGGTTGGAGACAGGGGCAGGGCTGGCAGCCAGGGCTGCAGTAGCCATGGTGCGGTTCAGCAGCGGATTGGGCGGAGTGCTGCTGGGCGGGTGTGTAGCCTTCCAATAGGCTTCCAAGTACTCTGCCAAGTGCTCGCAGGCGTCCTCCAATTGGTTCTCATCCAGGATGATGTCAAACATCTCCTGTGGAGGCGGGGTTAAGGGCAGGGCTGGGATGAGCTGGGCGTGACCAAGGGGTGAGGGTGTGGCCTGGGGGCAGTGGGTGGAGTCAAGGGGTTGAAGGACAAAGTTAAAAAGAAACCTCTGGATGTTCGGGAAGAGGAGGGCTCTCAGATATGTAAATTAAATATATATAAGGAGGTCTTAGCACCTAGATATTACAGCTTCCTCATTCTATATATAAGGTAGCCAAGGTGTGGAGAGGGGCTTAACTCTCCATAGAGAAGTGGTGCTTCTGGGACTTGAACACAGTCTCTAACTGCCTGTCCAGTCCTCTTTTCCCAGACAATCCATCTGCACCTCTGAACTGGACCCAGGTGTTCCTGGTCATTCTCTCAGCAGGCCAGAGGAAACCAGGAGAACCCAAATGCCCTCCCTTCCCTTTGAGCACTCACAGGGGGACACTGCGCCAGTTTCTCTGAGGCCGCTATTTGGACGTTGAGGTGTTTGGACTGAGACTTCCCTCGAGACTTGATGAGCCTCTGAAGAACCTGTTTGGTAAGCAGAAAAGAGGAGCTAGAGGGACCCTGCAATGCACCAACCTGGAGAGGCAGGTCCTGGTTGGAGCCAACGTGGAGAGACAGTATCAGGGCTGGGGGAACATTCCATGACGCTCAGCCCTGGATGCCTTTTCAGAAATGACCTCACCAGCCCTGTGTCCATCCTACAGAAAGCTCAGGCTCTCTCCTGAGTCTCATGCCAGCCTCCCCTGGGACATTCCAACAGTAGTTGTATGAAGGGCAGTGATTCTCCTTCCCAACCCCTGTAACCTTCTTTACAGGTTTCATTCATTCTGAGCCAACTTCCCCTCCGTGTTAACAACAGGCAGCCATCCTTGATAGGGACACTTGCTATGCCTTGGCACTGGTCTGTGCTTTTTTTCATTTTGTTGTTGTTGTTTAGTTGATAAGTCGTGTCTGACTCTTCTGCGACCCCATGGACTTGTAGCCCGCCAAGCTCCTCTGTCCATGGATTTTCCAGGCAAGACTACTGGAGTGGGTTGCCATTCCCTTCTCCAGGCATCCTCCCGATCTAGGAAACAAACCCATGACTTGCACATTGCTAGCCAGATGCTTTAGCACTGTGCCACCAGGAAAGTCCTTCTTTTCATTTAGTCCTGACAATAATGCCTTTAGGCAGTCACTATTATAATCCTCCTCTCAATGATAACAATAATAATAATGATAATAGCTAGACATAAAGCTACAACCTTAACTAAGTGGTCAAAGTTAACAGTACCAACAATACAACAAACCAACATCCTATGCTTCCTGATGTAATGCACTCAGAAGGACACATCACTTGGGTAATATTCCTACCGGAAATGCAAAACCTCAATCTGTTGACAGGGAAACATCAGACAAACCCACCTTGAGCAACAATCTACAAAATAAGTGATCTGTACTCTTCAAAAATGATAGTCTCATGAGAATCGAAGAAAAGCCCTTCTTCGATTTTTAGCTTAAAGATTACTAAGGAGAAAAAAAATGAAATAAAGAAGAAAAAAATACTAAAGAGATTTAACAACTAAATGCACAATCAACACGTGATCCTGGATTGAAGGGGAAATTGCTATAAGGGGCATTTTTGGGACAACTGGTGAAAACTGAAAATAGACAGTATTTTAGTGAGATTTCTTGAATTTGACATGTAAGTTAAGGTCCTTGTTCTTAAGAAATACATGTTGAAATTTTGAGGGATAAAGAAATACAAGACCTACAACTTAAACAGTTCAAGAAAAAAGATATATATATATAAACACATATATACATAATACAGACATACATAAAGTGTGTGCATGCTAAGTCACTTCAGTCATGTCCAACTCTGTGTGACGCTATGGACTATAGCCCCCCCAGGTTCCTCTGTCCATGGGAATTCTCCAGGCAAGGATACTGGAGTGGGTTGCCATGCCCTCCTCCATGGATCCTTTCATTTCCTGACCCAGGGATCAAACCCACATCTCTTTCATTTCCTGCATCTGCAGGCAGGTTCTTTACCTGCTGAGCCATGGGGGAAGCCCTAAAGATAAAGTAGATGTGGCAAAATGTTCAAAATTAGTGAGTCTGAAAAAAAATTAAATTGTATGCTTTAAATGGCTGAATTGAATGGATGTGAATTTTATTTCTAAAGAGCCATTAAAAAAGTAGTGAGTCTGAGTGAAGGGTATTCAAAGGTGATCCTTTGTACTGTTCTTGCGACTCTCCTATAAATCTGAAATTACTTCAAAATAAAAATCTTTAAGAATTGAACACATATAGCACTCAATAGGTACCATGGTTAATTTGTTTATTTAATCTTCACAAACATCACCTAAGGATTCCTATTTTCCAAATGAGGAAACTGAGGCATAGAGAAGTCAGGTGACCTGCCCAAAGAGCGCAGAGCCAGTAGGTAAGTGGCAGCGGTGGGACATAAACCCAGGCAGCCCGGCTTCAGAGTCCCCACCCTTAACCTCAGTCAGTGCTCAGCGAGGGCAATGGAAGTGTGTGTTACTTTCTAGTTCACAAAGTGCTTTTGCATCCATTATCTCATTTGATTCTTTCAACCACCTCAGGAAGTACTTAAATCCCATCCTCCCCTTTATACTCATTAGAAACTGGGTGCTTAGCTCATACATAGGGTGCTATCATGCAATGTTAACCCCTGATTGCCTTCATCAGACAGAACTCTGGGCTCTTTACATCACTACCTCAAGACAAGGATTATAATTCCCATTTTGTAGGTGAAGAAATTGTGCAAAAGCTAAATTATCTCCCCAAGATCCAAAGCTCAATAAAATACAACCAAAAAAACAACAACAAACTTTAATTAATTAAAATAAGCCGCTCAGAGCTAGGATTTGACCCTCATGCCGTCTTCTAGCTTCAAATCCTTCACCTAGGGACTTCCATTGTGATCTACTGGCTAAGATTCTGCACTCCCAATGCAAGGGGCCTGGGTTCGATCCCTGGTCAGAGAACTAGATCCCAATTGCTACAACCAAGAGTTTGCTGCAGCTAAAAATCCCACAAGACACAACTAAAGACCCAATGTGTCACAACTAAGATCCAGAGCAGTCAAATAAACAAACATTTTATAAAAATCCTTCAACTTGGCTCACCTTCCACGTTTCTCAAAACCACTAATGTCTAGGAGGGGAAATTAAAGGAGCTGTTGTATGACAAAGAAGTAAATCAGTCTTCCTACCAAGTTCATCTCTATCAAGGTCTAAATGAGGGCAGTACAGCAAAAAGGGCTGAAATAAAAAGACAGGAGAAAAAAAAAAGACAGGAGAGGTCTTTTTCCAACTGCCAAGTAGCTGGGTGACACTGAGGCAGAACACACAGAATTGTTTCTATTTTCTGGACTAAGGATGGGAGGTCAACAAAGCAGAGACAGGGGACTAACCTGCACAACTCTAATAATAATATTTAAAACACTTAATACACGATGAGGTATATTATACCAGATTGTTTGCTAAGTGATAAGTATTCACATTAGGTTGCATCTTCACAATATCCAGACAATGGAGTTTGATGGAGAAGGGAATCTGGGCTTGAGGAGATGAAGTCACATGATTAGTAAGCAGTACCTGGGGCTTAAACACAGGCAGCCCACCCAGAGCACTCCTGTCCCCAGTAGGGTCTTGTACCCACCTTAGGAGAGGTGATCTTGATGTAAACAATGATGGGGGCCAGTGAGGTCTTGGAGAGCTGGGCTGGATGGTTGATGGTGTCGGCGTCCAGAGCAACCAACTGAAGGGTTCGGGCTAGCTCAAAGATCCGCTCGATCTCGCTCTGAACCTCAGCTAGGCGAGTGGAGTCATGGGGAAGGGGTAAATGTAAGGCAGCCTCCCAGGAGGCAGTGGGCAGATAGAGTGTTTCTGGAGATGCCCCCTCATTCCCACATCCGGCCCCAGAGCAGGGTGGGGGCAGAGTCAAGGGATGGGCTCACCCAGGCTGGAGCGTGTGTTGGAACGCTCGATGATGATGTGTTTGCTGGGGTTGTTGAGGACTGATCGCTTAGCCAGGGAAATGTCTGCTGTCACACGTGTGATGGAGATCCTGGGGGGCAGAGCAAAGTGTCAGGGTTCAGGGTGGGCTAAAATGTCCCGCTTCCTCCCCAGGCTCCAGGACAGCATTGTAGCCCTCAGTCCAAGAGTTCCAGGATTGTCATTCAAGTCATCCTGCCCAACCCCAGCAGCAGAGAACCATGCTGGGCATGGAGAGCCAGCTCCAAAGGGCTTACCTGCCATCAAACCGATGCTTCAAGAAGTCAAATAAAGCTTTCTGCATCATATCTGTAACCTGAAGTTGGGGCGGGGGGTGGGGGGTGGAGTAGGAGGAGGAGATGTCAGGTGTTTAAAGCTCTCAAGAAGGGTAGACTGCTAGGTATTTGCCCCCTGACATTCCATTTTCTTCTTTAATCCCTGAGATGAAGGAGTCCCTGTTCAGGGGAGGAAGTGATCCTTCTGAGTTTGAGGGGCCTCCACTCGGGTCTCTGATTCCAGAGATCCTTTCAGGTAGAATCTCTAGGAGGACTTTTCTGGGTATTTTTGAGAAGACTAGACCCTTCTGACTGGGTCTCCCCATGGGTTGGGGCCCCCCTGGGGAAGGGGGTGGTCTCTAAAGGTCTGTAGCCCTCTGGGGAGGAAATCCTGGGAAGACCCTGCTGGGGGATGTCTCTGGAGTCTCAAGACCTTACAGAGTCTTTCTGGCAGTCTGGGCCCCTCTGGTCCCTATGCCCCTCTAGGGGCTCCTACCTCATAGCCCTTGAGCGACGGTCCCACCAGGATAATGGGCCTCATGGAAGGTACCACGTCATAAGGGGGCACGTGTTCTGTCTGGGGGGAAGCAGGGAGGGGAAACCCCAGAGTGGAGATGGCATTAGCCCCTCTCCCTCTGCCTCCAGGCTCCCCCATGCATCCTTTCCTCCCCCTGGTCCCAAAGCCCAGATGTGGGGGATCAGGGTAGGGGTGGGGAGGGAGAACCAGGAATGGTGGGGGGAAAATGGGGGCAGATATGGGAATGGGTGTTAGAAGGTCCCCCTAGCTCATCCCAGAGGGTGGGGAGGGAAACATAGAAAGCTGTGCTACTCACCGACTTCTGCTTCTGTTTGGCTGGGTCCAGAGATTGCCAAGATGGGGGAGGGGGAGGAGAAAGGGGAGGGTACCCAGGCAGGGGGCAGAGGGCAAGGGAGGAGCCAGGACAAGAGAGGGAGGGAGAGCGGGCGGACGAGGAGAGATAACAGGGCATGCGTGTTAGTGACAGACAGAGCCAGAGAGAGGGGATGGGACCCCATGCCAAGGGGGAGCCAGAGATGGCCCTGGATCAGGGCCAGGAGTGGGACTGACAGCCAGTCCGGTGAACTTTGGAATATTCAGACATCCTGTACCCCTTTTCTGGGTCTTGGAAAAGAGCTGGAAAGAGTGATAGCCCCTAATTTGGTGCCCATCTCCTGGCCCCAGTGCAGGCCAACCTGCCCACTGTAAGGGTTCCCTTAACTGTCCTGCTCTGCAGCCAGGAGATCCCTGGGCACCCTAATCTGAAAAGGGCAAAGAAGAGTCACCATTCCACTTTCCCCTTCACGTGTGGGGGCAAGGGCAAACATAAATAGGCCACTGGTAGTGAGGGGGAAACGTCGGGTTTCATTACAACCAGATCTGCTTTCAGTTGGGGGGCGGGGGCTAGAAGGGCTGCTTGCATGGCAAGAACCATCCCTTCTGGGCAAGAAGGCCAGAGTGGGGTTGTGTATGGAGACAGACGTGCCCATTCTGGGTGCCACTCTACCCTTCCCTCCTTCTCGGCAGGAAGGCCTGATCCCCACAAAATCAGGCCGATACCCCATCTGAATCCATTCCAGCCCCCCTCCACCCACCAAAGAGCTGGGCCCTGACCTCCCCTCTCACAAGAACGCAGCAAGAATTACCTTCTTGAAGAAGGGGATGCGCTTGCCGTGGGGCGGCGGGGTGGTGACGCTGCTAACACTAGTCTTAGCAGAGCCGCTCTGCTCCCCGAGCTCTGCCTCCTCATCCTCTAACTCTAGGGGCTCTAGTTCAAAGGCTAAGTTAGTCATTTCATTACCTGGACCGGAGAGTCAGGATTGAGGGAGGGAGGAGGCGAGGTGGGGAGGAGTGAGATGGACATGGAGACACAAGTACAGAACGCGGGGATGGGATGGGGAGAAAAGAAAGAAGAAGAGGTGAATGGAACAGGGCTGGGAGAAATGAATGGGGGGCAGGGGGCGGGGCAGTCAGGAGGAGAGATGGAGCTACCGAAGAAATGGGAGAGGACAGACATGAGAGAATGGGTGCTGACTGACCAGCCCAGCTTGGGGGCTGCCCTGCTCTTCATGGATGTGTTTGGAGGACTCAGGATTGGGATACCCCTTACTGCAGGGAAAGGAAGGGACAGGCAATGGGGAGACCACCCCAGCCAGGAGCTCCACCCCACCCCTGGGGCGGCGGCAGCTCTTACCACTGGCAGGGGGCGTGGGGCGGCGGGCGCCAGTCACCACGTCTCCCAGGCTGGAGCTGGAGTTGTCACCTGATTTGCTGTGTGGGCAGAGAGGCAAATGGAGCCGTGAGCAAAGAGGTGGTGTGAGGGCGGGCCATCTTGTTCTCTCACAGGCTGCCCCTCCCCGCTCCGCGGCCCTCAGTCGCCAGCCCCACGGGTGAGGCCTCGGGCAACTCTGTGTCCTCAGAACATGAGGTCAACCCTTGGGGCCTCCTCCTGGCTGGCTGGCCTCTCCCGGGGGTGGGAGTGCCCCGCCCCCAGCCAGACACCTGGAGCTGAGGCGGTTCTGGCGCAGCTTCTGTTCCTGCAGCAGGCGCAGGCTGTCCAGTTTGACAGGGCTGGGGATGAAGCCAACCTCACAGCCCTCCTTCACCAGTCGCCCGATCCACCAGTCATTATTGTATTTCTGCAAACAACAACGGCAGGTGGGGTGGGGGAGACCAAGAAGGAGATTAGAGGTACAAGCCAGCAGCCAGCTCCAGGGGATACCACCCCCAACCTTGCCTTCTCTGCCCAGGGGATGGCACCCTCAAAGAGCCCCGGCACCAGCCTCTGAATACAGCTCCCAATTCTCAGGGCTCTCTAGGACCAGCATCCTCTTGTGCCCTGGACCACCCCACCCCAAGCATATCCCTGTTCTGAGAGTCCTTCCTCCCGCCATGTGTCAGCTCTATCCTGGAAAGGTGGGGAGAGAAGTAAATGCTGACACCTCCGTGTGCCTGGCACACTGCAACTCCATCAACAGTCCTCTTCACAAACCCCCCCAACAACCCTGCAACCTAGGTATTACCATCGCACGTTACCAGTGAAAAATCTGAAGCTCAGAGAAGTGGAAAGATTTGTCTAAGATCACAGAGCAAATTTAGCCCAGCTCTGCTTGGTTCAGAAGTCTTTTTCCACTAGAGCTCTGACTGCCCCTCTCCTAGCACACACTTTACTGCCCTCCCTCCAGATGCCAAGCGGTCTCGCCCCACCTCTTTGATATGTAGGAAGTCCTTAGGCTCGAAGGTGATGGCCACTCCCTGCACAGGCACCTCATCCCCTGGAGATGGGTTGTAGCCGACATTTGTCCGCACAGCAAATGCCACCGGCTTGGTCTAGAGGAGGCACCCAGGGTGGATGACAACCAGAGAGTTAAATCACAATGGGATGTACAACTTCCTGACTGGGGTGGTGATTATGGAGAGGTTTGTTTTATAAATTCTTCATTAAGATACACATTATACACACTACTATACACAAAGTAAACACAGTCCTACTGTATAGCAGAGAGAACTATATTCAAAATCTTGTAATAATGAAACATACATGTATAACTGAATCACGTTGCTGCGCACCTGAAACTAACACAACACTGTAAATCAACTATACATCAAAAAAATTTTATTAAAAAAACAAAAGTATACACTGAATGGCTTATGCAGTTTTTTACATGCATATTAAATTTCACAGTAAAAAAAAAAAAAAAGCAAAAAACAGAACTCAGTCCTCTCAGGATGGAGGGGGGCATCAGGGAATAAGTATAGGTTGTGGGGGACCCCAGAATGACACCAAGAAGGAATAGTCATAGTAATAATAATAATAGTAGTGATAATGATAGCAGCTACTGTTTAGCGTGCCAGGCACTGTGTTATATGTTTCACACCCATTATCTTATTTATTCATTACAAAAATCCTACAAAGTGGTATTATCATATTCACTTGAATGAATGGGAAAACTGAAGTTCAGAAAGGTTAAGTGAATTGCCTAAGATCTCACAGCTAGTAAGAGCCAACCCAGAAAGAGTGGAAAGGTTTAGCTCCTGTTACGTGTGGAAAGAGTTTTAGGCACTTATTACACTTTATAAGGAGGCAGGTATTATAGCTTACATTTTTACAGACGAAAGACAGAGGCACATGGGAGGCGTACGTCCGCTGGGAAGTGGCTGGGCCAAGACTTGACTCGGGTCTGTCCAGGCTGTCTCTAAGGCACGAGGTAAGGGAAACAATGCCAGCACAGCCCCTCCCATCTTTCTCACCTTGGCTTTCTCTAGCTGGGCTAATGCCTGACGCTCTGCCTCCTTCCTTAAGGCTTCCCGGTCCTCCTCCAGAGACACGTCAGAGTCCGACGGACGGCTGGTGTAGGACTCTGCTGAGCCCTGAAAACAGACAGGGCCAGCTCAGGGCCAATGCCGCCTCCCCAGCTCCTGGGCCACAGAAGGCACCAGTGTGAAACCACAAGGGCTAGGAGGTGGTGGCATTAGACAGGAAGAGCCTGAGAATGAGGTCTGCAGGCCCCTGGGAAGAGTGTGGCCCTAGAAAGGGTGATAGCAACAAGCAGGGAATTATGGCAGGTCCAAGGACAGCTGCTTGGGGCCCAGGGAGGGGTGGGAACCTGATAGGGTGCAGTGCAGAGGCGGAGTGCCAACGGTCAGTCTCCATTCCCTGTTCCTCCTTCCCTCCCCTGCTCCCAGAACCTGCTGAGACAGACTCAGCACAGGCCCAGTGAATCCTTCCAGGGGCCACAGCCACTAGCTTAGGTCTGAGCCCTCTGCACTGGTGGCCATAGGCAGCCTGCTCCATGTGCTAGGGCCACCCAAAAATTTTCTACCTTCTGCTCAAGGGCGAGGGAAGATAGAATCCTACCTCCCCTGCCAGAAGCTGGAAAGCCCCAACCCTTAGGCTCTTATAAGATACAAAAAAGAACCCAAGGTTCCTGGGGTGGGGCAGACAGGAGAAACACATCAAGAGAAGAACACAAGCAGGCTTTTCCCTTGCATTAGGGCGGCCAACTGCCAGCATTAAGGCAGGTTTAGAAGTCTGGGTGTGCCAGGAAGCTGGCCTTGACCACACGGACCATCCCAGGACACAAGGAACTCCCTCAGCAATGCAGACACACGTGTAAGGCACACATAGCCCAGGAGGTGAATGAACATGCTCATTCACGGGTGTACTTGGATGTGCAAGTCTGTTTGGGAGCGTGTGCTCTGTAGTATGTCCTGGTGCATGACTGAATGCATACAGGTCCCTGCGTGTGCGTACAGGGCAGAGGCAGGGGGCGCCCTCAGTGTCTGTGTCCCCAAGGGAACGTGAGGACAGGAGCCAGAAGTGTGGATTTATTGCTACAAAGGGCCAGAGGGGATGTGACGAAAGGGTAAGACTGCAGGGGTGGGAGGGTTTTTTTTCTGAAGACAGGAAGGGGTCACTTGGCCAAGAATGCCCATTAGCCTGGTATGGAGGGGACTTTGGAGAGAAAGAAGACCAGGTCCCATCTCCCCAGAGTGCCCTCGTCATCAGTCAGTGCAGCGGCCCATCCGTTTCCCAGCCAAATCAGGAAAATGGGAGACTCTGAGAGGAAAACCAGGGGGTGGGGTGGGGTTTTCATAGAAGCTGGAAAAGCGATACAAAGGAAAGAGTAAAAACCAGTGAATCAACTACTCTTTATCCCTCCTGAGCACTCAGAGTCAGGAAGACAGCCACCAGGAGAGCCAGAGGAACAGACCCAGAGATGGAGAGGGGCAGGCACTTACTGACCCCAACACACACACACGTACACACACACACACACACACACAAGTGCATGCATACCAGAAATGGCGGGAGACAAGGGAACAGTGAGAAGGCAAGGAAATAGGCTGGAGTGAAGGCCTCCCACCAGCTTTCCTGAGGGGCTGCTCCCGCCCCCCACCCCCACCTTCACTCCATCCCCCGCTCACCACTACGAGGGTCTGGTTGGGCACCTCCATCCCGGCGCCCTCAGTGACTGGCCCTGCTGGCCTAGGGGGTGGCCCAAACTGCCCGTTCCCCCAGGGGGCTCAGGTTACAAGCAGAGTTGCTACATGTGCAAACTGCTAGGGTATATTTAGCTCAGAGATGTGGCAAGGCCTGCCCCCCCACTCCCTGCCACCTACTGGGGGTCAGAGCTGGGGAGCTGAGAGGAGAAAGGATTGGAAACTGGGGTCTGATCCCCTGGGTTGGCAAACACTGAAGGAATGAGGCCCTTTTCTGTCAAGAGGGGCTCCACTGAACACGGTGTCATTTTTCCTAGCCCTGGCCCTGCCCCAGTCCTACAACACACACAGGGGATGAGGGAAAGGACTTCCCATTTGTATGTGTATTTAGGAATCCTGGGGTGAAAGGTCCCTCTCCTGATCCTCTCAAGTCAGGCCTGGGCTTTCAAGTGCCAAGGGTTGTGGAGACATAAGAATCAAAAAGAAGGGCCTCACTCCAGTCAGTAGTGGATCTGCCTGGCATCATCCTCTCTCTCTTGGCCTGGGGGTGACTGACTTTCCTACTGTCCTCTGTCCTCATGTGCCTGCCCATTTTTTCTTCAATGTACTCCTTCCTTGTCTGATCCTAAGCCCCTCTCGCCTTTTTTGGGTACCAGGCTTTGTTGAGATGCTCTGTAGTCATAGCAACCACATGGCTCTCTCACTGCTTCTCCCTGAGCCTGAGATGGCCTGGGGTTGAGAGTTAGAACAGAGATGAGAATGGCAACTTCCTGACTGAGAACAGAAGACCCCAGAAGGCCATTCAGTTATAACCCCTGCCCTTTCATTCAGGGGTGCTGGGCTGAAGTCCTCTCTAAAATCAACTTCCTGCTGCCTCTCCTCCACCCTCCTCAACACACGTTCTCTCTGCGTATTAAACAACAGTCACAACTGGATGTGAGGAGGGCGTTTCCCCAGATCCATACTTAATCAGGGCTCCAGGGACCTAAATGTCCTGGCTCCTCATTTCGTAGGACCTCCCTCTACCCCATGCTGTCACAGATTCTGGGGGAGGACAAGGAAGAAGACAGCCGGCAGGGGGAGTGGGTGACAGCCTGAAGCAAGCTAGAAGGAGGCAGGCCAGGCTGTCCCTGAATGAGATGACGCAGGCAGGCAGCAGGGGCTGGTGCCTGGTGCTGGGGGAGGGGCTGGGCAGGGGCTGAGGGAGTGGGTACAGCTGACAGTATATGCAGAGGAGGTCATAGGGTGTAAGGGTGATGGGGTGGTTCTAGGCAGGTAACAAATGACGTGGGGGAGGGTGCCTGGAGAAAGCCTCAGACCCAGCTCACCAATCCTGGTATCCACCAACCAGCCACCTCCCTCCTCTCAACCCAGCCTCCCCATTACCTGGCGGACAAAGCTGTTGGATGTTGTATCCGAGGATGTGCTCCCATCCGACCTTTTGAACCGCCCTTTCCTCTTGCTGTATTTGCCCTGGAGAAGCCAGGAAGGGACAAGAGTAGAATCTCAAAGACCCTTGCCCAACCCTCATCCCATCAAGTCCAGAACTACCGCTAAACCTTGGCAATATCATTCCCTAATCTCATGAGCCTGCCCCTCCATCATCTTCCTGAGATGGTACAGCCCGAGGGAGAGGGAGGGCCCAGACCACAGCCATGGGGTGGGGGACAGAGCAAGAGAGCCCTAGGGAGCACACACAGAAACCCCCAAACCAAGTCAGAGGTTGGGAAAGGGGAGGTGCTGAGAAGCTGGAAGCTCATTAGGCAGCAAAGCTAATTAAGATGCTGGGCAGGCTGCAGAGGCCTGGGAGGAAGGGAGAGACTGCCTGCAGTGCTGGGGGTGTGGAGACAGCCCCTGGGAAAGTCCCCTTCCCTCTCCACTTCAGCTGGGGCAGAATGGGGCTGTGTGTGCCTATAGCCCCCAGAGAGAAGAGGAATCGCCAACCCAGGCCCAGCTTGGCTTTCCTGAGCCCAACTCTTGCCTTGTTTTTTGCAGAGTGGGGAGGGGAGTTGCAGCTCTTTGGTCTTAAGAGACCTAAAACTATTAGATTTCTAGGGAGGAGGGGAGGGAACATGAAACTGTATTTGGAAAGTAAATATCTAACCCCAACCTTGACCCATGGGGGCAGATTTAGCACACCCCTCATCCTGGTAGGACTTTTTTTCAGCCCCCTTTTCACAATCGCAGTGATCATACCTCTTCCCAAGGGGGCAAGAGACATCAAGCCCTCTAGCCCTCAGCTGCCACTGCCCACTTCCTGTCCCATGATGCCCACCAGGCTGCATAAATCTAAATGTCCCTTGGCCCTCCCCCAAGAAAAACTGAGGACACAGCCCCTGCAGGGCCTCCGGGAAGCCGGGCTCAGTCCCACTGGCTGGGCTCCTGGCTTGGGTGGCATGGACACTGCCTGACCTCTCAAGTAGCCACCCATTCAGGTATTTCCAGGCCTCCTAGGAAGGGGGCTGCTTCTTTGCCCTCCCCAACTCACATATACACATCAGCCCCCAGGCAATCTAGAGTGAGAGGGGATGATTGAAGGTCCAGGCCCTCCAAGCCGCTGTCCACAACCTCCATCCTAGAGTTTCTTTGCCAAAGAAGCTAGATAAGCCATAATCAGACTAGAGTCTCTGGTTCCTTGGGCTTGAGTACAAGCAGATGGATGGATAGATGGGCGAGACACCTGGGAACCCTTCAAGAATCCTCCCTCCCTCACCTTCTCTGGAACCAGACATATATCCAACCTCTAGGACTGAGGATCCCTATGAATTTAAGAGGATTCCCCCAGTGAGCACAAGGCTCTCTTTCACAACATCAACACTATCCCAGGCTAGGAAAAGGGAGTGGCGCCCAGAGGGACAAGGGACAGCTGAAAGGAAGGGCCCGGTCAGCTGCCTCCCAGGCTCCAAGGGGCCTGGGGTGGAGAAGGGAAGTATTTTTAGGTCTGATCTGACACCCCCCCACCCCACGTGCCCATCAGCCATACTATCATGGTGGTTACAGTTGCTCCAGGCTGGCCACAGCAAGAAAAGAGTTAATGCTACCCTAGACTTGGGGTGTTGCCAGAATGGAAAAGGACATGTCCCAGAGAAATTCTTGGGGACGACCACCCCAGACTCTGCTGGTCACTCCACCGGCACCCTCCACCCCCAAGAATATCCCTTCTTGGGGGTAACCAGTGGGTACAGGATAAGTGTGAGTGGGGGTGGGGAGGCAGGCCCCCCCCCTTCCCCAGGTAACACAATTTCTTCCCCTCCAGGACAGTGAGTTGGCATCCATCCAACTTTCCAAACTTTGGAGGCGTTTTCTGGGGCTAGGGGAATGGGTCGGGAAGGGCTAACACGGGTGTCGGGGGAGGGGAGGTGGTTTAATATAGAGGTGGAACTGAAGTGGCTGGGACGGGGGCCTAGCTCGGTGCTGGTCCCTTCCCCATCCTCGAGGGCCAGTGTCCGTAGCTCTGAAGGCCTGCTGGCACCGCCCTCTGACCACCGCCTCGGCCATCTCCCAGTGCCACCCCCACTCCACCCACACCCGCCCGGAGCCCCTGAGCGTGCTCTGCGTCGCCCCCTTTGCCTGAGCTCCCTCTCTAGCCTCCCTCAACCCACGGATCCCGCCGCCAGCACCCACACTCTTAACCCACTGGAGCCGGTACCCAAGGAGCAAAGCCCCTGACGCGGGGGAGAGGAGGAGGCGAGGGTGACAGGCGGCCCGACCGCCTCCTCCCCGCTCTGCAAAACCGCAGCATAACTCCCAGCCAAGCGCCCATCAATCATTCACTGGCAGGGATGGGGGGCGCAGAGCCTTTTCCCCTCCACGCCGGGCATATAACCCCTTTCTCCCCGGTCCCCCCTCGATCCGACCCCACAAGATCCACGGGAGCGGCCCCCTTCCCTCGATCCCGGCCATCACACCTCACCTGTGGGCTGGGGTCGAAGACCTCCATGGGGATCTCCTGGGAGGATGGGTAAGGGCCCCGGGACATGCTGGTCTTCTGGACCATGGAGAGGAGCCTCCCCTCCGGCCGCCGGCCCGGCCCAGCCGGGCGCCCTCAACGCATGAGAGAGGCCGTCGGAACCGAGAACAGCGTAGCCAGCACCCGGTCCAGCCACCTGGCCCGGCCTTCGGTTGCCCTCTTCCTGCGTTCCCTCCCTCCTCCCGCTCTCTCCTCTGCTGCCGCCGCCTCCTCCGCCCCTGAAGGCTCAGCATCTCCCCCCGCCCCCTCCGCTCCCACCCGTCCCTCCCTCCCTCCGCCAGTCGCGGCCCCGCCCCTCGCAGCCCCTCCGCTTGCTCTGCACAGACAATGGGAGGGAGGCTGCAGGGACGCACGCCTCTCCAGGCGAGCTCAGGTCTCCGACTGGCCTAGGGTGAGGGTGGCCACTCCGGGGGACTTTAGAAACCTTGCCAAGGGGCTGGGGGGAGGGGGGGGTGCGGTTTACCAGTGGATGCCAAGCGCGGATGGAACCGGAGCGCGGATTAGCATGGCTGGCACCGCCCCCCGCTTCCGTCCCAAACCGCTCTTCCTAGCTGGTCTCCCCATTCCATTCCAGGCTGGGCCACCGGAACTTCCCAGCCCTTGTGATCCTGGGACCCAGCTTTAACTCCTTTCTCCCCACTGTTGTCCCAGATCGCCTTAAGCCAAACAGAAAGGTCCCTCCCTCCCCAATAGGTTGGTGCTGGATGGCTGGAGGCTGAAGCTGGGGTGGGGAGGGTGTCCAAAAGGAGTTCAGCAGAGACAGCAACAAGAAATCCCAGGGATTCAGGAGTCCTATTGCCCTAGCGCTAACAGCTATCCCCCAAGCCTTTCCAAAAGGCCAGGGGTGGGCCTGGGTGAGGTCTGTGTTCCTGCGTAGAGAGGGTAGAGGAGGAAGAAATGTGGAGCTGAGACTGGAGAGTGGAGAAAATCAGATCTAATGACTTGTCACCTGGAATTGTTTCCCCCTTCATCCCTTATTTGGGGACAGATATCCAAGGCCTGGACCCCAACCACCATGATCTGTGAAGCTAAAAGGACTAGAGGATTCTGGCAAGAGGCCTTAGTGCCAACTTGGTTCAGGCTCTTTCTGGTGGTGTGGCTCTGGGCACATCAGTGCACCTCTCCTGTAAAACAGGTTTGCTGGTACTGTGGTGTCTTTGTCACCTGGGATTTTTGGGAGGAAGAGGAAATTAAATGATGGGTTTCTGAGACGTTTGGAGATGCTGTAAGATGCTGTGCAGGGCAGGGGTGAGGTAGGGAAGGGAGGGGAGAGTGTCAATTTTGACAGGAGCACCTGTTACCACCTTGCTTGACCCCTTCCCGGGCTCCACAAAAAAGAGAAATGAGAAGTAGAATGGAGATTTGCCCAGGTTCAATGACTCTAAAATAAGCCAAGCTGGGAGTTTTCTGGCAGTCCAGTGGTTAGGAGTCCAGGCTTTCACTGCTGAGTGAAAGTGAAGTCGCTCAGTCATGTCCAACTCTTTGTGACCCCATGGACCATAACTTACCAGGCTCCCCTGTCCATGGGATTTTCCAGGCAAGAGTACTGGAGTGGGTTGCTATTTCCTTCTCCAGGGGATCTTCCCGACCCAGCAATCCAACCGGGGTCTCCCACATGGCAGGCAGACGCTTTACCGTCTGAGCCACCAGGGAAGCAGGTTTAATCCCTGACTGGGGAACTAAGAGCCTGCAAACCGGCGCTGCTAAAAGTAAAATAAGCCAACCTGCTGTGTTCTGCTGGAGGGGAGTCTGGGGAATACACTGACTCCTCCTTCTCACCCTGGGTTTTGCAACAGGTGTGGGTCAGCCCTAAGATCCAACCCTAAGCAGGGTTCCCATCTTTCCCTTGGACACAAGAGAGCCTGGCATGACAGAGAAGGCCTGGGTTTTGTAGAAAGACCTGGGTTTTCAATTTCTCTATTGTGAGAACGTGGCATAAATTTTGATCCCCTTCCTCTTTTTTTTTTTTTTTGAGGGGGTGAGGGTGGCCACACCACACTGCTTGTGGGATCCTAGTTCCCTGACCAAGGATCAAACCTGGGCCCTCAGGCAGTGAAAGCACAGAGTCAAAACCTCTGGACCATCAGGGAATTTCTTTCCCTTCCTCTTTTGGACCTCATCAGCACTATTTAGCTGGCTTCCCAGCTAGGGCTAGTGGTAAAGCACCCACCTACTAATGTAGGAAACATAAGAGAGGAAAGTTGGTTATGTGGGTCAGGAAGATCTCCTGAAGGAGGAAATGACAACCCACTTCAGTATTCTTGCCTGGAGAATACCATGGACAGAGAAACCTGGAAGACTACAGCCCAAAGGGTCACAAAGAGTAGGACACGACTGAAGCGACTTAGCATGCATGCTCTATTTAGCAGCCAGGAAAGTTCAGATGATAGATATGGGGTTACCAGCTGGAGCAAAGTAAGAAGTTAGAACCAGAACCCAGCTTTATGTTTCTTGGACCCTGGAATGTTCTCCTTGGGTTCTTAATCAAGCCTTCGGTTCTCCGAAGCAAGAAGAAAGAACTATGAGAGGTCCTGTCGTTTGATTTAAAAAGACTTCCCAACTATTCTTTCACTCACTTGCTATTTCTTAAGTGTTTACTTATGTGCCAAGCTGTATGAGCCAAACCCATCCTGCCATCATGGAGCTTGTCTTAACGCCTTCTTTTGCAAATTAGATATATCATAACTATACAGGTACACTATACAGAGGAGGAAATGGAGGCACTAAGTAATTAAGGACCACAGTGCCTCAAAACCTAATGTCCTGCACTCCAGGGCTCCCCAATTACTGGGAGAGTGAATAAAAGCTTGCTTTTGTCTGGTATCTCAGCTCATTCTCTCTTGCTTCATTCCCCCCCACACCCTGCCCATTAATAAAACACCCTTCCACAGAACCCACTACACCTGGGAGGAGTAGGCCACTCTAGCAAAGCCCCTTTATCCCGCCTGCGCAATCCAGCTGACTTCCGGCTTCCACTACCCACGTAATCGGGTACCCTCCCTGCGCATGCCTAATAGGAAGTCGGACTATACCACTTTGGCATACCGAAGGGGGATATTTTCCATGTTTTAAAGTTTAAAACCGACTCCTGATGTTAGACTTCTATTACTCTGGGTCTTTTCAGAATATATAAGTAAGTATAGGGTGGCGGAATATGAAAGGACAGGACGGGAATACGGGCGAAAGCGGAACGGGGGATGGACTCTCCCCTTCACAGATAATGGGAGGAGCCTAAGGAGAGCAAGTTCTTTCCTTTCGCCGCTGCGGCCGCGGCCATGAGGTAAGCGTTCTTGTGTCTCTGATCCTGGTTGATTTTTACTTTGCGGGGCTCAGTACCGCACCCCATACTGGAAAAGACAGGGCAGAGGTCGCCCTGAAGCGGCTGGTCCTGGAGCTTGGGGCAGCCGGAGCACACTAGCGCCCGGCCTCGAGGGGAGGTGGGTAGGGGGACGTCCCGGGAACTCGAGGCCGGGGGAGGGCTGGCTACGCGCCCTGCACGTGTGTGAGGCGGCCCACTCGGGCAGAGGAAAGGCGGCGGCGGGGACTGGGCTGTGGCCCCCTTAACTTGCTGGGGCAATCTGTGACTCCGAGCCCATCCCAGCTTCCATGTGACGTAGGACAGGCCGCGAATAGGCCCCAGGCCTCTGCCTTCCAAAAGCGAGGCGATCCTAGCACTTTGATGGCTTCTGCCCCGTAGACCCATCATTAAGAAAACTTTTAAAGCTAGTTTATTGCTGAGATAAGAGACAAACGAGCCCAGGAAACAGTCCACTGGCCACAGATTCTTCACGTTAAACACTATTTTTCGTGCTGGGTACCAGAAAAGGCGTAAGCCCCCCTCTTCATTCCCGTTTTATTCGCTAATCTTATTTTCTAGAGGGGAAAACAAACCCACAGACGCTGTCTGCGTGGGCTGGGCAGGTTTTGTTGGGGACTCAGCCTTGCCCAGGTATGGTTTCCAGGACTGATAGTGTTTTCTGTTTGTCACAGTATGCTCAGGCTTCAGAAGAGGCTTGCCTCCAGTGTCCTTCGCTGTGGCAAAAAGAAGGTCTGGTTGGACCCCAATGAGACCAATGAAATCGCCAATGCCAACTCCCGTGAGTTCTTGGGGTCTGCGTTCCTTCTTTACCCTCCCCATTTCTCATCCTTTGTGCAATGCAAGGTGACAACAATTATGTTGACTGTTACAGCTTACAGTCCTGGCAGGGGGGTGGGGGGTCTCATAAAATGGAGGGGCCATGAAAATATGGATTGCCAGAGGTTCTCTTCCTGACCTTTGCCAGAATGACAGGATGGAAATTGATGGCAACCACTCAGTGTTAACATTAATAAATTATCACTAGAGTGGATGTTCTGTTTTATAGCTATGTGAGAAATTTTTGGAGAGACTGTACAGGGACTCGGGGGTGGGGGGAAGGCGTGTAGAGATGGCCAAGGAAATGAAGTGATGGATTGGGAAGTTCAAATCTGAATATACAGTGGGCAAGTAGGAATTTATAGCCAAGGAGCATGGTGAAGGGGGTAAGTGGATGAAAAATTACTAAGAGGACGACAAACTATAATGGATTTTTTTTAATAAAAATACTAAGAGGAAACAGGTTAGGGGGTTTCTGGCTGAACTGACCTAACAGGATTCTTTAAGGAAGTGTACAGATTGGCCTGTGAGAAGCTTCAGGAGCCGATGAAAGTTTAGCAGGAATCTTTGTCAGTATCAGGGAAATTCTTTTCTGTTTGGGTTTGTGGTATTGTCATATGTGCTCAGAAAATCCTTATTTTAGACTGGTAGCTAATAGGTGAGACAGAATCTGAAGGACTAGGCCATATCTGTATACTATTTTGATCACATATCCCCAAATACGTATATTTTGAGTGCTATTAGACATCTAAAAGGATAGAAGTTTTGTTGTGTTGTTTTTTTTTTTTTTTTTTAAGGAAAGAAATAGAAGGTCCCCCGTTTGTACCATTTTTGAAAATCGGGGATGTGAGCCATGGCTCTGTCATATCCTGTTTGGACTAGTGAGTTATGACTGGTGGGACTAGGGCCCACCTGACTGACCAGGTATATTGTGATTTCCCAGGCCAGCAGATCCGGAAGCTGATCAAAGATGGGCTGATCATCCGGAAGCCTGTGACTGTCCATTCCCGGGCTCGATGCCGGAAAAACACCTTGGCTCGCCGGAAGGGCAGGCATATGGGTATAGGTAAGTGTGTTCTGTTTATTCCAAGACTTGGGGAAAGATAGGTGATTAAATCTAGACTGGGATCGATTCAGAATCTTTTCCCATTCTGACTTATTTTGAACCCTTTTCTTAGTCCATGATGCTTGGTGTGTTTTTCTGTCTGCAAGTCAGAACGATGGCACTGGTGTGGGAATTGATGGTATTGGTAGAAATACCAATTGAGCCCCTATACCTTGCCAAGGATCTTACTGGATACTTGGGAAATGTCGTCCTATAAATCCTAACATCACTTTGTAAGGTCAGCATGATCTGGGGAGATGAAGGTCACACCGCCTTTTAAGATCTTCCAGCTTACCTGGTGCAGGCTGCCTCAGTGCGTGCCTTGGAGTATTCACACTCTGCCTGAAGTGAATGAGAGATAATTGCCTTGTTTCTGCTTCTTTGAAAATTGAGTAAATGAAAGAAGTTTAATACTTGAGATCATCTGTAAAATGGAAATAATGCTACTTAAGATGAGATACAACTCTTGGTACGTGACTCGGTGGACTATAGAGTGTTGCAGAAGTTAGTGGCTCTTGTTGTGATTAATTAGCTGGCTCTAGTAACCCAGATGCACTATGATGAGCCTGACTCTTCTTCCTAGGTAAGCGAAAGGGTACTGCCAATGCTCGAATGCCCGAGAAGGTAACCTGGATGAGGAGGATGAGAATTCTGCGCCGGCTGCTTAGACGATACCGTGAATCTAAGAAGATTGACCGCCACATGTAAGTACATTCTCCTGGCCTCACCAAGATCCATTATGGCTTTGCTGACTTGTTCTTTGCACAGATGCAAGCTCTGTCTCATTGGCCTTGGGCGGAGAGCCATGTGTCTTACACTTTTCTTAGGATAGTTCTTCCATTCGATCCTCCCTGCATACACCATCAGGGTAGCCCAATATCTGCCAAGTGAGCTCTTCTGTCTCCTAATTGTGCAGAAAGTCTTGGATGAGGGAAAGAATTCTCTGCACCAGGAGGGGTGAGGACAGGAACTCTCCATGCTTAGGGGCCTTGTGTAGAAGAGCAGATCAGGGCCCACCTCTATTGATGCCATTGCTGACCAGAACCTCTAATAACCCTTGTACCCTACAGGTATCACAGCCTGTACCTGAAGGTGAAGGGTAACGTGTTCAAAAACAAGCGGATCCTCATGGAACATATCCACAAGCTGAAGGCAGACAAGGCTCGCAAGAAGCTTCTGGCGTAAGTTCTGAGACATTTAAGATGTGCTAATGTCTAGTCTTAACTTCCATGCAGTCTGTCCAGAATACAGCTGTTATATTAGAGATACATACTGCTGTGTCTTGTACACACCCGCACACCATCAGTGTTGGGATAGTGTGGGGCTGTTGGTTAGTTGAATCAGCTTTTGGTGTTCCCAGCAGCTCACCCATCTTCTCTTTTCCAGGGACCAGGCTGAGGCCCGCAGGTCTAAGACCAAGGAAGCCCGCAAGCGCCGTGAAGAGCGGCTCCAGGCCAAGAAAGAGGAAATCATCAAGACTCTGTCCAAGGAGGAAGAGACCAAGAAATAAAGTTCTCCCCCTCTTCTCTGTATATAGGGCCTCGGAGGCCAATTGCATAAATCACTCATTCAATAAAAGACAAGCCTTTATCTGCCTACCTCTGTGCTTCCAAAGTCTTCAGTGGGGTCTTCACTGTTTATAGGACCAGCACTGAGGACGGGGATACAAACCCTTCCCTGGGTTCCTGCTTTGTTGCTTCCTTGACTCCTAGCTTCTGGTCAGGCTCATGCCCCCTCCATCCATGGTGTGTGGGGCCTACTTTGAAGGGAGGGGAGGAATAACTTCTACCCAGGCTTTGGATATTGTGCCTCAAAACTGCCCTTTACAGCAGAGCATGGGTGGCACCTCAGACACGGTCTCAGATGTTGGTTTTTGGTTGGTATTCAGTTGTGAGTTGTACATTAAAAACGACAGAAAATAGTATGCTTGTGCTCAACTGCACTGAGGTTCAAAGTTGCAGTCTGCTGCCTTGGAACCCCAGGATAGTGGGGATTGAACCACCACCACCGGTCCAGAAGGTATGATCTGAACCTGAACTGCTGGCTGCTGTTAGACAGCCTTATTGAGATAGAACTGAAGCCATCATTTTGAGCATCCCTATTTAAAATTTCTAAACCTTTTTTTCTTTCCTTATCAGTACTGTTTCCTGTTTTGTTTTTTGCATTATAACCATCAAAAGGGGTCCAAAAAAGACTTTGTTGGCAAGAGTTGGAACAAAGGCATGTGACACACTTGTCAAAGCTGTTCTGGGTTAACTTTATACTCTGCAGATGAGAAGTAGGTTTTATTTTCCCTGTTATATGGTAGTAATAACCAATAAATTTTTCAATAAAGTATGTGCTCTATGAGCCAGATACTGAGGCATTTACATTGACTTGCATTGATTCTCTAACATTATAAAGTAGGGTATTTGCTTCTCCGTTTTCAGATGAGAAAAGAGGTTAAGCCACGTGTTGGGAGTCACCTGTTCAGCCTGAATTAGTGTTGCATCATTAGGGATGGGGAGAATGAGATAAATAGCCTGGCTTGGTTCCCAGGCCTCAAGCTTTGGAAGACTGGGCAAGAGATGTCTTTGATGGTCAGAAGGATCCAGTCACAGTGGAGGATGCTTGGAAGAGCTCACTTGAATATTTTGAGTGGGTAACAGTTTGAGGGACTGGTGTCCAGGTGGAAGGGATCAGTCAACCAATCAAATACAGACATGTCAGCTCCAGTGAGAAGTGGGAAGGAAAGGGGAACAGCTATGACTGGTGCCCCTCCTGGTTACTTCCCTGCCTTCTACCTGTATTCAGGAGGAATTCTTGTTTTGGAGTAATGAGAAGGCCAGTAAGGGGTCTTCAGGGTGTGTAATGGGCAGGTGTGCAGATCTGCATTTCGTGTGGGAAAGGCAGGGCTAAAGTGATCTTGAGGGCAGCAGACCTGTCCCCATCTCTGCCTTTAGTCTCCTTGTCCAGTCTGGACAGGTAGAGAGATGGGTAACCCAAGGCAGGGAGGCGCAGACAGAATAGTCCAGACAACCTCGACCACCACCCATGTGCATCAGAACCTGGGCTGAGAGGACACTGATTTGGGGTTGCCTGTTGCCACCATACCAGCCTGTGCATAGTGTATCCATAGGACCTGCTCTAAGCCTATCATTCCAAATGGGGAAGCTGTGGCCTGGAAGAAGAAGGGCTATCACCAAGCTGCTTGGAGCATGAGACACCCTCCCATGCCTGGACCAGAGGAGGAAGGGCATGGAAGGCCACCCACCTCCACCTCCTCCAGGCAGTAGAGAGATGACAGGAAGGACAATTAAAACCTTCACTGGGGCTCCTGAGCCACCCGCACAGAAAAGGGTTGCCATCATGGACCAGGAGATGGTGCTATTCTCTCACAGGTCACTGAAATGAAGTTAAGTGGTAGTCCTACAGTCGTGTCTGACTCTGCAACCCCATGGACTGTAGCCTGCCAGGCCCCTCTGTCCATGGAATTCTCCAGGCAAAAATACTGGAGTGGCTTGCCATTTCCTTCTCCAGGATCTCCCCAACCCAGGGAATGAACCCGGGTCTTCCGCATTGCAGGCAGATTCTTTACTATCTGAGCCACAAGGCAAGCCAGACCACAGGTCACTGAAGATACAGGAAACTGCCTTATTTTGGTGAGGGGCTGAAGGGAGGGGGAGGGAAGAATTAGGTTGTAGGAGCCTATCTCTTGGCAAGGCTTGCATTTAATCACTTCTTTCTGAAGCTCACTCCAGGCCTAAGGTTACCTCTTTGCACCACCGGCCTCTAACCCCTTTCCAAGCAGTGCCTGGGAGGGCCCCCTCAGCAGACAGATCCCCTAAAGTAATCACTGGATCTCTTCCAGTCCTGGAGCCTTGAGAACTTCTAATGAAATGACATGTCCATTTGGGACTTTGGTCATGGTCCAGTGGTTAAGAATCTACCTGCCAATGCAAGGGACACAGGTTCAGTCCCTGGTTCCGGAAGATTCTTCATGCTGCGGAGCAATGAAGTCCATCCATGAGCCACAATTACTGAGCCCACATGCCGCAACTACTGAAGCCTTCGCACGCTAGGGACTATGCTCCGCAGCAAGAGAAGCCACTGCAATGAGAAACCCACGCACCGCAACCAGAGAAAACCGGGGTGCAGCAACAAATACCCAACACAGCCAAAAATAAATAAATAAAAATTAAGGAAAAAAAAAGACATGTCCATGCAACTGGTCCCATCATATAATTTTGCATACCCTTTAAAGGGGTTCATGGCCCCAGGTAAAGACTCCCTAAGCAAGTCCAACTCCATTTCTGGAGAAGGAAGCTGAAGCCTGGAGGGCCCCCCAGAACCCAAGCTTGGCTTGAACACCAGCACCCACCTTTGATTCCTTCAGATGTGCATGGGGGGGGGGGTGACTCAGAGTGGGCTGCACATGACAGCTACAAGCACAGCTGCTGCGCCTGGAGAAACGCTAAGGTCCTTGGTGCTGTCTCTGAGGTGAACAGATGAACCACCTGGGCTGGCTCCCCAAAGCACAGGGAGAGCTGAGGCTGGAGGTATGCGCTGTCTTCCTCGCACTCTTCAGCAGGTGCCCCCAACGTCCTAAGCATTGGGGAGTGGGTGTTAAGGAGGTGGAGAGGGGGGAAGGCTGAAGGAGCCAAAGGCAGTAGGGCTAGTAAGATGGGGGGGCCTTATTCTGTCTGCATCTCCCTGCCTCCACCTCTGGTTTCCATCTTCCTGCCCTTTTAGGCGTCTTGTTTCTGGCCCCCAGACTTCCCTCCTTTTTGCATCTCCCCTAAACCTAGATAACCTTAATCCCTCAGGGTACCCAGGTTAAGCTCAGGCTGAGGTGGGGGACAGAGGGCACAGACAATAGCCAAATGGTGGGTGGGCACCACCAGGGGGTTGCTGAGCATCCTCCACCCCAGGCCAATGGTGTTGCTACTCCTGCCACCCCCAGCGTGGACACAGAGGAGGGCCGCAGCTACAGCGGGGGCACCAGCTGTTCCCAGCCCCCAGGCTGTGAGCCTGCTTTGGGTGGTTCAGCCACCCGAAAAAGCTGCTGTGTTCAGCAGTGCGGCAAATGAGCTGGGGGGAGGCGGGGGTCCAGGCCAGCTGCCGGCTGGTACAGACACAAGTGGGTGTTCAGAAGGTTTGGCTGAAAGTCTCTGACTGTCTCCAGGGGGTGAAGTCTTGATCCCTGGAGCCCCTCCAGCATCTCCAGGGGTCTCTGTTTCCATCATACTGGTTTAAGGCCCTGAGGAACCCAGAGTCAAGTTGGGGAAGAATTGAACTGGGAAGTGAGAGATAGAATTTCTGAAACCAGCTCGACCATTAATTTGCTGGGTGACCTTGGGCAAGTTATGAGTCTGCTCTGGGCCTCAGCTGCTCTGTGTAAAAAAGGGACAAGTTTGGGCTGGATAATCTGTATGACCGTGGGCAAGCCACCTAATATCTCTAGGCATCAGTTCCATCATCTGTGAAAAGGGGATACCACCACTTTCCTCACTGGGTCCTTAAGAGGATAAAATAAGTCCCTGGCACAGTTTCCCAGACACAGTAGGTGTCTATTTGTGTGAGTTCCCCTCTTTATAAGCCTTTCCACTGGGTCTGTGACCCTTTTATCCAATCCCACCATCAAGGGTCCTAGGAAGGGGAGTCACCTTCCTCCTGCTCCTCTGCTGCCTCCCTACCCCCATCATTCCTGGATGAAAGGGACCAAATAAAGCATGGTTTGGGGACCCAGAGACTGGTCCCACCTGGCCCACCTTGATTTGGGGGTGGGGGACTGGAAGGCAGAACCGGATGGGTGCCTATCCGGAGGAGCAGGCCCCCCACCCGCTCTGCATTCTGGCTGCACGCGGTTGTCCTGGCACCCCCGCAGCCTCTCCCTCCCTCCGCGCCCCTCTGTCTATAAATAGCACAGGACGTGCTCGCCTGGGCGATGACGCGGCCCGGCGTGCCGGAGGGGAAAGGCGGCTCTGCCGAGCAGGTGGGCGGCGGGCACCGCGGCGGGAGGGGCGCCACCGCGGCCCCCTTGCGCCAGGCTCCCAATGATGGGCGTGATTGAGTCATCTCAGGGCCGCACGGTCCGCCAACGTATCTGCCTCGGGCTTAGGGGGCTGCGGGGGCGAGGCTGATCTCGGGTGGATATTGAGGCCGCCAGACCCTGGGTTCGGCTGGTCTCCGGGGGCACCTCTGGGTGGGCAGAAACGCGGAGGTGCATGCCCGCCCGCTGCGCGACGCAGGTCCACATCGAACTAGAAAATGACCGCAGCCCCACCCTCTCTCCCTCCAGCGTCCCCCAGACCTCCTCCTCCATTTCCTCAGATCTGGAGTGAGGAGGCGCGGGGACCCTCACTGTCAGGGCCAGCCCAGCCCCTGTATCCCTCCTCTCAGAGATGAACACATTCTCCACCTTCAGACTCTCTCCTATTTTGGTCCACACCCACCACACCCCCAGGCCCCGCCCACCCCTTCCCGTCCTCTGACCCAAGCTGATAGATACATAGAGCAGCCAGGTTGGGACAAGAAACATTTAATTAGGGGTCTGGGGGCTCAGCAATGCCCCAGCAGACTCCTCATGCAGCCTCATGTACAGTGGGCATTGGGCCCGCCCCTGGGATATTGCTGGGGGGGGGGCCTCATGGCAGCAAACAGGGCAGTGTGGCTTGAGTTCCTCCTCCCTCTGAGAGGGAGAGGTGGGGCAGGGGCCAGTGGGTAGGAGGGTGTGTCCCTCCCACCACATGGGAGGGTGTGACTGTGCCCAGGATGGGGGTGGCATTGGCTGACACGATCAAGGGCACAAGAGGAGGCTCTGAGCTTGGGGGGGAAAGGGAGGTTGGCACCAGAGAAAAGCAACCTGCAAGGGAGGGGTCCTCTTTGCATGTCCCCACACACTCCCTCCCCAGCGTGCCTACCCCCTTCCCTTTCTGGTGGTCAAACAGAATTCATTGTCTGTCTCCCACTCCCGCTTCCTCCCAGGGCTGTATCCTGGAAAAGGGACCAGATGCAGCCAGAAAAAGGGCTCCTGCAACGGCAGCCCTGTCCCCCACAGAGCCCCGAGTGAGGGGGTAAGGGAGGGCTATTGCAGGGTCAGTCCTGAGGGTGGGGTTCCTGGGGCAGGCCTGGCAAGGCCTGGGACAGGAACTGAGCGTTCAGAGTCCTGACAGTGAAATGGGGATTGTTTTGATCAGGTGGGCCAGTGGGTTTCTGTGTGCAGGCCGCTCTTGGGTGTGTCCTCTCCCAGTGAACAAGGGTAGAGTGAGGTTGCTCTGTAGTGACTGTCCTACTCGAGGGGACAGCCTCTGATTTGCCACACTCTCCCCAGACCTCAGCCCTCCCCTCCTCTGCCCACCCAAGTTTCAAGTAACAGGAGAGAGAGCCACAGAACTTTCCTGAGAGTTGATGGAGTGACAGAGGTGATGAGACCAGGGTCCTCCCAAAGCTCTGAGCTCCCTCCCCAGCCAGAGCTGGGGCTGAGGGACCCAGGAGGGCCCCACTCCCAAAGTGACAGCTTCAGGGTCACACATACAAGGGCCCGAGCAGAGGCTCTGTGAGGAGAGGGGGATGCAAAGGTGTGGTGGGCAGGGGTAGGCTCTCTGGAAGAGGCAGCCCAGACGTTCCTCGGGAACTTCCTCTCAGGGCTGGACTCTGCATGGCAACTGTACCGGGGGAACCCACCTAGAGTTTTGCCATTCCCTCCCACTTTCTCCTTCTCCCCACTCCCAAGTCTCAGAGCTGCAACCTCTTCAGGGTACCCCAGGACCCCAGAAGTAACACCTTTCTCAGTACAGAAGGCTCCCAAGCCATGGTGAGTGGCCCCTAGGAGAGGAGCAGAGGGAACCCCCCCGAGGGGCCAGAAGCTAGGAGGGCTGGGTATGGGCAGGGGTGGCTTCTGGGTTCTCTTGGCTCCTCTCAGATCTCGGTCAGGGCATCGGCTGGAACCAGGCCCCGCTTCCTGCCACTGCTGACACGGATGAAGCCCTCAGCATCTTTGCTCCTGCCCACGCCCACACAGATCTGAGCAGAAGAGACACAATGCTGAGGCCTGGTGCTGCCTGCCTCCCTGGCCCCGAGTCCCACTGATGCCTCCCATGGGGCCCATCCCAGGGGATGATGGGACCAGCATGTGGTTGGAGCCGGGGTGATGGGAGCAGATCCCATGAGAATCCAGGGCACAGCAGCAAGAACCAGGCGGTCAGCGGACACCGAGCAGCACTTCAGGGCTGACCTTTGAGATCAGCTGGTCTAATGCCCCTGACAAACTCCCCGTTTCCCAGAGGAGGTAACAGCAGGGAAATGACTTGCCCGTGGTTGACAATAACGTTCAGACCTAAGCCTCTGGACTCCTACCCCAATGCTCTTCCCCTAGCTGTCTCTAACATAACTGAGCCCATGCCTGTGTTGGCCACCAGCCCCAGTTCCCAGCAGTCCCACTGCTGCTTCTTTCTCTCTTTTCTTAGTGAGAATCTCAGTTTCCCGATCAGGGATTGAACCTAGCCCATGGTAGTGAAAGTCTGGAATCTAACCACTAGGTCACCAGGGACTTCTAATCTGCCCTCCCTCCTGCCCCCAGGCTCCAAGCCTCCTCCTCCTCCAGGGCGCTTGCCCACGTTCCCGCCACTTATCTCCCTCCTATGCCAGCCTCTCCAGCCATGCGGGGCCCAGGTCCTCACCTGGTTCTCCTTGAGGCTCATGTAGCCTTGTTCCTTGTTCCCGGAGAAGGGTTGGCAGCAGCGCCAAACGTTCTCGCCTGGTCTCACCCGCTGCACAAAATTGGCTGGGAAGAAGCCAACCCGGTCGCCGATCTTGCCCTGGAATGAGGCTGGCAGTGAGCACTGTGCTGCCCCAACCCCAGCTGCTTTCTCTAGACCTAATATCCACTCAGAGCCAATGCCATCATCCTGTAGATCCTGGGTTCTTTGTGTTTGAGCCCTTAGCTGGGGAGCTTCTGGGTTGGGAAGGGCACAAGGTAGGCAAAAGAACAAGACTGGGGCACAGAGGGGTGAAGTAAAGGCAAGACCTGAGGGTGAGCCTAGACCTGGCTAGGTCGTGGAGGAAGGAGGGGGGATGTTAGGGAAAGTGCCCTCTAGCCCTCTGGGCTAGTCGGGTGCCTACCACGGCTCACCCTCCGCTCCCCACCCTGCCACATCACCTTCCACCAGTCTTCATTAGAGTCATCCACCAGCATGATCCGGTCTCCAGGCCTGGGACGAGAGAGTGTGGGGGGCAGGGGGTAGCATGTGGGGCAGGAGGGACCTGCCCGTCCTGCATCCCAACAGTCCTAGACCCCCAGGTCCCCTGCAAGGGCACACGATGGCCCCTGTGTGACCATAGGTACACAGACACTGTCTAGGACAGAGGCCTGGCATCAGTACCAACCCTCTTGGACTCTGGCCCCTCTGTCTCATCTGGGGGCTCAGTAGCCTCCAGCATGCCTGGCAGAGGCTCTTGAAGGTCCCCCTCACACTCATGTTGCAAGGTCCGGGAGTACAGAGCCCTGAGGTTGGAGGCAGGCAGCCCCCGGGATCGGGGTGGGGGTGGGGGAGAGGCCGGGCCACTGGGGGACTCACTGCAAAGCCAGGTCATTCTTTTCCTGGGGCAGGAACTTGTAGAGCGCCACGTAGGAGTACATGGGCCCCACATCCTTCCGGAGGGCAGGCCTGGGGGGCTGCGAAGAAGCTCGGGGTCATGGCTGGGGGAAGGACACTTTTATTACTCCACCCACTCTCCCCTTGCCCTGATCTTGCCTATGCTGGGGCTAGGATATGGGACAGTGACAGGGAGAGGTCAGAGTCTCCTGTCTGCTGTGCCCACACACCCCTGAGGGACTGGGCCAGGGGTGGGAAGGGGGCGCCTCCTCTGCCTGCTGCACTGGAACTGCCCACCCTTGGGGAGTAGGAGTGGGCTCAACAGGCACGGGTCAGTGTTGGGAGGGGTAACACCCCTGCCTCCCATGCCTACTGACCCTGGCATTGCCCATCCCTGTAGATTGAGGATAAATGATGGCACAGTGAGACTCCCACTCAACACACTCTCACCCACCTAGGGATCAGTGACAAGAAGGATGTCCCCTTCCCACCTGGCCAGCCAAGGCTCAGTGCCACCCCAGCCTCACCTGTTGTCCTGGGCTCTTCTCCTCTGGTCCTGACCCTTCGCTCTCGGCTGGGGCTGTGAATACTGGAGATGCCAGGGTGGGGCCAGAGTGTGAGGCTGAAGGTGGTGGCCCCCACTGTGCTCTGTTCCTGCCCCTGGTCCCCAACCCCACTCACCGCTGTCGCCAGGGCCCTCCTCTGAGCTGCGGATGCTGCCCTCCCCATCCTCAGTCAGCTCATCCCGCTCGCTCTGGGGGCACAGAGAGGGGAGGGCTCAGCCCCCACCCTCTGGGACCCCTGCCCCCTCCCTTTGGTGTTCCCCATACCAGGCTCCTTGTGGGGGACTCAGAGGTGCTGCTGAAGCTGGAGCGGTTCATCAGGGCCAGGGAGGTGCCATAGCGCAGGGTCTCGTACACAGGGTCTACCTTCCCGCTGGCCCCTGCCGAGGAGTCACCATCAAGGCTGGGCACCTGGCTGCCCTGCTAGCTGCCCTGCTCAGCCAGCTCTAAAGTGAATTCTGCGCATGCCCCTCACCTGCCCCTCCCAGGTCTCCCTAATTGCAGTGAGAACTCCATGTCCTCCCATGGTACCCAGGCACAAGCCTGAAGCATCCTCCACCCCTCGCCCTCTGCACTGTCCATGTTCACTCCATCACCTCGTCCTGCCTCCCAAACAAGTCTAGCATCTGCTCACTTCTCTCCAGCTCCACAACTGCCAGCCTGATCCAAGCTACCAAACTGGCAACCATCATAGCTTCCCCATGGTCTCCCTGCTTCTCTCCAGCCCCTCCAATCCACACAGTAGCCAGAATGCTCTTGTGAAAACACAAAAATTGACCTTAGAATAAAGTCCAAAGACTTGTGGTTACCGAGGAGGGGTGGGGGAGGGATGAACTGGGAGTTTGGGATGAGCAGATACAAACTGTTACATAGAGAACAGATAAACAACAAGGCCCTACTGTATAGCACAGGGAACTATATTCAATATCTTGTGATAAACCATAATGGGAAAGAATATGAAAAAGAATGTATATATATATAAAGAATGTATATAACTGAATCGCTTTGCTGTAAAGTAGAAATTAATACAATGTTGTAAATCAACTATACTTCAATACACTAAACTTTAAAAAAAAAAGAATAAAGTTCAAAGAACACTCTTAAGAGGGACCCTAAGGCCCTGCACCCAGAGTTCTACCTCACCCTCTCACTCCCAGCCTCATTGTCCCTTTTCTGCCCCTTCCTGCTTCCGGCCTGCCTTCTGTCCACACTGGTCTTCCCCAGATCCTCAGGTTAATTCCCTATCCTTCAAGTTTCCTGGATGCCCTCTTTGTCTCTGCGGATGAGGTGGATGCCTTTTTATCCTCTCTTCGTTTCCTATCCTTCGGTTTCAGGCATTCACCAAATGGTGGCTAACTGATGATTTGTGTAATTATCTATTGCATGTCTAGCTCCCTTACTAGACCATGAGCTCCACCTTATTTAAGACTGTGTCCCTGTGTCTAGCACAGTGCCTGGCACTTAGCAGGTGCTCTATAAAGTTTTTGTTGAAGGATGGATGGATGGATGAACGGATGAATCAACTCTACATTCAGGACAGAAGCATCCAAAGAATAAGGGGGAGGGGAAGATGAAAAATCTAAAAAAATTAAAAGGGAGTGGTAGCTGTGCCAAGAACAGGCAGCGCCAGTGTAACTCAAAGCCCATCTGAGGAGTGTGCGGGCCTCTCCTCACACCACAGGGATGGGGGCAATGCTGGACACTCACCAGTGGGTGGGGACTCCTTGCTCATGGCACAGGCTGGCGGAGGCTCATGTACCAGGAGTGGGGAGCTGAAGTTGCGGCGGAAGGAGGAGGACTGTGGCAAAAGCAGGCAGAGAGAGGGTATGGAGAGGTCACAGCCCCCGAGAGGTGCTGGCCTTCCCCAAGCCCAAGCACCCCTCGACCTGAGGAATCAGCCCTGAGTGGCACTCAGAGCCCCAGAAGCCAAGCCTGGGAGCACCAGTCAGCCATCTCCACGTGGTCCCCACTCACCGTCTTGCCTGGGCATTGCTGGTGGGAGATCTCCTCGGAGCACCAGAGGTGGACACTGACTTTGCATGTCTTACACCGCAAACCCTGCTTAGAGTTTCCTGGGAAGAACAAGAGGGGTGGTCAGTGACAGGGGATGGTCAAGATAGGTTACATCCATGGGCAAGGAGCAAAGGAGGTAGGTTAGGGCGTGGAGGGAGCAAGGGATTGGGCTTCCTCATGCCAGCCTGGGGCCAAGCTCTGAGAGCTGACCCCAATACAGTCAGGGTGTAGCTGACCCCCAGCCTGAGACCCCACCCGCCCTCAAGGGTGCTATGTGTCCGTCCGCCCACGTGGAGGGGCACAGTTAGGTCTGGGGACCATGAATAGCTGGAGCCTCGACATCAGGCAATCCGTTCCATGGGCCCACTCCCCACACCCACCCTGGCCCCTTCTGTTGCCACCCAGGCACCTACCCACAATGAGCTGGTGGCACAGCTCACAGGGGCTGGCTCGCTTGAAGACGTGTTCCTGGAAGCTGTGCAGCCTCACTGGTTTGAGTGGTGCCAAGGGGCGTGGGACTGGGCAGGGGGATGGGGCGGGAGTGGGCAGGCCCCGGTCTGCGGAGGCTGGTGGTGGGGTAGGAGGGGGCAGCGGGGTCGGGGGCGTCAGCAGCACCTCAGTGGGGCACTTAAACTCAGAGCTGGAGCGAAATAAGAAGTTCTCAACGCTCTTACTTCGGAGGATGGTCTTGAGAGAAAGAGAGCGCTTGAACCGCTGGAGCTGAGAGAGGAAGAGGGATGGTGAGCCTGGAGGGGGCTGGCTCCCGGGGGTCTCTCCTCGGCCAGCAGCAGCCTGAAGGTGAGAGCCAGAGGTGATACAAAGCTTCTCCTGAGAGAGAGGCTGCCAAGTTCCAGAAGGAGGGTCACCACCCCAGGTGCCCACAAGAGCCAGGCAGGGAAACTCCTCTAGCAAAGGAGTTCTGACTGGAAAGGCTAATTAGGAGTGGTGGGGGACTGTGGCAAACTATATGGCCAGCAAGTAACTGCTGGTCTCCTCTACCAGCTGAGGCTAGTCTATGTGAGCAGCCCAGCATTGCCAGGGTTCCCAATTTTTAAAAAGAAATCTAGACTTTTTTTTACAAATGTAATTTTTTTTGGTAATTTTATTTTACATGGCATGTGTAATCTTAGTTTCCCCATCAGGGGTTGAACCTGTGCCCCTTGCAGGGGCATACAGTTTTAACCACTGGACCACTAGGGAAGTTCCATATAGATGTGATTTTTTAATAAAAAAGATTAATGCGCTTAATGAACTTATGAGATTTAAAGTCAGTTAAGAGGGACTTCCCTTGTGGTTCAATGGTTAAGATTCTGCGTTTCCACTGTGGGGGGTGGGGGCTGGGGGGTGATGAGGGGGTTGGGGGGATGGTCATGGGAAAATCCCCCATGCCCTGTGGCCAAAAAAAAAAGTCAGTTAAGAAATTGAGACTCTTATGTGAAATTGAATAGAAACAAAGTCAAGAGATTTTATTCCTTTTTCTTTGCAGAAATGGTAGTATAGTATTTCTCCTGTACCTTGCTTTTTTTCACTTAACAGTAAATCTTGGAAATCATTCCATACCAATACACAAAGAGTTTCAGCATTCTTTTTTAATGGCCACACAGGAATTTTGTTGAATGGGTGTGCCAATTATTTGAGTTAACAAAGTAATACTTTGGGGGCCCAAACAAAACATGCCAGGTCCTCAGTTCTTGCACAGGGAGAGGGGCGTGGTTGCTCTGGACTCTCATCCTCAGTGTTGATTCTCCCTCCAAAACACCTCTCCAGCCCATCCCTTGCAACCTCTCAGCACCCCCAGAACCCTGCCCTAGTTCAGGCTCTGGCACCCTCAGTCTGGTTCAGGGCTATAACTCTTTGCCTCCACCTTGCCCATCCCCACCTGTTCTCCATGCAGCAGGAAGGTGACCCCTGACAATGCAAAAACCATTCATGGCTCCTCAGGACTCAGTCAAGGCCTTTATGCCAGCCAGGGCACTACTACTTGGCCAAATCCACCCTTCCACCCCATGCCTTCCACCTGAGTTCAGACAAAATGACTTGAACTCATCTGTATTTTATGCTTCTGGGCATTTGACATGCTTGTCCTCTTCTCTGCCTTATCCAATAATGTCTCGCTTTCTAACCTCCAGGGTTTCCTGTGACTATTCTTCCTCGGGGGAGCTATCTCTTCTGTAGGGATTCCTTTTAGTGGGACCACATGAGCGCTCCGATCAGGTTTATGCTTTGTCATTTACTTCTCACTTCTCCAGGAGGTTGTGAGCCCCTGGAGAGCAGGGAAAGTTGCTTCAAATCCCCATAATGGGCTTCAGCACATAGAAGATGCTCATTCCATGTTTGTGGAATAAATGATGAGCAAGTGGCTTGAACCCTAAACAGAGTGCATGTTCTGGAGCATAGGATGGATTCTGCATGAGGCCAGAGCACATTGGCCACCTGATGTGAAGAGCTGACTCATGGGAAAAGACCCTGATGCTGGGAAAGATGAGGGCAGGAGGAGAAGGGGGCCACAGAGGATGAGATGGTTGGATGGCATTACTGACTCAATGGACATGAGTTTGAGCAAGCTCCTGGAGTTGGTGAAAGACAGGGAAGCCTGGCATGCTGCAGTTCATGGGGTCGCAAAGAGTCGGACACCATTTAGTGTTGGAATAACAATGACAAAGAGCTATTTCTACTGCTCACCCGAACATACCCTTATTCTGCCTGGAATGAAATCTGGACGGCTCTACCCAGACCCTTGCCCCACTCATCTCCTGTTCAGAGCCCTTTCTCCTGCCCACTTCTTTTCACTGGTGATTAAAAAAAAAAAAAAATGGGGGGAGGGGACATAGGGCAGGGAGACTTGGCCCAGGTTCCCAGCTGGGATACCAGGCAGCCTGTGTGCCATGGCTGCCAGCTTGGCAGCCATGCCAAGGGGATGGAAGTGGAGACCCCTCTAGCCCTGGGGAGGCCAGTAGGCCACAGGACAAAGGGGAAGCAGAGGGGGAAATGTTTGGGCACAAGGAGGGTCCTGGTGTGCCAGCTGAAAGTCCAGACAGAGCCCTGGGGTGACTGGCATGTTGAGTTGCCCAGCTCCTTCCAAATCCAGTTTCCTGGCCAGTACTGTGGGCTTCTTTGTGTGTCTCTGAGAAGCAGGGCCCCAGGCCCCAGATGCCAGGGTGCTGGGGCAGAGGTAGAGGCCCAGAGGGACAATTAATTAGAACACAAATGTGTTCTGTGGGCCAAACGTGGCTCTGGAGGCTCTGACAGGCCTGGAGGCGGGTGAACCAACTGCTGCTCTGCTCAGGGGTTGTAGGCAAAGAGCACAGGAGGCCTCTGGGAGGACGGGCTGAGGGTGGGGGCAAAATGAAACCTGCTCCTGAAGGCAAGTCACTTCACTTCCTCTCTCTGAGCCTCAGTTTCCCTACCCCCAAGAGGAAGGAGGCAGGGTTAGGTGCTTTCTAAGCAAGACGGAAAGCAAGAATCTGAAAACCCCAAACCAAAAACCTAAACATATGGGGGACTTCCCTAGTGGTCCAGTGGCTAAGGGAGGAGGCCCAGGCTCGATCCCTGGTTGGGAAACTAGATCCCACATGCCGCAACTAGGAGTTTGAATGATGCAACTAAAATGGAGATCCAGTGCAGCCAAAATAAATGAATATTAAAAAACAAAAAACTAAATTTATAAACATAATGAGAGGTGGTTATTAGAGTCCTGGAATGGATATGCAGCATCTCATTAACCTTCCACCATCCTCTGAGGTAGTGATAATTATTGTCCCACTTTTCAGGATGAGGAACTGAGGGGTTAAATTACTCACTCATCATGCGTCCTCAGCTGCTAAGGAGCAGAGCTGGGACTTGAACTAGTGGCTTTGGCTACTGAGCCCAAGGAGTAAGGAGCCCTCTGCCTTGGCCCTCACCTCTGCCCCTCAGTTGTGCCATGGGCTTGTCATGAGATGTAAGCTTAGAAAGACTGGCCACCTGGAGCAGTGCCCACCCTGCACCACTCTGGCCACAGCCCCTCAGAATTGTTGTCTGACTCTGTTGGTCACCTCTTGTGACGGCAAGAGCACCCTCTCTTGGGACAGTCATTCCATCTTTGGGCAGCTGCAATCGCTGGAAAGTGCTTCCCTATATAGAGCTGAAACCTGCCTCCCTGCCTATCAGCCCTTGTTCCTCCCTTGGCTCACGAAAGGGCTACTCCCGCTTCCGCACATCAGTTCTTCAAATATTTGAAGACATCAATCATGTTCCCCCCTTATGAGGCCATTATTTCCAAAGTAATCCTCACAGGATGAGGTTTCAAGCCTCCCTTCTGTCCAGCCTGTGCCCTTTCCTGGTCCCTGCCTGGCCTTAGTACCAGGAGCCACCGCTGCAGGGGACCAGAGGCCTCTGGAACAGACTGTTCCCCAGCGCCGGGGCAGTCCTGACTCTGCCCCAGATCCCAGGAGAGTAGAGAGGCAGGAAGGAATAACACCTGGGGTGGCTGGCGGATGTCAAAGTCTGTGGCTGGAGGGCAGATGCAGGCATCTCTGCCAAATGGCTTAATGCCTGCCCACTCCAGAGACATCTGCCTTGGCCACCCAAACCTCATCTTGGCTCAGCCTAGCCAGGTATTTCCACTCCTGGAACTCTTGGTTTCCAGGGAAGACCTCCCCACCACTATCTTTTTGGTGCCCCTACTGCCCCAGGACCCATCCCCTGACAGGAGAAGTTGCCATATACCCTGGCAAATGGGCACATCTGCATCCCATTTCCTCCCCACCTCCCACCCAATCACTGCCAAAGCACCAGGAGCTTGTCTGGCTTGGAGCCTGGACCACGAGGCCTGTCATTCTGAGTCCCCTCTCGGAGGCAGGGCCTGGCCTCCCTGCCTCCTCCCCACCTCTCCACACTCTGGATGGTCCTTTCTTCCCTCAGTTCCCACCAGCTCCTGAAAAGGTATCAGGCAACTGGCAGAGGGGGTGGCAGATGCGACACAAGCTGACTCAGATGGCAGAGCTGGCATGACAAGGTTTTCCCAAGAATGGCACCAGAAGGGGTGATGGCAGACCCCATGAAGTAGGATGGGATGGGGACCCAGAGAGGGCAATGCTGACGTGAGAAAGCTCACTGAGTACCTTAGGTTTAGGAGTGACACCAACCTTAGAGTGGGCAGGAGGCTGAACTTGGGCTGCAAGAAATTCCCAGGGACCCCCAAACACTGATAAATAAGTCTGGAATGTTGGCTTCACTGCCTAACAGGCACCAGCCTCCTCTGTTGTACCTGCCTCAAAGTGAGCTGGGTGGGCAGCAATCAACCCTCTCCATTCCTTTCCCTCCACCCCCACAGTCTGAAGACAGAAGCTTCCTTGGGACAAGTTGAGATGGGGGGATGGAAAGAGGCTGGCAAAGGTTCTGAATTCTCTCTGCCTACCTCTGCTCTCCTGAGTACCTTCCCTGCAAAGCCGAAGCCCAGCCCGTGTTGTTATTATGGAGCCCTTAATAAGTGAGGTACAGGGAGGGGGGCAAAGGGGCAGGGATCCAACTGACCTGGTACAGAGGGACCAGGTCAAGTGTACACTCCTTTCCTTCCCTGCTCCTCAGATCCCCATGGCTCAGACCCAGAGGTGTTGGAATGAGATGGTCCTTGGGCTGGGAGAAAGGAGGTGCAGACCTGCTAGCCCTGACAGCCCCCTCCCCACAAGCTGAGCTTGCTGATTGCTGAGGCAGCGCTGCCCAGCACTCCTGCCTGCCTTCAGAAAGCCCTTAAGGAGGGGGCGGAGTGGCCAGGCCGTGGTGTGGGAAACAGGACAGGACCTGAGAGGCCCCAGTGCCCTGGGAAGCAAGCAGGGAGGTTGTATGCGTCTGTCCAGGGTGATAAGAAGGCAACTGAGGTCAGGCTCACTGGAACTCAGAATGGGGCTCTGTTCCTGGGACCCTCTGCTTGAAAGAAGCTGTCACAGTTATTCCAAGCAATATCCTCCCACCTCAACACCTCATTCTTCTCCCAATAGACTTGACTCTCTGAAGGGGAGTTAACTCTGTGGTCTGAGAGCCCAAGGTTTCCAGTTCTCAGAAGGGAGCAGGAGAAGGCCAAGTGTGAATCTGAAGTCTTGGACATGGAGACCCACTGGATCCCTCCGGTTTAGGGACAGGAAGCCTACCTGGGGTGCCTCAGCCAGACTCCATCCACTCTGGCCCTACTCATCTTTCCTTGGTCATTTCCTGGATGACCTTGACCTTGAATTAACCTCATATGGTGGGAAGTAGTCCAGAATTAGGAGGAGGATGGGCATGGGAAATAGCTATAGATGAACTAGTGATACCATGGGGAGCCAAAGATGGCACCCATTTCTGGTCCGGGCTGCCTCCCTCCTCATCTGGCTAACAGAAGCCAAGTGGGAACCAATTACCAGGGTGGAAGGGAAAGGGTAACCTTGGCCTGAAGTCTGGGGAGGGGACAGAGAGGACTGCCCCCTCTCTCCCCATCCCCAGGGACCGTGCTCAGGTTGCTTCCCGCACAACTTCTTGTGGGTCAGCATCTAGAACTTGGGGAGGCAGCAGACAGATTAGAGGCGGGGGTTGCAGAAAGTGAGCCCTGTTGTGTTCTCCGTCCCCCTCCCCGCCCCCAGCCCCTTCAGCGCCAGGAGTCTGGGCTGCGCCTGACTTCATTGGGGAATAATTTATTCATTGTGACTCCCGCAGGAGTAACAATCATACATAATTAGGGTTAATTATGACATTCATTAATTATGATGACTTCCCTTTTTGCTTCTACCCGCTCCCCACGCCCCCACTACCACCCAGCCCCCGTCCCGCTGGCAGGGGGGGTGGGTCTGCCTGTCTTTCTGCTCCGGAGCTGCAACGACAGTCCGCGGGTCCCCGCCCGTGATGGCCCGCGCTGCCGCAACACCCAGCGCGGACTCGGAAGCTGCGCACCCCGGGGCCGCGGGCTCACGTCGCCGAGCCTAACCGGGCTGGGAGGAGGGAATGTCGGACTGCGGCGGGTCAGAGAGAGCCATCTAGAGACTCTGAGATAAACACGCAGAGGACCCGGGAGAGACGCACAGAGAGATACTAAGGCAGAGACAAACAGGTTGTAGAGACACGGGCAGAGAGAGGGGGACAGACTGAGCTACAGGCGGAGACCTGGCGGACACAGGAGAGGTGCGCCTGGCGCGCACACTCGGGCGCGTACACCGGCCCACACCCGCTACACACCGCTACACACTCCCTCCGCTTTCGCTGCGCCGACTCCTTCCAACAAAGCCGAGTTACAACCTGCCTGGAGGGTCGCGGGGGAGCTCCGCTCATCACGCGCGCAAGGGCGTATAGTGTTTGAGTGATGGGAGCTGTTTGCGGTCCCTCATCCGAACCTACTGCTCCTGGGTCGCCGCGCGGAGCGTTAGGGACCAAACGGGCCCTTCTACGGTGACTCCAGGGCACCGGAGGCCACAGTGGCAACTGAGTCGGGAGGAGGATGCCCCGGCTGGGGGCGCACAGGGCAGGGGTCCAGGCCTCGCGCCTCTCGAGTTACCTTGGTTTCCTGGAGGGCAGAGACGGTCCCCGGGGGGGTGTGGGTGGCAGCGTCATCCGGTTCATTCTCCTTCTCGCTCATTTCGGTCATGGTTAGGGGAGACGGGAAGAGAGGGTGCCGAGACCCGACGGCAGCCCACCTGGAAGCAGGCTAAGGGTGGCAGGCGTCTCTCCGGGACCTGAAGCCCTTAGAGACAGCCCCCCAACCCAGTGAACCCCTGGAGAAACCCGCCCAGGCAAAGCAATCCCCACTCCCGGGTGCTGGCGGAGAAAGTTCCTGGGTTGGTGGGTGAGAGGAGGCAATTATACGGAGCCGAGGGAGCAGGACGACCCCAGGAGTGAGGTTCAAGGGTCTGAAGAAGATGCTGCTCGGAGCGATGGGAGGAGGGAAGTGGGGACTCGGGCAGGAACCGAGGGAGGGAGCGATGGAGCTGTCAGTGTCCGGCCCGCTCCGCTGTCCTCTGCGCCCGCCCCCCCCTCCCCCTTCCCCTCCCCGCTCGCCGGCCCCAGCCGGGCACGCGGCGGCCCCTCCGCCCAGTCCTCGCCTCCCAACTTTGATTTAGGAGGTCGCCTGGTCCCTCCCCCTTCCCTCCGCCGCTCCCCCGCGCCGCAATGCAAATCAGGTTCTAAGCTATTGGCTGCTGCGGTGGCCAGGAGGGCGAGCTGGGCGGAGCTTTGGGGGGCTCGACAAGATGGGGAGGAGCTTGGAGGGTAAAGAAGTGGAGGGGGCATTTTCACACTGAAAAATCCGGAATGGGGGTGGGGGAGCATGACAAGGTTGAAGGAAGGTTCAGGAGATCATATTAGAGTCTGGAAGGGTTAGAGGAGGATAGAAATAGGTTGGATTTGCAGAAGGAGAGCCGAGAATGAGATGAAGGTAGGACTTCCTGAGAGTGAAGAGTGGGGAAGCTTCCACCCCATTAACTGGATGTCTCTGCCCTGGAAACATTCTCTCCAAATGTACACATCCTTGGACTGTGCGGTAGGGGTTTCTTCTGCAAAGTATAGATAACTTAACACCATCTGTCAAAGGCCAGCCCTGTCCCGGAAAGCAGGACAACGACATGGCTTTCCAATCCTGTTGTCTGGACTTCAGCAGAGAAGAGGCCTCAGTCCCCACTCTTGAGGTGCCCAAACCTCTCCAAGACACTCCCCCTCCTAAAGATCCTACCACAAGTGAAGTTAGATGGGGGTAGGGAGAGGTGGACCCTCCAAAGAGTCTTCTGTCCACTTGATCTGAAGCTACCTCTGCTAATGCATGTCGCTCACCTGCCATTTCCTCAACTTCTCTGCTCTCCCCTCCTGGCCCTTCTGGCCCTTCATCTCTGGGCCTGTCCAAGAAAATGGAGGGAGGTTGGAGATTGAGAGAATCCTTCCCTGGGTGTGGGTGGAGAGACTTCTGGGTCTAAGTCTCCTTCCTGCTCATCTGCTGCGGGTGATGAGATGAGGAGTGGGTGGCACTCAGAAGGGTCCTGCCTTTATGCCAGCCCTGGAGGAGAGTCTGAACCCTGTGTCCCTCCTCCCCACCCACCCGTGCACACAGCCATTCATGTGATCTCTCACCTCCTGAAGATGTGCTCACGTTGGAGTTGGAGCACTGCTCAGGTTACAGCATCTAGGGAAAGAGATTTATTTGCCAGTGGCAGAAGTCGGACAAGGGCAGACGGGCAGGCGGGTCTGTGGTTGTGGGGGCTTAGTCTCCTCCCCCTCCAGATCCACACATGGCAGACTCCCTGAGTGCTCGCTTTCCTAAAAGGAGTTTCCACAGAACCTGACCTCAGCCCTCAGTCCAGTTTCCCCAAAAGCCCATTCGTGATCAGCCTCTCCTGTTCCCCTCTGAGGGCCACCTTCTTCCCTCCAGCCCGGCACAAGTCACCCAACAACCCCTCCCTAGGCAACTCAGACTTAGGAATGCTTGGAGCACCCTGAGATGGTATCGTCAGGCCTCTATCTCTAGCACTCTTGAGCTGGAACAAACAAGCTTCTTCTGTGTTTGGAAACCTCCTGAGGGATGTATGTACCTCTGTGTGTGTTAGTTGCTCAGTCGTGACCAACTCTTTGTGACCCCATGGACTGTAGCCCATAAGGCTAATCTGTCCATGGAATTCTTCAGGCAAGAATACTGGAGTGGGTTGCCATTTCCTTCTTCAGGGGATCTTCCCAACCCAGGGATTGAACCCCGGTCTCCTGCACTGCAGGCAGATTCTTTACCTTCGGAGACACCAGGAAGGTACCTCTATTTCCCTCCAAAGAACTGAGGCTCTGGCTTCCTTTAAGTCCAATAACTGGGTAGTCACTAATTTGCTCGACCTTGGGTAGGTAACCTTTATTTTTTTTATTTTTATTAATTTTTATTTATTTATTTGACTGCACCAGGTCTTAGTTGCAGCATGTGGGATCAAGTTCCCTGACCAGGGATCAAACCCAGGCCTCCTGCATTGGAAGCAAGGAGCCTTAGCCACTGGACCACAAGGGAAGTCCCGTGGGTAGGTAACTTTTAAAGCTTTGATTTCTTCATCAGCAAAATGGAGACTCTGCCCACCTAATTGTTCAGAGGATGAATGAGATAGTGCAAATATATCACTTAGCCTAAGAAAGACAGACACAGAAAGTTTTCATTTTCTTCTTTCTCTCCTTTTTTTCTGGGGGACTTGTCTCTTCCTAGGTCTTTTTCTGAGGCAGAGAGAAGAAACAGCTTCCTTTCCTCACTTTCCTTAGCTGTCTGGAGCCTGTTATGTCATGGAAGAACTAACCCAGAAGGAGACCCTGACTAGACTTGGGAAAGAATTCTCAGGGGAATCAGTGGTATGGGGAACCAAAGAAAGGCAGGGAAGTCTGTGGGCTCTGGGGCCCATCTGGTCTCAGCAATAGAAGCCTAAGGTAGAGCAAATATGGTCAGGAGGCAGGGGGCTGGATCCCATGACCTCTGGATGTCCTTTCTGGCCAACAGCCTTCGTGTTTCAGAGCGATCTTTCATGAACTAAGTCTGAGTCATTGTCTCAGTGCTGACAATTCCCACTGCAGTGGCTCACAGCTGGGGCGGGAGCAATGGGGCTAGCTTCTCTTGGGGGCACACTGTCCATCTTAGATTTGGAGGGCACAAATGAGGGGCGGGCGGAGCAAGGGGCAAGGCATTCCAGGAGGATGAGTGGCAATCACTCAAAAAGGCTCTCAGACCGGAAGTCATAATAGAACTACCAGGAGGCCTCTTACTAGGAGAGCTGAGTGAATGAGCACAGCTGCTGGGCTCTCGGGGAGCCTGGGGATGATGAGATGGACAGATGACTTCAAATCTGCATATGGCCAAGGTCCAGCACACTAAGAGAACCTGGTCCTCACCCTGGCCTGCCCTTTTTTCCTACTCTGTGATCTTGGGCAGAGAGCTGTCCATCATCTCTGGAGGGTCTTTAGTTTCTTTCTCTTCAGATTGGATGAATTGGACTAGATTATTTTGAAACGGGGAATTGGATTAAATGGGGAGGATAATTGTCTGTCTCTTAGTGTTCTTTTGAGCATTCTATAAGTTAATATATGTAAAGAATTGGACAGAGAAAGTACATGATAGTTACTATTGTATTTTAAAAAAATTTTAAGGATTCTTATTAACCTTGGATTTGTAGGTGAGTTTCAGGGAGTTCATGAACCCCTCGAAGTTGTATCAAATTCTGGAGGATAAGCATTTTCTGGAGGAGAGTCCAGAGCTTTCCTCTGCTCCTCAGAGAATCTAAGATCCCCCAAGATTAAGAATCACCAGCCTGAATGACGCCAGGGCCCTCCACTGGCGGTTTTCTTTGACCGGTACTCCATAAGGACTGACCTATTTTCTCCTGTAACCACCTTCAGTTTAAGCCCCTCCCTGCTTTGGCCTCTGCCCTCATGGGTTGTCAAGGACAGCCCAAGCTGAGCACATGAGTGGCTGGCCTTTCCCTCCATCTTTAGAATTGGGGTTCCCAAGTTGGGGAGTTTGTCATGGTTGAGGCCAAGCCTGGGTTCTCATCTCCAGCTGGGGAGAGGAAGAGTGCCCAGGGTCAGTGGGGCTGGGAATGCAGAGAACACAGTGAGAGGCCTGGCCTTGTCCCATCTCCCTCACGTCCCCCTGCCAGCCCACCCCATGGGCCCCAGAGGCAGATGCCACTCTAATGAGCTAAGGCTCGTGGCAGGCATCGGTAATTATGATTTTATGGAAATATAGAAGGCTCTTACGCAAGTGCCTGACACACTTCCTGGCTGTGGCTTCTGGGACAGCAAGGTCCCCAGGGCCTGGAGGAGGGCCTCTCCACCCCTTGGAGCTCGGGACACTGGCATAGAGCCACCCTTCCACTGCCTGTGGCACTGTCCCTAACATGCCCTGAGTGAGTAGCCCCCTCCCTCTGTGCCTCAGGCTCCCTGGAGGGGCACAACATGGGCGCCAGTATGTGCAGTCCCTCCCCCACCCCATCAGGCCGAACTGTCCTGAAGACCTCTTTTCACGGGAGGGGGATGTTTCCCTCTCCTCCAATAAGAACGCCTCTCTTTCCAAGAAGATGCCCCTTCTATTCGGTTTCTGTTCTCCTTGAGGCTGGGGACACAAGTCTGATGGCAGCCTGTGGTGGGGAAGTCATAACCCCCGGCTGCCCCTCCCCCATGCCTCTGATGTCCTGAAGTCTCCCCATACTCACCCACAAAGCATCTGTTACCAAGGCAACAGCAATGTCATCACTTTGGGGTGAGCAAAGAGGTGGAGCCCAGTGGATGGGGTGGGGCTGTTAGGGGTTAGAATTTTGGAGATATGGAGCACTGGGGGACCCCGAACTCTTAAGGGAGGATCTTTTGCTGCAGAGGGGCCCTGGGCACACACTGGGGTGCAGACTGCTACTGAGAGCTGGTGGGAAAGCGGGAGGATGAAGTCTGGAAGGAACTGGATCCAGGTGTTAGAGGAGAGGGTGACTGGCTTTATTAAGTGAGAGAAGCATGAGGGTGATGATGTTAAAGAGAGGTTGAGGCAGGCAGGATGGGGCCCGCCTAAAACTCCTCCCTTAGTGTTCAGCTTATTAACTCCTCCAGGGCAGAGATTTTCTGGCTGGGTGTCTAGACTGTTGAAACAGCAGCTGGAGTTCCCGGGGCCAGCCTGGACCCACACCGCCCCCTGCAGGCTACACAGAAACCAGCACTGTATATCTTTCGGGAAGGAGCGTGTAGGTGGGCTTCCCAGGGGGCGCCAGTGGTAAAAGGACTTGCTTGCCAATGCTGGAGACACAAGTGAGGCAAGTTCGATCCCTGCGTCGGGAAGATCCCCTGGAAGGGCAAATGGCAACCCACTCAAGTACTCTTGCTGGGATAATCCCATGGATAGCGGAGCCTGGCAGGCTACAGTCCATAGAGTCACCAAGAGTCAGACATGACTGAAGCGATTTAGCAGATGTAGGTGGGGCCTTTAAGAGTCTACATTTGTGACATCTAAACCATGGGGTCCTACTAAATGCCTAGAGAGGCTTTGGGCTCCGGGGGTCCTTGTTTACTGCCTTTGAAGCCCTCTTGTAAATCCTGACCCAGAGAGTGCCAACAATACAGGGGTTCCCTCTGAACAGACTTGGGGGTAGGGAGCCATGGGGACAGAGATGTGCCTTGACCTGAGCTGACAGAGGCCATCAAGAGGGCTGGAAGGCAGAGGGAACAGCCTGGGCAAAGCCCAGGTGTGAAATAGAACAGGCTGGTCTGGAAGCTGCAGGACTGTAAGCAAGGGAGAGGGGGAGTGGCGAGAGGGAAAGGCAGAAGAAAGTGGGCCAATGGCTGTGGATGCTGCGCCAGGAAGATGGGTTTTCCTGCACAAACAGGCTTCTCAGACTCACTCATGGGAACCCAGGTGAACAATCTGGGGGTACCATGGGGCATGAGGAGGGAACAGGTGGGCAAAGTGGTTCACCCAGGACTGGAAAGGAATTTAAAGACAAGGCTCTATATTAAGTGTTTGTGCAAGCCTTGCTTTTGAATCCAAGAATATCCATATTAGTTTTCCCACTAAAAAATGATTTTAGGCACTTTCCCTGATGCTCCAGTGGTTAAGAATCCACCTTCCAATGCAGGGAACACAGGTTCAATCCCTGGTCGCAGAGCTAAGACCCCACATGCCATGAGGCAACTAAGCCCATGTATAGCAACTAGAGAAAGACCGAGTGCCATGATGAAGACCTAGCACAGCCAAAAAAAATTTTTTAATGATTTTAAGCATTAACCACAGTGTACCACTGATGCCTGGAAGATGGGTGTGGTTACCCAGGGGTTTTCATAGCCCAGCTTGAGAATGTCACCAAGAGATGATGGTATGGTCATTCTTGTGTCACAGGAACATCTCTCTGGTTCCCAGGGGCAGCAACATGGAAACAGAGCCAGAGTAGTGGGCTAAGAGCCTTCTAAGGGGATGGCCAGGAATGAGTCTTGTTTGGCCTGGGTGCATGGCAGTGAGGTGACTCAGGGTCCAGCCCACTCTCACTAGCTAATCAGTTCAGTTCAGTTGCTCAGTCATGTCTGATTCTTTGCGACTCCATGGACCACAGCACGTGTGCCAGGCTTCCCTGTCCATCATCAATTCTCAGAGCTTGCTCAAACTCACGTCCATTGAGTCAGTGATGCCATGTCATCCTCTGTCGTCCCCTTCTCCTCCTGCCTTCAAATCTTCCCCAGCATCAGGTTCTTTTCCAATGAGTCAGTTCTTCTCATCAGGTGGCCAAAGTATTGGCCACTAGCTAATAACCTTGGGCAAATTGCACAGGCTGTAATTGGGACCGTCTTATCTCAAGAGGTGGTTGTAAGATGCAGTGGGACCTGGAAGATTGAATACCCTAGAAAAGCTGTTTCCTTGCAGCCTTCACTGCTACTCATCCCAAGGGAATTCTCAAGTCATAGCCACACCTGAGGAAATCAAAATCCTGTATCCTGTCTCTCTGCCATCATTAGTCCCCCAACCCCCATTCTACAAAACCAACCGCAGCAGCCCAGCCACTGTCATTCATATTTGGCCATCTTCAGAGCTCATGGGCCAGGAGTGGAACAGAAAGTATTTTGTCCCCATTTTGCAGCTGGAGAGGCTGAAGCTCAGAAAGGTCAGAAGTCCCTCCTCTCATCAGAATCCAGGTTCCAGGGTTCAATACTTCTTTGAGAGCTGTTGAATAAATGAATGCACTTATCATTCAAATCCCCACATCAGCCCCTTTCTTTGCAGGAGGGGGAGTAGGCCTTACTCTCCAGCTCCTCTAGTTGGAACGTTGCTTGGAGACTCGTTTCAGAATTCCATACACATTTGTCAGGCAGTGTGTGTCATACAGTACGGTCATTAGGAGAAAGGGTTGTAGTTCAGGCAGCCTGGGTTCAAACCCTGGCTGTGTCTTATCTTAGCTGTGTGACCTTGAGGTAGCAACTTAATCTCTTGGAGCCTCAGTTTCCCCATCTGTATAATTGGGGGGAGGGAGGCAGTCATAATAGAATAATAGAACAAAATAGCATTTACCTTAGAAGGTAGATGGAAAAGCACTCTGAAGTCACACTGAGCACTAAAGAACTGTTTGTTAAATAAGCAGACCCTCTACATTTATGTGTTATATAAATAAACCTACACTTTCAAGTGTTAAATTAACCTGTATAATGGACTAGGCACTGGAAATATATAGAGAAAAGGACATCTATATTGGGACTTTGCTGGCAGTCCATTAGTTAAGACTCCCCATTTCCACTCTAGGCGATGTGGGTTCTGTCCCCGGTCAGGGACTTGAGATCCTGATCCCACACACTGTGCAGTGAGCCCACAATAAATAAATAAAAAGATACCTACATTTACTGAGCGCTCAATTATTACCTCATTCATTATTACCCAGCCTGTGGGGTAGAGGTTCTCATCATCCCCTTTTTATAGTTTCAGCACGAATCTCAGAAAGGTTTAGTTTCTTACCCAAAGCCACACAGCTGTGCTTGTACTCAGGGTCTATCTCGAGAAACATACTCTTCAACCTAAACACTAACCCACCTCTTAGTCTCTACTTTCAAGGGACTTCCACTCTGATAGGAAAATAGACATTAAGCAAAGTGAACAAAGAATAAACTGCATGTCAGATGACTGCTGTGAAGGAATTTGGTGAAGGGCTGAGACACATGGAGAACATAAATGCCAACTGGCCGGGTGGCAGAAGGGTTTTAAGAAGGAGGCAGTGGACTTCCTTGGTGGTTGAGGGTTCAGAATCCATGTGCCAATGCAGGGGACATGAGTCATGCCGCGGGGCAACCAAGCCCCAGCGCCACAAGCTTGCACATTGCAATGAAGAGTAGCCCCCACTCTCCACAACTAGAGAAAGCCCACGCTCAGCACCAAAGTGCAGCCAAAAATAAATAAATAATTTTAAAATATATTATATATAAAAAAAAGGAGGCGGTAACTTTGAAACATGAACCGAGTACCTTTCCAACGTGAGACTTCCTGATGGTGAGAAGAACTCTCAGGAATATAAGACTGGGGACTCAAAGACAGGTCTGTGCATCCTCAGACTCTAGGGGCTGCTGTTCAGTATGATGCCTTGTAGAGTTGTGCACCTAGAAGCCTCAGAAACAGTTTGTTGGGAAAAGAAATCACCCTACTACTCCTGGCCTATAATCGTAGCCCAGCTGGTAAAGAATCCACCTGCAATGCAGGAGACTCCACTTCGATCCCTGGGTCAGGAAGAGTTCCTGCCTGGAGAAGGGAACAGCTATCCACTCCAGTATTCTGGCCTGGAGAATGCCATGGACAGAGGAGCCAAGCAGTCTACAGTCCCTGGGGTCTCAAAGAGACACGACTGAGCAACTTTCACTTACTACTACTAGGTAGGTTCAGTGAATGGATGAGGGACACTCCTCTCAGCCCCTCTTCCTCTGAGGGAGCAGTAGGCTTTACACTCTAACTCTCCAGGTTAGAATGTTGCCTGGGATAAAAGACAAAACAAAACAATACATTTTGGTTAGAGGAGAAGGACAGTGAATTATTCCTTAGCAATTTTTACAGAAAAAAAAAGTTACTTCCTTGGCTTAGGGTAAGGAATAACCCCAAGGGTATTATTAGGATTGAGTTATGCCATGCCTAGACAATGATAGAGCTGTTTGGATGTGAAAAAAAATCCACCTTAAAAAAATATATCATGCTTTGGGACTTCTCTGCCGGTCCAGCTAAGGCTTCCATTACAGGGCGCAGGGGTTCGGTCACTCGAGGGGGAATTAAGATACTGCATGCCTGTGGTGCAGTCGCCCTCCCCAGACCAGCTCCTGGTGGTGTCCTCTGAGGGGTCCACACCAGTCTCCGCCTTTCTACTTCCATCCTCCATAACAAACCACCTCCCACCACCTACTCATTCCTTCACCCCACTGCCATGTCCTCATCCTGCTCCACCCAGACCAGGGCCACGCCCTGCCTCCTCACCCTTCCTAGCCCCTTCCTCTGGCCTTCTTGGTATCTTGCTCTGTCCAGCCTTGGAGGGTCCCATGGTGGGGATCTTCTGGCCTTGAATCCAGCTTTGGGCAATGGGTGAGTCTTGAAGTCTTAGGGGTCTTAATGGGGATCTTGGGGACTCAAAGTTTCTTTGGCCCCCATTGGCAGGAATGTTCCCATCCCCTTTTCTCCTTTGGTCTGGCTTCATAGGAGAAGAATGTAGGTACAGGACTGGGGGGCCAGGTACCTGGAGGAACCCAGCCCATTGTGTGTGTGTGGGGCAGGGGGAGTGGGGGGTGGCGGGGAGGGCAGCATACTCTTTGGTTTTCCTTCTCCCTTCCTCTGAGGAGGGGTTGCCAGAATCACAAAGCCTTGATAGTCAGGGTCACAGGAGGTCAGGCCACATCTTTGGAGCCCTGTGTCTGCTCTCTGAAACGCCCTTATCTGTTTACACCAAACACAGTAGTGGGAGGTGGGGGCAGCGGGCCGGGGCTGACTGTGTACAGTGACAGCGGGAGCTGAGCCCGAGGAAGGGGGCCGTCCACAAACACAGCCTGCCCCACGCCCCAGGGCAGAGCGCCCAGCTGGACCCCCTCCCCTTCTACCTCCCTGGGAAGGGGGCCATCCATAAACACAGCCTGCCCCACGCCCCAGGGCAGAGAGCCCAGCTGGACCCCCTCCCCTTCTGCCTCCCTGGGGAGGGGGCACTCCCAGGCCCACCCCCCCTTACGGGTGTGCTCTCCTTCCCATCACCACCCCGAGCTGTCTCCACAGCAAGCTGGACTAAATTCTGTAAACTCCAGTCCCCTAGCCAGACAGCCCCCCGTGACAGGACAGGTGCTGGGCCATCACTGCCCCTGTATGGGGGGAGGCTGGGGGGAGGCCAGGGGGAGCAAAGGCCCTTTGTAGGTCCACGTGACGCTGTGTGTCTGTTTGTCCTGTCTCCTGGAGTGGTCAGGCTCCTAGCCCCCATAGAGTCCTGTGAGGGGTCCAGGCAGTTGGTCTCCAGGAATCAACTTGGCTTATGTATCTGGAGCTAATCTCTTAGCTCCAGGTTGCCCCTCATGGTTCCTGGGCCTCTTGGGGTACGGTGAAGGTGGGGTTAGTGGCTATTCATCCCTGTGACTGGTTTTGCTGCAAAACTGTCTCCCCTTTGAGTTAACGATTGGTGGGGAGCCCTAGGGACATCATTTCTCCATTCCCTCCCTGGGCAGCTTGGGCTGCCTAACAGGTCCTGAGTTTCCTGGAGCCCTGGTTGCTCAGCCAATAAGGGGCCGAAGCCTTGCCCCACCCTTCTGTGTGTCCCTGCCTGTGTATAAAGCCTGGGGCCCCAGGTGGATGGCCCAGGGGGTCCAGCCCAACCCAGTGCTGAGCTCTCTGCGACACAGCTGGTCCTGCTCGCTCTCCAAGATGCTGTTTTGGCACAACCAGCTGGAGCACCTGTGGCTGAGCCCCAGGGAGCTGTACCATGGGCCTCCAAGCAGCTTGCTCAGGTAAGGGCCAGAACCCCTCCCTCCAGCCCCCGAGGAAGGCCCTGATCTGATTTGTGATGGACACGGTAGGGCCATCTGTTTCAAGCTGAAGATTATGGGCTTCCTGCTCTTGGGGGGTGGTTGGTCAGGGCGTGCATGCTCAGTCATATCCAACTCTTTGCGAACCCACTGGGAAATGATCAAATGTATCTGGAATTTAGTGGGTCCCAGGACATCTCAAAGCACCCTAACCACCCACCCACTCAGGACACATGTTGGGCAGTCACTGGCCATCAGGCAAGCCTTGAGGTTGCAAATTGCCACTTCCTTCTCCAGGGGATCTTCCTGACCCAGGGATGGAACCCGGGTCTCCCGCATTGGAGGCAGACACTTCAACCTCTGAGCCACCAGGGAAGCCCAATTTGGTGTGTGTGTGTTAGTCGCTTAGTCGTGTCTGACTCTTTGCAACCCCATGGACTGTAGCCCACCAGGCTCCTCTGTCCATGAATTCTCCAGGCCAAGAATACTGGAGTGGGTTGCCATTTCCTTCTCCAAATTGATGGCAGATGTTTGCAAATATTGTAGTGTTGGGGATTTGCACCTTAAGGGATGTCTGCTGGAGGCCAGAGCAGCTGAATGGGGACCCCTTAGGCCCTGGCTGCTGCAGGGGTACCTGCTTCAGCAAACTGTAGGCTCCCTGGAGGGCGAATCTGGCAGAAAGAGTCAAAGCCTCTTGGAGGAGGGGGTGGACAGGGCAGAAGCCAGCCGTGCCTTCCTCTCCCTGGCAGCGAGGCCTTGCCCTTACCTTACCTGAAGCAGGAAGAGCTGGCCAACATCCCCCGAGCGGAGCAGCCCTGCCCCGCGTTCCAGTACGTGCTCTGCGCAGCCACGTCCACAGCCATGCCACCGGCTGTGAAGCAGCATGAGGAGACCCTCACCTACCTGAACCAGGGTGCACTGGGCCTGGGGATGGAGAGGGGCGAGCGGGGTGCTAGTGGGAGGCTGGACCCGGGGTGGGCTGCGGGTGGCAGGCAGCCTCTCTGCCCCTGAGAGGGGTGCCCACTTCCCCTCAATTTCTCCTAGGCCAGTCCTATGAGGTACGGATGCTCTGCAACCCCAAACTGGTCAATGCCACCCAGGAGCCCTGGCTGCTGAAGGCAAGGGCCTCCACTCCCAGAGCTGGCAGAGGCTGGCTATGACTCTCCCTCTGGCAGGCAGCCAGTGTCACCACAGTGATGTCATTCTCAAGTAGAACCCGCTCACGTCCACCTTTTCATTTGACCTTCACAACAGCTCAGTGGTGGCGGGAATTGTTGAAACAGGCACAGTGAGGTGAAGTATTATTTTCTCAAGGACACAGAGCCAGTAAGTAGCAGAACCAGGATTTAGAAATACATTTACATAGCATTATTCACACACATGATTCCATCTCTCAGGAAAAAAAAAAAAAGTTTTTATTTAGCTCCCGTTCTTTGCCAGAAACTGTTCTATGCACTAGAGATTCAGGGGTAAAAAGACAGATGTGGCTTCTTTCCTCGGGGACTTGCATTCTACTGAGACAAACATGTCATTGAACAATTTAGATACGATTACAAGTTGATTTACAAATCGCAAACTGCTAAGTGCTGCGAAGAAAGAGTGACTGAGTGCAAAGGGATTAACTCTGCCATTTTACAGATGAGGAAACTGAAGCTCTAGGTTACTTCCTCAGTTTCACTGCTTGTTGAGTGGCAGGTGGCCTCTGGACACAGATCTAGTTATTCTAAGTCCTTTTGCCCCCTGCGGGTGGGAGGGAAGGTAAGGGAGAGGCTGGCAAGGTTGGCCTGTCCCAGAGGTGGGAGCTGGTTCCCAAATGCCGCGGCACCCTCCTGTGCCCACAGAGCGTGGTGCGTGTGGTTTTCCACGACCGGCGCCTGCAGTACACTGAGCAGCAACAGCTGGACGGCTGGAGGTGGAGCCGGCCGGGGACCGTATCCTGGACATAGGTGACTGGGGAGGGACCAGGGCCCTTCAGGGCTGCTGTCTGGCTTAGAGGCCCCTGTGGATGGGGGGGTGGTGCTGAGCCCTGCTCCCTGCCTGCCAATCTGTGCCTGCAGATATCCCTCTGTCTGTGGGGGTGCTGGAACCCCAAGTGCTGTCCTCACAACTGAACACCGTGGAGTTTTATTGGGACCCGACCAAGAGGACCTCTCTCTTCCTGCAGGTGAGTCTGAGGCTGGGACAGGAAGGAGGCTGGAGGTCAGATGGGGGTGGCAGCAGCCTATATGGAAAAGAAAGGTGAGCTTGGGTGGAGGTCAGAGGAGGTAATAAGAATGAATCACTTCCAGAAAGCACCATGAGGAACAAAGGTGGACACATGTTGATTGAATGTCACCGTAGGGAAGGACTTGTTAAACATTAAGGTGATGGAAGAAATGACAAGACACAGGACAGAATTTAGCTTCATAGAAAGTAATGGTCTGCAAAGTGTAGGCAAGATTAAAAGGAGACATCACATGGGGAAAACAGTTGCCACATGTAACATATATGATGTTATATTTTAAATATATAAAAAATTCTCATACATTAAAAAGAAAAAGTAGATGAAAGCTCAATAGAAAAATGGGCAAAGGATATAAGCAATTTATAAAGAAAGATACAAATTGCTAATACATGTAGACAGTTCAAACTCACAAAATGTTAATAATGCTAATTAAAACTACATGTATATATGTACACACACACACGGCTTCCTTGGTGGTTCAGTGGTAAAGAATCCGCCTGCCAATGCAGGAGCTATGCCTTCAATCCCTGGGTCAGGAAGATCCCCTGGAGAAGAAAATGGCAATCCACTCCAGTATTCTAGCCTGGGAAATCCCATGGACAAAGGAATGGTGGGTTACAGTCCATGTGTTGCAAAGAGTCAGACATGACTTGGCGATTAAACAACTATATATATATATATGTATATACATATATATGTATATATACACATATACACACTGGCAAAGACTCTTTAAAAACTATTATTGGTAAGCTTTAGAGAAACAGACAACCTCATATCCAGAGAATGCAAATTGATGCATCCATTTCTTAGGCACGTGGGCAAATTTTATTAAATTTAATATTCATACTCATTTTCCCAGTAGTTCTACCTCAAGAAATGCAGTGCTGAATAAGTACACAAACATACCTTTAGCAGCTATTCATGCCCCTGCCACTTTTTATATTAAAAGATATTAATCAAAATGTCCATCAGATCAGGGTGGACTTTGAAATAGGTGTTTAGTAGCTTATAATGGAAATTGTGTAGCCATTAAAATGATGTCTCGGAAATATTTCATGACAAGAGAAACTGCTTTCCCATACGTAAAGGCAGAATGTAGACTTGTGTTTAATGTTTGATTTCTATTTTGCAAAAATAAAAGTGTGTGCGTAGATAAAAGTTGTGTTTTTTTCTGCACAGAGAAAAGATAGAAAGAAATAATACTTGAATGTTAACAGTACTCTCTCTGAGTGGTGGGGTGATGGAGATGCCTGTATCCTTTGTACTTTTTCAGTGCTGTACTGCACTTAGTTGCTCAGTCCTGACTCTTTGTGACCTGATGGACTGTGTAGCCTGCCAGGCAAGAATACTGGAGTGGGTTGCCATGCCCTCCTCCAGGGAATCTTCCCAACCCAGGGATTGAACCCAGGTCTTCCACATTGCAGGCAGATTCTTTACCATCCGAGCCACCAGGGAAGCCCAAGAATACAGGTGTGGGTAGCCTATCCCTTCTACAGGGGATCTTCCCGACTCAGGGATTGAACTGGGGTCTCCTGCATTGCAGGCGGATTCTTTACCAGCTGAGCTGCCACGGAAGCCCCCTTGCATCTTCTATGTTGAATAGATTTCCTTTTATAATAAAAAGTATTGTCAAAATTCACACATAAGTCCCTTTTTTGAATGTCCTCTGTACTCTAAGCACCTGGACGAGGAGCCAGGTGGATATGGCACAATTTCAGTTCCACTACTTCTTGGCATGGACCTTGCCCGGGTAATGTAATCTCTACGAGCCTCAGCTTCCCTACCTGTAAAGTTAGATTCTTTAACTGTTCTTCACAAGATTGCAGGAAGGCAATCACAACCACTGTAGTGGTTGTGCAGGTCAGGAAGGCTTCCTAGAGTAGACCGCTAGGTTTAGCAAATAAAATACAGGACACTCAATTTAGATAAATTTTGAACTGATAACTTTACCCTGGAATGGAATGTATGGGCTCAAGTGTGAGCAGAGAGAGCTTTCCCAGTAGAGGACTCTAGGGACAGCTATGCAGGTGTATTGGGGTGATAAGTAGGCCAGATGAGTGGGTCAGTGGGTTCATTGATGAGAGGAAGAGCAGCCAGGCAGAAAGGCTTGACTTGTCTCTTTAAGGTGCTTGAATGCCACGGTCAGGGACTTTGCTTCTCGTCTCATAGTCTTAAGGAGACACTGAGGGATTTTGAACCAGGGAAAGAACCTAATAAGGTAAGCCTTAAGAATAGACACTGGTTGGGGATGGAAAGTTATTGTGGCTGACAGGTGGCAGACAGGTAGCAGGTTTCAGGTGAGATCCCTTGAATATGGGCAGGACCTAGATAGTCACCCTTCTTTTCCACCTCAGGTTCACTGCATCAGCACTGAGTTCACTCTTTGGAAAAAAGGTGGGGAGAAAGGCATCCCCTTCCGCCTCCAGATCGACGCTTTCAAGCCCAGTGACAGGAGCTTCCGCTGGAGCACCTGCATTCAGCTGGCTGCCTCGTCAAGGTGTTTAAGGTGTGGGCAGCATGGGGCCCTTTCCCCTCCTTCCCTCCCTCCCTCTCAGGGCTGTCATCCTGCCTTGCTGGCTGTGTGGATCTGACTTGGCTTTGGGGTGGACCCTCACTCAGCCTGCAGACCCTGGACCTGGGACTGTTTCCTTCTCTGTACACAGACGGATGGGGCTTGGTCTCTTTCTCAGAGCCCTTCCTGTCATGAGAAGTGGGCAGGTAAGGAGGGGAACGCTGACGTTTTCTTGTCATCCTCCTGCAGCCCAAAGGAGCTGACCGGGAACTGAAAACTGACCGGGAGAAGATTGAGAAACAGCCCGTGCATGAGAGAAACAAGTATCAGACAGCCTGTGAGAGCACCATCTTCATGGAGGTATGTGTGCTGGGCAGTGGGCCGGGGCGAGGGGGGGAGGTGGGGGTGGGAAACATCCTCATTGTACTTGTGGGGAAACTGAGGCCTCAGGTATTGCGGCTGCTGCATGATCATCAGCACCCCCACATACACACCAGTGAGTCCCCGTTTCCTGCGAGGACGGTTCCCAGGAGCGGACGCTCACAGGCTGCCTTTCCTGTGCCCTGCAGCCGCGACTACCCGACTTCTGCTCCCTCTTCCTGGAGCATCTCCCTTGCTGCTGTAGCTCCTCCAGAGGCCTTCCCCGACTCCCCCAGCCAGACCTGAGGCTAGTTTAACTCTCTTCATCGTGTGGAAATCTGATCTACCTGTGAGGGGCTCCTGGGGCAGGGACCAAGTTTGGCCTAAGGCCTGCCAACAGTCACCACCGCACTCCTGAATGTCCAGGCTAACCTTGCTGTTTGTTTGCCCCACAGTGTTCACCGTGGCCAGAGCCCGTTTCAGGGGCCCACCGGCCTCTGAGCCCTTTTGCTCTGACCTCTCCCCACTCCTGCAAGCTCCTGTCCCCGGAGAGGTGAGGCAGGATAAACACCTCCTATCAGCCCCTGGGGTGAGAGTGAAGAGAGAAGCCCTCAACTCAGGAGGCCGGCGAGGGGCAGGCCCAGGGGTGCCACTGAGGGAGCTTCTGGGGAACAATTGGGTGACACCAGGATAGGCCTAGGGAAGCGGGGGTAGGAGACTGGCCACCCTGCTCCTCTGAGCCAGACTCCCTGCCCCCCCATAGGCTCTGCTCCTCACTATCATTCGCCTTGGACACCTTGAGGGGCAGCCTAGCTCTTGTGTCTTCCCCCCAACCCCAACTCTTCCAAAGCCTTCTCAGCAGTTCCTTCTTTCTCCGTAATAGGGTGGCCCTGCCCCCTGGTGGACTGATGTGGTATGGCCACAGATCGCAAAATGGTTGCCTGATGGCATTGGGCACGTCCCTCGGGCAGGATGAGCCTCCCTTCTCAGACTTGGGACCCCCAAGGGCAGGGACGTTTCCCCTCCACCTTGTTCTCAGTCCATGGGTCCATGGTGTCACTTGGACCACTCTTTATGCCTCAGGGTCTGAACCCTGGCGCCTCCATTCTAGACACAGCTGATGAGGTTGCTCATCAGCACCGGTTCTCCAGCTGCTGCCGGTTGCTGGCCAGTTTCACTGGTGAGGCTGGGATCTGGTCCACAGGTAGGGACCAGACCTGGAGGGGACTGAGGGCACTCAGGCAGGAAGCCTGTCTGTCCTGGCTTCCTCTGTGTCCTTCAACTAACTTTTATTTAGAACTAATTGTTGACACAGCATAATGCTTGCTAGGCTCTCTTCTTGTGGATTATCTCATACAATTTATACATTACCCCTGAGGAAAGGGCTCAGAGAGGCTAAACAACTTGCCCAAGGGCACATATCTAGCCAGTGGCAGAGGTGGGATTTGAATCCAAGTCTGACTCCCACGTCTGGATATACTAGGGCTATTTGTAGGCTAATAGTGGACTGTATCCCTTGCCACCCTTGGTCCCTGGCCTCTCCTCCCCTAATCTAGCCCTGTCTGATTTTGCAGGCACTGATCTACTGAAGCTTACTCCCCAGGACCTTATTCAGATCTGTGGAGCTGCTGACAGGATCCGCCTTTTCAATACTCTCAGAGCCAGGTGCTGGGCATTGCCAACCAGGGTTCCCTTTTCACTGTAGTGTGTGCGTGCTAAGTCACTTCAGTCACCTCTGACACTTTGCAACCCTATGAACTGTAGCCTGCCAGGCTTCTCTGTCCATGGGATTCTCCAGGCAAGAATATTGGAGTTGGTTGCCACACCCTTCTCCAGGGGATCTTCCCCAACCCAGGGATGGAACTTACCTGTCTCCTGCATTGGCAGGCAGGTTCTTTACCACTAGTGCCACCTGGGAAGCCCTGCCAGTGTAGTGGCACTTACCAACTCAGCTGCAGGCCTGTTTCATAGAATGTTTAAGTGGAAGGCACCTGAAAAACGACTTAACCCCACGTCTTTTTACAAAGTTAGAAACTCAGGAGGACAGTAAGAGATCTGAGGACAGCAACCTGCTGCCTGAGGCCAGAGCAAGGCTAGCAGAGTTGGGCTTAAGTCAGGCTGCTGTGACTTCTTTCTGTGCCCATCCCGTGTGCATCACTGTTTCTGGGGGTAAAGGTGATTTTTCTCCTCTCCCCACAGGGTCCAGTGTTCACTAAATCTTGGTGACCCCCCCTCCCTAGACAACTGGGAGGAGGTGGGGTTCTCCCAAAGGGGCTAAAACTGGGACCTGTTAGTTCAGGTATGAATGTAGACTTTTCTCTTGGCCCAGACCAATCTGACAATGGTTGACCTTATATGTTGCTCAGGAGAACGGTAGGCAAGATGATGAGGTTTCTAAGAACCCTGACTCAGGTGAGATTCTGGGGTCTTGAGAAAACAAAAGAAGAAAGCCAGGCGTAGCTGCATGAAACCTCTTCTGGTCTGGGACCCAGCATGCCCTTGGCATTCTCATCTTCTGTGATTTGACTAGTCTTCTCCTTCCAGTATGTTTCCCTGGGTTTATTCCTCCATGCTCTACACTCCGATTCCACCAATTCCATCCAAATTTGTCATTCTGTTAGTACAAGGGATTAGAACACTATAATCTTGTTACTGCATTTGGGCTTCAGTCATTCATACGGCATCCCATCGCTTCTTTAAACTGGAGGTTCCTCTCAATTTGAGGCCTTGCCAGAGGTAAGGAATGGGAGGTGAAAATGGAAGTGAATTTATAAACTTTTTTCCTTTACTCCTTCTCCCCATCTGGGCACCTCCCAATGAGCTGTTACTTTGCCCTCTGGGCAGTGGCACCCCCCACTGACTCCTGCCCCTGTGCTGCCCACATCCCCAGGCTTTTATCAAGAGATCTCCCTGGATGAACTCAGTGCTGTAGAGCTCCTGGGGAAACTGGCTGAACTCCTGGCCCTCCCAGCCAATCAGGTCCATCGTCTTTTCCGTCAGGGCCCTGGGGGCATCCTCATTCTCCTCAGTGACCAGGTCAAGTAGGCAGTGGTTCCCTGCACGGTCCCATGAGGTTGGAAGAAGGCCTGGAATACTCTTTCAACCTCAGGCCCAGTCTCGCTGTCTCTGCCCTAGCTTATTCTGTTTGGCTCTAAGAACAGAATTGTCTTAGTGACCCCTTCTCCCTTGCAGGTGGTTCAGAATCTTAAGGATGAATCATACTCTGTGGCTGTGGCGAAGAAAGGTAGGGATTTTAGAGGGAGAGGTTGTGTGCCTGGCAGGCCCTAGAAAGGTTAAAATTGTCTTATACTATCTCTTAAAAGAGACTGAAAGTTTCCTTGAAGGTGTGTTGTGGGTACTGTGCCCCAACCAACTGGTGAACATCTGCTCCATGCTAGCTCTGCGTCAAAAGAACAGTCATATAGCTGAGAACAGCTACTCATTGCTCAGTAAAAAGTAACAATATTCTCATGAGGGGAAAATGCCCTGGTTTGAGGGAGTTATTAGGAGGAGAGGGAAAGCCCCTGCTCTCCCCACCACACTGCCTCAACCCCACCAACAGTCATACAGGTCACAATGGCAGGTGCTTGCTGGACATCACCTGGAGCAGAGCACTTTTGATCAGCAGGCTGGTGGTCCTGGTTATTCACCGTCTGTCCTCTCTCCCTCCTCTCTGCTCCTGTACCCAGGGACGTCCTAAAGAGCTGGACTCAGGGGCCCTGGAAGAACATTTGATGTGGCAGATGTGCCACAGGCTGCTTTGATGTTTGGTAACAGCACAGTAGGTTGGGGGTCTGTCTCATCCCACTAGAGCCCCTTCTTTTTTTAACTGCTTTCAGTGCAGAATCCAGATGGCTACTACCTGGTTCTGACCTAGGCCCAGAGGTGCCCTGCTCAAGAGGAGGAGACTGGTGCCAGTCTCCTTGGGGTCCTGTGTTCACCAGAAGCCTTTTTAAAATCTTCAGATGCTTCACCAGGGTTCAGGTGAAGAGCCAAACCATCATGGGTCCTACAAGCTGGCCCCAGGCTCATGTTTCTTTCTGCTCAGCAGCAAGTCGCTGGAACCCCTGAGACAAGCTGAGCTGAGCTGGCCAAGCCTGTGAGGCAAACACCCTGGCAATATGGATAAGCAACTCTTGCCCGAAGCTGCTCAACTACAGCTATTCTTGAACAGTGAGGTTATATGGCTTAATTTTTTTTAATGTAGTTGAATTAAAATCTTAATTTTGTGTTTCATTTTTAGGTTTATAATCTACCTGAAACTTAATTTTCTGTGTACTTTTTTTCCATGAGGAAAACCAACTTTATAGGTACTTTTTAGTAAGTGATATTAGACCATGTTTTATTCCATTCCTTTCTTTTTCCTCCCAATCCCCTTCCCTTAAAACTTTCTGATGGAAAATTTTAAACATACTGAAAAGAAAAACCCATGTGTGCATGGTGTGGAAGACAGACCCAAATGCCTTTATTAATCATTTACCCCATTTGTCATTTACTGATCATCTCTGGTGAGTCCTAAACCTGCTGACCTCTGGCCAGGGAGGGTAGGCAGGAGGAAGACTTTAAACACTGGATTAACAGGATTAAAGGACAGGAAGGGAGAATCTGCATATTGAAGTTCAAAGACCTAGAACTTGCCTCCCTCAAAGGCCAAGGCTGCCTCAGTAAGGACAAGGAAACAGGCAGGCATCTGCTTGTACCCCTGGAAGGGAGCGTGGGACCCCGTCGGCCCCAGATGACCAATCCAGACTAGGCCTTTACCTCATGCAACATGAGTGGATTTCAAGTGAGGCTCATGATTCCACAGGGCTCCCCAGGGGTCTTTCAGGGCAGGGTAGATACCCTGAGATCTAAATCGAGGTTGCTGATCCGGCTCCACTTCTCGTCCCTATCTCCACTGAAGGACAGGGGCACCACTGCATTTAGCTTTTGTTTATCTTTCAAGCTAGGAGCCTCCAGCAGACTAGATACTGAAATGAAGCGAGTAAAAGCAGGTAACGTGTTTACTGTATGCCACTATTATTGCTTTTAATCTTCACAACTCGAACAGGTACTGTTGTCCCCACTTTACCAACAAAGAACTGAGATAGAGGGGTTAACTGAGATAGAGGGGTTACATGGAATTTATTTGATTAACCATTACACTACTCCCTCACTCCTTTTTAGTCTAAGGGCAATTCTCTGCACAGATAAGGGACTCAGATTGAACTGTTACTATCAAATTAATTAAGACAAAGGTTTTTTAGAAACTCTGATTTATGTCTTCCATTTTTCTTAGAGACAAGTGGAGTGCAGGGTATTAAGGCTGTTGAAAAGGCTATTGAAAAGATACTAAATACTTAAAAAAATTAATGAAGAGTACTAATTAAAGGATAGTAAAAAAATAAAGATGCCAAAAAGATTGAGCCTCAGGGGCCTTTACACACCAGGGGTTCAAGGACATTAACAATCTTAGCTACAAGTCAGGCTATTTCCGCAGCAAAATGAAAAGTCTTCACAGCTTATTTCCTTTAATTACATCATAAAACAAAAATTAGAACATACAGGAAACAATAATAGTTACATAACAATTTACTTTATATATTTATATATAAAAAACATTTTTTTTTTTTTTTTTTTTAGTCCAAAGATTTTTAAAGCAAAAGGAATCCTCTACTGCCACCTTGGATTTTATTTATTTTAAATAACCCTCCCTCCCCCCCACCCCCCAATCTCAAGCGCCAAAAGTACTGGGTGGAAACACAGTTGCTTGGACAGCTAATGGAAGCTGCTGTTAAGTCACCACGGAGGAACTGTGTTGGCCCCAGGGACTGGCTAAGTGTTGGGGCAGGCCTGGTGGAGAAACAAGCAAGCAGCGGCTCCCACACACCGAAGCTCTCACTCCAGGGCAGGCCGAATGGCTGGACAAGGCTTAGGCCAGACAGCGATGTTGGGGATCAGACCCTGCAAGTCAACCATTCTCTGCATTTTACCCCTTCCTCAGGGAGTGGGGGTGGAGGCGGGGCCGTGCAAGGGTCAAACAGCCTGATTTGAAGATAAAATTTCTCCCACAGCACCATTTACCCATCCATCTCTGTCCCCAAGCAGAGTCTGACAGGCAGGGGGAGTCCTCACAGTTCTCTGAGCTCTGCACAGCCTGTTTCTCAGGTCTGTGCTCTCAGGGTCACTGGAAGGTGGGCAAAGGTGAGGAGAGGAGTTGGGAAATGACCGAGGCAGGTTACTTGGAAAAAAATTCCTGGGAGGAGGAAAAAAGAGGCAGCCAGAATGGGAAGCATCTGAAGGGTGATCATAAAACAGGAATGGAGAAAGGCAAAATTAAGGCCTTTCTCTCCCCGGAGCAACTCTTCGGACTGAGTAGTCACAGATCCTCAGGGGCCAACTCTGAGAGCTGCAGCATGGTGAGGGGAAAAAAAAAAATCCCCAAGTATCTTATGATGAGCCCCATCTCACAGATCTTGTATATGTTAGAGGTTAGTGTATTTTTCAGGGGCAGGGTAAGGAGGGAAGTGAGAGAAGAAATCTCAGGCTCACCTCTTCCTGTACTTATTAGAAATTAACAGTCATCAGAGAAGCACAGATAAGAAATTATTCTTAAGGGAAGGAAAAAAAAAACAAAAAACTGATGTAAACCCAGAAAAGTAGCAGCAAAGGTTTCACTTATTACAGGTCTATTATATAGCACTAGGAAAGAAAATCATTCAAGTCTTTAGGCAGGGAAAGGTAAAGGAATTAATCAAACCATGCCAGTTAGAGACTCCTTTTTCAAGTTAGGATTTTCTAAAACTTTAGGTTCTCATTCACTAGTGCCATAAAAAAAAGAAAACAAAGAATAATGACATCAGGGGATGAGAAGGGTTAGGCTAAGGTAACAAGCACATACATGTACGTGAGCAGCAGTGTGGGACAGATTTGAATTAATAGTAATAAGCAGTATAAGAGACACTTCAAGCCAAAACTTAGTGGGGCAAAGCTTTCTTCCTTCACTTTAATTGAAAAAAAAAAAAAAAAGAAAAGAAATTACTTCAAAGGTTTTCCTGGGTTCCTGGGGGTATGGCAGTTGAGAATACATGTGTCTGCACAGCTCTCTTCCCTCATCTCTCCCTGAGATGGGGATTCTCATTTACTTCCTACCTGCTCTTGCTCTGGTGGAAACCACGCCCAGAAGTTGCTGGGAAGCACTGGTGGTGTTCAGTGGTGCTGATCCCCTTCTGGGTGACACTGGTCTGCTGTGTGCAAAGTAGAAGCCCTCCTTGCCAGGAAGAAGGGCATGGAGTTCATTAGATGGAAAGTAAATCTGCCCACAGGCGAGGCAGTTGTTTCTACATATTCAGGACCGATGCTCGTACCTGAAGCAAAGTACCCCAGTTCCAGAACCAATTTTCTCCTTTACTTTGAATTGCAACTACCATTTCCCCACCCTGATTCTTCAAAACAAGACACTGAAAAATACAGAAAACAAAAAGCGTCAACTGATATAGTTTTGGTTGTTCATGGTTCTTTTTCCTAAAAGGGCAGTGAACCACCCTGCCTGAGGAAGCACTGAGTCTCGACACCTGGGAGCTAACCTCTACCAAGGGCTTACTCAACAAAAACAGGAGGCAGAGATGAAAGAATTGCATTATGGCATTTTTTCTTAACACCCATGTAAACTTGTCCAGCAATTTTTTTTTCCTGCTGAAAATTAAATGTACCTCTCTTGGGCTCCAAAGATTCACTCAGACTCAGCTGAGAAGTTCTTACTGACTTTCCTAAGGATCAAAGGTTCCAGAGATGCAGAACTGATGTTCTTAAGGATAAAAATGGGCAAAACAGGTAGACTTGCCTTGGGGTATGGGGAAGGGGGATGGGTGGGCTGCAGAAGCCCTTCATGCAGAAAACTCACTTGCCTCAAATGGTAGAAAGTTTGTTTCAAGTGGGAGGGCAAGTTAGAGCAGCATGCTCTCTTGCTGGAGATGTCGACATGTTACATTTGGACATCTGGACAGAGCAAATACAAGCCAAATTACCTGGATTAATTATACCCTACTGAAATGGTTGTATACAGGTTTCTGTATATTCCAATCTTCTAATTAACATTTATGATAGAAATAAAGGTGAGAGGCTGAGACTTTGTAACTCCCCTCACCCTCCTACCACTTTAGGGTTCTTTGGTTCAAGATCATTGTAAGGGGGAGGGTTCTGCCTCAAGACCTCCAATGAAACATCCTATCTGTCTTCTCAAACAAGACTTGACTAATTCACATGGCCTAGGTTTGAGGTGGTTAAAGATCCTAGAACTGGTGGGCAGATAGAGAAAGCAATTTTTTAATAAAATGTTCCGGAAGCTCAAAGCATACCACTGAAGGAGTCTGTCAGCCAGGATGCACAACAGGGATAGAAAATTAACCTTAAATCATGCACACAGGGAGGGTAAAAAAGCAGAACAGACCGATTTCCTTTAAACCCTTCCTTTCTCGTGGCAGCTGTCATGAGCAATCTGACTTTCAGCCCAATAAACATTAAATGGACAAGGGTCCACCATGACCAAGTGCTCCTTGCTCTAAATAACATAGTCACCAAGGATACGCCGCCCACAGGCAGGCAGGAAACCAACTCTTCTTTCCTGGGATACTCTCACACTTCCTAACAACTTCAAACTAAGATAGGTTCCAACTCATACTTTTTAGCCTCCCATGGCATTTGTGGGTTATCAAACCAGTAACAATGCATTTTACAAGGCAATTAGAAGAAATAAAGAACTTGACTGCTACAGCACTGCAGCTACACTGACCCATCCAAACAGTCTGGAAAGCCTGAAATAAAGCGTCATAAAAATACTCACCAGACTTCCCTCTAAAAGGTGATATAAGGAGTATGAAAAATTTCTGACTTACATGTCTACTAAATCAACTTAATGGATGTGGAAATTTATAAAAACCACTTAAGAAATACTTTTACATCCACTAAAGAGCAGAATAAGATGAGAAATATTTTTTACATAAAAGCACAATGTGCTTTCATATTCCAAATATTGGAAAAAAGGGAAGAAGCCAGATTCCCTTATTCCTTATATCTGACAGTTTGATTTCAAATTCAGTAAGCAAACACCAAAGGTCACTCAGTGAAAAATGGCCTGAGCTGCCTTCCAGTTACTGAATTCAAGGCTGCCCAGATCAGGATAAGAATTCAGAGAGGAAGCCAGATTGAAGACATGGAAATAAATTAGCAGTATCACTGGGAGTGAAGCTTTAAATACAAGGCAAGGATGGGTATAGAAAGGAAATGGGAGAAGTCTATGCAAAAAAAAAAAAAAAAAAAAGCTGGAATCATCACCTTCATAGGTAGGGTCAATGAAGATGTAAAAGATACTGATGATGCTGGAAACCATAAGGGGAAAAGGATGCTTAGAAAAGAGATGATCTGGATGTGTAATAATTTTGAGGATACCTTCTTACTTTGCCCAAATCTCTTCTCACTTTTCACTCTGTTTTTTTTTTTTTTTAAATTGAAGGCACACTCCGGAATCAGACAAAGGGACCAATAAGTTTTTCCTAATGTTGAGTCAGGAAATATTACGTTCAAATGACAGGACCCTTTCCACCTGACCAAAACTTACCATGGGTTCTCAAAGTCCTGTATCATTAACTGACACAGGTTTCAGATTGGCATAGAAATACATGTCCTTCCAAGCTTTATGGGCCTCAAGTTTTCTTGAGAAAGGAACAAGGCTCCTGCCTGACCATATACACACCAGTGCTGCATACTCCAGGGCCTTTATTCTCTCACTGACTCTGTTCTCACCTGCACAAGCCCACAGAGACTTGCACATGGGTGCACTCTTTGAGAAGAGAAACAGCATTTTCAAGACATTCATGTACTAGTGAATAGGTTTGTTCCTTTTTTAAATAAAGAAGTATCTCAAGAACTTCAACTGTTGGGAAATTAAAATCCACACTCACTAATAAATCAAGGTTTTATTCAGGCACTATTTTTTTTTTAAACTTTGTACGTTAGAGCTGTTGCCCCCTAAATACATACACATACATACATATATATACATATATATATATATATATATATATATATATATATATATAAGTTTTGTTTGAGTGAGTTACCTGGGGATCTGAATATTTTCAACCACATCTAGAAGTGTGTGTGCAAATGTGTATGTGTATATATGTGGGATATAGCCAGGAGAGTGGGTCTCACTTTTAAAAAATATATTCCTTATGTGGTAACCTGAAAAGAGGGTAAGGGAAAGGAAATGAAAAATACATATAATTTGAGCTTTTAAAAGGGTGTAATAATAAAATAAGATTTAAAATAAATTTAACATGCTAACTAATGGTGGATAGTAGATTCCTAGGACCTTTTCAACTAATTGCTTATGGAAAAGTAAATCACATTTTATTCTTACATATGCTCGTATTACTAACACCTGCAGCATTAAAACAAGCCTTTTAACAGCCTGGATCATGTAGAAGATGACCTAAAATTGTGGTGGGCTGCACATTAATGTCCTAAAAAACCAAAAGTCACCCTATTAAAAAATCACACAAGGTTTCTAACCTTGATGTTTAGAAATCTACTTCTTATACTTCAGAAACTTATTTTATTTCCCTCATCCTCTTATGATTTTTTTTTTTTTTTTGATGGGGGGGAACTTCTTCTTTGACTCTGAGTCATGGACACTGAATACTCTGCTCTAAGTTCTGGTGACCAGGCTGCCCAACACACTGAACCCCCTACTTCCTCTCAATGTTCTCTTTCTGCCACCCCAATGCCTTTACCTGGCTTCTCTGATATTTCATTCATGGAAAGTCTGGAGCTCAAGAGAGAGATGGCTGATGGGTTCTGAAAAGGTTCTAGTCCTTTGAGGCTCCAACATTAGATATGATACCAAACACTGATGTACAGTTGACCAGCTGTGATAGGGTCATTCTCGCATCCCTGATAAGCTGAAATGGGAGGAAAAAAAGAGAAACAGCCCAGCTCAATCGCACAACTCCTCGAGCAGCATTCCTGCTAAAGTAGAACAAATCTCATAGGCACAAATCAGAGATGCCACTGATCACACCTAGATTTTGGTCAACACACAATATTTGAGCTTTGGTGGTGGTGGCTTTCAGTTTCAGCTTTGGGATTTGCCATTCCACTCTTTCCTAATAATGCATTTCTCTCTCCTCATTAAGTTAGATGGAAGGAAAAATGTGCAGAGGGGAATACTGGGTGTATCATGCATATTATCATTATCACAAGATACAACAAAAACCAAAAGGCAAAGTTTGTTTTCATCAAAATAGTCTTAGCTCAGTTTCTTCTCATAATTTTTCTTGACTGGCAAAGATTCAGGCAGGGTACCCTAATGGTAAAATTTAGAATTAAAAAAATATTTATTGATAATGTCTCTTTTAAAAATGTTTGGTAACCCCAACTAATCATCCAAAATGCAAATTGTAAACACAACAGCAGCAAAGGAGTAACAACTGGGTGTGAGTAAACAGACTATGAACAGGTGACAGACTGAGCAAGAGTGCAGGAGGGAGCAACAGAGAATGAAAGACAGGTACACAGTGTGCTACAGTGACAATTTGAGTGAATAAGTCATCACATCTGGACCACAGTGATTTCAATGCAACCATTTAGCAAACCTCTGGGCCAAATACTAAAACACAGTAGGAGGAATGGACAAGCCTTCTTTGTGAGCATGCTCAGCATGTTGGCATGGGAACAAGGAAGCACAGCAGCTCTTTAGGCATCTCACAATGGATGGCTACCATTTATAGGATGCAAAGAAATTTTCCCTCTGGTCCCTGATACAACATGTATTGTTTTTCTATGCTTTCCTTGACCCTGGAGGACTGCAGTTGCTGTTCCAAAATTGCCAAAGAAACCCCTTAACAAAATAAAGAAACCACAGTGGCAGTAACACTGGGTTTGCTGGAATGCCCCCTTCCATCTACCTTGCTTATGGTTTTCTTCTGGGCACATCCAACAGGAATGGTTAAGTTTTACCAATCCACATGATAAAGCCAGCACGAACTCAGTCCCCTGGTCACAGAGACAGACTGGGTCAGGGTGAGAGTGGGTATGCGTATTTATGTGTGGCTCTGGGGATCTGGACACCGCCCTCACTTTGTAACCTTTGCCCGGAACACTGGGGTTGCTTCCAATGGAGATCCACGGTAACTCTAGAAGTGTCATTAAATACTCAGTTCACCAAGGTTGACCACCTCCATTGTCATAGGATGATGCAGCATCTGCAGAAGCGCTGTCTGCTGCCCCCTACTGATGGGGGTGGAGTGACAGGTGCGAAGTAGGCGTGGACTTTAATATTGGGTAAATGGGTCTGAAACAAGACAGAAACGTTACTAAGAGGGAGGCCTTCAACAGAAACAGCAAGGTCGCTTTTCAGAAAAACCAGAGGGACTGAGTGGACACGAAGGCAGAACAGAGGCTGAGCATGGACAGCATGTTGAGACCTAGGTTCTACTTCATACCATCCCAGGTTATTCCAAAAGACCATATTAGCTCACATACCTTTGGCCGCTGCGTCCATAATAATAAAACTGGGGACAAAAGTCATGCTAATCTCTTAACCTGTCCCAAAGGGATTCCTGGTTGGATTCCCATAGCTGGAAGAAATTATATAAACTTAGAAATTAATTTTTTCCAAGCCATTATGGACAATGTTTCCTCTGATATCTTTAAAGACCCATTATGCTCTTTTAACTAACATGCTTCTAACATTTACTACATAAATGGTTTCTAAACTCCTACTATGTTCAAGGCATTGTGCTAGTTCTGTAAAGGGACAATGGTCAAGATAGAGATCCTGCTCTTAGGGAACTTAGGAGTCTAGACATGCACACAGATAGCTAGACTGGAAGAGTGCTAAGTGATTCTTGAGGATTCAGAGGTGGAATCCCTGGCTGGGGTGGAATCCAGCCAGGCAGGCCTAGGGACCATAGGCCACAGAAGCAACTCTGGATGACCTGTGGCTTTCCTCTTTTGGTAAAGAAGAGATATGGATGCAAGGCCTTCCCACTGCAGTTACATTCTCAGTCTTCCAGGTCTAAAGGGAGAGGTGGAACTGAGGTCAACTGGAACTTCAACTTAAATCTGCTGCTCCTTTATGCACTCCGATGCTATTAAGGCCAACACAGGTATTTTTAAAGGTTGGCTGTAAGGGCCAAATTAAGCAGAGGGCCTTTCCCACAACAGGTGTGGAGCAGATGTTCCAATAAATGTCTGTTGAGCGGAACAATCCAACACAAAGATTCATCCAGTCTTTTATAACCTCTTTGCTGGCAACCTGTCTTTCAGTGATTTGGCTATACATGAGTCTGTTATGAAGGATGGGGCAAAAAGAAAAGGTAAAAAATGGTGATCCAACCACCATTTGCTGTCTAAAAAAAAAAAAAAAAGATTCCTAGCACAAGAGTTTGATATGAAAGGCTATACAAATTAAAAAATTTAAACCCCATTTAACTAAATATTTTTTCATTATTTTTTCATCCTGCTAAACTTCCATCAGGAACAATAGGAAAGAACTATCTACCCTTAGGTTTCCCTGCCATCTTTTTTTCTCTTTGTTGAAAATCCAAGTAAATACATATATCACAGGAATCTAAACCTTAGAAAAGGAAATGGAGGGGGGAAAAAAAGGAAAGAATGCTGAGAAACTAGAGCCAGAGGGTAACGCTGCCATCTTTACCCTGAGTCTCTTGATTCCAGCCCGCGTGATTTGCTGGCAGTCATAGAGTTCTATCCGCTCGAGGCTGTGACAGCTCTTCAAGTGCTCCAGGGACGCATCTGTGATTAGGGGACAGTTGTCCAGTTCAATCACCTCCAGCTGGTCATGGGCGCAGGCCCCGTTCCCCAGGTGACGAATTCCATCGTCTGTGATCAGCTCACAGTGAGACAGACTCTGCAGCCAAATAGAGCAGGGAAGGACACTGAAATATTTAATAGCATTCTTTGAATCAGAGGCCTGTGTGTAATCAGGAAAAAGAGCTTTCTGGTTTGATTCTGAAATATATCAAGCCATCGCTAGAGCCATGTGGTGAAATGAAGAATGCATATCAGAGTCGGTGGGGTTCTGCTTTCAATAATCAATGATCAACATTTCTCTGGGTGATTCTAAATACATCTTGTGAATTCCTAAAGTGACTGTGAAATAGTTTATAAACAAAATAAGACATCTCCCACAACCCTCTTGACACACAAATTATTAATTAATACTTTTCCTCTCTTACTGGGACAAGGTGGGGGGGCGCTCAAGCTTTTTCTGTAAACATTTTTTTGAAATTTGGACTAAATATTGAATACCTGATGCAGGGCATGCCCAAACAGTTTATTACCTGAAGATGATTCTTACAGCTGTAAGATGTGGTCACCTGTTAACTTTACAAGTTTTCCTTAAATCCCTGGTTCCTCCATGTGAAACACAGAACCCTTGACTGAAACATGGTTTAATGTGCCACAACACCAAAAATGAGCCTAGAACAGACAACCTGAATTCTTTCTCACAGTGTTACTGGGAGCAGTAGCAGAAACTCCCTCCAAGTAAAGCCTTGATTGGTTCTGTTTTATAGGAATATTTAGTCCCAGTGAGAAGGAAGCAGACTGTATTTGGGGCCATCTTATCTCTTGGATCTCTGGAAATTTAAGTATCATTCAGGCTGGAGTGTAATTCAGGCAGGAGGGAGAAAAACTGTCAGTTTTCAATCTCTAAGCATTGATAGAGAAAACATTTAACTTTTCCAGTTTCTATCTTTCTCCCTTAGACAAGTCCTCCCTTGGTCTTCTGTAAGTTGACAATTTGGAGAAATATACTTTCCCAAGACGGTAACCAGACACCAATAGAGCTCAGTTTTGAATAAATCCAATAAATATATACAATTTCCAAAGTCAAACTCACCAATACTTGAAGTCGAGGACAGTGTATAGAAAGTTGGATTAATGTGCTATCTGTTATCTGAAAGAAACATATAAGTTTATTTTAGGTGTAACTGCAAAAAACTCATGGGCCATACCACATTTGACTACACTTCCGGTCTGATATCCTGATAATTATCAAACAACAGAATCTTAAGGTTGAAATCCCATCAGCTATCAGAACCTGTTTTTTGAGAATCTATCCAGGCTAGACTTAAATTCATCTAGTCATCTTTGAACAGGTCTGTTGAAAATTGTTTTTGAAATAAACGAAAACTTGTCCCCTCATAACTTCTACCCACTGGACTTTGTTTGATCTTAGAACCATCACAGAAGTGAATCAGAAGACATTGTTCCATGAAAAAAATTAATGTAGGAACATCCTCAAGTTTTTAGATATCTGACCCATATTTTTATAAGTAATGCCACCACTCAGGACTGGTAACTGGCATGTCAGTTATTTTCCTCAAGGATGGCAGAAAGACGCTGCTGGGTTAACTACGAACATTCAATAAGGAAAAACTCCTGAGAAACAAGTCTTTCATAATTATCTTAGGATGAAAAGTAAATCAGCATTTCTTTTCAAATTTGTCTCCAATTCTGAAATTATTATTATAAATCACATAACTCCACAGGGGCTAAGAAATGGCAGGGGTAGGGGATTATAGTGGGCAAGCATGTGTGCATCACTCAGAAGGAGTGGACACCGGAAAGGACACACAGGCACATGCAAGAGACGGATGTGAACATGTTTTAGTTTAATTAGGATTAACAGGTACTAAGTAGTGTCCAGATAACAAACAGTTACCTGGAGTATATATAGTTACTGAATATATAGCTGCTATAGTTACCGAAGTATCTTTTCTTCTTTAGTTTTACCATTAAAACAATTCACTGCTCTTTTTAAAAGCTTTCATTTTGGCTGTGCACGGGCTTTCTCTAGTTTTGGTGAGCCTGGGTTACTACACTTGCGGTGCTCGGGATTCTCACTGCAATGCCTCTCTTGCTGTGGAGCGCGGGCTTGCCTCTCTTGCTGTGGTGCTCGGGATTCTCACTGCAATGCCTCTCTTGCTGTGGAGCGCGGGCTCCGGGGCACACAGGCTTCAGCAGTTACGGCGCATGGGCTCAGTTGCCCTGTGGCATGTGGAACCTTCCTGGACCAGGGATCAAACCCATGTCCCCTGGATTGGCAGGCAGATTCGTTACCACTGGATCATCAGGGAAGTCCATCTTCTTTTCAGGAGTCCCCCTTTAAAATTTCTCCCTACCTAACTAACAAACTCAAAGCTCTTAACATTGGTAATAAAAGAAAGTGTTAATAAGGTAGTAAGTCTGCCTGCCTGAAGGACAGGGTTCCACACAGAGTTGGGTCTCTAGGGTTAATGATATATGAGGCTCCGGGTCCAATTAAGCTAAAAAGGGACAGATATCTATCAGTGTCATGGGGCTTTAATTATTTACTAGTATCATAACCCTGTTGATCTAAAGAAATATCTTATTATCTTTATGATCTGAATGCCTGATCCTGCTTTCTTTCTAATGGCAACCCTACTGATGACATGTATTTTCCTAGCACAAATTGCATGAGCACCTGTGCCTGGTATGCCTGGATGACACCTCAATAAATGGACAGCAAGCAGGCTCTATAATATGTGAGGGTAGGGAATTGAATGTTCCGACGTGCATGTATCATGTACATTTCTATTATACTGTATTTCCGAGTAAAAATCCACAATCTTACCTGAACACACTCTTCCAGGTCCATCTTTTCAAGCTCATGGCAATTCTAAAAAATACAAACAACCCAACATTATAGAAAAAACATTTAAAATATAGGAAAAAATTAAGGTCAAAAAAATAAATAGTATTAAATATACCAATGAAATCTCAAGAGCTTCAGAACTGGTGTCATTTTAATATCACTTCCTACCTTATTCCATTACTTACACTTTTTAAAAAGGCCTGTATCATAGTGAATTTCTCAATTATTCCACACTTAAAGTATCTAATATCTTAGAAGTCCAAAGGAATAAATTTCCTGAATATTCACTGAGATAATATAGAGATCCTTTCAACCAAAAATAATTTAATGAAAATGATTTCTTTGGAAGCACAGGAAGGGAATCTGTGTCTTAATCTAGTTATGCCAAGTGCTGCCCTCTGTTCCCTCCCCCATTAGTATTCCACTGAGCTGCCCTGAAAGCAAATGCCCTTCCTCGTGGTCCATTACACTGGTCAAAGATGGTATACTTTTAAATACTATTATACAGTGACTTAAAAGCCCCTTCATGTATTAATATCTTGTGAAGAATATAGAAAATCTCTTAAAATCTCTCCATTTAGATTAGGCTTACATGTTTCTTTCAACATTCATTCACCAGTTGCACACCAAATAACCAAGTAAATCTCTTTCACAAAGCACTAGGAAATGCCTGCTCAGTTTAACCTAGCATCTTATGAAAAGGTGGAAAATCAAGTCTCTTGAAGGAGTGTCATGCTCTCCAACCCATGTCTACCTTTCCAGAGCATTTGCCTGAAGCTTCAGCCCAAGAGTGCTCAGGAACACCAGCCACAGATGTATTCTCCCACATCCCATACCTCAATTTTCTGTCCCCTACATTTCCCTATGTTGCTCATTCTTCTGAAATTAAAAATCCTGAACAAAGCCTACAGAACCTGAAGAAAACACTTACCCTGGCCAGAGTGGTAAAGCCTACATCGGTTAATTGAGAACATCTTGCCACTTCTAATATTCTGTTAAAAAAACAAAGTGAAAGTCAACCCCTTGGTCCCTGAAAACTGGGTCTACTAAAAGAGCAAGAATTTAAGAAAACAACCTCCTATTCCCTAAGGTCTATGTAACACAGAATGACATTCACAGCTAAGCAAGTCTGTATACAGATCTTGCCATTCTCTTTCATGGAGTCATCAAAAAGTGGTCCTGTAAATATATTTCAGGGTGACGCAATCAGAAGAATATAATAGAAGCTTGTAGTTAATGCCAAAATGCATGATAAATGCATTAAAAAGCCTTTGTGATAGCATACTGCTTACCCCCAGAGGGCAGCCTGTTCCTAGAAAACAAAGGAAATGGAGATAAATACTCTGTTTCATCTTGCTGCTAAAGTAAATTATTCTCTTTTCCTATTTCACATGTAGGTTCACTAAGATTTAAACAGCTTTTAAAAATACGATGAAGGGATTGGTTAATCACAGGCCTGTCCCAAATAAGAAATTCCATATATATGAAAAAAAAATCCTTAAGCTTCCTGCCTCCTCCCACAGGCTTCCAGGGAGGCCCAGCAGAGAAGGAAGCTGAGCTGGCAGTCACTCTCCTATTCAGGAACTGCTGAACACAACCCTAAACACCAACCACAGGCTTGGGGAATCAAAAGTAGTAGCTCTTTTCTGTGCAAAGTCTGGTGGTGTCTGTATGATAGTACCGAAGAACACTGTTATGTTTGCTTACAAATTACTAAAAAAGTTAAAGCAAAACCATATAAAGGCCCATGGCCAGATCATTACAAAAAAGTTTTAAGAAAGTTTTTATTGGTTTACAATGATTGTTATAGGTAAGAAAAGTGGTTTTGTAGGTTTTGGAGCTAGACTGCCTGGGAGTGAACCCTTATTCCTGCCCTTACTAATTGTGCTTGAACTGTTTACTCGACCTCTTTGTGCTTTGATTTTCTCATCTATAACATAGAGGTGATAACAGTGCTTATATGGTGTTATGATGATTAAATGAATTAATATTTGTAAGTCGTTTACGGCTGACACGTTTAATATGTAAGTACAACGAAGCTTTGTTTTAAAGACCGAAAATCAATATGGGCTTGATGCCATGTGTCTGCTAACATAGCATTCTTAGTAAACATTCAGCCAATCTTGTACTCAGGTAGAGAAGAGGAGCCACAGAGAAATAAAGCTTGCTTTAAAACCATCAGTACAAAAGAGGAGTTGTTTTTTCGCTTTAAATATTCCCCGCTATGTACCTGACACATCATTACTACAATAGAATAGGTAGGCCTCTATAAATTTTATTCAGAAGGAAATTACATGAAAGCATTAATAAGAGAAAATGACTTTATTTCTTTTCTCAAGTAATGAGATAAAATGTTGGTATTTTAGTACTAGTTATATTCTAGTATGGACAGCAAGAAGTAGAAAATGAGGACTATTACCCCCAGGTTCAGGCCAATTACATGTAATCAAATGAGGTAGGAAGCAAGTAGGTGGGCATCTGAAAAGCTAGTAGTGGCCTTCTAGAGTCTACCTTAGAAATTTCAAGTTTCCAAGGAATGAGCATGAGTGGAGGCCGCTGCTCCTTTTCTCTGATTTTTTGAGATAAACAAGAAATGTTTACCTAAGCCGAGGGCAGTTCTGACCTAAAGCGTTCAGGATGGCATCTGTGATGTTGGAGCAGCCAGAGGCACAGAGGGACTGTAACTTATGGCACCCTCTGCATATAGTAATGAGACCTTCATCTGTGATTTGCTAAAAAAACAAGAGGGAAAAACCCATAGTTATCAGTAACTTAGCAGAAGATAAAGACAAAAAAAGTTACCTCTGTGAAGTAAGTGCCAAAAAGAAATAAAAGCAGATTTGATATTAATCACGTAGCAGACCTAAAAGAAAATGAACACTTTCTTCCTTCCTTCCAGTTCGTTTTGATTTAGTTTTCAAGAGAATCTGTGCTCATTGCTGGTGCAAAGGGAAGAAGCTATAATGGGGTTCTTTTAACCTAATGGGAGTAACAGGACTGGGAACAGCATGGGGTGCCTCTTGGTGTAGGTTCAATTAAATGATTTTAAAACCTAGAAAACAGATAAGAACAGCAGTATTTTAACAGTATAAACACATTTACAAGTTCAAATTGATACTAAGTTACTTTAACAACCTGTGGATGATGCTACTGCAGTCTTATATCAACCCTAGATCCATTTATTTCTAAATTTCAGTTTTATAATATAAAGACTATCCTAATTTAATGGAAACAGTTGTATCCAACACAAACTTTGTATGTTTCAAATTACTGTTTTAATTTTAAAATGAAAAAGAACACAGAAGATGTTACATTAAAAAAAAAAGATGTCATGTATAAATATCTTGTGTTGGATATGATCAACATTCTAATTTATCCCTATCTTGATAGATTCACTAATTTTGTGTAAGCCTCAGAATAAAGCTTTCCTGTCATCTCTGTTTAATCAAGCAGTGTTCTTCGGTTGTAAGGACAACTGAAACAAACAAACAAAAAACCCTCAAACTTTAAATATTCACTGCTTAAATCAGTACGCTCTCAGTATTGTAGAACACACAACTGAAAATGGATGCAAAGACAGATGCAAGATCTGTGGTAAGAATGAGTTGATAAGGCGCATATGCACAGGGAAGCGCTGTGAGGGCTGTGCTGCCTTTTCTCCTTCACGCTTTAAAGTCTGTAAGGCATTACTGAGGAAAAGAGATGAAGAAAGTCGTATTACCAATACTCATGATTTTTAAAAAGAGTAAAAATCTACTAAACTTTTATGTTTTCAAATTAGTCAAGAAAAAGAGACTGCATTAAGTATATACTTTGGTCACTTCAACAGTTTCGGGCAGAAACTTCAAGAAGTCTTATGAATGCTGAGAATCATTTCATCACATTGCACAGGAATGACAGATGGAATGACTCACGCCCTAAGATCTGGGTGAAGATAAACAGTAAAATAAACACATGACGGAGCTGGTTCTTTATGCCAGAGGGTAGAGGAAAGGAAACCAAAATGGTAAATGGTAGACATGGTATGTATGTAACATAAACATGTAATATCTGTGCATGTGTACATAAATAAAATCTGAAGATGTGTCAGTTTTTTCCTATCACTGTAAGATGACAGTTTCATGTTCACAAAAGTTGTGTAAGATCTTTCTTTCAGGCCAAATACTTTAGTTTCATAAATGAAAGTAGGCAAATTTCTGGTAGTTAGCAACTATGGGAATCAAAATATCATCTCCTTAACTCAGTCTCTAGGAGCATCTTAAACAGATCACTTTTAGCACCATTCCTGCAGTCTACGGGGTCGCACAGTCGAACACGACTGAAGCGACTTAGCAGCAGTAGCAGCTTAAGGGCTGGAAGGACAGGATGCTTAAACTGCACAAAACATGGCCCTATATGTGTCACCCTAAAATGACCACTGTGCTCTTAAGTCTCAAGTGACCAAAGAATAAACGGAAAGTATAATAACCAGAGGTTTAGCAAAAACAAGGAAAACCCTAACTTTTTTCACTGCAATGAGAGGCTCTTACTCCAAAGTAACACACATATGTAATTTTTAAAGCAAGAGAGGAAAGTTAAAGGTGTTCCGTCACTGTTCTAGGATCCTGACTAGTTTCAGTTAATTCTACGAGCAAAATCCAAAATCAAAATCTTTTTTGTGATAGACACAAAAAAGTTGATAGTCTAAATAAACAAATCAAATGTAAACTATAAATACTAATTGAGAATAATTTAAAGGGTATACTTTGCTTGTCATCTACTTATATCAGTGGTCCCCAATAGTCATGACTGATAGATCTTAAATTGATGTGACTGCAATTAATTTACCAAAAATATTTTAAAGACCAAAGTTTATGAATAATTTACTTCTAAAAGGTAAGTTTTCCTAAGTAGAAGAGAAAGGGGTGGGGTTATACTTGAGCTTACTTGGAATTCTGTATAAGCTACTCTCTATCTCATCTACGTCAAAGGCCCTAGGAGTGAGCAATGCTGAGCATGTAAAAAAGCATGATGTTTACTTGAATCCTCAGGGATGAAGTGGACAAACTACTCGTCATTATGACTGAAACTCTTAACATTACTGAAATGAATTACTAGCACAAAAGAGCGGTTGGAAGGACTGCTTACTAAGCAAGTCTGCAAGTTCAAAGTCACCAGTTCAGGACAGTGTGCACCTATGTACTTGAGAGCTTCATCTTCTAGCTAGAAAAATTAAAGAGAGAGAGAAAAAACTATTACTGATATTGTTTAGTATTTTAAAACTTTAAACTCTTAAAGGTTTAAGAGTGTACATACACACACAGAGTGTACACATTCATCAATACATTTTAAATGTAGCTAACCAAGTTTCAAATGATCATATAAAAGTGCAATTCATATGATTAGTACAGTTATTAGTCTTTGTCATCAGTTTGGGCCACATTAATTTCATATCACCAAACCAAGGGAAAGATAAACACTGCCTCGTGTTCATGGATATTTCTTCTGATAAATTAAATATGCTTCACAGAATTCTCTGGAAGGATTTTGAAACTAAAGTAACTTTCACATTTCTACACTCCATGTAAAGTTCCTTAACAAACTTTTGGGAGCAGGAGCTGAGAAAGGAATCTGCAGTTTATCTACTGCTGGAAGAGCACTGCTATGAGTACAGTGCTGAGACCAGATGGCAAGTAACTTGACTATAATGATGCATCCCAATCAATATTTTTCAGGGTTCCATAAATAACCAGAAGTTCAAGCTGTTGTTTTAAGGCAGTCATACTTTCGAAGCTCTGTTTGAAACAAAGGGAAATCCTCCCATTATGGTGAAAGAATGAGGGCATTAAAACAGAAACCAAGGCATGGTTTTAGCAACCATTAATTTAAAAAAGGGGGAATAAGAGCATAGCCCTACTTTGTCAGTCACTTCTAAACCCACTCTTGATCATTTCCTTCCACATGTTGTTACCATGTCAATTCCTTTTTTCCCCCCACTGTAAAACACTGAGATATTAAAAATTTTAATGACAAAATATGTTGGATTTGTGATGTGACTGGCAGAAAATAAGCATCAACACTATAAAATGTAGGTTGCTATAAACTCTGCACATCCAGCTCAAGGTCTCAGGAAGTGGACAACCTAGCATGTTTTCTTTTCAGATTAAATTACATGAAACCTTTCTTGCCAACAGCACCTGTTCTATATGATTTTGTCTCCTCATCTTTGCCTCTCCTCAAAAATTTTATCTTTGGTCAGGTGTTAATTCTTCTCCTTTTTTGGGGGCCGGGATGGGGGTGTGGGAAGGCCATGCTGCATGGCATGCATGATCTTAGTTCCTCAACCAGTGACTGAACCCATGCACCCTGGAGTGGAAGCGTGGCGTCCAAGGAATTCCCTCTTCTACTTTTTCACTCTAGGGAAAATACTTTAATTTTTGGTAAGCATGGGTTTTTGGTTAGTAACACACAACTACGTATCTCTCTAGCCAACATTTTGGGCTGCCCACCAAGCTCATGGCGCCTCTATCAATCTAAAATTAAGACAGGGAGTTATTATTACCTGTGTGCAGCCTTTTAAGAATAAGGCTTTAAGACCTCCACAGCCTCTCACTAGAGCTTGGATACCATCCTTGGTTACTTGGTCACACCAGGAAATGTTTAATTGCTCCAACAGTGGACATCCCTCACTTAGGAATAAAACAAAATGAAACAAACATGACTAAATCCAACTCTAAAGGCACCAATGTCTCATTTTATTGGTTATTCCATAACAACAAAAGGCACATTTATCAATGCTTGCGGTGTTCATGTGGGAGACACCACGAGGAGGACTAGCTCAAATCTACCTTAACAAGCTCAAGCACAATGCTGTTTTTCAGATATATTAAATTTTATGGAGCTTTATACTTTTCAAAATATATTCTTTCTGCACTTATCACAACTTTAACAGTCTCAGACAAGAAATGGAAATTAAGTGATTCATTCATTCAAGTTAACAGAGTAATTAATGAAGAATGAGATTCAATCTCAAATTTTTCAATCAAACAATTCAAGCACTTATAAAAGCATTAGTAATGAGGACACGGAAAATTTTCTTTTAAAAATTACAAAGGATCTGCAAAAATTTTCTTTTCTGGGACATATATAGGGTATATTTTACACAGGCTGAATTTAGGATATATGATATTAGATCTCTGCCTTCTATCAAATACTATTTCATTTTTTGATTTCACATTTAAACTATAGAAGAATCCCAAGCTTTAGGGCATTCTTTGGAAAATACTGCTTAGTTTTATAAATTAAAGCCAGGGATCTTGGTTCAAGTTCATTCTTCAGCATTAATAGTGTTACTTCAGGCAGTCACCTCACGAAGTCTGCCAAAGCCTCTCTTAGACCAAGATTAGCAATAGTCCTTCTATGTTCTCCTCAAATTGATGCATTCATTCTTACCCTGACACTTATTCCTCTGTAATAAAACATACTTGTGTCTTTTTTCTTCTTATAGACTCTGAGAAACTTAAGGGTAACTTATTCAGTTACCTCCCATGGTTGAATCACAATAACTGGGATTCAGAAGTGTTTTAGATTTTATCTGGAAAGTGTCTACCTCACAAGCTTTTCAAATAAATGAGCTCGTTTACATGAAGTGCTATAAACTATGAACACTGTTATACTACCTTATTTACTATACCAACCAGCCTTAGATATATGTGTTCTTAAGTATAGAAGAAGCCACATTTTCATATTACTTACACTCTACTTAACTAAATTTAATTTCTTCTTTTAATAGTTTAATTCTTATTATTCATAATGTAACTAATTCATGGGACCATAATCATTTATAAAAGGCTGATAAAAAAGTAAAAGTGCAAAGAGAATGGGCACTTCACCCTCCTTTTAAGAAATATCTTTTTGTAATGCAGTTTTAAAAATTACAATCACATTAAAACAATGAAAACCTACTGAGTGCTTACTACATACAGAATCCTGTGCTAAGCACTTCATTCATGTACAAACTACTATTCTGTTCAGAAATCCTAGTTACTGCTAGTCATTTCATCTGAATTTGTTCTATAATTTGGGCAAGTGGTAAAACAAAGGGTCAATTTTGAACCACAGTACATATCTATAAAACAAAAAGTTTCTTTCAATTCCAACTTAAATAAATAACGATTTGTTCTGATTATTGGACATTCTTGTTATAAGAAATTTACCTCAGAGCTTTTAGAGACATGTTTGTTATTGATGTACAGGAAGCCAAGTCAAGGTGCCTGAGTTTGGAACAAAACTTGCTAAGGCTAGTACATGTACTGAAAAAGGAGAAAATAATAAACAAATATGAACACAGTCTACTAAGCATATAATAATATTATACATAATTTTCAATAAACAAATAAGAACACATCTTTAGAATTTCATAAATGATTCTCAAATGTTACAAAAACTATAAAATTTCCATACCCCAAATATTAATAAAAAGTAGTTATAAATCCAGGGATCTTTAACGTTGAGGAAGAGGTAGGTTCTCAAAGGATAAAAAAAGTTGTGCTGTGTATAAGAATTTGCACAGGGGGAAGATCGTTCTTGATTCCCATTTGGAAACACTGATAGCTATTCACAGTGACTACATTTGTGCTGGTAAAAGATTTACAGGCATTTTGTAAATTCACAACACCAAAAAGCTAGCTAGAACATGCTAGCAAGTTGTGATACATGAAAACCAAAAGCTGTGTCTGCTCTTTCACTTAAATCTCCTTCTGTTCACGATAACCTTGTGCATGGCATTAACAAAATAATCAGAGTTTTGCAAGGTATACTGAGGATGGACCAGTGTTAGGTTGAAAGAAACTAAGTTATGTAATATTACTGCCTGCTTTCCTTTATGAATTTGTTAAAAGCTCTTTTCTCACAGTGGTCAAGTTCCTCATTTAAACTTTTTTTTCAGGTATGGAAAATCTCAAATATACTCTCAAGACTAACAGAGAATGCACATATACCATCATTAAACTCTGACATTTATCAATATTCTACTATTGCTATTTCATCTACTTCCTTCCTTTTTTTCCCTTGTTCCAATCTTTTAGAGGAAATCCAAGACATATTATTTCACCATATATTTCACCAAATATTTCAGACATATTTCTAACATATAAGGATTTTAATTCCTTAGTGTCTGACACCCAGTCCCAGTCTGTGTTCAACTTTTCCCAAATGTATCATAAATGCCTTTGTCAAACTTCCTCTTGTGGTTTTCTTCTGCAGTTTAGTAATGAACACTCTTTCTTGAACATAGCCAATCATCTCTTTCCTTGGTGAAACGTCTATCTAAGTGCTTAGGGCTTTTCTTACCAGTTGATTAATTTTCTTTTTTTGGGGCCACACTGTGTGGCATGTGGGATCTTTGTTCCCTGACCAAAGATCAAATCTGTGCCCCATGCAATGGATGTGCAGAGTCTTGACCACTGGACCACCAGGGAAGTCCCAGGCCTATTTTTAATTGGATTGCCTTGTTATTATTGACTGTAAGAATGTTCTCTGTATCAGTTCAGTTCAGTTCAGTTGCTCAGTGTCCGACTCTTTGTGATCCCATGGATGCAGCATGCCAGGCCTCCCTGTCCATCACCAACTCCCAGAGCTTACTCAAACTCATGTGCACTGAGTGAGTGATGCCATCCAACCATCTCATCCTCTGTCGTTCCCTTCTCCTCCTGCCCTCAATCTTTCCCAGCATCAGGGTCTTTTCAAATGTGTCACTTCTTCACATCAGATGGCCAAAGTATTGGAGTTTCAGCATCAGCATCAGTCCTTCCAATGAACACCCAGCACTGATCTCCTTTAGGATGGACTGGTTGGATCTCCTTGCAGTCCAAAGGACTCTCAAGAGTCTTCTCCAACGCCACAGTTCAAAAGCATCAATTCTTCAGTGCTCAGCTTTCTTTATAGTCCCAACTCTCACATCCATCCATACATGACTAGTGGAAAAACCATAGCCTTGACTAGACAGACCTTTGTTGGCAAAGTAATATCTCTGCTTTTTAATTTGCTGTCTAGGTTGGTCATAACTTTTCTCCCAAGGAGTAAGCATCTTTTAATTTCATGGCTGCAGTCACCATATGCAGTGATTTTGGAGCCCCCAAAAATAGTCTGCCACTGTTTCCACTGTTTCCCCAACTATTTGCCATGAAGTGATGGGACCAGGTGCCATGATCTTAGTTTTCTGAATGTTGAGCTTTAAGCCAACTTTTTCACTCTCCTCTTTCACTTTTATCAAGAGGCTCTTTAGTTCTTCTTCGCTTTTTGCCATAAGGGTGGTGTCATCTGCTATCTGAGGTTATTGATATTTCTCCCAGCAATCTTGATTCCAGCTTGTGCTTCATCCAGCCCAGTGTTTCTCATGATGTACTCTGCATATAAGTGAAATAAGAAGGGTGACAATATACAGCCTTGACATACTCCTTTCCCGGTTTGAAACCAGTCTGCTGTTTCACGTCCAGTTCTAACTGTTGCTTCCTGACCTGCATACAGGTTTCTCAAGAGGCAGGTCAGGTTATCTGGTATTCCCATCTCTTTCAGAATTTTCCACAGTTTGCGGTGACCCACACAGTCATAGGCTTTGGCATAGTCAATAAAGCAGAAATAGATGTTTTTTTGGAATTCTCTTGCTTTTTTGATAACCCAACGGATCTCTGGTTCCTCTGCCTTTTCTAAATCCAGCTTGAACATCTGGAAGTTTACGGTTCATGTACTGTTGAAACCTGGCTTGGAGAATTTTGAGCATTACTTTACCCGTGTGTGAGGTGAGTGCAATTGTGTGGTAGTTTGAGCATTCTTTGGCACTGCCTCTCTTTGGGGCTGGAAATGAAAACTGACCTTTTCCAGTCCTGTGGTCACTGCTGAGTTTTCCAGATTTGCTGGCATATTGAGTGCAGCACTTTCACAGCATCATCTTCTGGGATTTGAAATAGCTCAACTGGAATCCCATCACTTCCACTAGCTTTGTTCGTAGTGATGCCTCCTAAGGCCCACCTGACTTCACATTCCAGGATGTCTGGCTCTAGGTGAGTGATCATATCATCGTGATTATCTGGGTCATGAAGATCTTTTTTGTATAGTTCTTCTGTGTATTCTTGCCACCTCTTCTTAGTATCTTCTGCTTTCTCTATATATTCTTGATATATAATTTAATGGTTTTCAGTGTAGAAATCTGGTATTTCTTATTCTCAGTAGGTTTTTCATGGAAGCTTTTGATCATATTAAGGAAACTCCTTTCTATTCTTTGTTGTTTTTTTTCTGGTGGTGCCACTCAACTTGCAGGATCTTAGTTCCCCAATGAGGGAATGAACCTGCGCCCCAGCAGTGAAAGTACTGAGTCCTAACCATTTGAACCACCAGGAGATTCCCTGCTGAAAACTTTTATCATAAATGAGTGTAAAGAGTTTGTTATCTGCTTTTACTGCATCTAATGAAACATTAGTTAGTTCTACTATTGCATAGCAAATTACCTTAAAACTGAGCAGCTTAAAATAATGATTATTTATTATCTCAGTTTTCATGAGTCAGTAATATACGTGCACAGGCAGCACAGCAGGGTGACTTGGACTCAGGATCTCTCACAAGGCTACCATCAAGGTATACTAGCCACAGCTGGAATCATCTCAAAGGTAGCTCGATACTGATTCCCTTCCAAACTCATTTAGGTTAAGTGGAGGTTGGCAGACTTAAGATGACCCAATTCCAAGCTTCCCCATTTGGTTTTTGATAGAATTCAAGTTCTTGCTGGCTGATGGCCAGAGACCTCAGTTTCTTGCCACATGGGCCTCTCCACAGAGCTACTCACAAGAGGGCAGAATGCTTCCAGAGCTGGAGAAGAAAGTAGAGCAAGATAGAAGACACAGTCTTTTTGGAACCTAATCTCCAAAGTGATACCCAATCTCTTTTGCAGTACTCTATTGTTAGAAAATGAGACACTATGTCCCGTGTACACTCAAGGGGAGAAGATTACACAAAAGTGCAAACAGGAAGAGGCAGTGATTATTTGGGGACCAGTTTAGAAGCTGCCCATCACAATGAAAATGATCCTGTGGTTTTTGTCCTTTTAAATCTCAGCAGCTGCTTATTTTTGTATGTCCAGGAAGTCAAGAATGGTTTTGGCATTTTTAAATGGTTGAAAGAAAGTCAAAAGAAGATACTATTTTGTGACATGTGACATTAAACTATGTCTCAGCAACATGCGATAAAGTTTTGTTGGAGCAGAGCCATGTTCATTTGTTAATGTACTATCTGTGGCCACTTTGTAAAACACTGGCAGAGTTGACACTGACAGAGACTACAAGGCCAACAAAGCCTAAAATATTTCCTTATCCAGCCCTATACAGAAAAGTTTGTTGTTCTCTGCTTTATTCTAATTATTATGGAAAATTACATTAATTGATTTTCAGATGTTAAACCACACGTATTTCTGGGATAAATCCCACTTAGATAAGACCCAACCCTTTTATATGTTGCTGGATTCAGTTTGCTAATATTTTGTTAAGTATTTCTCCATCTGTGTCTGAGGAATATAGTAGACTTCCTTTTACTGTGATGTTTTTGCTTGGCTTTGGTATTAGAAAAATACTGGCCACATAGGACAAGTTATGAATTATTTCCTCTTATACTTTATGAGTGAGTTTGAGTATTAGTATTCTTCCTTCTTTTGATGGACTCACCAGTGAAGTCATATGGGCCTGCACTTTTTTTTTTTTTTGGGACAATTCTGAATTATTGTATTTACTTCTATAGATTTATTCAGACTGTTAATCTGTACCTTCCCAGGAGTTGGTCCATCTCACCTAGGTTGTCTGATTAAATTTATTTATATTACCTGACAAACATTTCATCTTATCTGCTTTTGACAATTTGAGTCTACCCTCTTATTTTCTTAGTCTAGGTTTATCAATTAAAAAAACTTTTTTCAATGATTATTTATTTTGTTACTGTTTTTGTTTCCTGTTTCACTGATATCCATTCTAATCTTTATTTTTTCCTTCTGCTTGCTTTGGGCTTTGCTCTTCTTTTTGCTAAGTTTTAAAAAACTTTATGTATTTATTTTTGGCTGTGATGGGTCTTTGTTGCTGCACGTGGGCTTCCTTTAACTGGGCAAGCAGGGGCTACTCTTCGCTGTGGTGTGCCGGCTTCTCACTGCTGTGGTGTCCCTTGTGGAGTATGGGCTCTAGCGTGAGCAGGCTTCAGTAGTCGCAGCGCACGGGCTTAGTTGGTCTGCGGTAGGTGGAATCTTCACGGACCAGGGATCAAACCCTCATCCCTTGCATTGGCAGGCAGATTCTTAACCAGTGGATCACCAGGGAAGTCCTTTTCTAATTTCTCAATGTTGAAGGCTGTTACTGATAAGAGCTTTCTCTCTTTCCTCTTTTGTGACACAGGATTGCAGAGCTGTATTACTATCTTGGCCACATCACATTAATGTTGGTAGCTTTTTATTTTCATTCAGTTCAAAATTACATAGAAGCATGATGCTGAATTTCCAAAGATTCTGTTGAGAATCTCTAGTTTAATTTTCTAGTTCTGGTCAAAGAATATATTTTGAATGATTTTAATCTTCTTAAATTAAGACTTATTTAGTAGCCCAATCTCTGCTCTATCCTAGAGAATGTTCCAAGTATGTATCTAAAGAACGTTGATTCTGTAATCATTGGGTGGATTGTTCTATCTGCACAGTATGCATTTTTCCATCTGTTTACTTTCAACCTATTTGTGTATTTCAATCTAAAGCTGTCTCTTACAGACAGCACAAGCTGGGTCTTGTTTTTTAATCCATACTGACAATTTGTCTTCTGGGTGAAGTGTTCAGTCTGTCCACATTTAATAAAAATTGTTGGTTTTTTAATCTTTTTTTTTTTTTTTTTTTTGTGGAGGGGTGGAAATATGCTGCATGGCATGTAGAATCTCAGCTCCCTGACCAGGGATGCCATCAGCAACCCCTGCATTGAAAGCATGGAGTCTTAGTCACTGGACAACCAAGGAAGTCCCAGTAAAATTATTGCATTTTCTCTCCCATTCTTTTTCTGTTTGTTTCATGCTTTCCTTAAGTTTGTTTTTCTGTCTCTCCTTTACTGTTTTCTTGTATCAGGTGTACTGTTTCAATTCCTCTGTTGATTTTTTTACCTTTTCCCTGAGTTATTTTCTTATAGTTTGCTCATAGAATACAATATGTATCTTAATTTACCACAATGTATTTCAGAACAGTAACTTAATTCTCACAAAAACATAAGCATTTTACTCCAATACGTAATGGTTCTCTTCTCTCTTTGTGCTATTATTTTCGCATGTTCTAACATATTTTATATATTACTCCTATAAATATCATAGACCTATCAATACTGTTGCTGTTCAGTTGCTCAGTCATGTCTGACTCTTTGTGACCCCATGAACTGCAGCATGTCAGGCTTACCTGTCATTCACCGTCTCCCAGAGCTTGCTCAAACTCATGTTCATTGAGTTGGTGATACCATCCAACCATCTCATCCTCTGTCGTCCCCTTCTCCTCCTGCCTTCAATCTTTCCCAGCATCAGGGTCTTTTCTAATGAGTCAGCTCTTCACATCAGGTGGCCAAAGTACTGGAGCTTCAACTTCAGCATCAGTCCTTCCAATGAATATTCAGGACTGATTTTCTTTAGGATTGACAGGTTTGACCTCCTTGCAGTCCAAGGGACTCTCAAGAGTCTTCTCCAACACCACAGTTCAAAAGCATCAATTCTTGGGTGCTCAGCCTTCTTTATGGTTGCCTTATTTAAGTTCTGGCAATTCTTCTTCAGTTCAGTTTCCCAGCAATTGTTCTTTCCGTTTTGGTTTTTCTTTGCCCAGCTTTGTGGGGTCTCAATATGTGCATATATAGTTTACTATTCAGCCAAATTTATGAAGATTTCTGTAGTCTTTTTTTGAGTAGCTTCCCTCTTTCCAGACACCTATTTGGTCATCCTGGTCTCCCAGAACTTTGATCTTTCTCTTCAAATCAGACAGAACTTTGTGCCCTGCTTGCATTCCTTCTTCTGTACCATTATCTCAAAAATGCCACCAAGCAGAAAGCCACGACAATCATAAGGCTCACCTCATTTGTTTCTCAGTTCTGCTCTGCATGTTGTCCAACATTTCAGACTGCTTGCTTTCTATGTTTTGTACAGTTTTAGAGCTGTTTATAGCAGGAGGGCAGTGACTGTTGTTATCAGAAACAGAGGTCTCCACTCTTGATTTTTAAAGTCTGTATCTTTTTTCTTTTAAACTATATTTAATATACTGCTAAAGTCACTAGAACATGCAAAATTCTGAACATTAACCTGTGGTTGATGATTTTAAGATATTTAGATTTATGAATTTAATGTGTTTATGTTAAAAGCTTTTGTTTTTCAGAAATGCTTATTTTAGTAATGCATGTTGGGACTTCCCTGGTGGAGCAGTAGATAAGAATCCTCCTGCCAATGCGGAGGACACGAGTTCCATCCCTGGCCTGAGAAGATCCCACATGTTGCAGAGCTACTAAACTCGTGTGCCACAACCAGTGAGCCTTCACTCCAGAGCCCTCAAGCCTGCATGCTGCAACTACTGAAGCCCGTGCCCAGAGCCTGTGCTCTGCAACGAGAGGCCACCACAATGAGAAATCCCCACACCATAACAAAGAGTATCCCCCACTTGCCACAACTAGAGAAAGGCTGCTCAAAAGCGACGAAGACTCAGTGTAAAAAAAGAAATGCATATTTACACTGTTAAGGAATTTTTCACAAAAAGATAAAATGAATAAGATAAAAGAGTGGGGGTATAGAGAAAACAAAACTAGCAATATTACTAAGTAATATCAAGTAACTTAAATTTTATTTTAAATTTTGAGGCAGAATTTGAGCCAAATTCCAAAATAAGCTTTTTGTTCCATTTCTAACTTCTAAAGTCGCTTTCTCTTTCTTGAAACATCATTTCTCTATGAAACCAAAATGAAATTTACTAAATATATTTAGCAGCCTGCGTTAAAAGCTAGTACAGGCAGGACATAATGGGCTATGACTTACCCTTCTAAAATATAAAATACTTACGCATCTGTAGTCTTTGTACACCCATTGAGATTCAGCACTTCAATGTTCCTACAGTTTTGTGCAAAGGTTCTTTACAGGAAAGAACAAAGTAAAGAGTCTGAGGCAAAATGTGCACAATTCTCAGCATTAAAAAAATAATAGAAGATACAAAACGGCAAACCTGGATATTAGTACAAAAAGTCATTAAGTTACGAATAAATTAATTTTCAACCATAAACTTTTAAACATCAATCTTTTTGTCAACCAAAGTTAAAATTATCCAAGCTTGAATTACACAAACAAACTTTACTCAAGGCTCCAAATGAACCATTTATAATAAGGGGAAGCTGGTTTTTGGGGGGGAGCATATGTTCTTGTTTTATTCCCAAAACCATACATCCCACTACTGGATATTGGTATGATAAGCAATGAATGTGTATCTGGGTTCAGAACAGCTTAAGAATATGAAAACTATCCCAGCGTTTTCTGGGTGAGATGCTGCTGTGTCTCATGTTGTTCTTTACTTCAATCAGTAAGATCAGTTAATGGGTAGTTATGTTTTTACCTTAAAGCATTGTCTCCTACTCCAAGACACCCACGAAGACTTAACTTTCGTAAAAAGCCCCCACACCTTTTTGAAATATTCTCCACTACCCGGCCCTGTAAAAAAGAGAAGATAGGTATACAAAAAGATAAGCCACCACATCTTGAAAAGAACATATTCTCATTATTAAAATGCTTCTAACTCGTTTAAACAACCTAATTAAATCAAATCAGCTTTCTTGGTCTATATAAAATATGCCTAAACTCTACATTGTTATTTATTTTGTTCATCTTTAAGATACTTTGTATTTGAGGAAATGGTGCTCTGTAGTTCTCTTATGTCACTGTATTATTGTTTCGGTACATTTACTATAGCACTCTAAATACAGCAGAGATTCAATGAACACTTAACAAAAGCTTGCTGAATGATTTTGTGGGTTATGTTGCTTTACACATTTACATCCATGAAAATAAAGAGAATTGGGAAAAACAAAAATCCACCATGTTGATGATACTTTCTGAAGATAATGGAAAGTTCATGTAAGGTTTCTTAAACTTCTTACATGAATCCTCAAGACAACTAAGCTCCATTAGTATGCTAAAAACAAAAACAAAAACCCAACCCAGTTGAAAAAAATCTAAACCTAAATCTTTCTTAATCCTTGTAACACAGTGAGGAAGCTATGATTTGCACTCTCCAGATGAGAGAACCAAGGACCACAGAGTTAAAATTCAGGTTAAAATAATATAAGCTTAAGCCATTCTCCATTTGAGAAAACAGGCAATACTAAGGCTGAAATATGAGGGAGAAATGAGAAGGGAAAAAAAAAATCTCTCCACAGCAAAAGTAATCCAATACATTTTTCTGGAGAATGAAAGAAAAACTTATCTGTAGGCTCTCCTAGAACCCAAAATGCTCATCAAGAAGAATTTATGCAAATATTATGCCTCAGTAAGTTCTTAACTCCACTTATTTTTCCATAAACGGATATAAAAAGGCTTCCTAAAAAGAGCAAACACAGGTCCATATTTCTACAACAAAAATAAAAACAAAAACTTAGTAATAAATAATTTACTATTATTTCAGTAAAATAATTTTGCTTATTCTCAAAAGCTGATCAAGTTCTTGGGGAACACTGCAGGCTCTCATGAAATTCGGATGCACTGAAATGAATGGTTTCTCTCTCCAGGGAAAGGAGATTTATATAGCTGAGGCTAATTCGTTCCATGCTGTAATTACATTCTAACAAGAGAAATGGGGCCACACACCACATAATTATACCTCAATATCCCTCTGGAAATCAAACAGGTCAATTCGCTGCCAGTTACTGCCATCCAAAGCTAGAACATTCCAGGCCTGTTTTGAAGAAAAAGACACAAAATGAGCAGAAGCTGAAATGAAGGGAAAAAGCCAGCCAAGTCCAAGTTCAAAAATCAACCTACTAATGATTGAAATTGTCCAAAAAAATGTCTCAGCACACCCATCATTAACTCCCAAAAGGTGAGTCTCATTTCTGATTCATGTTTTATTCTCTAAGTAGATTATCTCATAAATGAGTGGGTACAGAAATTAGCAGTTGTGAAAGATCTTACATTAGGGGGCTGGGGAAAGGACAGGTTGTAATAAGTACCACAGTCAGAGACTGTTTTCTAACTGGAATTTCTCATTTCAAAATGAGACGATCCAACTGGTGAAAAGCAAGTCTGTTACTCTAGGAACAAGGTGAGGAAGAAACCAAAAAAAGAAGATGGACTCTGAATGTACTGTTTTCAATACATATACCATGTTTGATAAAAATATCCTAATCCATAGCATCACTTGTTTGGATCTGAAACTGTGATCTGGGATTTACAAAAGACACTATCATTTCTCTGTATATGTGACAGAGACTTTAATGCTTTCCTCATTACCAATTAGCTCACTCAGGCATGTTTTCCAATTGGTTATCTTTCCTTTCAACTCAGTTCAATGGTAATACATTTCTTTAATTAGCTAAAGAGAGGCAAGAAAGCTTTTCAACTTTTCAGGATAAGGTGAAAAATGACTCCACAGTGTTAACTTGCTATGGATCATTCTGCATTGTATTTTAATCAGAAAGCCTTTAAAAGTTTTCCTTATTAAATTTAAAGTGTATGCAAAGTCTTAATCCTGTTAATTCATAAACTGAGAATATCATCTCCTTTTACAACAATTCAAAACACAGATTCGAAACACTAAAATTGTAAAAAGGAAACTGCAGGCACACTTTTAAGTCCCAGGAAACTGTCATACAACCAGCAAGACATATGCCAGGGGTACAGGAGAAAATAAAGTCATTATTCTAGAAATGTTTAAGGTTCTCTTAGGATTTCAATGTTACGTCTCATTTTGTGGCTTCATATTTTTCTAATTTTTTTTTCCTCCTTTTTTCTTTTAAAACATTTTATTTATCTTTCATTAGCTGTGCCGGGTGTTCATTGCTGTGTGGGCTTTTCCCTAGTTGCTGCAAGCGGGGGCTACTTTTAAGTTGCAGTGTGCGGGCTTCTCATTGTGGTGGCTTCTCCTGTTGCTGAGTACAGGCTCCAGGGCATACAGAATTCAACAGTTGTGCTTCCCGGGCTCCAGAGCACAGGCTCAGCAGTTGTGGTGCACAGGCTTAGTTGTTCTGTGGCATGTGGGATCTTCCTGGATCAGGGATCAAACCCATGTCTCCTGCACTGGCAGGCGGATTCTTTATCACTGATCCACGAGGGACGCCCCCAATGGGTTCTTAATGGCTCCATGGAAGACAAGAACTTGTAAAGATCATGTGTTCACTAGATTCATAGGCTAAATATACCTCTGGTTTGGCTGGATATTTCTCATTTCCTCACACTACTTTTTCCAGCAAGCAGGAAACATGCTAAACTGAGACTAAAATTAGGAATGACAGGTTTCTCTCCAGAGTTTTTTTTTAAAGCACATTAACAAAATACTTCAAGTGCGGAGAGTAACAGGCTAACTACTTATGAACCAACTGTACAGATTTAACAAAGACTGGCATTGTGCTTCCTTTTAAGTTAAAGCACATTAAGAAGGAAGAAGAACCTGAACATGAAAACGACAACTAAAACTCACTCAAATCAACACTCTTGAGATGAGACTCTGCTACTGAACAGGTTTAGACACCAGTATGGGCATTTTGTTTCTCAGTGATGACCTCAGCTTCAAATGTAGACAGAAAAGAAACCCCAACTCATTTGTACCAGCTATGACTACAGTAACGACTCAGGCACCAGGAACAGAAATGTCATGAATAGAAATAATCAAAACATGACCGCCTGTTTCCTAAACAGCTGATACAGTTTCAGTATGGCTTTTAGGATGTAGAAATTATATTAAAGTTAGCAAGATAACGTGAATTTTCTATATGCTAAGTTTAGTGCTTTTTTTTTTTTTCATGAGGAAATCGGTGTTGGAAACTTGAAGGAAAACCTGTCTTTACAAAGATAAATACTCTGATATAACCAACCATATTACATATTCAGCACCTACAACTATACCTGGCACATAGTAGGTTCTCAGTAAATATTTGTTGAACAATCAAAAAGCCATTGTCTATTTTATAAAAAGGTGGTAAATATATGTATTCACTCATTTTATTAATTATTATATATCTATATTACAAAAGAGACTAGGAATGGTTCATAATGTAATTTTCCCACAACAGAGATTCTATTCTTAGTATTAGCGGCAACAATAGGATTATGATATTTGGCTGTTTTGTCACAGTAATGTCAGTTGTCAAAAGTTTGTAAGTAAGAGTAATGCAGAAACTGACTTTGAGAAAGGAATTTGGTTTGTGCTATAATTTCTTAAAAATTAAATTCTAGTTATAACCTTTTGAGAAAAAAATACCAGGAGATGCCATGGGTGCAACAACATCCTTGGAAACATAACACACAACTACCATCTGAAGTAAATGGTTCGTCCGCTACAGAAGCTGATTATCATTAATGTCAGCAAGGAATCCTCTTCTAATCATGTCAGCCACTCTTACCCTGGAGACCTGAGCACAGCGACACAAGGTAACAACATCCAGAAAAGAAAATATCCTAAAAAGAGATGGAGAAAAACTTTACTATACATTATATGACAAAGGAGTTTCTCTTGATTTTTGCCTATAAATAATTGGCTGTTAACACATGCAGGAAAAGACAGAAGTCCTTTAAATAATCACACAAAAAGCTGAAGCAATTTATACTACCCATATAAAACATACGGGGAAAAAGTCATCTTTTACCTGATAATGTTATGTGTAAGTACAAGTTCAATCATTCACATCAAGGGATGATAAAATATTTCCAATACATTTTTTTAAAGTAAAAAATCCACACTATGATTATCAAAAGAAAGAGGCTAGGGGAGGGTTATCTTTATAAAGAATTTTACAGTTATGAAGGGAAAAAAATAAAATATTGGCAACACCTAAAAACTAGCAACTATAAAATGTTAAATTTCTATGTATTTAATTCCAATTTGGGAAATTGTAAAACTCATTTAACACATCAATGTCAGGAAACACCACCTAAATTTTTTCTTAGACAGTTTAGTAGTATTGTAGAGACTGTCTTAGAGAGTTTAATATTATTGAAGCATTACTTGAAATAATTAACTTGCCTAAAGAACGATAACTCTCTATACCATAAGCCACCCATAAAAACAGGTCAGAGCATTCTGGCAATAAAGTGAATGGGTCACTTGAGCTTCAAGGTCTCCTTACTCATGAATACCTTTAAAGGGCATTTTGATCTCAATAACAAGCGAAGCTCTTCTGCACGTGGCAAAAGGTACAATATAGCATGTACTTTATAACCTGCGGCGGATTCATTTTGATATATGGCAAAACCAATACAATATTGTAAAGTTAAAAAATAAAATAAAATAAAATAAAAATAAATAAAGATGATATTCCTTGAAATAGCTGGAGATACTGGAGTGTTACAAAATGGAAGTCAAGAAGCATCTGTCTGGAGATGAAGGCTACACTTTCTATTCCAAGTTACTGTAACAGAACAAACTATTTGGTGATTAGAGGCTGTCAATCACATTTTAGAACTTGGAATAAACTGAGTTAATAATTACATCAGACAGAAAAGTTATGTATATTCTGTAAATAAAGTTTTTTAAAACTATTTTTAAGTTTAGGTAATATACATAACATGAAACTTACCAGTTAACCACTTTTAAATGTACAGTTCAATGGTATGAAGTATATTCACACTGCTGCACAACCACCACCACCACCAGCCATCTCAACAACTTTCTCATTTTCCCAAACTGAAACTCTATACACAGTGAACAGTGACTCCTCACTTCCCTTTCCCCAGCTCCTGACAACCACCACTCTGCTTTGTTTCTCTATGAATTTAACTACTCCACATACTTCATATGAGTGGAATCATCTAGTATCTGCCTTTTTGTTACAGGCTTCTTATTTCATGTCTTCAAGGTTCACCCATGCTGTTGAACGTATCTGAACTACCTTTTTAAAAGCTGAATAATATTCCAATGTATACATATACCATATTTTCTACATCTGTCCATAGATGGAAAGTGAACACCTTTCTTGATCCCTTGAGGTGACCCTGCTACAACCCTGATGGCTCTCTTTAATAAAATAAAATTTCCATATTTTTAAATACTGATTACAAACTCCATTCCCAAATAAATACATACACTATGAATCTAGGTACCTCAATTCCTAAAACAGTAAGTTTACCTAATGCAACAAACCTTCCTACAGTGCTTAATGCTGCTGCTTTTCACTGTCATCCACTATATACTATCGTTTTTGTGGAACTTCCTCAAGATCCCATTTCTGCCAAATCACCAGTAATCCCTAAGTAATTTGCATAAATATAATGTTACACATGGCAGGGACACAGGAGAGAAATTTTAGATAATGGATCCTCGTTAGACTAGGTTTAGTAACCTTTCAACAGAAAGGTTCTCCACAAAATAAAGCATAATAGACAGACATGAAACCTCAGGTTAGAGGTCAAATGTAGATCTAGGAGACTCTCTGAAGCACATATCCCAACAATCATAATTCCATTCTTAGAAAGTACTATCTGGGGTTCTAATGTCAAAATTCCCTTGAGTTGGCTTTTCACCTGGGTTTGACATTATGCTACATTAAAGAGAGAAAGAAGACAAATACAGTCTCTGTGCCCCTCTATGGCAATACTAGTTTGGACTTTCCAGTCCTGATTTTGACTCCTAGTAAGACAGATATGATAAGCTTCTGTGCTTGAAAGTGAAAGTCGCTCAGTCATCTCCGACTCTTTGTGACCCCATGGAATTCTCAGGCCAGAATACTGGAGTGGGTAGCCTTTCCCTTCTCTAGGGGATCTTCCCAACCCAGGGATCGAACCCAGGTCTCCTACATTGCAGGCAGATTCTTTACCAACTGAGCTATCAGGGAAGCCTAAGATGGAGTGATAAGCCTCTGTGCTTAAACCCCTTCAACCACCCCGCAGTCTGTCTAAATGTCTGCTATTATTTAGTAACTTCTGACTTCTACTTATCCTAGGAGATAAGGAGAGACAATTACCTTTAGAAACCCAAATATATGGACTGATGGGATAAGCTGCTAGAGTTTCAGTTACAGAGACTGGGTGCTGGAGGAGGGGAGAGGCCAGTTGGTGAGGATGGTGAAGAGGAGGTTCACAGAGAGCATTTATCCTTCTAAATATGGTTAACATTAATTTAAACTAAAAAAATCACTATAATTTTAAGTATGCATTTGTAGGATAAGTCAAGGTGAAACAATACTGCTATTTTTATATGACAGGCAAGAACAGTAAAACTACATTATACTGCTTTTCATCATCTTCAGGCTTGGTACTTTACACTGCAACCCTTTACACAATTCCTTCTTGAGGATACCTATTAGCCGTAATCAGAATGGTTATGATCAAAGAGATAAGAAAACTGAGGGCGAATGAAAGGTCTGTTACTATTGAAGCATTCTGCTTGACTGGTTCAATAAAAGTCTTTCCCCATCTTTTATCAAGAGATTGTTGAAAAACTGGCCTAGCTTTAGGCCACCCAAATTTAGGTAAAGTAGGCCTCATCTTCCCCATTCAAGCAAAAAGACTTTGGCTAGGTTTCTGAAATATAATGCGGAGATGTTAGGGTCTAATTATAAGTAGATGTTATTGCCATATGAAAAAAAAAAGATGTGCATGGTCCTATAGAAGGTAGAATTTCTGAGTGCGGAGCCCAGATATCTGCAGAAAAAAACAATTTCTCCAGGTGATTCTTATGAATATTATATAAAGGTGATAATTTATGATTTTCAAAAACATTTATAAAAGATGTGCAATTCAGATATTTTTAAAGCAAACTGCAGACAACTACACCTTCATGTTTTTAACCCCTTGATCATGGACTGAAATACACCAGGGTAGAGAGATGACAACAGTGAATAACAGCAAAGCCTTTTCATTAATTTACAAATTCAAATCTCTAGATGAAGAGGAATTTTTTTGGTTAATCCACATCCACTAACAAAAAATAAATGTCAAAGATGGCATCTGCCTGAGTTTGAGATCTAATACTCAAAAGAAGTCAAAGTCAAGAATCATTCTTTAGTCAGAACTCGTTTTTAAGATTCAAAAAGAAGGATGGGGTTGGGGCAGAAAGGAAGGACAGATCTCCTGTTGGACAGATCTATCTGGTCTCTGATCATGTTTTTTTTATAAACTCAGAAATAAACAAAATTCGGTTCTACTTCTGGTCATGGCTGAGTAAGTTTCCACTGGACTAACTTTCTAGATACAACATCAAATTGTGAACGTAAAAACAACCATCTGAAGGCAACAGAGATGAACAAATGCAGGCAGTTATTAAAGGGGAAAAGGGAACAACAAGCGACTCTGCAGGTGTTTTGTTTTTTTCATGGGTTTTATTCTGAGGACAGGTTGTACTTGGGGCTCTTAGAACTTGAATAGAAACCTGTGAAGGGGAATCAAGAGCAGAGTCTGAAGCAACCATAGGCAAGAGGAAGTGAGTGGAGAAAGAAAGTTAGAATGATGTGAGGGAGCACAAATTCCGTCCAAACCCCCAAGAGACCTGACTACTATGTGTGGTGGAAACACTCCAAGCTGCTAAATTTAGAAGAACTGAACTTGCATTTCAGGGGCCACCCACAACATGGGACACAAAGTTTGTAGGCTGGGGACAGCCAAGTTACCTATCTGCTAAAAATAAACAAATGAATACATTCAGTAAAACTCCAAACTGAATACACAGAGATGAATAAAATGAACTAAAATATTTTAAATGAATAATGTAAAAAAAAGAGAACCAAGGTAACTTTTGAACTCTGTATTTTCTGTATATCACCAGGAAAAAGACCAAAAACAAACGAACTCATACCGAAAAACTATAAATAATGAACTCTAATTAGATTCCTCAGAGTGTAATGGGTTATTTCATGTGCAATCTAAGATTGAGTATATAAGTAATTATATTGTAGACAGAGTCATATTTCTCCCTTAGAGAAGAAGAGTTGTATTACACCCATAAATAGGGAAAGGAGAGCTAAAATGAGCCTTAAGGTATTAGACTAGGATTGGAGGTGTTAGTATAAACTGGTTATGTAAGAGAATTGTCATGTTTAATTTATCTGTTCATCTATATATAGATACAGATATAAAATTGCATAAAGATGTGTTCATGCACTACCCACCTCCAAACATGTATTTCTTAGCTCCATCTGATGAGAAGATCTACAAGCAATGATGTCCAGTAGCAATAAACATAGGTAGGGTAGAGATCTTAGTTTCTAAATACCATTCTCCACTCAAAATCATCCCTGAGCTCCTTGCAAAAATGTCTGATTCCAGGACTGGGTCAGGAAAAGTACAAGAAGATCCTAGAGTATCTTGTGCCAAAAAACAAGGATATATTCAAAGAATGACGGGACATATTCAAAGAACATAGAATATAACCATAAGGACTCCCACTGGCTAAATTTGAAACATTTTGAGCAGAAAACAAATGGGATTACCACACACGGAATAAAATAGGAATTCATGAGTATATATTGATGTTACTAAAGAAAGGAAAAAATGGGATAGAAGGGAAAACTCTTCTTTAGAGAATTCCAACTAGTAAAATGTATAAGTAAAGATGGAATTAGAGAATCACCATTTGGTAACCACAACAGTAATAACTGTTTCAAGGAAGAAACAAAAACTTTAACTGACTGAGTTAAAGTTTGATGAGAAACAAGATATTCACACAGTCTCAAAGTATTTCACCACAGGACACTTACTAATGATAAGGGGGAAAATGGTAACATTACAGTGGAGAAATCTGGCAGATACCACCTTAACCTGATGATCAAAGTTAACATCAACAGTAATAGGGCAAACAGACATCTTATGCTTATGATATGAACAATGAGGGAGCCTCCCAGGTGGTGCTAGTGGTAAAGAACCCACCTGCCAATGCAGGAGACATAAGAGATGTGGGCTCGATCCCTGGGCCAGGAAGATCCCCTGGAGGAGGGCAGGGCAATGCACTTCAGCATTCTTGCCTGGAGAATCCCATGGACAGAGGAACCTGGCGGGCTGCAGTCCATAGGGTCACAAAGAGTCGGCCATGACTGAAGTGATTAGCACGGCACAGCACATGAACAATGAGAAGAATACTACCTAGCTTCTGCGGTATTCCTACAAAACTGTGCCAACTGAATTTACTCATGAAGGACATTCTGTAAAGAATCTTCAAAACTGCCAATGGCTACAAAAGACAAAGAAAGACTGAAGGCCTCTTCAAAATTAAAACCAGCTGAAGAGAAGTGACAAGTTAATGCAACCTGTGATCTTGGACTGCAACTTGAATCAGAAAGAAAAATATTTTTTCTTGCCTTGTACTACAAAGAACACAAAGAACAGGATCATGCATAGGTTAACTGGTAAAATAGGGATAAGGTCTATAGACTACATAATAGTATCACATCAACGTGTATTTAGAAATTACAGTAATTTCAATTACTGTACTGTGTTTATCAATGAGAAAGTCTTTGATTTTAGAAAATTCACACTGAAGTCTTGGGTAAAAAGTATGGTTTGCAACTTAACCCAAATAGTTAAGAAAAAATAATGTAAGTACAGTCAAAGGTTAACATTTGAGGAATCCAAGTAAAAGTTTTATGGAATTTCTTTGAACTACTTCTGAATCTTTTCAGTAAATCTAAAATAATCCAAAAACACAAAGAGGAAAAAAAGAAGTAAAAAATATGTTAAAACTCAAAGGAGTTGCAAGAAGTAAAAATACAAACAATAACCACTGGCTTAGTATCAGCTATATACATCTAATTGGGTCATCTTGTATTTTGCAAGCTAACTCCTGCACCCAAGCCTTGAACAATAACACAATTAACACACAGAAAACACAAACTTAAGGAAACAAAGAGATAAAGATTATTGTCCAAATAATGTTTTCTTCTAGGGTTATATTCCTAGGATACTCATGCTCCTTTGTCCTCAAGATGGCCCCAATCTTGACAGAGTCATGATTTTAGGGCTATTAAAAACTGGCCCCACAATATCAAGCTGAGCCTGCTTGGAGTTCATGTACTAGGATGTGTAATGATAGGAAGACAAAAATGACTTGAAAAAAAATAGTATGTTCACATAGTCAAGTGGCTCTCAGTCTCAAAAGACAAACAGCTTTATGTCCACATACATAAATAACCTACACAAAGGCAATGTGCCTAATATGTATCTTATTAATAGTCCATCACTACCAAGATATCAGGGCTTCCCTCCTGGCTCAGCTGGTAAAGAATGTGCCTGCAATGTGAGAGACCTGGGTTTGATCCCTGGGTTGGGAAGATCCCCTGGAGAAGGGAACGGCTCCCCACTCCAGTATTTTAGCCTGGAGAATTCCATGGACTGTGTAGTCCATGGGGTCACAAAGAGTCGGACACGACTGAGCAACTTTCACCAAGACAACAAGGCAAGAGTGGAGAGTTGTTACTAGCTAAGAAAATGTGGAGCCAACCAAGAGCTGAAGTCTCTAAGAGAACTAAAATAAAACAGCCAATTCACTCCCCAAGAGTATTTTGTTACTGCTGTTGTAGTTCCTCCAGGCAATGGAGTGTTAGGCTTGGAAATATTAAAACAGCAAAATGGCAGGACCTCCCTGGTGGTCCAGTGGTTAGGACTTGCTTCCACTGCAGGGGGCAAAGGTTCCATCCCTGGTTGGAGAACTAAGATCCCGCATGCCACATGGCACAGCCAAAAAAAAAAGGGCAATTATGAAGAAACACGCAAACCAGGCAAGAGATGAAGTTTGAGACAGGCAGCATCCAATTTATTAACGGACTGTATATGCAAAGTTCGTGAATTCTCCAATATAAACAATATCACAAAGAAGAGTTTGTTTGCCAGGCAAGCCTTAGGGGGAAAAAGTCCTAAACTACAATACTATGTATTATGCAAAAGAGCCTGAGCTTCAAATCTTGTAGCATACCTGAATCAAAAACCCTTTGCCTCTGACCACAAAGAGGAAACAATAATCTCATCTGAAACGCTCTTCTTCTTTACTCTCCTGCAACATCCAGTTGATCACTACTTACCCCTTTATGACTCAGCTAAGGTCTCATTTCCTTGGAAGCATCTTCTGAACTCTCTAAGGTTGGCTGCAATGTCCTACACGTGAGCTTTGCTCTAGGCCAACCTCCACTATACCTTTATATTGATTATTTTCCTGTCAGTCTTTTCTACTACTCGCTGAGTTTCCTGAGGACAAAAAGTCCCGTTTGTTTCTATATCCAACATAATGATTGGTACACTGCATGTCTCCTACTATAGTAAGGTTTAAGGCAATTCCAGCTATGTAATATTCCAGAAAATGCAAAACTATGGAGATCAAAAAATAAGTGGTTGCCTGGGATAAGACCCTGGTGCTAGGAAAGACTGAAGGCAGGAGGAGAAGGGAACGAGAGAGGACTAAATGGCTGGATGGCATCATCGACTCAATGAGTTTGAGCAAGCTCTGGGTGATGGTGAACGACAGGGAAGCCAGGCTGCAGTCCATGGAGTTGCAAAGAGTTGAATGCGACTGAGTGACTGAACAACAACAAGGGATGAAAAGTGAGAGAGATAAACAGGCAGAGCAGAAAGGATTTTGACAGCAGTAAAAACACTATGTATGATATTGTAATGATGGATATGTTATTACACATTTGTACAAACCCATAAAATCTATGGAGAAGGAAATGGCAATCCACTCCAGTACTCTTGCCTGGAAAATCCCAAGGACAGAGGAGCCTGGTAGGCTACAGTCCATGGGGTCGCAAAGAGTCAGACACGACTGAGCGACTTCGCTTCACCTCATAAAATCTACAACACCAAGAGTGAACCTTAAGGTAAACTACAGACTTAAGATAATTATAAGGTGAAGAAAGTAGGGAAAACCACTAGACCATTCAGGTATGACCTAAATCAAATCCCTTATGATTATACAGTGCAAGTGAGAAATAGATTTAAGGGCCTAGATCTGATAGAGTGCCTGATGAACTATGGAATGAGGTTCATGACACTGTACAGGAGACAGGGATCAAGACCATCCCCATGGAAAAGAAATGCAAAAAAGCAAAATGGCTGTCTGGGGAGGGCTTACAAATAGCTGTGAAAAGAAGAGAAGTGAAAAGCAAAGGAGAAAAGGAAAGATATAAGCATCTAAATGCAGAGTTCCAAAGAAAAGCAAGAAGAAATAAGAAAGCCTTCCTCAGCAATCAATGCAAAGAAATAGAGGAAAACAACAGAATGGGAAAGACTAGAGATCTCTTGAAGAAAATTAGAGATACCAAGGGAACATTTCATGCAAAGATGGGCTCAAAATGGTATAGACCTAACAGAAGCAGAAGATATTAAGAAGCGGTGGCAAGAATACACAGAAGAACTATACAAAAAAGATCTTCACGACCCAGATAATCACAATGGTGTGATCACTGACCTAGAGCCAGACATCCTGGAATGTGAAGGCAGGTGGGCCTTAGGAAGCATCACTACGATCAAAGCTAGTGGAGGTGATGGAATTCCAGGTGAGCTATTTCAAATCCTGAAAGATGATGCTGTGAAAGTGCTGCACTCAACATGCCAGCAAATCTGGAAAACTCAGCAGTGGCCACAGGACTGGAAAAGGTCAGTTTTCATTCCAATCCCAAAGAAAGGCAATGCCAAAGAATGCTCAAACTACCGCACAATTGCACTCATCTCACACGCTAGTAAAGTAATGCTCAAAATCCTCCAAGCCAGGCTTCAGCAATACGTGAACCGTGAACTTCCTGATGTTCAAGCTGGTTTTAGAAAAGGCAGAGGAACCAGAGATCAAATTGCCAACATCCACTGGATCATGGAAAAAGCAAGAGAGTTCCAGAAAAACATCTATTTCTGCTTTATTGACTATGCCAAAGCCTTTGACTGTGTGGATCACAATAAACTGTGGAAAATTCAAGAGATGGGAATACCAGACCACCTGACCTGTCTCTTGAGAAATCTGTATGCAGGTCAGGAAGCAACAGTTAGAACTGGACATGGAACAACAGACTGGTTCCAAATAGGATAAGGAGTACGTCAAGGCTGTATATTGTCACCTTGCTTATTTAACTTATATGCAGAGTACATTATGAGAAACACTGGACTGGAAGAAACACAAGCTGGAATCAAGATTGCTGGGAGAAATATCAATAACCTCAGATATGCAGATGACACCACCCTTCTGGCAGAAAGTGAAGAGGAACTAAAAAGCCTCTTGATGAAGGTGAAAGTGTAGAGTGAAAAAGTTGGCTTAAAGCTCAACATTCAGAAAACAAAGATCATGGCATCCTGTCCCATCACTTCATGGGAAATAGATGGGGAAACAGTGAAAACAGTGTCGGACTTTATTTTTTGGGGCTCCAGAATCACTGCAGATGTTGACTGCAGCCATGAAATTAAAAGACGCTTACCCCTTGGAAGGAAAGTTATGACCAACCTAGCCAGCATATTCAAAAGCAGAGACATTACTTTGCCAACAAAGGTTTGTCTAGTCAAGGCTATGGTTTTTCCTGTGGTCATGTATGGATGTGAGAGTTGGACTGTGAAGAAGTCTGAGCGCCGAAGAATTGATGCTTTTGAACTGTGGTGCTGGAGAAGACTCTTCAGAGTCCCTTGGACTGCAAGGAGATCCAACCAGTCCATTCTGAAGGAGATCAGCCCAGGGATTTCTTTGGAAGGAATGATGCTAAAGCTGAAACTCCAGTACTTTGGCCACCTCATGCGAAGAGTTGACTCATTGGAAAAGACTCTGATGCTGGGAGGGATTGGGGGCAGGAGGAGAAGGGGACGACAGAGGATGAGATGGCTGGATGGCATCACTGACTCGATGGATGAGTCTGAGTGAACTCCGGGAGTTGGTGATGGACAGGGAGGCCTGGCGTGCTGCGATTCATGGGGTCGCAAAGAGTCGGACACGACTGAGCGACTGAACTGAACTGAAGGTGTTAATATAGGTTCATCTTTGGCAAACAAACAAATAAACAAAAAACATTCTGGTGGGTTATGTTGATAATGGGGGTTGAGGCCTGCATGTGTGAAGGGGCACGTGAGAAACCTCTGTACCTTCCTCTTATGTCACTGTAAACCTAAAACTGCTCTACAGAAACAAATCCTTTAAAAGAAAGAAAGAAAGGTGAAGACTACAAAGGACAAGAATGTGGCCTTATTACTGAACTTCAGCATTCTGCTAATGTAGAATAAAAATATACGTCTTTTATTCTCTCACCAAGGAAACTGCAGTAGCAAACTCAAATGAAAATGCATCATACATACATGGTATGGGAAAAAACAGCCTAAACGTATGCTTATGTTTTTAAAGAGTCATATATGTAACTGTGTTAAAAATTACTGTGTTAAAAATCGGTATGAAACAAAATGTATCACCTGAACCCCTGCCCCCCCCAAAGGTTTAAGGGGACATAATTTATTTTTTGATATCTCGTGGCTTTTATAAAGAACATCAATTATCATTCTATTCAGTGAAATCCTCACAAGTAACTAAGTGACTAAAAATACTTCTCTTCATTAAATAAACAACCCTGTACTGTAATATTTTTGAATGTTACTATTAATTTTTAATTGATGTAACACTGATTTATAACACTGTATAAGTCTCATGTGTAAAACACTGGATTTCTACTTCTGTATACCCTACAACATGCTCACCACCCAAAATTTATTTTCCATTAATTCACCATACAGTTGACCCCCTTTATACCTTTCCCACCACCCTTTCTCATCTGGGAACCACTACTCGTCTCAATCCTACATGTTTGTTTTTGTTGGTTTTCTTTTTTTTTCTTTCTTGTTTTCTTTCCTTTTTTAAGCCACACTGTGCAGCACACAGAATCTCTGTTCTCCGACCAGATGCCCCCTGAACTGGAAGCTCAGAGCTTTAAACAGTGAACCACCAGAAAAGTCTGCTTTTAAAATTAGTTTTTATATATTCTCTCTTATTGTCAGATTGCTAATAATAAACTCAGTGGACCCTCTATCAACATAACTCTTCTGATCCCATATTTACTGATATTCATAATTGAATTTGTGTTAACCGTGTTTAACGAAAAAAATAAAGAGTAAATGGGAACTGAGAAATGGCTGGCATGTATCCTTTAAGTAAAATGCACATTTGATCTTCCAGCTTGCTTTCTGTTTCTCTGATTTGTTCTGGATAATCGAGAAGACTAGAAAACGAAATGGTCAGTAAGAGCAATATTGTTTTTCTGTTCTTTGATTCAGGAACATCTGCCAATGCATCTTAAAGGTGAGAGATGATCACTTTTGGTAGTCTGAGTATCTAGTCACATCATTTTACGGTCTATGAGTAAAAAATAGAATTAACAGTAATATACATGACACTTTATTGCACTTCCTATGTGCTGGGCACTCTTTCTAGTAAGCACTTCATATGTATCAACCATTGGATCCTTGTTTGTTGTTGTTTAGTTGCCAAGTCGTGTCCAAATCTTTCAAGACTCCATGGACTGTAACTCGCCATTTCTTTCCCCGGGGGATCTTCTCAATCCAGGGATTGAACCTGCCTCTCCTGCACTGGCAGGCAAAGTCTTTACCACCAAGTCACTAGGGAGGATTTTAGTACCTTCCTAAAAGGTAGTTACTAAAATCTTCAGTTTACAGCTAATAAATGACAAAATGCAGGTGTTGAGATTTCAGAGCTGATGTTCCTAACCATTATGCCCTTAAAAGTAAGAAAACATACTCCCCCATCCACCCTGAACTCCTGGCAATTAAAGTGAATGAAAATACTAGATATTATCAGTGTTGTAAGCTTCCTGGAATAGAATATAATAAGACAGCATGTATACAGAAAAGAGTTAACATAGCAGGCCTATCCTTGTTAGAAAGGCCCTTCAAATGTTGCTTGCACTGTTGCATCTTGGATGGCATCTGAGAATTTGGATTGCAGAGGTTTCCCACTATTCCCTGATAAGCTTCCCTGGTAGACATTTTACTTTTCTGTTGTAACTTATTTTTGGAGGAATTAAGCACACCCTGTGTGACTCCACTGGGAAAGGACTCTTAAAGGCAAAACCTGGTTTCCTATTTCACTCCATTCAGCCTTTTTTTTTTAGTGAAACAAGTGAAGTTTTATTTACTAGGAGGAAAAGAGTACAATACATTGGACAGACATACGGGCAGACTTTGCTTTGTATCTTTTCCCTATAATAAATCATAGCTATAAGTATGACTATATGCTGAGCCTTGAGTCCTCCCAGAAAATCATCAAACTTAGGAGTACTCCAGGGGACCCAATACAGCATGATTATTTAGACAAACAACTCCAGCCAATTCATTCTTTCCATCTAACTTCAGAAAATTCATCTACCAACTCATATATACACATAACATATTACATGATAATTATGAGTCAACACCCCAAAAGTTGAAAAATTAATGAAAAAAGTTTCAGATTCTTGTAAATAATGATAATCCTCATTCTGAAACTTCATTCTGTTTCATAGCTAAAAGGGCATGTGTGGATTCAAACAGTCTTACTTACGACTCCTGTTATTTTTAAAGTTATTAATATCATCCTCAGAAGGAATCCTGAGAAACGAGTCACTTTACATTAGCTCTTGGAAAACAGAAGAGTCTCTGTCTTATAAACATTGACATTCATTTTTCAAGAGGTACTCCTAAAGATATGCACATGGTTCTGCTCTGAAAGGAAGTACTGTCAATTCTGCTAACTGAATTTCACATTATGCAAGCAGTGGATTCCAGCCTGCTGGAGCATTACTAATAAACTTTGTTTCAAAAGGAAAGGAAGAAAATCACTAAGTTAAAGTAAACTACAGCTAAGAAAAAACAAGAACACTTCCTTAATTCATTGGTAAATTGGCTGTGGCTCTGAACTTGGCCCTAGCAACACAAGTTTTCCCCTTGTAGACTGATACATGTTGCACCAAATAATGTAATGTGTAACTTAAAAAGCTAACCAAGCCAAATAGTCCATGCTACTTATTAAACTGTATTTTTTAAAACAGCTAATACACAGACATGGTATGAAATTCCAAATACACACACCCACAAATTTAGAAGCCACACAAAAAATCTGACCAATAAGTAACGACAGTAACAGTATAACTCATAAAATAAAACACATATCCAGAAGTCTATACCGTTATAAATAACTGAATAAATAAACATAACAGATGTGAATGGTCTTCCTTACAGTAGAATTCTAATTAATAAATACAGGAAGAATTATGAAAATATAAAACCACGGCAAACATAACAATAGTAACTGTTTCAGGTAACATCAATGGAGGCTAAAATTAGTGGACAAAAATGAGTAACAACACATAGGCTTAACAAATCTCCCACAAGATATTTATCAGGCTATTTAAATTTCCTAAGGAAATATTACATTTAATGAATTTCAAAAAAATTACAAATACCCTGGACAGAATTCATTAATATTTACACTAACTAATTGGCTCCCTGTTTAGTGTAATTTCAAAGATATCACAAAATTTTCTATTTGGTTTCATTGGTTTAAACAAAAAGTTGACCCACTGCCTAAAAGAGAAATCAGTCAAGCCATAGCCTCAGGTAATGGTAAGAAAAAGCCACTGAGATTCAGGAGTTGTTGTGGTAACAAAAACTGGTTGATATAGGAATTCCTCTTTATCCAGTCTTCCCCCCAGTACTATCCGTTTTAGCAACTATAGGCCTTACAGTTCATCAACAGTTAACAGAGCAAAGTCAAAATAGTGACTAAATCAAAACCACAGTGAGATATTAACACTCCCCTATGGCTATTATCAAGAAGATAAGAAATAACAAGTGTTGGTGAGGATGTGGAGAAAAGAGAATCCTCATACACAGTTGGTGTGAATGTAAATTGGTACAGACGTTACAGAAAACAGTATGAGATTCTTAAGTAAAGATAGATCTACCATATAATCTTAGCAATCTTCAGCAATACGTGAACTGTGAATTTCCAGATGTTCAAGCTGGTTTTAGAAAAGGCAGAGGAATAGAGATTAAATTGCCAACATCTGCTGGATCATTGAAAAAGCAAGAGAGTTCCAGAAAAACATCTATTTCTGCTTTATTGACTATGCCAAAGCCTTTGACTGTGTGGATCACAATAAACTGTGGAAAATTCTGAAAGAGATGGGAATACCAGACCACCTGACCTGCCTCTTCAGAGACCTATGTGCAGGTCAGGAAGCAACAGTTAGAACTGGACATGGAACAACAGACTGGTTCCAAATAGGATAAGGAGTACGTGAAGGCTGTATATTGTCACCCTGCTTATTTAACTTATATGCAGAGTACATCATGAGAAACGCTGAGCTGGAAGAAGCACAAGATTCTAAAAGAAGCTAAAACAGTAACAACAAAAAATCCAACAAATTTTTAACTATGGGTTGTGATGGATATTACCTAGATTTACCATGGTGATAATTTTGCAATATATTATTTTTTGCTGCATATGTTATTATTGTTTTTTTGCTGCACCATGTGGGATCCAGGATCTTAGTTCCCAACCAGGATTGAACCTGTACCCTCAGCAGTGGAAGCATGGAGTCTTAGCCACTGGACCACCATTTTGCAATATATACAAATATCAAATCATTATGTTGTATACCTGAAACTAATAGATTATATGTCAATTATATCTAAAAAAGGAAAAGAGGGGAGGGAGTGGGAGGGGAATGAGAAATGGTGTCTAAAGTTAGAAAGGGCCAGGGCAGGCAATGGTGCAGTGTAAAGAATTACAGAAGATGTTATCCGTGTTACCCTCATTTCTTGCCTACATTTCTTTAATAGCCTTCTTATTGCTTTCCACTCAAATCTCCCAATCTGGCTGGCACACAGTACCCAGGCTAATGCTTTAAAAATATAAACCAGATCATATTATTCCCCTGCCACAACATGAGAGGTCTTGTAGACCACTGTAAGGAATCTGAGTTTCATGACAAAAACAGAAAAACTCTAATAAAAACATAAACACAGTATGATCGCTTAGTCATAGCTGACCCTTTGCTGCCCCATGGACTGTAGCCTGCTAGGCTCCTCTGTCCATGGAATTTTCCAGGCAAGAGTACTAGAGTGGGTTGCCATTTCCCACTCCAGGGGATCTTCCCAAACCAAGGATCGAACCTGCGTCTCTTGAGTCTCCTGCATTGGCAGGGAGCACTACCCGGGAAGCCCAATATTAAAAATAAGTGTGTCTTAACGTACTCAGTTTATGGTAACAATGAAGAACATAACCTGTTTTAAATATATTCTTCTTTAAGATAGCTAAAATTTCACTGAAATTTATGGCATACTCAAAGATATTCAGAGTGCATTTTCCAATGGCTCTGGTAGTCTAGGATGTTTTTTCAACTGTAGTCAACCAGCTCGTATGTATGTTTTACTTTCATGGAAAAAATCCATTTCAAGTTCAATTCAGTTCTTTTTTTTTTTTTTTTTCCCTTAGCATTTTCAAAGTTTAAGTCCTAGGATTTAATCCCTGCTTCCAAGGATCTTGCAATCTAGTGGAGGACTCAGCATGCAAATACTTAGGAATGCCAGAAATACTCTTTACCAGCACTAGAGTGAGATATTTTTCATCCTGAAGCAGGGACCGGTTATGGGCTAGACAGCAGTTCCAGTTATGACCAAGAAGATGCCCCTGAGCACAGTAACTTCTAACATTTTGCAAAGACAATGTGCTTTTTTCAGTCATGCTATTCTAATAAAATCCCGAGTGTAACAGAGGAAAGTTTCAAGCAACTTTTTAAAAGGCTGTAATTCCTAGGATAAGACTGTTTAATAAAGGCATCAATAAATTTTAAAATTCAGATCATCCAGATCCTAAAGATACACAAAAATGAGCAAAAACTCTTAAGATTATTTTAAACAGGCAAATGTGATACAAAACAAAAAAAAACATCATAAAGTTAGACTTACCGTAATAGGAGTTCTTTGGGAAGTTTTTTATTGATTACAGCTTCATCGCTACTTGAGAACATCTGCAAAAACAAAATCATTGTGTCAAGTGCTACTTAACATTTTATTATGTTTAACTCAACAGTTTAGACTACCACCTGGTAGCTCAGACGGTAAAGCATCTGCCTACAATGTGGGAGACCCGGGTTCGATCCCTGGGTAGGGAAGATCCCCTGGAGAAGGAAATGGCAACTCACGCCAGTTCTCTTGCCTGGACCAAGGAGCCTGGTAGGCTACAGTCCATGGGGTCACAAAGAGTCGGACACGACTGAGTGACTTCACTTCAACAGTTTAGAGGTAATCCTCTTAGGAGAGAAGAGAATAACCACAATGGATGTTATAAACCAAAGTCATATTTTCAGAAACTCTTTAGGCTAAAAAATGTCTGAGACATTTAATTTGCTCTCTATCATTATCTTTAGAAAAAAATTAACTAATAGCAGCCAGAAGGATGACATTATGTGCCAGGTGCTATTTTTAGTCTTTTTTATGTATTAATGTATTGAATCTTCTTATGACCCTTAATCTTCATTTTACATATAAGGGAACTGAGGTACAAAAAGTTTACTTGCTTAAAATTGTATCAGTACAGAGTGACCATTTGAAAAACCTTAAGGCAAGGTTATTTTCCATATCTAACTCATATTTATTTGTTCATGGAGTTGTTCAGAAACCTAGGATAGGGAACATTCTCTTTCAAGTTTTATGAATCATGCAGAAAACTAATAATGCTTCATAACCACAACCATATGCATTCTGGATGCACAAAGGATCATTCAAATTAATGAAATAACTCACAATGGGTACTTTTAAACAGACCCACAATTTCTTCCACTATAAGCTTTCTAGTAAGCTACATTAAAAATAAAATACCTATATATCCAATAAAAAGTCAGGAAAGACAACACACATGTCACTGAAACTGAGGAGTATGTTCAGTCCCTGCTATTAAGTATCACATAGATGCCTCTTGACTTCACGAAGTGAACATTTACTGAACATCTTGTAAGTATTAGGCACCTTTCCAGGCAAATAAAGAGAAAGACAGTAAGATGTTATTTCTGTACTTAAGGGTTTCCTCCTCTACAATGAAAAACACAGAAATAAGCAAATACTAAATTTGGACTGGCATCAAGGAGATAAGCTAGAAATATGTTAAAATTATAGTTGAAGTAAAAGATGATACAGATCTCTAAGATTATAGAAAATGAAAAAAAAAAGGTGGAGAAAAAAGGAATTTTAAAGAAGCTACAGAATTGCTGATGGAAAGCTGGATCATCTACTAAGTCTCAGTGTAGCAAATACACTATGTTATACTAAAGCTACTGACTGACAATCACATGCTTTAGGAAATTACCTGACATCAAAGAAAAATCTGCTTCCCTAAAATCTCTATCCATTAATGCAAGTTACTAAGAAAAAAATCATACTCCTTTTTGGTAAAACAGTCTTTCAAAATGAAGTCATCACACTTCCTCCTAAACAAATCTCAAATTTCACAGTTTCTAATTTTCTAAGACTCTTGACTATTATGATTATTCATTTTTTTTTGGCCACACCATGCAGGATTTTAGTTTCCCCCAGCAGGGACCCAACACACGCCCCCTGCAGTGGAAGCATGGAGTCTTAACCAGTGCACTGCTAGGGAAGTTCCATCATCATTCTCCTCTAGGTACACTTACGGGAAAGAATGCATGAAGGAGTTATAAAGTGTACCCTGAATAATCTAGGGTTGATGACATAAATAGCAATATCTTGCAAAGACAGCTAAATGTATCAAAAGTTGACACCTGCCTGGGGGACTTCTTAGCATACAACATGTATCTTAAGCTTGAGATCTCTGGAAAAAATTAAATTTTTAAGTATAAAATATCACTAAAGCACCCAATATAACAGACTATACCCAACTCAAATCCACAAAATATAAAAGATAATCACTTTTATAGTAGAAATGCTGAACTCTATCTTGTATATCCAAAGTATTTAATTGAATACCCAGCAAGGCACTTTCTGCTCACTTGAATATAGACAATAATTAAACTGATAAAAAAATATAAATCCGCTAGGTATTGTTCACACAACTTGTACAACTCTAGATTTTAAAAAAAAAAAAAAGGAACAAAAATCAAAAAAATTTCCCCCTAAGTTAGCCTAAATGGGCTTCCCTAGTAGCTCAGTTGGTAAAGAATCTGCCTGCATTGCAGGAGACCCCAGTTTGATTCCTGGGTCAGGAAGATCCCCTGGAGAAGGGAACGGCTACCCACTCCACTATTCTGGCCGGGAGAATTCCATGGACTATATACTCCATGGGGTTGCAAAGAGTCGGACACGACTGAGTGACTTTCACTTCACTTCTTCAGCCTAAATAGGCCAAACGCTGTTGTGTCTATATGAACATGAGATATATGAAAAAGGAAAGAAGAAAAGGAATAGTGTCTGGGAGTACCTGGGAAAAGATCATGTGTATAAGACACCAGTCCAGATTTATACTTGCCTCCTCTTCCTTCTGCATACATGTATCCTACTCCAAGTAGAGAAAGATCAGTGGCTCACAAACTGTGGTCAAATAACTGCATCAGCATCACACAGGACCTTGTTAGAAATGCAAGTTCTTGGGTTGTACCCCAGATCTACAGCATCAGAAACAGGGTGCCAGATGTGGTGGAGGGAAAAGAGAGGCAACCTGTATTTTAACAAGCCCTCCAGGTGATACTGATGCTTCCTGAAGTCTGAGAATCAATGGACCAGAAAAAAAGGATTGAGGACCCCAGAACTTATGAAATCATAGTTCTAACACACAGTCAGAATATTTTATTATTTAAAGTGACATAGCAATGGAACTTAGAAAATAATCCTAGAGGTAGACACACATTAATTTTAGATGTTTTCTAGGAAATTCAAATGGCTTCCACTCTAGTTCATGATACTGTTTATAAAGTAAATACTTCACAGAAGCAATAGAATGTTTTAGACATCTTACTATTTCAGCTGAATCCAAACTCTAGATTTCTCATACAACATATAAAGATGTCAAAACCAATTAGACCAAGGATATAATTAATTAGAAAAATCTGTGAAGGTTTTAGATATTATTGTTTTAGAGAAGTCACTGTTTAAACATCTGACATTCTTAATGTGTGGATATACAGTGTTAGTTGCTCAGTCATGTCCAACTCTTTGTGATCCCATGGACTATAGCCACCAGGCTCTGCTGTCCATAGAATTCTCCAGGCAAGAATATTGGAGTGGGTTGCCATTCCCTTCTCCAGACGATCTTCTAGACTCAGGGACTGAACCCACATCTCCTGCACTGCAGGCAAATTCTTCACCATCTGAGTCATCAGGGATATATAATTACATATTTTAATAATCTGTCTGCAAACAATTACAAGGATGTGGGGATGGGGGTGGTGGGGGAACATGAGAGCAACTATAGTATTCTCTCTCAATTATTTGTTTCAAGATAGGACATCATCCCTTAAACAGACACTGTAACAGCCCTCCTGTTACAGGGAGGGACATTCTTATATATTTATATAAGGGATATAAATATATCCCTTGTATATAGGGATAGGACATTCTTATATATTCAGGTTTTTAAAAATCTAAGTGATTTGGTTTGTCATACATTAACATTTATTACTGCTTTGTATAAAACTGTAATCGTTTTTCTATAAATTACCTAGTTAAGAAATATAATTGTGAAACTACTTTTTATAAACTGTAATTATAACAAAGAGCTCCAGAATAGTATGAAGAAGCATTTTTTGGCTATTATTTTAGCTTTCCTGATCAGTTTTGAAATCTTTGGCAAACTTTGGGAATTAGTTTACTAAAATAATGAATTTAAATGCTCATCACACAACAAAGACATTGGAAACCAATTCAAGAGGTTTTAAATCCAGGATCTGAGTGGGAAATGGCAACTGGGTTTAATAAAGGAAATAGGAAAAGAAACACTTTCTCAACAGTGACCCCTGCTGATTAAAAGTAAAGTATAGTTAGCAAAGAAGCCTGCTTACAGTTAACTATACTTTACTTTTAATCTCTTTGACAAGTGGTGCTGGGAAATCTGGTCAACCACTTGTAAAAGAATGAAACTAGAACACTTTCTAACACCATACACAAAAATAAACTCAAAATGGATTAAAGATCTCAACGTAAGACCAGAAACTATAAAACTCCTAGAGGAGAACATAGGCAAAACACTCTCTGACATACATCACAGCAGGATCCTCTATGACCCACCTCCCAGAATATTGGAAATAAAAGCAAAAATAAACAAATGGGACCTAATTAACCTTAAAAGCTTCTGCACATCAAAGGAACTATTAGCAAGGTGAAAAGACAGCCTTCAGAATGGGAGAAGATAATAGCAAATGAAGCAACTGACAAACAACTAATCTCGAGAATATACAAGCAACTCCTACAGCTCAACTCCAGAAAAATAAAGGACCCAATCAAAAAATGGGCCAAAGAACTAAATAGACATTTCTCCAAAGAAGACATACAGATGGCTAACAAACACATGAAAAGATGCTCAACATCACTCATTATCAGAGAAATGCAAATCAAAACCACTATGAGGTACCATTTCACACCAGTCAGAATGGCTGCCATCCAAAAGTCTACAAGTAATAAATGCTGGAGAGGGTGTGGAGAAAAGGGAACCCTCTTACACTGTTGGTGGGAATGCAAACTAGTACAGCCACTATGGAGAACAGTGTGGAGATTCCTTAAAAAACTGGAAACAGAACTGCCTTATGATCCAGCAATCCCACTGCTGGGCATACACACTGAGGAAACCAGAAGGGAAAGAGACACGTGTACCCCAATGTTCATCGCAGCACTGTTTATAATAGCCAGGACATGGAAGCAACCTAGATGTCCATCAGCAGATGAATGGATAAGAAAGCTGTGGTACATACACACAATGGAGTATTACTCAGCCATTAAAAAGAATACATTTGAATCAGTTCTAATGAGGTGGATGAAACTGGAGCCTATTATACAGAGTGAAGTAAGCCAGAAAGAAAAACACCAATACAGTATACTAACGCATATATATGGAATTTAGAAAGATGGTAACAATAACCCTGTGTACGAGACAGCAGAAGAGACACTGATGTATAGAACAGTCTTATGGACTCTGTGAGAGAGGGAGAGGGTGGGAAGATTTGGGAGAATGGCATTGAAACATGTAAAATATCATGTATGAAACGAGTTGCCAGTCCAGGTTCGATGCACGATACTGGATGCTTGGGGCTGGTGCACTGGGACGACCCAGGGGGATGGAATGGGGAGGGAGGAGGGAGGAGGGTTCAGGATGGGGAACACATGTATACCTGTGGCAGATTCATTTTGATATTTGGCAAAACTAATACAATTATGTAAAAATTTAAAAATAAAATAAAATAAAAGTAAAGTATAGCTAACAACTCCAAAACCCAGAAATTAAAAGGTCTGACCTATATTAGTCAATTATAGAGGAAATAAAAGTTTAACACGCATTTTGGCCAGATTACTAGTATCCCCCAATATCCTTTCTACACGTCTAGAGTAACAGAACTCCCAGTTTTTAGCTAACACATGGCTGTGTGGAAAGACGACTTTATTTTCCATTACGTTCTGGCCAATGGGATATAAGAAAAAGTGATGTGTACAGTATCAGGGGGCTTGGACTGTCCTTAATGAGAGAGGGTGTGCCCCTTCTTTATTCCTTCCTCAATTATGCTGTGTGAAATGTGGTCAGGATGACTGAACTCCATCTTGTATCATGAAGCTGAAGACTACAGTTTAGAGATAAGCAGAAAACTAGAAAAAGCCTGCAGATGACTACAGAGACACCATACTTCTGGACTTACATATAAGAGAAAAATAAACTATAATATTTAAGTCATTTAATTCAGTTGCACAATACTGAATGTATTGTACACTTTAAAAAGTACAGGGTGGCAATTTTTATATGTATTTTTCCACAATTAAAAATTTTTAAGATTCTTTTTTCACATTTTAAAGTTTCTGAATTTAGGAATCATCTTACAATCAAAATCAAAAGCTTTTTTGTGTGTGATATATAAAATAATGATACATTTTATAAATAGCAGCAACTTTTAATTACAGATAGCAATTACAGTATGATCAAGAGGAGGAAAACAGAACTAAAATAAGAACGAAGGACCACATGCTTCTCTTCAAACAGGCTCTGTGCTTTTTGTTCATGTTATCTTCTCTAGAGCACCCGTGCAACCAAACTTGCCTATTCTGTCAACAGAAATCGATTAACGCCCACTGGACATGTTATCTGTGTCATGAAACCTTTTCCAATCATCCTAACTGGATGTGACTGTTCCCTTCTCAGATAAAATCCCAAAGCACCCTGGGCTGGTATGGTGTCCAATATATCAGACTTTAAGCTCTGATATAATGACGAAGGGGGCCTTGTCCGTTTAGTTCATCACAGTACAGTCAGTAAACAACACAATGCCTATAAATTCCTGAACCAATGAATGTCATTTTTACTAAACAGATCAGGAAATATTTTTTGACTGTAAATTTACAGCAGACCTCCATGCTTTGTTCACTTCGTATCTATCTCGGTGGTGGAGGGGAGGGGAAGGGAGACAAAGGAAAAGGAGGGATATGGTTGGGAAGGGAGATGAGAGGAGGGGAGGGAAAAAGAAATTTAATAAACTGAATGTTACTCTAAATTCATCAAATAACGTGCAAATGACATGAAATTATTTCAGCAACAGATTGAATAACATTACAAAATATAACAATAATATTATAAAATATAACAAGTAAAACACATGAAGAAAAAAGTTTGGATACTCAACTTATATCCCCCTTCCTTAAAAAAAAGTTGTAATAATTGCAAAGTTTTCACTGGTATGGTATTTCATCTGTATACAGAAATTTTAGCAGCTTTATTAGGGCATAATTCACATAGCATAAAATTCACTGGTTTTCAGTGTACACTGCAATGATTTTTAGTAAATTTACAAAGCCATCAAACCATCACTACTACTCAGTTTTGATGAATTCCAACATCCCCAAAATATCATTCACGCCCATCAGCAATCAATCTTTAAGTAACTACTCATCTGCTTTCTGTCTCTGTAGATTTTCCTTTATGAGCATTAAAAAAAATAGAATCATAAAATAATGCAATTTTTTGGACGTGGCTTCTTTTATTCTGTGTGTTTTTGAAGTTCATCTATGTTGTAGCATGTACTAGTAGTTCATTCCTTTTTATTGTTGAATAGTATTCCAGCGTATGAAATTACAAATTTTGTTTATTCATTCCTAGCTAACAACATTTGAATTGTTACACCTGCTTTGGGTTGAAATAGGTTCCCATTTCTCTTGGATAAAATCTAAAATGGAGAGTTTATGGCTTGTATCATATGGTTAAGTTTATTTTAAACTTTTAAATTGATATCCAAAGTAGCTGTACCATTTTATATTCCCACCAGCAACGTATAAGATTTCCAGTCTGTCCGTATCTTACCATCCAGGGCATTTGGGATCTCCAAGCAGGGATCGAACCCTGCAATGGAAACAAGGAGTCTTAACCACTGGACCTCTATGGAAGTCTCATGTTGACTTTATTTCAGCTAGTCTAATTTATTTTGGGGGGCTCTAAAATCACTGCAGATGGTGACTGCAGCCATGAAATTAAAAGACGCTTGCTCCTTGGAAAGAAAATTATGACCAACCTAGACAGCATATTAAAAAGCAGAGACATTACTTTGCCAACAAAGGTCCATCTAGTCAAGGCTATGGTTTTTCCAGTGGTCATGTATGGATGTGAGTGTTGGACTATAAAGAGGGCTGAGCACAGAAGAATTGATGCTTTTGAACTGTGGTGTTGGAGAAGACTCTTGAGTCCCTTGGACTGCAAGGAGGTCAAACCAGTCCATCCTAAAGGAAATCAGTCCTGGGTGTTCATTGGAAGGACTGATGTTGAAGCTGAAACTCCCATACTTGGCACCACCTGATGCGAAGAGCTGGCTCATTTGAAAAGACCCTGATGTTGGGAAAGACTGAAGGCAGGAGGAGAAGGGGAGCACAAGGTGAGATGGTTAGATTGCATCACCGACTCAATGGACATGAGTTTGGGTAAACTCCGGGAGTTGGTGATGGACAGGGAGGCCTGGCGTGCTGCAGTTCATGGGGTCGCAAAGAGTCGGACACGACTGAGCGACTGAACTGAACTGAATGGGGTGTTATTATGGTACCAATTTGCGTCTCCGTAATTACTAATGCTGTTGGGCATCTTTTCATGTGCTTTTTGGCCGTTCAAATGACTTCTTGGGTGAAATGTGCATTCAAATCATTTACCCTTTTGAGTTGTTTTATTTCTTAGATTTAGGGGCTCTTTATACTAATATATTTTGAATACACATTCATTATCTACTCTATGACTTGTAAATATTTTCTCCCATTCTGTGTTATTTCTATTTCTTAATGGTGTCTTTCAAAGAATAGTTTTTTAAAAAAGAGTATTTTTAATTTTGAAAGGTCCAATTTATCTTTTTTTTTTAAACAGATAATACTTTTGATATCATATATGTGAACTTTGCCAAACCAAAGGTTATGCAGTTGTTTTATAATTCAGAAAAATTTAAAGCCATGCCTAGCTGACTCAACCAGACACAATGGCCTCTAAGCAGCTAGAAGGAATATATGCCACAGCAGACAGACACAACCAAAGTAGGGAGAGGTCTGTCTTAAAAAGAGTTATAATGATGTAGCTTTTGGGACATGGAATAATACAAATCAGATTCATAGAAAATCCCAGAAATTTTAAAGGAAGTTGTACCTGCTGGGTACAACTACAACAAGGGACAGTGACTATTTAAAGTGAAAGGAGACCTCTGGACTCCCAACTTTCTGTAGGGAGGGAGTACCCTGAGGTATTTCTTATGTAAAAGGAGAACCTCTCAGAAAGCAGTGTTAAGAGCTCATGACGCAGTACTAAGAATCACAGAGAACAGTGGATTAGGGAACCATTCCCAAGAAGTAGAACTGGGCCCCAGTCAAGGCACATTTCCTGCTCCTGTGTTACCACAAGTCAGATCCAACTGTTTGCCAACACTTGAGAGGCAAGGTTGGTGGAAAGGAAAATGCTTTATTTCAGAAGCAGGCAACCAGGGGACAGAGTAGACTCATGTCAAAAGGCCAACTTACCACTGACAATCAGTGGGCAAGAGGTTTGTTTGTTTTTTTTTTAATTGAATTATTAGACCCCAGCCTCAGATATCCAATTTATTTGGCTATCTGATTTATTTAGTTTGGGATGGGTTGTTCACTGGTACTTTTAAAAAACATTTATTTTTGGGTTGTGGTAGGTTTAGTTGTGGCATGCAAGATCTTTCATTGCAGCGTGCAAGCTTCTCTCTAGCTGCTATAGCACCCAGGCTCAACAGTTGTGGCACTCGAGCTTAGTTGCCCTGCAGCACGTGCAATCTTGTTCCCCAACCAAGGATCAAACCCACATTCCCTGTGTTACAAGGCAGATTCTAAACCACTAGGCCACCAGGGAAGTGCCTAGGCAAGAGCTTTTGAAGGAGAGTTTCAGGTGTGTTTATAGGCCAAGGCAGGGGGCTACAGTCAGCTCTGACAGGCATCTTGAAATTGGTTATGCAGTGGTCCCGTCAGTGCCATCTTGATTTTATTGCCCATGAAGAAGAACTTAAGGCCCTTGACTTTGCTTAATAACTGAACAATTATTGGTTTTGTTTGTTTTCCTTTGCTTCTGCATTTTCTTGATTCTCTGTTAAACTTACACTTCAGCTAAACATTTTCTACAGACAAAAGGCAGGCAGAGGACATGGGGGAGAAGGAACACAGGGTTCTGCTCTGTTTTAGCTGCAGTATGTGACCCTGACAACATGTCTACTACATTTCAGGGCTGATGCGTGCATTTGTGTGTGCTAAGTTGCTTCAGTCGTGTACGACTCTTTGTGACCTTATAACCATAGCTCAGCTAGCTCCATTGTCCATGAGATTCTCCAGGCAAGAATACTGGAGTGGGTTGCCATGCCCTCTTCCAAGGATCTTCCTGATCCAGGAGTTGAACCTGAGTCTCTTATGTCTCCTGCACTGGCAGGCACGTTCCTTAACACTAGTGCCGCCTGGGAAGCCCTTGCCTCCTGTTACTCCCCCTTTTTTGGGGGAATATATTACCGTTATTTTATCTTTGTGAATAACAGTGTATGTTGAGTGTATGGGGCAGATAACTTTTCTTTTTAGTTCACAAGTCTCTGGATCAAGAGGAACTGCAGGTAAGTACCCTCAGTTCAGTTCAGTTCAGTTGCTCAGTTGAGTCTGACTCTTTGGGACCTCATGGACTGCAGCATGCCAGGCTTCCCTGACCATCACCAACTCCTGAAGTTTACTCAAACTCACGTCCATGGAGTCGGTGATGTCATCCAACCATCTCATCCTCTGTCACCCTCTTCTCCCACCTTCAATCTTTCCCAGTCTCAGGGTCTTTTCAAAAGAGTCAGTTCTTCGCATCAGTACCCTCATCCACCTCTAAATTTGATACTGATGATAAATTACAGGTATTCACCACTGTTTATTTACACTTTTTAATTTTTACAGGTTATTTGTCTTTGGAGAAGATTTTGGAGGTCTTGGGAGAGAATGCTTTGCATGTGACAAGAATGTGAATCACTGGAGCCAAAGGGCAGACCATGGTAGAACATTATAATAAGGGCCTCCAAAGAATCTTATCTCCTTGCTACAATACCCTTTGGCAATGGGGTTTTGCTGTACCTCCCTTCAATAAGTGGAGTCTATTTTCCCACCCTTTGCATCCAAATTCACGTGATTTTTGATCTGACCAAAACAAAAAGCAAACAAACAAAAAAAACAGTGTGTGTGTGAACATAACACTGATTTCCAAGTAAGCCTTAATGGAAACTTTAATTCTTGAAACACTCCTGCTAGTATGTTAGAAAGCCCAAGATAACCTTCTGCATGATGACAGGCCTTGTGGAAAAAGAGTACCAGCTGACAGTGACACCAAGATCTCAGACGGTAAGTGAGGCCATCTTAGATGCTCAAGCCCCTGCCAAGCCACCAGAGGACTGCAGCCTTGCCAGTGATCTTTTTGAGTGACTAGCAGAAGAACTGCCAGGCTGGATAACTGTTTCAAGCCACTAAGTTTCAGAGTGGTTGTTAGATAGCAAAAGCTGTGAAAACAGGTTCTCCATTTAAAAAGTGTATGACTTGTGATCTAAATTTCAAAGATTTGAATAAAATTAGAGATATACAGAAGTAGCCCAACATAGGTAAAATCTTTTGCTGGGAAGAAAATTTCTGGGAGAGATTAAGGATAAACTGCCATAGAGAAGTCCAGAGTTGAAGCTGCAGAGTTTTTTTAAACAATTTTTTCCTATAAGTAATTTTTACTGATTATGCGATTCCCTCACTCAACCAACACCAGATGTTTTTCCAATTGGTTAGATTTTCTTGCCAAAATCTTAAGAGGAAAAACATTTTTGTATGGCTAAATAAACCTAAAACCAAATAAGTATGTAATTCCTCCACCCAACATCTTGTCCTTAGTAGAAACACAATTGCTTTTTAGAAGCAAACTGCTGCCAGTGCATTACCATCTCATGACTAAATTTATCCTAAAAAAGAAATCTGTAGATAAAAGCACCGATGAAGGGATACATTTAGAAAACAGATACATTACTTAACAGGTCAAACTTTCTGCTTTGGATGCCTTCTAACATCCAAGATTTTCTTTTATCCTGACTTCTGCTTATTTAACCAAAATCAATATCCACTACCAATTCAATATCCAGAATATAAGCACACACTTCTATTCTATTCTTTGGGTTGCCACTTTCTCCTCCTTGGGATCTTCCTGACCCAAGGACTGAACCCGTGTCTCCTGCATTGGCAGGAGGATTTTCTACCATTGAGCCGCTTGGAAGACATACACACAAAAGAACTAGTAGATACAGAAAGGCCATGATGGGATCTGACTCAAGATTAGCAAGCATTTAACTGAATCTCATATTATCAGAGGGGGTGGTAAATCAAGGGAAAGTAGGGTTTGATTTCCTCATGTACAAACTCTAGTCAATGTGCCAGAAACTGAAAACTGGCAGGATGTGTGGAATTTTCCAAGACATATGTCAGATAGTAATTTTACAACTCAGTCACAAACACACATTCTAAATCATCTTACTGCTATGGAAATATTTCCAAAGCAATGGTATTTTAATACAGCCATGTTACTTATTTGTAGAAAAAGAATTCCCCTGTTTTAGATAATGTAAGAAACAAAGTACACAGTACCCAAGACATCCTAACTGCATGCCAGAAATTATATTTTAGATTTAAAGGGAACAAAAAGAGACAACATGCTAAATTAGAAAGATTCTTTAAAAGGGAAAGGAAAAAATAACTTTGTAAGAAAGGCATTAAAGAAGAGTGATACCAAGTTAATAGACCAAGGAAATCTATTAGACTTTTTAGGCCATGATATGAACTACTGGAGATCAGTGGAGAAATAACTCCAGAAAGAATGAAGAGACGGTGCCAAAGCAAAAACAACACCCAGTTGTGGACGTGACTGGTGATAGAAGTAAGGTCTGATGCTGTAAAGAGCAATATTGCATAGGAACCTGGAATGTTCCGTCTATGAATCAAGGCAAATTGGAAGTGGTTAAACGTGAGATGACAAGAGTGAACGTCAACATTCTAGGAATCAGCGAACTAAAATGGACTTGAATGGGTGAATTTAACTCAGATGACCATTATATCTACTACTGGTGGGCAGGAATCCCTTAGAAGAAATGGAGTACCCATCATAGTCAACAAAAGAGTCCGAAATGCAGTACTTGGATGCAATCTCAAAAACGACAGAATGTTCTCTGTTCGTTTCCAAAGCAAACCATTCAATATCACGGTAATCCAAGTCTATGCCCTGAGCAGTAACACTGAAGAAGCTGGTAGAATGGTTCTATGAGGACCTACAAGACCTTTTAGAGCTAACTCCCAAAAAAGATGTCCTTTTCATTATAGGGGACTGGAATGCAAAAGTAGGAAGTCAAGAAACACCTGGAGTAACAGCCAAATTTGGCCTTGGAGTACAGAATGAAGCAGGGCAAAGGCTAATAGAGTTTCGCCAAGAAAATGCACTTGTCATAGCAAACACCCTCTTCCAACAACACAAAAGAAGACTCTACACATGGACTTCACCAGATGGCCAACACCAAAATCAGACTGATTATATTCTTTGCAGCCAAAGATGGAGAAGCTCTATACAGTCAGCAAAAACAAGACCGGGAGCTGACTGTGGCTCAGATCATGAACTCCTTATGCTAAATTCAGACTGAAATTGAAGAAAGTGGGGGAAACTACTAGACCATTCAGGTATGACCTAAATCAAACCCCTTATGATTATACAGTGGAAGTGACAAATAGATTTAAGGGACTAGATCTGATAGAGTGCCTGATGAACTATGGATGGAGGTTCGTGACACTGTAGAGGAGATAGGAATCAAGACCATCCCCAAGAAAAAGAAATGCAAAAAAGCAAAATGGCTGTCTGAGGAGGTCCTACAAATAGATGTGAAGAGAAGAGAAGTGAAAAGCAAAGGAGAAAAGGAAAGATACACCCATTTGAATGCAGAGTTCCAAAGAATAGCAAGGAGAGGTAAGAAAGCCTTTCTCAGTAATCAGTGCAAAGACACAGAAGAAAATAAGAGAATGGGAAAGACTAGAGATCTCTTCAAGAAAAGTAGAGATACCAAGGGAACATTTCATGCAAAGATGGGCTCAATAAAGGACAGAAATGGTATGGACCTGACAGAAGCACAAGATATTAAGAAGAGGTGGCAAGAATACACAGAAGAACTGTACAAAAAAGATCTTCATGACCCAGATAATCAGGATGATGTGATCACTCACCTAGAGCCAGACATTCTGGAATGTGAAGTCAGGTGGGCCTTAGGAAGCATCACTATGAACAAAGCTAGTGGAGGTGATGGAATTCCAGGTGAGCTATTTCAAATGCTAAAAGATGACGTTGTGAAAGTGCTATACTCAATATGCCAGCAAACTTGGAAAACTCAGCAGTGGCCACAGGACTGGAAAAGGTCAGTTTTCATTCCAATCCCAAAGAGAGGCAATGCCAAAGAGTGCTCAAACTACCACACAATTGCACTCATCTCACACACTGGTAAAGTAATGCTCAAAATTTTCCAAGCCAGGTTTCAACAGTACATGAACCGTAAACTTCCAGATGTTCAAGCTGGATTTAGAAAAGGCAGAGGAACCAGAAATCAAACTGCCAACATCTGCTGGATCATTGAAAAAGCAAGAGAATTTCAAAAAAACATCTGTTTCTGTGTTTTATTGACTATGCCAAAGCCTTGACTGTGTGGATCACAATAAACTGTGGAAAATTCTGAAAAAGATGAGAATACCAGACCACCTGACCTTCCTCTTGAGAAATCTGTATGCAGGTCAGGAAGCAACAGTTAGAACTGGACATGGAACAACAGACTGGTTCCAAACTGGGAAAGGAGTATGTCAAGGCTGTATATTGTCACCCTGTGCTGGGGGCCGGCGTGAGGCACTCCACCCATGGCAAAGGTCATGAGGAAGGAGGCTTGACATATGCAAAGGCGGGATCGAGCCTCAGGAGTCCCCCTGGAAATCCTCGAGCATCTACCCCCATAACCAGAGCCTGCCTACTTTACTACTTTGTGCTCTCACCTACACCTCTGACTTTATGGGGGGCTGTCCCCCACCACCTCTTTTGGAGAAGTTAACTTAGAGCTCCAGTTAATAATAATTCCTGGGCTTGATAGGAGTGTTTCAACCTACAAACTCCTCTGAAGGTTCTCTAGCCTGCCTGAAAGGCTTGTCCGGCCACATGTGATTGCTCACAGCCTCCCAACCGTGAGAGGCATGAGATGCTTTAAACCTTCTAAAAACAGGTTGCTTAGAAAAGTTAGAAAACCATTAGTATAAGTATAGTGGGCTGATTAGAAATTGTATTGGTGAAGGGTTTTTCATTTGTTGAGCCAATGTTTGTTGCTAAGACTCCACATCCCCTGCCCTTACACACATTAATGAATATATAGAAGAAATAAGTATTAACCTTTGATATAAATCACATTAGACCTTAGGCCAAGTAAATTCTTTCCTTAACTAAAACCCACTACACCCTCACCCTATAGGAATGTAACTTTATTTGGGTGGCGTCTGTTTTAAGAATAATCACCCCTGGAGAAATAAGTGTTCTGGTTGACTGACCGCTGTCACAAGGAGAGGGTCGTAAATTGTCAGCAGGCCCCCTGGCCAGAAGATGATGTAACACCCCTAAGACCTCTGTATACATTTGTGTGAAGCACCTGACTTTAATAAAAGTCAGGACTGCTATCCCCGCGTGACTTTTGTATAACATCTCAGTGCATAAAAACAGACTCTGGAAAATAAAGAATTGGGATCAGTTCCTCGAAAGACTGGTCTCCCCATGTCGCTCTCTCTCTCACTCTGGCTGAGTCTCCATCTGGAGCGCAGAACCTGCCATGCTTACTAATTATGCCTGGGCTTCTAAGATCCGACTGGGGAGGCCTCAGTGTCTCCTCTCCTTCGGGAGAACGGAAGGACGCCTGCGGCCTACGTAAGTAGTGCAAACTTCTTGTCTTGAAGTTTTATTGGTCTCCTGCGTAAACCAAGCTACTCAGCCTCTTTTCTCCACTGAATTTACCTACTGAGCTATCCTCATTCTATTACTCTTTACATCTCTAATTAATATCTAATTGAAGCTCTTGTATCCTGATCCTCGCCGACGCCATCCCCGCTTCAAATACCCTGGATCAGCCGGGGCTGGACCCCGGCAGGTGGCGCCCGAGACAGGCAATTCGAAGGTAGGTTCCCCAGAACAATTTGGGTCATCAGCGCTGTTGTTCCCCCTCAGAGCAATTAGGGTCATCAGCCCTATTGCCCCCCTCCTCGGAACAATCTGGGTCATCAGCCCTGTTGTTCCCCCTCAGAACAGTTTGGGTCATCAGCCCTGTTGTTCCCCCAGTGTTCGGGACGGCTAGGACCCTACTCAGGGTGCCGCGGACCCCCCTGTAGGATAGACAGGGCGAGTAGGAGTGGGAAGTGTTGAAAGTGTTAAACGGTTAGAGTTAGAGAGAAAAAACGGTTTCTGAAGTTAAAAGGCCAAAGAAAAGCCTGATCTTTTGAAAGCTAAAAGCTTTATCTTCTATTATACTTAATTTTCTGACATGGCTAACACTGAAACTAAGGACGGCAACTCTTTATATACAAGTAATCTTGAAACTGTTAAAAGAGGCTACTGTTAATTTAGATACTTGGGTGAAGGTAAAAGAACAACTAAAAACTTATCCTATAAATATGATTAAAAATGTTCTGGACCCTCGTCATGAGGCTGTGGGATAACCTATGGGAGAGGCTATAGCAGTGGATGGTAGTGAGTCTCCACCTTCTGCGCAGATCATATTTTCTGCCATTGACGAAGAAAAGGAGCGAGACTGTGCTCTACCTCCCGAGGAGTGAGAGGGCTTACAGGACGCTGTGGCCGGGCACCCTGGTGAGCCCCCTCTCCCTCTACACAAACCTTTAAAAATTTATCCAACAATTTCTGATTTAAGGCAACTACCCCACCTCCGCTTGCACCTCCCAGGGCCTAAGAATTCTCCAGTTTACATCCAAAGCCTCCCAGAGCATTGCCTAAGGTTGAAAAAGATAAAAAAGTTTTTTTTAAACAAAGGAGCTTTTAAAAAATACACAACATACAGAGCCTGCTCCTTGCAGAAAACCCCCTCAGGAGGGGCCTCACCCAAGCAAAAAAAAAAAAAAAAAAGAGAGAGAGAGAAAAATAAAAAGAAAAAAAGTGAAAAAGAAAAAAGGAAAGAAAATAGAGAAAGATCTAAAGATAGAAAAAGAACTAAAGAGTGAAAAGGAGAGAGGAACAGAGGAGGAAAGAATCAAGGAATGCAGCAAGATAGAAAAAGAAAGGAAGTTAGAAAAAGGGATACAGAGAGAAAGAGAGGGAGGAGGAAAGAAAAAGAGAGAAAGGGTAAAGGAAAAGAAACGAAGGAAAGAGAAGGTAGCGAGAAAGGAAGGGGGAGAGAAAAGTGAGAAAGGCAAGAAGAGAGGGAGAGAGAGAGAGACAGTAAGAAGGAAGAAGGGAGAATGAAAGAGGGAAACAGGAAGGAAATGATAGAAAGTAAAAGAGAAGAGAAGAGGAAGAAAAAAAGATAGAGTGAAGGAAAGAAAACTTGAGAAAGATTTAAAGAGAAGAAGGAAGAAAAAATCAGCAGAGGAGAAAGGAGAGGACTTACAGGACACTGTGGCCAGGCGCCCTGGCGAGCTACCTCCCCTTCTGCGCAAACCTTTAAAAACCTATCCACCACTTTCTGATTTAAGGCGATCGCCGCCACCTCCGTTTGCGCCTTCCAGGGCCCAAGAGTTCCCCACTTTGCCCCCAACAACCCTGCTTATTTAACTTATATGCAGAGTACATCATGAGAAACACTGGGCTGGATGAAGCACAAGTTGGAATCAAGACTGCCAGGAGAAATATCAATAACCTCAGATATGCAGATGACACCACCCTAATGGCAGAAAATGAAGAAGAACTAAAGAGCCTCTTGATGAAACTGAAAGAGGAGAGTGAAAAAGTTGGTTTAAAGCTCAATATTCAGAAAATTAAGATCATGGCATCTGGTCCCATCACTTATGTCAAATAGATGGGGAACCAGTGGAAATGGTGGCTGACGTTATTTTTTTTGGCTCCAAAATCACTGCAGATGGTGACTGCAGCCATGAAATTAAAAGACGCTTGCTCCTTGGAAGGAAAGTTATGACAAACCTAGACAGCATATTAAGTTGATGCTTTTGAACTGTGGTATTGGAGAAGACTCTTGAGAGTCCCTTGGACTGCAAGGAGATCCAACCAGTCCATCCTAAAGGAGATCAGTCCTGGGTGTTCACTGGAAGGACTGATGTTGAAGCTGAAACTCCAATACTTCAGCCACCTGATGCGAAGAGCTGACTTATCTGAAAAGACCCTGATGCTGGGGAAGATTGAGGGCAGGAGGAAAAGGGGATGACAGAGGATGAGACGGTTGGATGGCATCGCCTACTCAATGGACATGAGTTTGGATAAACTCCGGGAGTTGGTGATGGACAGGGAGGCCTGGTGTGCTGCAGTCCATGCGGTCACAAAGAGTCGGACACAACTAACTGACTGAACTGAACTGATGAAGAAGACAGTGTCACTGTTAAGAACAAGATAGCTAAAAAAATAAATAAATAAAAACAAACAAAAAACAAGATAGCTGAACAAAGGCTGTAAGATATGGCTAGATATTTGGTTGTTATTGATATATATATTTATCTAGTCTATATAAATATAGTTTATATAGTTTATATAGACTATATATAGACTCTTAATAGTTTATAGACTACATATTTATATAGTCTGTATACCATATAACTCAACTGAATTTTTATATAAAATGTCAACCAAGACAAAAGGACATTAGAAAACCAGTAGGATCCTCCCTATTCCTAACAAATCTTGTAGGGAGTTCTGATATTTACCTGTTTTTTTTAATATGCTTATCAAATTTAGACAATTTCTTCCTAGTAGCTAGGTCATTAAGAATCCGCCTACAATGCAGAACACCCCTGTTCGATTCCTGGGTCAGGAAGATACGCTGGAGAAGGGTATAGGCTACCCACTCCAGTATTCTTGGGCTTTCCTGGTGGCTCAGACAGCAAAGAGTCTGCCAGCAATGTGAGAGACTGGGGCTCAATCTTTGAGTTGGGAAGATTCCCTGGAGGAGGGCATAGCAACCCACTCCAGTATTTGTGCCCAAAGAATCCCCATAGACAGGGGAGCCTGGTGGGCTACAGTCCACAGGGTCGCAAAGAGTCGGACATGACTGTAACTTCAAGGTACTCTTTCTGGACATTTTTAGTATAGTCTTCTATATCCTCAGTTTACTGAAATCATAATCAGTACCTATGATCTGTGTCTTTATGAAACTGCTTCAACTTTGCTTCCAATCTTTGTACTAATTTTTTTTGGGGGGGTATCATTTTTAATTTCCAAAAGTTATTTCTTATTTATTGAAAGAGTTTCAAAAGAATGTTCTCTTCTTTTGAAGATGCAACATTTCCTTTCTAACAGATTAATACCCCTTCCCCTCTGGCCCACTGTGTTTTTTTCCCTCTGGTCTCTACCTTGTCTCTTTCATTTGTTCACCCTCTCATCTTAGAGGCTCTCCTCAACTGTTAGGTTATCCTTGGCTGTCTACTTCTATTCATCGCATTAAGAAGCTATATGGAAGTTCACTGTTTGGCTCCATGTCCCTTCCTTTTCATGCATCTGATATACCTGGATCCAGAATATCAGCCTCCATTTTCTTGGAGAAAATATAATGCCCAGTTTCCTAGAAAGACAAATAGTTTACGGAGGATTCAACCACTTCATTTAAGACATTCTACAGCTATTATCTACTTTTAATCTCCAGCCTCATCCTTGTATTTTCACTTTTTACTACCAAGTGTTGAGTCTTTTCGGAGGTTTTGTAAACCTGCTAGCTAGTCTCCGCAGACAACTCAGAGTGTACCTCCTTCCACTTGCCTAAATCATTTAATACTCTTCTACTAATTTTTTCTTATCTTCTAAAATTTTTTGGTCATTTTTGTTCCTGTGATGTTATACTTTTTATTCTTTTATTGTAATGTCAGTGTTATTTGAAAAGAAAGGCAATAATGTATTAAGTCAAACGCCCATGTTTAACCAAAATCCCCATGCAGCTGTATTAGATATCTTAAATAAAGTCATAAGTATATATAACAAAATTTCTGGATACCATGAAACTCATTGGGGTAAATAATAACCTTGGATAACAGAAAGAGGGTTCAACATGATTTCAAAAGGACAGTATCAAGAGGAAAGTAAACGGTAAATTTTAAAAAGTCTTAGATTGAGCAACTACTAGTTATATAAATATGAAACTAGAAAGCTAGCTTCACACACACACACAACAGGGAATTTTAATTTATCATGATTTATTTATGTGACTTACTGTAACAAATTTTAAAAGGAAAGAAGCTACAATCTTAGGATACATTAATGAAAGCAGAGGACCAGACCAGGAGACAAAACTACTGTATATTCTGAGTGCTTATCAATAATTTTAACATCATATTTAAGAAAGGAAGTCAACTAAATATCATTTATAAAAGGGATTCTGGGATATTGAGAGAGCCTAAAACTAAGTTTTGTGGAAAATGGCAAAGATTAGAGAAATATTCAAAATGCTGAATGGAAGAACATTATAGCTGCTATCGAATACCTGAAGAATTGTCCTTTAAGATCAAATAGCTCTATATTGTTCAAGATAACCAACCTAGGAGAAATGGAGATAGTGTGGTTAAGACAGATTTGGCTTAATAAATGTGTAAAGCTGTGATACTCTCCCCATTACTGTTCAGCCAGCCTGAACAGTATCAAGGATGTCATACAGCAGATTCTTTCATTGAGAAGGAGTTTAACTAGATGACATTAAAGTTGGTACTAAAGGCAGATAACCACAATGGTGGGATCACTCACCTAGAGCCAGACATCCTGGAATTCGAAGTCAAGTGGGGCTTAGGAAGCATCACTATGAACAAAGCTAGTGGAGGTGATGGAATTTCAGTTGAGCTCTTTCAAATCCTATAAGATAATGCTGTTAAAGTGCTGTATAGATTATCTACATCTGGATGTGAACAAATGCTACATTCAGTCTGAGAAGCCTCACTGAGTCTCAAACACGTTATAGTTAAGTTTTAGGGCAAAGAGTTCCATCCTTATTTGCAAAGTGAGCTCGTTCCTCTGGGTGGATAGGTCACTGGATCATTCAGATTGGAGGGACTCGGCAGGTTGGGAGAGGGAGGGAAGGGTGGAGTGTGGGGAGGTAATTCCTGCTCTGGAATATTTTGGGCAGAGGCTTAGGATCCTAGGCCTCCCTATCACACTTGGGGGGGGTCACTGAAAAGTGAGTGTTAGTCCCTAAGTCACATCAAGATTGCCGTGAGAAATACCAATAACCTCAGATATGCTGATAACACCACACTTACAGCAGAAAGCAAAGAAGAACTAAAGAGCCTCCTGATGAAAGTTAAAGAGGAGGGTGAAAAAGGTGGCTTAAAACTCAGCATTCAGAAAACTAAGATCATGGCATCTGGTCCCATCACTTCATGGGAAATAGATGGGGAAACAGTGGAAACAGTATCAGACTTTATTTTTTGGGGGCTCTGAAATCACTGCAGATGGTGATTGCAGCCATGATATTAAAAGACACTTACACCTTGGAAGGACGGAAGGAAAGTTATGACCAACCTAGATAGCATATTGAAAAGCAGAGACATTATTTTGTCAACAAAGGTCTGTCTAGTCAAGGCTATGGTTTTTCCAGTGGTGGTGTATGGCTTTGAGAGTTGGACCATAAAGAAAGCTGAGGGCCAAAGAATTGATGCTTTTGAACTGTGGTGTTGGAGAAGACTCTTGAGAGTCCCTTGGACTGAAAGAAGATCAAACCAGTCCATCCTAAAGGAAATCAGTCCCGAATATTCACTGAGGACTAATGATGAAGTTGAAGCTCCAATACTCTGGCCACCTGATGCAAAGAACTGACTCATTGGAAAAGACCTTGATGCTGAGAAAGACTGAAGGCAGGGGGAGAAGGGGGCGACAGAGGATGAGATAGTTGGATGGCATCACTGACTCGATGGACATGAGTTTGAGTAAGCTCCGGGAGTTGGTGAAGGACAGGGAAGCCTGGCGTGCTGCAGTCCATGGGGTTGTCTGGTAAACATACACAGAACAGTCCATCCATTAACAGCAAAATACACATTCTTCTCAAACATACACAGAACATTCTCCAGGACAGAAAATATGTTAGGCCAGAAAACAAATTTTGACAAAACCAGTTAAGAGAGAAACTATATCAAGTATCTTTCCTGATCATAATGGCATTCAGACGTGTATTTTCCAATACCCAAGCAATATCCCATTTCTCAGCAGACACAGAATGGGTGGCCTACAAATTTAACTCAATTCTGACATGATCTACCAAGAAATAGCATCAGATCCCACAGGTTAAGGGCTTAGTCCTACACGACTGCCCCCACTGCAGACACCAATTGCAAGCCCAGGGACGTTACCTGTGTTTCTGACCAACTGGCTATATATTGAAGGTTCCTGCAATTCATTTCTCAGGTTTAAGTAACTTGCTAGAACTGGGTCACAGAACTTAGAGAAACATTAACTCATGTTTATGCCAGTTTATAGAATTCTATAAAAAATTCAGATGAACAGTTAGATGAAGAGGTACATAAGGTGGATGGGTCCTAAGTGCAGGAGCTTGTGTCCCCATAAGCACTGGGGTGGACCACCCTCCTGACATATGGATCCCACCAACATGGTAGATCTCTGAACATCATTCTTTTGGGTTTTTCAAATGGAGGCTCCATACGTCATAATACACAGATATAATTGACTAAATCAATGGTGGCTGGTGACTGGTTCAATTTTAGTTTCTCTCTCCTCCCGAGAGGATAAAGTTCCAATCCTCTTATCATGGTTGGCTCCCCTAGTCACTGGCCTGCAACATTCGGTTACCTAGGGGCTTTCAAAAATTCACCTGATTAACATAAATTCAGGTGTGACTGAAAAGGGCCTGTTGTAACAAAAAGACACCCATTTCACTTTTATGGCTCTTAACTAAGGACAAAAGGCCACATACAGGACAGAAGATGTTTCCCCTGCTCTTATCACTTAGGAAATTACAAAGGTTTGGGGAGTCAAGAATCAAGAACGAAGACCAAATCATACAAATGTTATAAATCACAATATCACAGGCATGAAACTAGAAGTCAGTAACAGAAGGAAAATCAGAAAATTCACAAATACATGGAAATTGATCAATTCACTAATCAACAACCAAAAGATCAAAAAAGAAATCAAAAGAGAATCAAACAATACCTTGAGACAGACAAAAATGGAAACACAACAAACCAAAATTTATGGGATGGAGTCTTAAGAGGCATGTTTATAGTTATAAATGTCAACATTAAAAAAAGAAAAAAAGATCACCCATCCCAAAAAGAAAACATTTCACCTCAAGGAACTAGAAAAAGAACAGAGCCCAGAGTTAGTAGAAAATAAAGATTAGAGCAGAAACAAAATAGAGATAGGAAATCAATATAAAAAGTGAACACTTGGTTCATTAAAAAGATAATCAAAATGACAAACCTATAGGTAGACTAATCAGAGGAAGGGAGTGGACTCAAACAAAATTGTAAAAAAGAGAACAAAAAAAAAACTAAATTAAAGAGGAGACTTCACAGCTAATACCATAGAAATAAAAAGGGTCAGTTCAGCTGCTCAGTCATGTCCAACTCTTTGCAACCCCATGGACTGCAGCACGCCAGGCTTCCCTGTCCATCACCAACTCCTGGAGCTTACTTAAACTCACGCCCATCAAGTCAGTGAAGCCATCCAACCATCTCATCCTCTGTCATCCCCTTCTCCTCCCACCCTCAATCCTTCCCAGCATCAGGTTTTTTTTTTTTTTCAATGAGTCAGTTCCTCACATCAGGTGGCCAGAGTACTGGAGCTTCAACTTCATCATCAGTCCTTCCAATGACTATTCAGGACTAATTTCCTTTAGGAGGGACTGGTTTGATATCCCTGCAGTCCAAGGGACTCTCAAGAGTCTTCTTCAACACCACAGTTCAAAAGCATCAATTCTTTGGTGCTCAGCTTTCTTTATGGTCCAACTCTCACAGCCATACACGACCACTGGAAAAACCATAGCCTTGACTAGACGGACCTTTGTCGACCAAGTAATGTCTCTGCTTTTTAATGTGCTGTCTAGGTTTGTCATAGCTTTTCTTCCAAGGAGCAAGCCTCTTTTGATTTCATGGCTGTAATCACCATCTACAGTGATTTTGGAGCAGTGGTTTTGGAGTCATGCAACTATGAGCAATTATACTATAACAATTACAGGAAATGGGTAATTCCTAGAAACATGACCACTTACTATTATTAAAAATAACCAAGCAATTAGACTGAGGTGGCTCCAATGTCTTGGTAGCTAACATAGCAACAAAAACCTAAGCCAGTGTATGTGTACTGGAATATAAGAAAATGAAACTTAAGAACAATCCCAAATAAGGCAAATGCTTAAGAAACAACTGATCACTTTGCTTCAGAGTGTTATTTATAAAAATCTTGCCCATAGCTCCTGGGCATGGAGCACTTCTAAAATCACTTCTGGATTGGTGCTCGCAATTCAAACCAATGTTTGCTCAAATAAACTCTTCAAAATTTTAATGTGCACCAGTTTGTTTTTCAACACTTCCAAGAATGAATCATAAAGACGTAAAAAATTTAAATAGACAAAAATTACTCCCAAACTCATTTTATGAAGCCAGCATTACCCAAAGCCAGAGAAGGAAACTACAAGAAAACTATAGGCCTATATTCCTGATGAATTTAGATGCAAAAATTCTCAGTAAAATAACAGCAAACCACATTCGACATCATCATACAGCATGATTAAATGGGATTTATCCCTATGATACAAGGATGGTTCAAGGCACACAAATTAATCAATGTGATGTACCACATTAACAAAATGAAAGACCAAAATAATATGACCATCTAAATAGATGCAGAAAAAAATTGACAAAACCCAACATTGTTTCATGAAAAAACTGGATACTAAAGGAATGTTCCTCAACATATTAAAGGCCATATACAACAAGCCTACAGCTGACACCACAATGGTGAAAGGCTAAAAGCTTTCCCCCAGGATCAAAAACAAAAGGAAAGTACTTTAATCACTCCTAGTCAACACAGTACTAGAAGTCCTAAGCAGAGCAATTAGGTATGAAAGAAATAAAAGACATTCACATCAGAAGAAAGAAGTACAAATATCTCTGTTTATAGATAACATGACCTTATACAGAAAAATTTTAGATATAACATAAAACCATCAAACCTAATAAGTCCATTAAAGCTGCAGGTTACAAAATCAACATACAAACATCAGTTGTGCTTCTATACACTAAGAACAAACTAGATGAATATTAAACAATCCCACTTAAAATAATATTTAAAAAAATACCTAATAACTCTCCCAGACTTCAGACAATCCTATAAAGCTACAGTGAGCAAAACTGTGTGAAAGTCAAAGTGTTAGTCACTCAGCTCCTCTCCAACTCTTTGTGACCCCATGGATTATAGTACGCTAGGCTCTTCTGTCCATGAAATTCTCCAGGCAAGAACACTGGAGTGGGTAGCCATTCTCTTCTCCATGACCTGGATCAAACCTGGGTCTCCTGAATTGCAGACAGGTTTTTTATTGTCTTAGCCACCAGGGAAGCCCATCAAAACAGTGTGGTCAGTTCAGTTCAGTCGCTCAGTCGTGTCCAACTCTTTGCGACCCCATGAATCGCAGCACGCCAGGCCTCCCTGTCCATCACCAACTCCCGGAGTTCACTCAGACTCAAGTCCATCGAGTCAGTGATGCCATCCAGCCATCTCATCCTCTGTCGTCCCCTTCTCCTGCCCCCAATCCCTCCCAGCATCAGTCTTTCCCAATGAGTCAACCCTTAGCATGAGGTGGCCAAAGTACTGGAGTTTCAGCTTTAGCATCATTCCTTCCAAAGAAATCCCTGGGCTGATCTCCTTCAGAATGGACTGGTTGGATCTCCTTACAATCCAAGGGACTCTCAAGAGTCTTCTCCAACACTACAGTTCAAAAGCATCAATTCTTCGGTGCTCAGCTTTCTTCACAGTGCAACTCTCACATCCATACACGACCACTGGAAAAACCATAGCCTTGACTAGACGGACCTTTGTTGGCAAAGTAATGTCTCTGCTTTTCAATATGCTATCTAGTGTGGTACTGGTACAAAAACAAACATATAGATCAATGGAACAGAATAGAGAGCCCATAAATAAATTCACACACCTATGGTCAACAATCTTTAACAAAAGAGGTAAGAATATAAAATGGGGAAAGGCCCCTATAATAAGTGCTGCTGGTAAGTTGGACAGGTGCATCTAAATTAATGAAGTTAGAACACACCCTCACACTATGCATTTAAAAAAGACTCGAAATGGCTTAAAGACATAAAAGTAAGACATGAAATCATAAAACTTCTAGAAGGAAAAATAGGCAAAACATTATGTGAGTCTCCCAAGGCAATAGAAATAAAAACAAAAACAAATGGGACCTAATCAAACTTATAAGCTTTTGCACAGCAAAGGAAACCATTTATATATATATACATACACACACACACACACACACACACACATACACACATATATAAAAGACAGCCTATGGAATGGGAGAAAATATTTGCAAATGATGCAATAAACGGAGGCTTAATCTCCAGAATAAACAAACAGCTCATACAACTCAACAGTGCAAAAAAAAAAAAAAAAAAATCCAATTGAAAAATGGGCAGAATACCTTAATGTACATTTCTCCAAAAAAGACATAAAGATGACCAGTATACACATGCAAAGATGCTCAACATCACTAATAACTTTAGAAAAATGCAAATCAAAAATATAATGAGGGGACTTCCTTGGTGGTCCAGTGGCTAAGACTCCATACTCACCAAAGTTTAGTCAATGCTGGGGGCTCGGGTTCAATCCCTGGTCAGGGAACTAGATCCCACATGCCAAAACTAAAGATCTCACATGCTGCAATGAAGATCGAAAATCCAGCATGCTGCAACTAAAACCCAGTGCAGTCAAATAAATAATTAAAAAAAAAAAATACAATGAGGTATAGCCTCATAGGAGTTAGAATGACCATCATTAAAAAAGTCAACAAATGCTGGAGAGGGTGTGAGGAAAAAGGAACTCTCCCACACTGATAGTAGGAATCTAAGTTGGTGCGGCCACTATGGAAAAAAGTATGGAGGTTCCTCAGAAAACTATAATTTAATTATCATATGACCCAGCAATCCCACTCCTGTGCATATAATCAAATATATGCTATAATTTATATATTTATATATATATAATTTATATATATAAATTATATAAACTATAATTCAAAAAGATAAACGCACCCCTTTGTTCATAGCACTACTATTCAGAATAGCTCAAGCATGGAAACAACTGAAATGTCCATCAACAGATGAAAAGAGAAAGAAGATATGGTACAATACAATGGGATACTACTCACCCATTAAAAAAACCCACAAATAATGCTATTTGCAGAAACATGGATGTAACTAGAGGTTATTATACTAGAGCTTATTATACTAAGTGAAGTAAACCAGAAAGAGAAAGACAAATACCACATAGATATTACTCATATGTGGAATCTAAAATATGGCACAAATGAACCTATCTGTAAAACACAGAGATCAGAACTTGTGGTTGCCAAATGGACTGGAAATTTGGGAGTTGATAAATGCAAACTATTACATTTAGAAAGGATAAATAACAGGTCCTACTCTGTAGCACAGGGAACTGTATCCAATCTGTTGGGATAAACCATAACAGAAAAAAATATTAAAAAAAGAATGTATATATTTTTAAAACTGAGTCCCTTCGCTCTATAGCAGAGAATGGCACAACATTATAAATCAATTATACTTCCATTTAAAAATTTTAAAAATACAAAGCAATAAATTTAACCACAGAGGTGAAAGATCTATACATAAAAACTGCAAGACACTGATTAGAAAAATTAAGGACATTAATAAATAGAAACATTTCCATGTTTATGGACTGGAACAATTACTACTGAAATGCCCATAACCACCCAAAGTGATCTACATAGGCAATGCAATCCCTATCAAAATTCCAGTGACATTTTTCACAGAAATAGAAAATAAAGCTTAAAATTTAATATGGAACCACAAAAGACCTTTAATAGCGAAAGCAATTGTAAGGGAGCATAACAAAGCTGGATGGATCACACTTCCTGATCTGAAACTACATTAAGAAGCATTAGTACTCAAAACATTAGGTATTGGCATAAAAACAGACAAATAGACCAATGGAACAGAACCAAGAGCCCAGAAATAAACCCATAAATATATGATCAACAGATATTTGAAGAGAGTCAAGAATACTCAACGGGGAAAAGAGAGTCTCTTCAATAGATGGTACTGGGAAAAGTGGATATTTACATGTAAAAGAATAAAATTAGACCTCTATATTATATGACTCACAAAAATTAACTCAAAGTGAATTAAAGGCTTATATAAGGCCTAAAACTCCTAGAAGAAAATATAGCAAAAACACTCTTTAATACTGGTCTTGGCAATGACACCAAAAATACAAGAAAAAAAGGCAAAAAAAAAGTGGGACTAAATCAAACTAAAAAACATCTGCATAGCAAAAGAAACAATCAACAAAGTGAAAAGGAAACCTATAAAATGGGAGAAAAATGTTCACAAACTATGTCTGATAAGGGATTATTACACAAAATATACAAGGAATTCATACAACAATAGCAAGCAAAAACAAAAACAAAAAAAAACGGGTGATGGATCTGAACAGAGATTTTTTTCCAAAGAAAAGGTGTTCAACATCATCAGGGAAACATAAAACTACAATGAGATATTATCTCAACATTTGTTAGAACTGCTATAGACAAAGAACTGAGAGGGACTTCCCTGGGAGTTCACTGGTTAAGACTCTGCTCTTCAAATGCAAGGGGCATAGGTTCAATCCCTGGTCAGGGAACTAAGATCTCACATGCCATTTGGCACGGTTAAAAAAAGACATGAGATTAAAAGTACTGGTGAAAAGGTGGACACTTGTGAAGTGTTAGTAGGAATGTAAACAGGTACAGCCACCACAGAAAACAACATGGAGGCTCCTCATAAAATTTAAAACATAACTGCCATATAATCCAGTCACCCCACTCTAGGTGTATAATCCAAAGGAAATGAAATTACTATTTCAAACACATATCTGCAACTCCACATTCATTGCAGCTATTCACAGTAGCCAAGATACAGAAACAACCTAGATGTCTATCACTTAGATTAACAGATAAAGAAAACACACACACACATATACATGTATACACACACACATATACATGTATACACACACACATATATAAACATTAACACACACATATACATACCCACAATGGACTATTATTCAGTCACAAAAAAGAAGGAACTTTTTCTTGCCTTTTACAACATGGATGAACCTTGAAGGCATCATGCAAGGTCAAATCAGAGAACGACAAACACTGTATGATCTCACGTATATGTGGTGGCTGCCAGGGGTCTATGAAGTAGGGGAAATTGGAGAGGGAGGGCAAAGGGTACACATACCAGTTACAAAATGAATAAATTCTGCAAATCTAGTCTATAGCGTAATGACTACAGTTAACATTACTGTATGTTACTGTATTGAACATTACTATACGTAAGTACTGTATACTTGAAAGTACTAAGAGATCTTAAATGTTCTCCCACAAAACAAACATCACTGGGATTTTCCTGGCAGCCCAGTGGTTTCCACTTCAGGGGACACAGGTTTGATCCCTGGTCACAATCCCTGCCTCGTGCCGTGTGGCAGGGCCAAAATAATAAAATAAAAATACACTCAAAACAATATAATGAACCATGTGAGATGATGGTTGTGTTAACTAACCTTACTGTGGAAACTGTTTTGCAAAATACACATATATCAAATCACCATATTGTAAACCTTAAACTCACATAGTGTTAAAGTATGTCAACTATATCTCAATAAAGCTGGATACAAAAAAAAGGCAGGAGGAGACCAAAGAGGGAACCAACACAAATAAATAAATGCAATTTATATAGAAGTATAGAATATACTGGGCTTCCCAGGTGGCACTAGTGGTAAAGAACCAGCTTGCCAATGCAGAAGACCTAAGAGATGCGGGTTCAATCCCTGGATCGGGAAGATCCCCTGGAGAAGGAAACACTCCAGTACTCTTGCCTGGAGAATTCCATGGAAAGAGGAGCCTGGCAGGCTACAGTCCACAGAGTAGCAAAGAGTCAGACATGACTGAAGCAACTTAGCACGTATGCACATAGACTATAATAAACAAGGTTTACATTTAGTTATTTTTCTTTTTTTTTTAATATTATTTTATTTATTTGGCAGCTCCAGGTCTTAGTTACACACAGGGTCTTTTAGTTGCAGCGTGTGAACTCTTAGTTGTGGCATGTGCAATCTAGTTCCCTGACCAGGGATCAAACCAACGCCCCCTGCATTAGGAGCACAGAGTCTTAGCCACTGGACCACCAGGCAAGTCCCAGTTATTTTTCTTAAACATTCAAGAAAAATCAAAATTAAAATCAATGAAGATTGAGGAAAAAGCAGGCCAGTGTCATTACTAGATGTATGAACAAATTAGCTAGCACACAAGCTTGGTAACTGTTCTTTGGCAGTATGCTTCATCTCATCTTCCCAAACCAGTGGTGACTCAAGACTAAACAAAACAATTAGGACAATGATATTTTTCATAAATCTACATGGATTCCATTTTTAAATGCTAGAATTACACCCTTCAGATTTGGTATAAATTAATCTGTATTCATTTTAAAATATCAATGATATATGAAACATTTAAAAAATGTTGGCAACATTTTGTTAGCCCCCTCCCTTCTATTCTCCCCATCTTACTAATCCAAGACTTCTGGAAACATCCTAGAATGTATGTTTTATGGACAGTTCTTTGAAGACTTTGGTCGTGAATGTCGTGCCCACCAACAGCCATAAAAAATAAACAAAAACATGTTTATAGATTAAAAAAAAAAAACACTGATAGGCACAAGAATGTTGATATACAAGCAGAATTTTAAATTCAGCTCTCTCTTCTTTGGGGCGTTCTCCTACTAGAAGGGAGACTCTATAATCTCTCACCTGCTTGACGGAATTCTGGAACTAGGTGAGGGAAGGAAACTAGGAACTCTCACTGCTCGATGTGGCACCTTAGCTTCATTTTCCTCTGGGTTTAGGTTTCAAGGTCCTGATCTTCTCACCTTGTATCTTCAAAGAATAATCTCCTGACTTCTGTAAGGTTGATGGCAGTTGTTCAACTGATTAGGATAAAAGGGATGCGTGTGGAGGTGGTGGCACCATGAGCTCAGCAGCAGCTCAGGTCCATCTCCCATTACCGATTTCCAATGCCCCCTGTTCTCAGCTTTCATCTGTAATATACAATACTTTTATGTTCTGAGTTTTTCAGGGGTCCTGCAGACAAACCATGATCGGTCTCCTGTCAGTATTCTCCTCTATAGGGTTTGACCTTCCTCTCCTCTGTTAGGTCACTTACTTTTAAACTAATTTTCCTTGCTTTCCTTCTTCCTATAGAAGGAAGATTACAGATGTCTCATCCTTTAAAACATGGGAGCTTATACTCCTGTCTTCAGATGATTTTCAAAAAAGCCTGAAAGTAATTTTACTTTGCTGTCTTAAAAGAGATGGGTTTTGTAATCTTTTAAGTCAAATAACTTTGAAACAGAGCCAACTACTCTTCAAAGGCTAAATGTTTATGTTTGATAATAACTCCCAAAGGATAACACAATTGAAACCAAAAACTCAAATGCTCTGTTAAATTAGACTACTACCTCTTTTTCAAACAGAGCCTACACTTTCTCATCTCTATGGCTTTGTATCTTCTACCTAGAAATTGATTCATATTTAAAACGTTCTCCAATTTCATATCCTTCAGGAAAGCTTCACTGAGTCTCTCTCCCAGAGGGGAATGCCTTTTTCCCACTTGAGGTTTTCCAGAGGAAGAATTTTCTACAAACTTACTCCTGACTTCTCTGTACTTCTTTACTTATAGACACAGGGTAAATTATCTGAACCTATGTGACTACTTAATCTCACAAAAATGAAGAGAAAACTTGGTTCATCTCTGTGCTTCTACTTTTTCAAGCTGTGGAGCAAGGATTCACCACTTACTTAGGGCCAGACTCTCCCTTGCATAGAGAAGCTTGAGTCAATATAGCACTGCTTTGAAGCAAGTGGGGGTCTCCCTAAAGGACTTCAGTTAAAAGGCACAATTTAGCTCATATACTGAAAGCTGTATCCTTCAATCTGGTCTCTGTTAGTAAGAAAAGTGGTATTTTGAACCTACGCGCCACCCTTGTTTTCTCCATTTGTTCAGAACTTCAGCAAAGATAAAGGATGCTTTACTTGAAATCTCTTCAGAAATTCCAACAAGCTCTAGGTATTTCATACTTGCCTATTCTCCAGCATTCTGTTTATAATTCTATTATAGATCTTAAATTTCGCCTTACTATGTTGATGGTCTTCTAATCTATAAAACTGTAAGCTTTTAGAAAGTGGATTAACCAGTGCCATACACGTAACAAATCATAACATAAATATTTGTTGCACTGACTAACTGAAAGGCTAAATGTTTCTCTAAACTAAAAGTAAAGAGAATTTATGGTTCCTTGCTATTTCAGGTTCTACTCATTCTAAAGTCACAGCAACCACATATCAAGACTGCCCGATTATAATTAACCTTATAACTAAGATGTTATTTTTCCTTGTCAAATTTCCTCTACAATACGTTGGGTCATTATCACCAGTCCTGTTTTTTGCCTGCATTCTCTAGGATTTTTAAAAGCTAGTTATACATCTTATAAATGTAAAATTGAAAATAATTTGGCTTACACTGAGGAGAAAAATTCATATGAAATGGATAGAATTTAAGCTAATATCTCAAGATATCTTTCTATATGACAAAGACAATAACCACTCAAATTCACTGTATTAATATATCATCATAAGTGATAGTAGCTGTTAAAAATTAGTACATAAAAAATGATGGACACAATATGGCCAAACTAGTGGTTGTGGTCACTCTTCTACAGAATAAAGATTAGAAATTGACAAAGTACATTTTTAGTATAATTGAAGTATTTCAAAATTAGGAAGCCAGAATCAGGTCTTTTATAAAACTTCAAATCAAAAGTGTACTCAGAGTGACATCAGCAAAAATGATGGAATAAGAAATTTTGAAATCCCACCTTTCTATGTGCTGTGTTTAGACGCTCAGTCATGTCCGACTCTTTGTGACCCCATGGACTGTAGCCGGCCAGGCTCCTCCGACCATGGGGATTCTCCAGGCAAGAATATGGGAGTGGGTTGCCATGCCCTCCTCCAGAGGATCTTCCCAACCCAGGTCTCCCACATTGCAGGCCGATTCTTTACCATATGAGCCACCAGGGAGCCCCCACCTCTCCATAAAATTAACCAAAACCTGGCAAAATCAAATGTTCTTGAACTTCAGAAACTAACCGAAGGCTTGCAACAATCCAAGGAGTGTATACTCAAGCATAAAGCCTGAATTTCACTAAGAACAGAGAGCTTTGTGGCATTTAAGTTACTCCAAGCCCCAGAACTGCAGTGCAGTATCCTGAAAAGAAGAGCCTGCATTGCTGGTAAACGAGGAACCAGAATAGATCTCATTTTCAAAGTGTTATAATTATTTGTCTTGACTGTTTGGTTGCTCCCTGTAAGACCAGCTCAAAAGGTCTGTCTTTATTTTGCTGGACTAAAAGGGTTGTTTTTTGATATTACCCACTAAGTCATGTCTGACTCTTTATGACCGCACAGACTAAACGGGGCCTAATGCTAAAAAAATTACTCTACTTTGTTCAAACCATTTACAGGCAAATGTTTTAGTCACTGCTGCCTAAGGAACAGATAACAACTGGAAAAGACAACAGACTAACCAAAGAGCTTAAGGGGAAAGGGCTAGAGAATGAGATACCCATAAGGGTATTCAAAGTTCCAATATATTCCTGGGAATCTAGAAGACCACATGCACATCCAGGGTTGCACACACACTCAGGAAAGACCTGAAAAGACCCTAAGCTGTCACTTCTGGTTGATTTTGAGGCATTGCAGAAACAGGAAGTGAAGGCTAAGGCATAACTGTAAACTGCCTAGATGAGTACTGAAGGCATGCTCTAACATGTACAAAGAGCCCCTCAGCAAAGACTGGTTCCAAGTGTTTAAAACTCTGCATAATCATGAGCCAACTACTAAGCTAATTGAACAGATTTCAGTGGCCACATGCAACAAAGAATACAGAGTTTACAGGACTAGTTCAGAAAAAGACACTAAACAAAACAAACAATACTACTACAATAAGCAGCAGCATCAAAACCAGGAGGGGAAAGAATGGCCTTTCCAGAGTTGCCACATTTTAACATTCAAAATGTTTAGCTTTCAACAAAAAATTACAAAGCATGCAAAGAAATAATTTGCAAATCATCTATATGATAAAGGTCTAGTATTCAAAATAAAGAACTCTCACAATTCAACAGTAAAAATACAAAAAACCCAATTAAAAACTGTACAAAGAATATGAATAAATTCTTCTTCAAAGAAGACATACAAATGGCCAACAAGGACATGAAAAGATGCTCAACATCATTCATTAGAGAAATATAATACAAAGCTAAACCAGCCCATATGAGATAACACCCCATATACGCTAAGACGTCATAATTTGAGAAAAAGGCGAGGGGGGAATGAAAAGAGTAACGGTAAGAATATGGAGAAAGCTAAACCATAGCACACTGCTGGTGGGAACGTAAAATGGGCAGCTGCTGTGGAAAATAGCTTGGCAGTTCCTCAAAATGTTAAATATAGAATTACAGCATGACCCAGCAATTCCACTCCTAAGCACATGCCCGAAAGAACTGAAAAAAGGTTTCAAACACATACTTACATCTGTTAATAAGTGAATGGAGAAATAAAATGTGGTATTTTCATACAATGCATTCACTATATAGTCATAAAAAGGCAAACATGCTGAAACATGGATGAACCTTGGAAACATGCAGAGAAGGCTGTCAAAAAAGGTCACACACTGTATGATTCCATTCCTATGAAAGTCTGGGCAAGAGAAATCTAAAGAGACTAAAGCAGATAAATGGGTGCTTAGAACAAGGGAGTGACAGGAGATAGGGAGTAATGTGTAAAAGTTGTAAAGTTCTTTCTGAGGTGCAGAAAATTTCCCAGAAAGGACTGCGGCGATAGTCAACAAATATCTGTGACTGAATTATATACTACAAAAGGAAGAACATTCTTGTCATGTAAATTATCTCAATATAAAATATAATTTAAAACTGTGTACTCAACAAGGTCTTTGAAGAAAGGTAAAATAAATTCACAGTAAACTTCTCCTCAGTAAAAACAGAAGTCAAGAGACATGGGAGAAAAATCTTTCAAGTGCTCAGAGAAAATAACTGCAACTTTGTATCTAGTCCACCCTAGATGACCCAGGCAATAAGGAAGGAAAAAAGATGTTTCCACACATAATTAGGTAAGTTCATCATCCACAGGTCCATAGTAAAAGGACTTTTTAAAAGGATCTACTTTCAGAAGAAAAGTTAAACAGGTACTTCTGCTTATAGGAGTAATAAACCAGATTATTTTCATCAACTTTGTAAAGATCACTAAAAATTTGATGAACTACTACTACTACTACTACTACTAGTAGATTTTCTTAAAGCATGGAAGAGCAAAAAAATAGCATAAAGAACTATCAGTCCTTGGACTTCCCTGGTGGTGCAGTGGTTGAGAATTCACCTGCCAATGCAGGAACACCAGCTCAATCCCTGATCTGGGAAGATCCTACATGCCACAGAGCAACTAAGCCCGTGGGACTACTCAGCCTGTGCTCTGAAGCCTGTGCGCCTCAACTACTGAAGCCTACTCGCAGAGCCTGTGCCCCCCGAGAGAAGCCACTGCAATGAGCAGCCCACACACTGCAACTAGAGTAGCCCACACAGCAACAAAGATCCAGAATAACCAAAAGTAAGTAAACAAATCAATAAAATTATTTAAAATATAAACATATATATGGAGCAGAAACTACACTATAAGAAGAAATCAACACATATACAGATGGCCGGAGAACTTTAATACTCTTCCAATGAAACCAAGAGACAAAATAGACAGAACGTTAATAAAAACCTAGAGGATCTGAATATCAAAGCTTGATCTGAGATATGTGTAATGAACAGAGTCAAATAATAACAGTAACTTAAATTTAATGAATGCATATTGTATACTTGGCAGCCTTATAAACACTTTTCATACATCAATTAACTCTTACAACAACCCTGGATAGATTCTACTGTCTCCATTTTCTTATTAAAAAACTGAGATGCAGAGATGACATGTATTCCAATGTCTCACCACTGTAAATAGCGATCTCAGTCAAAATGCACTGATAAAATGTTACCTTTGCCATAATTTGACAGTACTGTACGTCATAATTAGGAATCATTAAGACCCTAAGAAAATAATAGATTCTTAATGTTTTATTGAATAAACACTATGATCCCTTTCAAAAATGTCATCAGCCCTTTTGAAATTACCATCACCCCTTTTGAAGTTTTCCAAGTTTAAATCCACTTTTAAAATTTTCTCAGTCATAAATATGAGGTCCCCTGTGTACTTCGGGTTCATCATTAGGTGTTTCCCTCATCTACCTAAGAGTCTTCTTTTCTTTACTTAAGAGTTCTGAGGCCTTACTGTTCTGTTGATCCATCACAATTTTATATTTTGATATAAACAGAAAAACTATAATTTTAAGAAATGTTAAAAAAGTGGAGTATTCTGGTCTCCAGTGTCTGATGGGTAAGCACTTCTTCCTTCCTGCAATGGGCCCTTTAAAAGGCAGTCTCATTTAAAAATTTTGTGTCTGATTTTTTTCCCCTACGTCAAACCTAACCAAGCATTTAATAAACAAAATTTTACTTTGTTCCAACACAGAATATTTACAAAAACTGATGATGTACTTGGCCACAAAGAAACTTTCAAAAATCTATTAACATATAAGTCACTAATACACTTACATATAATGCAATAAAGTTAGAAATGAACAACAAAATAGCCCCTCGAGATCAATATACCTGAGATTTTAAAATACAGATAGGAAATAGCAGAGCTGAGATTTGAACCCAGTTGATCTGGTTCCACTGTCTTGCTCAAACCCGAAAGTCCTAATTTATCAGGCTCCAAGACTGTGTTACCCAGTGTGGTGAAAGTGAAGTGTTAGTCGCTCAGTCATATCCGATTCTTTGCAACTGTGGCCTGCAAAGCTCCTCTGTGCATGGAATTCTCCAGGCAAGAATACTGGAGTAGGTAGCTATTCCTTTTCCAGGGGATCTTTCTGACCCAGGGACCAAACCCAGATCTCCCGCAAAGACGACGTTCTTGACTGTCTGAGTCACCAGGGAAGTCTGTGGTACTCAGAAAAGCAAATTCACGGGCCCAGGTAATTTGCCAGTTTTCCAGGTGACTGTTAAGCAAATTGAAGTTTGAAAAACCACCTCTCTAAACCAAGGCTCTTAATCCTGGGGAAAAGCTTTGCTTTGGACTCATAATTTGAGATAATTCTTTAAGCCACTAAAAGGGTTTTCTACTGTGCAGCTCAAAGCATGCTAACTGGACACAAAAATGAATATACAAAAATCAACAACAATTATAGTTCCCTAATGGCAACAAATTCTGTTGAAAAAAATCATTTCTACCTTTAAAATATATCCAGGATTCAATTACTTCTTACATCTCCATCACAACCAACTTCATACAAGGTACCACTACTACTTTTCTCAATTACTCAAAGAACCTTTAATACCAGTTATATACTACTTCTCTACAAAGCAAGAGCTATCCTTTCAAAGCTTGAGTATTTTTCTGCTCAAAAATCCCTATGACTTCCCTTGTTAGAATAGAAACTAAAGGACAAAATGGTCAATAAGTCCGTTCTGCTCTGCCCTGCTCACCCATCCTCCCAACCCTCACCTCTACTCCTAACTCACAGCTCTCTGACCTCTTCCCTACCAGTTAACCAACCTCTCCACGATCTGGCCACAGAGACCGATCTGTTCATTCCGTTCCTAGAATATATCAAGAACACTCCCATCTTCCTTTCTGCATTCCTTTGCCTGTATGAGTTTTCTCCATTGTTCCCTTCAGTTCAGTTCAGTTCAGTTGCTCAGTCGTGTCCGACTCTTTGCGACCCCATGAACTGCAGCACGTCAGGCCTCCCTGTCCATCACCAACTCCCGGAGTTCACTCAGACTCACGTCCATCGAGTCGGTGATGCCATCCAGCCATCTCATCCTCTGTCGTCCCCTTGTCCTCCTGCCCTCAATCCCTCCCAGCATCAGAGTCTTTTCCAATGAGTCAACTCTTCGCATGAGGTGGCCAAGTACTGGAGTTTCAGCTTCAGCATCATTCCTTCCAGAGAACACCCAGGACTGATCTTCAGAATGGACTGGTTGAATCTCCTTGAAGTCTAAGGGACTCTCAAGAGTCTTCTCCAACACCACAGTTCAAAAGCATCAATTCTTTGGCACTCAGCTTTCTTCACAGTCCAACTCTCACATCCCTTAAGTCTGCTCAAATATTAACCACCAGCAAGCTCTTCCTTAACCATTCTATATAAAATATGAACCATGCCCAGCTCCCTTCCTTCCTCTTTTTCTTATCCCTCATTTCTGTCCATAATATTTATCAGCATCAGACACGTTATGCATTTACTTTTTTATGTTTCATGTCAATTTCCCTTCACTAAATTTTAAACTCTCTTTAGGCAGGATTTTGTGTTCTGTTCACTTTTATAGTCTCAGCATCTCTAACAATATCAAACACATAGAAAGTGCTCAAATATTTGTTGACTGAATTAATGATCAAATAATGTTTAAAAAAAAAAGAAAAAAAATGAAATGTAACAAAAAAAGCCCATTTGTAGTAACATCAAAAACAAGTATGCAAAAATAAAAAGAACAAAAACCATGTAAGATCTTAAAGGAAGAACTCCCTATCATATTCACGAATGAGAAGGAAAAAAGATATAAATTCCCTCAAATTAATATGTAAAGCCCATTAATTAAAACTGTGGTACTGGCAATAAAAAATAGATGAAAGAACACAGTTCCAAAAAGGCCTTTGAATTCATTTACTTAGTTTTATGATAAAAATGGCATTTCAAAACTAGTGGGGGGGGGGGGGGAGTGAAAGTGAAAGTGAAGTCGCTCAGTCATGTCTGACTCTTAGCGACCCCATGGACTGCAGCCCACCAGGCTCCTCCATCCATGGGATTTTCCAGGCAAGAGTGCTGGAGTGGGGTGCCATTTCCTTCTCAAAGGGCTCCTCCTGACCAAGGGAGTGAACCAGTGACTCCTGCATTGCAGGTGAATTCTTCAGCACTGGGCCACCTGGGAAGCCCAATCTTGAGATAAGGGACACTTTTTTAAAATAAACACCAAGAGGAAACTGAGAAGACTATTCAATGAAAACCTTTGCAAATACATGGGTACATAAAGGGTCAGTATCCAATACAAAGAATATCTAGAAAAAAAAGACACAATCTAATTTTCAAAATTTAACAGAATAAAATAAGCAAGAAGAAAGAAAAATTTCTTTCTTATGGAAAAAATACAAGAGATCAATAAAACATGAAGAGTAAAACATGAAGATACTGAACTTCAGCAGTAATGAGGGAAATACAAAATACAATAAAACACAACTTTCCTTCTATCACTGAAAAAGTTGAGAAATATCACATGCTGGTGAAGATGTGGAGAAACAAGGTCACTTACACACTAGTGGCCAAAACATAAATTAAGAAGTCAGTCTGACAATATCTAATAAATATAATAATCACATATTCCCTATATGATTCTTCCCTATAAAACTCTCTTCCTGATACTTCACATAAAGGAACATATAAAAGAACATTCACTGTATTTGCGTTTGTAATGCAAAGGACAAAACCTAAAGGTCCATTAATAGCTAGCTAAACAAACTAGAATATCCATATAATGGATTATTATGTTGCTGTGAAAAGAAGTATATCTAACAGACTCAAAGACATATCGTAGTTAAATTTTCCCAAAGTCAAACACAGTATGAGGCTACTTACATAATCATAAACACAGAAAACTAAGGCGGTAAAAACACAGGGAAAAAAAAAAGTACAGAAAAAGGCTTTACAAGGACACTCATCAAGTTCAAAACTGGTCCTTATCTCTCTTTTTGCTTCTCCTCTTTAAATGAATTTTTATTGAAGTATAGTTGATTTATTAATACAACATTGTGTTAGTCACTGCTATACACTGTAAAATGATTCAGTTATACATATACATGCATTTTTTTTTTTTAATTCTTTTCCATTATGGTTTACCTCAGGATACTGAATATAGTTCTCTGTGCTATAAGGAATACTTGGTTGCTTATCTGCTCCTTATCTATAGAGGTGAAGAGGATCAGAATTAGGGGCAGTATAAGAAGGAATTACCATACTCGAAATGTCTTAGCTTTTAAATAAAAATTTAAGCATGTATTTATATAAATTAAAACATTATAATTTTTTTTAACTTATTATAATTTTTTAAAAGAAAAAGCAAGGTTCTAAACCTTATGTCCAACAATTTTGTTCATTCATAAAATGTGAACATGTCCATACATAATAATAATAAGATACATACATTTATAAAATTATTGAACCCATGTCTCTTGTATCTCCTGCACTGGCATATGGGTTCATTACCACTGAGCTACTAGGGCTTCCCTTTATAGTGAACAGTTAACTTAACTTCTCTTCCAAGAACAAATACTAAAGCAAAGATGGCGCAGTGGTCAAGAATCTGCCTGCTCATGCTGGGACACAAGAGACAAGGGTTGGGAAGGGTCGATCCTTGCCGAAATTAAACCAAAGGCCTATAAAAACAGAAGTGGGCAGAAGAAAGACCCATCCCTGAAACACATTAAACTAAGAAACCTGAGGCTACTTTAGGACAGCCAAAGCAGATAATGCTCAAGCTGACTTTGTCTAAAATAATGGTACACTTCAGAGACTGCCAGTCATTTAATCAGCCACAGTCCAACTTCAGCTGTAGTAAATAAAAGCTACAAGAAGGTTTACAGAGCTTATTTTTGGTTGTTTTTTTGTTAGTCGCTCAGTGGTGAACAATTCTTTGTGACGCTATGGACTGCAGCCCACCAGGCTCCTCTGTCCATAGGATTTCCCAGGCAAGAATACTGGGGTGGGCTGCCATTTCCTCCTCCAGGGGAATCTTCCTAACCCAGGGATTGAACCTGTGTCTCTTGAATCTCCTGCACTGGCAGATGGGTTCTTTGCCACTAGCGCCACCAGGGAATTTTTGGTTAAATTATACATAAGATTTAAATTTGATCATTTCCTTTCTAGTACCAATGGCATTAAGCAAAACAACTACTTACAAAAACTATTTGGCTGGCTATGCACCTTCAACCTGAATGTGTATCCAGGCCTAATTTCACAAAAGAAAAACATTATTTCCAGTTAAGATAATGTGAAGCATATATATTTTCCCCTGGCTCCCAGCCTAATGCTAAACTGAATCCTGTCATTTTCATTTTGTTAATTCATCTCTGAAATAATATTGTTACTAGAAACACTGACAAGTCACTTGACAACAGTCAGAATATGTAAAACCTAGAAAAATAAAGCTGGATCCTAGGTAGGTGTGTAGTACTGTCAAGACTAGAAAGGTAATGTTATGAATTATCACACATTTCATATGAACATGTATTTGATAGATGTTAGAAGGGTCAGAGGGGCTTTCCTGGTAGCTCAGCTGCAATGCAGGCGACACCGGTTCGATTCCTGGGTCGGGAAGATCCCCTGGAGAAGGGATAGGCTACCCACTCCAGTATTCTTGGGCTTCCCTGGTGGCTCAGCTGATAAAGAATCCCCCTGCAGTGTAGAACTAGGTTCGATCCCTGGGTTGGGAAGCTCCCCTGGAGAAGGGTCAGAAAGATCTTGGCCATAACTCCAGAACACCTTGCACTTTATGGATGGGATTATTTTTAATGCAAATTTCAAATTACTGAAATAAATAATTTAAACACTCTTCTTGTTTCTCAGTATTCTTCCTGATATCAATCTTTTATTCTATTAAGCCTAGTTGATCTTTGACCTAGAAATGTATGTTTATTCATAAAATACTGTATCCTGAATTTTTATTATTTTTCACTCAACAGCGGTATATTGTTTATTACATAGGTATCTAAAAGGAATTTATGACTTGGTAGGGTTTATACAGAATCTTTGTTCACAGTTGTTTAAGAGTTACTTAAGTTGGCTAGTAAACCAAAGAACAGGTTCAATGTCCACGCTTTCCAGTTCACATGAAATTAACTCTGCTCAATTCTTTGGCCACAAATTTAGTGTTAATCAATCCTAACCAAACATCTTATAAATACCTGCTATGGATCAAAAGAGTAACCAACAGTGGGTAAATTTTTCAAAACAACCCATTCTCAGTTGGCATACCCTACAGGCACATATAGGAGACTTCAAGTCAACTGGATTAAAGTTCTGGCTTTTAAATACTTAGCTATTTAATGTGGGAAATGACAGCCTTTCAGAGCATCTGCTTTCTAATGGATAAAACAGCAGAAAAATATCCTCTACCTACTACATGAGACTTTTTTCTAAGTTCAAATGAAATCATAAATGGGAACATGTTCTTTAATGTGTAAAACACTGTATTAAGCTGTTACTTAAGATACTTCTTAAGTAACATAGGGCTTTCCTGGTGGCTCAGAGGTTAAAAGCGTCTGCCTCCAATGCGGGAGACCCGGGTTCGATCCCTGGGTCGGGAAGATCCCCTGGAGAAGGAAATGATAACCCACTCCAGTATTCTTGCCTGGAGAATCCCATGGACGGAGAAGCCTGATAGGCTACAGTCCACGGGGTCACAAAGAGTCAGTCAGACACGACTGAGCAACTTCACCTTCACCTTTAAGATAGTTCAAAATTTCTGTCCTGGTGAAAGCAAGTTAGCAGGATGCTCTCCATATACAAGGGTCAGCATTTTTCAATCCTTTATAAATTCCTTAAAAATATTTATTATTTGCCTTAAAAACAAATGGAACAGTATGTATATAACTACTTACTATATAGTGAATTCCTGGAACTACTGGTGGAAGTGTTATTTTCCTGTTACTAGTTTTCTATTTTTTAATATGTATTAAATTTTTAATTGAAGGATAACTGCTTTACAGAATTCTGTTATTTTCTGTCAAACATCAACATGAATCAGCCATAGGTATACATATGTCCCCTCCCTCTTGAACCTCTCTCCCATTTCCCTCCCCATCCCACTCCTCTAGGTTGATACAGAGCCCCAGTCTGAGCTGCCTGAGACAAAGAGTAAACTCCCTATCTATTTTACATATGGTAATGGAAGTTTCCAGGTTACTTTCTCCATACAATCTCACCCTCTCCTCCCCTCTCCCCATATCCACTCTTCTAACCTTGATTAATTTCTGCTTAAACTTTGGAGAAATGTCCAGCTTTAGAGAAAAACAGTTACTCTGACTAGCTCTCTCTTTAGTAATCCTACTACTTTGTTTCCCAAGAAATAAAATTGTTTCTTCTAACTCTCCCACATAGCTAACACTGCCAGAACCCACTAAATTATTTTTCTCATGCAGTTTTCTTCCTATGTGGATTACAAACTCCCTGAGGAAGAGACGTTGCTTTGGAGCAGCTTTGCATTTCTAACACCTATCAGTATTTAACACGTACTCAGTTCAGTTCAGTTCAGTTCAATCACTCAGTCGTGTCCGACTCTTTGTGACCCCATGGACTGCAGCACGCCAGGCCTCCCTGTCCACCACCAACTCCCGGAGTTCACTCAGACTCACGTCCATCGAGTCAGTGATGCCATCCAGCCATCTCATCCTCTGTCGTCCCCTTCTCCTCCTGCCCTCAATCCCTCCCAGCATCAGTCTTTTCCAATGAGTCAACTCTTCGCATAAGGTGGCCAAAGTACTGGAGTTTCAGCTTCAGCATCATTCCCTCCAAAGAAATCCCAGGGCTGATTTCTTTCAGAATGGACTGGTTGGATCTCCTTGCAGTCCAAGGGACTCTCACGAGTCTTCTCCAACACCACAGTTCAAAAGCATCAATTCTTCAGCACTCAGCCTTCTTCACAGTCCAACTCTCACATCCATACTTGACTACAAGGAAAACCATAGCCTTGACTAGACAGACCTTTGTTGGCAAAGTAATGTCTCTGCTTTTGAATATGCTATCTAGGTTGGTCATAACTTTCCTTCCAAGGAGTAAGCGTCTTTTAATTTCATGGCTGCAGTCAACATCTGCAGTGATTTTGGAGCCCAGAAAAATAAAGTCTGACACTGTTTCCACTATTTCCCCATCTATTTCCCATGAAGTGATGGGACCAGATGCCATGATCTTCGTTTTCTGAATGTTGAGCTTTAAGCCAACTTTTTCACTCTCCACTTTCACTTTCATCAAGAGGCTTTTGAGTTCCTCTTCACTTTCTGCCAGAAGGGTTGTGTCATCTGCTTATCTGACGTTATTGATATTTCTCCCGGCAATCTTGATTCCAGTTTGTGTTTCTTCCAGTCCAGCGTTTCTCATGATGTACTCTGCATATAAGTTAAATAAGCAGGGTGATAATATACAGCCTGACGTACTCCTTTTCCTATGTGGAACCAATCTGTTGTTCCATGTCCAGTTCTAACTGTTGCTTCCTGACCTGCATATAGGTTTCTCAAGAGGCAGGTCAGGTGGTCTGGTATTCCCATCTCTTGAATTTTCCACAGTTTATTGTGATCCACACAGTCAAAGGCTTTGGCATAGTCAATAAAGCAGAAATAGATGTTTTTCTGGAACTCTCTTGCTTTTTCCATGATCCAGTGGATGTTGGCAATTTGATCTCTGGTTCCTCTGCCTTTTCTAAAACCAGCTTGAACATCAGGAAGTTCACGGTTCACGTATTGCTGAAGCCTGGCTTGGAGGATTTTGAGCATTACTTTACTAGCGTGTGAGATGAGTGCAATTGTGTGGTAGTTTGAGCATTCTTTGGCATTGCCTTTCTTTGGGATTGGAATGAAAACTGACCTTTTCCAGTCCTGTGGCCACTGCTGAGTTTTCCAGATTTGCTGGCATGTTGAGTGCAGCACTTTCACAGCATCATCTTTCAGGATTTGAAATAGCTCACCTGGAATTCCATCACCTCCACTAGCTTTGATCGTAGTGATGCTTTCTAACACCCACTTGACTTCACATTCCAGGATGTCTGGCTCTAAATGAGTGTTCACACCATCGTGATTATCTGGGTCGTGAAGATCTTTTTTGTACAGTTCTTCTGTGTATTCTTGCCACCTCTTCTTAATATCTTCTGCTTCTGTTAGGTCTATACCATTTTGAGCCCATCTTTGCATGAAATGTTCCCTTGGTATCTCTAATTTTCTTCAAAAGATCTCTAGTCTTTCCCATTCTGTTGTTTTCCTCTATTTCTTTGCATTGATTGCTGAGGAAGGCTTTCTTATCTTTTCTTGCTATTCTTTGGAACTCTGCATTCAGATGCTTATATCTTTCCTTTTCTCCTTTGCTTTTCGCTTCTCTTCTTTTCACAGCTATTTGTAAGCCCTCCCCAGACAGCCATTTTGCTTTTTTGCATTTCTTTTCCATGGGGATGGTCTTGATCCCTGTCTCCTGTACAATATCACGAACCTCAGTCCATAGTTCATCAGGCACTCTATCAGATCTAGGCCCTTAAATCTATTTCTCACTTGCACTGTTTAATCATAAGGGATTTGATTTAGGTCATACCTGAATGGTCTAGTGGTTTTCCCTACTTTCTTCAATTTAGTCTGAATTTGGTAATAAGGAGTTCATGATCTGAGCCACAGTCAGCTCCTGGTCTTGTTTTTGCTGACTGTATAGAGCTTCTCCATCTTTGGCTGCAAAGAATAGAATCAATCTGATTTCGGTGTTGACCATCTGCTGATGTCCATGTGTAGAGTCTTCTCTTGTGTTGTTGGAAGAGGGTGTTTGCTATGACCAGTGCATTTTCTTGGCAAAACTCTATTACTAATACTAAATAAAATTTAAACAGAACTGAACTCCTACCAACAGCATGCCCTGGTTTTCTAGACTGAGAATTTCTGTGTCCCAGACAAGGTCAGATTAGCTTTGTTGAGTTCCCAGATATATTTGTTCTTGGTAGTTGGAGAGGCTGTAGCGTGGTATGATGGTTTCATTAGTATAACTGAATGTGTTTCAGTTGTAAAATGTGCAAGTTGTAAAATAACCGTATTTTAGGTGCTATACATTAGCTATTGCTCTTGCTTCTAGGGCTAAAACATCTAGGACAGGACAGAAAAGAGCTATTGGTTTTATGATGGCAAATCCGTGATATGTAAACTGATTTCCCTATGGAGTTCAAGTTGTAAATACAAATTAACTTAGTATTCTTTCAAGGGATTAGTATTGTACAAAAAACTTCACTGGTGAGTCTAAACGTCTAATTCAGATCGCTACTTATTTATCTCTACTGTGCAATTCGGTTGCCATAAATTAAATCCAGTTTCATTTATTCCTCCTTAACGCTGCCCATTTAAGTCACAGAGTATTATTTTAGGGCCTTCCCTGGTGGCTCAGTGGTAAAGAATCCCTCTGCAAATGAAGGAGACATGGGTTCAATGCCTGGTCCAGGAAGATCCTACAGGCCGAGGAGCAACTAAGCCCGTGTGCCACAACTATGCAGCCTGTGCTCTAGAGCCCAGGAACCACAATTGTTGAGCCACATCTACTGAAGCCTGCACAGCACAACTGGAGAGTTGCCCCTGCCCGCTGCCACCAGAGAAAAGCCTGTGCAGCATGGAAGACCCAGCACAGCCAAAAATAAATAAATTTTTTTTTAAAGTTAAGAGTTTTAGGTTTAATATTTTTTGTTTCAACAGAGGTATAATGGGCATAAAACACTGTATTAATCCAGTTTGTAATAAGGTAGGGAAATAGATACTGGAAACCTTATTTAAGAGTTGTAAAGACAGAGAAGTTTTCCCCAGTGTGCAGTGTGGGTTTACAGTAGTGCAAAGAGAAGGTCCCTTGAGTTCTTGACTCCTATATTTAGGCCAGATTTTTCTGTCTGGACCAGAAACTGATGTGCTCAGATGAAATTTATGTCATTTAGGGCCTTTAATCCACCTTTTGAGGCAAATAATCTAAATACAATTATTCTTTCTTAAGGAATGTGTTGACCTCGGTAAAACTGCATTTTTTGTTGTTGTGTAGATCTAGATTTGGGAAGCTGCTTTTGTATAACTCCAGTCAGCTGTGACTAAGAATACTGAATATTAAGTCCCTTTTCTTCCTGAAGTTACCATTCATGATAATGTGTTAGGAATGTTACATTATTAAATAAATGCTTCAACTTATGCAAGGACACTTCCAAAATATATCAGGTTTCCTTCCTACAAATGGGCTGCAGAAGCAAGCTATGATGTGGTTTTTGCAACGGAAGTGTCTTTATATGAAGGTATGTAAATAACTTTCAAAAAAACTGATAAGGATGAGTGTGGGGAAAGGGTATTAGCAATGCAATACTCTTAAAAATAAATAAATAAATGCATCTCTACGTACTTATCCATGTTCAGTCATGCCATAGCTTTATTTTCTACAAACCAGAAAAGGAAGAATGACCAGTTTCTTGGGTAAAAGCTGACTGTTTTAAATGTCAACTTACAATTTGGTTCCAGATTCTCATCTTAGGAGACATTTACCCACATCTGCCTAACAGTGAACACAATAATGGTTACAGTATAAACTCCATATAAACATCATCAAATTATTACTGATTAAACTTCACAGGTTCAACTACACTGATTAAAATTCATAGGTGTTCCTGTCCAATAAACCCAACGTATAAAATTGAATCAGATGAAAAGAAATCATTAGTTACATTCTTTCCGTTATAATACTTTTTCCTTTAAATAGTATATTCCTTTAAAGCATTTACAACAATGATTTACGAAGTCTACTCAAAACCACTTTCACTCCAGAAAGTAATACAATAATAGGCATCATTTAGTGAGCCTTTATCATACAATAGATCACGTACAATGTTTGCTGAATGTTATAAAAACATCAAAGAATTTAATCTTTATTATCCAGTGTAGTAGGTTTTATACCCATTTTTTAGATATTGAAAATTTGAGACTTTGAGAGATTAAATGACTTGTCTTAGGTCATACAGGGCTTCTTCCCACATGGCTCAGTGGTAAAGAATGCGCCTGCCAATGCAGGAGACCCAGGTTTGATCTCTGCTTCGAGAAGATCCCCTGGAGGAGAAAACAGCAACCCACTCCAATAATCTTGCCTGGAGAATCCCATGGACAGAAGAGCCTGGTGAGACACAGTTCACAGGGTCACAAAGAGTCAGACACAACTGAGCAACCAAGCACACATGCACACTAAGGTCATACAGATGGTAAATGGCAAAGCCAGGGTACAAACTCAGACTTTAAAGCTAATGCTTTTAAATAGGTTCTCTTTATACAAGTACATAAATTCCAAAAATATTAAAAACTGAATCGTAACACATTAAACTCCAGGATATCACACAATCATACCTATTCTTCACTCCTTGGCAAAAATCATTCAGACAAATATAACGTATCTGATGCTATTACAGTGCTGCACTCAATATGTCAGCAAATTTGGAAAACTCAGCAATGGCCACATGACTGGAAAAGGTCAATCCTCATTCCAATTCCCAAGAAGGGCAGTACTAAAGAATGTTCAAACCACTGGACAATTACACTCATTTCCTATGCTAATAAGGCTATGCTCAAAATCCTCCAAGGTAGGCTTCAGCATTATGTGAACTGAGAACTTTCAGATGTTCAAGCTGGGTTTAGAAAAGGCACAGGAACCAGAGATCAAATTGCCAACATTCGCTGAATCATACAGAAAGCAAGAGAATTCCAGAAAAACATCTACCTCTGTTTCAATGACTACACTAAAGCCTTTGACTGTGTGGATCATAACAAACTGTGAAAGTGAAAGTGAAGTTGCTCAGTCGTGTCCGACTCTTTGCGACCCCATGGACTATAGCCTACCAGGCTTCTCCATCCATGGGATTCTCCAGGCAAGAATACTGGAGTGGGTTACCATTTCCTTCTCCAGGGGATCTTCCCAACCCAGGGATCGAACCCGGGTGTCCCGCACTGGAGGCAGACGCTTTAACCTCTGAGCCACCAGGGAAGCCCCTATAACAAACTGTGGAAAACTCTTAAAGAGATGGGAATACCAGACCATCTTACCTGTCTCCTGAGAAACCTGTATGCGGGTCAAGAAGCAACAGTTAGAACCCTGTATGGAACAACTAACTGGTTCAGGATTGAGAAAGGAGTACGACAAGGCTGTTTATTGTCATCCTGTTTATTTAACTTACATGCAGAGCATATCATGCAAAATGCTGGGCTGGATGAAGCACAAACAAGCTGGAATCAAGACTGCCGGGAGAAACATCAACCTCAGATATGCAGATGATACCACTCTAATGGCAGAGAGCAAAAAGGAACTAGAGTCTCTTGATGAGGGTAAAGGAGGAGAGTAAAAAAATCAGCTTAAAACTGAACATTCAAAAAACTAAGATCATGGCATCTGGTCCCATCACTTTATGGTAAATAGAAGGGGAAGAGGTGGAAGCAGCAACAGATTTCCTCTTCTTAGGCTATAAAATCGCTGTGGATGATGACTGCATTAGAAGATGATTGCTTCTTGGCAGGAAAGCTATGACAAACCCAGACAGTGTGTTAAAAAGCAAAGGCATCACTTTGCCAACAAAGGTCCATATAGTCAAGGCTATGATCTTTCCAGTAGTCATGTACGGATGTGAAAGCTGGACAATAAAGAAAGCAGAGCGACAAAGAGCTGATGCTTTCGAACTGTGGTGCTAGAGAACTCTTGAGAGTTCCTTGGAAAACAAGGAGATCAAACCAGTCAATCTTAAAGGAAATCAATCCTGAACACTCTTTGGAAGGACTACTGCTAAAGCTGAAGCTTCAATACTTTGGCCACCTGATCCACACAGCTGATTCATTGGAAAAGACCCTGAAAATAGGAAAGATTGAAGGCAAAAGGAGAAGAGGGCAACAGAGGATGAGATGGTTGGATGGTATACCAATTCACTGGACATGAACTTGGACAAACTCTGGGAAATAGAGTCAGACAAGACTTGGTGACTGAACAACAACCATATCTGTAAACAGATATACACGTATAGGTTCAGAGGGGCTTCCCTGGTGACTCAGTGGTAAAGAATCCACCTGCCAATGCAGGAGGCACACATTTGATCCCTGATCTGAGAAGACCCCACATGCTGCAGAGCAACCAAGCTCCAGTAACACAACTATTAAGCCTGTGCTCTAGAGTCTCAGTTCAGTTTAGTGACTCAGTCATGTCCAACTCTTTGCGACCCCATGAATCACAGCACGCCAGGCCTCCCTGTCCATCACCAACTCCCAGAGTTCACCCAAACTCATGTGCATTGAGTTGATGATGCCATCCAGTCATCTCATCCTCTGTCGTCCCCTCCTCCTCCTAGAGTCTAGGAGCCGCAACTACTGAGCCCATGTGCTGAGACTGCTAAAGCCCATGCCTTAAAGTCCATGCTCTTTCCATGCCAGAGAAGCCACTGCAATGAGAAGCCCACACTACAACCAGAGAGTAGCCCCTGCTGGCTGCAACTAGAGAAAAGTCCACGTAGCACAAAGACTCAGCACAGCCAAAAATGAAATAAAGTGTATATAAAATAAAGAATATTTATATATAATAGTATTTAATAAATAAATATAGGGTCAGGTCACAAAGGCTGTTTTGTGTTTACTGTAATAGAAACAAATACAAGAACACTGGCAATAAATTGAATATCTAATCTCCAACTCACAGCAACCTGGGGGATTTATTTAGAGAGAATCATACAATCTCCATGCTGGAAGGAACCTTAGAGTTGAGACAATGGAGGTATAGAGAGACAATCTACCCTCATATACACATGTGTATGTGTATGTGTATATAAAACACTTATGGCATGTGTTTCCTAGTTAAGAAATTATTCCTTTCTATAAAACCCTAAAGATGTCATCTTAATGTTTTCATTCTCTCCTTACTCAAATTAATTTCAAAATTAGAACATTAAAATATGTAGATGATCTGGCTCAAAAAATAAGATGACAAAAAAAGGATAACATATTCCAACAGAGAACTGTAGCTAACTAACATTTATACTTAACATTACATTGTTAATTTTCAAGGAACTGTAAATCTCTTCTCTTTTTCTTCACCCCACCCATCTGAACAAAGCAAAAAAGACAAAAAATAAAACAAACCTGGCTCTTTGTTGGTAACTGCAATTCAGAATAAAAGCAGTTGGCAATGAACTTCCCTAGAGGGAAGCAATATTCTACATTTAAAAGCCTGCTCTAATCTAGAAATTTTACTGCTTTCTTTTTGCCTGTCCCTCCTGTCACATAAATTCTCTCATTCCGCATACAGTAAAACAAACTCAAAGCCACTCAGAATAGCCATGCTGCTGCTAGGTCACTTCAGTCGTGTCCGACTCTGTGCAAACCCATAGACAGCAGCCCACCAGGCTCCTCTGTCCCTGGGATTCTCCAGGCAAGAACACTGGAGTGGGCTGCCATTTCCTTCTCCAAGAACAGCCATAGACTTCCCTGGTGGCTCAGACAGTAAAGTGTCCGGCTGCAATGCGGGAGACCTAGGTTCAATCCCTGGGTCGGGAAGATCCCCTGGAGAAGGAAATGGCAACCGACTCCAGTACTCTTGCCTGGAAAATCCCGCGGATGGAAGAGCCTGGTAGGCTACAGTCCGTGGGGTTGCAAAGAGTCGGACACAACTGAGTGACTTCACCTTACCTTACCTCATGGCATATTCTCACTATTGCAAATTACAAGTAAGAAACTGAGAATGCTTTTCCATTTTTTACTTTTAAATGATTGTGAAATTATATCTGCCTGCATACTTCGGTTGATCAGAAAGTTTCGCTCACCAGCAAATATCATAACAGGTGGTATATCTGATAATATAAAATTGGGCAGGCATTTGATATATTGCCTATCTTCACCTCCTTGTTATTAGATATGACTTGTGTCTTAGCACCAAAGTAATGCATAAGATCAATATACTATTTACTTTCACAGTGTTCTATTTCCCTTTTTTAGTTTTTACTAGAAATTCCTGGGATCAAGGACAAAAATGACAGAAGACACAGCCAATATCTGTTTTATAACTGACAATCCTTGTCTACCACGTTTTATAAATAGGTGATTTTTACTTCATAGAAACTTAAAAGACAGCAAAATGGATTAAATTAATTATATTTCCACCTGATTACAACTGTCGAATATGAGGCTTAATAAAGACAACAAAATATCATAAAATCAAACTAGAGGAAATATGATTAGGGAATAAAGAGATTACTTACCTATAGCTTTAAATCACATGCCTGCTAAATAGTTATTTGATATGTGCTGAAAATAACTAGCCAGCAGTGCCACTCTTTTAACAGAAATAGTCTTCAAGAGCTAATGCAAATCTGTTTTGGATTTATTGCATTTAAATACATATGTTTGTTAACGTTATATAATTAAGCCACATGAATCAAGCACAAATACTACTGCACAGTTCAATACTACCACCTACTGTTAGTGGCTATTATTAAGTTAAAATCTTTTTATCAAATGGGTCCCAGTGCATTAAGATATAAAACCACCAGTTCGAAAAAAACAAACCACAGTTGGATGCCTTCATTTTTCTGAGGCGATTTTTGGGTGGGGGTCTGATCTAAGAATTTATGAAGTCTGGGATGTTAACTAGGATAACAGTGTAAAGGCAACTATGCACAAGCAGCTAAATTTGGTCAGTTTAAGGGCATTCTTTCTTCTTCCTCCCTCCCTTGGATTTTCCTAGTGTAACGGAATATTTTATTTTGGACATCTAAAAATACCCTTGCAAAACCACAGTACTAGTTAGATTACTGAAATTTTTAATTTAGTTTCCAATCTGTCACCAGTTGAGAAACAGTACTCTAAGGGCTAGGAATAAAAAAAGTATTCATTAATCTGCAAGAAAAATGATACCAAAATTTGAAAAGATACAACTCTGAAGATGAAAATAGAAGGATTTTAAAAATTAAGATTAAAAAACAACACCAACAGCTAAAAACTGACAAATGGCCTAGGACATGAAGACATGACTTTAAAAGTGTGGATACTTCTAACAGAAATACTGCTTTAATGAATGAAAATCTTCAATGTAGAAATAGATTACATCTTATAACGTAGGACTTAAATATCAACCATACATTTTGTAAAGTCTCTGCCAAGTTAAAAAAACTTAATGACTTAATGGATTAAGCACAATTTCCAGTACCTAGCTGTTTATCGTATGTATACTGTAGCAAGATACAAACATGTTTATTTTTAAGTAACGAGTGAACACAATGTAAGTACATGACACAATGTACTGTGCTTCAAAAGCACCTATGGTTGTAAAATAAAGAAACATCAGTAACACTATTCGAAAAAGAACAGATTGTCTGAATGAGCCTAAAAAGCACACTTCTGATTTCGATTTTCTATAGTAATGTTGGTGCCGCTGCTGCTGCTAAGTCGCTTCAACCGTGTCCGACTCTGTGCGACCCCACAGACAGAAGCCCACCAGGCTCCACTGTCCCTGGGATTCTCCAGGCAAGAACACTGGAGTGGGTTGCCATTTAGTAATGTTAGGTAATAGGTAATTGCTTTCAAACTAATCTCTAAAGTGTTAAAAACAAAATTCCTTACTTTTGCTAGTTCTCTTCCCATTCATTGCAAAGCCTTTCAAATAGAGTGAAACAAATGACTCTCACCCACTGGAAAATACATATAACATTTTCCACATGTACCAACTTGGAAAATACAGTTATTTACTATGCAGAATGTTCTTTATATTAGAAGATAAAACCTTAAGGGAAAAAAGGGTCATTACTGCAGTCTTAACTAAACTGTGTGACTGAGCCTACAAACTTTAACAAATACTGAAATGGCTATTTCAGAAGAAATGACCAAGGTCAGCTTTTAATAAAAAATTAGATTCCAAAAAAAAAAAAAATTAGATTCATAGGATCTGGAATAAAAGGAACCTCAGTAATTGATTTTAACTTCTTTTTCTTACAGAGGAGGTAAATGACCAAACCTGAGAAGTGAAAAAGAGATGACCAACGCTATAGTCAGTTGGTTGACAAAAATCAATATTAACTAAATCAAGTTCTGGTAACTCCCAATGCAGTATGTTCTTTCTACCACAAAACAGTTTATGATTTTTCTTATTTTGGACAAACTGAAGAAGTAAAATGAAGCAGGTAAACAAATATTACAACCTAATCAAGCAAACTTCAGTATTATAGATTCATCAGAGCAACAGCGATGTGTAATGAAAAAAAAAAAAAAAAAATAATGCCCAGCGTTTCAAAATACCCAAACTGGAACTTATCACTTCCTAACTATGTGAGTCTTAACTTCTCTAGGCACTGATTAAACTGTAAAATAGTATGAGAATGTCAGTGAATGTTACTACTATACTTTTCTTAGGTTATACTTTTTAATAAATCCAAATAAGATAGAATTTTTCTCCAATAGTACTACATTCTTATAATGGAGCTAACTAAGAGTATGACAAAGTGGAGAGGCTTAACTGAAAAAAATCTAAACTTGGATTCAAGGGCTAGCCAGACACGTGTCTGTCATTAATGTCACTATGTTAAGATAGTACTAGTTACAGTACTTAAAATGAAGGACAGCTATATTGTCTCAATAGCAAAAGCAAAATAAAACATGCTGGATAAAGAACTTTAGAAAAGCTCTTTTTCACATTTTATGAGCTTGTATGCTATGTAATGCTAAAAACAGACCAGAATGATAGAGTGGAGTAAAAAAAAAATGCAGATTGGAATCTTGGCTTCCCAATGTACTAGCTGTGCAACTTGAATACTTGTCAGGCCCTAGCTTTCCTCAAAATAGAATTGTGAAAATTAGAAGTAACAGAGGTAAAAACATCTAGCCCAGTGCACCTGACATACAGGACACACTGAATAACCATTTTTAAATTTGAAAGGTAATTATCAAAAGTTGCCACAAAACAAAATGTACTACAAGTAACATACAAATACTTGAATGAGTTTCAATTAATAGACTAAAACAATTTAGTATACATTATTTTAACCTATAAGGGTTATTAGTGTGTAATCTAATGCCAAAGTGACACAACAAAAACAATTTTCACATCTGCGTATCTTTTTTAAACTCTTTTATCCAACAGTCATCTACTTGGCTATTTCACAGGATGCTATATAGCTGCCTAATAGGTACTCTTCTCCTCTGATTTAACTTAAAAAAATATTTTGTTTTGCTTTTTACCGTTCTGAGTGTGAGATTTAAAGTGTGTGGCCAGCACTTACAACATCCAAAAGCATAATACACAAGAATATTCCCTATAAAAAGACTTTAAATAATTAAACAAAAAAGTTTTAGTTATCCCCCAAAAAAAGTGGCCAAGCAAAAGAAAATAATCTTTCACGTTTTGTATTAACCAGAGCTAACTTGAAATTAGTTGTTATATATTTGCTACAGAAATTTCCTACACTCAGAAAAATCCTCAAAGCTACATACTTACAATTGTAAAATTATCAGTCTTTTAAAAACCTTCTGAGATTTTGAGAATTAAAAAAATGTGATGTAAATTTTTAGATACTGAAAGCCTGTTTATCTTATCTACATCTTTTATCCACTGAAAGTAAATATTTTAAATGTTTTCAATGAATTAGCAATAAGTGTATTATTTCATGAGAGACCAAATAGTTTATTGTTTTATTATTTGTGAATTAGGTCATTAAGGGGTACATGATTTTAAAAAATACTCAGATAATGAAACTCATTAACAGGTATCATTTGCAGTTCCTTCTCATTTGTATTCCAGCATGAACACTTCCATGGGGTCATGAAGAGTCAGATACTGACTTGGAGAATGAACAACAACAAAAATTAACACTTCACATCATAGTAAAAGTAGCTTTTTGTTTACAAATAAACATTTTAATCACAAACACTGTAGAAGGAGTGGTGTTCCCTCCCTCTTTCTTATTGTTCTTCTCAGACATTTTCAGAAAACTTTGGTTCCCAGTTAATACCAATCAACACAAACAGATATGCTTAATAAAGCAATACATTTTCTTATTATTTTAGAACCACCAGTACAGATAAACTACAAATTAAAATATAAGTATAAAAACAGGATATAGTGATACAATTTTAAAGCACAAACTACAAAAGAACTCTTTCCAACAATTACTCACACAACCTAAAAGTGAATAGCAAAATGATAAAGAGCTGACTGCAATGGCAAAAGGCTATCCTCCACTCAATTCTTCAGTATTTGGGTTTCCCTTTGAAGATTTCTGTTAACTGTTAAATGTCTATTTGGTAATTCTAACGACAGTCTGGCCTTTTACAGTAGTACTGAATATGAAACCATCATAAATTAAGCTTTCTGGGTCTCTACATCAGGGCAACATAAAGTTCTATTAAAGTAAACACAAATATAAACTACCTGATTTTCTCCACTCCTGGCGCTGTAGTAACGTTGTAACTCTGAACTTAAACTCTCCCCAAACACTTCCTGTCTTGACCTTTGTGGTTAAATTAAAATATTTTCTCCATAAGCATAAAAAGAAATCAAGGAAAAGATTAAACTGAAGACCCTTAGGTAACGATTTCATCCTCTACGCTTCGTTGACAAGTTTCCTGAAACTTTTGTCTGTCTTACAATTTCATCCTTCAAATGAAAATGAAGAAAAACATCAAGTGAGAGCTACACTGAATGTGAGTGATGCCAGGTCAACCTGATTCTCTGTCCAAAAAGGCCAGGTAACATTTACTCTTCTTGCTGTTGTTTCTCTTTCTTGTCCACTCAACAAACCTCCCCGTATATTACTATACTACAGTAATTCACCTGTAGTTACAATACTTCACTTCCCAAAGGAATCATTTCCCAACACTGCCTACTCCCTAAAGACGCTTTCAGATGTTTTATTTCTTCATCCATTCCATAATTCCATTGCTATAAACCTCTGTCGTCAGAGGAAAAGTTCTCCGAGACCAAGGGACTTGAAAGGATTTTCTTAAGTCTCTCAGACCTTCGTCCCAATCTCAAAGCCTGTACACATCTAAGAGTTCCCAGAAACAATGAGCTACAGAAGTACGGACCACACGGGAAAGAAGAGGAAGTACCAGAACAATACCCAGACCACACAGCACCGAAAACCCGTGGACGTTTCTATCATCTCAGTCTACCACCCCTACTCCCCTAGTTTAACAGTCTCTCAAAGTCAGAGAAAAAGTCCCGGGCCCATAATTTCCCCCTCGCTTCAAGAATAAAGTGGCAGAAAGAAAAGAAACGAGGTCCCTCCGGTCGATCGCAGCTGTGATGCTTTTTCTGCCGGGTGAAGGGAGGCAAGCCAAGGGTTGTGTAAAGAATGGAAAGCTGAATGATATTGGGGGGAGGGAGAATTAGGGCGCCAGAGCTAATCCCCCGCCGGGGCCCGCGAGTGGAAGACGCAGGAGGCGACCAGCCGGGAGGACAAGGGAAGCCAGGCTGCACTGAGCCTCTGGGTGGCGAGAAAAGGGAGAGAAGTGTGGCAGCCCGAGGCCAGTGGGTGACGGCGCCAGGCGAAAGAGGAGATTCGGTGCGGAGCGAATTTTCCGGGGCATGAGAGCGGAAATAGTCTTCCTCACGGGACCCTAGCACCCGCCCCCGCCCCCACCCCCCTACCGGCCCCCCCTCCTCGCCCCAAGCGCACACCTCAAACCTGCTCTTGGTCACTCCGTTCACGTCCCTCCTCATGGGGCCGGCGGGTGCGGCCGGGGCCGGGCGCTGCGGCGTGCAAAGACTGGGGGCCCCGGGCAGGCCCCGGAGTTCCGGTACCGAGACGAGGCAGAGGACCAGCGGGATGGGGCCGTCGGCGGGGAGGAGAGACCTCTCGACTCCAGCTAGGCCTCCTCCTCCTCCCGCTGTGGTGGCGACGACTGCTCGTCGCTAGCTCTTCTCTCTTCTCAGCCTCAACTTCAACCCAAAACAAAAACACTCCCCACCTGCCAGCAACGCCGCTCCTCATTGGGCAGAGCCGCCCGGGCCTCGGAACAGCGTGGGGAGGGGGAGGAGGAGGAGCGCGCAGCGGCGCAGGACCACCCCTCCCCCATCCCCGGGCAGAGCCCGCGGCCGTCAGCCCAAGAGCTACGGGAGCGCGGTGGCGGCGGCGCGAGCCCGCTCTCGCCTCCAAGGCAGACAAGCCCACCGCGAGAAGGAGAGGCAGGGAAGTGCCTATGTGTCTGTGTGTATTTGTCTATGGGAGGGGCTGTGGGGCGGGTGCGAGTGCGCGCGTGCTCGCCGACCGGTGAGAGAGAAGAAAGCAGGACAACTGCACACAGCACCCGAGCCCCCACCTCTCCCCTCCGCGACAGACAGCACGCACCAACCCACCAAGCACTTGAGCTGCCTGTCTTGTCCTCCCAGCCCCTTAAGTCTTGTCGCTTCCCAGTAGCCCGTGTTGGCACACATGTCCTTCCCAGCCACCCAGCTCCCTTCCCCTATATCACTCACTGTCGCCTTGAACCCAAAGTGCAGCAGGCGGTCCCTGCTCGGAGCCATTTTCTCCTTTCTGGTAGTCTCTAGATTGGGGCAGTGCTGCTGCTGCTTTCGCCGCCGCCGCTGTTGCCGCCGCTGCTGCCGCCTCCCCCGCCTCCGTGGATTGCATTACCGGGTGTTGCAGTGAGGCTTGGGGGGCCGCTGTGGGGCGTGGATCTCCCTGTGCATGGATTCGGGGGGACAGTTGCGTTGCCGTCTGCTCTGGGGACGAGCAGCGAGGCCGCACCTCGTGCCTTGTGGTCAGGGGGTGCAGTGCAGAAGCTGGGCGACCATTTCTTTAGCTGGGGGAGGGGCGCGCTTTGGTGGAGGTGGGGGCGGGTGAGACAGAAAGGCCTTGGCTTCCCCCGCCCCTCCGCCGCCAGACCGCCGCTGGCACCCAATGGGCTCTAGCGCTTACCCGCCCTCCAATCAGCGCTCTGGTTGGTGAGAGCCTGATCCTGACGCCACTTTGGCGGGAGAAACAAGCGTGTCTGAACGAGTAGGCGGTGCGGCGCGGGGGTGGGGGGGAACCTTGCCCAATGGTTAACATTCTCTCTTTTTCCATAGAAGCTGGATTGTGTCATGGTATGTCATAGTATACTTTAGCAATTCCAGGTCTCGAAACTTATGATCTGATTTCTATGAAAGAAGGAATGTTTACCTTTAGAGCGGAAAACCACAGAATTATATCTCAAAGATAAAATATTAGAAACTGTATCACAAATTCTAGCAGTCCTGGCTGGACCACTTCTAATTGTATTCCGAAGTAGATGATTTTGTTTTCCTACCACTTTTCCTTTGCACTTTCAGTGACTGGCTTACTATGAATGTCTGATTTAAGAGATGAGCTTACTTTAAGAGCAGCAAGTGCAGAGATCTTTTAAACGGGCACATTTTACCCTAAAGGCTTATCCTTCCAAGCACTTTTTTAACTTTTTTTTTTAATCTTAGAAAGGACTTCCTAAGCAAGGAAGCCAGCTTCAGAAACCTGTTCTCAGGCCCACACACCCAGGTCTAGATGTTACAGCTCCTCCTGTCCCAGACACTGTTAATGTTACTGCTTCACGTCCGTCAAATAGAAACAACCTTTTAGTTGCATCTCATCTCAGAGCAGTTTTCTCTCAGCAAGAACTACTGATGAATTTGGTAACAGAGGCCTGCAAAAGATAGTAAAAGTGGCTTGAGCAAGATAAATCAGATGAAAACTTCCACAGGGTTTTCTCTAATTTCAATTATCCTTTCCAGTTAACCCATTATCAAGTACTACTCAGGAGATTTTTTTACTTTGTTAAAATTTTTTTGGATTTTTTAAAAGCTGAATAAACAAAAGTATTCAAAAGTTAAAAATGTATTACACATACACATGGTGCTTTTTATCAAAGAAATTTATTTGCATGTAAATAAACACATTTTTGTAATGTTCTGGGAAAAAAATCCCACAGATTTTTGTCTACTTTCAAAAAAATGAAAAACCCCAAAGTATTTACAGAACGGCCATATGCACAGAAAATCAAATTTGAAAGTTTTTTTAGAAAAGACCCTCCCCAACTGCTCCTGATGTACATTTTTAAAACACAAAATTTAAAGCTCAGTTTTTCTACAACTGAGCATGTTTCCCAACCTAGCTTCTGAGATGTTAGGTACTTCCTACCCCTCAAAAAAACTTAAGGGTAGAAATAAAGAGGGAGGGAGACTTAGGGATAAAAGGTTAAAAAAATGAGACTGCCAAGGGATTGTGAATGAGTTTCCTATACTGGAATCTGCTTTAAGTGACTCAACTGGATACTATGACTCACTGGCTCCCTGGAAGGCTTCTTTTCAGAATTCATGATAGTGCTGCCCTGTAGTTTCAGACCTAGGCCTTAAGGAAAATCCTTCCAAGAGCCACCAACCTCAAGCCTAGTTTTGGCAATTATATCATTTCATTTCACACCTCCCCCCATACTTTTTAAAATAAACTGATTTTTTGAACCTGTAATCTTCATGTACATCAGAGCAGGTTTTGACCAAGAACCCCTAACATGAAGCCAAAAGACAGAAGAGGAATCAGGTCAAACTAAGAATACATAAGACACCAGCAGCAGAAGATAGGTAGAAGTTGACTTCATGTCCTTGTCGTCTTTTGAAACAGAAGAATGAGTACACCTAGACAGGAGGGAGGTGTCCCAGGCTTGGTTTATTCTGCCTCTTCTCCTCCACCCTGTGGAGAAATGCAGTGCTCCCTGGTTCTCAGGCAGGGTGAAGCAGTTTAGCCCCGGCTCCCTGTTAAGCAAGTTCAGATGCTGGGTCAGTGTGTGGGGTGTGCCCATCGACAATTCAGGGGCTTATCCTTCATCCAGATCCTAACTCGGAATTCTTTGATCTGGGATGAAGACAGAAAGAGAGAAAAAGCTTCCCAGTTTACTCATTTTGGTATTTGTTGGCTCTACTTGGGGGAGCTGAGCCCCTGATATTATGCAGTACATTCCCCATACTTTCCCCACCCAAACTTAAAAACCATTTTAACTTTTTTTTTTTTTTTCCTGCAGAAACCAATGGGATAAGATTCAAAACTAGGTGAGAAACTTGTGAGAAATCCAACCTGGTTGTATGTCTGAGAGGCTGCTACTGTATCAGCATCACAAGATAAAGCACTCTGGTATCACCTTGCCCATGTCCTCCTTAGTGTCACCCAAGACATTTGACTCTGATACGGTAACCGATAACTTTTCTTGCTCCACTTTGCAATGTTTCGTTTCCTACTTCTTATTACCTTGGGACACAAAAGTGGCAGAGTTGTTGAGAGCTGATGACCAGAAAAGGGAGAACACTAAAGGAAATCAGAGACAGTCAGGAAAGAAAGCCAAAGCTGATTTTCCAACTCTATGCTAACTCCAACCTGCAGAAAGAGCTGAATATAGAAATCTTCTTCAGTATCTGATGAAGTCACTCCATTTATGACACACACACACACACAAATGAATCACCTGGCTTTTTTTTTTTTTTTTAATCCAGAAGAGTTGTGCTGGGGATCGTGCCCCATCCTGCTGATACAGATCCTGAATGGAATCATCAGGAATGGCACAGTGCAGGTGTCAAAATCAAAGTAAGGCCGCAGAATTTTGAGAGGACCCTCCAAATACTGAGAACTTGTGTTGCACTCAAATGGTCTCCTGGATTTCTATATGTATGAGAAGGGCTTCTTATTGATGTCCCCCAGAATCCAGACTCAGACCTGTTCTTCCAAAAAGGTCCAATTGTGTTGCTACATAGTAGCAAGGGTTTATCTTCATGCCCACCTAGCATTCCAGGCCCCCATTACTTCAAGTGAGCTTGAAAACTGTTTTAAGTGAACTATGGCTGCAAATTTTTTACTGTTTTATCTAAGGGAGCATACAGTGGAGTGATTAAAGTCTGGACTCCTTATCCTTGTGATGAAGGGAAACAAGGAGCCCAGTTCTCAGGAATGGCATCAGTTCTCCTACAAACAAAATGCTGGGATGTGGACTTTTGGCACATTGTAGAAATAGGAGAACTATGAATTCTGTAATGGTTTTCATGCCACTGGGTCAGGGAGGCTATCCCACTTTTAAACTTTACTGCATCTGAAAACATGTTTACATTCCAAAAAGCCAGCCAAGCTTTCTTTAAAGGAAAAAACTATAAATCAATACCTCCACAGAAAGATAACTCCTAATAACTCCTAATATTCCTATGATGTCTGAACCCTATGAAAAACCTCCTATAACAAAAACACCGTTTTGGTTTTCTACTTGACTCCAAAGGTGGGCTCTGACTGATCTGCTTCAGCTTGATACTACATTACCAGCATAAGCCACAAGCTCCCTACCACCAAATAAGCCTCCTCCTTGCCTCCCATCATTTTGAACCCTGAACCTCATAGAATTAGAAAAAAACACTGTATAAAAGCAAACAGATAAAGGGTTAAAATATTACAAATAAATAGCTAAAATCATCTTCCCTCCCCAATCACTCCTCTAAGAAACAGACACCAAACATTACTTAAGTGTCCAAAATGACCCAAGTCCTTCATTTGCCCCTGCCTCAAATGGACAACTACCCAAAGGTGAACAACCTTCATGCAAATGCATCAAGGAATGTATTGCTTTTTCATTTTCTGCCCAGCCCTTCAAATACATGCACTAAAATGAGTTTAAAACATGGCCTAAAAATGGAAAAAGGGAGAAAAAATATATATGAATATTTCCCACAAAACTGTTTCCCACCCTTCCCTCTCCCTAAGCCCTTCCCACCCCCGCCCTTTCATAAGCAAATATTTTAAAACTTTTTTTTTTTTTCTGGCAAAGGAACAAGTGATTTGTGGTAACCAGAATCAAACCCTATGGTCTCTTTAGTAGGGTCCGGCTATGCCTTTCAAAATTCATCCCACTTGGTGTCAAAGCCATGCCATTTAAGATTCTTAAAACACAAAATCAGACCTTTCTGACTCACTCCTTATGATGATTTGCCTATACACTTAGTTCTTCTCTGGCCATATTTTTGCTTTAAATAGGTTCCTAGTTGCCAATCAGGGCCACATCCATAAGATCGTCATCTTCCTCCCCAATCATAAAGTCAGGGCTGAGCCTTGAGGGCCTGTCTGTAGATAAGATTGTGTTACTTGTCATAGACAAGGACTGGTCTGAAGAGATGGGTGATTTAGACCAACTCTCTGGCTTGATGCTATGAGATTTTTTCTTGTCTCGGTCTTTGTCCCGGTCCCTATCTTTGTCCTTTACTTTCTTCTTTTCTTTTTTGTGCTTCTTATGCTTCTCTGTGCTGTATTCTGGAAGAGGTCGGATGCCATCATCTGAGCTAGGACTGTTCTGATAAGATTTCTCTGCTATGGAGGAGCCTGACTCACTTTCACTGTCCAGATTCTGGGGGGTATATGCTGGTGACTTACTATGGCTGGGAGAGCCACGCTCATGCTTTGGAGTGGAACCACTGATGAGTGGAGAGCCATAGTTTTTGGAAGAGGCCATCTGAGGCCTGAGCCCTTCTCCACCACCTTCCCCAGGTTTCTGCAAAGTCACTTTGGCTTTAATGCTGGGGGATCCCCCATCATGCTTGCTGATGATAATTTTTGCCACACCTGTGCTCCCCACATTTTTAGACTCTGAGGTCTTCTTAGATGAATCCACTGAGCCCCCCGAGGTGGAAACCTTTGATTTGTCTTTATCACTTTTCTCACGCTTGCCCTGGAACTCTCCTCCAGACATGTTATGTTTGGAGGACACAGGATGGCTAGAATTTGTGCTCACCCCCATTTGGCCGTCCATTGGGTCTTCACCCCCAGGGCCACTGGTGACAACCCCATGCTTCAGTTTATCTATGACAGCTGTTAAAGACGGCTTCTTATTTCTGCTGGGAGATTTCCCTTTGGAACTCCCATGCTGGTTCTGAGAGGATGACATGGAAGAGCCACTTGAGGAAAAGGAAGAGGAAGATGCTGTACAAGAGTTAGATGACGGGGGAGTTTTCTGAGACAATGAGCCTGAGGATCCTAACCCTGAAGATGACTTCATGCCAGTGCTTGAACTAGTTCCAGACATGTGAGAACCACCAGAACCTGAACTGATAGGGGACTTGGCTTTAGAGGATGGGGGAGTCCCAGGAACAGGCTTCATTGGAGAGGCAAGCTTATCAGAGCCTCCAGGTGGCCTCGAATGGGAAGGGGATATGTTTGGTTTACTTAAAGAAGGATTCATAAGTGATGATGGCTTCCCTTGAGGTTTCATCTTGGTGCTGCTGGAGCCACTGCTCAGTCCATGCTTGGTAATAGGAGAGGAGCCTGGCTTTCCCCCAGACTGGGATGAATTTTTGGACTGGCTAGATCCAGAAGACCCCTGGCTAGAATATATACTGCTACTTAATTTAGAACTTGATGAACCTTCTGATTTACTGCTTTTCATCTTGCCTGAGTTGGAAGCAGAAGATAAGGAAGAATGGCTATGGTGGCTTTTACTTCCTGAGGAAGACACAGAACCACTGCTGGTATACTGACTGTGAGAAGAGGGCTTGCCCACCATCACAGTTCCCTTAGGAATCTGAATAGTAATTTTGGGAATGGGTGGTGTGGCAACACCTGGGGGAGTCTGAGACCTTCCTGAACTGCCTGGAGATTTGGATCCACCTGTACTAGTAGGTGGGGTGAAAGGTCGGTTAGAAGAACTGTGAGATGGAGACTTTCCCTCAGTGTCTGCCTTCTTCCGCTTTGGAGGCTTATCTTTGCTTTTGCCATCATTAGAAGGGGTTCGACTGCGCTTCCCTGGTTTGCTGTCTAATCCTGTCCCTGACAGACTACTATTACTGGCACCATTGCCTTCCTTTACTCTCTTTTGAGTCTTTTCTTTCCCTAAGTCCCCAGTGGTCAATAAAGGACTCTGGCTACCACTGTGATGCTCCATAAGATCTGTAGGCCCCAAAGCCTTACCAGCCACTGCTATAATACTGAAATCAACCGTGTCAGCTTGGCTATTGCCTTTAAACTTAGTCTCCCCATTATCACCTCCAAGCATTGGCACCCCCAAAGTATTTAGTGCCTGAGATGCAAATCCTTTGAAATCATCATTATCTCCACTTTGGCTGCTTTCATCAAAATATTCTTCTCCAAAACCACTTTGGCTCTGGCTGTTCAACAAATCAGGATTGAAATCTACTCCATCAGGAAAAAAATGATTGGTAGGTGAGTCACTACTGGGGCTGCCAGTAGCATCTGCAATAAGGTCAGCTGGATCAGTGTATGGATTTTCATTATTATTGGCTTGAAAGACATCAGGGTCAAAGAGGGCACTCTGAGAATGCCCAGAGCTTGAAGAATCTCGAACAGGGGTGCCAATGGGTGGACAATCGTCACTAGTGCTGGGAAGCTTAGAAGCTTCTTCTGCAATGTCTGAAAGGATATCAGTTACATCTGGGCCAATGCTGTCTGAACTGGATAGTCGGACCATCCTTTGAATACTGGGTTGGGGGTGAGGTACTGGTTGCGGGTAAGTTGTTGGGGGAGTACTACACTGGCTTGGAGCTGGAGTGATGTGTGGTGTATCCAGCGTGTCAGCTGTCATGTTGACATCAAAGATAGGGTTTTGTGAGTCAACATCCATTGAAAATAGCTCCCTCTGAAAGTCATCTTCAGTCTGGTGCTTTGGTTTGTCAGGTGGTAATCTTGATGACTTCTTCTTCTTTGTCTTGTTGCTTCCCGAGCACATTTCCATCCGGGGTGAGCCGGAAGAGGAGTTCTGCCTTTCTAAAGGACTGCTTCCATAAAGGGTTGAGAAATCCTGGGCAGGATTATCTTTAAGAAGGTTCATGAGCATCGGGTGGTTCTTGGTGTTGCCGGCCATCGAAGAGACAGGTGGCGGCGTGTGATGAGGAGGGGTCGGACTCGAGCCAATGGTAGACCCCCCGTTCCCTGTGATTTGCAACAAACTGGTAAGAATTGGGTTCTGAGATACCTTGCTGAAGTCCTCCCCATGGCCCACCGACTCATGCCGATCTTTGATGCTCATGCTCATATTAAACAAGGTGGTAATGGGACCCCCCGGAAAGGTGTTGGTTGGTGTAGTGGTACCACTCATTGGGTTGTTGCCTGTGGTCATGCCATACCCTGGGCTGCTAGCCGGGGGCAGGTTCTTTTTCACCATGTCTTCAACTGTCTCTGCAATGAGGGACAGTGCTGGGGTGTCGGCCTGAATGGTTTCAGCTTTCCTCCGAATAGCCCTCATCGTCACAGGAATCGACATACATCTGTAAAATAAGATGGAAAAAACAAAATGAACAATGCACTAGCTGCTACTTAAACCAATTTTTCATTTGAGATAAAGGCTTTACTTTTGCCTTAAGTAAAGATGTGCAATAAACAGTTTTCATGTAAGGCAGATAACCTGTAAGGCAGGAGCAGTTCTGTAAAATGCCAGAGCTTTGGATATACCCATTCTAAAAAGAATCTGGAGGAAGACTTCCCTGATGGGAAGTGATGGAGTGGCTAAGACTCCATACTCCCAATGCAGGATGCCTGATTTTGATTCCTGGTAAGGAACTAGATCCCACATGCCACACAAAAAAGATTCGCATGCCACAACTAAGAGCTGGCACAGCCAAATAAATATTTTATATGAATGAATGAATAAAAAGAATCTGGAAGGAATTCCCTGGTAGTCTAGTGGTTAGGACTCCAAGCTTTCACTGCTGAGGGCCCAGGTTCAATCCTTGGATGGGGAACTGATATCCTGCAAGCCACACAGAGGAGCCAAAAAAAAAAAAAAATCTGGACCAGGAGGCAATCATCAACCTCCTTTGACATGCCTCCCAAAACAAACCAATCCTAAACAGATGTCCAAATAATTAGATACCATACTGAACTAAAATAAAACTGGTAATAATGACCTCAGTAAGAAAATGCCCTCCTTTGGGGACTTCACATGTGATTAATGGTGTAATTGTATATACAATTTATCTTAATTGATGAACCACTAGAAAAATCTCTTGACCCATCAAATTCTATACTTAAATAGCTTAAATCACCCCAAAGCTATCTGTGAAAAGTACTACCACTGGCAGGAAATCCTTTTTATTTTAAAGCAAAGCACTTTTTATGTTACAGATAAATTTATGTTTATAAACATATTTGAAAACAATTTGCTCTAGACTATGTCAACAACCTTTCTTAAAAGACCAGATAGTAATATATTGACTTTTTAAGAGTATATGGTTTTTGCCCAGCTACTCTGCCATCTTAGCTCAAAAGCTACCATAAACAATATGTAAAGGAACAGGCATGTGTTCATTTACAGGCATGTCTTATGTGTCAATAAAATTTATTTTTATTTACTAAACAGACCACTCGTACCTGCTCTAAAAACTCTTGAAATTACATATTAATGCTTCCAGGAAGCTGAATGGCTAAAGTATCTTCCCACATACTGCTGTTTGACATATTACATGTGTTTTTTACAAAAATGACACAGAGGAAAAGTGAAAAAAAGATCTACATCTTTTTTCAGCTCTCTCCCTCATAAAAGAGCCCTAATACTGGGTCTGAAGTTACCTACTTTACTTCCTATTACTCTTATGAGATTTATAAAATCAAAAACTCATATTGCTTCTAGATCCAAAAGCAGAGAAGTGTGAATTCAAAGCAGTGACTAAATGCCTTCCTCCTAAATTTCTAATTCATTTATTACTGAAAACAGCATTCTTTATACACCTCTTAATGGTACTCTGATGAAAAAGGGCCAGTGCTACCTTTGAACAACTTTGGCAATGAAGTCATCTGTGCAGATGAGTGCATCTGACAGCCCCTTGTAGAGTTTACAGCTCACATGTGTTGAGTCCTGCACATCCATTACCACTGAAAAATAAAACATATAGGAGGTGTTTAGGATGGATTTGGCTTCAGTTTCTGACTTTTCAAGAAGAGATAAAAGGACCAAACTGCTACCCTGAGAGAGGTGCTAGCCACCCACATAACTCACCACACACCAGGGAGTCATTCACAGGGTGCTGAAAAGACACGCTGAAACGAGACTCTGAGAGGGGACACACTTCAAATTGGAGAAGCCCTGGAGAATCTAAAAGGCAAAGAAAAGGATCATAAAATAATCAACCAGATAAAGACTTGAGATGTGTAAATAGTAATCATTAATTATGAAATCCTTTCTCTCCCTCACTGGAAACTAAATCCCATATATTTTTTTAAAAACATGAAACCCACTGGCACTCACAGGTGATTGAAGAAATCAGATTCCCAAGAATCTACCAGTTTATGTTATAAATACTCTAAAACAAAGTAAACTTCAGTTTTTTTAAATGAAGATATTTAATCCCTAAATTGATAAAGTCCTTGGCAGATATAAACATCCTGCCTTGAAAATCAATTCTGAAAATAAATGTGGCCAAGAGGAGTTTCTCATTCTATTTGATAAGCAGACATCAGAATCACTGTCATAAACTCTGCTTTCTACTAGTATACAGCTGTTAGCTATACATTCCATAGTTTGGTAAACATGGACGTAGGGAATACAATCTAAAATGATATATTTATGCCAAATACACTTACATATAACTATCATCATTGGTTTCTTAGCCAAACATGCTGAAAGCCCAGAGACAAGAATTATATACTTTCTTGGGGAAAAGTATGCATCTCTGTAGGACTAACTTCATAACTATCTCACAAAAACTCATTTTTAAATGCTCTAAAGCTATGTGGGTAATCTCCTAGGATTGAGATACATGAAACAGAAGGGTCATAAGGATACTTGCACATGTTCTGTGTCATTACTTCAACTTTCTAAAATTTTTCGTTTCTGGAACAATTCTTATTCCCATAAAATATATGTCCTGATTTACCTTCTGGGTTTCTCCTTGCCTACCATTTGAATGGCACCGTTCTATCACTGAAATGTTTACAACTCATGTAAAGTAAAAAATTAACTATGATTAACTAGAGCAGCCAAAATTCATATCAAGATTTCTAAGAGCAAACTGTGTGAAAAACATCAGCATTCCAGAATCCTGGGAGAGAAGAAAAGGGCACAGGTCTCATCTGTTTTTAAGCTATATGATAAAATTCTCCAAAGAAGGTGGAGAAAATATACTCAGGATTAAAACGTGAGAAGCACTGCCTAACAACCTAAAATTTAGGTGTCAAGAACTCTCTTCCTACAAAATCTCCAATTATACCTTATATATATCTTCTGCAAGATTCAGGGCCCTAGGTACCCAATTACACCACTGCATGCAGAAAAACAGTAAGTAAGTCCATTGCAAAAAAACTCAGTAGTTTCCATATGCCAATATACAGATTGCTTCCATCAAAATTCTCCACAGAGCTTAAACTAGATTCCCAACTCCTCCCACAGAGATTCTAATTAAGTTCATTTGGTATGGAAACCAAATATTTGTAGTTTTAGAAGCTCCACAGGTGATATGATGAGCCACCAAATTAGAGAACTACTAGAGTAATCAGGTGGAGAAGGCAATGGCACCCCACTCCAGTACTCTTGCTTGGAAAATCCCATGGGCAGAGGAGCCTGGTAGGCTGCAGTCCATGGGGTCACTAAGAGTCGGACACGACTGAGCGACTTCACTTTCACGCATTGGAGAAGAAAATGGCAACCCACTCCAGTGTTCTCGCCTGGAGAATCCCAGGGACGGGGGAGCCTGGTGAGCTGCCGTCTATGGGGTCACACAGGGTCGGTCACGACTGAAGTGACTTAGCAGTAGCAGAGTAATCAGTACCATTTACCGGTAAATACAGCAAAAGGAAAGGCAGTACCTTCCTTCAGAATAGTTCTTTTGACACAGCTTCCTATTAGGGTGTTATAGGCCACTTGGTGTCTGATCAGATTCAGGATAAGAGGAACCCGGCCAGGGTGCTGAAAGGTGATTTTGCTAACAAGGGTTCCCTGTAGACTTCTACCATCTGGAAGAGGAGCATCCTTGTTGAGGAAATAGCAGTGCTGTTGACCTGGAAGAGCCTGGGCAAAAAGAACAAAGGGAACAAATGCTATTTACTCAGCCACTGTACTCCAACCACAAACTATCCTGAAAAAACAAAACAAAACAAAACACCCTACTCCTCAAAAATCAGCAATTTCTTGCCAATCACTCACTTGGCTGAAAACACCCCTTTTTTCTAAATGTTCTGCCAGTGGTTTCCTAACCTAGTTAACATAAAAATTACCTCAGAAATCTGTATAAAAGGGGTCCCTGAACAGTAAGTGCAAAATTTTTATTTTTAATAACACCCTATGGGACGGGGGAGCCTGGTGGGCTGCCGTCTATGGGGTCACACAGGGTTGGACACAACTGAAGTGACTTAGCAGTAGCAGTATACAGTTATAATGGAGCCAGAATTGAGGAACTGTTACTTTAGACTATTGTCAAACATTCAAATAAATTCAAGTTCAGATGTGGTTTAAAAACCGTCCTTAATTCACTCATTCCAGTACTTTCTTCTCTGTAAGTACTCTGTAGATCAGAAGTTCACAGCACTTGAAAGGATTAAACAGCAAGAATTCTTAATACCTACTTATAAGCTTATAAAAGTTTAGAATACCATTAAGAGACTTTCATTGGAAATTTCAACAATTCAATGTACATTGTTTCCTAACTTGGAAGTTATGTTCTTTTTCAGTACATTTCAAAGATATCTGTAATTTCCTGCCTGACTGAGAAAACAGGACATGATCCGGTAAGCCAAAAGAATGTCTTCTGATTTCAGGTATCCTGTAAAAGGAAGATTCTGATCTTGGGTCCAACCATAATCTACAACAATCCATAACACCTTACTTACAGCATAAAATCGCATGTTGTGATTCAAAGGTAAGGGGTCAGGATCCTTTGACAGTTCAAATTGAGTGATCAGTTCATAGAGGGGTACATAAGTTGGCTGAGTTTCAAACAATGGAATTCCTGGAACAGCAAAGATCAATATAATCACAGTAAGATGAAAATGTTGACAGCTCAGTTTTCCCTTCATTCACCCATTTATTCAAAAAGTACTTACTAATAAGCATTGACTAGTTCAAAACACCATGATATCTATACCTATCACTAGTTTTTTGAGGTCAAGACTGAAAGAGGGCTAAGATAATGTGAATTTGAAGTTTGCTTTCACTTTTATAACAATTATTAGCTTCTGATGCTTCTTAAAACTCACCTGTGCAGTTCTGAATTTTCTGAACAAATGCTCTAGATACTGGAAGTGGCTGGGGAAATTTCAAGAAGAAACAAGCAGGAAGATCAACACTGTTGGCACTGGTAACTAAGGAGAAGGAGGGAGTCCTTCAAAAAAAAAAAGTGGAGGATTGGGATTCTGAATTGATGTAAAAATGAAAAATCTCAACACTCAGACATGTTTGTATCAGATAAACACATACAAAGGCTATCGAACTTCACTCTTTGAACTTCCTTCCCCCAATTCCAAAATATCCTATTTGTTAACCCTAAAGTATCTTATCGAACATCTATCCTGAAACACATTCTCTAGTTATTAATATTACTCCAACATAGCTCCAGATCAACATAAAGTCCCATAAGAAAATCCCATAGAGCAATCACTAAACCACTAAGCCAGTGGAAGTAGCACGGTTCTCTTCTTTCTCTCTCACAAAAAAACTGTGTTCTATGAGCAGACTTCAAAGAGGAGCATGCAAATACCGAAAAGAGAAATCAAATGGATAAAACAAAAAGCCCACCCCTAGAAAGTCAAGTGTGGGAAGAGCCAAGTAAAAGTAATACTTGTTTCTTATTGGGCTTAAAGTTGAAAAAAATGGACTTTGCTACCCTAGAATTATATTTCACTTACCATTTGTTGTCAACTGGATGTGATCCCATAATTAATGGTGCAATTGGGAGTTTATACATAGCAGATGTTCCTTCGATTGTCACTGATGCATTCATGCCCAAAGATCGAGGAACTGGGAAAAAGAAAAAAAATGGTATTCTCCAGAGTAACACAAATTATAAGGATCTTAACATTAAAAAAAAAAAGCTAGCTTCTGTGTAATTTGTCAGCCCTAATTACCAGATTCTATACCTATATACCTTAGAAATGCTACAAGTACCTTTCTAACAAACCAATAATTCTGTTAGTAAATAATACAAAATATAGGAAACAATGCAGTCTAAGGAAAACAATTTTAAAGACCAATTACCAATATTAACTTATTTTTTCCAACTTCAGAATGCATTTAAATAGAATTATGACTATAGTAAGTCAATGATTGAAGTTAAAAAGGGGAGCAAAATGAGGTATTAGGCCATTTTTCATTAGGTTTTAGTCTATTAAAGTGCAAATACAGGAATTCCCTGGCAGTCCGTGGTTAGAACCCTGTGCCTTCACTCCCAAGGGCATGGGGTTCCATCTCTGGTCAAAGAACTAAGAACCAGCAAGCCATGTAGTACACCCAAAAAAAGTGCAAATACAAAGTAAGATCCATTATTTTAGTTCTTTAGTAAGTTGGTTAACTTCTTTACCATTAAAGTAATGATTAAAGCAAATTTCAAGTCAGATCATTTACATTTTCTCATTCACTCATTTACTCATTCAAAACGACCAATTAAGCCTTTATTATTATGTATGTATATCCTATGGACAAGGAGCCTGGCAGGCTACAGTCCATCGGGTCGCAAAAGAGCCGAGCATGACTGAGCAACTAGATGACATATATACATATGTATATATGTATGAATGCGTATGCATATATCAGAAGCAAACTCTGGTAGAAATGGAAAACTTTGATACGGATGGCATATTTACTTGGGAATAGCAAACCAGAAAGTAGAGGCAGGTCTGGGCATTCAAATTTTTTTAAATATTTTTTAAACACTGAGCAAAACCTTTAGTTACTTTATACTGAAAGTCTTACCATTATTCTCATGCAAAATGATAGGGGATGTTGTCTTATCATCCAGCAGGTCAGAAGGAGAGGCATAATACTTCAAGTTCATTAAATGACCTATGAAAAATAAAACTTATCACCACTTTATCAGGTAACTTACAAATAAAGAAAAATATTCCCTTCCTATAAACCTATATACAAGAAATTAGTTTAAAATATGAGAACTCATGATCCAAAGCAGCTTGTGAAATATGTCAGAAGCATAAGTATTATTTCTAGCAGCAACAATTTATTTCACAATTAAAAAATATGAAAACTAGGGGAGGGCAAGTATTGACACCTTAGAAACCATTAAAAAATACACAAATGAGAAATGGGTAAATTTGGAGTCTGGGATTGGCAAAGACAAACTATTACACAACAGTGTCCTACTGTATAGCACAGGGAACTACGTTCAGTATCTTGTAATAAACTATTATGGAAAAGAACAGGAAAAAGAATAAAAGTATGTACAACTGAATCAGTTTACCATATACCAGAAACTAACACAACATTGAAAATCAACTACATTTCAATTAAACAAAAAGAAAACCATCACAAATGACTAGTAATTTTCACCTTCTGCTTATAAAACCAAGAGGAAATTTTAAGTAGTAATCTTTCAACTAAAAATTAGGTTTTTTTCTAAACAAGCAAAATAGCATCACATACCCCCACTTCTTGGAGTGAGATAGCCAACACTTCCATGAAGAATCTTGTCCAAGGGACCAGCATTGGTTGCTTTCCTGCAAGACAAATGATCTATGTTTATTTACATTTAAGCCCTGAAGGTATTAGTATACAATGTCATAATGAGTTCAGCCCTTACACATCTTTTAATTCTATCCTAATGACTCTATCTTGGGCATTTAACAATTATAGTTCACCCTCAAGGTGAAGGGATTATTTATAAGAATATACCAGTGTGTAATATGGTGAACAAAAATTACAACTATAATATTATTTATCAGAAGGGAGGCCAGGTTTCACAAGTCTTCTCATAAAACCTATGGAATACCAACCAACAACTTAGGGATACTGATATTCAGAAAATGGAATGCAATCATTTGGGAAGTGAAAGGATATGGACAAGATGTACAGTACAGGTAAAATACAGATGCATAGTAACATACATCTATAATACATATTTTTTAAATAACAGAAGCCTAGCAACCTATAGACAAAAAACTTTAAGAACAAGGTCAAAGAGAATTGATACTTGAGCCAGTCTTACCAATACATAACTGCCATTTTAGATAGATCCTGTTCTAAGGATTGGAGAGCCAAGTACATTTTAGTCTTCAGTTTGCTGGAAAGTAAACAGAACAAGAATTAGTTAACAAATATACATATACACAAACACTGAAAGCCTAGAGAGCAAATCTACCTTGGAAGCAACTTAGATATTTATTTAAAAAAAAAAAAAATTAAAAAACAAAATCATTAGTGATCTACCAAAGCTAATTTTTATCTCTACTTAAAAGACCAAGCCAAGTAAGCAGAATCCCAATTAGGTTAACAATATAAAACCAGTCCCATGACAATTTCTTTCAGCCTAGAAATCAATATGCTGAAGATACCTCAAGGATTATAATCTACCTTTTAGCACTATAATCATTAATGCAGATACTGTTTATTTAAAATACCTTTAAAAGACATTAATTTAGAAGCTGAGTTATAGACTGTCAGAATGAATAGAAATTACAAATGAGCTAGGGCAGAAGACTTGGCAAATTTCTAAGTACAAAATGATTTATAGATTTATACTAATTTTTCAAACAAAAGCAAAAAATACTTACTTGTCCCCTGGAAGGTTATAAAGATTAACAAGACCCTTAAGGTGCTTAGAAAATTCATCAAAATTTTTTTCCCTGTAAGATGTTCAGGGAAGAGGAGAGAGGGAAGAGAATAAAACATATAATTACTACTCAATCTTATCAGCAAAGTCCCAAAAATCAAGGCTATATAAAACTAATCTTAATAATTTGCTTTTATTTTTTCCCCCCAGAGTTTTCTAGAATCAATCAAAAGTTGCAAAAGAAAATACAATGTTCTCCTTTCTCTGCTCCATTTTTTGGGAGAAGGTGCTAATAAAGAGTATAAAAGATAGTCAAAAAGACCTGTTACCTCATATACTAATTTGTTCTTAAGTAATGAGACATAGTTTAAATAAAGCACTTCTCCTCTTAATTTGTAACTGAGATGACTGGATGTCATGAGGAAAAAAAATCTTTTAGAGAGAAAAAGGAAGTAAATAAATTAGGAAGATAGGACACTTTCATGTATACATTAAGAGCAGAGAAAAGAAATGAACAGTGGGAGAGAGATGGGAGACCTAAGTAAAGGCAGAATAGGTAGTGTGGAGGCAAACGATATATTTTAAAATGTTCCTGTAACAATCCTATAGCAAGATTTACCCCAGGAACAAGAAACTACTACCAGGAATCCTGGCATCCTAAAACCTAACATTCAGAGATGGATTCTTAGTCAAATAAGCTTTTATAGGCAGGAATCCAACACAACTCAACAATTCTAAGTCTCTATATCCTTTTTCAAACTTTAAAAAAAAAATGTCTGTTGAAAACTGTACTGCTCTGACAATGTCAGATACCTGATCAGGCATTTTATTGAATACTTACTGCCCAAAGTGCCATGAAGACACTAAAAAGAAACAAGAGCAACAGCAAAATATATTCCTTACCTTAAAATCATCATCTATATAGAGTGATTAAAAATACCTGGTAAAGACTAATATTCTTTCTAAGGTTCCCACTTCCAAACATGCTTACAAATTAACTTTAGAACACCATCAGTCCATAAACTGGTACAGTCTCCTATTCTACATTAGAACCAGAAATACTGATTTCCTGGACTATTCTGATAATACATCTTTGCTAGACTTATTGAGTAAATGAACTCATAAAAGGTTATTTTTTTATGTTGCATTGCAATTTTTCAAAGCTCATTCAAATCTGGTATATTTGGTTGTAAGGACATTAAAATGATCACTGGAAGGCTGAGTGTAAAACTTATTTCTCAATGTTAAACCTGTAAGATTCCTCCCTGTGATATCTGATAACTTCACTATATTTAAAACATAAAATTGATGTAACAACTTTCTCAAATTCCCAGAGAGTTAATTCTGGGTTTAAATTTAAGCATGGAAATCTCCACTCAATTAAAGGAGAAAAGATAAGCCAATGACAAAAGACATCAATTACTAAAAGAGACTGTCTTCAAGCCTAGCACTTTACTATGATTTGGGACCCATAAACCTGAAATATAAAACAATTTTTCTCAAAGTGAAAAAAAGTTCTTTCCATAGTATAGACTCAATTTTCTCAAGCTTTCTCTAATTCAATAATTAGGTTCTATTTATTTTTGTTCCACAGAGAATTTCTAAGGTTAACTCAGTAGTTCTCAACCAGGAGTGATTTTGTCCTCCAGAGGACGTCTGACAATATCTGGAGATATTTTTGATTATCACAGATCAGGAGGTTATCATAGATCCTAACTAGTTGGGAGAAACCAGGGATGCTGTTTAACATTCAAGAATGAACTGGGCCCAACCCAAAATGGCAATACTGTCAAGGTTGGGAAACCCTAGGATAGATGGAATAGAGTGTAAAAAAAAAAAAAAGCTAAGTCAATTCTGAAAGTGATCAAGTATAGACTCTGAAAAATCTTGACCCAAGAAAATAAAGTTGTTCCTTAGAAAAGTAAATTCTGACCATTCTCAAAATGTAACTATAAAGAACAGCACTGTCTGCCACTAAAAGGGAATGTAAATGTCAGCTGCTCACCTTAGCTGCTGTACAAGCTCTGGACAGCTCTGAAATTAAAGAAATTATGTTAAAACTCTAAACTACTTTAAGATGCTTGAAGACATCAAAAGTTTTTTTCTTTTTTATTAATAACACATGCTTTATAACAAAAACATTAAAACTATTAAAGGTCCTTATATTAAGATATCAAAGACATCTTCTTCCTACTTGGTAAACCATGGGGTTGGGTCAGGAAATTAAAAATCAAATATATGAAATACTTTATAAAGGAATCAACTTTCAGTTGCTTGTTTAAAACATTAGGACCTCTCTTTAAAGCCATCCTTGGAATTCATATCCAACTGTCTGGTTATACACCTGTTACATTCGTCTCTATTACAGGGCTTTTCAGAGACATTAGCTACATACAAGATTATCTGTCCTTCTTGATTATAAGTTCTTTGAGGATAGGAATTTAAATTGTTTGTATCCCCAGCACCTATTGTTCAACTGCGGCTCATGTTTGTTGATATGAATTGGAAAAAGTTCCTCTGGTGTTTCTTCTTGTCAAAGCCTTTGGATGATGTCAGAGATGGACCCAGAGTATTCTAAATTCCACTCTACAGCTACTGATGTTGTAGCCCATCACATCATCTCTACAGTGGCTCGTGAAAAAACCTAAACCCAAGCTATTTCAAACCCCAACAATATCTTTAAAAATTAATGTCCCTAAGTAAACCCCACAGATTCCAGTGAAATATCAACACATACCACAGGATTCTCCCCATGGTGAGCCACTTTTACATCACAAAGCTGTCCTGCAGGATCTAACTGCACTTCCACATAGAACATATCTGACGTGATGTAACATTCAGTGCCACTGGCACTGAGATGAGAGCCCAGTCTAGCAGGAACAAATCAAAACAAAAATTAATAGAAGACACATAAATAAAGCCACCCAAAGTCAACACTAAGTTAAATATTTCTGCCTACAGATATACTACTTACCCATTCTGTCTTGCTATAGACTCCAAACGGTCAGTCATTGCTGGTAAAGATGTTACTACAAAAGGGTGAAAAAAAGGAAATCACAAAGCATGCTCCAAATAACTTAAATAGTATTCTTCAAAGACAGAAACATCCTGAGGAGTATATCTGTCCTTCCAAAGCCATAAACACATTCAATAGTCCAAATACTTGTAATCTGCACAAAGCTTATCTATAGTTCAAATGCTTATAATTTGCACAAAGCTCACTGATAAGGCTTAGCTGCAGCCTAAGCAATAAGGGTCAAAAAAAAAAAAAAGATCTATTTGAAAAAAACTGGACCTTTCTCCTTTCACTTTTTCTTTACTCATTTGGGACAGGTTATCTTTAAAGACGGAGAAGGCAATGGCACCCCACTCCAGTACTCTTGCCTGGAAAATCCCATGGATGGAGGAGCCTGGTAGGCTGCAGTCCATGGGGTCACTAGGAGTCGGACACGACTGAGCGACTTCACTTTCACTTTTCACTTTCATGCACTGGAGAAGGAAATGGCAACCCACTCCAGTGTTCTTGCCTGGAGAATCCCAGGGACTGGGGAGCCTGGTGGGCTGCTGTCTATGGGGTCACACAGAGTCGGACACAACTGAAGTGACTTAGCATAGCATGTATCTTTAAAGAAGACATACTTAGGGACTTGCTGGTCATCTAGTGGTAAAGCGGGTATGGATCCAATCCCGACTCATTTATGATAATCAGTGTAAAACCTGTTTGTCTGTTTTTACTCTCATTTTTCCTTCAAAACCAGACAGGAGTAGTAATTATAAGCTTGAATAATCAAGCTCATGACTTAAATTTCATGTTTGCTTTCCTGAAAACATTTTTTTCTTTCCTCTTTTCATTTTCTTATGAAAACATTCTCAATAAATACTGTAAAAGTCTTAGAGTCAAAAAGTCCATCTTCTTATTGAGTTAATTAGGAGAGAACATGTGAAGGAAAAAAATTTCCCCCTCCTATATGCTACCTTAGTTATCCTTCATCAATTATTTTTTGAGTCTCTACCAGCCTTCAAAATAGAATAAAAAATAAATGTTTCAAAAGTTCAGGTAAAAGTTCATCTCAACTTCATAATGAAATCAAGAGTGAGACCTACCTATCTCAATTTACATTTCTAGTATAAAAGTCTTTCCTAAACTGGAGCGTTTTTAAGAAGTTAGCATATTTCAACAATGTTTACAAACCTTTGAGAGCTTTCTGCAATGTCTCCAAACAGCTGACCAAATGTTGGTGCCCTCCAGAACTCATTACAACCCTCTTCTCCTATATTAAAATAGGAAAACATTTGAGGTAAAAAATTAACCAAGCCAATAGTTTTTGGTAAACACATATATTATTCTAGAAATAATATTTCAGGAGTCTACAGATTATGAAGTAGTCTATATACTCTATATTTCTTATATATTCTAGATAATCTATAAATTTTTAATTGTTATTTTGTCCATCTGTCCAAAAGAGGAAAGGTTAATCTACTGAATACATGGATACACCATATCTATATCCATGAAAGGAGAAAAAGGTATTTTCACATCTAGGACTTCTCTGGTGGTCCAGTGGTTAAGATTTCATGCTTCCAAAGCAGGGGATGTGGGTTCAATCCCTGGCTGTGAGACTAAGATCCCACATGACACAGTGCAACCAAAAAAAAAAAAAGTCTACAACAAAGGTATTTCCAGATCTAAAATAATTAGAAGAATCAAAATGTAATAAATGAAATCAGCCTCCTGCAGAAGATGACTATATCCTAAGACTCACGATGGGGTGGCTCAAATTTGACAATTCCCAAACCTAATAAGGTGATATGCATGTAATCTAAGAAATACAACCAAACCTTAGTCAGACTACTGGGCCAGCTAAAAAGTTCATTTGGATTTTTCCATGTTACGGAAAAAACAGAATGAAATTTTTGGCCCACCCAACAGACTGACTCTAGGAAACAAGATCCATAATCCAAAAATCCAAAGAGCAAAAATTTAGCATAATTTTTCTAAACCTATTCAAGGAAGCAGTTTCTCTCTGTACAACATTCTAGTCCCCAGAAGTATGAGCAGTTTTATGATACAAGGATAGGTTTTGAGGCTTTTCCACACCCTAAATCCATCTCTCTTGGCTCTAATTCCATGCTCCCAAACATCTGCTTAATTAATAATCCAGATTCCTTTATACCTTAAATAGACAAGGACTGTGTCCATTGCTCTAGACAATGGATACCAGTATTTTGTTAACTGGAAAGACAAACCCTCATTAATAAACAGGCATTCTGACTTTCATGTTAATCTACTGAGATTTTGTTAGTATGTCAGTTTTAAAAGGGTTTCCCCAGTGGATCAGCAGTAAAGAATCTGCCAGCAGTGCAAGAGCCACAGGAGACATGGGTTTAATCCCTGGGTTTAGAAGATCACCTGGAGGAGGACATGGCAATCCACTCCAGTATTCTTGCCTGGAGAATCCCATGGACAGAGGAGCCTAGCAGGCTACAGTCCATAGGGTCGTAAAGAGTTGGACATGACTGAAGAGACTTAGGATGCACACACACAGTTGTTGAAAATTCTTCAAAATCTTTTACACACCAATAAAAGTACGTTTCTGAATCTGCAAAAGTGACAAGTAGACAATGGAAGGTATAGTGACCTAACCAAGAACTGGTAACCCAAGAGAGGGTCTTAGTAGCCACCTGGAGTCCTCTAGCTCATGATGTTTCTCTAATGACAATATCATTTAGAGGTGGTATCTCAAACTAGAATATGGCTGCCTTCTAGTAAAAAAAATGACAACCTCTGAATACCCAGCCTGGAAAAATTGTCATTAAGACTTAAAAAAAAAACTACAGATCTTTTTTATGTATAAAATCCTGAGCCAGAAGATGTCTGTAGAACTTAGTTACAGAAATCTCTAAGCAACATGACATTTTGGTGTCCATTATCTCATTTGATCTTTACAGCAAAACTGTGTGAAAAAGCAAACTGGTGTTGCTCATCTTACTCAAACTGGTGTCTCTACCTTCTAGATGAGGAAATTGAGGGTAGGAAAAAACAAGTAATTTGTCCAAGGTTATACAGGTAGTAGTGGAGTCAAGATTAAAATAAAGGTTTTTTTGACAGCAAATTCAGTTCTCTTACTAGTGCTGTGCTATACACTCACCCCACTCCCTGTATTCCACTTAACTAAGGGCTTCCCATACTGATGAATGCCTCAGGAAGGAGAAAGTACTGTAGAGAAAATCAGAGTAAACAAGTGAAGTTAATTAAAAATGACTGCAAACTCTACTACCAGTATAGATACAATGAAAGTATTAACACATTAGAATCAAGGAGCTTGACAGGAAGTAAAAAGTAAATGTTTCTCTATATCAGGCTATCACGTGTATCTTTTTTTTTTGGCAGCGCTGTGGGACTCGTGGGATCTTAGTTCCTCAACCAGGGATTGAACCCAAGGTTACAGTAATGAAAGCTGGGAATCCTAAACACTACGTCACTAGGAAACTCATTATGCTTTATAAGTGTGTTTCTTACAACTTTTGCCTAAAATATCCCAGCTTACTATAACTCATGGTTAACAAAATTCTATTAACATATCTTCTTCTTAGGTAGACTCTTAAAAGTTGAAAGCCATCCTGTTCGTATGATGTTATGAGAAATACAACTGAAGACACACCATAATAACTAGCTAGAAAAAGTCTACATAGGCAACTCAGCTTATCAAATAATTTTCTAAGCACAACGCTTTATCCAGTTCACCATAATCCTCACCATGACTTGACGCACAAGCTTAATGGTTTCACTCCAAGGTCTATTTTGGTTAAATTTTGCATGGAGCCGTTCCAAGAGAGAACTCATCTTACTCAGCTTTTCCGACTCTAAGATATAAATCAGAAAACATCATTAGCAACTCTTCGTTCAAGCCCTTCCACAGTTTTTCTTGCAAACAAAACTCCCATACTTCATCCTGGTACGAACTCAGTTAAAATCTTTTCCAATATCATTTACTTCAAAATACACAAAGAATTCATTTCTAATAACAAGTAGACAGAAATTATGGGCCTAATCTAACAAACACTGTAGAAGGGGACTGCTTTCTCTTCAGACTTAATGAGAAGCAAAAAAAGAACCACCTCCAGTCCTGAGGATCAAGACTACTGTTTAACGACAAAATAATTTCATGATATGCATGAAATCCTTTGCATGACATATGCAGAGCATACATTTGAACATGGCCTTACTATGGTTAGTTGGTTTTCAATGTGAAAATACAACTTTCTTAATTTTATCACATAATTTTAATAGATCAATTTGTAAGTATTATCAAGAAAACAAGCTTCATTTGCCATTCAGCTATTTCCTGTGTGAATTCAAACTGTATGAACAAGGAACATGTCAGGTGACTAATGGATGAGTTTCAGGCAAAGGTAAAAGAAAGGTAGAAAAGAATGGATCCCAGATACTGTTTGAAGGAAACTCCTACAACCTCCAACACTCTTGTAATTCTTTTAACTGCTTAACATGAGCAAGGACTGTGCTGGAGACCAGCAGTGCAAAAATACAATATGCCTGAGATGACATCTGTGAGGGGGTGTGGATAAGTTAATGTGAAAATAACCATCACACAAAGCAAAATGAGATATGCTCTTAAAAATAGACACATTACTATCAAAATTCAAAGGAGGAAAAGTGTGTAATAGTTTAGGGATGTTACAGAAAAGATGTCTTGAAAGATGAATAGAATGTCAGCAATCGAAGTAGTGACATCTTCAAATAGAGATTCAACTCCTCCTTCCAAGGCCTTCATCTGGAAAACTGTTCTTGGGGCTGTTTCATCCAGTTTATGATTCTGGAGTAATGTTTGGCAATTCCCACATTTAAGACATTCACTCAGGCACTATTTTACATCTCAGAGACACAGCAGTGAGCAAACTAGACAAAATTCCTGCCTCACTAAGATTCCACTTACACTTGTCATTCCTCTGCACCCTTTTTCCTTTCTCCTTCAAACACACCTCCCTTCTCTCCGTTGAGAAGGCCGATGATAAATATCTTTACAAAAATGCTTCAATGAAACTTTTTTTTGAGCAACTATTATGCGCCCAGAGAAGGAAACGGCAACCCACTTCAGTGTTCTTGCCTGGAGAATTCCATAGGCGAAGGAGCCTGGTAGACTCCGTGGGGTCACAGAGTCGGAAACGACTGAGTGACTAACACAACACAACATTACGTGCCCAGGACGATACAATGATGAGTAAAGCAAGCTCCTGCTCTACTAAGCTCAGAGTACATTGGAGAAGACAAGAAAATAATCGTGTATCAATAGAACTATGTCCGAAATGCTAAGGGAGCATCTAAGCTGAAGTGTGGAACTTTAGAGAATATAAAGTTACACAGAAAAGTGTTTTACAGCAGTTCTTAGTTCAGATATTTAAAGACTGAAATTAAAAGCATTTTTAAAATATACAATACCACAAGATATGAACACTGCGACATTTTTTAAAACTACTGGCTTTTACTACCGTAAGGCCCTAATCATTTCATTCACGCCAAAACATCTTACAGTACTTTGATATACAGCGTTCTATTACTGTTTTATATCATCATTCAGATTTCTCTTCTGAAGAAGCAAGTTTTACATTAACTTGCCCGGTCTCCCATCTTTTTAGGCTAAAAAATGCCCTGAGGTCCAAATGTTGCCCCCTGCCAAATAGGAAACCTTCACACTCAAGTTGGGAGCCCCCATCTCGCCAAAGTCGAAGCTCTCCATCACCAAGGAAGGCAGTCAGACTAAAACTCAGACATATCCCGCCTCCTAAATCCTGAGCCCTCGGGAGAGTGGCCCCCGCGGAGGCATTGGCTCCCCCAGCTGTGTCCCGCCCCCTGATTTCCCCCTCAGTCACTCACCCTCGGTCTCCCCCTGAGCCTTCATCCTGACGGCGGGGAGGGCCTAAATCCTACACAAGAGGATATGCCCTTCCCCACCAGTAATGGAGGAACCAAGTTGGTTCGGGCTCCCGGGACGCAGGGCACCTGCAGTCCCACTCTTCCAGGGAAGACTCAGTCTGAAGTCCCCGGCGGCAAGAAGAGAAGGGTGCTCGCGGCCGCCGCCATCTTCCCCAACGGAACTTCCAAAAGATCGCGAGATTAACCGTGATCCTGCGAGAGAGAGACAGAGAGAGAGGAAAGGGGCTGGGCACCAAATATCGCGAAAAATGATTTATACGTTGCTTCTCGCGAGATTATCCCCACCCTGCCTGCTCTCTGGGTTGTCTCGGATTTCTCGGAGCTAGGCGTGGAGCTTGTGTAGTGGTAGTGTTCAACACCTCTGCGGAAGTTGGCACTTTCGATTTGGCTTTCAAGCAGTTTGCAAAGTAAAAGCCCCAGCTGTCTTTACTGAAATACTAGCTTTTCGAAGAATATTGCTGTTAGGAATATTTTATTAAAACTTCCCCTTTATTGAGATACTAGACTTTGGGTCTTTGTAACACGACGTCCCAAGGTAGCCCAGTACACTTAATTTCCATTACTGAATTTCCTTTTTAATTTCAGAAATATTTTTGTTGAGCATTTTCAATATATCTGAGGACGTGGAAGATTTTGAATTAAGAAAAACTTGTTTGCAGCAGTCATCAGTTCAGGTGAGTCGCTCAGTCGTGTCCGACTCTTTAAGACCCCATGAACTGCAGCAGGCCAGGCTTCCCTGTCCATCACCAACTTCCAGAACTTGCTCAAACTCATGTCCATCCAGTTGGTGATGCCATCCAGCCCTCTCATCCTCTGTCGTCCCCTTCTCCTCCTGCCCTCAACCCTTCCTAGCATCAGGGTCTTTTTCAGTGAGTGGAGTCTTCGCGTCAACCAGGGGGCCAAAATATTGGAGCTTCAGCTTCAGCATCAGCCCTTCCAAAGAATATTCAGCAGTCATCAGATACTGCTAATTATGTTTAGGATCCCAAAGGTGTTCACAATGGATTGTATTTTTTTTTTTTTTTTGTAGTCAGTAAAAGCAAGCAGGTTAGCTCACGCTCTACACTACAAATCACAAAGAATGTGTGGTCCTGTCTCTTGTATCAGTAAATTTTCACGAAGAGAAATCTGGATTAATGCCGAGAAGTTAGTAGTTCCTGCCCATTGGAACAAGAGCCAGGCTAAAATACAATTCTACTAGCACTGGGTGGAAGTTCTTAAAATAGTTAAGGTTACTCTTTTTTTTTTTTTTTTAAATACATCCTTGAGAATAACTGCTGAAAAGTCGGATTTTACCTAATTTGCTGTAAGGATATTTAGCAGTGGATTTCCACTGGCTCTTTAGTCTCAGACTTTTCCCCGTATTTCAAAAATGATATGCAAACATCCTCCAAAACAATTCCTGCTGGTAACTACAGTTCAGATGAACAGACAGATAAGAACAAATCTTTATTTGTAACAGGCTTATTTCGACAAAGATATGTGTAACCATGCTCCTTGAAAGTAGAATTAAAATTTACTTCTTGTCTATTCCTCTTACCCTCATTCCTTTCAGTCACTACACAGAGAGTTTCTTGAGGCAGTAATTGCCCCTCATTTCGAAATCCCCACTACCTAGCATTGTACTTGGGCTTAGTAGGCAAATCTTTTACTGGTGCTAAAATTCCTCTCTAAATCTAGCCCTTCTCCCCTTGCCAAACCCCAACCACACTGACCTTCCACCTGCAGACAATTCCTTCACTCCTTCCTCTCCCAAGGTCCTTGAACAGGCCTTTTTAACTGCAGGAAGGCTTTCCCCTTCTCCATTCCCCCTCATGTCACTGAGGCCCTCTTATATAGTTCTCAAAGTAAATGTCTCTTGATGTGGACTAGAGATGCAAACTTTCTCTAAACCCTGACTTAATAAGGTCCTCTGTTATACTATTTCAGTACTTGATTAAGTACATGATGATGTATTCAATGTCTGTCTTCCCTGCTAAACTATCAAATCTAGGAGGGCAGCTGCACTGGGTCTATTTCTTTCACTGCTGTCTAGTCTAGTGATACTGCCTAGCCTAGTTCCTGACACATGTCAGAGAGTCAATGCATATGTAGATACAAATTGACAGGGTTGTCAGATTTTTTAAAAACAGAACACTCAGTTAAATTTTAATTTTAAACAATTACATTTTTTAGTACAAAAGTATGTTCCAAATATTATAGAATATAAATCTAGCAATATTAACATTGAAGAAGTACAGAGAGAATTTATCCAACTGAGAATTTCCAAAGATAGTTCATATTTAAAATACTGTGGGAATTCCCTGGTGGGCCAGTGGTTAAGAGTCCATGCTTTCACTGCCAAGGGCCCAGGTTTAATCCCTGGTTCAGGAACTAAGATCCCACAAACTGCCCAGTGCAGCCAAAAAATAAACTAAAATGCTGTTTCAACAAGCGTCTGTGGAGTCCTAATAACCTGTGTATTAGAAGCTGGTAATATACACTTGACAACACAGCCCTAGCCCTTGATGGGTTCACCTGATTTAGAGTTCTGAAAATATGAACAGTCACTGAAACTGTAGGCACTCAAAAATATTTTGTTAATTTACTCATGTCCAAAGCATGACTGTTGAATACATAGCCACAGTTTCTCATGCAAGCTCTTTATACAAATGAACAATAAATACTGTACTAGAGTAGCTAGGAATTGTTAAACCATATAAAACTTGAAAACAATAAACTTTACCAAATTTTAGTCACAAAATAGAATGAGAAGTTACTATTTCTCATCTGAAAATGCAGATGAAATGACATTGTCGAAAATTTGTATTCTAAAATAAATATCCCTGGTGGCCCAGTGATTAAGAATTTGCCCATCAAGGCAGGAGACATGGGTTTGATCCCCCAGTGGGTGAGGGAACTAAGATCTCACATGCCGCAGGGCAACTCAGCCTGAGCACTGCAACAAAGATCACCCATGCTGCAACTAAGACCCAATACAGTAAAAAAACAAACAAACAGACTTTTTAAAAAGACATCAATTTTTATAAAACAAAAAGTCAAAATACAGGACAGCTGCTGCTGCTGCTGCTACGTCGCTTCAGTCGTGTCCAACTCTGTGCGACCCCATAGATGGCAGCCCACCAGGCTCCGCCATCCCTGGGATTCTCCAGGCAAGAACCCTGGAGTGGGTTGCCATTTCCTTCTCCAATGCATGAAAGAGAAAAGTGAAACTGAAGTCACTCAGTCATGTCCGACTCTTAGCGACCCCATGGACTGCAGCCTATCAGGCTCCTCCATCCATGAATTTTCCAGGCAAGAGTACTGGAGTGGGGTGCCATTGCCTTCTCCGATATAGGACAGACATGTCATTAAATAAGAAAAGTAATTCAAGGTATACACACACCAAGAAGAGGACCATGGACAGATTTTAAATGAGTAAGCTTTGAGGGAGACTTCAAAGGCTCTTAAAACCAAAATCTAAACTAACAAATTGGACTTGGGGTGAGGGGAAATTATTATAACTTTAGCTAAATATTTCCTCTTGTGTAGCGCCTAAAGAGAAGCTTTCTGACTTGCTTTGGGGGACTTACAGGGAAACTACAGTCATCACCTGACTGGCCACTTGGGCTTCCCAGAGTTACCCTGACTCCCTGCCCTGGGAGATCATGAAACAAACAAATCATGCAGCCCTGGAATTTCTGAGTTCAAAGTTTTCCTGTAGAGTGAAGCAATCCTTATTCTACAAAGGCATAGTCCTCACCATTTGTTGGACCAATACCAGCAGTTTTTAGTATGTTTTGTATTTAAAAATCTAGAGAGTCAAAATGGCTTAAAGGCTTAAGGAGCTAACACCATAAAACTCCTAGAATAGAACATAGGCAAAACATTCTCTGACATAAATTGTACCAATGTTTTCTTGGGTCGGTCTCCCAAGGCAATAGAAATAAAAACAAAAAAATTTTTTTAAAGAGGACCTAATCAAACTTGCAAACTTTTGTACAACAAAGGAAACCATAAAATAAAAAGACAACCTATAGACTGGGAGGAAAGCATTTGAGAATGAGGAGACTGAGAAGGGCTTACTTTCCAAAATATATAAATGGCTCATACAACTCAATAACGAAAAGACAACCCAAGCAAAAATGGGCAGAAGACTAAAGAGACATTTCTCCGAAGAAAACACACAGATGGCCAACAGGCAGGCACAGAAAGATATGTTCAACATGGCTAATTATTAAAGAAACGTGCAAGTCAAAACTACAATGGTTTTGATTTGTAGTCAAAGCCATTTGACTGAACCTAATGGTTCAGCAGTTAAGAATCCACCTTGTAGTGCAAAGGGACACTAGTTCAATCCTTGGTCCAGGAAGATCCCACATGCTGTGGAGCAACTGAGCCCATGCACCACAACTACTGAGCCTGCTCTCTAGAGCCCAAGAACCACAATGACTGAAACCCAAATACAGACTGCACAGAGCCTGTGCTCTGTAGCAAGAGAGCCGCTGCAATGAGAAGTCCTCACACTAAAACAAGAGTAGTCCCCACTCACCACAACTAAAGAAAGCCCACATGCAACAACAAAGACCCACCACAGTCAAATAATAAGATAAATAATAAATAAATACATAGATCTTAAAAAACCCACCTACAATGAGGTACCACCTCACACTGCTCAAAATGGGCATCATTAAAAAGGTGACAAATAACAAATCCTGTAGAGACGTGAAGAAAAGGGAATCCTCCTACTCTGTTGGTGGGAAAGTAAATTGGTGCAGCCACTGTAGAAGACAGTAAGGAGGCTCCTCAAAAAACTAGAGTTGCCATATGATCCAGCAATCCCACTCCTGGACATGTATCTGGACATAGCAGCACTATTCACAGTAGCCAAAATATGGAAACAACCTAAATGTCCATTGACAGATGAATGGATAACGAGATGTGGGGTGTGTGTGTGTGTGTGTGTGTGTGTGTGTGTGTGTATGTGTGTGATGGAATGATGCCATTTTATTTTCTTGGGCTCCAAAATCACTGTGGATGGTGACAACAGCTATGAAATTAAAAGACACTTGCTCCTTGGAAGAAAAGCTATGACAAACTTTTCTTGTTCAGTAGCTCAGTCATGTCTGACATTTGGTGACCCCATCAAGTGCAGGACGCCAGGCTTCCCAGTCCTTCAATATCTTCGGGAGCTTGCTCAAATTCATGTCCATTGATGATGCCAATTGGTGACACCATCCAACCATCTAATCCCTCTGTCATCCCCTTCTCCTCCTGCCTTCAATCTTTCCCAGCATCAGGGTCTTTTCCAATGAGCTGGCTCTTGGCAGCAGGTAGCGAAAGTATTGGAGCTTCAGCTTCATCATCAGTCCTCCCAATGAATATTCAGGGTTGATTTCCTTTAGGATTGACTGGTTTGATCTCCTTGTAGTCCGAGGGACTCTCAAGAGTCTTCTCCAACACCACAGTTCAAAACCATCAATTCTTTGGTGCTCAGCCTTCTTTATGGTCCAGCTCTCACATCCATACATGACTACTGGAAAAATTATAGCTTTGACTATACAGACCTTCGTTGGCAAAGTAATATCTCTGTTTTGTAATATACTAAGTTGTCATAGCTTTTCTTCCAAGGAGTAAGTGTCTTTTTAATTTCATGGCTGCAGTCACCATCTGCAGTGATTTTGGAGCCCAAGAAAATAAAGTCTGTCACTGTTTCCATTGTTTCCCCATCTATTTGCCATGAAGCAATGGGACTGGATGCCATGATCTTAGTTTTTTAATGTTGAGTTTTAAGCCAACTTTTTCATTTTCCTCTTTCACCTTCATCAAGAGGCTCTTTAGTTCTTCTTCGCTTTCTGCCATAAGGGTGGTATCATCTGCATATCTGAGGTTATTGATATTTCTTTTGGAAATCTTGATTCCAGCTTGGGATTCATCCGGCCCAGCTTTTCACATGATGTACTCTGCATAGAAGTTAAATAAGCAGGGTGACAATGTACAGCCTTGACATATTCCTCTCCCGATTTGGAACCAGTCTGTTGTTCCATGTTCGGTTCTAATTGTTACTTCTTGACCTACATACAGATTTCTCCCTGGAGAAGGAAATGGCAACCCACTCCAGTATTCTTGTCTGAAAAATCCCATGGACAGAGGAGCCTGGCAGGCTATAGTCCATGGGGTCACAAAGAGTCGGACACAACTGAGCAACTACACCACCACCACCACAGATTTCTCAGGAGGCAGGTAAGTTGGTCTGGTATTCCCATCTCTTTCAGAATTTTCCACAGTTTGTTGTGATCCACACAGTCAAAGGTTTTAGCATGGTCAATGAAGCAGATGTTTTTCTGGAATTCTCTTGCTTTTTCTATGATCCATCAGATGTTGGCAAGTTGATCTCTGGTTCCTCTGCCTTTTCTGAATCCAGCTTATACATCTGGAAGATCTTGGTTCACACACTATTAAAGCCTAGCTTGGAGGATTTTGATCACGACCTTGCTAGCATGTGAAATGAGTGCAATTGTATGGTAGTTTGAACATTCTTTGGCATTGCCCTTCTTTGGGAATGGAACAAAAACTGATCTTTTCCAGTCCTGTGGCCATTGCTGAGTTTTCGAATCTGAGTTACAAACCTAGACAGTGTATAAAGAGCAAAGACATCAGTTTGCCGACAAAGGTCCGTATAGTCAAAGCTATGGTTTTTCCAGAAAGATTACAGATTACAGAAAGAGCTGTCCCTTCTCCTGTCATTTACTACTAGTGTAAATGTGCTCCAACTCCTTCTGAGTCTCAATTTCAGCCTATAGGAATTGCATATAATAATACTCATCCTGGTCACCTCATCAGGTTATTTATTTGTTTAATTGATATTTATTGACAGGTTCTGTGGAAAATTGAAAAGTGCTGTAGAAATAGAAGGTATTATAAAAACTCAATAACAAGCTTCATTTATTATTCGTTCATTAGGGGTTTCTAGTCTGCTTCAACAGGAAATAGATAATTAAGAAAGGATTTGGGACTTCCCTGGTGTTCCAGTGGTTAAGAACCCACCTTACAATGCAGGGGGCGAGGGTTTGACCCTGGTCTGGGAACTAAAATCCCACATGCCATAGAGAAACTAAGCCCACTGTGGTGCAACTAGAGTCTGACTGCCTCCACAAAAGATCCTGCATGATGCAATGAAGACCCCAAGTGCCGCAACTAAGACCTGACGCAGCCAAATACATAAATAAATAAAATATTTTAGGAAGTTTCTGTAAAGCAACTACATACCAATAAAATTAATTTAAAATAAAATGGAAGCAACTTAACATCCTTTCACAGAGGAATGGACTAAGATGTGGTACATAGACAATGAAATATCACTCAGACATAAAAAGGAATGAAATAATGCCATTTGCAGAACCATGGATGGGCCTAGAGATTGTCATACAGAGTGAAATAAGTCAGAAAGAGAAAAGCAAATATTGTATAACATTGTTTATATGTGGATTCAAGAAAATTGGTACAGATGAACTTATTGGCAAAACAGAAATAGAGTCACAGATGTAGAGAACAGACTTACGATTACCAAGGGGGAAAGGGTGCATGAGACAGACTGGGAGATTGGGATCGATATTCTGATAGACAGAATGCCTGAAGAGCTATGTAGAGAGGTTTGTAATATTGTACAGGAGGTGGTGATCAAAACCACTTCCAAGAAGAAGAAATGCAAAAAGGCAAAATGGTTGTCTGATGAAGCCTTACAAATATATGAGAAAAGAAGAGAAGTGAAAGGCAAGGAAAAAAATAAAGATATACCCATCTGAATGCAGAGTTCCAAAGAATAGCAAGGAGAGAAAAGAAAGCCTTCCTAAGTGACCAATTCAAAGAAATAGAGGAAAACAATAGAATGGGAAAGACAGATCTCTTCAAGAAAATTAGAGATACCAAGGGAACATTTCATGCAAAGATGGGTACAATAAAAGACAGAAATGGTATGGACCTAACAGAAGCAGAAGATATCAAGAGGAAGTGGCAAGAATATACAGAAGAACGATACAAATAAGATCTTCATGACCCAGATAACCACGAAGGTGTGGTCACTCACCTAGAGCCAGACATCCTGGAGTGTGAAGTCAAGTGGGCCTAGGAAGCATCACTATGAACCAAGCTAGTGGAAGTGATGGAATTTCAGCTGAGCTATTTCAAATCCTAAAAGATGATGCTGTGAATGTGCTGCAGTCAATATGCCAACAAGTTTGGAAAATTCAGCAGTGGCCACAGGACTGGAAAATGTCAGTTTTCATCCCAAACTCAAAGAAAGACAATGCCAAAGAATGTTCAAACTACCACAGAACTGTGCTCATTTCACACACTAGCAAGTTAGTATTCAAGTTAGGCTTCAGCAATATGTGAACCAAGAACTTCCAGATGTTCCAGTTGGATTTAGAAAAGGCAGAGGAACCAGAGATCAACTTGCCAACATCTGATGGATCACAGGAAAAAGCAAGAGAATTCCAGAAAAACATCTGCTTCATTGACTATGCTAAAGCCTTTGACTGTGCGGATCAAAACAAATTGTGGAAAATTCTGAAAGAGATGGGAATACCAGACCAACTTACCTGCTCCTGAGAAACCAGAATGCAGGTCAAGAAGCAACAGTTAGAACTGAACATGGAACAACAGACTGGTTCCAGATTGGGAAAGGAGTACATCAAGGCTGTATGTTGTAACCCTGCTTATTTAACTTCTATGCAGAGTAATCATGTGAAATGCTGGGCTGGATGAATCCCAGGCTGGAATCAAGATTGCCAAAAGAAATATCAGTAACCTCAGATATGCAGATGACACCACCCTTACGGCAGAAAGCAAAGAGGAAGTAAAGAGCCTCTTGATGAAGGTGAAAGGACAATGAAAAAGCTTGCTTAAAACTCAACATTCAAAAAACTAAGATCATTGCATCTGGTCCCATCACTTCATGGCAAATAGATGGGGAAACAATGGAAACAGTGACAGACTTTATTTTCTTGGGCTCCAAAATCACTGCAGATGGTGACTGCAGCCATGAAATTAAAAAGACACTTGCTCCTTGGAAGAAAAGTTATGACCAACCTAGACAGCGTATTAAGAAGCAGAGACATCAGTTTGCCAAAAAAGGTCCGTATAGTTAAAGCTATGGTTTTTCCAGTAGTCATGTATGGATGTGAGAGCTGGATCATAAAGAAGGCTGAGTGCCAAAGAATCGATGCTTTTGAGCTGTGGTGTTGGAGAAGACTCTTGAGAGTCCCTCAGACTACAAGGAGATCAAACCAGTCAATCCTAAAGGAAATCAACCCTGAATATTCATTGGAAGGACAAATGATGAAGCTGAAGCTTCGATACTTTGGCCACCTGATGTGAAGAGCAGACTAATTGGAAAAGACCCTGATGCTGGGAAAGATTGAAGGTAGGAGGAGAAGGGGACGACAGAGGATGAAATGGTTTGATGGCATCACTGACTTGATGGACATGAGTTTGAGCAAGCTCTGTGAGATGATGGACAGGGAAGCTTGGCATGCTGCAGTCCACAGGGTTGCAAAGAGTCAGATACGACTGAGTGACTGCACAACAATATATACACTGTGGTGGTAGTGGTTTAGTTGCTAAGTCATGTCCAACTCTTTGCGACCTTGTGAACTGTAGCCTACCAGGCTACTCTGTCCGTGGAATTCTCCAAGCAAGAATACTGGAATGGGTTGCCATTTTCTTCTCCAATACATACATTCCTATGTATAAAATAGATAACTAATGAGAACCTGCCATGTAGCACTGCTGCTGCTGCTGCTGCTAAATCATTTCAGTTGTGTCTGACTCTGTCAGACCCCAGAGACAGCAGCCCACCAGGCTCCCCTGTCCCTGGGATTCTCCAGGCAAGAACACTGGAGTGGGTTGCCATTTCCGTCTCCAATGCATGACAGTGAAAAGTGAAAGTGAAGTCGCTCATTCATGTCTGACTCCTAGCGACCCCATGGACTGCAGCCTACCAGGCTCCTCCGTCTGTGGGATTTGCCAGGCAAGAGTACTGGAGTGGGTTGCTGTTGCCTTCTCTGACCATATAGCACAGGGAACCCTATTGAGTGATCAGTGGTCGCTGGTAGCCTAAGTGGGAAGGAAATCTAAAAAAGTACATATATGTAAACGTGGACTTCCTGGTAGCTCAAACGGTAAAGAATCTGCCCGCAGTGCAGGAGACCAGGGTTCGATCCCTGGTTCAGAAAGATCCTCTGGAGAAGGGAATGGCAATCAATTCCATTATTCTTGCCTGGAGAATCCCCATGGACAGGGGAGCCTGGCAGGCTACAGTCACGGGGTCACAAAGAGTCAGACATGACTGAGCGACTAACACACACACACACAGATATATAAATGTATAACTGATTCACTTTGCTGTACAGCAAAAACTAACATAACATTGTAAGCCAACTATACTGTAATAAAAATTAATTTCAAAAAATAAAGTTTCTACTGCTGGAATGATAAGCGGTGGGACAGGTTGGAAGGTGAGAGGGAGGTTCAAGATGGAGGAGACTATGTATACCTATGGCTGACTCATATTGATGTATGGCAGAAACCAACACAATAATCCTCCAAATAAAAATAATTAAAAACAAAGGATTTACTTGACCAAAAAAAATAATAAAATTCAGCTCCATCACTCAAAAATAAAGTTTCTACTGCTGATATGATGGTGGATTAATTTGGATGATGAATTTTATTCTTCAAGGTTTTATTTGACACATCATCACAATTACTTCTGCCATCTCCACGTTTCCATTTTGTTGTGGGTGCATCCTAGGTCAAATACTTGATCTCATTTAAAAGAGTAAAAAAAAAATCAAAGTAATTTTGCTGAACTCATGACAATGTTTAATAAGGCTGACCAGTCACTTTGTCTAATTGACTCATTAAATTTCCTGCCATCTGCCATCATGTTAGACACTGGTGGAGACCTTCACATCCAGGCTCTTTTGCAGCAATGAGTAAGTCACCACACCTGCGTTCAAGTACTAAATTCTATACTCTTTTTATTTCCTTTCTTTTTTCTTGACAGTATTAATTTTACTTGCACAGATGATTAAAAAGTTCTTAGGTCTTCCTTTTTCTTTGGCCTAGATGCATGGCTTGTGGGATCCTAGTTCCCCCACCACTGATAGAACCGGGGGTCCTAGCAGTGAGAGCATCTGAGTCTGGTTTCCTTATCTTTAAAACAGGGATGAGGCAAATCGTGTTTTGCAGGGCACACACACACACACACACACACGCAAATCGTGTTTTGCAGGATACAAACAGACACACACACGAAAATTAGTTTGCGCCGAAGCGGAATATGTATTTGTTCAATGAGTTATCAATGAAGTTTCAAATTAAAAAATTCTCCCTGGTTCGTTTTAATAAAGTTTTGCTCAAATGGCGAGCCCGATTCTTATCGCGAGAATCTGGCGGAATGCTCCTCTGCTGGAGACCTGCTCTCGCGTTGTTTGAGCTAGCAGCGGCGAGAGGTGAAAGGGAAGCACGAAATACCGCGAGATTACTGAAGATTCTCGCGGTATTTCTCGGGATTACCCCCTCCCCCCGCCTTCTTCCTAGTGCCGTTTCGGTTTAACCTAGTGTGTGACTGTGAGTCTGTGTGAGGGGCCGAGTGTGTGAGGTACTTAGGTGAGGCGGAAGCTAGAAAAGGGGCTCCCTCAAGAGTGAGGGACAAAGGGGGCGTGAGGCACCTAGGCCGCGGGACCCCAGCGACAGGAAGCCGCCCCGAGCCGGGCTACCGGGTAGGGGAAGGGCCCGCGCAGTCCTCACAGGGCCCCAGAGCCAGAGTCGGCCACACAGCACCGGGCCGTCGGCTTCCTACTTCTTCGACCTCCCCGGCGTCTGGGCCTGAGGATTGGCTCGGCGTGGGGAGGAGGAGAAACAGATTCGAGCAGCTACTCGTTGTCTCGCAACTCCACTGCTGAGGAACTCTCATTTCTTCCCTGGCTCCTTCACCCCCACCTCATGTAGGAGGGTGCTGAGGAGACGGGAGGGAGGAGGAGCCTGGACTACCGTCCCTTCCCTCCCCACCCCCTTGTAGGGGCTCTTTGGTAGGCGTGGGGCTGGGGGGGGAGGGTGGGGGTTACTTTTTGGAGTGCTGGGGAACTTTTTCCCCTTTTTGAGGCCAGGGGAAAGGGAATGCCCAATCCAGAGAGACATGGGGGCAAGAAGGACGGGAGTGGGGGAGCTTCTGGAACTTTGCAGCCGTCATCGGGAGGTGGCAGCTCCAACAGCAGAGAGCGTCACCGCTTGGGGTCGAAGCACAAGCGGCATAAGTCCAAGCACTCCAAAGACATGGGATTGGTGACACCCGAAGCAGCACCTTTGGGCACAGTTATCAAACCTTTGGTGGAATATGATGACATTAGCTCTGATTCCGATACCTTCTCTGACGACCTGGCTTTCAAACTGGACCGGAGGGAAAATGATGAACGTCGCGGGACTGATCGCAGCGACCGCCTGCATAAACACCGTCACCACCAGCACAGACGTACTCGCGACTTACTAAAAACTAAACAGTCAGAGAAAGAAAAAAACCTGGAAGCCTCCAGCAAGTCGGGCTCGACGAAGGACCGGATATCAGGAAGTTCAAAGCGTTCAAATGAGGAGAATGATGACCACGGGAAGGCTCAGATCTCGAAAAGCAGCAACAAGGAATCCAGGTCATCCAAACTCCATAAGGAGAAGACCCGGAAAGAACGTGAGTTGAAGTCGGGACACAAAGACCGAAGTAAAAGTCATCGGAAGAGGGAAACACCCAAAAGTTACAAAACCGTGGACAGCCCTAAACGGAGATCCAGGAGTCCCCACCGGAAGTGGTCCGACAGTCCCAAGCAAGATGATAGCCCCTCCGGAGCTTCTTACGGCCAAGATTATGACCTTAGTCCCCCGAGATCTCACACCTCTAGCAATTACGACTCCTACAAGAAGAGTCCGGGAAGTACCTCTAGAAGGCAGTCAATCAGCCCGCCTTACAAGGAGCCTTCTGCCTACCAGTCCAGCACTCGGTCACCCAGTCCCTACAGTAGACGACAGAGGTCTGTGAGTCCCTATAGCCGGCGACGTTCTTCCAGCTATGAAAGGAGTGGCTCTTACAGTGGGAGATCACCCAGTCCCTACGGTCGAAGGCGGTCCAGCAGCCCTTTTCTGAGCAAGCGCTCTCTGAGCCGGAGTCCACTTCCCAGGTGAGCTATTTGTCTAACAGTCCGTTCTTTCCTACAGTGGCTTATGAGGAACTGGGGATTAGACCTGTTAACATTTTGTGGAAGCCCCCAGTGTTTGGCATTGTCTAGAACACTTTGCTGTTGGCTAGTCATAATGTAGGTGAGACTGCTCTTCCCCTTAACCCAGAATTGAAGAGGAGAGTTCACATGCCTAAAGCTGCTAAAGGTAGGTACTTCCAGTGCTGGGACCTTCAGCTGAAAGCTCCTATGTGAGAAAAAATCATAGGCTTCTGCTTACCAAATACATGGAGTTGATACTGGTTCCCAGAGTTTATCCAGTTATTTCGGTTGCTTTGTCTTAACTTTATGAAATTCACTTTGGAATTAGTGCTTTAGGCTTCATTGGACCTGATTGGATTTCATTTGTGTTATTTGAGGCTGTTTTCCTAGGTCATCTACCATTTGCGTTGTCCACTGTGTCTCCAGACCTGTAAGTTTATTTCCTTATAGACAACTTATTTCTTTATAGATAACTTACAAAAGACTCCCATCTTTGATGTTTCTAGTGGGAATTAAACTGATTAGCTCTTCCCTTTTATGGTATAACCTGGCAGAAATTGGTTCCAAGGATACTTTTATTTTCTTTACAAGCATCACCACTGACTATCTTGTGTCTACAGCAGTTTTCAAAATCTTTCTTTAAAAAAATGCTAATAGTATCTTCACTGTGATATTTTTGGTGATAAAGTCATGTTAGTTTGAAATTTAATTGTTGGAGTGAATTGTATACAGAAAACTGTTCTTGTTCCTAAGTGATGAGGTGTATGTACCTCCCTCTTTATAGTCTTACCATTTTCCACAAAAGGAGAACTTGAGCTTAGGAGTCACATCTGAGTGGAATCCTAATCTTGTTTTGTAACCTTTGGCATATAATTTAACTTCTCTGTGTGTGAAATGAGAGTAATAACTACCTAGTTCTAGAGTTGCGAGGTTTAATTAGTAAATATGAGTGCATAACCAGGTACAGTGCCTGGTCAGTAAGTTTTATCAGTGACTGAGAAAAATGTTGAAAACTAGTAGAGAAATTAGAAAAAAATCCATGCCATGTCTTTTATATGTCAATGTGAGTAATTTTTGCTGACCTAAAGCTATAATTATTCATAAACTAGTTTGAATTCATCAAGTTAAAAGAGTTCCTAGCTGTCCGAGTATGAAGTTCCTTAGGCTTTCCCCCTCCATTTTATTATTGTAGTCAGGACTCAAATATGTACCACCTAGATTCTACAATTAATACTTGATATACATTTTATCATTTCTATCCATCTTTTCATCAAGCCATCTTCATTTGTTTTGATTCATCTCAAAGTAAGTTGCATATATCAGTATACTTCACTATAAACACTTTAGCATGTACACCATTAGCTAGAGTTCACTTTTTTTTCCTGGAGGAATGAGAAGTAAATTTATATACAGTGAAGTAGATGTCTTAAGTGTACTATTTGTAAAATTGCTTAGCTTTTTTTAAGGATGCCTAAGAAATAGTCTCAGAATATTTGTTTTCTTGAGGGAGTAGTTTCATTAAGGCTGTTCTGAGAATTTTGATTGTTAGGGGGTTTGAGAATACAGAATTGCATTGAGGCTAAAACAAGTTTCAGTAAAAACAAGCTGCTTTTGCAATAATTCCTTTTGGGTTCAAAGCTCAAGTTCTCTCTTCCTATACTCACTTAGTTGAAATTAGTGCAGTAATGGCAAAAATAAATCAAGAAAGAATTGAAAACACAACATGATCCTATAGGACACAAATATAAACACTAATAATCCTGGAGTCACACGCACATTTTTAGTTGGCTAGTAAAGAGCATTACATGTTTGTAGGTGTGTGATATGTGCATACGTACATATTTTTCCTCATTCAGTTTCTTAGGGTAGGGAACATATAGATCCCTTTTATGGTCTTCTTGGTTATTATTATTATTATTTTTTGCCTTGAGAGAGACAGGCAGAATTAAACAAGCGATATCATTTTTAAAGACTGAAAATGCTTTGAGAGAAACTCTGAAGATCTTTGCATCCACCATATTAGTAGTGATTAATAGTAGCAATTTCATTTCAAATGGGTGGAATCTAACTTAATTCAGGGAAAAAATACATTTGTTATTGAAGACAGTTTTGTTCACTGTTTGAAGACAATTTACCCATTTGTTGTCCCCCTTTTACCCCCTTTTTTCCTCAAAGAGTGGATCTGGACCTCAACTTTAACATTTATGTAACTTATAGCCATCCAAATGTCCTATTACAGTAAGCTTCTGCTCAGAAGTTGAAGGATTTGTAGCAGAGTTCTTTAGGAAGATTTAGTCATGCTGAAAGATTAAAGAAACAGTTGCTTGTAGATCATGTTTCTGACATTACTTAGTGTTTTCCTGAGATAATGTTAGTTTCAACCCAGTCTGTAATTTAGAGAAAGCCTCTTGTTTTAGCCACTTTATTTACAGAGGTATTAGTTTTCTTAAGAGTAACTGGGTATTTAGTAAATCCATTTAACTAGTTTCATTGTCTTGTATCCTCATGTTCATATAAATGTTGTTGTTTGATTCCAGTGATTATTTTATATTAACTTTTGGAAGAAAATTTCCAAAAGGCATTATGGGTATAAGAAAATCATGACTAACATCATGTGAGTTGTTTCCCCTACCATGTATATGCTATTTGTTTTAAAACATTTTGAATCACATCAGTCTTACCAATGATCAACCATAAAAGGGAGATATTGAAGATCTGAAATGGGAACAATTTGTTTTAGACTATTGGGCAAATTATGTTTTGTCCAGTCATACTTGACACATTGTGTACCTGCTGAGTTCCTTCAGTTGTGTCCGACTCTTTGTGACCGCATGGATTTTAGCCTGCCAGGCTCCTCTGTCCATGGGGATTCTCCTGGCAAGAATACTGGAGTGGGTTGCCATGCCCTCCTCCAGGGCATCTTCCTGACCCAAGGGTCGAACCTGTGTCTCTTATGTCTCCTGCATTGGCAGGCAAGTTCTTTACCACTAGCACTACCTGAGAAGGCCGGTAATACATTTGACTTTATTAAAAAGCAAAAAGAATTAAGAGGGGGTTGGATTTTAATTTAGAATAATCTGCCTTTTAGATTCCCAGATTTTACTTCCCAATCCTTTCTTAATAATGGAGAAAATAAGTTGAACATGCAGTAATACCTTGCTTTATGAATTTCTAAAATGTTTATTGGAAATCATTTTATATTTGAAAGTACTAGAAGCCATCATAGTTTCAAGAACATCTAATAAATTATTTTGGCAAGACAGTTTCTCCAGTTTACGTAGTTTGTAAATCCTAAGTCTTGTATCTTGAGAGTTTGTTTAGTATAGGCACAACTTAATTATAAACCGGGGATTCAGGAACAAAATCTTTTCCTGGGATTTCTCAATTAGATAGCTCTCTAGTTTAAAATTTTAGGTTTTGGTGAAGTGTGCTAGTTACTACGTTTAGCATTAAGTATGACTTGTAAAAATCATGTTTTCACTTTATCAGATATTTAAACCAAAATTCTAAAAGTAATCATGAATATGGATATTTTCTAACATGGGAAAAAATATCCATCCATCTTCTTTCAGTTGAATAAGTAGTGGATAATTTTTAGATTATATGACTGAAATATGTTACCATGAAGGATTATTTCCTTCTAATCCATTTTTTAGAGTAAAGAACATTTTTAAATTTATAGAAAAATTCTGAAGCTAGTACAAAGAATTCTTTCATATCCTCAAACTCAGTTTCCCCTATTATTAATATCTTATATTTGTTATAATTAGTGAACCAATATTGATACATTATTATTATTATTATTTGATGGTACCATCCAGTCCCATCACTTCATGGCAAATAGAAGGGGAAAAAAATGGAAGCAGTGACAGATTTTATTTTCTTGGGCTTCAAAATCACTTCGGAAACGGTGACTGCAGCCGTGAAATTAAAAGACACTTGCTCCTTGGAAGGAAAGCTATGACAAACTTAGACAACATATTAAAAAGCAAAGACGTCACTTTGCCGACAAAGGTCTGTATAGTCGAAGGTATGGTTTTCCCATTAGTCATGTATGGATGTGAGAGTTGGACCATAAAGAAGGCTGAGAGCCAAAGAATTGATGCTTTCAAATTGTGGTGCTGGAGAAGACTCTTGAGAGTGGGTGCCATGGACTGCAAGGCGATTAAACCAGTCAATCCTAAAAGAAATCAACCCTGAATATTCATAGGAAGGACTGATGCTAAAGCTGAAATTCTAATACTTTGGCCACCTAATGCGAAGAGCCAGTCATTGGAAAAGGCTCTGATGCTGGGGAAGATTGAGGGCAGGAGGAGAAGAGGGTGGCAGAGGATGAGATGATTAGATAGCATCATCGACTCAATGAACATGAATTTGAGCAAGCTCCCGGAGATAGTGAAGGACAAGGAAGCCTGGTGTGCTGCAGTCCATGGGGTCGCAAAGAGTCAGACAGGACTGAGCGACTCAACAACAACAACAATATTTTTAAGATTGCTAAGTACTCAAACTGGGTTTTTTTAGTTACAGTTCTTCATAGTTTAACTAATCTGTTTTCTTCCGTATTGCTGTAGTGTATCCACTTAATTTTTTTTTCTTTTTCCAGTAGAAAATCAATGAAGTCTAGAAGTAGAAGTCCTGCATATTCAAGACACTCATCTTCTCATAGTAAAAAGAAGAGATCCGGGTCACGCAGTCGACATTCCAGTATCTCACCTGTCAGGCTTCCATTGAACTCCAGCTTGGGAGCTGAACTCAGTAGGAAAAAGAAGGAAAGAGCAGCAGCTGCTGCAGCAGCAAAAATGGATGGGAAGGAATCCAAGGGTTCACCTATATTTTTGCCTAGAAAAGAGAACAGTTCAGTGGAGGCTAAGGATTCAGGCTTGGAGCCTAAAAAATTACCCAGAGGTGTAAAATTGGAAAAATCTGCCCCAGATACTGAACTGGTGAATGTAACACATCTAAACACAGAGGTCAAAAATTCTTTAGATACAGGGAAAGTGAAGTTGGATGAGAACTCTGAGAAGCATCCTGTTCTTAAAGATACAAAAGTACAGGGAACAAGAGACTCTAAACCTGTAGCACTGAAAGAGGAGATTGTTACTCCAAAAGAGACAGAGACATCTGAAAAGGAGACCCTTCCTCCTCTTCCCACAGTTACTTCTCCACCTCCTTTACCAACTACTACCCCTCCACCACAGACACCCCCCTTGCCACCTTTGCCTCCACTGCCAGCTATTCCACAGCAGCCACCTCTGCCTCCTCCTCAGCCAACATTTAGTCAGGTTCTTTCTTCAAGTACTTCAACTTTGCCCCCCTCTGTTCATCCAAGGACATCTACTCTGTCCTCTCAGGCAAATTCTCAGCCCCCTGTACAGGTTTCTGTGAAGACTCAAGTATCTGTAACAGCTGCTATTCCACACCTAAAAACTTCAACGTTGCCTCCTCTGCCCCTCCCACCCTTATTACTGGGAGATGATGACATGGATAGGTAAGTACTGTAGTTAACTGGGAAATTTTAACCCTCTTGATCTAAGTGTAATGTAGTTTTTGTTCTCAAGGCTTTGTCAAAATTGTTCTGATGCGTGTCTGTTTAGAATGCTTTCATGAATAGGAAATGCCTGTGATGTTAGGTTTTCAGTGGAAAAAGTCCTTATGTATGACATGATTAGAAAAGATAATTACAGTTTGAGGTCTAGTAATCCTTTTTCTCACGAGTATTTATCAATAATTTTGACTTAAAGTTTTAAAAATCATGTGTTTTTCTCCTTAAATTTTTACGTTGAAAATTTCAGTATTACATAGCTGCAGAAAAATTAACACCTGTATGCCCTTCAGCTAAATTGACCAGTTAATTTTTTACCATATTTTTTAAACTATAGATATTATGACTTTTTTGAATAGTTTAGCATGTCTCTTCTAACAAGAACACTTTCCTATATAATCACAATACCTTTATCACCCTAAAAAGCATTCATTTATTGAATAATATCAGTAGCATATCAATAATAATAATATTAAGATCCTAAGTGGTCCCAAAAATGTCTTTTATATCGACTTTTTTCCATCTTGATGCTTTAAAAAAATTATCCTTAAGAAGCAAAAAAACAATATGTAGAGTCTTTGCTAATTAGAATATAAATTCACAGTGTGGTGATAAGAAGAGCTCTCATTTTAATGAATCCTCTTGACTATTGAGACCTGAAATGATTTGAAGCATGAGTCTGATTTCATGGAAGACATTAGGAAATATATTTGTTTAATTTCTTGGCAGACTTAGCTAGGCAAGTACAACCAAACAAACTTGATTTAGCAGTGACATATACCATGGCAGTCTTCGGGTTATTGTTTTTCTATGGAGATTCTGCCCTCTTGTTATAGAGAATATGAGTTTCACTTAATACAACAAGTTTTCGTTGTAAGCACAGAAATAAATATTATCAGTCGTGCATCCCAGATCAATTCGCAAGCTTCCATTACTTTCCAGGTGACAGCAGTAGTTTAAATAGTGATACATTTCAGCCCTTTAGGTCTATAGTTTTTCAAACTACTCTCTGTGCTTTTTTATAAGGTGCAAGTGCAATAAATGATGGGAAAAGAGACTATTTAAATGAATGGCTCCATTACTATATATAGTGGTAAATATGATTTTAAAGAAAAATTCCACATGCTCTTTCTAATATTGATAGGTATTAATGAATCTGCCACATCCTGAGAACTACAAAGGAGAAGAAAAGAACCTGAAATTTATGTAGGAAAATTTGTTTGAGGTACACAATATACTTATCATAGATACAAAATATATATTTTTGTAGTTTTGTTGAAAAAGAAGTCATCCAGAGGGAACCTAGGCCACTATCTTTCCATGGGAACCTTGTTTAAATATTAGTTGACATAGTGGCTAGAATCATATCAGTGTGGCTAGGAACCTTCCTTTTGAAATGTTTACTTGGCTAACCAAGTAGACATTGAACCTATCTACCATGAGTCAGGGTAGAGTGCAGATTTGCAGATGTGGAACAATTTTGATAGAAGGCACATAGAGATTTCTATCTTTCAGATTGTAAATGAAGGGTAAAGTAAAATCATTCAGTGCTTATTTGAGTATGTGTAGCTGTCTTTAAGAACGCTCGCAAGACAGAAGTGAGAAAAATTATTTTTGTTACATATTCTGATTCCAAAAGTGTAACTGTTTCATTTAATAGTCCTTATTAAAGGTAGAAAAATGGAAGTGAAGATTTCTTCCAATATCAATTTTATTTTTTCACTATGTACTAACTTAAAATTCAAGATGGCTTTTCTGTTTTTGTCTTCATTTACTTATTTGGTGCCATGTACTAGCTGCACCTTTCACATGAAAAACATTTGTTTATTAATTTAAAAAAAGTTTTTTTTGGCCGTGTGGCATTTGGGACCCTAGTTACTCAACCAGGGATCAAACTTGTGCCCTCTGCATAGGAAGCGCTGAATCTTAACCATTGAACTGCCAGGGAAGTCCTGAAAAAATAATTTTATGTAAGAAGACTTTTTAGGAAGAAATCTGAACATTGTGAATGGAACTTCTGTTCCTCTGTACTTTATCTCATAGGAGGCTGAAGGAGCTTAAATGTTGAGAATGTGACTTATACATCTTTTTATTGTCTATAGTATTTTAAACATGAGACATAGAATGTAGTCATTAAATACTGATTATTTGAATAAGTAAAACTGCTGAAGGAACCAAGGCCAGGGCTTGTGTGAAATGAAATTGGGCATGTAGTTAAGAAATTATTTGTCACATGGATGATATAAAGCTTGTATTAGAGGATTTGTCCTTTTGGGAAAAGAATTAATCTCTCTTTCAAACGTGTGTGTGTGTGTGTGTATAGTATGTATATTGAACAGAAATATATAAACCCAGGTATTAAATAGAAGAGTGAATTTAATTAATGGTATTTGCAAAAACCTTTCTGATTCACAGTCTACAATTCTTATTTCTAGAAGCAAAGGCTTCCAAACATCCACTTTGATATAATGCATTCTTCACAGACATAGCTGGTCATGGGGATATGCTTCTTTTAAGGAAATCATGCATATATGCAGCTAAATTGCTTCAGTTGTGTCCGACTCTGTGCAACCCTATGGACTGTAACTGCCCCCCCCACCGCCCAGGCTCTGTCCGTGGCTCTGTCCATGGGATTCTCCAGGCAAGAATACTGGAGTGAGTTGCCATGCCCTCCTCCAGGGGATCTTCCTGACCCAGTGATCAAACCTGCATCTCTTATGTCTCTTGCATTGGCAGGCAGGTTCTTTACCACTGAGCCACCTGGGAAGTCCAATCATCTGTATACTCTTCTTTAAATTTTCAGTTAACCATATAGGGTTTTTAAAATGTTGTTTTCTTCTCTATTTTTATGGATAGCCTGGTTCATCTGGAGTTTTGTCAGACTTGGGTAGAGTCTACAGGATTCTTAAAGGCTGTATTTTTAAAGTACTGAACTCTTGTATAAAAGACCTATTAAACATTCAGGTTTGAATTTAGGATTTTGCTAATAGAATGCTTGTTTTCTATTTTTATTCTATTAGAATGCTAATAGAATGTTTTTAATGTGTTCATTCAAATTTTAATAGAAGTTTATAAAAATAAATCACTTTTTAAACAACCTTCTTTAAGAGGAATGAGATAAATGGCCACATTTAAAGTGCATGTTTAGTCACCCAGTCTCCTCTATCCATGGGATTTCCCAAGCAAGAATACTAGAGTGTGTTGCCATTTCTTCCTCCAGGGGATCTTCCCAACCCAGGGATCGAACCCATATCTCCTATGTCTGCTGCCTTGCCGGCAGATTCTTTATGCAGTGAGCCATCAGGGATGGGGATATTGAAAGTAGTTTATTTTAAATTTTGAAAATTACAAAAATTAATTTTGGGGAATTCCCTGACTTTCAGTGGTTAGGACTCCAAGCTTCCACTGCTGTGGGCCCAAGTTCCATCCCTGGTCAGGGAATTGAGAACCTACAAGCTGTGTGACATGGCCCAAAATAAAGCTAATTTTCTTTTTGTGTAGTTCATATGTAAATTCGTATTTTTTTTATTAACAGTAAAGACGTCTCAGAGGTGTTTACGTTGTACCTACAGAATAAATTCCAGCATCATAAATTCCAAGAGACTATCCATATTCTAAAATTTGAGCACTCTGGGATTTGACAACTTTTTTTTTTTTTTTTTTTTTTTAAATTATACACAGGCATTAATGCAACCTTGTCTCCATGAGTGAACCCATCTGCTGGTATAAATGGAGAAGCAGGAAATACTGATATTGATAGGGTCAATCTGTTCTTTCTGGTACTGAATCTTCAAGTAATGACTTGCTGCTGCTTTTGCTAAGTTGCTTCAGTCATGTCCGACTCTGTGCCACCCCAGAGACGGCAGCCCACCAGGCTCCCCTGTCCCTGGGATTCTCCAGGCAAGAACACTGGAGTGGGTTGCTATTTTCTTCTCCAATGCATGAGTGTGAAAAGTGAAAGTGAAGTCGCTCAGTTGTGTCAGACTCTTAGCGACCCCATGGACTGCAGCCTACCAGGCTCCTCTGTCCATGGGATTTTCCAGGCAAGAGTACTGGAGTGGGGTGCCGTTGCCTTCTCCGACAATATTTCTTCCACTATGTTAGACCCTTTCTGCATCTACCATATGTTCTCAGAACTATATAGAGCTTTATTTTAGTGAGTACCCTACACTAAAGGCTAAAGACCATAATATTTCTAAGCATTGCAATTTTATCATTTTTATCTTATGCATTGTTATTGCAAGGTTTTTGGTACATGTGGAATTTGTTGAAACAAAATTTAACCTCTTTAACTTGAGTGCTCTAAACTGGTAGTACATATCCCATCAAACACGCATTCTTTCTTGAAATAACAGACTGAAATACAATGTTTTAGAAGCAATGTACATTTTCACAATAGCAAATAATATTTGAACTCATAAATTTTGGAGAAAATAAGATGTAAATGTAAAATATAGACTGAACTTACATGAAATGATGGTGAAAGAATTCAGTTAATTTAATTCTAGTGACACAGAACCAAGCTAGACTTTATTTTTGAATCATGAATTGAATTTTATAAAAAGTATTTTGACATAGTAGTTGAAAAATTAGGAATTTTCTTTTCTGAATGTCTTAAAAATTGGGGAAATTTAAAAAATCTATATGACATCCTGACCCAAGAGTTTTCTTGTAACAGACTTTGTTTCAGGGTAGAAAAATCTTATTGCAGGTTGGTGTGTGTTCATCACTATCAGTAATTTAACAGAAAATTTTAGATGATCGTTTTGCTCTACCTTGACTACCCCAGTTCTGGTTAATATGGTACAAACTAGATTCTGTTATTTTGTATGATTTTTGAGATTAAAATGATGAAAAATAATAGGAAGTAGTAGCTTTTGAGATTGTGTTTCACACACTGAAGGTAGCAGTATGCTTTAAAAAGATAGGTTGCAAGGGATAGCTGTATTATCCCTTAGATGTGTTTATGGTTCTATGTAAGTATTTATGAAAGTTTTCTCTTAATAACCACTTGCTGAAAAAGTAGAAGAGGTTTCTACTGTGGTTAGGATTCTCAGATGCATTTTAATCTTCTGATACTGTGATGGAATACAAAAGACTATCATGGTTTTATCTCTAGACATGAATTAGTATGCTGCCTATTTTTCCTGAGGACATGCATGGCACAAAATCCTTTTTTTACTCATAAGTAGAGGTGGTTAAAAAATTATATCTGAAAATTGAATTTTCTAATCTATTCCAGAAAAGCCATCCCTTTTGTTCCCCCACGGACTATTATAATTTGCTGGAGAGGCTTTCTGCTGCCAGTACTTTGTTGTTGTTGTTTAGTCATTGTCGTGTCTGACTCTTGTGACCCCATGAACTGTAGCCCACTAGGCTCCTTTTTCCAGGAAATTTCCCAGGCAAGAATACTGGCATGGGTTGCCATTTCCTTCTCCAGGGGGTCTTCCCAACCCAGGGATTGAACCTGTGTCTTCGGCATTGGCAGGAAGGTTCTTTACCATTACCATTTGAGCCACCAGTGCTTTAATGATTCTGAAATAGTCTCTTGGACTCGTTCTCCTTAGATTCTTAGTTTGAGAGTTATTTATCCATTTTGGGTGGTTGAATGTGATTGCCTTTTCTTCCCAACCAGTAGAATAAATCAGTGAATTTTTCATTTATTTTGATCTCCAGCTTAGCTGTATTTCTTACAAAACACTCTAAAATACTCTTTGCTTTTTCAGCAAAGTTTCTCTCCACATCTTTAGTAACATAGTAGTATTACACTGTTGGACTTTCCATCATTATTGAAATCTTTAGAGGAGGTTTGCCATGGTGCTTTGCAAATTTAAGATTATAACTTCCTGTATCTTATTTCATCTCAATAAAAATCCAGATAGCCTCTTCGGGAGGACATTAAAGAGTTTATTAAAGTTTCTACAAATAATATCCAAGTTTTTTTTTTTTTTTTAATATACTATAGATTTCTTTTTGCAAAATCCAAGTCTCTTGAACTGTGACTAAACTCCGTTTCTTTATGTTATATTACAGGGGCTTTTCCCTTAAAAGTAAAATCTTTGTAACCTTTTAATAACCAGACATTACAATCTTTGAGTTTTATTTGCACATTCTTTAAGTAATTGTGATCTTTTTCTTTTTTTCCTCTCTGTTGTTTAGTCCGAAAGAAACTCTACCTTCAAAACCTGTGAAGAAAGAGAAGGAACAAAGACCACGTCACCTACTCACAGACCTCCCTCTCCCTCCAGAGCTCCCTGGTGGGGATCCATCTCCCCCAGACTCTCCAGAACCAAAGGCAATCACACCACCTCAGCAACCATACAAAAAGAGACCAAAGTGAGTTTTTGGCAGGATCCATCCCTACCTTTGGACCACAACCTACACCATTAGGATCATAGAGGATTGGGCCTAATGTAGATCTTGCTTCATTTTCACAGATAAAATTCGTTCATCTACATCCCCAGATACTTTGTCATGTTTTTTAGAAAAGTAATAATTTCCCAAGTTCAAGTTTACCATGAACATTGATCCCACGGTATCTTTTGAGTTCATACTACTTAGAGTATTAAAGAAGAAAGAAATCGTTGTATTCAGAGGATGTCAACCATGTACATATTAATGAGGAATTAATAGATGTGGGTTTTTTTTCCCCTGAACTACATGAGTTGCAATGTCATAATGTAGTAGAATCTGAGTTTGATCTTCTGATTGTTAGCCTTCTTCTCTTAGTAAGAAAAACAGTTGCCGTTTATTGAGCATATATTATTGCCAAAGTTTTATATTTTACTTTTATAGTAACCCTATGATGTAGGGATTATTTTCCCATTCTATAGTTGAGGAAGCCAGTAAGAAGTTAGAAAGTAAGTAGCAATTCTATTATTTGATCTTATGTCTTCCTGAGGCAAAAAAAAGAAAAATCTCAGCCACTGTGAGAGACTGTTTACTATTTATTTTATATTATTTGAATCCTGCCTTTTTAATAAAGAAACTGATAAAAGACCCAGGAATCAGAGAAATCATCATAAAAGAATTCTGTTTTGTTCTTTTTGAATACACTTAGGGAATTCCTTGGCATGGTTAGTACTCTTGAGCTTCCACTGAAGGTCATGGGTTTGATCCCTGGTTGGGAAACAAGATTCCACAAACTGTGTGATGCAGAAAAAAAAACAAAACAAAACACTTAAATTTTTAGAGCAACTTTTTTGTTTGTTTTATTTTTTTGTTTTGCCTTTTTTAGAATTTGTTGTCCGCGTTACGGAGAAAGAAGACAAACAGAAAGTGACTGGGGGAAACGCTGTGTGGACAAGTTTGACATTATTGGGATTATTGGAGAGGGAACTTATGGCCAGGTATATAAAGCCAAGGACAAAGACACAGGTAAATAATGCCAAAAAATTCTAGACATCAGAAGGTTAAAAATTTAGCGGTACTACTGCTTTAAGTGGATTTAGCAAAAGTAAACTTTGAGTTCTAATTTGGTCTCCAAAAGTTACAAAATAGACCAAAATTTTCCAAAAGCATAATATAATTATTACCCTCTAAAAACCTTCCTTCTGGTTGTCCACTGAAAATGTTTTGGGGGATTTAAGAAGAGGTAAAAATAAAATTTGTAAGTTGCTCTTTGTTTGGTAAGGAGTTAGTCCTTGAAAATAAAAGGAAGTAGTTGAATTTTTGGTATATTTTAATAATCCAAAATTTTTAGGCCTAATCAAATATTGAATTAAAATTTTAAAGTCATTTAAAAATCAAAGATAAGACAGGGGACCTGGGGATTTTTAAAAAAAAACAATATAAAATATCTTGCATGTAGCATTAAAGTAGGCATTAAGTTTATCAGAGCAAGAGCATATATTGGTTGATTCATGATGGTGGCCAGAAAATGCTAATTATGATAAAACTGTTTGAATTTGCTGTAACAGGAGAGCTAGTGGCCCTGAAGAAGGTGAGACTGGACAATGAAAAAGAGGGCTTCCCAATCACAGCCATTCGTGAGATCAAAATCCTTCGTCAGCTGATCCACCGAAGCGTTGTTAACATGAAGGAAATTGTCACAGATAAACAGGATGCACTGGATTTCAAGAAGGACAAAGGTACTAGCAAAGAATCATGTTTCTGTATGGTAGATTGGTACATTTTATTTCCCTTTCTTAGCTTGTTTGCATGTTTGTGTTTTTTAATAGGTTGTACTAAACAAATCCAGCTTCTTTAATTCATATCAAAATTAAGATGTTAATACATTGCTCTTATGCTGAACAGTGCGTATTTTATAAAATGTCCGTCCATCCTCATCAGTGTGCTCTTACACTTTTGAAATGATTGTTAATCATTACAGTTAGAGTTCTGTAACACCTAATAAGGCGAGCACATAAAAAAATGTAGGATTCTCCTTCAAAATGGAGCAACATTTTGAAGTGTTCTTTTTGGGTTTTTTGTTTTTCACAAATTACAATAATAGTAATGAAAGTTAAAACCCAGATTAGACAATTATTCTCATGTTTTCATCCTTCTTTCATTTATGCTGTGCTTAGTCACTCATTCATATCCAACTCTTTGCCACCCCATGGACTGTAGCCCGCCAGGTTACTGTATCCATGGGGATTCTCCAGGCAAGAATACTGGAGTGGATTGCCATGCCCTCCTCCAGGGGATTTTCCCAATCCAGGGTTTAAACCCAGGTCTCCCACATTGCAGGCAGATTCTTTACCATCTGAAGCCACCAGGGAAGCCCAAGAATACTGGAGTGGGTCGCCTAGCCCTTCTTCAGGGGATCTTCCCCACCCAGAACCAGAACCGGGGTCTCTTGCATTACAGTCAGATTCATTACCAGCTGAGCTACTGGGAAGCCCTCCTTCATTTATATGCATCTTTTTTTTTTTAAACGTAGCTTTGTGCTCATACAGTTTAGAATCCAAAGCAGGTATTTCTAAACCAATTTTCTTCAGGTCACATTGTGGTTTTCCTGGATTTGTAACTTGTCTTTGGGGAATAAAATTGTTGTAGTCTATCTATGACATCCAGCCAACTTCTGTTAAAATAAATCTGAAGGTTTAGAAATGGGCAGCTGTAAAGAGATGGCATATATGAATATAGCCTGGGATATTAAGAGAAAATATGATTGAAATACTTAAAATTAGGAGGGTATTGGTTAAAGTTAAGTTGGACTTCTTTACAGAGCCTCAGAGGTATTAGCATTAAGGGAGTAGTATCTCTTAAGTTTGGCAGAAGTAGTTTTAAAGAAAAGGAAATTCTGCTTAGATAAATTTATGAAAGTTAGATTGGAATAGAATTAAGTATACTAGGTATATTTCTGGGTGCGTTTTTTAACCTTTTCTGATTATAAAAATAATACAGAGTAAAGATGCATAAGAAAATGTTAATTGGTTGCTTTTGGACAGGTGCTTGCTTTTATCCATATCATTCTGTACTGTGTAAGTAATTTACTATATACTGTTCAAATTCTTTTTCTTAAAAAAAAATCATAAAATAATCGAGGACTTCCTTGAGACTCCATGCTTTCACTGAAGTGGGCACAGGTTCAATCCATGGTCAGGGAAACTAACATGCTGTGCGGAATGGCCAAATAATAAATTTTTTTTTTTTTATCACAAAAAAATAATGAATGGATGTGATGCATACCTATTGTGGAAGAAATGAAAATGTAGATGAATAAGAAAAGGAAAATGGCAATCACTTCTCTCCCACTCCCTTCCAGTATACTACCATCCATAGATAATCACTATATAATATTAATATTTTGGCATATTTCTTTCTAGTACTTCATAGATATTGTATTTATTTTAACATAACTGAGATCAAGGTATATTTAGTGTTTTATAACTTGCTGTAAGCTATTTCCTGTATCATTAACATGTTTTAATGACTGTGCATGAAGATAAATGAATCCAAATTTAATTTCACCAGTCCTTGTTGAGCAATTAGTTGTCAGTTTAAAAAAATATTATAATAGCACTGCATTGAGCATCTTTGCATAAATCTTTGCATTTTGATTTATTTCTTAATATAGTTTTCTAGAAATAGAATTATTTGGTGAAAGGAATTTTCATATTTAATTGTAGATTGCATAATAATTTATGTCCCACCAGTGAGTCCCATCTCACTTAATCCTCCATAATGTTGAATTTATCTTTTTAAAAAACTGTCATCTGATAGGTGAAGTATGAGTGATACCATTATTTTGGATTGGTATTTTTCCCTTAGACAAGACAAGTTTTTTCCCTTGTCTATGAATTTTACTTATTTTTCTCTTTCTTGAGTTGTCCCTTTGTATCCTTTATCCACTTTTTTGCAATTTTAGTGTTTTCTTTTTTGTAGGAGGGCTTAACTAAAGCTAAGGTATTCCTTTAATCCAATGGTTGTTAACTTTTTGACAGTCATGGACCTTTTAAAGTATCTCATGGATTCATTCTTCAAAAAAAACATTTAAAATGTTATATGCTATTTCAGAGTCCTTGAAGCCTACCCTCTAGACTAAGAATCCATACCTTTATGTTAAAGATAATGTGGATTTCAAATCTTTTACAATTCTCTTAGCCTTTTACCTACTTTTAAATGTAGGATGTTGAATGATTCATTTTTCTTTCAGTTCTTAAATACTATAAATTTCATTAATAGTCTGTACTAAATGCACCCCTGGCATATTATGTGAGTGCTGTGAGCACTTCTGTAAAGACTTCTACAAAAGTTGTCTCAGAGAGTGTGTAACAAATGGGCATGGTTGTATGTTACAAATAAAACTTTATTTACAGCAGTAGACAGAAGGGATTTGCCCCAAGCAGTCTGTAATTTGCCAACTGATTTAGATCATAAAAGACTAGTTATACAGCCTAATTGGGGGAGTTGTCCCCTTCAAGACGTAAGTAGTCCAAAAAGCACCAGACTGTGGGTCAGAAGATTAATTCAAATAGTAGTTCTGTTATTTATTATTAAAATGGGCAAGTTACTCCATTGCTGGAGTTTTAGTTTTTTCATATATAAAGTTAAACATCTTTTTCTAGAGAGCTTATGGTCAACTCCAAAATTATATAAAAATTAAGGCATCATTATTTCAGCATCCTTTTTCTCTTTTCTAAATTTTTTCTTTCATCTTGCGTAGGAGCCTTTTACCTTGTATTTGAATATATGGACCATGACTTAATGGGACTTCTGGAATCTGGTTTGGTGCACTTTTCTGAGGACCATATCAAGTCATTCATGAAACAGCTAATGGAAGGATTGGATTACTGTCACAAAAAGAATTTCCTGCATCGGGATATTAAGTGTTCTAACATTTTGCTGAACAACAGGTAACATAGTAACCATATGAGGTTAAGCATTTTCTCCCTCTCTTCTGACACCCTTAGTTTCAGCTAATTAATTAAAGAGTTATAGATAGACCCAATAATGCAGTGTTTGTGTTTATGTACATCTGATGTCTGTACCTTAGGAACAACTTGTGATCGGATATTTTTATCAGCAGTCTCAGACTCAGTCTTGGTAAGGAGCTAAAGGAGATAGGATTGTAAAGGTATTTTTTATTTTATTTGTAAAGGTTTTTTTAAATGCAAACATTTTAGAGAATCACTCACATCCTACAGGAATATTCAGAGAGCTTTTGCCATAGTAATACTTTTGTGGTCCTAGGCAAATTCCTACACACATTGAGTTAAGGAAATTCTCCTTTGTTTCATTGAGAGAAACCTGCTCTTATAGCTGCTTTTGAGACTTTTTTAGTTAACGAATTTCAGAGTAAACACAGTTGTAGTTGGGGACTGACCTTTCTGCCAACACTTCAGTTTAGTTCAGTTCAGTTGCTCAGTCGTGTCTGACTCTGCGACCCCATGAATTGCAGCATGCCAGGCCTCCCTGTCCATCACCAACTCCCGGAGTTCACCCAAACTCATGTCCATCGAGTTGGTGATGCCATCCAGCCATCTCATCCTCTGTCGTCCCCTTCTCCTCCACTGCCAGCACTTACTCCTGGGTTTTAATAGCATAGACAGACAGGAATTTGGTAAAGAACAGTGTTAATCTTTCAGAAGTTTTTATCATCTGCTTCTTTCCTCTTTGGCTATTTGCTTAAAGTGAATTGGTGATATCATTTGTTACTCACAGTAGCCTTGAGTAATAGCCCTACATATTGAGGAATAAAAAGCAAGTCTGGGACCGTTGAAATAAGGCCAGTGTTGGTTCTGTAGGTAATTAGGCTTTTTATAGCCATCTTTGATGCAAGGAGTTCCAACCAGTCCATCCTAAAGGAGATCAGTCCTAGGTGTTCATTAGAAGGATTGATGTTGAAGCTGAAACTCCAATACTTTGGCCACCTGATGCAAAGAGCTGACTCATTTGAAAAGACCCTGATGCTGGGAAAGATTGAGGGCAGAAGGAGAAGGGGACGACAGAGGATGAGATGGTTGGATGGCATCACCGACTCAATGGACATGAGTTTGGGTAAACTCTGGGAGTTGGTGATGGACAGGGAGGCCTGGCGTGCTGCAGTTCATGGGGTCGCAAAGAGTCGGACACAACTGAATGACTGAACTGAACTGAACTTGTCTCATGCACCCTTTGTATTAAATATTTCTGTTCAGTTCTGTTTAACAAACATTATCTATTAATAGATGGGAATATAGAATGACTATGACATGTTTCCTATCTTTGTGGAGTTGGGTGACCCAACTCTTCAGGGTTGCCCAGGACTGTCCTGGTTTTAGCACCTAAAGTCCCATGTTGGATGGTTGGTCCCTGGAGAGTTGCATTTAGTAGGGAAGCTAAACAAATAAATTGCTTATTTCTGTAAACATTTATTAAACTCCCCCCCACCCCCAGATTTGGGAGCATCTGGGAAGATGGATTTAAAGGAATGAATAGGAATTTACCAGAAAGAATGACAACAGAGGGTCACATTTCTAGGCAAAAGAGATTGAATTTACAAATTCACATTTACAAATTCACAAAATTTACAAAAGCACATAAATGTGAAAATAACATAGCATGTTTGAAAAACTGGAAAAGGAGTCAGTATTGCTAGGGCAAGAAGAGTGAAACACACAATGGCGAGATGAAGCTGGGCAGTTGCGAGGAGCCGATTTAAATTTTATTTATAAGAGACAGCCATTAAGAGGTGCTGGTTAATTTTTTGTTTTCATATTATATAATTAATGCATTTCATTAATTGTCCAAATTACTGTAGAATTATTATTTATACTTAAATACCTTTATGAGATAAAACGTGATATTAAAAGATTCCTTTCTGTCACTATATCTGTGACCCACCACAATTCTTATTGAAGCTGCACTTGGTTAAAACCATCTGTATATACAGTAATAATGCATCAAAAACTTTAATGATGATGGCTATCATCTTGCAGTTTTCTGGACTATAGTTTTAATATACTTTCTTCTGTTCCTTTTGCTCTTCTGTTGGGGGATGTGTCACGCCAGGAAATAATTGCAGTCTTGTTTGGTGTCCATTCTGGTGGGTCTAGCCCCTCTCTGTCCCTAACTTCCTGAGTTCAGGAAGCTGGTGAGCTTCTAGACTAAAGTGAATTTTCTTTTCAGTTTTCTAAGCAGGTTGCAGGAGTCTCATAGTCTAGTCTGATCCAGCCAGCCTCTACTCTTGCCGATTTAGTGTCTACACAGAGACTTTTGAGTGAGATAGCCCAGAGAGGAGTCCTCAGCTGGATGAAGGAGGGAAAACAGTCGATAAGAGAGGGAGGAGACCGGGGTTGGGCTTCGTGATATTTATCTTAATTACACAACTATAAATAAAACCAAATTATTTTAGATATAGGAGAGACCAATTAGTCTTCTGCTTTAGAAAAGTCACTGAATGGTCACTATATAGGGTATGGACTGGGGGCACACAGACTTACTAAAAATGTCATAAGAAATGGTCTGAACTTAAACTAACCAAGGCATTGCTAGTAGAGGATGGACAGCATGGACTTGGTAGATTAGTAGACTTGATGAGAGAGTAAATGGTGGGGAATCAATCAATGTACTCACAGATTTCTCACTTGAGAAACTAGATGGGTGGTACAGTGGTCAATATAGGGAATACAGGAAGAATAGGATGCATGAGACAAAAGAGGAAACCCCATACTGTAATATATTCAGGGTACTGTAATATATCCAGGGTAGTGATACCAAGTAAGGCATATGATCACATGCGAGTTTCAAACTAGCAGTGTAGATTCAGGAGTTAGCAAGCATAGAAAAGATATGAGAAGATGAAACCTGAGAAACTGGTCAGATAGATCAGAAGAAAATAAGGAAATATCATGAATGCAAAATTAGCAGGTTTAAGGAATGCATGGCTATAGATGTCAGGTGATGTAAATAGGTTTTAAGACCCAAGAAGAGAATCTGAAAACAAAAAAGGTCAGTGGTGAAAGTGTGGGGTAAGTGGGTAGGTAGCATAATTAATGGGAAGGTGATTGTAGTTGTGACTTTGTTTGTTTTTATTAATTTTTTATTAAGGATGCAGAGCTTTGAGCATATTTAAATGCTAAGGAAAAAGAAAATAAACGGGAAAGTTGACGATTCAGGAAAGAACCAAAGTAATTTAAAGGAATGAGGTTCTAGAGGAGATGGCATCAAAGCCAGAAGTGGTAGTATGGATTATCCTTGAACAGGAAAAGAGATTGACACATTTTTTCTGTAATTGAAGGAAAAGGAGAAAGCAAGGTTAGAGGTGTAAATAAGTATAGGTAAAACAATGTTAAATAGCTCCCACCTAACAGATGACATCTGTTTCCAGCGAAGAAGGTTATCTACTGAGAGTAAGAGGGTACGGGGATGGATTAGGAAATAAACTAGGTTCTGGTGATACTTAGGTCTAGCCTGATTTTCCATAACCATATATCTATTGCTATTTTTTTTTTTAATACATTTTATCATTTCCACCATCTTTTAAAAATTTTTATTTATTTAATTAATTAATTGCTAATTTTATTCATTTATTTAGCTGTACTGGGTCTTTGTTGCTACACCTGGACTCTCTCTAGTTGCAGTGTGCAATGGCTACTGTCTAGCTGCGGAGTGCAGGCTTCTTCTCACTGCTGTGGCTTCTCTGGTTGCGGAGTTTGGGCTTAATAGTTGTGGTGCACAGGCTTAGTTGCTTTGCTGCAAATGGAATCATCCCAGAGCAAGTATTAAACCCGTGTTCCCTGCATTGGCAGGCTGATTCTTAAACCACTGGATCACCAAGAAAGTGCCTCTATTGCCATTTTAACTTTTAAGTCGTACCATAGTAGAACTTACATTGAGTCTTGGGATCAAAGTAAGGATGCCAAGGAATTTGAGGAACCCTTTTTGTCTCAATATAGGACTCAAGACAGCTATTTCTTTCCTTTTGCTTTTCTCAGAAATTGCTTATAAATTGAACTTAAAATGTCATGAGGTATGGGACAAGTGGGTAAGGTGCCCATAATCTTTACTAGGAATGTTGAGTTGATTTAATGTAAAATTTTGTTACTAGTAGTTACCTGGTTTTAATATTTTGTCCTATTGCTCAGATTTTGAGGAGCACCTCATAGAAGAGCCTTTTTTCCCTCTCTTCTATCTCATTTTTCTGCTAGATCTGAGCTATCAAACACCTGAGATATCCCCAGTCCTTTAAAAAAAGTCAACTGGCTTTTCATTCCCCAAGAGGTAACATAAACTATACACAAAAATTGAGATAGGTATGATTAATCCAATAGTTAATTATGGGTTTTAAATAGTTTCCCAGCATTTTGTGTTGCATTTTATTAAAATATTACTTCATTCAATGTCAAAGGAAGGATATTTAGCAGAGTGAAACATGGATGTGGTCTTTTAACATCAACATTATGTAACAATTAACATTTTGCTGTATTTGCTCCCTTATTTTTCTGCCTTTATTTTAAAGTAAATTACATCAGTATGTTTGACTCTAAATACTCTGACAGAATTATTATATATTATTTTCTAACAGTCCATATTTTGTTTTTTCAGTTATGTCAAAAATATCTTTTGTAGGGAGTTCCTGGAAGTCCAGTGGTTAGGCCTTGGCACTTTTACTGTTGTTGCCCAGATTCAATCCCTGGTCGGGGAACTAAGATCCAGCAAGCCCCATGGCGTGGCCGGAATAAAAAAACAGTCTTTTGTGGAGCTAATTTGTTCAAACCAGACTCAGTCAGGGATTATGAATTGGATTTAGTTGTTAGGCCTCTTAAATCTCCCTTAATCTAAAATAGCCCATTCAGTTTTTTCCCAACCATAAGTATTTAATCTAGCAGGTTCTAGTCACTTTTGTTTGCCAAGAAATAAATGTTTAGTTAAGGAATCATATCCAAAAACATAATAGTAGTCTAAAAAAAACTCCCTTAGGCTTTGTGGAATGGTGTGGTCAAAGAAACTTAATCTGGGAGAGTTACCGTTAAGAGCAGAACTAAAAGGTTAAAATTCATTTTTGTAATTCCTTTAACTCCTAAATTAGCACTTGACTTTTTTTTTTTGGTCTCATCTTGTTGCATGTGGGATCTTAGTTCCCCGATCAGGAATTGAACCTGTGCCCCCTGAAGCAGAAACTCCAAGTCTTAACCACTGTACTGTCGGGGAAGTCCCAGCAACTTGACTTTTTAAGTGTAATTTGGAAGCTCCTGTTGTTACTTATGAAAATAATTATTTTTGTTTTACAGTGGGCAGATCAAACTAGCAGATTTTGGACTTGCTCGGCTCTATAATTCTGAAGAGAGGTGAGTCATTCATCAAAATTACATATGGAAAATAGGAAAAAGTCCTTTTTATTCTTGGATATGCTAGTATTCTGTAAATTGCCGTAACCAAAGAGTTCCATAATTTTCTAAATGTGTTACCACCTAGATTTTAGACACTTAATTCTTTCTGATTTCTTGAACCTGCTTTAGACTGAAATAAATCAACCCAAATTGGAATGGAAGTTATTTCTTCATCATCTTCTGTCAAGTTTACTTTTGAACTGTTAGGTTGCTATGGAGCTGTTTTGATGATCCCATCTCCAATTGACAGCTGTTTTAATTTACATTTAATTATACAAGTATTTTTCATCAGAAGCCATTGTAAATTTATGTCATGGTTGTATTTTATTTTTCAGCCGTCCTTATACAAACAAAGTTATTACTCTGTGGTACCGACCTCCAGAACTTCTGCTGGGAGAGGAGCGTTATACACCAGCAATAGATGTTTGGAGCTGTGGGTAAGATTCCTTTCATCTTTTTTTTGTTTGTAACTCACATACTGATGAACTTGTATCATGTTTTATGTCTCCATTTGTTTTTTTGCAGCTCTTCTTTAAGTTCAAAAGAATAGGGATCAACTTTTAGCCAGAGTTCAAAGAAATCTGTTAAATATTTCTTAATATCAGATACATAGTTTCAAATAAGATTCATAGATTGCAATTGATATCTCATCTTTTAATTATAGATTCCCCCTCCATCTCTCTTAGGTCCCCCGTCTTTATAATTTTTTTTTTAGAAGAAATTGGTTTATTTGTCCTATAGAGTTTCTCACCATCTAGACTTTGCTGATTGCATCTTCGTGGTGATTTTTTAAGCATAGTTCTCTATTTTTATTTCCTATAAATTGTAGGTGAATTCAGGTCTGATTCCCAATACCCACTGACCCTGAAACTATTTTACAGATGGTTTTGTGTACTTCTGACAGATCACATAGTCACTTGTATATCCTAGTTGGGGGTAGGAAGTGGTGGGAGCCTCTTGTCCAGAGTACAGGCAATAACTGGGTGCATTATCTGTAGAAAATTTAAAAACAATTTAAAAAATCCATTACAAATTAGTCAACTTTTTATTATCCTCTTACACAGGCAGTTCTAAACAATGTCTAATAAAATATTCACCCCTATTGGAGTTACATATACACACACCACTTTATGTAATAATATGTAATTGTCTTGTTTGGAAGTGTTGTTAGCTATTAGTGGTCTGTATCCATCAATTCATTTGAGTTTTTTTGTGGTATGATATTCTAATCATTTTATTCTTTCTTGGAATAAAGAAAGGTTATCTATTTGGCTAACCTTGGGTACAAATGATATTGAAAAGGCTTAATTAGGAAGTTACCTGGCAGTCTGGTGACTAAGACTCCACATTTTCACTGGTGAGAGCATGGGTTCAGCCCCTAGTTGGGGAGCTGAAATTCCACAAGCCACCTGGGTGGGGCCAAAAAAAAGTTTTTTAAAGGGTTTTATTAACGGTTTAAATCTTTCATTTTATTTACCAGTTTTCAAAATAATAAGGTGGCTTACTGTTATCCTCCAAAGATGACCAGAGAGAGGTTGTTTAGGGTTTGGTTTTTAGTGTCATTATGAACTCATGGATTTAAACATATTGGACATGTTTTAATTCATTAGAGTTATCATCCTTATTCCTCTTCAAACTGTCCAGACGTCAGTCATTGGGAGTTTATTCAGGTTAATTCTTGGGACCTTTTGACTCAACCATAGTTGAATTGATAGCCTCTATTGTTTTCTGGTTCTAGTCTCATCTAGTTCATTTCCTGCCACAGACCTAGAATTGGCCATTTCTCTTAAGGTGTCCTTTTAGTAGAAAATTATATTTAGAGACCACAGTTTGTATGTTAGGGGCATAGACATTTTATATAGGTCATGTTAGTTAATTGTTTCTTAAGCTGTATTATTTATGCACACTGACCTTGACCTCCATACTTTAGGATTCTGACACATATACTTCACAGGGAGCAATATCACTTTTTTCCATCCTTTCTCTCCTCTATTAATGTCATTCTTTCAAAGGAGAACTACGGGGCTTTTATTTCAAAATTAAAAAGGGTGATGGAGAAAGAGCTTAATTTCTGTAGTAGCCTACCCAACTCAAATGAAGCTTTAGTTAAATTTTAGACTCAAGCTGGTATGTTTGTGTTCTGGACTATTTGCTTTAACAGTATTAGCTTTTAAATTGTCACAGCTAGGGTCTGAAGTTAACGCCCCATTAAGATGCACAGGGAAAGTTCATAGCTCTGTTGGTATTATTTCTGTGCAATCTACCACCTCAATGCAGTAGCCAAGTGTTGATTACATAATGATATCTTCCTCACTGAAGGACTAGAAACTGAAAACACAAAAACACAGTTGAAAATTAAAATTGTAGAAAATTATGCTTTCTTTAAAAGCTCAGTGACTTATTGAATTGAGATTTTGCTTGACTTTTGATGTGCACTTAATACTTTGGTGATTTGTGGTAGTCTCTCTGAAGATGTTTTTGTGGGATGTTCTTGGCAGAATTAATCGATGGAGCAGAGCAGTTCAGTGTGAAAATCAAGAGAGAAGCCACACAGACAAATACAACACATTGTACCTAGAGTCTGTAAACTCAGCAGGGTTGTTTTTTCTGTGTTTTATTTTACCTGTTGTGATAACACTGTATTTGGAATTTGATTTGGCAGTTAATATTAGAAACAAATTTTGCTTACACTTTTCTTTCTCTGAATAAGGTTTGAGAGACTGTTGGAAGTAAGAATTTGAGGTTAACAAATGCTAAAAGAAAGTTGCTGATAACTTTAAAAGCTACGTTTGTTTGCTTTCTCAAATTTTGTCAAGCTAAAGAATTTCAAAGTTAAACTGTATTATAGTCGTCCCTCCATGCCTACAGCAGGGTTGGTTCTAGGACCCCTTGCACGCAAAATCCTGGGGATGCTCAAGTGTGTTATATTAAATAGTGTAGTGTTTACAAAATGCTCAAGTGTGTTATATTAAATAGTATAGTGTTTACATATAGCCTACACACACCCTCCCACATATCCTCCACTATATTTTCAATAATCTCTGATTACTTATAATACCTAAACACTGTAAATGTTCCAGTAGTTGCCAGCGTGGCAAATTTAAGTTTTGATTTTTTTGAAACTTTCTGGAATTTATTTTCTGAATATTTTCAGTTCATGGTTGGTTGAATCTGTGGATATGGTACCTACAAATATGGAGGGCTGACTGTAAACACTGGTTTCAGGAGTATTTGTAAATAAATCTCATTTCAGAACACAGGCCGGAAAAGAGATTTGTTGTCCTTTTTTTTTTCTTTCCTCACATTTTGAAAAAAATATTTCAGGTATAAAAAAGTATAGAGTATTGATGTAATTTTTTTCATGTTTTAAATTTATTTTGAAATAATTAGAAAAGATACTAGGATAGTACAAAGAATGTTAGTATAGTCTTTATTCAGATTTACTAATTTTTTGAACCTTTCAATTGAGATTTATAATAAACTGCATATATTTAACGTGTATAATTTGTTTTGACATTGGTGAAACCATCACCACAACCAAAGTAATGTGCTGCAAAATTATCCATGTGTTCCTTTGTAGTCCCTCTTTACTGTCCACATCATCCCATTCCCCACACCCACCTGCTCGCTCTTTAGATTGATTTATATTTCTAGAATTTTGTGGTAAATAGAATCATAATGTACATGTTCTTTTTTCACATTGGCAGCTTTTACTCAACATAATTATTTTAAGATCATTTATGTTAGTTTTACTGATTTTTAACTTGCCACATTTCCTTCTTTAAATAATTTTATTTATTTATATTTGGCTGTGCTTGGTCTTGTTGCTGCATGGGCTTTTCTCTGGTTGTGACTAGCGGGGGCTAGTCTCTAGTTGCAGTGCTCAGGCTTCTCACTGTGGTGGTTTCTCTTGTCGCAGGCAGAGCATGGTCTCTAGATGCACGGGCTTCAGTAGTTGCGGCTCCCAGACTCTAGAGCGCAGTGTCAGTGATTGCGGTGCAAGGGTTTAGTTGCTCTGTAGCATGTGGGATTTTCCCAGATCAGAAATTGAACCCGTGTCTCCTGCGTTGATCGGCAGGCAGATTTTTTTGCCACTGAGCCACCAGGGAAGCCCTACATTTCTTTTATATTCATATATTTTATATCTATATATATACACATATATAAATATGTTGCATGTATATATATGTACAAATATAACATACAGTATATTCATAGAATAAAATGTATGTTTGTGTATATATATACACATATAAATATATGTGTGTGTGTATGTTGTATGTATATATAATATATATATGTACTTACATATATTATAACATACAGTATATTCATAGAATAAAATGTATGTTTGTATATGTGTACTATATATATATCTTTTTTCCAGAACCATTTGAAAGTAATTTTATATGGTAGTGGTGGTCGTGTAGTTGCTAAATCATGTCTAACTCTTGTGACCCCATGGACTGTAGCCCGCCAGGCTCCTCTGTCCGTGGGATTTCCCAGGGAAGAACACTGGAGTGGGTTGCCATTTCCTTCTCCAGTAGTTCCATATATTCACACACTAATTTTGTCAGTACGCTCATAATGTCCTGGCAACAATACCTCATGTAATAGAGGATCCAGTTTAGTAGCACTTATTACATTTAGTTTTCATTCTTAATCTGGAACAGTTACTTGGCTTTTTTTCGGTTTTGATTTTGGCTGAAATTTGAAGTTTAGTTAATTTAAAATATTAGTTTCAGGTATACAACATAATAATTCAAAATTTTTGTAGATTATATTCCATTTCAAGTTACTGTAAAATATTGACTGTATTCCTGTCCTTGTAGCTTATTTATTTTATACATAATCCCCTACCTCTATATTGCTCTTTTCCAGTTCCTTCTCCCCACTGGTAATCATTAGTTTTTTCCCTATATCTGTGAGTTTGTTTTTGTTTTGTTACATTCTTTCATTCATTTTATTTTTTAGATTATACATATAAATGGTAATATACTATATTTGTCTGACTTATTTCACTTAAGCACAATACCCTCTAGGTCCATCCATGTTGCAGATGGCAGAATTTCATTCTTTTATATTTCAGAAGTGTTCTTTTTAAGGTATTACATTTGTACTCACATGAACCCTGCTTGCCTTTTTCTGGGGATGTTACTTTGGTCACTTAGCTAAGGTGGTGTTTTTTTCACTACTAAATAGTTACTAGTTTTCCTTTTATAATTAATAAATAATTTATGGAGAGATACTTGGAGACTGTGTAAATATATCAATATAGTTTTGAAAGGCCTTTTCAAAATGGTGAAAGAATTTAAGCATAATATATTTGAAAGTCTTGTTGAAACTGATTCTGACTGATGACAATGAACTTTAGAAATATAATGTCAAGAGGGCTGTATATAGTGCCCATTCTGCAGGGCAGATGAAGAAAAAGGCTAATATTATTCTTACTGGAATTGCTCAGCATCTTTGTAAAATTGAAGTGAGGAGTTTTTTAGTGTTTAGCTATTTCCTTAAATTTACAGTGGAATTGGTAGAAAAGGACTCTTGACTCCTTTTTTCTTTATTTTTTTGCCACACTATGTGACATGTAGGATCTTAGTTCTCCCATCAGGGATTAAGCACATGCCCCCTGCATTGGAAGCACAGAGTCTTAACCACTGGACTACCAGGAAAGTCCCTTGACTTCTTGTTTCTGCTTATAGACTGTCCTTTATAGGTGGCAAAAATTTGATCTACCAGCAAATCTTAATCCTTAATGTTATTTTCACCATAAGAAGTATTTTCTTTTATGAAAGTCAGGCCCTTAGTTTTGGGCTTTTTTAGTATATTAGATGTAACCTGATACACTATAAAAGTTTATTGAAATACATTTTAAATAAGCTCCAGGGATTTCTCTTCTGACCTCTCAATTTTATTATTTCTAGATGCATTCTTGGGGAACTATTCACAAAGAAGCCTATTTTTCAAGCCAATCTGGAACTGGCTCAGCTAGAACTGATCAGGTACAGCTGTGTATGTGCTCTGAGTGCCCAAGGTTGATCAGTAATCTCATCCTTTAATTTCTAATACTTTTCATTCATTCTACTAAATGATTTTATGCTCCTTAGGTCCAAGTAAGTTTCTCTTCAGTCAGGTTTACCATATATTTTGTCATGGGCTGTACATACTTATATATGTAAGTAAGTGTATTTCACTTACTTAATTTGCATAGTTTTTATTAGTTCTTCATGTAAAAGCATACTGTTTTCAGAATAGTTGTTTATTCTTATTTAGGTTAGATTAAGATCAACTTTATTCAGTAAACATTCATTGAGCCTATTCTCTAACAAATTCCTATCACTGTTAAACTTTAGGATTCAGAACTAGGTCCCTGCCTTCAAAGAACTCAGAGTTTAGTAAGTGATGCATTATGTAAACAGATAGTTATAAAAGAGAGCCTTTAATAGAGGGTTTGGGTAAGGTCTGGGATTGGGATGGAATTTGAATTTTGTTTTTTTGTTTTGTTTTGCAATAAGATTAAAGGGAAGAATATGACAAGCTAATATACACTTTTTTAAAAAGATGGTGTATAACCCATTATGTGTTATGCAGTAAACTCAGTTTTCCATCAGAATTCCAGTCTTAAGCTCTCTTCTGCTAGTTCAACAAGGACATTATAGGACCAGTTCAGCTCTTTGAAATTAGTGCTAACTGAACAGAACAAAACTGGTAATGAAAATCTATGTGGGACATTAAGAACATGTTTTACAAAGCCAAATATGTGAATCATTTTGGACTATTGTGCCAGTATTTTCTCATTACTATTTTTTAGCCAACTCCTCTGTCCTTAAAGCAGTAAGGTCAGGTTTTACCTCTCTGCATGCCTTTTAGTTTAATAAGCCAAAAGCCCCCATACTTGAGGAGGTAATCATTTCTGCTTCTAGAATCGCTAAAATTTATAATGCTCACTCACTTCCTTGTTCTTGCTTTTTGCTTTGTTTTCAGTCGACTCTGTGGTAGCCCTTGTCCAGCTGTGTGGCCTGATGTTATCAAGCTGCCCTACTTCAATACAATGAAACCGAAGAAGCAATATAGAAGGCGCCTACGAGAAGAATTCTCTTTGTGAGTTTGACAAATATGTACATCTATTTGTTTATGTGTTTGGCTGTTGTTTGGACTTAGCTTTTTCCTGCCCTGGGGAATTAGTGCTATCCCAGTTTATTATGCCAACACACTGTAGGAAAACATTTTATTTTTGAGCATTATGAGTTTCATCATAGTCTTGCATTCAAGGCTTCATGTTTTCTACCTGTGGTACTATTGCATTTCTTGAATCCTGTGTGGAAGCAAATCTGCTTTCTTGTTTAGCCAGGTTCCAACTCCCTTCTCATGGTTTTTACATGGAGTTGGAAATTCAGAGATACATGGAGTTGGAAATTCAGAGACCTTTGGCATAAGGTTACAGGCTTAAGAACTGTGGAGTAATTGTGAACTTATTCTTTTGCTCTTCCTTTCCACAGCATTCCTTCAGCAGCACTTGATTTACTGGACCACATGCTGACGTTAGATCCTAGCAAACGTTGTACAGCTGAACAGACTCTACAGAGTGATTTCCTTAAAGATGTTGAGCTCAGCAAAATGGATCCTCCAGAGTAAGTGCTGGTGGCCTTGTAGTGACTCTAAACCTGAGAAACTAAAAATAATACGTTTTTTAAAAAAAGAAGCTGCAGTGGCCAACCAAATAAAGAGGTTTTTAAACATTTCATCTTTTTTAATTCCTTATATCTGCAATGATCATGTTATCCCATACGTGCAAGAACAGTCCTAATTTTATGTATTTATTTTTTAAAATATTTATTTGTTTGGCTGCACCAGGTCTTAGTTATGGCATGTGGGATCTTTAGTTGTGGCATGAGAACTCCTGGTTGTGGCATGTGAGATCTAGTTTTCTGACCAGGGATCGAACCAGTAGTTTGTCTATCTATCAGGCCATATGTCCTGAATTTTTATGTAGAAAACATGGTCTCTGAATGTGTCTTTCTTCTATCAGAATCTTATTAATTTTCTCTATTATGTGGGATCCTCAGAGGTTCTACACTCCCCATCTCACATTCTGATAGAAACCTTTGACTTTCGCTGACAGCATTATAACTTTCACGTCAGAGTTTATGGGCATTTCTTTCTTATAGGAACACTGTATCTTAAATGTATGAGATGTTAGTATATGAACAGGTAATAACTACAAATCTGATAATCCAAAGAAATGTCCTAATTCATTTATTATGCTTGAATTTTGATGCATTGAATGTGACTGAAGTATGTAAGCTTTTTAGCAAAAATTGGAAATTTTGGCTGTGGTAATCTGTGTTGTGGTAAGATTTAACTTACTGGAATTTATTGAGTATTGGAAAGTCCAGAAATGTATTAAACCTCACAAATGAAAATATTCAGTCATGGAAATTCAATGGGCAGAAAGAAAAAATGAACCAGTTTTTGGTCCTTAGAGACCAAGTAACACATTGATTTTACACAGAGATCGTTTAATTACAATGTGCTCATGTGGTTCCAAGATTTAAATTACTACCTTGCCTGGGCTTTTTGTAAATATTAAGAAGGCAGTCACCTTTGGTCTGTTTATTCCCTATTAAAATTTGACCAAGAAAAAAAAGTCTCCTTAATTTTTGTTATGCTAAGCACAAACAATTATAAAACTTAACCATTTTGACTGGAATTATGGACATTTTTATAGAGCAGGTGTGTGTGTCTCTGTTATTAGCAAGATCTTCATTTCTCACTGTAGAAAGAAATCCTTTGGGCATTTGGATCTTTAGTTCCTCAGACTACCATATGCCATGATTCTATTTACGCTGCTGCTGTTTACTAACTTTTCTGGTTATTTTTATATTTTCTTTATCCTTTCCATTTCCCCTTGCTCTTTGCCTTCCCATTTTAATCTCTTGTTCCTCCATTCACTCAGTAGTGCACATTCCCACACACATTTCCCCTTTTGTCTTTTTCCAGCCTCCCCCACTGGCAGGATTGCCATGAATTATGGAGTAAGAAACGGCGACGGCAGCGACAAAGTGGTGTTTTGGTAGAAGAGCCACCTCCACCCAAAGCCTCTCGAAAAGAAACTATCTCAGGGACAAGTGCTGAGCCTGTAAAGAACAGCAGCCCAGCACCACCTCAGCCTGCTCCTGGCAAGGTGGAACCTGGGGCTGGGGATGCAATAGGTCAGTGCTGGGAAGGAGCCTTTGTGCTTTTATTAAGCACTTGGCAGATTTTGAAGGTCAAGTGTAAGGATTTGTGTCTGTGTGTGTGTTTTAATTTTTAGCCACTGAAGAATTAAAGAGTTGATATCCTCATTATGTAAGGGGAAAAGGAGATAAGCCCAGTTTTATACATGTGGTCTAGAAAACTTAAAATAGATTATTTCCCTATCCTGAAAACTAATATCTCAATTCAGTGTGTGGCATAAATTAGTGAATTAGGTAAGCTGAATTTAAAGATTAGTTTACCCATGGCTCGGTAACGTATAATCAGAGCCCTGTCTGTGTTAGATTTGATAAGACCTTAGAATTTAATCATGTTAAATCATAGTCACTAAATGTAGTTAGTCCTGTGGACTGTTATTTGATCTAAATATATCCAAAACTGTGTAATAGTGAATTTTTATAAACAACAAAGTAGCTCTCCTGTGGTACAACCGTTTTTTCTGAATTACAACTTTCTTCCTTCGCTCACTTTTCCTTCATTATCTATTTAAAACAGTGGCTTTCAACACTGGCTGCACATTATAATCGTCTAAAAAGCTTTAAACATAAACACCTCCGAACAATTGCCAGATTTCTAGGGATAGGACCTAAGGCTTCTGAATTTTAAATCTCTCCTGATGTACAGTAAGGGCTGAAAATCACTGATCTTGAAGAATATAGATAAAGTCACTTTTACTTACAATACAGAGATATTTTAATTAGTCCCTGTATTTTTAAGTGAAAATATAAAGAATAACAAATGTGTCACAATTGGAGGCATGAAAAATGAGACATTCAAAATGAAACTTCATTCATTGGATATTGTAAGTTGCTATTGTCAGTTGAAGACGGCAAAGGTCCTTGCCTTGCCTCACCTCATCCTCTTATATTGGTTCCACTGTCTCTCCACAGGCCTCGGTGATATCACACAGCAGTTGAATCAAAGTGAATTGGCAGTGTTACTGAACCTGCTGCAGAGCCAAACAGACCTGAGCATTCCTCAGATGGCACAGCTGCTTAACATCCACTCCAACCCAGAGATGCAGCAGCAGCTGGAGGCCCTGAACCAGTCCATCAGTGCCCTAACGGCTGCCACTTCCCAACAGCAGGACTCAGAGCCCACAGCCCCAGAGGAATCTTTGAAGGAGATAGCCCCTGCCCCAGCGGTCCAACCTTCAGCAGAACAGACAACCCCTGAAGCTTCAAGCACACCAGCTGACATGCAGAATATGTTGGCAGTTCTTTTGAGTCAACTGATGAAAACCCAGGAGCCAGCAGGCAACCTGGAGGAAAACAACAGTGACAAGAACAGTGGGCCACAGGGGCCCCGAAGAACTCCCACAATGCCACAGGAGGAGGCAGCAGGTAAACAGACCGGTCATGAATCTCATTGAGCTCAGGTGCTGTTGATCCTCTTAAAAATCTCTAATGTTTTCTTTTTCACATCAGTGGCCTCAGTTTCAGTTTTTCTGTAACTTAGTCTACAGAAGACCATAGCACCAAGTGATGTATTTCTTGCCCAGCTTCTTTTATTTAAGTCTCAAAGCTTCTTAAAACACCTTTCGTGTACTGATTGTTTTTCCATTTTTCCATTTCCTAGGAAGTAGGTAAGTAAAGTCCCTATGTTCTCACACAAGAAAACCACAGCCGTAGCTAGTGATGCATCTTGAACCACTGTGTGCGTGGTGGTCAACTAGTACTAGCACTTGAAAATCTGCCTTCCAAGCAAACCATTATCAGATTGTACAAATAGCCACTTGTACTCTAGAACAGTGAATGCTAGGTACTGAGTTCCTGGAAACATACAGTCAAGAAAGCCCTAATAAAATATCATTGTTAATCTCCCAAAGAATGATTTGAGAAGATTTCTAAGCAGGTAATTAACACCGTACATTTCCTTTCCAAAAAATAGCATATAAAAATGATTTCTTTAAATCTGTATTCCTGAAGGATAAGTGAATGGACCCCAGATTAGGAACTGAACATTATTATTTTTTAAAAATTGAAAAAAGGAAATTGTATACCTTGATCTTACATAAGCACAGCATGCAATTTATTAGAGGGAAAAGAAGTTTAAATTTTCTAGTCAATTCTGATTCACAGTCTTTATTTCTAAAATCTTTACTTATCTGTGTTTTCAACTCCTTGGAAATTTTTGCTGTCCATGAAGACCCCATGAATTGGGGAAATGAGAAGATGTACAAGGGCTGTTGGAGTACACTAACCTTCAATTTTTAGGGTGTTGCATTCACATTTCAAATCGGTTGGTGCAGAGTATATGCCTTATTTCCACTGGTACAGGATCAAATAAGTTATTGTATGTAAAGTTTTACAAAAAAGATAACAAATAAATTACCCTCTTGACTTTGTGGATAAGGAAACTGCAATCTAGGGAATTTAAATAAGCCTATCTGTGGTCCCACTACTGGAACCATATTATTGGCAGAGGCAGAACTAGAATTCCTGTACTTTCTTAATGAATGTGTTTCTTAACTCGCTTTGCTATTTTGTCATAACAATTCCAATAGTTTTTAAGAGACTCTGGGATGTGGAATAACAGAGAAAGCAAATCTAGAATTAAAGCAGGTCTCTTTGTCTCATCTCTCATACTCTCTTCCCTCGTACCACCACCCACCCCCTCACCAACCAAAACAAAATTATAATCAGTAACTGAAAGAAGTTATTCAAGTTAAATGGCATAGTGATTGAAAGAAATTCACCCAATAATTAAGTCAACAAGCTATCAGCCAAATGGTGAAAATGAACTAAAATTTAGGCCTGGCTCATGGCCAGAAATTACTGGATTTATTTTTCAGAGGAGAGTAAAAATGCCATCACTAATTATTTCAGTCACTTCTGGATTATCCAGTTGGTGACTCTCTTCCACTATCTTGCTCCTGCTACCTCTCATGTGGCTGTTTTGCTGTTCATCAGCACTTCCACCAGAGGGCAGACTGAGTTAGCCAGAGAAAGTGAAAATCTATCCCTTTGGCTACTATTTAGCTATTCTGTGGAGAAGGAAATGGTAACCCACTCCAGTATTCTTGCCTGGAAAATCCCACGGACAGAGGAGAGCCTGGTGGGCTACAGTCCATGGGGTCACAGAGAGTCGGACACAACTGAGCGACTTCACTTCACTTAGCTATTCTGTACTTGTTGAGAAATGGTTATGGTTGAATCTAATTAGTAAAATGAAATTTTCAGTTATTTGTATATTTCATTGATCCCTCTCACCACTGGTACAGACTGTTAAGGGTTGGCAATATTGTTAACACTTTAAATCTTATAACTATGTTTTTTTTAATGTGATCTTTATTTTTAATTCTTAAGATGTTTTATTAGCCTTTAATAGTTCTTTACAACCAGTCTGCCTTTGCTATTTTGAAATAGTTTTCGTCCTCTCATAAATGTGAAAGAATGTGAGCTCAAGAATTAGTTCTATTGAAATACAACTAAACTATTTGTATAAAAGGCAAAGTTTAAATATGAAATGTAGTATAGATGGAAGAAAATAAGCTTAGCTTTGTCCATTTTTGCAGTTAGGCATTTTTAAAGTTGTTTGCCCTTTAGTATTAAAAAAAAAACAAAAACAAAACTGGTGTTCCATTTCATGTATAGACCAAAAATACTTTTTTAAATAACTGGTACTGTGATGTTCTTATGTAGTGAGATGTGTAGTGTTGATAGTGAAAAACTCTGAAATCTAGAGATATTTGTAGTCCAGTTAGCTTTCCTGGTTTTGGATGTCTACTTTTCAAGTTGTGAGTTTTCTATAGCTAATTTTTCATCCTTTAATTTAGCTTTCTCTACCATCTAGTCAGCCAGCCAGTCTGTTAACAAAATATTGAGTGGGTACTGTATATAGGATGATCAACTTGTCCTTGTACTGTCCTGGTTTTAAAACCAAAAGTTTTAAACCTGGGAACCTCCTTCAGTCTCAGGCAATTGGGACTCTTGGTCACCCTAATTGTATTTACGTATAGCACCTGACCTTATCCTCCCACTGCGCAACAATTTTGTAGTATTTTCAGAATACTTTCATCTGCCCACTAAGGGTATGCTTACTTTACTGATTGTTTTTGCAAAATATAATTGTGGTATATATGCTACCAAAATACCTAATTGTTATAATTATAAAAACTACTTTTGGCTTGCCTGAGTAATGACTTTATATCACTGTCTCATAATAAAGAATTGATTATATGGACATTTAAAACTATGCTTCATTAGGGAACAGAAAAATCAGTCATTTGAAAGATATCCCAAAACAGTCTTTTCTTCAGCAAGGTGACTCCCAACTCTCTATAGGCATGGTTCTGACTACTTGGTTTTGTGTGTCCTCAAACTCACACCATTTTACATTTCTAGTCTCTTGCCTTGGCAGGAGTTCATTATCAGACAATGATTGCCATGGTTAGGCAAATTAATCCAGTTGTGGGTAACAAAATGTCTAGGGAGTGGTTCTAGTAAGACCTTTGGAAAGACAGAGTATAGTATTAGTTCAATACATTTCTAAATACTCTTCTCACTGTCTCCAAGATAAACAAATGTTTATCAACAGCCCATTCTGCATGACATTGCTGTAGTGACTTTTTATAATTACTGTAACATAGGAAGCTGAATGACAGTACGGTGGTTTTCTTCAGACTGTGATTATGGGGAGAAGGAGCTCAAACTGGGAGAAGCAAGTGTATGTGTATACATGATGGTAATGAAAGGTTTTTACTAATTACATCTCACCTGTATATTCTTCTAGCTTTATTTTACGTGTTAACCTGATATCATCAAACATTCTGTAAAATGTGTTAGCTAAGTCCATACAAAGTTTCCTGTTGTACAGCAAGATTATGTCCTAGATATGTGACCACAGCATATGTATTGTTCCCTCTCATCTTCCTTCTTTCTACTTATTTTCATTAATGTTTTGATCCAACAGCAAAAAGGGGTGGGGAGGCTACCAACAGCCTACATATTAGAACAGTTCCTTAAGGAAGGAAATGGAGGAGATCTCAGACAAAAATCAGGACAATCATTTGAAATACATGATTTTAACACCAGCTGTTAGATCCAGAATGCAACTGTTTTACTTTTAATCACTTGATTTTATTTATAAATTGCGATTTCCTGATCCCAAGGTTTTTTGCTTTATATATATTTGGTTACTTATATTGATATTTGTTTATGTTGGGCAGTGTGTGTGTGTGTGTTTGTGTTTATAATCACATGTGATTTTTAAGATGGTGTTTAAAAGAAGTAACCCTTCCACAGCATGTCCTCCTCACATTCTTCCACCAGAGAAGAGGCCCCCTGAGCCCCCCGGACCTCCACCGCCGCCACCTCCACCCCCTCTGGTTGAAGGCGATCTTTCCAGCGCCCCGCAGGAGTTGAACCCAGCCGTGACAGCCGCCTTGCTGCAACTTTTATCCCAGCCTGAAGCAGAGCCTCCTGGCCACCTGCCACATGAGCACCAGGCCTTGAGATCAATGGATTACTCCACCCGACCCCATCCTAACAGGACTTACGGAAACACTGATGGGCCTGAAACAGGGTTCAGTGCCACTGACACTGATGAACGCAACTCTGGTCCAGCCTTGACAGAATCTTTGGCCCAGACCCTGGTGAAGAACAGGACCTTCTCGGGCTCTGTGAGCCACCTTGGGGAGTCCAGCAGTTACCAGGGCACAGGGTCAGTGCAGTTCCCAGGGGACCAGGACCTCCGTTTTGCCAGGGTCCCCTTAGCATTACACTCAGTGGTCGGGCAACCATTCCTGAAGGCTGAGGGGAGCAGCAACTCTGTGGTACATGCAGAGACCAAATTGCAAAACTATGGGGAGCTGGGGCCAGGAACCACTGGGACCAGCAGCTCAGGAGCAAGCCTTAACTGGGGGGCCTCAGCTCAGTCTTCTGCTTATGGCAAAGTGTATCGGGGGCCTACGAGAGTCCCTCCAAGAGGGGGAAGAGGGAGAGGAGTTCCTTACTAACCTAGAGACTTCAGAGTCCTGAAAGATTCCTTCCCTATCCATTCTTCCATCCAGTCCTCTGAGCCTTTAATGAAATAATTTGCCAGAGCGAGGTAATCATCTGCATTTGGCTATTGCAAAGCTATCTGTTGTATTCCTTGCTCACTTGCTCCTAGCAAGCGACTTATAAAATAGTGATATTGGCACCAGTTCCTCCTGGATGGGATATAGTCAGAATATTTACTTCAACTCTACCTAGTAAATACAAGTAGAGAATATGGAGAGGGTCATTAAATTGAAAAGTAAATGTTTAATTAGTTCATTTCCTGCACTTCTTGAGCAGAAGAAGGAAACAGTTTCAATTTTGAGATGGCTCAGGAGAGGTTCTTAAAGTTTGTTTTTTTTTTTAATGGTTTCTTTTGAATTTAGGTTTTTTGGTTTCTTTCGTTTTTGGTTTGTTTTTTTTTTTAAGAGAATAGTGTTCACAGAATTTGAGCTGCTCTTAGGCTTTTGCTTTAAGGGAAACAGAGTGACTGGCTGGTTTAAATAAATGTTTCCTTCCTCTCCACCATCTCACATTTTTGCTTTCAAGTGAACTCTTTTTTTAACCCATTGAGCATCTTGAACATACCTTTTTTCCAAATAAATTGCTCATTCTTAAAGTTTGCTCCACTTTGAGAAAAGACATGCCCCCCCTCTCCCTGCACGTGAAGCAGGTTGTAGAAAGTGGCATTCTTGGGCAAGTAGGTAGACTTTATCCCATCTCTTTACCTTTTTTATCCCATCTTTATAGACTCTCTCTCTCTCTCTCTCTGTCTCTCTCTTTTTGAGGCATTTGTTTGGAAAAAAAATTAATTGTTGAGATGCCCAAGAACCTGGGATAATTCTTTACTTTTTGAAATAAAGGAAAGGAAATTCAAACTCCTATATTGTTCTCTGTAAATCTTCAATTCTGAATTTTTTTTTTTTTAACCATGTTCTGATGGTGAAGTTGATTTGTAGATGCAAACAGCCTAGGACATTGCTGCTAAGGTAGGGTTAGAGATGATCCCTCCATACCTGGAGGGTTAGTAACATCAGTTAGCATACTGTTTACACATATTTTTTTATGTAAAAAAAAAAAAAACCTTTGAAACAGAGCATTGTAATATTGTCAAAGAGGAAAAAAAAATACATCCTGAAAATACATGGAAATGTAACTTAGTTTAGGGTGAATATTTTTCTGAAGATATATCACTACCTGAGACCTTTTTTAAAAAAAGTAATTTTAAAAGAGTATCCCATAAGAAGGAACAGTATTGACATACACACATATCAGCATGAATATCCTGCCAATTCTTTTAAAGATTTTCCTCCAGAGAGATTTGGTTTTGGTAAAAGGAGTTAAATTACGACTTCGTGGCAAGAATTTTGCTTTATTATCAGAAAATGAAAGAGGGGAAGACTTTCAGGATGGGATAACCTGGGAGGTTTCTCATTCTGGCTTCCAGTTCTGTGTGAGTACCAGCATATAATGTGTTTTTAAAACATACACATTTATAGAAATTATCTGCACAGACCTAGATGCTTGTGAAAGCCCCCCTTTACAAAGAAAAGGCAAAATGTGTTTCAGTATCTTGGAGAATAGTTTACAGAACTCAAGTAAAGTTTTATGTTTCAATGCCAAGTTCATATATTAAAAAATAAACACTACTTGTGAGAGAGAGATGCGTTAATAAAAAAAAAAAAATGTAAAGAAATTAAAGAAGAATCCTCTTCTGATACTTACATGAAGACTATCTTCCCCTGTTACTGAAATAGGCAGATACCTGGTGTGTGTATTTCTTTATTATTCTCTGGGTTTTGGTCTGGCCTTGCCCTCAGGGCCAATCATTGATTTAAAAAGAGAAACTTCTAGCCATTTTGGCATTGATGGCTTTTTATACCAGTGAGTCCAGTTAGATTTGCTAGGCTCACTGACATACTGTTGGTAAATTGCATTAAAGTTCATCTGAACCTTTTGTCTGTTGACTTCTTAGTCCTCAGACATGGGCCTTTGTATTTTAGAATATTTGAATTAAAGACATTGGACCCAACTCTCCCATTTTTGACTAGAGAACTTAAGCCTGGATCCTTTCAAAAGTATCCAGTGAGAAAAATTGGTTTTCCATCAAATATGAATAAAATCTCTATATATTTTAATTGTATTTTGGTTATCAGCAGTCATCAATAATGTTTTTCCCTCCCCAACTCTTAATTTTAATTATGCCAAATACTCTAAATAATGTACTTAAGTCTCCATTCCCCTATCCCTTCTATTAGGGAAGGGGGTGAGTGTGTGTGTGTGGTGTGTGTTTGTGTGTGTGTGTGATCCCATTTCAACCCCCATCCCCAATTTGGGAGTCTAACCTTTCAATAGAAAAGATTTGGCCATTTTGACTATTTCTAAAGGCAAAGGGACAAAGGAACTCAAATATCCTGGAATATCTGTGTGGAGGAAGAAAAGGTATTTGGTAATTTTTCAGCTATGTTATCTATAAATGTGATGAAAGCAAAGGTTTGGCAGAATTTCTACTTGGGTATTAGAAAATTACAAACCAAATTAATTATATTCAGAAGTGGTTTTGGTTTTAATTATTGAACCATGGGAGATATTAAGTCCATTAAACACATTATTTTGAACAGATGAGAAATCTGATTCTGTTCACAAGTGAGAGGCAAAACTGGTTTGACCATGATCATTTTTGTGGTTTTGAAAACAAATTTGCTTGACTTGACCCGGTTTCTTTAGTTTCTTCTTCAACTGTCCATTGGAATGATAAGAATTTGAAGAAAACATCAAATCTATACGCTTAAAAGCAGGGCAGTTAGCACAAACTTGTAAGTAGGACTTCTTTTAGCTTATGCCATAGACATCACCCAAACCACTTGTGTGTGTGTGTGCGTGTGTGTGTAATATGCATATATAGTTACAGTACTAAAATGGTTACCAGCAGGTTTTGAGAGAGAATGCTGCATCAGAAAAGTGTCAGTTGAGACCTCATTCTCCCTGATGAGGTTACTGACACTATTCCTTTCTCTCTCTTTGTTTTGCCTCCCATTGGGTTTACTTTGTTTATGTACAGATATTTTGTAATATATTAAATTTTTTCTTTCAGTTTATAAAAATGGAAAGTGGAGATTGGAAAATTAAATATTTCCTGTTACTATACCACTTTTGCTCCATTGCATTTACTTCTTAATTTGTACCCTTTGAGCAGATCTAATTATATATATAAAGGGCATTTTTCCTCCACTTTATCCTAGGGGTGCTTTGTCTCAGAATCTCTGTAGACTCATAGACTACCAGAAAAAGAAGTTCTTAGGGTTTGAAGAGGTGCTTCAAAACATTATACTGGGAACTAGAAAATAAGAATTGGGGGGGAACCATAAGATGTGATTTTCTAAAGTAGAAAACCATTGTACAAAAGTAATGATGGTGCCAGGCCGCCAAAAGAGTTGAGCTTCATGTACCCTGACTCCTTCTGAAAGGAGAGGTAAGTGGGTTTGAGCTCAACCATCATCAAAAGAAGTTGGTATGAGGCTGTTTAGGCCAAAAAATAATCTCTTCAATCAGAGACCCTCATCCCCACACCAGTTCCTGTGTTACCATAAGTAAGGTCAGCATGGGGATGGATTAGTGTTCCCAGCTCTGTTGAGATTTCCTGATACATTGCCAATCCAGGAAGTAAGTCAAAATTGTTGATAGGGGTAAAATTCCTGTTATTTCCAAAACTTTTCCTGTCTCTAACTGAGGAGAAAATTGCTTTCCCTTCTCTTTCATGGTTTAAGACACAGAAGACTAAACTTTCCCTTGTAATGTCTGTTGCAGTCCTGCTAGTTAGGACATAAGTAGACAGGACAGGAAAAGTATCAGGAGACAAGAAGAGGGGACATAGGTATCAGGAAGTTGTGTGTGGAATAAGCAATCATACAAGATTAAGGAGTACAGCAGAACAAGGAAATTAGGAAGAAATCTAATTCAAAAACTGGTGATGAGGATTGCCAGTGTATTTTTGAATCCCCACAGTTTAAGTATGATGTTCCCTTGCCTGTGGACTGTCATATCTTTACCCAAGGAGAATGGAGAGCTCAAGATTGTTCCAGTTCCTGGAGTCTTGTGTTTCTTGTTAGTCTCCAGAGAAAAGGAATTCATTTTCAGTCTTGATACTGCAAGTTCATGACTAGGAGTGTGAACTTCAACCTAATAGAGAATATTATTTCCGCTTCATAGCAATGACAGTCTTCAATTCTTGGCCTGAAAGCTGAGAACCTATCTAACCTAGACTTTTTTCTCCATCACACTCAAGGCTGTTTCTAAGTAGGAACCATACTGTTCAGTACCTAAATTTCTTAGGCACTATCTTTTCCAAGATAGGCATCCTTAACTGTGTAGTATGGTTAATGCCTTAAATAAGTTAACAGTTCTTTGTGCTGAACTGGGATTTTCATTATTATTAAAGATTGCCCCATAGCTTGACTTTTTTTTTTTTTTTTTTTTAAGGTTTTGAATTACTTCTCTGTTCACAACTTAGTCATCCTGAAGGACTAGGGGAAATGGATGTGGGGAGTTCCTCAAGCAAGTAAATAGTCAAACATTCCAAAGGAGAAATGAACTGCTAAGTCTCCTGGTTGTCCTGAGAGGAAGAGCATTCCTGGACACTTTGGTTAATTTTTCTGTCCAGGTTTGGCATTTCTAGTGTTCCTATATAGCCTTAGGAGTACTCAAGTGAGAGTTTACTCCAAGCCAGTTGGGGGAGGTTTGATACCTAAAGGAATCACTGGTGGTACTCTGCCACACCTCTCACCATGTGCAGCTAGCTCTCCATCTGTCCGTCCACTTCATTTCCTATCTTTCTTTTCTCCACTCACTTCCCAGTTCTCATGCTTTAGTCCTGCCAGAGATATTGATTGCTTAATCCTGCAAGGAATTTAGAATTACTGCTGCTTTGTAGTTTTGAAGGGTAGTGAGAAGCAATTCAGGAGACAAACTTAATGGGGTGAAAGGTGAAAGAAAAAGCAAAATAACTTTCTTATTGCTAAGAGCTATGAAAGGAGTTTTTAATTATTGCAGTACTTTATGTTGTGGAGTACAAGAGATTCTTTAACTGGTCAACCTTCACTTCATTCTCTTCCCTTATATGCTGAAACTTGCTTTTGTTAATAGCTCAGTTGCAGATAGTGTCTCTAGGAAGTAAAGCTTGGTGAGAAGAGAAGAGAGCGAGCACGTGAGGGTTGCTCTCATGCCCTGATGATTAATCACTAGGTTGCCAAAACACTTGACCGCTGGATTGCTCTCATATCTCTGTCTCAAGAATTAGTAGTCCAAGGCTGAAAGAAAGAGGTTGATACACAGTTAGTCTTTAATACTTTCTAAGTGGGTAGTTGTTAATAAAGCTGTATGCAGCCCTCAGCCACCTCATAGTTCTCATTCATCATAGAATGAGAAGGTATAACCATGAAATAAACTCATTTAGACGTAAGTTCCTTCAGACCTGAAAACAGTTGAATATGGGGATGTTGTGCTCTGGTATGGTTGTAACTTGAAGATCATGTTGATAGTTCCAAAAGAGTGAAGGACATTTTATCCAAGTCCAAAATCACCCCTGAGGGAGGCAGCATGGAGAGACCTTTAGAAGGCTACAGTGTAGAAGAGCAAAGTGAAGAGCTGAGCTAAATGTCTTTTAGGAGCCTTTCTGATGGATTGTCTCAGGGAGAGGATCCCTCTTGTGTTTGATGAGGGACACCCTTGGTTAGGATCAGCTTGTGGATGGATAACCCTCTCCGCCAAGGCTTATGCAATTTTGAATGCTTTTGGCACTGGAGAAAAGAGGCTGAATTCAGAGAGCTAGAGAAAACTTAGGAGCCTGATCCCTTTTATAAATTCAGGAGCTTCTAGGTTTGGCCTTGAATTAGTATTTGCAATTTCTGTTAGGGGACCAAAGTTCTCATATAAAATGAAGCAATATGAGAAGGAAATGGAAATAAAGGAAAGAAGGGAGAACTGGAGAAGTCTGGTAGTGGGGCTGCAGAAAGAAACAGTGTATAATTGCTTTTAAAGAAGAGATAAGATAGAGTGGTAGGCAAAATTGTGGTTGGGGTAGTGAAAGGGAATAATTGCATTAAAGATTCACAGTTTATTTCAAGGAGGCCCCATTAAAGAGTAAAGCGTCCCCTTGATTACAGTAGTGTTACCTTTATGGTTGGAGGATCGGCCTGAAACCCTTAAACTGAGGGATGCTGTGCAGACAGTTTCACTCGGGAAACTAGATTACATTAAGCAAATAATTTATATCTAGGACATTTTGCTTAGCACTGCTATCTACGTAGTTCCAGAGAGTATTCCAGGATTAAGGAGGAAATGATATGGATATACCAAGCTAAAAATTATTTGTATTTTTAGAGTACTAACATTCCCCTGCAGGTGGTTTTATATGTTTTAGGTCAACCTGGAAATTATAATGTTATTCCTCTCCCCTTCATTTTACATACAAGTGAGGATGATGCATAGAAGAGCAAACAAACCAGAATATATGAATCTGAGTCAGAGAATGCTAGAGCTACAAAAGGGCATTAATTTGTCTAGTTTAATGCCATCGTTAGGCAGTGAAAAAACAGACCCAGAAAGGTTGAGAAAGTGTTGGGAGTAAGAAGGGAGAAAATGGTGACTAATGTTGTCTGGAACCTACTATATGTTAGGTATCCCAGTACCTTTGCTTTTATTATCTAGACTATTAAGCACCTTGAGGCTAAAGAATGGAAAGGATAAAAGGCAAGTCCTTATTGTTCTGAGCAATATGTAGGAGATAAAAGGAGGTGGCAGGTCACTTTTTCCTGTCAAATCACACAGGACAGGGGAGCCTGGTATGCTATAGTCCATGGAGTTGCAAAGAGTCAGATATGACTTAGCGACACACAACAACAAAATCACACAGGGCTAAACCAGAGGAAGTGGTGTCAGTATTTGGAAGTGAGGTTACTCTCAGGAAGTACTTTCTAAGTAGTTGAGAGCGACTCATGAATAACTTCTCTATTCCAAGGCACCTTCTAAAAATTCGATGGTCAGAGACCAGCTACAGGCAAGGCTGGTAGGAAGCAACCTTACTGTTGCCTCTGGGATTGATTTGCATTCTAGAAAATCAGGTCATGATCTGAGAATATAGGATTAATCTTAGGGAACAAAATGGGACTTCTCATCCTAAGGGGGCTTCAAAGAAAGCAGTATATATACTATGCATTAAGAAGATAAAGTCCTGTGGTTACTGTACTTGTTTTTTTTTCTTCAATATTTTTGTTTTGTTTTGCAACACACTTTGAAGTCATGAAACAATTTGTAATTTTGGAAAGACTCAGTACCAAGCTCAGTGTTGGTAATGGCACGTGGCAGCCTGAGAGTTGACATTGTACAAAAATAAGTTTGTATTTGATGTAGTTGTTTGATATGATATTCCAAGAGTTATACCTTGAGGGTTGCTTCTATGGGGAGCAGTAATATCATTAGCTGGATCACGTCCTGAGTACAGGGGAAGATTATGGGAGGGTCCCATCTTTGGAAGTTTCTGGATCTAGTGAGAGATGACTCTTAAACTTGAGTGGGAAGTGGAGAGGTTGGTGTTTATAAGTGAACACACTGATGCAGGTTATAAAATAAAACAATAACCTAGTACAGAGGGAAGCAAAGCAAAGAAATAATGGGAAAAACCAGAGTTAACCAGAAAAGATTCTTTGAAGGTAGTGAAGATACAGGACATGAAACAGAAGGGAGGAAGGTGATTGGAGAGAGAAAACTTACAGAAAGTTTCTTTGTGTTTTGTGCAGAGGGCTATGAATGGAGTAGTCAGGATAATAAAGGAAAAAATATTAGGAAATGAAGGAACAATCTTGGTGGCCTGAATGAGGAATTTGAATTTGATTTGGTAAGCAGCAACAGAATAGAGCATGATGAGATGAACACAATGTTCAGGACTTTTGCAGCTATACTAGGTCATGGAGGCAGAAAAACTTGCTAGGATATTACTGTTCTTGTCCAGATGTAAGGCCCTAAGAGCTGCAACTAGAGTAAGACAAGGGGAAGGAGAAGAAAGGGAGGGGTCAGTAGAATTAGCAAGGCTTGATGATAGTTTGGATGTGAGGGGAGAAATACAAGATAGGCTAAGGATGATAACCTCAGGACATATTTATACTGTTCATGGTGATGAGATTTTGGAAGGAGGTAGCTGCTTTGTTTTTAAGAAGTAGAAAATGTTTATTAACCAAATAATTGATGGGATATGTCTGTGTTTAGTATTGCAGAGTTTAGTAGGAGGGATAGCCCCTGGAAAATAGTTGAGTGTGTGCTATGTGCCCAGATGGTCACCTGCACTCTGCCTTTTTCAGATTGGAGAACCAGGTGAAAGAGAGTTGATTCCTGGGGTGTACCCTCAGACTTCAGGAATGCTATCCCACTCTGGATCTGGGAAAGAAAATACAGGGTTTTTTTTGCCAGTTTCTTCCCCGTTAATGCTTTGAAAATGGGATATGACTAGCCTGTGGCAGCATGTGCCTGTGGATGCACAATTCTCTGGCTTGATTCTTGGAAGGCCTTTTTCTCTCCCTCCCTGGGGGTCATTTGTATCTCTGGTTCCTTCTCCCAGAGCCATAAAGTGGGAGCCCCCATTTATTAATTGGGTTGGGACTGGGGAGGGGGTCGGCGGGGGACTCTTTAGTGCAGCAGGCGGGGGTCTTCCCGAATGAGCCCATTAGCCAGCCCCAATGGCAGCTGAAACGGGGCTGCAGCCAAGTCCTCTCGGTTTCAAAAACCCTCCATCGCCTGCAGCAGATCAGAACAAGGCCTGCGGGAGCCCTTAGCTTCTGATTGCAGCTGTGAGGAAGGACAAAACAATTTATAGGAAGCCAAGTAGCTCCTGCCTCACTGTCTCTTCCTTTCTGACTTTGGGGAGGGGAAAGACCTGGGTGCGGTGTCCCCTCCCACGATAGCTTCTCAGACAGCACATATAGGCCTAAAGTAAGAGATAACAGGATGAGTGTATGTGTATTGACAACATCTACACCTATGCTCTGGAAGTATTTACTCATGTCCGTGCTTTCTTCCATCCACACACAGTTGTATTGGCTTAAGCAGTCACTGGTTATACAGAGTTCCCTAGGGCAAGGCCAAATGTGTGCTCAGACTCTTAAACAGTCTTAAGTTGTGTGTTGAGGGCAGGGAGGGGGGTGTCATGCTTTTTTGTGCCCCATACCCGCCTTGTCTCATCTGCTTTGTCAAGATTCGGGGTTAGAATTAGATTACCTTTTTAACATCATTTCTTCATAATGAAAGGAGTTTGGCCTCCTACTGGAACTCACTTGTTCATCCCTTAATTTAAGCCAGCTTGAGAAGACAGGCATCTACAGAGGAGCTTCTCTATGCTGTAGCCCTGAGAGAAAAGTACGAAGGGCAGGAATACTTCACTTCCTGATGGAAGGACAGTATGTCTTCTTCCTCATAGAATCATAGATGACCAGCGCTGGAAAGGAAACTAGAGACCATCTAATTCAACTTCCCAATTTATGGAGAAAGAAACTGAGGCTTAGGGAAGGGAAATGCCTTGTCCACAGTCTCACAGTGAGTTAGCGGCCGCCAGCCAAGACTAGAAGCCAAGAGTCTAGGATCTTAACCTATAGAGTATAGAGCCTCCAATTTTAAGAGCATCAGTTCCTGACAGTCCTGTGCTTCCTCAAGAAAGAAAGTAAGGCTGTGAGATTTGGGGGGCAGGTCAGGAGGGGAAGGACAGATTGAGGGGGAAAGTTAGGTTAAAAACTTAGTAGAAAAATTGAGAAGCTTTATATGTTTTTACCTCAAAGACCCAATGACATGCAAATTGCACGACTAATTTTTATTTAGAGTCAAGAACTCTGGCTCGTTGGGAAGCAAGTGGCAAGTCATAACCAAAGATCCTGATGCCTCAGAGTTACCCCAAATTCAGGGAGCTTGTTCCCAGCCATCATCCAGGGGTTGGATAGTAGGAAAAGATCCTCAGAGATTTTGTGAAGAATTTACCCTAAATTTCAACTTGGGCTCCTTTGCATTATAATACAGCTATATTGAAAATAATCAGAAGGAAAAGAGAAAGAAAACATCTCAGTTGCTGGGAAACTAAGGGGAGCTGTTGAATGAGAGAAGGGATTATAGAACTCAGTAAAATAAGATACTCTGAGATTACAGGCAAATTGGGGGCGAGGGGAGCTCTACTCCTCTCCCTTATTTTTTTAGTTTTGAATTGTTGGTTTTCTTCTTTGGTGGAGCGGAAGGAAGGTGGTGTGCTCCACAGTGACCTGAGTCCTGAATAGTGTGCTCAGCGGGCTGACAGGCATGGCAGTTTCTAAAGTCATCTCACTCGGGTGCTGAGACTCCCTTCCTCTCTTTGGACCTCTCCCAGATGTCCCTTCCAATGCTTATTTTCTGGGCATATGAGTCTGGGAGCCGCTGAGCCGGGAGGGGAATGCTAACTAGTTCCTAAACTGGAAGCAAAATCTTGGGAGAAAGGCAGCTTAGAGATAGATCTAGGTCTAGGTTATAGGTATAGGTCAGAGAGGCAGGGGCTTTGCAAAATGAGTTTTGATTGCTGATGACAAATAGATCCCAGTACATATCTTTACATTTTCTCCATCACACCGTGGTTCATAGCACAGGAGAAATGTGAAGTTGGTCCCCATGCAGATTCATCCCTACATAGGGAATATACAAACCTACCTGCCCAAACTGTGTCAAATCTGCTGTCCCACAAACCTCCTTTCTGTCTCATAGAAAGTTCTGAGCCTTTCTTCAAGAAGATGTTTTGGATAAGAGAGCCTTCAGAACAATCTGATTATCTAATCTAAAATTAGTTATCCTCTTTTGAGTCACTTTCTTGCATTAACTTTGCATTCACATCGAACCTTCATTGCCCTTTATAATTCTGGGTTTCAGAGCTTCCTTTTATGTTGAATTCCCAATTTCTCTCTCAAGTAAAGGAAGCATAGTTTTTACTTTACTAGACTGGGAGCTACTTGCCTGGACTTAGGAATCTTAGAAAACTTAAAACTGGCTTTGAGCGTGTACTTCAGGTTCATCTGAATCTTTCTCAGCTCTGTGAAGTAGAAGAGTGGTGATCATCGTCATCATTTTACCTTCTACGGCCCGTGCTCCTTGAGTGAAAGAGCATATACCCTTTTTGGTGTCTGGTCCCTTATCTCATGTCTAATGTTACATGTCATTTTCTTTTACAGGTGACAGCAGCAGGAGGAGGAATGGCCCCTGAGGAATTTGGTAATGTCCATTAGTTACCTGACATCCGGAGCCCTGGCAAATTCACTCTCTTTCACAGAGTTTCGAGCCAGGTAGGGATCTTAATCAGAGGCCACTGGGCTGCTTTTATAAGGGATTAACACTTATACACACACACACACACAGTCTCAGGGAAGTTCCTAGTCCCAAAGATCTCCAGGGGAGTTACCTTAGCTTTTTTAAAAAATTATTATCCATTATGGTTTATTATAGGATATTAAATATAGTTCCCTGTACTGTGCAATAGGATCTTGTTTAATCCTTCTGTATTTAACAATTTGTATCTGCTAGTCCCAAACTCTTAATCCATCTCTCTCCCTTCCCCTTGGGCAATGACAAGTCTGTACTCTATATCTTTAGATTCCACATATAAGTGATATCATACAGTGTTTGACTTCTTCTTTCTGACTTACTTCGCTTAGTGTGATAATCTCTAGGTCCATCCATATTGCTGCAAGTGGCATTGTTTTATTCTTTTTATGGGTGAGTAGTATTCCATTGTATATATGTCCCACATCCTCTTTATCCACTCATATATTGATGGACATTTAGGTTGTTTCCGTGTGTTGGCTATTGTAAATAGTGCTACTATGAACTTATAGGGGTGTATGCATCTTTTCAGATCATAGTTTTGTCTCTTATATGCCCAAGAATGGGACTGCTGGATCAAATGGAAACTCTGGTTTTAGTTTTTAAAGGAACCTCCATACTGTTTTCCATCTTGGCGGCACCCATTTACATTTCTACCAACAGTGTTGGGAGGGTCCCCTTTTCTCTACACCCTCCAGAATTTGTTATTTGTAGACTTTTTAATGATGGTCATTCTGACCAGTGTGAGGTGGTACCTCATTGTAGGTTTTTTTAATTAATTGATTTTTTTTGGCTGCCCTGGATCTTTGTTGTGGCTCACTGGCTTCCTCTAGTTGTGGCAAGCGGGAGTTTCTCTTAGTTGCAGTGCACAGACTTCCCATTTCAGTGGCTTCTCTTGTTGCAGAGCACAGGCTCTAGAGCATAAAGACTTAAGTAGCTGTGACACATTAATTAATTGCCCCATGGTATGTGGAATCTTCCCAGACCAGGGATCGAACCCATGACCCCTGCATTGGCAGGCAGATTCTTAACTACTGGACCACCAGGGAAGTCTCTCATTGTAGTTTTGATTTGCATTTCTCTAATAATTAGTGATGTTGAACATCTTTTCATTTATCGATAGAGACATGTCAGTAGACCATCTATATGTCTTCTTTGGAGAAATGGTTATTTAGGTCTTCTGCCCAATTTTGGACTGAGTTTTTTTTTTTGTCACTGAGTTGTATGAGCTGTTTGTATATTTTGGAAATTAAGCCTTTGTTGGTCACATCATTTGCAAATATTTTCTCCCAGTCTGTAGGTTGTCTTTTTGTTTATTGTTTCCTTTGTTGTGCAAAAGGTTATAAGTTTGATTAGGTCCCATTTGTTAATTTTTGCTTTTATTTCTATTGCCTTAGGAGAGCTTTAATTTTTTTTTGACTCTATTTTGGTGTCCTACCTTCTTTTTAAAATAAAATTTTATTTATTTATTGCTGTGCTGGGTCTTTGTTGCTGTGCATCAGACTTCTCTAGATGGGGGTCTCCCCTCTAGTTGGGAGCGCAGGCTCTAGGGCACAGGCTCAGCAGTTGTGGCGCACAGGCTTAGTTGCCCATGGTATGCGGAATCCTCCCAGACCAAGGTTCAGACTCACGTGCCCTGCACTGGCAGGCAGATTCTTAACCACTGGACCACCAGGGAAGGCCAGTGTCCTACCTTCTGATTAGCAGTTCCTCCCTCCTGGCTAGAATGGGCAACCCCCTTTATTGACATTAGTGGTCATTTCATCCCTGTTCTTATCTCTTGGTCAGCTATTACTCAATAATGTGATGCTAATATCGGTTACTCTCAGCCTCTCTACAACACCTGCCTCACTCACCCACTACGTCATTCACACATAGCCCTGCCTTCTTTTTCCCCAAGAAGCTATTTTCTCTTTCTTCTGAGGATAGGACATTGATGTCCCTTTTTTACTACTTCTCATCAGTTTCTCCACATCCTTCCCAGGTTTGATGGGAGATCCCCCCGTCCACACACTGTGCAGGACACCGGAAGTAGAAGTCTGCCAGCCTGCTTATTCCCATCCTCAGTGCCCAGAACTGAGCAGGTCACCAACCTACAGTGCCTACCCCTACCCTTCTTCCGACGAGGTAGGTGCTCTCCTCTCCCTACCCTCAAACCCCAAACAGGATCATATTGCTCTCTGGGAATATTTCTGTCTATTGTTAAATATCTCCAAACAAGTCGGGAAGGCCATGTTTACTCAGCTCTCTGGCTTGGTGACTTCCAGCCCTAATTTTTAGAGCGACGTTCCTAATGTTAGATACCGTCCTCTTTTCGGTAATTCAAAACCGTTTCTCCCATTTAGTGGGTGAGGGAAGAAAGGAGCAGTAAATGGATAGTGTTAGGGTCTAATGACAGGCAGCCCTTCTCTTAGGGTTGGAAGCCTGAAGTCCCAGATGTGCATTCTACCCTATGGCCTGGAACCTTGGGGAATAACTTGAATCTTTTGAGGGAAAGGTTTTTATCTTGTGTCCATTCCTGAGGACAAGGATCTCAGACTCTTAAGAGTCTGTCCCTATTCATTCCAAGACACATCCAGGGAGTAGCAAATGGATCACTGTAGGGCAGAACTCATCAGTAGGTAATATTCAGTCTCCAGCTTAGGAGGCAGCTCTTGTCTGGCACCTGTAGGGAGATGGCAAGGTTTCCAGAGCCTCTCCTGCCGTTGTAGTTGATATCAGCTTACCCTTTTGACCTTAGATCTCCTCTGTCAGCAATCGCTCTTCACGCGTGCAATCCAGACAGTGTAAGCAGTAGGCCTAAGCAAATGCCAGCTCTGGGTAAGGTGCCCCCTCCCCTGGTAGGCACATACCTTGAATTGGAGGTGAGGCAGTTAGGATGGGATGGATGGAGACTTAGGTGTTAGAAAGTAGGAAATGTCTCCGGAAGTATTGGATACCTGGAGTACCGTGCCTGCTGCTAAATCGCTTCAGCCATGTCCAACTCTGTGCGACCCCAGAGACGGCAGCCCACCAGACTCCCCCGTCCCTGGGATTCTCCAGGCAAGAACACTGGAGTGGGTTGCCATTTCCTTCTCCAATGCATGAAAGTGAAAGGTGAAAGTGAAGTCGCTCAGTCGTGTCCAACTCTTAGCGACCCCATGGACTGCAGCCCACCAGGCTCCTCCGTCCATAGGATTTTCCAGGCAAGAGTACTGGAGTGGGGTGCCATTGCCTTCTCCGTGCCTACCCCTCTGTCAATCTGGATGTCTGATCCCTCAAAGCTTCTGGGCCACTTGGGCTGCTACAGCCTTGGTTTTTGCCACACGAGGGCGCTGCTGACCAATTAAAACTCCTGCCCCTTAGCGGACAGCATTTGGGTGAAGGGAGAGGCGGGGCACCACACTCTTTCCCTGAGACAGGGGTGAGAAACATCCTCAGAGAGCCTGAGTCCAGAAGCCCAAGGAGCCAGAAGAATAGTTAATTGTTCTTGCACTTGATCTTCCTTAAAAAATGGCCTGAGACCCTGAATGTTCTTCCCTAGTGGACTGATATGTCAATAGATTCCCAGTCAAACCTGGGAAGCCTCCTAGTTTTAGGCACCAAACACCTTGTACAGGTGTTTCTTTCTTTAGGGGTGTAACAGGCTCCACCTGTCCTCAGCCTCTAGACAGTCACTTTCCAGCCCAGAGTTTGGAGGTATCTGGGTTTTCAGAGAGAGAGAGAAAAAAAATCTCTTATGATAATTGTTTCAAGAGAAGTAGCTCTTAAAGAGTTAACTCTCTTAAGAGGAAGGGAGAGGACTGAGAAGACTGAGAGAGTAGCAAAGTTCAGCCTTCTATGCCCCCATCACTTCTCCCAGCACAAACCTGCAGAGCTCAGATGATCTGAAAGATATTTACAGCCTGAGTGTCTAAAGGACACCCAGGACACTCTGGGACTCTGTGCCAAAAAAGGTGCCAGAAAGCAGGATGGGATGGGAACTGCTTTGGCCCTTAAGCCTCATGGTGCTCCCATATGTGTATTGGCTCCACTAAGGATCCAAGGGCCATGGAGCCCTTGTGGGGATAAGGTCTCCCACATTTGGTCCTCAGTCTCCAGGAAGCCCTTCTAGGCTGAACAGGCTAAGGGAGATGACAGAGGTTCTCCTCCTCCCTCCTACCCCCATGCCCGAGGGTCCCTCCCCAGGAGGACAGCTTGATTAAACAGTCGGTGCTGCTGGAATTGCTGCACAGCTGGCGCTCCCCCCAGCACCCCGAGCAGAGCAGCAGCACAGATTAAAATCTCCAATTAGCGTTAAAGTGAAGTGAAGAGGTACTGAGACTGCCAGGGAGGCCAGGCGGGGGCCCTCAGTTGGCAGATACCCCCAGTACTGCCTGGATTCTGAGTACCACTTTTAGTTACTCCTTTTTTCATAGCTCCTTACCCAGCAGCTCTCAGTGCCTATTAACTTTGCCTTGCTTGGGGCCAGAAGGCTTTAGAGGGGTGGAGGACAGGACAGATGCCTTACAAAATGCTGGGGACACCATAAATGTGAAGGAGAAAAGATGCCCTACTCACAGCCTGCCAGATTGAGGTGACTTTGTATTACTTCTGCTGCTTTTTGCACAGAGAAAGAACAAATAGGTCCCTCCAGAGCCTCTTACTTATAAGGTGCTGCCCACGCAAATGTCCATGCTGGTATATTTTATCCTATTTGACTCATCTGCTCCTACCCAAATCATGGCTCCTTCCTCCCTCCATTTTTTTCTCAGCTTTCCTGTGGGCAGGGGTAGGTACAGCCTGGCTTGGGAGCCATGCCATGCCCTGCCACCTGGGTCTCACCATGCTTCTCGTTATCTTCTTTGCAGTTTGGGGAAGAGCAGGAGTATACCAAGAATAGAAGCTTCAGCCTCTTGCAACCCCTGAACATCACACCCTGTCTTAAGGGCCCTCTACCATTTACATGTCTACCTTTCACTCACCGAACCCAGAAGGAGGGCAGTACAGCTAGCCGCCACCTTTGACTTCCCTCTGCCCCTTTAAGGGAAATGGAAGTGGGTACCCAGCTGACTGAACCTACTCACACCTCCAGAAATTAGACACCAGGGCACAGTGCCACCCTCCCAGGCTGGCACATGCTACCCTGGCAGAGGTTCAAATAGCTTTCCCCCATACCCCCACCTCTATGTCTTCCTCTTCCCTCTCCCTCTTTCTTCCTCTCTCTCTCTTTTTTTTCTCAGCTCAAAGCACAGCTGAGCCTTAAAAGGGGGGTGGGGGGGACCAAGCTGGGGCAGGGGGGTGGAGAGCTCCAATAGCACGTTTTCACCTGCCATTTAATTGGATGTATTTTTAATTAATGGGACCTCAGGGACCAACATGAGACAATCTGATCTCTGAATAGGGACAGGGGAGAGATTGGGTAGGGGAGGAGGATTGGGCCACTGGGTGCGGTTACCGGGAACCCAGGCCCATCAATCACTGGCCACTTTGCGTTCTGGCATGGAGAATAGAGAGGTGGAGGAGGAGAAGAGGCACTGGGATTTCCCCCCAACTTCCAGGACCTTCAAAAAGGGTAGAACCTCACCAGTTGACTCAGTTCTGAGCCCCCAAATTGCAGCCAGAAATATTAGGTAAGGCTGTTTTCTTGTTCCCCAGTTTTGTGCAATTGAGCTTGTCCCAGTGAGTGCTGTAAAATTGTGAAAGGAAGGTGAGGACAGAGCTTTGAGGTCCTTGAAGGGTGAGGATAAGAGCTAGGGACCAACGAACCAGAGACTCTGGTGAGAGGGAGGAGAGGGGCAGGGTTCAGAGATACTTCTGTGTGTTTAGACATAAAATAAGTGCCATGGAGATTACATGCAAATGAGGGCTGATGCCTTGGGGTGAATCATAGACCCTTACTGTTGTAAGGAAGAGAACTTGGAGCTCATCTTTTCAAACCATTCGTTTTACAGATGTGAAAACGGAGACCCAGAGAAGGGAAACATTTGAATCTTGTCCTGGAGTTACTTTTGTTCCTGGATTTGGGGAATTCCTGGGAACACCAGAAAATGTAGGTAGGTAGGGTATTGGGAGGAAAGTCAAGGGGAAAGGTTTGGCAGAGTATTATTTTCCGTTTCTTGGAGTCTCCTGTCTCTGACCTCTGAGTTTTGAAAGCAACTTAAGGGAGTAAGGTGGGTGCATTACTGGGGGAACATTTCCCTCATACAGTCTGTTCCAGAGGGCATCTCCATTCCCTTGCTTTCATGTAGACAGATCCTCCAGAAGTACCCACTCCCATGAGATTTTACTGTATTCTAAAAGGCACAGGGAAGGAAATACATCAGCTTCCCCAGTTCCTTAACCAAGGTATAGATTCCCCAATGGCGACTAAATATTGAGCTTTTTCTGAGATCTTATCACAAATTTTTCTGCTGCAGTGAAAACTGCTAGAGAAAATTATGCCCCAAAATGTAGCAAGGCATGGTCTTATCCTATGTCTAGGCCAAGAAGAGAGATAGAATTAAAACTCAAGGCTCTGAAAGCTGAGTCGGAAATGCCTCTGTATTTGTGCAGCACCATGGCCCAAAGCTCTTAGTGAAGCCCTGTCCGATTCTATAAGGTATTGATGAACACTTGAGAGAGGGGCGTGTTTCCAGCTGTCCCCACCCCCACCTCCTTCACTGTTCAGATGCTAGAGTTAAGAAAGACTTATGGAGAGAAGTGACTTGCCCACCAAGTTGCCAAAGATGGCATTTCCTGGCGTCTCCTTCCTTCCTCAAAAAAGTCAACATTAAAAAAAAATTCAACATTGTTTGTTCTGTGCTTCATGAGACTAAGTTGAGGTCTGGACAAGGATGGGCAGAGAGCTTGGAAAGCTGTGTGAGTTTTAGAAACTTTGTCACACTCTCCAAGCCCCCAACAGTTATCCCCTACTCCCAGAAATACGTTCTCATCTCAGTACACTCACCATTTAATATCCCCAAAGTCCCTAGGAAAGACCCAGATGTGCCTTTCTAAGTGCCCCCAGGCTCATTCTGCCCTTTTCTTAGACCCTCAGGGCCATCTCCTTGGCTGTCTTGATTCTCTGCCCTTTCTACTACCAACAAGATGAGAAGGCCCCCTTGCATTTCCCCTGCTTCCAAGGACCTGCAGGAAGAGGTGTGGCGGAGGTCAGGGAGAAACCAGAAAGAGGGAAGATAGAGAGGGGGATTGGAAACTGAGGCCTGTAGTCCCACCTTTGGGCGGGGGGTTGCTACCTAACTCAAAGTAGGCTATTCATTCTGAGTGTTGTTGAGGGGATTTATTAGATGGCTCTTGTTTAGAGAAACGGAGCAACGGAAGAGCATTCGGTGGAGAAAGATAAGAGGCGTCAGGCTTTCTGAAGGCCCTCTTTCTCACCCCTTGTCTACCCCTACTCCAGGATTAGAGGTATGCTGGAGGAGCTAAAAGGCCCTTAAACCATTCAATTATTGATAGATTCTTGATGTTTCTCTCAGGAACAAGACTTCCCTGCCCTCAATCTCCACTAGCTCTGCCTCACACTCTCAAGATTTAACCAAGGGTATGACATCTGCAGCCTTGGAGTCAGAGCCTGGAGCCTGCTCTGGAATCCAGAAGTAACCCTGAGCTTTTGCAGGGAAAGAGGGATAGACTTGAAGTAAGTGAAGGCAGAGGTAGCAGTACCCAGTATCCCCTGCACTCTAGAGAAGAGGGGTTGCTGAGGGACTCTGTGTTGGCCCAGGTTTAACTTTTACTCTGATGGAGCTCCTTTCCTCCTTCTCCCTCAGTGTGTCCCACTGGTTGGTAAGAGAGCTGGATGTCTGAACCTCCCACCTTGACACCTCGAAGGTTATCATGCAGACCATTCTCTAACTCCCAAAGCCATGGAGGAGGTGAAGGAAGACATTTCAGAGGTGTCAGTGCCATGATGTCCATCAATACCTGGGGAGAGAAGCCAAGGAGAAGAGACAGTGACCAGAGAGGGAGCCAGGAGGAGATGCCTGCTCCTGAAAAAGCCTTCTTACCCCATCCTGTCTCACGCATCCTCTCACATGCTGACAAGGTTCTGTGCCCAGGTTGTGCTGGGTTTCCTGGCTGGTGATCCTGCTCTGCCGTACAGGCAGCTGGCTCTCTGCTACAGCACAGAGCACATGCTGGGGTCTCTCACACTTCTTTCTAACTCTTCTCAGTGTGTCTGTGGTGCAGATTCCTAGGGATGAAGAAGAGGACTGTGGCCCTGGAAGTAGGAAGATGGTGGGCTCTTGGGTCCTGTAGGTGCCTGTCTACCTGGCTGGAGTGGCTGTAGGGAGGGCAGCTCAGCTGAGCTCAAGGTTCTGGTGACTCATAACAATAGAGGGTGGCTCATGATAACGACAGAGGAGAAGGCATCTGGGCCTGTTAGAGCTCCCTTTTGCCCCATTTCTCCCCAACTCTGCGCTCTGTGGATAGAGGTCTCTCATCTGGATTGTGGGGCAAGGAGAGACCCCAGCTAAGAAGAGAGGGAAATGGGAGAGAAGATGGCAGGGAATGCTGAGCATTCCCAGGGAGAGGCTTCTCAGTGAGGAAAGGATAGGAGAGGCTAGTTATTCTTACTCTACTGTGTCCATGGGCTACACACAGGGTAATGTGCTGGGCAGCTCAGCACTCCTGGGCAGACACAGCTACTGCTCCCTGCCCTCTCTTGCCTGCCACAGCTCTGGGCACCCAGCTGACACCCAGAACATTTTTTTTTAAGTAGGGGGGCACTATTTTAAGACCAGAACCTGGAAGGATTACCACTTGGTCTTATACATTCTTTGTTGGAAACAGAAACTGTGGTCTTCAAAGGTGCCGATTTTCTCTTCCCTTACAGGCCAAGTAGGCGATGTGCATCTTCTCCAGACTTTCTGAATCAGGGGGATGATAAAATACTATGTTTAAGGTCACACCAGCAGCACAGGGCCAGAAAAAGGACCAGGAGAACTAGCCATGCCCCTGACCACAGTCCCAGGGTCCTCCCTGTTTCAGCAAAAGGAAATAGGGATCTTGGATACCAGCGTATCTAGACACTTAATAAATATCCTCTTCCTAACCTCAGAGAAGAATTGGAGGAGAGTTCTCTGAGAGACCCTAAGTTTTCATTTGCCTATTTCTGTTCTTTTCACTGATGGCAGCTCTGCTGTCCAGCAGGGATGAGGGGCCCCTCTGCTGGGATGCTCCTGGGGATCCAGAGACAGTTTTGGTTGGACAAAGGGACAGGCCAGCTGCTCTTTATGTAGGGAGATGTGACCAGTTCCACACCCCCAGCTCTTCCTGGCAGCATCAGGAACCCAGGGACCCCTGCTGGAACACCCATAATAAAGCTCAACCCTGAACTGAACTGACGTATCACCTGGCTCTGCTGTAAAAGTGGTGCTGTGAGGGGGAGGCTTGGGGCACCAGGCGGGGTGCAGGCCGGTGTGGGGAGTTCAGCTTCAGGAGATACAAGGATCACTCCACAATACCACCTCTTAAACCTTCTCTTCAACCCTCCTTTAACTTCCACCTCCATTTAGCTGACTCCACTTCTGGCTACCTCATGCCCTCCAATCTGAGAAGACATGGTAAGTAGTTGTCTGTTTGCTACACTTTTTTCTCTCTCATTCTCCTCTGCTCCTCCCAACTCCCAGCCAAGAGTTACCCCATTTGACCTCTTCCCATCGGTGAAAGCCCTCCGGTTCTGAACCCAGAATCCCCAGCCTCTGAAACCCTCCTTCTTTTGAGAATGCCACTCTGGCTCTGAGACTGACTCACCAGTCCTCATCCTCCACATAAGTATAGCGAGGCCAAGACAAGTATGTCCACTGGCACCAAGGGCCCTGACCTGAAGCAAAGGGCAGCTCTAGGGGTACAGCAGAACTTGGCCCTGAATGTGTATATGCCTGTGCATTGGGCACACTGGTTTATTAGTGTTATTTCAGCATTGTGATGCAGAGAGAGTAAGTGTAACAGCTGCTCCTTGCTTGCAGTGTTTATTGTTACCTAGAGACAACCTCCTGGCTTTTTCCCAGCTCCCCCCCACCACCCAGCTTACCCCCCTCCCTGCCAACAGTCCTCCCCTCCCCACACTGATGGGAAATTTATGGCTTGCCCATACCATCTCTTTAACCCTCTCCTGTCCATAAGAGAGGTGGGCCAAGGGAAGCCAAAGTGGGCGTGCCTAGGTCCCAGCAGAGTAGAATAGTACATGGAGGAGGGAAGGAAAGACAGAGGGACGGAAGACACCTCTTCTTCCCAATCTATGTCTGGACTGAGGCCCCAGTTTCCTTCCTGACTGTCATGTTGAGAGAAAAGTCTTAGGATCCCAGGCTTCTCCTCACAAGATTATTCTCTTCCCTGGGTATCTCTAAGCGCCCCCCTCCCCAGTGGACTGGCTGCTCCTGAGCAAGTACAGCAAGGTAGTATTGAGGCAGGAGGAATAAATGCAGAATGGCAGAATCCCCCGGGCCCCTCCTTTCTACAGCGATGTCATATTGAGACAAACAAGAGGCTCTGGCATGAACGATGCTGGCTGGACCTCCACAGCTGAGTAGATGTCAAACATGAAGCTGGCTGCTGAGCCTGGTGGGGAAAACAGCCCACCTTACCTTCACCCTGAGCCCAGCACTAAGGTCCTGAGAGAGTACCAGGCCACCCTCCAAGCTGATCTCCTTGTTCTAGTTTGCTAATCCATTTTCTCCTGCTCATTGTTTGGTTTGATACATTGGGGAAGATCCAAGAGACCAAGGGAACTGAGGCCTCAGCAGTCCTGGGGAAAGAGAAACTCCTCTATCCCCTCTGGTCCCAGGACCTTTCATGGAGGGGCATCATGTCATATATTCACCATCCCCACTGGAAACAAGAGAGGTAACGGGATAGGATTTTAGCAGAAACGATAGAGGTTAGATATATGGAAAAACTTACTCATGGAATATAAGACTTCAGAATGGATCTACTTCTCTTTAGAGACTTTTCTTTTACCTTGGATGGTTTTAAGTCTGTGTTTACCCAAGGGGCATTGGAAGAACAGGGTAATTTTCTGGGGCTCCTCCAGACGTGTACCTCAGTGCAGTTTCCTCCTCAGTTCTAAACCTAGCGTGTGTGGTTAGATTGCAAGTTTATGGGCTGACAGCCTTGAGTTCCAATGCCAGTGCTGCTGTTTACTAGCTGTGCTACCTTGGTAAATCCCTTAACCTCTTTTAGGCCTGGTTTCCTTGTCTGTGAAATGCAGATAACCTTTTAAGATGGTGAAGAGAATTTAGTGAAATAATACGTGTAAAGTACCTCGGGAAGTGCCTGATACGTAGTAGGTGCTCAGTCACTGGTGGTTGATACAGTAGAGTCTACTACTTTTTCAGAGTCATCAGGGCTGACATTTCTTCAAAGACTCTTATGAATCCCCTGGAATTATAGCCAAATGTGAGTTTGTGCAAATGCTGGGGGTAATGTCCATAGTTTTATTGATGATTTGAAACAGGGTGGCAGTCTCCTGGAAAGGAAGTAGCCCCAGTCCTTTGAGTCACACTCCAGAAGAAGTCAGTTTCCCCATACCCATGACTTCAGCTAGGAGTTCCTCAGGTAGTGTCCTGCCTGGAAGTACAACTTCATCTAGAATGGAGCTAGGAGAGACAGCCAGTAAGATAACACAGAGGAATGGAAATCCCTGGTGGTCCAGTGGTTAGGACCCCGTGCTTCCACTGCAGGGGGCATGTGTGTTCCAGCCCTGGTCAGGGAACTAAGATCCTACATGCTGTGCAGCACAGCCAAAATAAAAGGATAGCAGCACGGAGCACTTGCCAAGCACTTTACAGTTTGTAAGTGCGTTTACCTATATTAGCTCTTTTAAATACCCAGAACATCTCAGTAAAATGAAGAACTACCTGGCATTGTTCTTGGTGTATTATATTTTTAAGTATGTTTAAAGTCTATAGACTATTTCATCACCTAGATATGTCATGATTTATAAAGCTCATCCACTATTTTAATCATTTAGATATGTTTACTGTTACAGATAATACCATGATGAACATCCTACCACATAAAACTTTGTGGTTTTTTTTTCATGTTTTATTGAGGTAGAATTGATATATAACATTTTATTAGTTTCAGGTTACAACATAATGGTTCAATATTTGTATATATTGCAAAATTATCACACAGTGAGTCTAGTTAACATTCATCACCATAATACTTAGAGAGTTCTTTTTTCTTGTGAAAAACTTCCTGTAATTTTTAAAGTAAATTCAAGGGAGTGGAATTACTGGTACATCAGATACAAATACCCCACTCCCCATAGTTATAATGATTTTATTAATGCAATGAGAATAATATTTTTTAATCTTCCTCTTTGGAATTCTGCAGTGGGAACACAAGGGCAGGCCCTTCTCTCTCCTATACCCAGCAGAAACATTAATAATCTATCATATCCTTTTTAAAAATTAAGGTAATTGTAGTTGTAAAAATAATACAGAGAGTTCCCTTATACATTTTGCCCACATTCACCCAGTAGTAAGTAACGTTTTGTAAAACTGTAGCATAACATCACAGCCAGAATATTGCCATTATTTCAATCCACCAGTCTTCGTCATATTTCCCTGGTTTTACCTGTGTGTTAAGTTCTATGCAATTTTATAACCTCTGTAAATTCTTAAATCTGCTACCACAGTTCCAGCACCACAAGGATTCTTCATGTTACCCTTTTAATGATCACGCCTCTACGTCACCCCCTTCTTAACCCTTGACAACCACTAATATATCCTCCGCTTCTAAAATTTTGTCATTTGAAAATAGAATCATACACTGTGTAACTTTTGGGGATTGAATTTTTTTCATTCAGCGTAATCCTCTGGAGATCCATCCAAGCTTTTTAATGTATCAGTAGTTTATTTTATTTATTTCAAGATATGGATGTACCACAGATGTACCATGTTTAACCATTAATCTATTAAAGAATACTGAATACAACATTGTAAATCAGCTATACTCCAATAAAATTAAAAGTTTTTTGAAAAAAGGAATGCTTTGTGCTCTGACTTTGTACTCACTTAGCAACTAATGAAAAAGCCTATTCTTGGTGACCTGAGTGTTGTTTCATATTCACGATTATTAAGTTTCTTAACCCTTCAGTCATGGCACCCACTATTACTTCCATCTCATAGACAGGGAAAATTGAGGCTCATAAATGATTTTCCCACAGTCACATGCTGTTAAATGGCAAAGAAGAGCTTGGGACTCAAGACAATAGGGCTCTTTCTACTACAGCAGGCTTTCTCAGACCTTGACTAAGGTTGCTGGGAAGACGATGTGGAAAAGAGAGATGTCAGAGGCAGGAAGAGCACTGATGCAGCTTGAGTCAGTTCAGGTCTTCACTGCTAACTTTGCCTCATAGGTTACAAGAGCAGTGTCATGAAGGTAAAGAATCTGCCTGCCAGTGTAGGAAATGCAAGAGATGCAGGTTCAGTCCCTGGGTTGGGAAGATTTCCTAAAGCAGGGAATGGCAACCCAACCCAGTATTCTTGTCTAGAAAATCCCATGGGTAGAAGAACCTGGCAGGCTACACTCCACGAATCGCAAAGACTGGGACACAAGTGAGCACGCCAAGTGCCCATATCCTGAAGCAGGGGGCAACACAGCCTTTGCATTTGAAATCATTTCCCCTTTGACACCTCAAGGCTGAAGTGGATGAACCCTGTGAGCAGTCTTCGCACAGACCTGGGACCTGGAATGGGAAAGGGAAAACTCAGCCTTTGGGTATGTATCAGAGGACGAATAGCCAAGGCTGTCCTTGGAAATGTGAAGTTGAGTGTCTCTGATGAGGTCTGAGGAAACTGAGTCCCATGACAAGTGAGCTTTCTATTCTGGGGTGACAGGTGGATGGCAGAAATAGCATTTTAATAGTAAGGGAGAAGTAGCATTTTAATTTTTTTTTTTTTTTAGTGTGGTGGGGAACTATAGGTCATTTACACACAGCACATACACCTTGGGCGGGCTCAGTGTCTGGGACACGGTACGAGGGAAGCAGAGTGGAGTAAAAAAATGCCAGTTCACCATTTGCCTCTGCAGCTGCAACCAAAAGTATGCTCGGGCTTCAGAAAAGGCTTGCCTTCGGCATCCTCCGCTGTAACAAAAAGAAGGTCTGGTTAGGCCCCAATAAGACTAATGAAATCACCGATGCCGCCTCACATCAGCAGCTCTAGAAGCTGATCAAAGGTGGGCTGATGATCTGGAAGACTATGATGTTCCATTCCCAGGCTCAATGCTAGAAAGACACCTTGACCCACTGGAACGAGATGCACATAGGCACAGGTAAGGGAAAGGGTACTGCCAGTGCTCCGATGAGAAGGTAACCTGGATGAGGAGGCTGAGAATTCTGTGCCGGCTTCTCAGAAGATACTGTGAGCCTAAGAAGACTGACCACTTCATGTATCACAGCCTATACATTAAAGTGAAGGGTAATATGTTTAAAAACAAGCAGATTCTTGTGGAACATATCCGCAAGCTGAAGGCAGACTAGGCTTGCAAGAAGCTTCTGGCAGACCAGGCTGAGGCCCACAGGTTGAAGACCAAGGAAGCCCACAAGCACCATGAAGAGCGGCTCAAGGCCAAGAAGGAGGAAATCATAAGGACTCTGTCCAAGAAGGAAGAAACCAAGAAATAAAGTTCTCCCTCTCCTCTCTGTACATAGTGGCCTTGGCAACTACAAGCATCACTCATTCAATTAAAAAAACAAGTCTTTATCTGCCTAAAATAAAAGCCAGTTCACACTTAGTCCTCCCTTTACCACTGCTGTTTCTTTCCAAATCATGGACAGCTAAGTCGGAAGGAGCTAGAGAAATCATTTGGTCTATCCCTAAGCCTCTGGGCACTGGCGGAAGCTGACAGGTGGAAAACTAGAGTCAGCCTAAACGTGATGAATGGAAGAGATGCCAGCTTGCAGGAGAGAAAGTTTGGCTTTCCTCCTGGGAGCTATGTCTGGCCAAAGGCTGCCTCCTCCCACCTCCTGCTGGGACCAGATTTTTTTTTTTTACAGTTGCTGTTACCATTGCTCCCCTGGCCTATTCCAGTAGCTGTGGTGGACTTGTAACAACTTTCCCTGTCTACTTACAGCTCAGGAACCAAGCTGAGAGTACATAGCATTCTTCTCCATCTCCCTTGGCCCATCAGAAATGGCGAATCTTCTTCCAATGCACCCTCCATCCTTATCCAGCAATTCCAGCCATGGGGGATAAACACTGAGGGCTTCAGAATTTATAAGGAGTACTTTGCATTCTTGAAATTATCAGAGATATCCATTCTAAACCTTTTTTTGGGGTGGAATTCGGTGGTTTTTTTTTTTTTTTTTTAATTTGTTTGTTTTTGTCTTTTTGCCCCGCAGTGAGGCTTACAGGAACTTTAGTTCCCCCACCAGGGATTGAACCTGGGCCCTTGGCTATGAAAGCGCAGAGTCCTAACCACTGGACAGTCAGGAAATTCCCTGGGTAGAAGTTCTTAGACAAAAGGAGGCCACTTTTACTGGCTCTTATTCCCAGTGAGATTCCTGACTGTCAGAGGCCTGAAATGTGGAGACAGCTACCTGCCCTTCAAGCCAAGATGGCACCTAACCAGGAAACCCCAAGACCTTTGCTTCTTCCCTTCCCTTGGCTGCCCCTCCACTCCAGGTACCCTCCTCTCCTGCCACCACTCCCTTCCCATTCCTCTTTTCTCTCTCTCAGCAAGTTTTTTATGTGATTACAGGCACTGCATGGTAATTAGTGCTAAACTCATTTGCACAACTACAGTTAATTGGCTACAACAATTAATTAATGTGTTGGAAATTTGGCACTGGAAAAAAAAAGTTTGTCATCAAAAAAAAGGGCAAAAATTTTAGAGTGAGATACCCATAAAAATCGAGCGCAGGCTTCAAAAGCCCAGCTGGGCCTCAAACTTAAGGCTGGCCTCAGATGCCTTCCGACTCTAAACTTCAACACATTTTCCTCTTTCCTCTTTCATTTTTTCCCTCTTCCTTTCTCTATTTCTCTTCTTGCTCTCTCTCTTTTTTTTTTTTTTTACAACTTAAGCAAACTCATTTCCCTGATAAAATATAGCATGACTAATGGCTAGAGCATGTAAAAATCATTGGGAAAATGTCCTTGGAAGACGAATGCATTTTCAGCAGAATAATTAACTTAATTAACAAATTCACATGCATATTCATCAGGCTATTAATGTCTTCTCGGCTCAGCTTGATGAACATTGCGGTAATAACCATCTCATTTACATACTGCATTCTACTGCGATCCAAAACAGAGACAACATACAGGCGTACACACACGCACACACACACACACACGCTTGCACCACTACACACAACATGCCTAGGCCGCTTTGACTTCCAGGTTGGCTGGCGGGAAGAGAGAGAGAGAGGTGTGGGAAGCCCGACTAGGTGGTATGATTTGTAGAGGGTCATGAGTGAGGTGGGCCAAGGACGCCCACTTGTGAATGAGAGAACTTTAATATTCTCTTCCTCTGCCTCTTTTTCCTTATTTCCTTTTCTCTGTGTCATTTTCTTCCTTCTTCTCCACCGCACCCCGCCTCCCCCCCCCAACCATGTCTCTCGAGGGAAAAACTTGGTATCCGTGCCAACTCCCCCCCACCTTCCTTTCCTCCCTCTCTCTCCTCCTTCCCCTCTCCCAACTGCTGCCAGCCGGCATCAGCGCCGAATTGCCATCTCCTTGAGCTCTCTGTGGAGCAATCTCAGAGAGCAGTAAGGTGTGACGCGGAGCTCTGCCGGCTTCGCAGCACCGCCTGCGGAAAGAGCGCAGGATGGCGGAGGAAGATTAAGAGAAATCGCGAGCAGGGCTCGGCTGCCATTGGTGTGTGCAAACGCCGAGGAGGAAGGGAGAGGGAGCGCGAGGAGCGGGGGTAGGAAGGGAGGGGGAAAACCAGCAGCTGTCGGCCTAATTCTTCTAACACTCTGCTTGTGGTCATATTAGAAAAACAGATTATGCCCCTCGGTGCCACTCACTTATACTTGACATACGTTAATGTTCTGTATCTCCATTCTCCCGGCTTGACGACAGTGGACTTCAGGTCTAGGAGAATGGGGGCCTGGGGGGCCAAGGGGCAAAAAAAAAAAAAAAGACCCTGCCTCTTCTTTCTTCCTGACCTCCAATCCCAGTCTGTACTTGCCCTTTAGAAAGGAAAGCTGGGCCCAGAATTTGCATCGGATGCCACCATTTGGCCCTGCTTTTTTCAGCCCCTTCGGGGGTGCAGAGGTCAAAGGACACCTGGAGGTCCTTTCTCCTAAAAGTCACTCCCCCTTTAGAGTCTTAATAAGTCACTTAATAAACCAAGTGTGACCAGCTTTGTGGCATCCCCAGCCATAACGTTCCTATGTGCCCTCCCCTCTCAGATCAGAAGCTGGGGGTCAGAGAAAGGGGTGTATGAAAGGTGCTGCTCCGTGAGGGGGTTATAGAGAAGGCATAAGCAAAGTAAGGCCAGGATTGTTTCTGTGTTGCTATGGAAACCAGGTTCCCTCCTCCTGGCAGGAAGGGAGGAGTGCCTGAGGCCTTCCTCCTTCCACCAATCCTGAAGGCTATACAGGCGGAGTTTGCTAAGGCCTGGGGACTAGGGCTGGTCTTGGAGGATAGACCCACGGTTCCCCAGAAACCCTGCCTGCCAGGCTATAGCCCTTTAACCCCACCTTCCCTACCCTTTCACCCCAATATTCCGTCAGAGGAGGCTTTTTCCTCTAGGTGCCTTTTTCCTCTAGGTGCCTTGTCCTCTATGGAGACCTGTTGCTTAGCAACCACTGGTGCCTTCTTCCTAATAACTCACAGGGACTGAGAGATATAATATCTGTCTCTATATTCAGTTTCCCTCCCTTGTCTATTTATATTTAATAGCTGAAGCCCTGTCTTGGGTTCCCTTGGCATCTGTTTTAGAAGGAATAAGCTGCAGCCTTATAAAGTTACACCTGAGGAAGAACTTCCAAACAAGGAAGAGTAGGAGAATAGAGGGGAGTAGGTAGGAAAGCTGTGAAATCGTATTAAGTATAGAGAGAGGAAAAAATATAGTATTTAGGACTTGGAATGTGGGGAGGGGGTGTCCAAAGGGACTCCCAAGGGTCCACTGAGGACCTGGAATGGATGTTTCCTGACCTGGCACACCCTGCCCTGCCCCTCCACCTTCACCATATCCAGTCTAGAGCACTCTCGTATTTCCATATATGGCAGGGTCATCCCTCTGGGGATGTCCAGTTTTCTAATGTCTGGATTTTGGTGTCCAAGGGGTGGGTGCCATGTGGGTGTGTGTCCAGTGAGACCTGGGTTTTTCAGGGAAGATCTTCTGAGCTCTCCACTAGAAAACCTGGCAGACTTGTCCTGCCAGGGGAAACAGTACAATAATGGACAAAAATGAAGAGCACGGAACCTGTAGCGTCAGGAAACCTTCGTGTAGGTCCCCTCTCCTTATTGTCCTTGTTGCTTTATGTGTAGATCAAAAATAACTTTTACCTCTCTGGACTTGAGCAGGATCAGTTAAAGTCGTAATGTGAAAGGAAACACCTTGGAAGCTATCAAATTTAACCAAAATATTATTTTAAAGTTTGGCAAAGGTCTGACTGCTGGGAAGAGGGAAGCATCATGAGTCCAGCCTGGCCCTGGGCTTAGGAACACCTTTAGTTTGTTGGCCAGAAAAGTGTGATTCTTTGCCCTCTCCTCGGTGGGGTAGGGAGCTTTAAATCAAAATCAAAGCTATCTAAGGAGAGTAGCACATGGTGTCCTTACCCCCACCTCCATTCCCAACCTCTGACCTCTAGTTCTTCTTGTTAGTGCCCCACTGTGACCCTCCACCCTTATCCCCAGTCAGCATTTCCCCTGCCATTGTGCTCGCTTACAGACTGTACAATTTCATCCTCTATACCCCCCTTCTCGGCACCTCCTCCAACCCGAGCCTTCTGTGGGAGACAGATGGGGTGTCTGCAATGGAAAAGGCTCTGGGCTCTACGCCGCCTTGGGTGGGCAGCCCCCCTCCTCATCTCCCCACTACTCCCTCTCCCTACCTAAGACACTCAGATTCACCCCGGGCAGCTTTGAGAGCTGCTGAGGATTCCAACTCTCTTCTCAGCCTCAGCCCCAGAAGCACAGGGCCAGAATGCCATCTTTCTCAGAGACCTAGACCCCAGCCCCTCTTCATGGAAGACCAGGGCAAAGGAAGAAGGGTTGGGGGATGGGAGAGCTCTATGTAAGGCGGCTAATGTGGAAAGGCAGGGAGAGACCCAGAGTCCTTCACTGAGGACTGGATGGCCGGAGTTTGGGGCCTGAGTTGACAGAGGAGCTAAGCCTAGGCAGTTCCTTTGTTCCAGAAGTCGGGGGTCCCTGGAGGGAGGCTCAGCTTAGGGAGGGGGGAAAGGGAGCTAATATTACAGAGCGCCAACTGTGAGCCAGGCACCATGCCAGTGCCTTTCCATACCTGTACTCACAGCTAGCAGGTGAAGAGTCAGGGCAAATAGGTGTCTTGCGAGCTCACAGCGTCTCTCAGCACAGTTGACCACCTCCTCCTCTGAGTCTGTGATGTCAGTGCCAATTATCCTACCACTCTGGCTGCTCTTTCTCTGTCTCCTTTGCAAGCTCATCCTCAACTCCTCAGACGTAGCCAAGTCCCCCGATTATATACTTTCATGTACTATATATCCTTCTTTCATTGCATTTAGCACAGTTATTTCATACTTATTGGTGCAGTCATTTGAATAATGATCCTATTTCCATCTCCAGATGGAAAGTTCTACAAGGACAGTGACTATCTGTGTCCATGTTCACCAGTGGCTCCCAGTGCCCAGCACAGTGCTTAGCATAAAGCAGCTCTTTAGTAAATATTTGTTGAATGAATGGAAAAAAAAAAAAAGACAAAAAGCTTTCTGGCCTAAACTCAGCTTCCTAGCTACTCCCCCACCCAGAGCTGACTCTTCTGCAATGGGTAGAACAGGCAACAAGGTGCCTGGGAGGCCAGGTACCTCATTCTCCCTGGAAAAAGCTATCAGGACAGGCCAAGTCCTGGATATGGGGCCCTTGCCCTGCCGGAAACTGGCCCTGCCTATATGCTCTCCAGCTTCTCTAGACACTGAAAGAATTCAGTCCTAACAATGTCTCTGCATATTGGGGCCAGAAGTCACTCATGACGGAAGGGAGGAGTTCCACCAGGGAAGGGTGCTCTGCATAAAACCCCTCTTTTCTGCCTTAGCTGAGACTGTCAGACCATCAGCTCCCACCCCTGTCTTCTTCCCCTGGGCTTCAGGGAAGCGGATGGTTTGACCAAGTGGCAGGGATAAATGGTAAGAGCAGGACAGTCTGCTTGTTCTTGCAATGTCGGGGGTCAGGGCGGAGCTAGTGACGAGTCTCAGCCAGGTGATTGGAACAGAGGAGCACAGGATCCAGCAGCCTCAAGTCCTCTGGAGTTGAACTCCCTAGACCCTGGGAAGCAGGAGTGGCCAAAATGGCCTCTAGGAGTGGCCAGCTTTCAGTCCAGGGCTTTATCTGACCTCTGTGCTGCCCCTGCCATCTGACCTCAAATAATATTCCTGAGTCTGCAGAAAGTTAGAGTTACCAAGCCCAGCAACCCTTTGCTCTCCCAGGCCACTCCTCATTCTAGCCAATCACCTAGCCCAGAGCATCTCTCCCACCCAACTCAGGACCAATACCCAGTCCCCATGGCAGCCTCTCACCCAGCCCCCTTATCCTGACCTGCCCCTCAGCACCGGGCACCCGGGGTCATGGATCTGGAAGCCATTCTAGGCAGTGCTGCTCTCTGACCCTACCTGTTCTCTGGGCTCTTAATGAAGTAGGACAACTCAGGCTATGGGCCAAGTCCTTGTGTCCTCATCAAAAGCAACATCTGTCCCCTCCAAGAAGATAATCCTGTGGACGGGGTGGGGGGGGCAGTGAGACAGGCACAGGGTAGGAACCCCCATCCTGCCTGGGCCCTCACCCCAGATTCCACCGCAGGCACAGATTGAGAATGAGGGCCAACACAGCTGCAGAGGCCTACACTCATGCTTACTCTGCCCGGGCCTTCATGCCTCTGAGCCTCTGAACGCAAGAGCCCCTCCTTGACTCACCCAGCTACCTGGGCTGCTGCTGCTGCCAAGCCAGCCTTCTTTTATTCATGCGTTGTTTTATTGCTGGCAAATGCTGCTGCTTGCCGCTGTTGGAGGCGTTCCTGCCAAATCCATCCCAACATCTTGGCCTGGCATCAGGGCGGCATGCTAATGTGGAAATTTAAAGAGCCGCTCAGCTTTAAATCGGAATTTTAAATGAGCAGCAGTGCTCCAGAGGGACCCAGGCAAAATCGAACAGTATCTGATCCACCCTTCCTACCCCCACTCCCATAGCATCACCTCACTTCCTCCCACCTCTCCCCTTCACCTGGACTCTAGATTAGAGAGTGTCACTGGACACACGAGTGGAAGAAGGAATCGGTATGAGGTGGAGTCATCTAGGCCAGTAAGGAGCTGGAAACTTCCCTCCCCCTGACCAGGACTGGGAAGGGATTCACTACTTGCTGTCATGGGCAAATGGAAGCAGAGAACCTCTACACAAGGGAACAGGGCTCGGGACGGTGAGACTGACATTCCTACCTCATGTCCCATTTTACCCAAAACCAAGAAGTGAAGCCCTAGAGCAGAGCAGAGAGAAGGTGGCATTCCATGAAGACACTCACATGCCACGTACACTTGTGCACCCTGGGATATGTACGCACAGCTAGGCATGCAGGTCGGAATGCTTCCTGAGTCTCCCTGTGGCACCTGTACACACACCTTGTATATCACCTAGCACCTACACACGTACCTTGTACATTATGCATCTGAGGAGAAAAATTATTCACATGCGCAAGGAGTCCTTCTTCCCATATCCAGTCCATTGTTCTAACCAGGGCAAGCTGGCTTTTGCAAGTTGCTAGCCAGAGCTGCGGCTCAGGTTTTTCCAAGAATCCCAGGGCACTAACATTCCCCTGGCAGCTACCTTGAGTCTGCTGTAGCGGTGGCACTGGTGACGCAGCCCCACAGCAACTCTGCCAGGACGGGGTGGGGGCACCTGAGCCCATCCGCTGTATCTGTCATGGCTGCAACGTGGCGCCTGCTCTGGTCACCACCGGGTGACAGACTCGGAGATCTCACCTCTCTCAGAGATCTGAGAGAGGTTCTAGGCATAGCCTTGGTTTCAGAGGGAAGAGGGGACAGATGGGAAGTGAGGGGACAGAATCTGCGCCTCTCTGTGGCTCCCTTTCCTGCTGACCTGTCTCCCGCCATTATCAGAAAGCCTTTATGAGTGCCTACCCTCAGGGAGACACTGCTTAGTTCACACAGTGCCTCGTGATATTCTGCACTGGGTTGATGACAGCCCCAGAATCTGGATGTGCTGTCTCCACTGGAGGATCCACAGGAACTCACACGGTAACCTCAACCTTATCCACGTTAGGCCGCCAGGCCAAGGGATGCTCCCTGACCTTCTCCAAGATCCCCCTCCCTCAAAGACGGAGCCAGCTCCTCTGTGGGCTGGTGTGGCTGCCAGCCAAGAGGCTTGGGGCAGGCCTGGGGCATGCAGCTGGCACCTGCCTACCAGATCCCCAAGGAGCACCTTCTTCCTCACTCCACAGCTCCAGTTAGATGGCCCCTGGGCTACAGGGAGTCAAAGCTCACCATTCCCCATTCTCAGAGAAAAACTCAAGCTGAAAAAACCCATCACCTCCCTTTCTACTGCAACATGCTCCAAGATCCTCCACCCAGGCCGAAGATACTAAAGACACACCAAGTCCTGCCTTTTTCCAGGCAGGACCAAGCACTTAATACAGGGGGACTTGAGGGCCTGGACTGGAATTATGGGAGAAATTACTAAGGTTCAAGAGATGGTTGAGGATGAAGAACTCAATAGGAGTGAGATGGGACAGGGGGACATGAAGCGAAGGGGCTGAGTGAATCTGCATCTCTCATCTAATTAGCAACATGTAAATAACATGCAAATAACCCCCTCTTTGTTTAGAGACCAGAGTCTGCTCTTTCGGAAGTGGCTATAGAGGGACCACCAGAAAGTGTCTCTGAGGCCCTCAGACAGGGGACACCCAGGCTCAACAGAGGCCAGAGTGGGACTTCCCTGGTGGTCCAGTGGTTCGGACTCTGCTCTTCTACTACAGGGGGGCATGGGTTCAATCCCTGTTTGGGGAAGTAGGATCCTGCATGCCATTAGGAGAGAGAGAGGCCAGAGTGTGGCCATCTTGTTCTAGATTATTTCCTGGATGGACTCACTCTTTGGGCTTCAGTTTCCTTACATATGAAATGGCAGGGCTGCACTGGATAATCTCTAAGGCTTCTGTCCACTACCGACAGTCTGGGGTCCTCTGATTGCTGCCCAGTGCCAGTCCAGGGCAGAGGGGCTGATTCCATTCAGGGGTAGAAGCTACTTGGCTCTCTTGCCCCTGCCGCCCATCTCAGCAATTCTGTCATGCCACCCCCACATCCCCACATGCCAGCCACTCCATGCGCGGGCAGTCTCCTGACGGCAATGTTTTCTCTTACTCCATGCCTTTACCCACCCCACTTCCTCTATCTGTATGCCTTCCTGCTTTAGCCCTTCACCTGGGTAACTTCTCCCGCTGCAACAGGCTTGCCTACCTGACTCTTCCACCCTCTGGGCATCCCTATGCACTGTGTACTTCTCCCATTTCCCGATAGACTGTGACTCCTAGAGGGCAGGTACTGGGTTTTGTTCAAGAAGGAATCTCCAATGCAAGTGTATTGGTTTCCCCAGACTACTGTAACAAATTCCCACAACCCTGGTGACTTAAAAGAGAAATGCATTCGCTTACATTTCTGGAGGCCAGTGGTTCAACACCAGTTCCACTGGGCCAAAATCAAGGTGGGAGCTGGACTGAGCTCTCTCTGTAGGCTCTCAGGGAGATTCTGTTCTTTCAGCTTCCAGAGGCTGCTGGCCTTCCTTTAGTTGTGGGTGCATCACTCCAATTTCTGCCTCTGTCTCACATCGTCTTCTGTTCTTCTCTGTGTGTGTCATCTCCCCTGCCTCTCTCTTATAATGACACTGTGGCATTAGTGCCCACCCACATGATCCAGGATACTCTATTTCAAGTTTCTTAGCTTAATCACAGTTGCAAAAGACCCTTTTTCCAGATAAGGTAAGGTTCACAGTCACAGGTTTGAGGGATTAGGATGTGGACACATCTTTAGACTACCAAAATAAGCAAAGATGGCTTTAAATGTGCCATTTGATGAGCACTTGCCATGTGCCAGACACCAGATAGACATTTTTCTCACTGCATTTCAGTCTCATGGTGAAGGTACTGTGACAGGTAGATAGTAATGCCTCTACTCCACAGATAAGGAAACTGTATAAGGCTCAGACAGAGGGAGTCCTCTGGCCAAACTCACATAGCTGATGACTGGACAGAGCAGGATCTAAAACCACAGGGCCTTGGACTTCTTCCCTGGTGGCCCAGTGGTTAAGAATCAGCCTGCCAGTGCAGGGGACATAAGTTCGATCCCTCGTGTTGCCGCTGCACCACAACTACTGAGCCTGCGCTCTAGACCCCATGTGGCATAACTACTGAAGCGTGTGCATCTGGAGCCCATGCTCCGCAACAAGAGAAGCCACCACAGTGAGCAGCCTGGGCACCACAACCAGAGAAAGTCCACATGCAGCAACAAAAACCCAGCACAGCCAAAAAGAAAATAAATTATTAATAGTTAATAATTTTTACAAAACAGATGAGCTTGGCTCCAAAGACAGCATGATTTTTGCCTCACCAACAGCTTTAGAGCCTACCTCCGGCCTGGCACAAACTTCTTACCTGAATGGATGTGCAGAAAGAGAAAGATAGGTGGGCAAGAGACAGGAAGATGAGGCCCAGCCTTCCTAATGATATTGACTCAGGTTTTCTTTTGCCAAAGATCCTTTACCTCCTCTTTAATCCTCCCCCATCACCCTTGACCCCTTGTTTCAGAAGCCTGGAATCTCCCCCAATTTGTAGCCCCCTGCCAACTACTGCTGCCCAGAGGGGTGGCACAATGCCTGGACTTCAGGCAGTAGATATCAAATCACAGAACCAGAGGGACATCTGGAGGTCACTGCTTCTAGCCCTCTGCCCACACACGGTCTACCCATGAGGACAGGGTGGTCAGGGTAGTGGGAAGCAGAAGGGAGAAGTAGCCATCTGTTATTTCAGGTACCCATTCTCCTCGCTTCTTACACGACTTGTGTGGGGAAGTCCTCACTCAAGCTAACTTGATGTAAAGAAAACTGGCCAGGGTAAGATGTCCTGTAAATCAGTCCTACTGCTTGTCCAAAACATAAAATGAGATTTTTACTAAGTCCCTTCACCTCTCTGAGCCTCTAATTCTTCATCTTTAAAATGGGATCGATAAGGATAATCATACTATCTCACAGAACTGGTAGGGGTGGGAAATAACAGGAAAGCACTAACCCATAGCTTGGAGCAAGGCAGGTGCTGTGAGAATATATTGTAACAGCCCCTCAGCCCTCCAGCGAAGCCCTTCATCCTGGGTAACACAAGGCTTTGCTCGCCTCAGCCAGTCTGGTCTGCCTTGCGCGCTAGACTGTGAACTCCTCTTGGCAGAACCTCGTTCAATTTTTAATCACTGCCCATTCCCCTCCCCAGTGTCTAGCCCGTGCTTGGGCGCATAGGCTCGATTTAAATTTAAAAAACAAACGAGTGAGGGTATGAGTCGGACCCCCAAATTCCAAGAGGCACAGAGCTTGACTTCCATCAGCAAGGGCACGACCCTTTCCCCTGGGATCCAGAAGGCGGAGGCGGAGGCGGCGGCGGCGGCAAGGAAAGAGGCACTGCAGCTTTAAGATTTCTCTTGGGCGTCCCGGTTGCCAAGGCGCGGTTGCCAGGGGCCTGCGCAGGGCTGCGTCCGGCCTCCGCGCGCCGACTCCCGGCTTTCGTCTTCTTCGCCGCCACCGCCGCGGCTGCCGCCGCCGCCGCCGCCGCCGGGCCGCGCAGGACTCGGCTCCTCCGAACCGTCTGGCGGACTTGGCACCGGCCCCGGCTCTTCAGTGCCCCCGCGGTGCGTGGCAGGCTGCGGCTTCATTATCCTGATTGATTCCTCCTGCTCTCCGACACCGTGGGGGCCCCGGCCAAGGAAGGGGGGCCGAGGCGGCATCTGCGGGCCCCTTCCCCGGCCTTTGCCCCCAGACGCTCCTCGGGCTGCCGGTTCCTCGGTGCTCTGCTGCGACAGGCCAGGCAGGGCGGGGAGGGAGAGCCGGCCGGCCTTTACCCCCTGGTGCGCGGGGAGGGCGAGGAGCGGAGCTGAGTCCGGCTCTGTACTCCCGCCCAAGGATCCAAGATGCCCTCTTTGGGCAACGAACAACGCCGAGCCGGCCTCCCTGCCTACCCTCAGCAAAGGTTTTGCCCCTTCCCCAGGAGGGTACAGATGGTTTGGGTGGGGAGGGAGCACAGTGATGGACTGGGAAATTCGGTAGAACAAACCTTGGCAAAATGGCAAAGGTGACATCTTCGAGGAGCACTGATCCATGGGCCAAGACAGGGTGGCCCATGCCTTATCAGATATTTCCCTGGGTGCCTTACCTACTGTTCTTAGGGGAAGTGGGAACAGGGTCTGCACAAACCACACGGGACACTCAAGGATCTGAGCTCAAAGGAAGGCCAGGGGCCTCTAGAGAACCTGTTTCCACATCTAGCAGGGGGTGGTCTGGCTGTGAAATCTTCGCCCCCAGGAAACCGAGTGCTGAGGTGAGGCCTCAGTGGAAAGAGCATCTGGGGGCCAGACTTGAGACTAGACGGTCTTCTTCGTTCAGCTACTTGGTTTGTGACTTGGGCAAGTCGCTTTACCTTTCTTAGCCTTTGTTTATTCATCTGTCCAGTGGGGTTAAGACTTCCCTGACAGTAGTCGATGGCTGAATGGGATAATATGTTGATGGCCAGACCGTACTTAAATTCTCTGGCAAGAAAGAGAAAAGGAGATGAAGGACTGGTTTCCCATCCCTGCTGCTGTGTTGGGTGGATACCTGCTCTCTCCTTGAAGGAGGTAAGTTTCCCTTGAACCCGTGTCTCTTACATCCCCTGCATTGGCAGGCAGGTTCTTTACCACTAGCACCACCTCATATGCTTAAATCCCTTTTTAATTGCAAGAATACCTGGAACATGCCAACCAGAGCTACTTCCTTGTCAGGGTAGAGGGGCAAAACTTCTCTCCACCTCACTGGCATGGCATGGACTTAATTTCTTTCTCTCTCTTTACATTTACCAGTCTGTTAAAAAGAATGGCAGAAAGCAAATGAAGAGGTACACAGGGCAAGGTCCAGAAGGGTCCCTGTGGAACTAGGGGGCACCACCTTCCCAGCACATGGATGCATTCATCAGCCCAGAAGCTTGTCAGATCTTACTGCTGAGGAGCTTAAACCAGTGTAGACTTAATTTCTAAATTCACACCAGGCTCGCCACGCTTCTCTGAGTGGGGCCTCTTTCCTGCAAACCATGACAGTCTCCCTCTAGTGCCTGGGCCCTGTCCTATCCAAGGGCCCAAACTGGAATATCTCTTACACAAGAACTTATACTCCAACCTTTAGCTTTCCTCAGCCCTGGGAAAGAGGAAGCTGGTGAAGGATTGGAGGCCAGTTTTTCCAGACCTGTGGCAGTCTCATTTGTGAACCTGACCTGAGCCACTCTAGCAAGGCAGTGTCTATCTCTGGGGGTGTTTCCTTATCGGTGAGTTCATTAATTTATTCTTCCAGTTCATATGTCTTGGGTGACCACACTGCGGCACCCAGCAGGTGGGAGTGTGGGAGTAACACAGACTGGGTGGGAAGAGCTCTACTCTGAAGCCACTGATCTGGGGGGAAGACAGACAGACACACACGTCAGCCTCTCCAGTACAAAGGTAGTTACTTCAAGTTTATAGAACAGTCCACAGTGTCATGATGCTTCCCCCATCCTTCCCAAACACAGCCGATTCTTGCCCTGGACTCTTCAGCCAAAGGCTGTTTTCCTTCCTTCAAAGGAAAAGTCAGATCCTGAAATTTGAGCCTGGGGCTTTTATTTATTTTGTTTTATTGGAATAATCCTATTTCTATAACAATCATGTATTACTTTCATATTCAAGGTAAAAACACAGTCAAAAACATTCCCAATTTGGGGGAAAAAAAAGATGTCAGGGAGGATTTTTTTCCCCTCTGGTGACCAGAGGCAGGTCAGCACATGTATCAAGGCATGCCAGGCTGCCCAGGGCCTTGATCAGTGTGGCCCTGTGAGCTGCTGCCTCAGTCTACCTACTGACTGGCTGCCCACCTGCCCCTGGCTGGCCCGCTCCATCCTCGGTGCTTATAGGCCTGGGCTTCACTTTCTATTAATACAAACCACGTGGGACCCTTGCTGTGGCGTCCTCGTCGTCGTCTCTAGGCAGAAGAGGGAGCCACAGCCGCCTAGTGGCTGCCAGGGAGGCTGGCAGGAAGGGGCATCTCCACCAGGCGTCTCCTGGGAAACAGCAAGTTCCCCAGAGAAGGGACATTTGGAAATAAAATTCTGCCTCTGTGTGTTTATGTGTGTTGGGGTGGGAGAGGGAGTTAAGGAACCCCCCACCCAGCCTCCTCTGCCCTCCAGTCTTCAGGGAAAGCCTCCCTCAGCCCCTGTCCTCACTAACTCCCAAAGCCCCAACCCACTCCCCAGAAACAGTGTAGGTTCTGCTGGACAAGTGACCCAGAAAATGTCCCTTCAGACTCGTGATGTGGGTGGGGAAGAGCGGTGGACTGAGAGCCAGAGGCCCGCATCCTCAGCTGCCTGCCTCACCCTGTGGCCCTGGCCAGTTGTACCCCTTTCTGAGTCCTGGGTTCCTCCTCTGTAGAATGAGGGCACTGGATGAGATTTCCGGTCCTTCTTGGTCCCTACCTTGGAGCTCCTCCACAGAGCCCAAGAACACGTGCGGGCATTCTAGGCCATTCCTTCCTGTCTTTGGAGCAGGTACCTGACAGGAGCTAATGAGTCCTTGTGTGACCTTCACTGTCACGGCATCCTGTGCCCTTATCTGCACATTTATTTATTCTGATATTTGTGGGTGTGTAACAGGAGTGAAGTCTACACTGAGAGGGTCTAGCAACAGCCCAGATTCCACAAGAGAGGCATCTCAGCACCCCCAGGCTGTCCTGCACCAGGGAGCATCAGCATGCTGTGTTCCTTCCATGATTACCCCTTGACATGGAGGGGCCTGGAAGCTTCTCTTCCCACAGTGCCCCAAGTCAGCCAAAGGGAGAAGCCATGTACCCCTTGGGGAACAGAGGTGGTGGCATGTCCTGCCCCCCTCCCCTCTCTCGCACCCACCTGGCTCCCTTTGCCTTCCCTTGCTCTTGAGGGACCAAGCCCCCCTCCTGACCCAATCTACCCCCGCCCCAATAAATATGGGGTGTCCAGATCAGGGACATCCTTGGAGGAGCCCTTGGGAGTCCACAGGCAGAGGTCAGAGATGCCTTAGCAGAAGCAAGTGGCTCTCTCCCAGCTGAGGAGTGCCCCCCCTCCTGGTCTCACTTCCCAGAGAGCCCCTTCCTCAAGAGACCTTACCTTCCTGGCAGGGAGGGGATGGCTAAGAGAGCTCTCCGTGCAAGCCTCAACCCCAGCAACTTTTGGAGGAGACAAAGGAGCTCAGGAAGGAAGAGGGCTAGGAGTCCTGCAGAGACCTGGGGGCCCATTTGGGTGTCCTCTTAGGAGGAGATACTGACTGGCCCTCATGACCTGACCTGACATCGTGTCTTCCCAGCCCCGTGTCTGCCTGAAGGAGGGGCCAGGGAGCTGGAGGTGGGAGAGAAGGATGGGGCTGGGGATGGGGAAGGGAGGAGGGGAAGCAGAAGTGAACTGAATTCTGACTTTCGGCTTTATTGGGAACCTACTGTGTGCCAGGCGATGGGCTCTGTCCCTGTTTTACCTGGATTGTCTCATCCAGTCCTCACCCAAGCCCTGTGTCAGTGTTATTATCCTGCTCTGACAGAGAAGGAAACTGAGACTCAGAGGCATTATGTAACTTGCCCAAGGTCACACAGCTCATCAGCAGTGAAGCCAGGATCCTAGCCCAGGTCTGTCGGCCTCCAGTGGGTTCTCCCTGCTGCCAGAAAGTCCTCCTCCTGGAAAAGCAGGTCTGGGGTTGGGGTTTTCAGTCACAGCATATCAGGATCCCCAGAGGCAAATCTATTGTCATCTGCCTCCTCCTCCTCACCCATCTGCCAGGCAAGTCGCAGGTGAGCCCCCTGCCACGGCCCCTGCCCCAGCCCCAGGTGCTTGCTCAGCTCTGCCTGGCTCCCTGCCTCTCCCTGGTGCCCCCAAGGTGGCTCTGAGGTCACCCCACACCCCAGTGCTTTCCATTCCGTGTTTCCAGATCTCAGGACACACAGGAAAATGCAGGCAGATAGAGGAGGTCACTTGAAGGTTAGAAGCTGGGGTTCTGGTCTTGGGCAAAAGATTGGGGGCCTGCTTATCTCCTTTGATTCAAATGAACCCTTTCCCCAACTCCCACCCTTCACCCCCAGAGACACCCAGAGCTTTGCTTAGTTAATGAAATACAAAGGAAGGAATCGGGGGTGGGGGCGGCTGGAGAGCACTGGAAAGCGAGGGAGAGAGGAAAAGTTGGGTCTTTTCCAAAGAGTTAATGTTCCACAGTATGATCGATTAGGTGTCAGATGTAATTTCAAACCAATACAAGATGAATGGCATAATTTTCCCTCTCTCATTTTAGACAGAATTAAGAATCCATTAGCTAACACAAATTTTTGGCAAGTTTAATAGGAGCTCAAATCTACATTCGGAGGAAACGCTCCCCAAAGCCTATTTCAAGCTTTAGCTCCTGAGGCCCATGGCCTCCCATGTCCTCCGACCCTCACAGACCCTCTGTTGTCTGTCCCCACGAGCAGTCCCCCTCTCCCTTCTCCCTGTCCCCACCACGGGCCCTCCCCAGCCCAGCCCACGATTAACTGGCCTGACCCCTCTCACAAAGGCTGGGCCTGCCCACCATTGTCTTCCGGTGGCAGTGGGTTGGGGGGAAGGGGTGGAGGGGCTGGCAGTGGGCCCAGGTTGTTGAATTGGCCCCAGGCTTCAGACAGACCCTAGGGAGAGAGGTGAAATGGGGCTTTGGGGCCTTTTGACTCAGCTACTCCTCAGTTTCACCCCTAGAAAAGTTCTTGTTTTTATCCTAGACAAAGCATTATCCCATTCCTAACGGGGATTCCAACCTATTCTTCCTCAAGATCTCTCACATTTACTTATGTTGACCCACACTGTAAACCCGAGAGATGGGAAGAATAGCTATCACCCCATTTTAGAGATGAGGAAATTAAGGCTCAGAGGTGGGAGAAGGAGGGGTTGATTGGAGTCTGCTGGGTACAAGAGTAGATCTTGACTCTGCTGCTTTCTCACTTACTTGGGCCCCAAGGCATTTACCTCCGGGTCTCAATTTCCTCATCTGTAAAATGGGAAGAATATTAGTACCCAGCTCAGAATTACCCTAAGGGACAAACGAGAAAGTTCTCGATGAAGGAGAACCTTCGTGACTGTCCATCCAGGTGGAGGTGCCAAATGTCTGCTCTGTACCAGCCTATGATTCATTTCTTCCCTTTATCCTGTGAGCTCACAGTCTAGTGAGGGAGACCCACATGTAGACCAAGCCTTGCCCCGAAAAGCAAGAGAGGCTAGAATGATAATTATGACAACTTACCCCTACTGGGCACTTACTCTTTGGCACATGTGGAAGCAAATTCTTTATACATAGTAACTCCTTTGCTCCTCTCATCACCCCACTTTTCAGATCAGGAAACTGAGGCCCAGACAGGTAAAGTAAGTTGCCTGAGGTCTCCCAGCTGAGAAGTGACAGAACTAGAATTCCAACCCCAGGCAACCTGCTCCTGGAGTATGTGATTCTAAACCTTTTGCTGAGCAGAGGTCAGGCCTCAGATGGTGAAGCACCAGAATATGACTCAGCCTGCTCAGCGGCCTGGATAGCCTTCGCAGAGGGCAGTAGGCTTGAATGAGGTCTTATCTGATGACTAGGAGTTTACCAGGAAGGTGAGAAGAGAAAGAGCATTCAAGACAGCATGAACATCATGGACAAAGGCGCTGAAAGAAGCCTCCGCCTGGGGGATGGTAGCGCAATTGCCAACCAAAACGTGGGGTTCATGGGGAGGATGGGGAGAAGCAAGGCTGGACAGGCAGACCAGCTGCTTCATCATGACAATCCTGCTTTATAAACTGGAAGTCTTTCCTATTGTCTAACTGGTTTAGACAGCCTTGTGTGCCATTCTTAGGAGTTACGACTTTTTCACATTGTTATAATAGGTCAAGTTAGCATCGTCCGTGAGTCAAACACTTTATACCTATTGCCTTGTTTCTTCATTCAAGCCGGTCCTGTTATTTTATGTTTAAGATGAGTAGACTGAGGCTCAGGGTTATTAAAAATAACTTGCCCAAGAGACACAGATAGAAAGCAACAGAGCTGAGCAGCAAACCTAGTTCTGGACTTCCCTGGTGATCTAGCAGTTAGGACTCCACGCTTCCTATACAGGGGATGTGGGTTTGATCCCTGGTCAGAGAGGTAAGATCCCACCTGCCACAGGGCAACTGAGCCTGCACACTGTAGCTAGAGGAAGCCTGCATGCCACAAGGAAGACCTAGCATAGCCAAAAACGAACAAATAAACAACCCCCAGCCCCTAGGTCTGGCCCCAGAGATCACGCTCTTAATCCACTATGCTTCCTGTGTGCTGGTAGGCAGTGGGGAACTTGAGAGGAATTTTCAGAAGGGATTGATGGGTTTGGATTGAGTTTTAGAAAAAGGATTCTGGCAGGGTGTAGAGACTGGATTAGAACAGAGTGAGACTAGAGGCAGAGAAGCCAGTAAGGAAATCATTGCTCTGGTCTAAATGGACAACGAAGTTGGGAAAGGGAAGGCCTTCCCTCATCGATGAGGAGAAGATAAGGGCCTCTTGGAGCCTAAGTAATAATAATTATAATAATTAAGTGCCTACTCTGTGCCAGGAACTTCCCATGAGCCATCTCCAACTCATATAATGCTGTGGCTGTGGAGCAAATACTGTTAGTCCCATTTTACAGATGAGAAAGCTGAGGCTCAGGGAGGTTGACCAACTTCTCTGGACAATACAGCTATGATCTGGAAGAGCTAGGACTGGCCTGAAGCCCTAGCCTTTCGCCCCACCTCACTCCCAGAAGGTGGTTGGGCCACATGTCAGAAGTCATCTCTTCCCTTTTGACGTGTCTTACTGTTCCCTGGGATACATAGGGGGCTGGCCCTCTGTTTTATTTCAGCAAGTGGCCTGGAGCTGAGGGATGTGGAAAAGGGGATGAGGAGGAGTAGAAAAGAGACACTGGAGAGGGATGAGCCCTGGCACTCTGAGGGGAGAGCTGGCAGCCATTCTTACCTGTAACTGGCCATTCAGGAAGATGTACAAGAAGGTGTACTGGGAGATGAGTGCATTTAATTCTCTTAGGCCTTAAGTGGGAAAGAGGCTTCATGCCTTTACTTCATTTCCTAACTTTTGGGAAGTCCTTTCTGCTGTCTAACTCCCATCTCTCCTAATGGGGTCACTGTTGTTCTTCAGTCACTCAGTCATGTCTGAGTCTTTGCGACCCCATGGACTGCAGCACGCCAGGCTTCTCTGTCCTTCACTCTCTCCCAGAGAGTGCTCATGTCCACTGAGTCAATGATGCCATCCAACCATCTCATCCTCTGTCACCCCCTTCTCCTCCTGCTGTCAGTCTTTCCCAGCAGCAGGGTCGTTTCCAATGAGTCAGAGTAGAGTGGGCCTCTTGAATAACCCGTTGCCAGTTTCAGAGAAGAGGCCCTGCACCCAGCCATGAGAACATACCTCATCATCTCCTCTTGGGGTGGGAGTCAGGGGATGGAGGGGGTTCTACCTATGTACATTCACGTCACTGCATCCCCAGAGGCGGGGTGGAAGTGACTAGGCTCCCAGGGTATCCCACTGAAAGGAAGAAATGACCAGGCCACCTGGTGCAGTCCCTCCTCCTCAAAGAGGAGGAGTAGCAGTGTCTGATGAGGGAGAATTAAAAAAGAAGGAGAGACCTGCTGGGGCAACAGCCTAAAAAACAGACCCAGGGCTCCTGCCTTGAAGGGAGGAGGATCTCTGCATTTGGGTAAAAATTTAGCAAAATTCATGGGCATCATAGCCAAGTGCATATAAAAGAAGCCATATCTCTGCCTGGGCTAGAAATCACAGGAGCAGGGAACTCCTGGGTCAGCCCAGGGTCACCCTAAGGAAGAGAACTTTGGGAGGGAGCTGGAGAGAATACTTAAGAGAAAATGGCAGGACTTCCCTGGTGGTCCAGTGTGTAAGACCACACTCCCAATGCAGGGGGACCAGGTTCCATCGCTGCTCAGGGAACTAGATCCCCCAAGCATGGTGCAACTAAGAGGCCATCATGCTACAACGAAGCTCCCGTGAGCTGCAACGAAGACCAGTGTGGCTGAATAAATAATAATAATAGAGAGAGAATGACTTCAATGGGGAGAACTCCGACTTTGGAAGCAAACGGGCTCCAGTTAGAAACCAGTCCTACACCTTCAGAGGCAGAAGTACCTGGAGCGGGTGCGCTCATTTATCCAATAGATTTCACTCATATCCTGCCACAGGTGAGATACTTTCTGGAGCTCTGGGATATTTCAGACGAAGATCCGTGGCTTCAGGGAACTTACATTCTGGCTAAGGAGACAGGCATAATATATTAGTAAATATTTATGTTAATATTGCTGTTGTTCAGTCCCTAAGTCATGTCTGACTCTTTGCGACTCCATGGACTGCAGCATGCCAGGCTTCCCTGTCCTTCACCATCTCCTGTAATTTGCTCAAACTCATGTCTATTGAGTCAATGATGCCATCCAACCATCTCATCCTGTGTCGCCCCCTTTTTCTCCTGCCCTCAGTCTTTGCCAACATCAGGGTCTTTTCCAATGAGTCAGCTCTTTGCATCTGGTAGCCAAAGTATTGGAGCCTCAGCTTCAGTATCAGTCCTTCCAATGAATATTAAGAATTTATTTCCTTTAGGATTGACTGATGTGATCTCCTTGCTGTCCAAGGGAGTCTCAAGAGTCTTCTCTAGCATCACAATTTGAAAGCATCAGTTCTTCGGCACTCAGCCTTGTTTATGGTCCAACTCTCACATCCATACATGACTACAGGAAAAATCATAGCTTTGACTATACAGACCTTTGTAGGCAATGTGATGTCTCTGCTTTTTAATACACTAAGTTTGGCATAGTTTTCTGCCAAGGAGCAAGTGTCTTTTAATTTCATGGCTGCAGTCACCATCCACAGTGATTTTGGATCCTAAGAAAATAAAATCTGTCACTGTTTCCACTTTTTCCTCATCTTTGCCATGAAGTTATGGGACTGGATGCCATGATCTTCATTTTTTTTAATGTTGAGTTTTAAGCCAGCTTTTTTACTCTCCTCTTTCACCCTCATCAAGAGGCTCTTTAGTTCCTCCTTCCTTTCAGCCATTAGAGTGGTATCATCTGCATATCTGTGGTTGTTGATATTTCTCCTGGCAATCTTGATTGCAGTTTGGGATTCATCCAGCCCGGCATTTTGCATGATGTACTCTGCATAGAAGTTAAATAATCAGGGTAACAATATACAGCCTTGATGTACTCCTTTCCCAATTTCGAACTAGTCTGTTGTTCAAAATCCATGTCCGGTTCTAACTATTGCTTCTTGACCTGCATACCGGTTTCTCAGGAGACAGGTAAGGTGGTCTGGTATTCTGATCTCTTCAAGAATTTTCCACAGTTTGTTGTGATCCACACAGTCAAAGGCTTTAACGTAGTCAAGGAAGCAGAAGTAGATGTTTTCCTGGAATTTCCCTGCTTTGTCTATAATCCAACGGGGTTTGGCAATTTCATCTCTGGTTCCTCTGCATTTTCTAAATCCAGCTTGTACATCTGGAAGTTCTTGGTTCACATAACTGCTGAAGCCTACCTTGAAGGATTTTGATCATTACCTTGCCACATGTGAAATGAGTGCAGTTGTACAGTAGTTTGAACATTCTTTGGCATTGCCTTTCTTTAGGATCAGAATAAAAACTGACATTTTCCAGTCCTGTGGCCAGTGCTGAGTTTTCCAAATTTGCTGACATATTGAGTGCAGGACTTTAACAGCATCATCTTGTAGATTTGAAATAGCTCAGCTGGAGTTCCATCACCTCCACTGGCTTTGTTCATAGTAATGCTTCCTAAGATCCAGTTGACTTCACACTCCAGGATGTCTGGCTCTAAGTGAGTGACTACCCCATCATGATTATCCAGGTCATTAAGCCCTTTTTAGTATAGTTCTATGTATTCTTGCCATCTCTTCTTAATGTCTTCTGCTTCTGTTAGGTTCTTGCCATTTCTGTCCTTTATTGTGCCCATCTTTGCATGAAATGTTCCACTGGTATCTCCTATTTTCTTGAAGAGATCTCTAGACTTTCCCATTCTATTGTTTTTCTCTATTTCTTTGCATCATTCACTTGTCTTTCTTATCTTTCCTTGGTTTCTCTGGAACTCTGCATTCAGTTGGGTATATCTTTTCCTTTCTCCTTTGCCTTTTGCTCCTCTTCTTTTCTCAGCTATTTGTAAGGCCTCCTAAGAAAACCACTTGCCTTCTTGCATTTCTTTTTCTTTGGGATGGTTTTGGTCACTGCCTCCTGAACAATGTCACAAAACTCCATCCATAGTTCTTCAGGCACTCTACCAGATCTAATCCCTTGAATCTATTTGTCACCTCCACTGCATAATCATAAAGGATTTGATTTAGGTCATACATGAATGGGCTAATGGTTTTCATTACTTTCTTCAATTTAAGCCTGAATTTTGCATTAAGGAGTTCATGATCTGAGCCACAGTCAGCTCCTGGTCTTGTTTTTGCTGACTGTATATAGCTTCTCCATCTTCAGCTGCAAAGAATGTAATCAATCTGATTTTGGTAAAGACCATCTGATGATATCCATGTGTAGAGTCATCTCTTGTGTTGTTGGAAGAGAGTGTTTTTGCTATGACCAGTGTGTTCTCTTGGCAATATTCTGTTAGCCTTTGCCCTGCTTCATTTTGTATTCCAAGGCCAAAGTTGCCTGTTATTCCATGTATCTCTTGACTTCCTACTTTTGCATTCCAATCCCCTATGATGAAAAGGACATCTTTTTTGTGTGTTAGTTCTATAAGGTCTTGTAGGTCTGATTCATAGAACCATTCAGCTTCAGCTTCTTTGGCATTAGTGGTTGGGGCATAGACTTGAATTACTGTGATGCTGAATGGTTTGTCTTGGAAAAGAACCAAGATCATTCTATCATTTTTGAGATTGCACCCAAGTACTGCATTTTGGACTCTTGTTGACTATGAGGGCTACTTCTTTTCTTCTAAGGGATTCTTGCCCCAGCAGTAGATAAAATGGTCATCTGAATTAAATCTGCCCATTTCCATCCATTTTAGTTCACTGATTCCTAAGATGTCGATGTTCACTCTTGCCATCTCCTTCTTGACCATGTGCAATTTACCTTGATTCGTGGACCTCACATTCCAGGTTCCTATGCAATATTGTTCTTTACTGCATCAGACTTTATTTTCACCACCAGACATATCCGCAACTGAGCATCATTTCTACTTTGGCTCCGCCTCTTCTTTCTGGAGCTATTTCTCCACTCTTCCTCAGTAGCATATTGGTTACCCACCACCCGGGGCAGGAGGGCCTCATCTTCTGGTGTCATATCTTTTTGCCTTTGCATACTGTTGATGAGGTTCTCGAGGCAAGAATATTGGAGTGATTTGCCATTCTAATATTAATATTGCTGCTAAGCTGCTGCTAAGTTGCTTCAGTCATGTCCGACTCTGTGCAACCCCATAGATGGCAGCCCACCAGGCTCCCCTGTCCCTGGGATTCTCAAGGCAGGAACACTGGAGTGGGTTGCCATTTCCTTCTCCAATGCATGAAAGTGAAAAGTGAAAGTGAAGTCGCTCAGTCGTGTCTGACTCTTTGCGACCCCATGGACTGTAGCCTACCAGGCTCCTCCGTCCATGGGATTTTCCAGGCAAGAGTACTGGAGTGGGGTGCCATTGCCTTCTCCAATATTAATATTAGAAGATAGTAAATGCTATGGTTGGGGGTGAGGTCATGAAAAGGGGGTCTAGATTGAAGGGTAGGTCCCCCCAATGTGGGACTTCCCTTGTAGCTCACTTGATAAAGAATCTGCATGCAATGCAGGAGACCCAGGTTTGATCCCTGGGTTGGGAAGATGCCCTGGAGAAGGAAATGGCACCCCACTCCAGTATTCTTGCCTAGAGAATCCTATGGACAGAGGAGCCTGGTGGCTACAGTCCATGGGGTTGCAGTAGCTGGACACGACTGAGTGACTAAACCACCACCACCACCACCACCCATTTTTAGCTGCTCTTCATCTGTAAAATTGAGACGTCCATACCTATTCCTCAAGATAATTGTAAAGATTAAATAAAATAACATGCTTAATCCCAACTGGAAGCCACTAGCCACATGTGACTATTTAAACTTCAATGAATTAAAATTAAATAAAATTGATGGGACTTTCCTAGTGGTCCTGTGGTTAAGACTTCACCTCCCAGTGCAGGGGATGGGGGGTTCGATCCCTGGTCAGGGAGCTAAGATCCTACATGCCTCATGGGTAAAAAAACAAAACATAAAACCAAAGCAATATTGTAACACATTCAATAAAGACTTTAAAAAAATGGACCATAAAAAAATCTTTTAAAAAATTAGGAAAAAAAAGGTCTTTAGGTTTTTTTAAAAAATAAATAAATAAAATTAAATAAAATTTAATTCCTCAGTCACATTTAGCCACATTTAAAGTGGTTAACAATCTCATATAGCCTGGTGACTACCATATTGAACAGAACAAAGAGCGTTTCCTAACAAATGCTGGAGAGGGTTAGAGAAAAGGGTGTTGGTGGGAATGTAAATTGCTGTAACCACTATGGAAAACAGTATGGAGATTCCTTTAAAAACTAAAAATAGAGTTACCATTTGATCCAGCAATCCCACTCCTGGCCATAAATCCAGACTAAACAAAATTTGACAAGATACACGCACCCCTAGATTCATAGCGGCACCATTTACAATAGCCAACACATGGGGAAAAGCCTAAATATCCATCAGCAGATGAATGGGTAAAGATGATGTGATACATGTATACAATGGAATACTACTCACCCATAAGAAAAAAAAAATGCCATTTGCAGCAACATGGATGGACCTAGAGATTATCATACTAAATGAGGTATAAGTCATAAAGAGAAAGACAAATATCATATGATGTCACTTATATGGGGAATCTAAAATATTATACAAATGAGGTATCTACAAAATGGATTCATAGACACTGAGAGCAGATTTGGTTGCCAACGGGGAAAGGGTTAGGGGCTGGCACCGGAGCTCGGGATTAGCAGGTGCAAACTATTATACATTGAATAGATAACCACCAAGGTCCTACCATATAGCACACGGAACTCTATTCAATATCCTGTGATAAACCATAACTGAGCAATCACTTTGCTATACAGAGAAATTAACACGTAAGTATAAATCAACTATGCTTGAAATAAATTTTAAGAAAAAGAAATAGAGCATTTCCATCATTGCAGAAAGTTCTATCTGAAAGCACTGGTCCAAAGTTCTCAACTCAGGGCCTGTCCCAAGTTGTGTGCACTAACTGGAAGATTCATCCCTCTTGAGAGACTCAGGCAATGAAACTGACTATTCTCCCAATAGCCTGCCAAAGACCGTCCATTTGATGTTCTCCAGGATTGAGTCTGAAAACTGAGATGGGGAAGAGCCAGGGATTGGTCAGACAGAAAGAGAGGAGGAAGTTCCAATCTACAGTTTAGGGAGTTTGTGTTAATTGCCCAGAGGGTGGAGGTAACGGGAATACGTGTCTGAGGCAGGAAAGAAAAGGAGGCAAGGAAGAGGGAGGAGAAAGAGAAATCCAGGCACCAAGAGCTGGCCCCAGTGAGTCTTTTTTTTTTTGGATGAGCCTTCACTGCCAGCCCCTGAGAGAATGGATGACACTTTTGAAATCCCTGATCTCAACACCTGAATCATTGAGTTCATTCACTCATGCAACATTTGTTTACTGAGTGCTATGTACCTGGTCCTAGGTGCTGGGAGTGCTACTATAAATAAGGCCCCCACCCACTGGGACCTTGTGCATGGTGTGGAGTGGGGAAACTAGACAATGAACATAATAAATGTGGAACATATGTGGTACTTTAGGTGGCAATGCATCCTCAAGGAAAAGCAAAGCAAAGAAGGAAGAAAGGGAAAGGAAGTGTGATTCTGGATGTGCGGAGCTAGGAAAACTTTCTTAGAGAGGGTGATGTTTTATTTTGGTTGCCTAGGTGGGAAATAGGGAGTGACTGCTAATGGGTATAGGTTTCTTTAGGGAGTGGTGAAAATGTTCAAAATTGATTGTGGTCATGGTCACATAGCTCTGTTAATATACTAAAAAACTATTGACTTGCATACTTTTAAGTAAGTGAATCATACCTTCATAAAGCTGTTATTTTGTTTGTTCAGGATCTTAATTCTCAGACCAGACCAGCAGTGGAACTGGGGCACCCTCCAGTGAAAGCATGGAGTCCTAACCACAGGACCAACAGATTCCCTAAAGCTTCTTTTTTTGTTGTTGTTATTCTTTGAAACTATTGTAATATTGTACACAACTGTATTTCAATTAAAAAAAAATCACTCTGGCTGCTACACCAAAAATAGACTGAAGGAGACCAAGGACAGAAGCTGTACACATCCAGGAGAGAGGGGATGGCAGCTTGGCCCAGGCTGGTAGCAGAGGGGAGATGAGAGGCGCTCAGATTCTGGATTTATTTTGAAGTCAGAGCAGACAGATTTGCTGTTGAATCAGATGGGGGTGTAAAAGGGTGTTGTCAAGGATGACTCCAGAGTTTGGGGTTTAGGAAACCAGAACAGGTGAGGAACTAGAGTCCGGGAAGGGAGAGGGGCTAGACCAAAGGCAGTACCAGGACTCTGAAAGGAGGCAATATTATGATCAGGTTCTAAGAACCTGGCCTTTTAATTTGGACAGTATCCCTACCGTGTTGCAGAGCCTCTCGCAGCATCAGTTTTCTCAGCCTGTCTTCAGGGAGCTGCAAAGATGGATTGGGACCTGACTCATTTAAGGTACTGAGAGAGCATTTGTTCCTTCTCTTTCCCTTTCCTTCTTCACCTGATACAGCGCTGAGCCAGGAGCACAGGAGAGAATGAGGAGGGGGAGCACTGCAGACCTCAGGGCCCCTGAAACTAAACTGAGGACAGTGTGTGTCCTGCGCTTCCACCTTCTCTGGGGGCAGGAGGGCTGATGCTGACACATTTGGGATTGGCAGAGGATGCTCTCTGAGCCAGTTCTTCCCAAGCCAGTGGGAGATCCTCGGAAGCCTTTAATTACTGCCTCAGAGTGGATGCTAGGTTAATGTGATGATTCGAAAGGTGTATTTTTCAATTACATTTAACGAAAAGATTTATAGTCAAGTAAAATATAATTAGGAGGCTGCCAGCAGACAGGTCCCCTGAGAGAAAGAAAGAGAAATGAGACAGACCCCTAATGGAGCAGGCCCCTAATAGGGCAGGCTGGAGCTCAGGCTATAGGACCTGCTTACCCTCCCTGCCCACTTTGAAGATGTCAAAGCCCTCATCAGTTCAACCATTCAAACTCATTGGCTAAGTACCTATTCCATGCGCTGCCCAGAGTTTCCCATGGGATCAGAACAGATACTTCAGTCCAGCCTGCCCTCAGAGAGTTTACAGGCCAACAGGAGAGACAGGCAGAAACCAAGTCAAGAGTTAAGTGCTGCAAAGGAAATAACAGGATGCTGAACTAGAGAACAACCAGGGCACCATTTTGGATAAAGTCATCCAAACAGGTTTTTCTTGGGAGTGAGGGGACAGATTGAGGCTTGAAGGGTGAAAAGGAGCCGGTCCAAAAAAGAGTGGAAAGGAGGCAAGGAGATGGATGAGGCCAAGAAAGCAGCCCAGTCCCTAGGGTGGGAAAGTGACCTTTCCAGTGCTTGCAGAGTGAAAAGAAAGGCCAATGAGGCTGGAGCATGAAGAGGGAGAGGCAGAAAACAACACTGGGGAGGGGAGCAGGGACCAGACCCAGCATGTAAGGAGTCTGGATTTTATTCTATGTGCTAAGAAAGTTGGTGGTGGTGATTTACTCGTGTCTGACTCTTGTGACCCCATGGACTATATAGCCTACCAGGCTCCTCTGCCCATGGGATTCTCCAGGCAGGAATACTGGGGTGGGGTACCATTTCCTTCTCCAGGGAATCTTCCCAACCCGGGGATCAAACCTAGATCTCCTGCATTGCAGGCAGATTCTTTACCCTCTGAGCTATGAAGCTACTGCAGAATTTAAGACAAGGAGGAGAAGGCCCAGCTTATGTTTTTAAAAGATTACCCGAGCTGCTCTGGGAGATTGGAGTGCAGTGGGGCAGGGTGGGAGACAAGAGTAGAGACTCAGATGAGAAGTGATGTGACCTGGCTTAGCGGGGAAGCACTGAAGAAGAAGACAAGAATCTGGACTCTGGGTCCATCAGTGGTTCTTGGTGAGAGTCTATATGGAGATTGAGAGGTAGGGAGAACTTGAGGATTCCTTCAGGATTCTGGCTTGAGCAACTAACTGGGTGGGGCCGTCAATTGACGGTGAAGCTAAGAGAAGAAACAAGAGGGAAGGCTCATGGACAATGGATTCAGACTTGGAACGGAGACCCTCTGGAGGCTTCTGAAAATCTATGAAGAGCAGAGATCTGGATGCCCCACAACAAAGGCATTCCCTCTCACTACCCTGCTCCTTTGCTTCCTAGCTTGTCCTTCAACCTCTCTGCAGGTCTAACTTCCATTCCTCCGGCTGTGCTTTGGGAGTCCATGCCTCTCAAGTTTGGAGAGAGAATACTGTCATTCTCAATTCCCTTTAACTACCTAAATTCCTCAAATTCTGCCACTAAATCCATACTATATTTGTATTCATTGAACACCCACTAAGGGTCAGACACTGTGCTGGAAGCTTTAGCTACATTATTTCAACCAATCTGGCTTAACCATAGTATTAATATAATAATACTGACAGTGACCACTTAGTGGCAGCTCTCTTGAGCTAAGCCTTTTACATAAACTGTCATATTTAAATCTCACTAAGAAATAACCTGCCCAGGGTCACACAGCCAGTTAGTATTGAAATCAAGATGAGTCATCAAGGACTGTCTCCAATGCACCAGCCTCTCAGAGGGGGATGAGGACTGAATGACTGATGGGAAGGAGTTGCCATTTGGATGTCTTTCGCCTCCCTTTCACTCATTCTGTCCCAGCTGAAGCACAGAAGCAGCATTATCCTCCCAGACTTACCTGGGTGCAGAGGGCAGGTGCCCTTGACGACAACTCCAGGGCACCATTTATTGGGGAAGGAGCAGTTGCTATAGGAGCTCCCAGACACTAAAAGTGACTGCCTGGTGTCGCTGGAAGGAAGTGTCCACCTACATGATTAGGGGTCCCGTTCTTGACACAAAGGGGTGGTTCTTGCCTCCCCCTGCCGAGAATGGCTAAGGAGTTTGTGTCTGTGTGTGTGCCTTTGTACAGAACCTGGTACTAAAAGGGCCAGGGGATATGCACACGTGTGCAAGCAAGAAAAGCTCTGCCTCCTGTGTGTTTGCTTCAGAATATGTGTGTGAGACGGTTATCTGGCTCTTCAGGCACTCAAAGGCAAATAATTTGTACATTTCTTCATTCTTGTAACTGTGAGTGGAGCTCATGCAGGATGGAAAGGGCCTGGCCCCAGAGTTGAGTTCTGAGCTCAGTTCCCCATCTCTTCTTGCTTGTCTCCAGCTCCCTGCTTCCCCCTCCACCTCCCCCCATTGCCGGGCAGAATGCCCTCAGCCTGTGCCGGCTGGCATACATGCCACATGGTGCCTGGCGCACGTCTGGGCAAGGATGACGCCCCCAGGCCCGGCTGGGATACCAAGCCACCCGCTGCCTCCCCCACCTCCAGAACGGAGCGTCCCCATCCCGTCCCCTTTCTCAGCCAGGGACACAGGGAGCAGGCGGGGACACAGCACAGACAGATACAAACACACAGATGCACCCGGAGACGCCCACAAGCGTGTGCCCCAGAGAGGCACAGACACAGGCATTCACACAGGCTTGGGTACACTCACACTCACACACACACACACACACACACACACACGCACGCACGCGTGCGCACTCCGAAAGAAACTCGTGGGCAGTCGCCACTTGCACAGATCCCAGCAGGCAGAAGTAGACCCGCTGGGCTCTTGCCCGGGTCAGGCAAACCCACCCTAGGCCTCTGTCCATGGTGCTGAAACCAGACTGACCTCCTTACAGAAAGAAGAGATGGAAATGGACCAGAAGAAAGAATGGAGGAGAGAGAAAGGAAGGGAGAGAGAAATCCATAGATAAGGAGAAAGGGAGAAAGAGAAAGGGATAGAGGTAGTTTAGAAGATACCAGGGGAATCAAAGTATTGTGAACGCTGGGATTAGGAGAGGGAGATGATAAACATAAGGTGATCTCAGCCTCCCCATTCCTGCCCAAGTGCAGTATCAGGCTCAAGCATTTATCTATCTTTGCCTTTCAGGGCCAAGAATGAGAAGAGTTTGGTAGAGGTGCAATGGCATGTGAGGGATCCAGGATGTGTGGTTTCTGCTGACCTCAACTTGTCCTTTTCAGGGTGCCTTCTTGCCCTGGAGGATCATAAAATAGTAGAGGAAGGAGAAAGACACCAGGGAAACCCAATAATGACCCGCATATAGCTCCCTACATAATTCCTTATCCCAATTTCTGTTGGGCAAGTGGACAACAATGTTGATCTGGATTTGTTCTGGGGATTGCAGGGATTTAGTGACTGCTTAATGCTTATCCACAAGATTGGCTTATGGGTTCCTATCTCCCTCTCCAGAGATAAAAACTTCCCTCTAGTGGGACTGTCTAGTAAGAATGGATCTCCCACCAGCAACATCTTAGTCATGAAATTTATGACACATGAATAATGTCGATGTTCCCGATTGGAAGGGAAGGATTTCAAGGGCCAAAATGTTTACCATATAATCTAGGCAAGAGAGAATGAAGGAGAAGATGAGAGAGAGAAAACAGAGGGGAAGAGAAAGAATTGTGAATATGGACAGAAGGATGAAGGAAGGAAGGAAAAAGGATAGAGATTGGAGAAAGAGGAAGGGGGAGAGTGGAGATGCTGATGGCAGAAATGAAAGAGGGAATGAATGACCCAGACAGACTCCAGTGTGCAGGGAAAGGTCAGGGGAAGTGTGTCAGGTGGAGCAAATTGCTTCCCTCAAGCTTCCCAGGAGCCCAGATTAGACTGGAAGTCCAGCCTGGTCCTGCAGCTGTTCACAATGGCGTCCTTCACCCAGGGCTTCAAGCAGAAATACCCCATGGACCAGGACTATGGTTGTGAGGAGCAGCTGCCCTAGCAAAGAGGGTGGGTGGAGTCAGAGACAATCAAATCTGCCTCTGTGGTTTCCCCGTGGGTGGGATGGGAAGAGCGGGTGCCTCCCTGGGAGTATTTCCACCTATTTGCACTAGTGGCAGGAAGAGAAAGCCACATGTGTGGATATTCACTGGAGAGTGGATACTTAACTGAGGGTGAGGAGCAAACAGAAGAAGAAGACAGGCAGAAGGAGAGGAGTAAGTGGGAAAGAAAGGATACTGTATTCCTAAAATTTTTGGATTCCTTAATTATTGTTTCTTTTTTCCTATCAAAGTAAAAGAAGCAGAGGCTAGGACAAAATCTGGGCCTATGTGCCCCAGTGTCCTTTTTGTAGTATGAGTATAACAAGAGTCCCAACCTCATAGGGTGATTGAGATGATCATCAGCTCATGTATAATGCTTGTCAGTTACTGATACATAATAGACTCCAAATATATGTTAGTTTCCGTGTTGTTGTTGTATGTTGGTTTCATACTAGGATCAGTTGAGAAATCTTTCATATTTGACTAGAACTTCTTGCTACAGTCTCAGGTCCAAACTTTAGGCATTGTGGAAGACTGTGATATTTCCAGCTATTCAACTTTACTCCTGAAGAGAAGGAGCCAGGATTTTTTTCTGGGGTACAGGGGAGAACCTCATGGTCTTGGGAACAGGGTGCTCATTGGTGGCCATTGAGGATGTTTTCCTGGATCCCTGAAAAATCTGGACCCGGGACCTACATCAGTGCTTCTCTGCCCAGGTTGGAGTCTCAGCACTGCACCCACCTCAGCGCTGGTGCCCCAGCCTTGCTTAAGCCTGTTTGAATGTGGACATGTGGAGCATTTCCTCCAGACTGCTCTTCCAACCCTGATCCCTTTGCCTTTTTTCTACCTACCCTTCTGCTTCTTTCTTGTCTCCCTCTTTCTTCTCAGGAATCTAGTGGGGGGAAAAGGGATTCCCTCACTACCGAGAGGGGCAGGATTTCCCTACCCTTCACAGGCTAAATGGATGGTCTCATTCTGGAGGTCAAGGAAGCTTGTGGGGGCTGGCACAAGGAGGGGTGAGGGGTGGCAGACAGCCTCCATGTCCTCCCATTCCCCCCAGCTCCTGTCTCATCACTGTCACCATTCAATCATAGCAGATGGGCTGCAGCTGTGAGCGCCAGCCCGGCACACAGGCTGGTCCGTGCCACTTGGGAGAGAAGGAAGAGAAAGGGAGGGAGGGAGGGAAGGAGGAGGGATGAAGGGAGGAGGGAGAGAGGGAAGGGAAGAAGAGGAAGAGGAGGAGGAAAAGGAAGAGAGTGGAGGAGGAGAGAGATGACTTGAAAAGAGAAAAGGCTTGGTATCTTTCATGCTTTTCCCTTCTCAGCAGGAGAGCAGAGGCCAGGGCTGGGCTCACAAGCTGGGCAGTGCCAGGCGAGATGGGCATATGCCCTTGATTACTACCAGGACTGCAGGCCAAGCCTCCGCCGCCGCCACGGCCTCATAAATCAGTTTTTAAGTAGCAACCGCATGGACATTTCCCAGCTGAGAGGCCTGGCCTCTGTCGGCCCAGTGAGGGCAGCCCTGGAGGAGGGGCAGGTGCCAGGCCAAGGCAGGAAAAGAGAGAGGTGGTCCTCAAGATTTGATGGGAAATGGGGTTGGAGCTGACTCAGGGAAAATTTGGGCGCAGGTACTCCTGCCAATAAAGAGTAGGTAAGAAGATGACAAGTGCCTGTCATCAGTGAGTCTGGAACCCCCAAGCCCACCCAGCTTTGGGGCTCCTAGACCCTGTCCTGGCTTCCCCTGGGAAAGCTGCTTATGAGGAGGAGGATGGTGCTGCCCCGGAACCTCCTCCCTCCAGGTGCCCCTCCCCCTAAGAAGCTGTGTGAATGTCAGAGCAGCACGTGGGCCTGTGCACTTGAGTATCTGAATGTGCTCACAGCTTCCGGTGGGTAAGAAGGTATATCCCTAGTATCTAGCCAAGCCCCAGCACAGACCAAATATCTGTAAAACTGCTTGAATGCGTAAGTGAATGATTGAGTGTGAAGGGGGCCAGTTTTGTGTTTTTTCAGAAATGGGAGCATCCATATCCGAGAGTGTTTGTGGGGGGGGGCGGGGGGGGGTGGGTATCTGTGGGTGCTCTGGGGAGATCTATTCTGACAGACGCGCCTCCTTTTCAGGATCTCCCTCCTACTCAGCCCTCCCCTGGTCCCTGACTCTCCCCTTCTGGGGACCCCCCAGTAGGACAGCAGCTCCTGAATTCCACAGCCCCAGTCTGATCCCAAGCTTGGCGCCCCCTCCTCCCCGCTCTGCAGGCCAGCTTTGATAGCTGGGGGTAGGGGGCTTGGCTGAGGTTGGTGGGGAGTGAGGTGAGGACGGGAGTCCCGCCCTTGCCCCTGGAACCGCGGGCAGAGCGGCGGGGTGGGGGCGCCCAGCCTTCTTGCGCCCGGTGTCTCCTCCGTGGGTGAACAGATGTCTCGGAATTTTCGATGTGCTCTCCGCCTCTCCTCGCAATACCCCCCCTCCCCAAGCTGGCACCGGCTGTGGCGCCCTCCCTTCCCCCACCTCCGACAGCAGAACCGGCTGATGGATCAGGGAGCGCGGCCGGAGGCCTGGGCCCGGGGGCGGCGGAGGCCCGCAGGGTCGCAGCCGCGGGCTGGGCGGAGTCTCGGAGGCTCCCGGCTCCGAGGGAACCTGGTTGGCGCTGCCGGCCTCTCCGTTCCTTCCCTCCTGCCGCATCTCCTCAGCCCTGTCTCTCCGCGGTCCTCCGTCCTCGATCTGCGGTCTCTCTACCCCACCCCACCGCCCAGCCGCGTCTATGCAAACCCCCTCCACACACAACCTCACACTTCGCGACGGAAACTCCTCCTGGCAACTTCGGCGGAATTCTTCCCTCCAGAGACCCCTTTCTCTGCATTCCGTGAGCCACCCCATCCCCAGCTGGCCGCCTGCCTGCCCTCAGTGGAAACCCGAAGTTTATCCGGAGAACGTGGAGGAAGAGCAGGAGGGGAGCGGGGTTCGAGGTTAGGGAGGCCGAGGAGGCCGGCCGGCCAGGGCTGAGAGACACCCAAATTTTCTAATCACTGCTAATTAATGAGCAATCCAATTCCGTGGACCCTCAATTCAGGGAAGGGGGCGGGGCCCGCTGAGGGCAGGAGGGGGCCTTGGCAGGGCTTGGCAGCCGGGTGGTGCCAGGCGCCCTCCCCCACCCCACCCCTACCCGCCAGCATTCCGAGGTAACAGGCATTTGTTACCCAGCTCGTGCCAGGAGCGATTGGCAGGTTCGAGTAGGCACAGTCATTCTGCACACAGATGTCCCTGCGCTCACTCTTCTGATATGAATTCTGTCAGCTCCAAATCTGAGGGAGATGAGCAGACAGCCACACAGACAGTTACAGACGGACACAGACACAGACAGCACAATTGTCTGGAGGACACAGAACTCCACGGGTATTTATTTTTCTTCCCTGAAAAAAAAATTGAATGAAAGAGAAATAAGAAAGACTCCCACTAATTTGGGGGGACCTGTCTGAACTCCGGGGAGTGGTCCTCATTCCTCCCATCCTCCTCTGGTTTTCCTCCCCTCCTTACACTTTTCCGGTCTCCCCCAGAGCCCCCACAACAGCATATCCGAACTTCAGATCACTGCAGCTAGACTCAGTGCAACCAGAGCCAACCGAGTCTGGGAGGTCTGGGTCCTAACCCAGGACTCAGAATTTCTAAATCCCTGCAAGTTCTAGAATATCACCAAGGTGTAGGTTCCAGACTTCTAGAAATGCTGAAATTCAAAATTCCAGTGCTCCCACTCCAGGGCAATTTGTGTCCAGTGCCCAATCCCTGGATCACCTTCTCCATTAGAGAGGGGAGACCTGGGCTCTGTCTGGTGCCCTGGAATGGAGGACCCCACATGTCTGGTACTCACCAAAGCCCAACCTTGGCAACCAGCCCCAAATGCAGCCTGCCCTTTGAATGAGGAAGGTGGAAAGGTCAGATCAACTGACTCCTCCCCTTTCTGGCACTCTTTCCCAGCGACAGTTCCCATCCTGACCCTCCACATCGGACATGGCTAGCCCACCTCTGCCCGTCCTCCCTCCACCCTTACCCCGGCGGCTGTGGGAGCAAGCTGGTTGGTCACTGGGCATCTGTGAGCAGGATGGGCATGAAGAGCCGCTGGGGTTTGGTTCTCCCGGGGCAGCTCATGCTGGTGGAAGAAGAGAAGGGAGGCAAAGGGGGCAAAGAAACTCCACGATGTTGGAGGAGAGGGCACAGGTTTGGGTTGTGGTTTGTTGGGTTGTGTTTTTTAATGTTTCTTTCTTTTTTAAAGAAAAAGCCCCCATCCTGTGTCATCATTTTTATGGGATCTGCAATTCTGGCAAAAATCTGTCTTTAATTTAGCTGTCCATATAAAAATCCTCACTGTATAATAATGAACAGATGCCATGGAATTTAAGCTGGAGCCTCGACTCCTCCCCGCTTTCCCCCCCGCGCCTGGCACCGGGCACCGGGCACCGGCTGAGTGACACAGACTGGCACCAACACTCGGGCGAAGGGTGGGCAGGGGGCGACCTGGGCTCGTCGCCAGGGCGCTGGGGTAGTAAAGAGGTGTCCAGGCGCCGGGCTTGGCCAGTCGGGAATTTTTCTCGTGGAAGCATCAAGGGAGAAGTGTCTGAGGAATTTTTCTGTCTTTTTTTATAAAATGATCAGTAGTTAAGGATTTTGTTTGGTTTTGCTTAGGGGCTGTGTGGTTCTCAGATTTTTTAAAAAAGCACATCCCTCCCCCGAGTATAAATCCAAATGTTTCCGATGTTTTAATTGTTTTTAACCCACCCCCGCGCCGCGCCCCGGCCTCTGCCTTAGAGCCCAGCCGAGCTCTAGTTCGCTGCAAGCGGGATCCGTTCCGCACCGGGCCGGCCGGTGGTATCCTGGGCGCCAGCGCCTCCGGGGACTCCCGGGCAACTCCCGCGAGGCCGGAGTGCCCTGTTGCCCTCCAGGAGTGAGGCCAGATGTGGCATCTGATTAGGAAGCAGGAGAGATGAAGGAAAAGAGAAATCCGCACTTGCCCCTCACGATTCGCTCGCTTTTCCCAAGGGGAAAGAAAAAAACTCTGTGAGTCCAGTGTCCCCTGCTGCCGCGGCCTGCGGTCGAGAAAGCAGGTATCGACTCGGGATTGAGGGGTTGGTTCTGAGCCCCCACCACCCCCACCTCTCGCCTTTAATGCGACTCTGGCGAGAACAGATGTCCCAAGCCGGGCGGACTGCCCAGACCCCGCCCAGCTGTGCCCTTGGCGAAGACTTGGCTGAGGGTAGGAACTGGCACGCGGGTCCCCAAAGGGGCTCGGGGGCTCTCTCGGCCCTGGCGGGACCTGACCTCTCAGCCTTGGCCTCCTGGCTAGCTGCAGCCTCGGGCGGGAAGCGGAAGCGCCCCAGAAAGACCCGTTCCTAATTCAATTAATTTCGAAAAGAGGAGTGGGACGCAGACAGAGGTGGAGAGAAGCCCAGAAAGGTTCGAATAACGGAACAACAGGCATACACTCGGCCGTGGAACCCTGAAGCCTTAGTCAACCCTGGGAGACTGTGCCGGGTTCCAGCGCTCGAGCGGGCAGGAGAGCTGGCGGCGCCAGAGCCACACCCAGGTGCGCATCTGGGCAGCGTCTCCACCCAACGCAGTGTCCCAGCTCCCTTGGCACAGCCAACATCTCTGGGGTTCCCTGGCTCTCTCCCCCTCTGAGCACCCCAGCTTCCTGTCCCTGCACTAAGGGGCTGAATTTCCCATCCCCTGGCATCTGCCCACAGGAAACAGTTGCCTTCCTGCTTGTGAGCCCAGACTTGGTTAGGGCCTTCTCAGGCTGGCACTCCGGAGCAGGTGAGGAGCTCCTACCCTAGTGCTGTAGGGTGGAGAAAACTTCAGAGAGCAAAATGACCCTCCCAAGGTGTCTGCACCTTTTCTTACTGTTTCTCAAACAGGAAAAATCGGTCCAGAATTTTAAATGAATGTGGAATAGAAAGGCAGAAGCCACTTTAGGATCTGGAAAAGCAGCAGTGTTTTAGGTTTTTTTTCACACCCCAGGTTGTCACGGGCCTGTGTGGCCAGTGCCTGGGCACCCAGTACTAAAGAAACAAAAGTGACCGTGTCTTGGGCTGTGAGCTGAGAAGTCTGCTGTGATGGCTGAGCCCATTTGCCCCCTCCCACATCTCAGCAAAAGAAAAAGCTTTCTCCTTTGAGCACATAGGGGCAGGAAGACTGGGCTGACCCCTGTTGTCACGGGTGAATCGGAGAGTGGGGGTCAAGACCAAGGCTGGTCTGGCCCGGCCTCCATTGTCTCTTTCTTCCCACCTTCCTTGGGAATTAAACTGTGGAATCTAGAACTATCCCTCAGTCCCAATGTTCCCTCGAATCAACAGATTTCTCCAAGGAGCAGGTAACTTCAGGTTAAAGATTCTGGGGAAGAGGAGGAAGCAAAGTTGCCCAAGAGGGAATGAAATCTCTGACTTCTGTGGGAGATCCTTGCATCCCCCAGCTTGTGGACTTCCCATGAAAGGGAAGAAGAGAAAAGTAAACACAAGCCAATGGAATCCAGGGAGAGTCAGGACTTCCCTGTCTCTGACGCCAGTGGGGCTCAGTTTCCCTGGACTGTACTCAGTGATTTCTTGAGCTGTCCCTTTGGGTGATAAAACCAGAGCTAGGGGTTCACTAGGAGTTCACTGGGTGGGGGGTCAGTGTTCAGATCCTGGGTGAAATAGGGTTAAACAGAGAGGAGACAATCAGCAGTGCTTTCCTCTCTTTTTCCCCTGATATACAAATGACCTGGACACAGAGACACTTCTATTTCCCGGTAGCTTCCAAACTCTGAACTTTGAACGGGGGTGAGAAAACCAAGGGGAGGACACCCTCCAGATTGATCTCAGCTCCAGCTTCCGGGTTGGCTGCCCAGGAGCTGAGCTGAGCCGACTAGTTCCTGCTTGGAGATTCCTTTGCTCAGGTTAAGGCGCGAGGAGGGTGTCCTCTTGGCAACTTTTCCCCTTGCCCTCTCCCTCCCACCGCTCCAGCCCCTTTCACCCCCCTGCCCCAGCACACACATCTCCTTCTGTTCCTGGAGCTTCACTGTCTGTGCGTGCACAAGCGGGAGAGGAAAAGACCTACGAGGGGGAGTTTGGGGCCGCGTGTCGGCGTGCATCTTCTTCTCCTGCTCACCTCGCCATCTCACCAGGGAAGTTGAGTGTTGGGGAGGGGGGCGATGGGAGGACAAATCGCAGCTAGAGAGCAGAGTGTGGGGGAAGGGTCAGTAATTGGGAAAGGGGCAGCTTGTGTGGACGCTGGATTTGCAGAAAGCGGAGGCACTAGGGATCTCCTCCCCAAAATTGACCCCTCCCCAAAAGTGACCACAGACACAGTGGCCCTAGAGTCATCAGCATCCTTGGAAGTGGGCTGGAATCCAGCTTCAAAAACAGAATCAAGCTGCTTGGAGGAGCCAGAAGAGCGAAGCACTCTGGAGCCTGTGGTCTGCCCAGGGGAGCCAAGTAGAGGGATCTTTTGCCTCTTGTCCCAAGCCACTTGAATCCTGCCTGGACTGGGACTTCAGAGCAGGCTCTGGAAAACCAGCTTTGGGAGAGAAACAAATTAACCTTGTTCTTAGAGCAGGATAAGACTCAGGCCTCGGGATGTGTACTGAGTTCCTTTTCTCTCCCATTTCCTGCCAGGCCAAGCCCCATGCCATGAACAGATCTGACTCCTTCAGATTCGAGTCTGAGATGATCACTTTGGTCCATACTCCATGTAAAAAATAAGGGAGGTTGAAAGTGAACCTATTTCTTTCTCTCCCAAAGTAGGGGTGATTTTGAGGTCTATAAGACACCCACCCTTAGACCACTGATAGGGGTGAATCCTCAGAAAGAAAGGCCCAGTTCTAAATCTCACGCTAGAGAAGTAATCCTATGAGAATTCCAGAGAAGGAGGTGAAATTTTAAAAGGATTCCAATGAAATTCTCCAAAAACTGTGGGAGAATTCTGGAAAGAATTCCAGCAGACCGGGTGTTGGGAAGGGGCCTCACGCTGTGCGGCGCTCCCCGGGGCCAGGGAAGCTCGGCCTCCCTCTGGGGCAGGACAGGCGAGAGGCTGGACGGGAGTCAGCACCCGGGAGTGGACAGCTCCCGGCCCGGTCCCAGCTCCACCTCCAGCCTTCTCGGGGTGGAGGAAGGAGGACAAGGTCTCTACTGGGTTGGTCTTTTAGGGGAGCCGCGGAGCTCAAGGTCAGAGAGTATAATCCGATGGACCCTTTCGCGCCTACTGAGTCCTTCAAGCGCCTTCCCTTTCCTCCTTTGTCAGGGTGCTTTTATTTTGGGGTCTTGGGGCCAACCTTTAAAAGCCTCAGTGTGCCTGACTTCAAGCCCCAAACTCAACACTACAACCTCCATTTCAGCTCTAAAACGAGAAGTGTTTTTGAAAAAATAACTTATATAAGCAGAGTCAGAAACAGTCCCGTTGTGGCACTCCTAAGTGTGTTCAGGCTTTGGGATGGCCGGTGTTTGGGACTTAGACCCCTCTCTAAATAGTCCAGTGAGCACTGGTGTCTGGATTGGAGTGGGGGATGCTGTTCTTTGCGGAGGAAGTCAGTTCAGAGCAGCCTCTGCTCCTAAGGCTCAGAGAAAGAGAACCCTGAGGTTACCTTGCCTGAGAAGAGGAAGTGGCTTGGGCCGTCTGCCTGAGGGCTTCCTTCTACCCGGAGCAGCACCAGGCAGGAAGGGGGTTGTCCCCCTGTGGATCAGAAGGCTTCTTGCTGTCTGGTCAGGGGAAGCTAGTGGCTATGTCAAGCTCCACTCTATCTACCTGGTGGGCTCCTAGACTCAGGCCCCCTCACAGAACTCTGGGGGTGTTCCATCAACTTCATCAACACCTCTACAAATTTCAATATTCTTGAGGCTGAAAATGGCTGATTCCCTGGAGTCCACTGAAGTTTTAAATTTAAGACTGGAAAGACTTCTTCCATTAATATTTCATCCTCATAACCTGATACTTTTTCTATTTAAAAGCATCCCTATCTGGCTCAAATGGTTGTCTCTTGATTTCTACACACTCGTGTTTTTGTTTTTGTTTTTTTTTTTTTTGCAACAGTGGGCAAAGGATTGTAAAATGACTGACTGCTCTCATCTTAGTTATTTTTCAGTGATGAAAAGATATTTTGTTTTCAAAAGAGGTGCGTGTGCATGTTGGGGAACTGAAGGAGTGTAATGAGATTAGCGCAATGCTTTGTGCTGGGGGCGTGTGTGAGTCTGTGTAAGGTCTGTGAGGGGCAGCAAGTGCAGCTGTTTCAGTGCCCAGTGGGTGGGTGTGAGGGGGTTTGTAGTGTGGGAATCCTACCCAGGAATTTCCAGGGTTCCTCTACCTGGCCACCACACAGTCATTGACTCTGTTTTTTTCATCACGCTGAATCCCAGCTCAATGCCCGGAATGAAACGAGGCCACCGTGAAAAACCGGTCCGGCTTTGCATCTCATTTACATAAATATTTATTAATCGTCATTAAACTGAACAGAAACACGCAATGCACTTCGGGTGTCCGACGGGAGTTTCATCTTCGCTACAGGAGGAAGGTAAAATTCCGTGTGAGTGTGTGGGTGTTTCGCCTGTGGGTTTGCATTTTTGCATCGTGTGTTTGGATGTCTGATCTCCTGCCTCCGGAGGGGAGAGGTTCTCCTTTTGCCCCTTTTATTTTGGGAAACCTCCAGAAGGAGTCCTCAGCCCTCTCCCTGCCCACCTGTCAGCCAGAGCCAAGAGGATGCCTAAGACAAAAACTCCCTCTCCAGCCACCGGAAATCGCCGGGCGCCTGAGGCCCAAAGAGGCACGGTCGGGCAGAGGCGGGGCTGCCTTCAGGTCTGGGTCTCCACCCTTGTCCCGGGAAGGGATGGAGTTGCTGAGCGGGGCTCGGGGGCGGCGAGCTCTCCTCCCTCTGCCCCCCGACGCCAGCTCTGGGCCTGCGTGTGCGTGCGGTGTGGTGTGCGTGTGTGTCTTTCATGCAAACCCTCCCTCCCCAAACCGACCCCCCAACAATTTGCCATTCCATACAAATTTGGAAACAGATTTTTAAAAAACAGCATGACGCACAACGGGGACGGGGCGGGGGAGGGCAGTGGCACTGGGGCCCCAAATCTCGGAGTCTCTGATTGTAAGAACCTGGGGAGGGGAGGGGGCAGCGCCGGCCCCCACTTCACCAAAGTGCACAGATCCGCGCTTGGGCGGCGCGGCCCGCGGGCCCGGAGGGGCATCCCGGGGCCGGGCCGGGCCGCTAGGCTCAGTCAGAACCTCCTTGCATAGATATTTGTGTCTTTTTATTATTGGTAGTAGTATTTTTTGCCTTTTATTGCTTCTAAAAGTTCTTACTGCGTTTTTTTCTAATCCGGACTCTGCGTTCGGCCTCCGTCGCCTCAGATTTTTTTTTTTTTTTGTATGTATGTTTGTTTAAAAAAGGAAAAAGGGGGGAATGGACTCTAGTTACAAATTATCTTGGCCTCTCTCTTTCCTCTCAATCCACGTTCCCTCCCGCCAAAATTAAAACCACAAAACGCTGAGACTAGGGGTTGGGGATGAGGGCTTCCAGGTCCAGGCTTGGAGCCCAGGCTTATGCCCTTTTCAAGAAAGAGGGGGCACCCGGCTCCTCAGCAGCTCGGTGACTGTTTCAATAATAATAATAATAGGAGGAAAACAGTATACCACAACTCAGCTGCCCCCCTTACCAAAGCCTTTGGGCCTGCAGGGGGAAAGGGGCAGAGGAGACAGTGCAGGAATTGGGAATGGGGGAGGGGTCTCCAGAGAGTGCCCGAAGAGGGTCCCTGTAGAAGTACTCCCTGGGAAAGAGGAGGAGAGAACCCCTTGGGGAGAGAGAAGCCGAGTCCCCTGGGGGAAGCGAGGCCCCTAGGACGGGCACCCACAGATAAGAGGACCGCGCTGCCCAGGAGAGCGGCAGAACCGACTGCCCGCTCCCCGCACCCCGCGCCGGGGTAGGTGGGGGTGCCCCTGCGCTGGGTGGGTGGAGAGGTTGGGAGCAGGGATGCGGGCAAAGGCAAAAAAAAAAAAAAAAAAAAAGGAAGGGGCAGGCGCGAGGTCTCAGTTATGGAAAAACGCATTGAGCTCCTCGTACATGGGGCCCCGGTCGTGGTGAAGGTGCATATCGTATGATAAGAGATTCTCCGAGTGGACGCCCCCGCGCACAGCCGACGAACCAAAGACCAGCCCGTGGCCCGTGGGCCGCGAGCCGGGCAGCGCCGAGTAGTGCATAGAGTAATGGTAGCTCTTCTCGTGGTCGGGCGACGAGTCCTGCTTGAGCGAGAAGTTGCCATTGAGGCAGAGCGGGGGGCTGAGCGGGCCCTCGTACTCGGAGCTGTTGTAGTCCGGGCTCGCGCCGCCGCCGCCCGCCGCCGCGTACAGCGTCTCATAGGCGGCGCAGTAGCCGTGGGTCCGCAGGGCGTGCGCCGCGCCGCTGCCCAGGCCGCCCGCCGCCTGGCACTGTGCGCCCGCCAGGCGCGAGCACGGGTACGGGTAGGGGTGCATGGCGAACGGACCGCCCGAGCCGTGGAAGCGGCCCGTGCCGTCGGCGCCCTGCTCGGTGAGGAAGTTGCGCGAGTTGAGCTGCAGGCAGCCGGCCACCAGGTTGGTGGTGGGCTGCGACAGGCCCTTGCACAGCGTCTGCACGTAGGACACCAGATCGGGCCGTTTGCCCGAGCGCAGGATCTCCGAGAGCGCCCAGATGTAGTTCTTGGCGAGGCGCAGCGTCTCGATCTTGGACAACTTCTGGGTCTTGGAGTAGCAGGGCACCACCTTCCGCAGGTTGTCCAGCGCCGCGTTCAGGTCGTGCATGCGGTTGCGCTCCCGCGCGTTCGCCTTCTGCCGCCGCAGCTTGGAGCGCTCCAGGCGCGCCTTGGTCATCTTGCGCTTCTTGGGCCCGCGCTTCTTGGGCCGCTCGCCCTCGGCCTCGTCCAGCCCTTCCTCTTCCTCCTCTTCCTCCTCCTCCTCGCCCCCCAGCTCGCCTTCCTCCTTGACCTCGGCCAGCGCGGCCTCCGGCACTTCGTCGGAACGGAGAGGGACGGGCTTGGCGGCCCGGGCGGGCCCCGGAGCCCCGGGCCCCGGCTGAGGCGGAGGTGGCGGTGGTGCGTCGCCCTTGTCGCTCCTCGGCTCGTCGTCGTCGCCGTCGCCCCAGCTGGCGAACTTGGGCACGTCCGAGAGGAGACCGGGCTCGCTGAACAGGCGGGTCAGCATGGTGCCTGAGGACGCCCGGCGGGCGGGAAGGGGAGACAGAGAACACAGAGTTAGGGGCGCGCTGGGTTCATGCCGCGCCCCCTCCATCCGCCTCCACCCCCGAGTCCAGTGCGGGTTCCTGCCCGGGGGGCCCTGGATGCCCACTTCCTCCGCCTGCCCCACCCCGAGCCTGCCCAGCCCTTCCCCGGCCCCGCGCCCGGGATCTCGGCCCAGGCCCTTTCCCCAGCGCTGGGCCCCGGCTCCACCCCTCGCCTGAACGAGGGGCCGCTCCCCGCGCCGGGTCATCTCCGGGTGTGGTTGGGGACGGAGCTGAGGCTTTAGGGAGCAGATCTCTTCGCCGGGGGAGGCGGCACGATCGCCCGGAAAGCCTGTTCTCTCCCGGCATTGGAGGAAGGCTGGGCGGCCGCCGGTGGGGACAGCTGCCCCGCTCGGCGGCTCCGGCGGCCCGGGCCCCTCCGCCCTGCTCCCTCACCCTCCCGTGGCTCTCACCCCCACGCTCCCTAATCCAATTTGCAACTTGGCCGTGCGCCGCCCTCGGCTCGGCCCCCACCCCCGCAGCCCCAATTCCAGAGGCGGGAGGATCGTTTCCTCTAGCCCGGCGTCCCCAGCTCCCAGAGCCGGCTCGGGGCGGCGAGGACTGAGAAACCCGGGCGTGGGGAGGAGACGGAGAGAAGCGAGCCCCGTCCGTCTCCCCTGCGGTCGGGGACCCCCTTCCCCCCTTTAAACTGCCTCCCTCCCACACGTCTCTTCAGATCTCGTTGTATTTCGGGATTGATAGGAAAAAAAAAATCCAAATTTGTTTGTTTGCTTCTCTCTTTCTCTTTTTCCGGTGGTAGGGAAAGGTCGAAGGTTCCTCCGGGACAACCATGGGGGGTTCCCATCTCAGGCTCTTCACGCCCCCCATGACCCTGCTTCCCCCTCCTCCCCAAGCCCAAGGCGGGCAGAGACGCCTCCCTCCGCAGCCCCCTGAGCTGCAGCCCCTTAAGCGAGAGGAAACCCGGGGCTCCTCCGATGCCCACCCCATGAGGGGGCATCATCCCAGGAAGGGGGGATTTGGGGACCGTCCTGTCGGCCGAAGAAGCTGCCCACCCCCCCAACCAGCGGGTCAGATCTAGCTCCCTTTCGGACAACTTACCTCGGAGAGGAGTCAAGGGGAGAGGGGAGGGGAGGGGGGGGAGGGGGGCAAGAGAGAGAGGGGGGAGAAGAGGAATCTTCTCGCTTATTTCATTGTTCCCCCATCTTCAGGGAGCGGGGGCAGCGGCTCCTCAAGGCGGCAGGCGCCGGCGTCTTCAGAGCGCCATGCGAACCGCGGAGCGAGTGTGGCATCTCTACCAGGCGGGGTACCAGCCTCTATGCCAGGCCATATGGGCTTGGCACGTCACGGGCAGCAGCTATCACATGAGAGACGGTGATTGGCATGCGTCTGCATTGGGGGAGAGCCGGCTCCCCCGGGACCCGCCGCCATCTGTCACTCTCTACTCCAAAAAAAAAAAAAAAAAATTAAATAAATAAAGGAAATAAATAAATATCTCTGCCGCCCTCCCGTCCCCGCCCAACGCAGGGAAAGCAGGGATTGAGAGGGAGGTAGGAGGAGTTGCCCCCCTAGGATATAGAGTCCCCCACATGGGAACAATGGGGTGGCAAGGTTGGAAATTGGGGGGTTTTGATGTTCCCAATTCTATGCTCCCTCCAGGGCCCTGCTCTGTCCATTTCTTTCCTTGCAGGCCCCCAAAGGTGGGTCAGGAACCAGAACCTAGGGTCTGGAGAGAGGACCTCTATGCTTGCCCCCACACCCCCCCAGGAGGATCCCCTTGACCACAAAGGGACAGCTGAGGCCTCTTCCCGGGGTGGGTGTGGGGGGCGTCCCTGGCCTAAGCCCCATAGGTAGATGTTGGCACCGTGCCATCCCTCATCCCTGTCTGCCCCTCCCCCACCCACCCTCATGCACACACAACATATGTGGCTGAACGAAATTCAAACCAAGGGAAAGACAGAGAAAAGGAAAGACTTGCCTGGATGTCTGTGCCTCTGCATGGGCGTGTGTGTGTGTGTGTGTGTCTGTGGGGACATGTGTGTGTATCTGTGGAGTCAGCCGATGGGAAAGATTTTCTTGGGTGTTTGGGAGCACATGTAGGTTGGGATCTGGATGGAAAGCAGCCTCTGGGATAAGACTATGTACCCACCGTCTGGGGGTGGGGGAGAGGGTTGGGTCTGGATTCCTAACCCAGAAACCTCTCCCTCCTCACCCCCCAATTCCCAGCCCCACCTACCCTCCCCCTGCGAGACAAGTAGCCTGTCCCACCAGTCTCTCTCTCTCCTGGCCTCTGACTTGGTTGTTTGAGGGAGGAGGGGGCTGGGCTGAGAATTGCCTCAAGTTCCTGGAGGAGATGCAAGCATTCCCCTCCCCCTTCAAAAAATCCTGAAAGTAGAGAAGTGAACTCCAGCAGTCCCCCAGTGACCAGGGGGAGGTAGGTCAGACAGGTGCCTTGGTGAGGAAAGTAGGAAATTGCTGTTTTATCTTAAAGTTCACCCTTCAACCCTCTCCCTGGGCCAGACACAGATGCATGGATTGAGGGAGGAAGCTTTTCTCACACACACACACACACGTACACACACACGTACACACACACATGCACACACACACCTGTTCCTCACTCTGTGTATAAAAAATGGATGCACACCCCTACTCAGATAGAGTCATGTGTGTAAGCAGGCAGTCACAATCAGGTGTTGAGAGACCCTCTCTACACCTTTATTCAGGCTTTCCTAGTGTGTTTCAGACCCACATTTCCTATCCCTCCCCATCCTCCAGCTTCCATATGCTAAGACAACTTCAATTATACTTGACCACACTCACTTTGATGGCAACCAAGCACTGGGTGGTGCAAAGGCAGGGGTCTTGTTCTCAGTCTGCACAGGAACACTTTTCTCCTTCTAGGACTTCAAGAAGGGGTCTTGGGCTGGGAAGACACTGATTCGGTGTCTGGTAGAATGAATTAGGTTCTAAACAGAGGCGTACGCGGTGGCTGAGGAGGCCTTGGGAGAAAGGGGCTGCCGCTGTGTGAGGCTCAGAGGCTTGACCAGGTACCAGAAGCACCTCAAAGCATCCTTCTGTGAAAGTGAAAGTGTTAGTCACTCAGTTGAGTCCGACTCTTTGGATTGCTGGACTGTAGCCTGCCGGGCTCCTCTGTCCATGGGATTTCCCAGGCAAGAATACTGGAGTGGGTTGCAATTCCCTCCTCCAGGCGATCTTCCTGACCCAGGGACTGAACTCAGATCTCCTGCATTGCAGGCGGATTCTTTACTGTCTGAGCCACCAGGGAATCCAAGTGTCCTTATACTGAGGCCCATACTGGGGGACTGACTTGCCCAGGACCATGCAGTGGAGCACAGAACTTGATCTAGAGCCCAGGGACTTGACTCCCAACCCAGTGCTCCTTCCATAGTCCCACAGTCTGCCTCAGGGAGCCCCAAGGATGAGAAGCCAATGTTAAGTCTTCCTCCGTTCATACATCCTGGTCCTGGGAAGGCACATGATCTGGGGGCACTCTGGACATGGCAGAGGGGGCCAAAGGATAGACCTCAGGTGGGGCAGAGATTTGGCAGTGCTGGCCAGGCCCCTGTCCACTTCTGGGCACAGCCTCAAAGGCTTTCCTGTCTCTTCACTGAGGCTGGGGGTCTTCAATCCAGACACATGGCCCTTCTTGAGTCCCCCAGTCATATGGTATTTTGATTCCATGCATATGCTTTGGGCTCTGATTCCTGGCCAGCCCTACTTACCATCCCTAAAGAATACTGAATGCCTTGAACAAGTTATGTAACAGCTCTCAGTCTTGATTTCCCCATCTGTAAAATGGGGACAATTATGCTACACTTCATAGGGCTGTTGTTAGCACGAAATGGGATAACGGGTGTATTGAGTTGAGCACGGGGCTAGCAATAGAGTGCACCTTCAGTAAATGCCAGCTCTCCTTTTCCTTCAAGCACTTTGTAAACGGTAATATGCTTTGCACTAATAATTTCTTGTACATACCCCCTGATACATACATATTCAGAATGCTTTGTCTACATGGGAACTGAGTTTTCGTTGAATTAATGGGTGAATGAATGGATGAGTGCGTGAATTAGTGCTTCCTTGGGGTTGAAAGATACCCCCTGCCCTCTCCTTTGGACACTGAGGCCTGGGTTAAGCCTCACAGGCCCCTACCAGTTCTGCTTTCTACTGCAGCGGAGCCCTTTGGAGGGCTTCCATCCCTCCCCTATCTCCTTTCAGGAATGGCCTCAGCCCACCCCAGGAGAATGAGGCCTGAGGGGTTGGGGGCCGTGCCTGGGGGTGGGAAACTTCATGCCTCTCAGTCTGTTTGCTGCCCCTGTCTTTTCTTCCTTCAGAAAAATGGAACAAGTTTTTCTCACTCGACACATTTCAACTTTTTTTTTAGAAGATACAATAAAAAACAGGGGAAAATTGGAACAGAGGGAGGTGTGGGATGGGCCCGCCTTAGACATGAGCTTGAAAGAGGTATAAAACACACGTGTCCACATACACAGGAACAAGCATGAACAGACAGGGACGCCCGTGCTCCTCTCTGTGCACCCAGAGACGCAGAGATGCGGTGATAGAGAGACAGAAAGAGCCAGAAATGGAAGGAAGGAGATGGAAGAAGAAGGACACCCAGAGATGCCATCTGTTCCTCCCCCTGGCATTGGGGGAAGGGAGTTGGTGAGGGGCCTGGTCCCCTCTGGGTCTCTGAGAGGGAAAGCGGAAGGGTAGGCATCTCAGGCAGGCCTGGAAGATTCCCATTTCTGCTACCCACCCCCATCCAGGGAGCCGGGAGCTGAGGGTCTGAGGTTCCCATGGAGACATAGCCCCATCCCAGGGGAGGCCACTGTCTGGGCACCTAAAATGGCTGCCTCAGAGGGGTGGCGGCCATTTTGTGCAGGCGTAGGTCCTGGGTTGAGGGTGGGTGGGGCCTTGGGGGTGTAGAGGGGAGAGAGCCGGAGGGGATAGGTCATTCCTGAGCAGTCTAGGGATTCTTGCTCAGAGGACTGGAGAATGTTTTATAAAGCTGCTCTCATTACGCCCCCTGCTACACCAAAAAAAAAAAAAAAAACACACATAAATCTGTAAACCTCCATTCCATTCAGACAGCCAGAAGGACACCTAGCCAGACACTTGCCACCAACATCACCATGCCCCAAATAAGACTGGTGGGGGCAAGTGTGCTGGGGAAGGGGACTTGATTTCCCACCGAAGGGCCAACCGTGGGGAGCAAGTGGGTTAGCGTCCAGGTGTCCATTCCCCTCGGCCATTTCACTCCATCTCCGGGGGCCTCCCAGGCGGAGGTGGTCTGGCAGGTGAAGAGTGAGGGCCGGAGCAGCACGAGGAGGGGCAGTCTGCTCTTCTCCCCCTGGCTCTGATTTGAGGTGAAGGGCAGGAATGCGGGGATCCTCGGAGGGCCCGTGCTCCTGGCACTGAGTGTGCTGTGGGGAAGGCGGCAGGGGAGGGGGCAGGCTGGCACTGCCCACGCGATGACTCTCCCCTTGGTCCTGAGGCCCGCAGAGCCTGCCGCCCCCTCCCAGCCCCCTGTCCACCTCCAGTCTGACAGGACGTGGGGGAGGGGAACCTGCCGCTTCTTCCTGGCTCTGGGGTGGGCACCTGCCCCCTCCCCCCACCCGCCGCAGTGTTCTGGGGAGCGGCGGGCACGCCAGATGGCGTGGCTGAGAATGCGGCGACGTTGCCGGGAGGTGAGGGCTGGCACGGGCGATATGCGGCTGCGTGCCTTGTGGTGCCACCGGGGAGGGGGCGGGGGAGGACCAGTGAGGTGGAGCCCCCATCCTCCGTGCTGACCTCCTGTGCTGACCTCCAGCTCACCACTAGGATTTTCTCTGACTTCCTTTGCCTGCACCCTGGGCTCCCGTGCTGGGCCCAGGCCCCACCCAAAGATAGGTGGGCACCTGCCTACAGCCCCAGCCCTGATCTGAAAGTCCTGAGTCAGACCCCTGCTGCACACCTCCCTAATCTGGGACAGAGGGCCGTGAGGAGACCCACTAGCCCTCCTGCAAAGCCAGCCCCTGCAGGATTGTTCCCTTGCTCCAAAAGTACAGTGACTTGTGCCCCATAACTTTTGCCTTCTGGCTTCTGGGCCCTGTTTTGTTTTGAAAAGAGCTCCTTCCCTAATGGGCTCTAGTCTCTGAGTCTCTTTTTTCTTCAAATTCATTCTCATTCCTCACCAAGAGCGGGCCTGCTTGGACACCTCCTCCTGGATGTCTTCCTGGATCTCTTCCTGGCAACTTCAGTATTTACCACTCACTGTTAGGACAAACCATTCACCCATGTCTCCCTGACTTGACTGTGGTGGCTACTTACCTTATATCTCAGTAGTCTGGGGCTTCACACAGGTTGTATAGAGTTGGTGTTCAATAAATGCTCCTTGTATTAATGCCTAACTGACTTAGAGGGTTTGGGGGTACTGAAGCCTTTCTCCAGAGAATCTCCTAAAGCAGTAAGTTCTAAGGTCGCAGGTCAAGCCTGGAGCCCACAGACTCCTCCTCCTGCCTTCTGCACAAATTTCAGTCTGGGGAGGAGGACTTGGGATGGGGGTTTGGGTCACAGGTTTTCCTTTGAGTGGCTCTCAGAGAGGGGCTCTGTGTATGGAGGCTGAGTCTGGGGGTGCTGGCCCCCCATTCCCTGGGCATGAAGCTCAGACTCAGGCCACATGAGGTCCCTCACTGCCTCCACCTCCTGGGGGATTCCTGCCCAGCAGCAGCCCCCCTTCTTGGGCCTCATATCTCTCAGCAGGCTCAGAGCCCCTCTCCTACCCCTTGTCCTACCCCACACCTTCCTTGCATGGGGTAAAGGCAACTTGCCACAGGAACAGGAGCTGAGGTCCCAGGACACCACTGAGTTGTCCCACTCCCACTGCCGTTTCTTCTTTGCTGATGCTGCTCCCCAAAGCCACCCCTACTACCTCAACCCTCTTTTGTGGGTCTGGCTCAGCCTCTCCTCCCTGGAAAGTTCTGACTTCCCACAGGCCCTTGCTCCTCTGGCTTCCTCAGAAGGACTGGGGGTGTTCATCCTGCCCATTCTATGGAAAAGTCAAATCTGAATGTGGTATTCCCCTCGTCGGGCACCTTCAGTGGCTCCCATCACCCCTAGGATCAGGCCTTGTTCCTTAGGGACAACTGGATCTGGTTGCTGTGTAGTTCTCTCTGTATGTTTGTCCCTGCCTTGAACTCTGCTCCTCAGCCACTCTAAGCTCCTCCAGCTTTCACCAGCCTCCTACCTGTGAGCTTGCTCAGGCTGTCCCCTCTGCCTGGAGCACCCTCCACTTTCTTCACCTTTTAAGCCTAAGCATCACCTCCTCCAGGAAGCCTCTCTGGGTTAGATGACCTCCTCTGACTCCACTAATGCCTTTTGCACACCTCTAGGGAGGCACGGGCTTCCCTGGTGGCTCAGCGGTTAAGAATATGCCTGCCAATGCAGGAGACACAGGTTCAATCCCTGGGTCAGGAAGATCCACTGGAGAAGGAAATGGAAACCCACTCCAGTATTCTTGCCTGGAGAATCCCATGGACAGAGGAGCCTGGTGGGCTACAGTCCTTGGGATGGTAAAGAGTCAGACACAACTCAGCAACTAAATGATGATGACAGGGAGGTGCAGGCCATGACCTTTGCCACACAGGTCTCTCTCACCTGGTAGGCAGTAACTAGTAAAGGGCCTAACACCCATGATATCCTCAATAAGTGTTTGTGGCAACAAAGGCCTGTCCCCTCGTTGCCCAGAAACTGAATGCTGGAGCCAGGGCAGGACACCGGCCCATGGGAAGCTCCTCTTCCTTTCCCCTCAGTCTCCCCCCAACCCCAGCACTGACATAGAACTTCAGCCTTCCCCTCTGTAAAATGGGTGTGATCATTACAATAAGATGCCTGCTGAGCATCAAATGAACAAACAGGTGTGGAAGTGCTGCCTCAGCAACTGCCCCATCCAGGTATGGCTGGTTTGGCCTCAAGCCCTTGATCAACTGTATTTAAGAAAAAAAAAACAAAACTTTGTTCCTGAAGTTCTGTTCATCAGCACATCTTTGCTCTGCTTTTCTTGTCACTTTTCCACGTGAGCAGTTGTGATGTCCTGCCCCTGCCCCTGCCCCTCTACGGGTCCGGCCTGCAGAGAAAGGCAGTCAGACGAAGAGGGAGCTCAAGGTAGTCAAAAGAGCGCCAGACTTAGCAGGGTCTCAGCCTTGATCAAATCATGTAACTTCTGCTTCCTCATCTGTAAAATGGGAATCGTGCCACGTGCCCACCTGCTGCCTCTCTCTGCACTGATGGGGGGTGGTTAAGTCCTGACTGACAGCGGATGGAGGGCACCCAATGGGGCAGTGCAGGGCAGTGGGAAGAGCACAGGACAGTGTGTGTCCCAGGCTCTCTTTCCTCCAGGCAGGCTCTGCTATGAACTTGCCCATGACTTGGGCATGTCCTGATTTCCTCCCCTGGACATCAGAACCACCTGGGAGCTGGGTTGGGGACGCCTGGGAGCCGGGCACTGGAAAGTTCTCAGATGCCTGAGCCCAGCGTTGGTGCATGGTGGCACCTGAGGCTGCCAGTGGGCACAGATGACCCACAGCTGCAGTGGTGCTGTGCTCCCAGGAGGGCAGCCTCAAAAAGCCATGCATGGAGGGTGCACATAGAGAGCAGGGCCAGCAGGGCAGGAGGTCATAATTTAACCTCCTGGTTTAGTCCCTGGGAAACTGGAGCCCAGGACAGTGTGAATGCGACTTAGCTGTTACTTCCTTAGTTCAGTACCCTGAAGAGTCAGGGGGCATGGGGAAGGAAGGGAACAGTTGAGGGGTAGGAGCCTTGTGGCCCAATGCCCCACCTTACAGATAAAAAAAAAAAACCCCACATCCCAGAGAGGGGATGCAACCTGCCTGGTGTCACACAAGTGAGGACAGAGCTGAGACTAGAAATGAGGACCTGATTACCTCTTGCGGGTCCTGCTGTCCCTCGGGCTTCAGAGCTCTCTGTAATAATGAAATATTTCATAATCCATAATAATGAGATGACAGCGGTAGAGTTACCGGTGCTGGGCCCTGGCTTCACTCACACACAATCTTATTTCATTCTCACCATGACCTCAGATGTGGGATGACTGTTAACTCCACTTGAAGATAAGACGCTGAAGCACAGAGAGGTTAAGGCTGCTGTGCCAAAGTCACATAGCTAGTAAGTGGCAGAGCCCGGATTGGAACCAAGCTCTGTCTGACTGAGTCCGGCCGCTTACTCACTTTTACATACAGTCTTCCTTTCTCTGAAACCCAGGTTATCTCTACACTGTGGGACCAGTGGGCTTTCCAGGTGGCACTAGTGGTAAAGAAGCTGCCTGCCGCTGCAGGAGACATGAGACGAGATCCCCTGGAGGAGGCCATGGAAACCCACTCCAGTATCCTTGCCTGGAGAATCCCATGGGCAGAGGAGCCTGGAGGGGTACCGTTCACAGGGTCGCCGCAAAGTCAGGCACGACTGAAGTGACTTAGCACATGGAACCAGTAGACTCTACAGCAGAGAGGGAAAGGAGGGTGCCCTTGGAAGATACAGTGCCAAGGGTGTGCCTTTTGTCCAGGCCCCCACATAATGGGAGCCAGTGTCCCTGCCTGGGTCTCTGCAGTTCTATTCATGGGTAGGTGGTGGTGGTGGTTGGGGGTGAGGGGGCTCCCTCTGAACACTGAAAGGTGCAGTCACATCAAACATGGGGTTTATCCATCCAGTATCCCTGTTCCTTCAGCTCCTTTAGGAGGTGCCCTCCTCACCTTTGCAGGTTTGGTGAGATGGTTCCTTCACCAGGAAGCCCTCCCTGATGCCCCCTGGGGAAATGTCAGTTCTTTCCTCTGGCCTTAGCTCCAACTTGAGCACTTGGGATGGACAGACCAGCTGGAACCCCAGGTTTACAGCTTGATCACTAGCCACCTGCCAGGTCATTCTTTTTCCCTCTGTAAAATGGGAATAAGGAGCCCTGCAGCACAGAATCTTTGTGAGGACTGGAAGCGAAGCGGTGTCTTAGGAGGAAGCTCCTGGCACTCCTCCTTGTCCTTCTCACTCCAGCTTTCTCCCGGATCTCTCCTCATCACCCGCGCCGCGTGCCCAGCAGAGGATCTGGAGTGCCCCGGCTGCCGGTTCCCGGCTCACAGCCTGCCCTACCGCCGCCGGGCTCCCTCGGCACGCGCCCCGAACCCCGTGGGGCCGCGTCACCTCCTGGGAGGTCTCGGCACGCGCCCTCTCGCCTCGAGCCCGGCTCCGGCCGCCAGTCGTCTCCGGGAAAGGGGTCAGACGGGCAGCTGGGAGGTGGGGTGGGCGGAGGCGGCAGCGGGCGGCTGCGGGAAGAGGACTCTGCCCCTTTAAGGTGCCACCGCCGCGTGGCAGGGAAACAGCTTGTGCCAGCCCCATTCCGCCCGGCTCCGCTCGCAACAAGAAACACAATGCATAACAATCAGGCGCGCGCTTGGAGCCATGCCACGCGGCGGGGGCGGGGCGGGGCCGCGGGCGGGGCGGGGGGCGCCCAGGTCGCGACCCTCGACCGGCGTCCGGTGGCCGCGGGCGGGCCGGGACCCCGCGCTGCCCCGCGCGGCCGTTCCGCGCCCCGAGAGGTGGCCCAGCGCCCCGGCGTCCCCCCGCCTCGCCCGGCTCGCCTCCCTCTCCCTCCCCGCCTTCGCGCTCCCTACAAAGTTCATTCCCACTAACTCTTTTCCAGGCCACTTCCCCCTCACATCTGACAATCCGGGGCCCCTCATTCTCCCAGTAATCACTCCACTGCACTAATTGCACATGCAAATATGCAAATGCGTATTAATTAATTACTATACTAATTAGTTCTGTGGTATTTGCGAGTAATAAATCATTGGATGGGAGCGAGGAAGCTGGAGACCTGGCCCATTTTCATTCTGCATAAAATTTTAATGGTCTCTCTGGCTGATCCGGGACGGCAGCGCGCGGAGAGGCTCTTAAAGGGCCAGTGGCGGCGAGAAGGGGCACGGGGCACGGAGCGCGGGGCGACCCCGGCCCTGGGCAGTTCCGCAGGTGCAGCCCTGCGCCCTGGGGAGGCGGTCCCCGGCACCGGGGTGGCTTTTCTCCTCCCCTCCCGGCTAAGGGTACTCCTGGGTGCTTTCTAAGGAGAGAATCCGGGCAAGAAGGAGGAGGAGGAGGAGGCTGAGCTTGGCTGCTTTAAGAAAGGAAAGAGGGCAAAGAGCTGTGAGAGGCCAATGCCAAGGCCTTTGGGGCCCCAGGAAAACAGAAATGAAGACTCCATCTCCAGGATGGCCGAGTAAACTAAGGCACGGGCAGGCCAAGCCAAGCTGTCACCCCAGTGGATCCCCAGGGGGAGAAAGCCTCTAGGATGTCTTGGGTGCCCTAATCTTGTTTCGTCCTCTGATGGGGGCCACCAAGGCGGGGGGTACCTCCAACTTTTCCTTTCCACACGATCAAGCTGCTGCCCCACCCCCATGGGCACCAGCTGGCACCCTGGCAGAGCAGTCCTAGGCTTGAGTGGGCCCCTGGGACCCTTCTTTTTTTCTGGGAGGTAGTCAGGACCTCAGCACAGGGAGGGGGCTGGCGGCTTCATAGGACCATTGACTCAGGGAGGCAGACGGTTCTGCCTCCTGATTGAGCCCAAGCCAGGGTCTAGGGGGAGGTCAGAGGTGGGAACATTGAGGAAGTGGAGGCTTCGGGCCTGTCCTGAGCCGGGATCCCCAATACCAGAGTCTCTAGTCCAGTTCTACTCACCCTCCAACCCTCTGCATTGGCAAGCCCCTGGTGGGGCAAGGCTAAAAGAATCAGTGCTCTAGTGGGACCCGTAACAGTGACAGCACCTCACCATACTGTTAATCTGGGGGCACATTTATTCAGCTGGAGACCTGTTCTGAGAATTCGAAGTGGCCCACAATGCCCTAGTGATGTAGTTTCTACCACACGCCCTTTCATGGATGGAGAAACACAAACCCAGGCACGAGACAGTTAAGCAATCTGCCAAGGTCACTCAGCTGCGAGGAGTGGAGTGGGGCTTGACAGTCCAGTTCTGACACCCAGGTTCTTTCTGCCACCCTTTGCCACCTCTCTCTCCACCATCATGTCCTCAGCACCTGCAGAGAGCCAGGCCCCATGGTAAGGATAAGAACTTCATGGGTGGTGTCTCATGCAACCTAAGAGGGAGGGACTGGGATTCTCCCCAGTCTAGAGCTGGGGAACCCAAGGCTCAGAGAGGGTGACTAAGTTGCTCTGGATGCACAGGGAGGATGTAGTCAGCCAGGCTCACACCAGCCTCGAGCCGCAGAGGCCAGAACGTCTCTGGGGGTGGGGCAGGAAAGGGCCTGACAGGTACTAGAACAAGAGAAGAAATGGAAGGGATTTCAGCTAGACAGACTGTGGGGAAAACTTGCTCTTTTTAAAATATAAATGTATTTATTTTACTTAGAGGCTAATTACTTTACAATATTGTATTGGTTTTGCCATACATCAATATGAATCTGCCACGGGTGTACACAGGTTCCCCATCCTGAACTCCCCTCCCACCTCCCTCCCCATCCCAACCCTCTGGATCATCCCAGTGCACCAGCCCCGAGCATCCTATATCATGCATCGAAACTGGACTGGCAATTCGTTTCAACAACTTGCTTTTTGAGAGGTGGGGGCTCCAGGAGTAGGGTGGGGTGGAAGCTCTTGCTTCTTTCCCAAGAAGCAGACTGGGGAAAGGCCATGGCTACCTGAGTCAGGAGGAGGTGGGGATAGAAGAATGTGAGGGAACAGAAGGGCCCAGAATGAGAGAGTGCAGTCAGAACCATAGAACTCAGAAATCCTGGTTAGTTTTCTTAATTTTGTCCCCAGACTGCCTATCTGCCCCCACCCCTGGAAATCCCCTGAGCACCCCCACCCCCAAGATTTGCTATTTGTGGGCAGCTGGGAGATCCAGTCTCTGCTCTCATCTCAGCAGAAGGATGAGAAAGTTAACACTGTTACATGACTGTAAGCACCTACTATGTGCCAGGAACTTTGTATGCCTCTAATTTTCACAACAGTTGTGTAGTTATTATCCCTATTTTATAAATGGAGACACCGAGGAAGGAAGGAGAAGCTCTCTGCCCAAAGTCACACAGCTAGTAAGTGGGAGACAGGGATTTGAACTCCCAATCTGATGTGCTTTACTACACAATTCCCCATTTCCACCTGAGCTCCTTGTATCTACAGGGATGGCTGGATTGACCCTTTTGCCTGGCAGAGTCAGTAGCAGAATACAGTAGCAGCAGGCATTTCACCTGGAACTTGCAGATAAAAATAACATGTCTCCTGTCTGCCATTCACAGGATCCCCCACCCCACCCCGTGTGGATTTTCATGGTGCCTTTTATTTGCTAGTGGAAATTGGGCAAAGTGTAAATTCTAAAGGCCCAGATCCCTCCCCTCATTATCCTGGGACTGAGTGTGTGTGGGCATCTCCCCAGAACAGGGAGCTCTCCCAGCATTCCTTGCCCCCCCCCATTTCCCCCCTTGAGAGAACAGCAGGGTCAGTGAGTCTGTTAGCATCTGTCAGGGAGACCACCCTGATTTGGGAACTGAGATTCCAGTGCACTCAGGGATGAGTCCAGGGTCCCTTCACCTCCCAGGTGCTCAGGGAACTTCTCTAGGGAATAGGGACCTGCATCTCCCCAAGAACTAAGAAACTCTGGACACCTACCATCTAGAACAGGCAGTCGTGGGCTGGGGGTTAGAGGGTGTTGGAATGGCCTTTGGGCTGCAGAAAAATCCTCCTCCCCTCTCCCTTCCACTGAAGCCCAGAGAAGCTGGGGTTTCATCGGGGTTTTCCCCACACATGCCCAGTTCCTGGGAGATTGGGGGCAAGTTAGGGAGTTGGGGGAAGGAGGCAGGAGGGGCAGGCTGGCGGCTCTGAGCTTCTCCATGCAGCCCTCGGGGCCGGGTGCCTGGGCAGGAGGGGGGGCAGAGCAGCTGCTGGCGATTTATTAAGCAGTCACGGAAAAATTGGTTTATAAATTAACAGCTGTTTTAACTTTAGGGCCTCTTCTTCAGGGAATGGAAGCAGCCGACTGGACCGGGATTGGAGTGTGTGTGAGGCTGGTGGAGGGGGTGGGAGGCGGCAGGCTCCGGCAGCTGGCGTTCTTTGGGGGCAGCCTCAGCTGGCACCTGGGGGGGCACCAGGCAGTGGCCAGAGCAGGGGGTCTCCAGGTGCCCGGGCCGAGGCTGCCCCCGCTGTGGGCTGTCGGCTTGCTCATTCTTCTCATCAGCATCCCACCTGGGGGCGCCAGAGGGCATAGATACCGCTGTACTCATATCTGCCACCAGAGGGCAGCCTCCACACATTGATTTTTGCTTCCCACCCAGATCTGTCCAACCAGGGCTGAGAGAGAGAAAAACTGGGACCAATGTTGAGCAAGAGAGAAGCCCAGTTCAGTGCATGCAAGAGTTCTACTCGCCCATCCTGAATGTATTAAAGACAGCAGTTAAGAGTGGGAATTCTGGAGTCAGATGGTCTGCCTTTGAACCCAGGCTGTGGGCAGAAGTTCTGAGCCTCATTTCCCTCATCTGTAAAATGGAGTGAATCTACTGAGGATTAAATGAGCTAATGCATATAAAAGGTCTAGCCCAGTGGCCACTACAGAGTAATGCTCTCTATATGCCATGCGTTGCCAATTTCTATGACTTATATATTTATCTATTGATTCATTCCTCAAGCCATTGCCTCTACAGCATTTAGTGCTACTGTATTCTGGGCATTATAGCAGGAAGGTGATGATGCAAAGACAGATAGTGGGTAGGACATGTCTCAAAATAGTGTGCTAACAATTAAGATACACCCAGTGAGGGGGGAGGGGAGATTGACTTGGATAGGGCAAAAGAGAACATTTGAGAGTGATGAAAATATTCTATATCTGTGTTGGTAGTGGTCATGTGTTGAATAACATTTTCAAAAACTCATAGAAATGTATATTTTAATTTACATTTACTGATACATTTTATAGTATATAAACTGTAATTCAATAGAGTTTTTTAAAAAAGCACTCAATGTGAATTTATTGAATGGGCCAAGGGTTGGATGATGGATGAATGAATGAATGTGTGTCAGGGAATGCTCAGATGATTGCCACCTGTCTAGGTGTTACCAGTGTCCCTACTGCGAGTGCCCTTGCTCTCTCCTCTCGGTGTCCAGGGGTTTTCTCAGAGGCGGGTCTTGGAGTCCCCAACATCCTCTTTCCCCTCCCCATTGCCCCCCTCCTCACCACCAGCAGTGTGCCCTGCTAATGCTCCCTGGCTTCTCTAAGATTGCTTCCCAGGACTTCGGGGGACCTCCTTTCCAGCTGCATATGTCAACCCAACCAGCTAAACTCAACTCCGTGGTGCCAAGGTCAGGAGTGTGATGCCCAGCCACCGATCCGCAATGCCAGCAGCTCGGCAGCCCAAACCCTGGTCAACTCTGCCACCTGCTGGCCATTTCCGGAACTGCATCCATAGCGCTCTTGAGAAAGTGTTAGTCGCTCAGTCGTGTCCGACTCTTTGCGACCCCACGGATTGTACCCGGCCAGGCTCCTCTGTCCATGAGGATTCTCCAAGCAAGAAGATCTCCCTTCTGCAGGGGATCTTCCCGACCCAGAGATTGAACCCGGGTCTCCTGCGTTGCAGGCAGACTCTCTACCATCTGAGCCACCAGAGAAACCCTCTAGAGAAGCTGGAACCTTTACTGACCAGGAGCCCTGCATTGGGCTGGGGACTTTATTAATTTTATCTTTTTGAATCGTCACAGGTACCATGTGAGGTGGGTTTGGGGGCAGGAGGAAACAGGCACAGTGAGGCTAAGACATTTATTGTCTAAAATCACACAGTATCCAGGTCTGTCCAATTCCACAGTTTATGTTCTGTCCATGAGACTGTATCTTGCCTGGGAGAAGGGAGGGAATATTCACGATTGGCCACTCTCCCTACCTCCCCCAAAGAGAGCAAAGGCTTCACGCTTCCAGAGAAGGTGAATATAGTACCTCCTGTATGCCGGGCGCTGTGGCAGGCAGCAGGCAATGATGTGAGAGAAATGGTGTGCTCAAAATGTGTGATCAGACCTGCTCTGTACATTAACAGACACCCTATGACAAACTTTTTTGGTTAGTCCAAGCAGAAAGACCCATTGGTTAATTGGAGTTAAGTCAAGCAAGGTCTTGAATTTGTTCCTTGGACCCAACCGCCAGTGCTTCTAACTCAAGAATAATAACCAAGAAGTGGCACATTATTTTTACATCTCATTTGCATATGATTAATTCTAAGAGAGAATGGAGGTCACCCTGGCCCCTAGCTTCTCAGCTGCTCTAGGATATGCCTGACCCTGGCCACCTCTCCCAGCCCCAGCTGGACTCCCCCATCCTCGCCACACCCTCCCCACTCCTTGCCCCTGCCCACACTTCCCCCAGCCTCCAGAAGTCCCTGTCCCTTCCTCCTCTGTCACCCACGCAGCCCCAGCCACCTGGCCGCCCACCTGAAAAACTTTTCCCCAAGTTCTTGAGAAGTCGCGTAGGATCCAGGAGAGAAAAATCAAAGTAATAAAACCTCATTTAATTCCTAACGGAGGGCAGAGCTGTGAGCTGCAATTATCTTAATGCGGAGCTATTTTTACTCTCTCTCCATCTCTGTCTCCTGCCTCTCTCTGTTGTGAGGCTTCCTCTCTCTCCCTTTGTCTCTCCATCTCTCACATGTGTTTTCTCGCTCTTTCTTTTCCACATTTCCTACCTCCCCCTCCTCTCTCTCTCTCACCTCCTGTCTCTGCCATCCTTCCTTCTCCTTCCTGTCTGTTCCTTGTGCCTATACCCCTGTGAGCCAAGTTCCCCCATCCCGCTTGACCCCAGGGTTTAGCAGCCAGAGCTGCAGGTGCCAGGGTAAAAGTTGGAAGAAACAGCAAAGACCCTTCTCTCTATGCCCGAAGACCCCCTCTTCCAGGGTTACCCAGGAGAGGAGAGTCTCCCTTCCAGCTGCCCCAGCCCGGGTCTAGGGAATTTTCCTGATTCAGGGCCACCCAGAACTCCAATCCTTTCCGCAGAACCTCTGTGAACAGGCCCTCCGTGGCCAAAGGAGCTTCATCAACTGTGGTCCCAAAGGCCCTCTCAGCTCCAGTGGGTCCTGAGGTTTCCCTGGGAGTGATGACTGTCTCTCCTTGTCCCCTCATTATCTGTCCAGCTGTCTTCTGTCCCCTTCACCCCATGCAGGACCTTCCTACCTGCCTAGCACTGGAAGCCACAGACCTCTCAGCCTCCTCTTGGCCCAGTGGCCACACAGCTTACTGCCTGGGCTGTGCCTTTCCTGTGCCCCTTCTGACCCTTGTGACCTCCTCATTTGCCTCCCAGGGCACTGCCAAATTGGTGTTTGCCACCTCCCATCACAACCCATCTGACAGAGGGGTCTGGGCCAAACCAGGGGCTACCAGAGAGGCCCACACCCCAGGCCCAGGGACCTGGCATCTGGCTGTTTCCCCACAAGCATAAAAGTCAACAAACACAGCGGGACTTGAGCCAGGCCTGAGGGTGGGGGAGCAGTGCCGCCCAGCGGCCAGGCCTTCCAGCACCCATGGGCAAAGCTCTGTGCTCCTGTTCCCTCTCCTCATCCCCAGAGTAGGCGCTGACTCTGGGGCACTGCGCTGTGCCCCTGACCCCACTTTCACAAGACTCCACTGGCCTTTTGCTTCCTTCTCGCTCTGCCAAGGGCCCAGCATGCTTGGCCTGGGAGTGGAAAAGTTGCTGGCTGGGGGAGGGGGCCTCCTGATTGTTCCAGGCCTGACCGTGACCAGGAGAGGAGAGAGCCAAGGCAAACAGAGCCCCAGGAAGACACACACACCTGCTCAGAGTGGCATTCAGACCCTCGCCCCCAGGCCCGAAGAGGGAAACACCAGTTCCTGCAAAGGCACCCAGCACCACATGATAAATAAACAGGGATCCGGCAAACCACAGGGCCATCTCCTCCCCTTTCCCCCCTTCAGAGACACATGCAAACACCTCTGCAGAGAGAGAGGCTCACACCTCCGAAATGAGCACACACACACCTCTCCCCCTTGCTCTATTCCTGCACCAAACTCACACGTGATGGCACGTGTACACCCCAACTCCCCCAACTCTATCCCCCTGAGCTGGCTCTGTCTCCCCCACATCATATCTGGGGAGAACAGGCAGGAGACACGTGGATCCAGGGTACCTCACAGCATGGACACATTCCCCCGCCCCCAAGAGAGCCCTCCCAGGATCACAACCTTATCCTCCTCTACTCTTCAGGCTGGACCTATGCAGAGGGTTCTCCCACCCCCTGTGAGCTGGCACAGCCTGCCCATCACCTTGACAGCCTCTGACATCCTCCCCCACCCTGCCCCCTCCCCCGTGCACACACGGTCTTCCCACACCCTGCCACTCACACCTGCATCCTTGACACTCTGACACACTTACTCACATAGACTCTCTCACCACACGGACCCCCCCCCCCAACACACACACACACACTCCCCAGCTTTAGGCACCACAGGGCCCCTGGCACTCACTTTCACACACTCCCTGCCATGATGACTGACATGTGTCCTCCCACGCACACCCCGCTCCTTCACGCTCACTCGCTTTCTAGGACACCCCCATTCACAGCGTGACACGCTGGTGCTATTCTCTCCACGACCTCACAGCCTCCCCGTGAAACTCCAAGCACCTAGGCCATGAAGAGGTTAAAGTCAGAGTCCCAGGTCCCCGCGGCCCCTCTCCCCTCGGCCTCCCCCCATTATCCTCCCTGCTGGACTCCATCAATAATGCAGCTTCAAGTTCTGGGGAGTCGGCAGGGGGCCCCCAGGCCGCTCCCGCGGCCCTGGCTCACACTGCCCCCCCTCCTCCTCCCGGCCCGGGAGAACACGCTCCTCGGCGCTCATTGGCCACTGTCTCCTGAGCCCTCCCACCAAGCGCCCGGGCGCCAGTCCCAGGCCGAGGGGACGGGCTGGGGACCCTAAGGCTGGGGCCGGAGGGCGAGACCCGGAGAGACGGAGCGAAACAGAGACAGAGGGAGACTCGCGGAGAGGGAGCAAGGGAGATAGAGGAAGGTTGGAGAGATACAGAGAGAGCGAGGGAAGGAGGGGCAGAGACCAGCCCCGCGAGCCCGAGGTGCGGGCGCCAGGGGACCGCGGCACCCAGGAGCCCCAGAGCCGCGAGCCGGCGGCCGCCCCCCACCCCCGCGCGCCCTCCCCTCGCCGGCGCGGTATTTTTATCTGTGCGTGAACAGCCCTCCAGCTCCTCTCTGCCACACTCAACCCGCTGCCGCCGCGGCGCCCGGAGCAGCGCGGGGGAGCGGAGCCGGGATCGCAGCCCGAGACCCCACGACGCGCGCCCCGCCCGCCATGGACCCCAAAGACCGCAAGAAGATCCAGTTCTCCGTGCCCGCGCCCCCCAGCCAGCTCGACCCCCGCCAGGTGGAGATGGTAAGGGGGCTGCGCCCCACCCCTGGCAGCGCCCCCCTACCCTAACCCCCACTCCCCGACTCCTCTGCGCTCCGGGATCGGAGCCGGCCTGGGAGACGCTGGCGCCCGGCCCGCCTCGGACGCAGCGGGGGCGCGGGGCAGCGCGTGAAGTTCGCCGGAGACTCCTGTAACTTTTTCCCGGGGCCTCTCACCTGATCCCGGGGCGGGAGAACCCCGGGCGGCCCCAGAGTGGGAGGACTGTCCTCTGGACCCTGCAGTGTCCTCCTTCTCTGGGGTCCCCCGGGGACCGCTGGTGTGACAACATGGTCCCCTGACCCGTTACACTGAGCGGGCCTGCGCCCGCCTGCCGCACGCTCTGGCCATCTCTCTAGTCCCACCCTGCATACCTGGGCTGGGGTCACCCGAGCTTTGTCCTAACCGCTAGATAAAGCCACAACATGGGCGGGTGGAGAGGGAAATGATGACCAGTCATCCCAGAAGCCAGAAGTCCTCACACAGACATCTGAGTCCTCTGGACAGCCTTCCTGGGCACTGGGTACCGGAGGCCTCCAAAGGTGGGGTTGAGATGTGGGGCGGGATGGCGAAAGAGACATGAGTTTTGTGCAGGCGCCTCCCCCCTCCACTTAGCCATTCACTTGTTGCTGTTGTTAAGAAGCAGCTGGTACCCAACAGAGCAGTGAGAGGGGGGCCAAGTCATTTTGCAGAGAGACGGCATTGTTGAGGGGGGGGTGGCCTGGGGGACCGGTTTGATCCCCAGCCCAAGCAGCTTTTGATCTGGAGGGCAGTGTTGGGAGATTGGCAGGGGGAGGTGGCAGTTTCAGCTTAATTCACCTGGTTCTCTTTGTGCATTTCCCTGGAGCTCAAAGAGGACCTAATTAACTGACAGTTGATCTGATTGCCAAGCTAGGGGGAAGGGTGGGAGAGTTACTGGGAGTACTCAGTGGCCCCCACCCCCACCCCTCACTGTTCAGCTTGGCTCATGTTCCAAGGAGGGCGACTTTGGAGGTTTTATGAGGACTGGGTGAAGAGTTCCACAGCCTGAGTGATACTGCCAAAGGGGCCCAGACCCAGGTCCTGGGTGGTCCGGGGCTCAGGCGCACACCTGAGCCTCAGGGTGAGGTTGGAGGTGCCTGCTGTTCAGGCTCAGCCTCCTTCTGCAGCTGGGTCTGGTTTCTTTGGAGCCCTTGAGCTGACCTTAGGTGGGCAGGGCCACGTGAATGCCACCTTCCACACTCAGCGTCGGGTCCTGAGGTCTGATGTCTTCATAAAGGGCAGAGGGAGGGCCATGGCAGGGGAAGATATGAAGGGAGGTGGTGGTTCTGGAGTAGCCATGGAGAGAGATGGGCATTGGCTGGCAGCCAGTGGTGGACTTTTCTTGCCCTTCTCTGCCTTGGCATGCTGTGTGGCTTTGAGCTCTTTGCTGAAAGTCTCTGAGCCTTGGGTTTTCACCTCGGTAAAATGAGGGGGTTCGGTGAGCTCTGGAGTCCCTTTCAGCTCTGACAGTCTTTGATTCAAAGGTTCCCTGGGGACTCCAAAGCACAGTTTGTTCCCTGCTGCCTGGGGGGGGGGGGGGGGAGGGGGCTGCAAGGGTCTGTCCTGCCCTGCCTCCTCCCCGTCTCTGTCTCCTCAGATCCGGCGCAGGAGACCAACCCCTGCCATGCTGTTCCGGCTCTCAGAGCACTCCTCACCAGGTGGGCCCCTTCCCTGCCCCCTAGTCCTGGCCCCACCCTAACTGTGATGCCTTCTGGGGGCCCCTGCCAAAGTCCCTTGAGTAGGAGACTGAATGGAGAATGGGGGGTTAAGGTCCAGGAGCCCAACTCCACTGGGCTCATTTATTGACCAGGCGCCTCCCAACACCGGGAAGGAAAGGGCCCAGAGACTGACTGAATTTTGGGGGAAAGTACCAATAATTCGGATTCTTTCTCTCTTCTTTTTCCTGGCTTGGTCACCGGTGGCCTCCCCAGAGGAGGAGGCCTCACCCCACCAGGTGAGTTTCCAGGGGCAGCTGGAAGGAGGGACGCCAGGCCCTTGGTGATGGGATGGAGGGGATTACTTCCCAGCTAGCTCAGGGTGCCACCCAGGAGGACATTAGCATATCAATTGGCACCTTGGTGAGAATGCCTGGTGCCAGGATACAGATCCTCCTCTACCCTTGTCTTTGCTCTGCTCAGACTCAGGCTGGGCCTCCAGAATCCAGGGTCCCTGCCCTGAGCCAGGCCGTGGCTATGGTGCCCCTCCCAAAGCCACCAGGTGGCCTCAGCCTGGTGGGAGCAACTCCGGACCTAAAGCTGAGGCTGGACTAGCCAACGCAGCTGCCCTGGGTGGCTTGCAGGGTCGGGGGAATGGAGTGGAGGGAGGGTTACAGGAAGGTCTCTGTGAGTCCATTTAACCTGGCACTTCCCCAGCAGAGAGCCTCAGGAGAGGGGCACCACCTCAAGTCGAAGAGATCCAATCCCTGTGCCTACACACCCCCCTCGCTGAAAGGTACTCTCCCAACCCGTGGTCTGCCTGTCCCCTTGACCCTGGAACTGGGCTGACACTGGGTGTGCGGGGTGGGGTGGGGGGAGCATTGAGCTTTCGTTGATGGGTAGGGATTGTCTTGTGCACCCATCCCAACCCCCACTTAGAGACCAATTCTTTCTTAATGTGGCCTTGGAAAAACAAGGCACCCCGAGGCTGAAAAGGGTGGTGTGGGTCTGAAAATCAGGTTTCGGGGTTGAAAGAAAAGAGGTACGTAACAAGTAGGCCTCGACATAAAGAGACTCAGCCCTCTGCCGCCTCTCCAAGCATGCGCTGAACCACCTCCACTGCCTCCCCACTCCCAGGGCACCTTCTTTGGGTCGCACCCCTTGCACTCCCCTCCCGTTGCCAGGCCTTTCGCACAGGTCTGCACACCGATGCTGCTTCTGTTCCTGCTTTTCCTTTCAATCCCCAAAGGCAGGTCATTCCTATAGCACTGTCTTATGGAGTGCCCAGTGTATGCCAGGCCCCCCGGGTAGGGGTGGAATAAGGGTAAGATCTAGTCTCAGCTCTCCTGGGGGCCTTCACCTCAAAGCATCTGGGACAGCTACAGAGGAGACGGGATTTGAAGGATGGATAGGAATTCAACAGGCGAGCCAGGCAGAGGGGTATTCCAGGAAGAGGGAGGAGCAGGTGTGAGATCACAGGGGGTCTTCAGGGCTGCCTGGAGACTTGGCTTCCATCGGGGGAGCTGAGGCAGAGACACCTGGTGGAACAGGTGGGCCAGGTGGGGGTGTGGGGAGGGTCCCTTCCTCACTAAGCCTTAGGACGCCTTCCTACCCCCAGCTCAGCTCCAGCTCTTCTGGCCTGGCCAGCCCCCTCCTCCCGTGGAGGGAGAGACGGAGGCCTGAAGGATGTGTTGAGAGCTCCGTCCCTGGGTTTAGTGAGTCCCAACCACCGGCCGAGGCCAGCAGGTGCAGCTGTCAGCCCGCCTGCCTCCGTTGGGAGCAGAGGGACTGAGGAGAGGAGAGGAGAGGGGATGAGGAGACGCCAAGCAGGCGCTGGGTGTCGCTTTTGGAAGGCCTTCCGACCTGTAGGGATGTGGGGGAGGCCAGCCCCTGAAGCAGGCGTGAGGGAGGAGGTGCCGTCTTCTGAGGAGAGAACATGAGAAGTCTCTCTCCTCCGCACCCTGGGCTGAGTAGGGGGCAAGTGGACATGAGAGGGAAGAACCACGCTTGGACTCTTGGTTGTGAGCAAGGGGTGGGGTGGGGGGGGTGAAGAGAACAGACCAGGGTGCTTCCCAGGCAGCCTGCCTTGGCCAGAAATGTGCACCTCCACGCCCCTGGCCCCTTTGGGCCGCGACCTGGGAGGGTCGGAGTAGGGAGAGGCAGGGCCCTGGGAGGGGGCCAGGAGAGGTGCTGTGCTGGGGACCTTGGAGCTTCCAAAAGGGAGACTTGAGTTGGGGGGAGTTCAGGGTCCCAGAGCTGGAGACAGAGCGAGAAGGAGGCAGTCGGTGGGGGGGGGGGAGAGCCCTGAGAGGCACGAGGCAGGCGAGGCACGCGGAGGCTCTCACGGGGCCCTGCACAGGCCTGCACGAACCTATTGTTGTCGCTGCAGCTCACGAACTGAAGAACTGAACTCTCCTCCCCCGGCTGCTTGAGCTGCCACCTCCTCTCCTCCTTCCTCCTTTCCCCAACCCTCAGAGGACCCTTCTGAACTTCTAGGGCACTGTATGTTGTGGGTTTCGCCCCTTTCTGGGCAAAGGAAAGCCCCTGGCAGGGTTGGGGGATTGGTTGGGGGAGAAGCCTAGAGTCCGCAAGGAAGGGCGGACACCGAGTCTTGGCTTGAAGAGGGCTCTCCAAGGCCGAGCTCTTGCACTTGGCTCAAGGTGAAGCTTTGCTGAGTCCCCAAGGACAGGGCAGGGCAATTTATTGTGCTTTTATTGCCTGGGTAGTTTGCCCAGAGTTAGCAGGAAGCACCGGGTGGAGCTTGGGGCCAGACGGGGCAGCAGGCAGGCACAATACACCCTCTGTGCCTGTCCCCGAGTTGGCAGGAGCACCAGGCCCTGCACCCTGTACAGGAGGTTTCCAGCCTGGATCTACCCCCTTGGGCTTTCTGAGGGGAGGGGCTGCCTGCGGATTAGGAAGCAGCTGTAGCAACCCCAGCCCCTAGTCCGCGAGCATCTGGTCTCTGGGCCTCGAGTAACCCGAATGCTCTAAAATCCCACCAGCTCCCGGCCCCCTGCTGCCTCTGCCCTGGCCACGCCTCCCAGGGTCCCCTTCGCTCCTCCCTTTCCCCCAGAGTCCTCCAGCCCTGGCCTTTTTCTCTGAACCCCCTCGTCCTTTCCATCTTTTGGAAACTTCTCTCCAGCTACCCACACTGTTCCCTTCCTAGGTCCTATCCCAGCAGGCCTTGGTGGTGTTGGGGGGGTGGGTGGTGGTTGCCGCTTTCTAGGTCACTGCACAGGGAGCTGAAGCTTGGGGATGTGGGTCAAGATTGTGGGGGCCGTGTCTGAGCAGGCTGCATCCCCAGGCAAGGACGTCACTGGCTGCAGACTGTTGTGTCCTCAGTCTCACAGCGGTTCCTGTCTCTTAGAGCCTGGGGCAGGGGTGTGTGGAGTAGCATCTGTGATGGAGCAGTGCCAGGGAGTGGGGACCAAGCCCAGTATGGGGTGGCAGGCAGGATCCGGGTGAGCGGTGAGCAGGCTGGGCACTCCCCTAGAAACTGAAAGGGACAAATGCCCTGGGGCCCGGCCCACCAGTCCAGTACATTCTCCAAGGGCTGTAGCTGGTAGACAAGCTCCCCCAGCCAAGGAATGTTAAGCTGTTGCTGTACCAGCCTGGTCTTGTCCAGCTTGGCACCCTATGGCGTGGGGAGATGCCTGGGGCCGGCCTCTGGGGCCCAGCATCGTTGGACAGCTTAAGAGCCAAACATGATCAAGAGTCTACCCCCTGCTGCTTCTGCCCTGGTCTGGCCCCCAGCAGGCTGACCAGCAGCCTGTATTGTTTGAACTAGACCCCTGCAGGGGTGAGCTCTGCCCCAGGCCCCCAGGAAGGAGGCTGAGGGTTGGGCCATGTGCCTCTCCTGTGCCGTGGGCTGCTTCTCGGGCCTGGCTGACCCGTGCCTTCCTGGTCCCCCTGTGCTAGCCGTCCAGCGCATTGCTGAGTCTCACCTGCAGTCCATCAGCAACCTGGGTGAGAACCAGGCTTCGGAGGAGGAGGATGAGCTGGGGGAGCTGCGGGAACTGGGCTACCCAAGAGAGGAAGAGGAGGAGGAAGAGGAGGAGGATGAAGAGGAGGAGGAGGAGGACAGCCAGGCGGAAGTCCTGAAGGGCAGCAGGGGGTCTGGTAAGTGGAAGGGGCTGTGAAGCCTGAGCTTCACCAATCATGGGCTTGGGTGGGGTCCTCCTTGAGTGTCCTGGGACACCCCCTCCCACTTTACAATTTCTCCCACATGTAAAGGGCCTTCTCACTCTCTCACCCCACAGGATGCCTCACACTCAGCCTTACCTGACACCTGGGCTGTTCCCATCCTTGACTCCGTTGCTCTCCCTATCAGGTTTTCCCTAGTAATTCCTCTCTTCCCTAAAAATTAAGGCAAGGCTACATGAGGTTTGAGGCTAGACCCAAGAAAGGACTTCCCATCCATGGCCGTTGGGAGGTGTAAAGAGATGAAGGATAGAAGACTAAGAGTGTCCAGGGCCCCCATTGCCTGCATTTCTGGATACAGGATGTGGTCTCTGCTGGGAGACACAGGACTGGTTCATACCTTCTCTCCAGGAACCTGTGGTTCTCTCCCTCTTTTCTAGTTTCCTAGGCTGGAGGTGAGAGGGTGCCCTCTAGTGTCTGGACGGAGAATCTAGGATTCAAGAACCAACTCACTTGTCTGCACCTCCAACCCCAACTGCCTGGGAAGAGAGAGGCCAGTGAGGGGCCTAAGACCGACACAGAAGGCCTCAGAGCTAGAGACCCCAGATCCCAAAATCTACACAGCCGGGTCCCAAGACCCAAAGAATTCCTAGGCAGGAAGATCTCAGCCCCTCCCAGGGCTATTTTTTCCTGGCCACTTCTCACCCTCTGAATGTACATTTAAATGTTTTGGTCCCATTATTTATGGGGATGAAAAATAACCAACCATCCCTGCTTACAGTGTCCATTCTTTGCACCCCGCCTCAAAATAGCGTAGGCCTCTGCTCTGTATTGGCAGAGGGGGCATCAGATGTGGGAGCAAAAGCTTCAGCTGGAAGAGCTGAATTGATTCCCACTGACACCCCCAGAACAGGTGAAGAGGTGAGAGGATACTGCTGTCTCAGGAGAGCGGCAAGGCAGTGGGTCAAATGGCAAGATGACCAAGGAACAAATATCAGTTGCCACCAAGCCTGGAGTGGCTCCTAGGTGCTGGCACTGGGTGTTAACTATTATCTTATTTAAGGCAGTCTACAGAACTTCCCTCCTACCAGCCCCTTCAGAGAGGTAACAATGACTTATCTAAGACATGTGGTTAGTCGCTGGAGGCACTGTCTTAGTCCAGTGCTCACTCCACTCCACTGTGACACCCTCAGAAAGCTTGGTCTCAGCCAGCGGCTGGACTTGGCTATGTTCTAGGACAGCCAGCTGGATACTCAGAGCTCGTGTTTTTATCCCTTCTTTCCTGTCCCCAGCTGGGCAGAAGACAACTTATGGCCAAGGTCTGGAGGGTCCCTGGGAGCGCCCGCCTCCTCTGGATGGGCCCCAGAGAGACGGAAGCTCTGAGGACCAAGTGGAAGACCCAGCATTGAATGGTGAGACTTGGGAGTGGGGGGCTGAGGAGGCAGGGCTGGGATCTTGGTGGGCATGGCCAGGCCCTAAGTCCCTCTGCTTGCTTTGCAGAACCCGGGGAGGAGCCACAGCGCCCTGCCCACCCTGAGCCTGGCACATAGGCACCCAGCCCTGCATCTCCTGGAAGGAAGTGGAAGGAGGCATTGATTTCTCCAGAAACCCATTCTATTCACACCCTATTTTGTACCCTGCTCCTCACTTGCTAGGGCTGCGGCTTCTGACTTTTAGAAGACTAAGGCTGGTCTGTGTTTGCTTGTCTGCCCAACTTCGGCTGATGCCCAGAGTCCCTGGGCACTTGCTGCCTGATGCCTACCCCTGCCAGTCATTCCCCCATACACCCAGCAGGAGGTGGGATGGGAGAGCTTGCATTGGGAAATCCAGTAAATGGGGGACAAAGATTTATCCTTCACAATTCTACTCCCTAGACCCTCTCCCCTGGGTGTAGGAAACCACAGGGCAGGACCCTAAGATCTGGGGAAAAGGGATACTGAGAACTTGTAAGTGCCCATAGATCTTTCTCCATCCCCTGGGCAATTCCAAGTCATCACCCCTTCACTGCCTTCTACCAGGGCCCAGAATTCAGGCATCTTTTCCACGACCTCAGCTTTTGGTAAATCTTCCCCTTATCACCTGCTCCCCAGCCTGGGTGCCTGGAAGATGGACTGGCAGAGACTGCTTTGCTGCATTTTTTGTGTGCTTTGATGCCAGGAATGCCGCCTAGTATAGTAAGTCCTTAGGGGGGCACATGGTGGGGGAGCCAAGCTCTCCTTGTCCTCCAGATGCTCTGTCCCCTTCCCCTCTTCCCTGACTCCCGGCCTGAACCTGTAATAAATCTTTGTAAATAACTGTGCTGAGACTTCTCTTTCAGGGGAAAGGAGAGGGAGGAGGTAACACGTTTCCCTGTGTGGTGGTCATCCAAGAGTCAGGTCCTCGACCCTAGTGTCCAGTCCTCTAACTTGGAGCCTTGACTGCAGACAAGCTCCAAACCCTTTTGGGAAAGACCTTAGGAGTTCTAGATCCCGCTAAGGATGGCTGAAAGTGGGTGGGGGAGAGGAGTCCTTCAAGAGTAATTGAAATCCTTGAAAGGACCCGTCCCCACCCCTCTCCCCACAGGCCTCCCCTGGGGAAGATCCTTTTTTCTCCATAGTGCCAGGCTTTCGTGGCCCAACAAGGATGATGTCTCTGGGCTTCTTTCCAATCCCCCCTACCGTTAGGAAGCTCTTTTCAAGCCTAACTTTGGCTTCAGTCCCCACTTCCGGACTTCGGGGGGTGGGGCCCGAGGGCTTGGGGGCGGGGCTGAGGAGAAGGGGCGGGGCTGCAGTCCTACGCACGTCCCGGATCGCTCTCGGGGGCGGACTCAGTGGCGGAAGTGGCGTCGGGAGATCTCTTTCCGTTCGGAGGCGTTGCTGGGGCGGCGGAGTCAGATTGCGGTTGCGGGTAGGAAGAGCTGAGGTCGTGGCTGACATGGAGCAGGTGGGTCCGCAAGAGGTCACTGGGACCAGGTGGTGGTACAAGGGCTACGTCTTGCCAGCGGATCCCGTCTCCCTAGCGGGTGTCCGTTCGTGGTTCCGTCCGACCCCTCCCACACCCCCTGCGCCCCACGTTCCGCCCCCTTCCTCAGCTCCGCCCTCTTCCTCAGCTCCACCCCGCGCGAGGTTAAGGGGTCTCCGGCGCTGACAGTCCGCGGCCCCCCCACTCGAAAGAGTCCGGGAAGGGCGTCCCGGATCGCCCTCCATAGCTTTTCTTTTCACTGTGAGGGGGTGGTGTCTGGGTATTAAGAGCAAGAACTGGATATGGGGAGGTGTCAGGGTTAAGAAGGCAATGGCACCCCACTCCAGTACTCTTGCCTGGAAAATCCCATGGATGGAGGAGCCTGGTAGGCTGCAGTTCATGGGGTCGCTAAGAGTCGGACACGACTGAGCGACTTCACTTTCACTTTTCACTTTCATGCATTGGAGAAGGAAATGGCAACCCACTCCAGTGTTCTTGCCTGGAGAATCCCAGGGACGGGGGAGCCTGGTGGGCTGCCGTCTATGGGGTCGCACAGAGTCGGACACGACTGAAGTGACTTAGCAGTAGCAGTAGCAGGGTTAAAAATGAGCAGGAAACTATCTGCAAGATCCTGTAGGTCTCCGTCTCACTGTCATCTGGGCTCCCTCAAGTTCCTTGGGAAATGGCAGTGAATGACTTCTTAATGGACATCAGAAGGGCTCTTTGATATCTTTCTTGAGTTCTTAAAGGTGCATAACACCAGTGACACTAACTCGTAATTGAAATAGTGGATATGTGCCCCTTCCCCCCATTTTGGCTTCCTCCGCGTTAGCATCCCCTTATTTTCTTCCTACTACTCTGACTGCAGAAGTACCGTTTCACAGTCTCCTCTTGCCCAGCCCCTTATTCTGTACACTTAATCTGGATGGTCTCATCTACTCTCATGGTTTCAGCTTTGTGTCTGTGTGTGTTCAGTGGCTCAGTCGTGTGTAACTGTGACCTCTTGGACTGTAGTTCTCCAGGCTGCTCTGTCAGTGGGGTTATCCCAGCAAGAATACTGAGGTGGGTTGCCATTTCCTCCTCCAAGGACCGAACCTGAGTGTCCTGCGGCTCCTGTATTGGCAGGCGGATTCTTCTTTACCACGGAGCCACCTGGGAAACCTGGCTTCGACTTTAGGATACCAGAAAGGCACCCAGATCTCCAGCTTCAGCCAAGCCCCTCCCTGGAGCCTCAGGCTTGGCCATCCAGCTACCAGTTGGATGGCTCTGCTTCGGCTGCCACTCAGTCTGTCTGAACGCGAACTTATCTTGTCCCCTGCAGATTCATTTGTTCTCAACTACCCCATCCTAGCCAGAAACCTGAGAATTATTTTATACTTCGTCTTCTTTCTCAATTCTCATATCTAAGAGGTGACCTAGTCCAGTAACTTCCTAACATGCTTCGCACCTGGTCCCATGCCTCTGACTCTGTTGTCGGCACCTTGTTGATGTGCTTCTCACCAGGATGATTGCGGTGACTGAACTTCCAGTTCACGGCCGCCTGCAACCCAGTGTCCCAACTGTAACTCTTGTGGTCCTTGAAAAAGATGTCTCATAATGTCACTTCCTTGCTTAAAACCCTTGGTTTCCCAGTGCCTATGGGAAAGGCTGAATCTTTAGCACAGATTACACGGCTCTGTCTCCTACCCTATGTGTACCCTGAGGTCCAATAATATGACATTGCAGGATGTGCTTGCCCACACCTTGCCATTTTGTGTCTCCATGGCTTTGCATGCACCAGCCCCACTGCCTAGAAAGTCCCTTTTCCTCTTATCTGCTGCCTACCTTCTACTTGACCTTTAGTGCTCTGCTCAGGCAGCCTCACCTCTGGATCACCGCCCCTGCCCAAGGCTAAATATTGTCCCATCTGAGTCCCTGCAGCACCCTGTCCATAATAGCCTGATGATGAAGGATACAGACTCCTGAACTGGACTTCCTGGGTCCCAGGACTATCTTATGATATTGATGAAGGCAGTGCTTCAGTTTCGTTTGGCAAATGGAGATAGTTCTGTGCCTATTTGGTACAGTTATCGTGGATTAAATGAAATAGTGTGTTTAGGGCTTAAAACAATGAGCACAGGCATGCTCAGTAAATCAGTGTTAACTATTATTACTGTTTACATAAGAAGGATAAAGAACAGTGATTCTGACTTTTAATTTTATCAACTGCTTGAGAATAGTTGATGTGGCTTCTCATTCTGCCTCAGAGCTCCAAAGCCTGACTCTTTGTCAGTAAATAAAATGCTGGGGTAGAGGGCATTAGGGGCAGGATCTGGGTGAGGATTCAAAACAGTAGAAGACCTAGATCCCATATCATTCTGCTCAGGAAATGAATCTGGAAATGGATAAATGTTAGAGGCCAGGCTGGTGGCTCAGAGGTTAAAGCGTCTGCCTCCAATGCGGGAGACCCGAGTTTGATCCCTGGGTTGGGAAGATCCCCTGGAGAAGGAAATGGCAACCCACTCCAGTACTCTTGCCTGGAGAATCCCATGGACGGAGGAGCCTGGTAGGCTACAGTCCACGGGGTTGCAAAGAGTTAGATAGGACTGAACGACTTCACTTTCACTTTCAAGCATGAGTTCTAGAGAAATGTACACAGAACTCTGGGAACCCAAGGAAGAAAAAGGCCAAGAGTAACTTCCCAGAGAAGCTGACAGTTAGGGGCCCTCGGTGAGAGAATGAGTACCAGCGGGAGGCAGAGACCAGGGTGGGCTCAGAGAAAGGAAAGCTATATCCTCCAGTTGGAGAGCTCCTTCAGGGGAGGGGGCTGAGGTGGGCATGAGGGCAGATTCCTTTCTTCACCTGGCTGCGAAGAAGTATCCCCTCGGGTTAGGAGCCTGCAGAGACCATGCCCTGGGGAGGTCTGGAGGCTTGGTACCCATATTTGGGGGCAGGGCCCTAGGGGTAAGGTCAGCACGCATGCCTGTGGGCTGGGCCTGTGTTTTAAACCAGATTCTGGGCTTCTGTTCAAGCCCGGAGTGCCCATCTTCCTTGCCTCTGGCTGATGGATGCAGAGGCCTGGGTCAGATGGCTCCTCCTCCCTGTGGCTTTCCTGACCTCCCCCACTCTAGCCTGGGTCAGATGCTCCTTTCTCTGGGAGCCCACAGTCCTTTGTTCACCCCTCCCTGAAAGTGCTGATCACAGCGTGGCACTGTGCCTGTATCTGTCAGCCTCCCTTCCCAGATGTGGACCCCCTGAGTGAATATCCCCAGGGACCAACACAGTGGCTGGCATGCTGTAGGCTCTCAGTTTACCTGCTGTGGTGAACCGAGCTCTCCGACACTCGGACTTGTTTGGGGGAAAGGGTGTGGGTGAGACCAAAAATTGTGTACATTTGACAGTTCACACTTGTTGCATTCAACGACAGAGATTGTTGGCCCCATTCTCAGACAGAGAAGCTGAGATTTGGGAGGTGAGGTCAGGTTCACTCAGCAGGAACTGTCTTCTGACTCCAGATCTACAACCATGTCCCAGAAACTGCCCTGGGCTCCCAGTCCCCAAAGGGACAGCTGCCACATCAGTGGGACAAGGGACAAGGGAGGTATACCATCCTGCCTGTTGTATGTTCCTCTGAGCTTTTTCTGCCTGGGAAGGGGCTGGCCAGTGCTGGGAGGAGTCTGTTCTGAACCACCCCCACCCCTGCAGGGCCCTTCTGTCCCCTAGGCTCATAGGACTGAGATTGCCCTGGAAGATGGACCAGCCCTTTCCAAACTGACCTTGAGAACTCAACCTCATTAGTCCTGTTTTATCCAACAGCACCGATGGGCCTGACTCACCAGCCCTTGAGTGGGCTGGGGTCGTAGAGTCACAGAGCTGGGGACATCTCTGACATTTAATAGGGCCTGGCATGTGGAGGGAGCTGAAGGGCTGAGTAGATCTCAGTTTGATAGGATTTTCCAGTAAGTGAAAGTGAAAGAAAGAAAGTGAAAGTGAAGTCGCTCAGTCGTGTCTGACTCTTTGCGACCCCATGGACTGTAGCCCACCAGGCTCCTCTGTCCATGGGATTTTCCAGGCAAGAGTACTGGAGTAGGTAGCCTTTCCCTTCTCCAGGGGATCTTCCCAACCCAGGGATCAAACCTAGGTCTCCTGCATTGTAGGTGGATTCTTTACCAACTGAGTCACAAGCAAAGCCTGTAAACTGTACTTCAGAACCTCCTGGGGCTGGGCAGTATGGGAGTGCTCCGTGATGAATACGGTTTCTGTTTCGGCTTGACTAGGCCCTGTTCACTTCCTCAGAAGGAAAAGGGAAGTAGCCTGGCTTGGCCTCTGAGATCTTACTTGTCACTGCTGCTGTGTCCTGGGCTCTTTAGGGGCATAGTTGCCTGCTTCTCCAGGGAACTTCCCAAGCCGTCTGGGTGGGGCAGAGTAGGGACTAGGAAGCCAACTGTGCTGAGGCTGATGGCATAGGTCACCGATCCCTGAACTACAGGAGAGCCTAATATGTACCATCCTGGGTCAGCTCCCTGAGATCAGGGCCCATCCTACCATCCAGCAGTACTGATGGACCCTCAGTTTGGGCAGAGTGCCGTGCTGCACGTGCCTGACCCAGGGCCCTGCCTCTAACACTGTTCCCATGGCCGCTGATAGTAGTCATAGCTGCTGTTAATTAAGCACAGGCACATTGCAGCTGTTGTTTCTAATTCTTTCAATAGCTCTGTGATGTGGGCACTCTACCATCCCTGTTTTACAGATGAGAAGACTGAGTTTCAGAGAGACTCAAAGGCCCACAGAGTAATAAAGAATGACCTTTGGCTTTTGACTCCAGGTCTCCTGACCAACCCTCAAATCTATGCACTTTCCCTTATTCCAGGGTGATCCATAGGCCAGTGAACCTACTTGACATGTGCGTGGCCAAACACTGTGACCTGAGCCTCAAGGGCTCGAGGAGAGATGAGTTTGAGGCTAAAGTCTAGGGGTGTGGGGATTGAAGTGCTGAGCCAAGGTCCCGAGATCTGGGCTTGGGGAAGCCTGAGCTGAGAGTGAGGTTTGTCCAGGAGGCAACTTTTGAACTGGTCTCTAAAGACTTAAGAGTTCCTCCCAGGGGAACTAGAGGTATGAAGGGAGACCCAACTGGCCATGGTGTATCCTGGGAACAGCCAGTGGCTCGAGAGTATTGGGGGAGGGGTGTCAATCCCATCACAAGAGAGGAGTGGTGGGGACCCTCGCTATCCTAGGGGTTTAAACCTACCCCCAGGCCTTTCCCTGTGAGTCTGGGCTCAGAGAAGAGGAGGGGAGCAGCCACCCTGCTTGAGGCTGCCTGGGAAACCAGTCCTCCTCCTTGCCTGCTGGTGGAGGAAGGGCCTGGGCTCTGGGTAACACGAGACTCCAACTGAGGGTGGAGTCCAGTCCAGCAGAGGCTGGTCTGGTGGGGCCGCTCCTCCAGGATTGGGTGTGAGTGTGTGCAGGAGCACCTGTACATGTGATGTTGCAGTTGTTCAGCACACTTCCTCAATATTTGCTGTGAGACTGCTGCCGGAACCAGACGTGCAGCCGTGAGCAGGCAGGGTGTCCCTGATCCAGTGGGAGAAGACAGGCAGGAAGCAGACCAGTAAACATATAATGTCTGCAGTGATGGGTGCCATGAAGAAGGAAGCAGGGTGAGGGAATGCAGGCTGGGGCTGAATAGAGGGTTCAGGGAAGGCCTCTCCAGAGAGCAGGAACATTGCAGAGACCAAGGGGAGGAAATCCAGACACGACAGCAGGAGCAAGGGTCCTGGGGTAGGAGCGTGCTGGATGTGTCCACAGGGCAGTGTGGCTGGAGCAGAAGGCACCAGGGGAAGAGGAGGCTTGTAGGCCAGGATGGGGACTTTGGCCTTTAGTGTGGGGGAGCTGAGGCTGTTGGAAGTTTGGGATGTCGAGGAGGTGCAGCCTGACGTTTACTGTGGTCCCTCTGTCTGCCGTGTTGAGAACGACTTGGGACCAGGGCAAGGAGGCAGTCAGGAAGCTGTAGCAAATGTGAGATTGTGGCTCAGGCAGGGTGCTGTTAGTGGTGAGCAGTGGCAGATACTGGCTGGACTTGGAAGGATTTGTTCATGGTTTGGATGTGGAGGGGAAGGTGCTGAGCTGTCTACAGGCTCTGGCTGTTAAACTCTTAAGGGTCTTTTGACACCTCGCTCCCCACAGGGCCTGAAGGTGGCCACATTTAGGTTTGCCCAGCACTAGGGGAAGCCCACGTGCCCCTGGGGTCAGCTCCGCCCTGTCCAGGCTGTGGGCAGGCCTCTCCAAGCTTCAGTCTCGTCACCTCTACAGCTCCCGGCAACGGATGCCAGGAGTGAAGGAGAGGATGTCTGCAGGGGGCCAGCCGGGGCCACTGCCAGCCCGGATTGCTTTCTTCTGGCCCGTCTGGATCGTGCGCAGGCCTGTTTGGTCTGCTGTCCTCCTTCCCTGAGCCAGCTTCCTCCCAGGCTGGCCAGTGGCAGAACACAACCCGAGACCAGCCTCTTCTGCACACAGAGCCTCTGTCTGCTGCCCGTCTGTGGATTCTCCATTAACCTGGGCATCAGCAGAGTCTCAATCCAGAGCAACCCCAGCCCTGGCCTGAAGCCATCCCACAGAGGCTGTCAGAACTCGAGACTGTTTCCACCTAAGATGAGACAGGGGTCATGTTAGCTAACCCTTCCATAGCAGTCACTCTTTGTTGGGGACTGTTCTGGGTCCTTATGTGTAAAAAGTTGCCTAAACCTTGTAATACCTCTAAGAAGCAGATACTACCATTACCCCGTTTTATAGAGAGGAAAATCGAGGCACAGAGAGGTTCAGTGACTAGTAAGGTGGGAATCCAGGCTTCCCCGGTGGCTCAGTGGTAAAGAACCCGCCTGCAATGCAGGAGTCGCAGGAGACCCAGGTTCAGTTCCTCGGTGGGGACGATCCCCTGGAGGAGGATGTGACAACCTACTCCGGTATTCTTGCCTGGAGAATCCCACGGACAGGGGAGCGTGGCATGCTATAGTCTGCAGGGTTGCAAAGAGTTGGACATGACTGAAGCGATAGCATGCTCGTGCATACAAGTGGGGCACGTGTTTGGAGCCCACGTCTACTGCCCCCTTGGCCTGGGGAGAGGGTTTGGAGATGCCGCACTGCTCTGAGGTGAGAATCATTTCTGGACATAGATGAGGTGTTCGTCTGCTCGGGGTCACAGAGCCTAGCTGGTGGAGGGAGCTCTATCTGGAACCTGTGTAAGTTGGCCTGACATTCCATGGGAAGCTGGGCAGAGGAGAAGGGGAGAGGCCCGCAGAGGCGGCAGCGGCAGCCGTGGCTCCTGTCTATGCAGCCCTTACTCTGTGGCATCGGGCTGTTCTCCGTGCTCTCCACGCACCGCTGTCTCCTCTGATCCACCAGGCGCCCCAGGGTCAATACAGGTATCCCCCAGTCCCCATTTCCAGGTGCAGCCTCGGAGTCTTGCCAAGTGAGTGACAGACATAGGCGCATTGCAGACTTGCTTTGGTCAGGAAATGTCAGCCAGAGACTGGCAGAGAGGTGGTTGGAGCTTCCAGCCCAGGGTTTGACTGAGGCCTGGGAAGAGCCCTGTCTGTGCCCCAGCCACCTAAGAACTGGAAATCGAGCCCTGGGGGAGGTTGGGGGATCAGGCACCAGTGGGAAGGGGTAGCATCAGAGGTCAGTCCGGGCTTCCCCCCAGAGCCTGTGCAGGGAGCCAGGACACCCCCCGCCCACCTCCCCAGGAGCACACGCTTGCCTGGAGCCTCTGTAACTTGGCCCATAGCTCACACAAAGGAGGAAGCCTGGGCTGAAGCCTTGGACAGCTTGCTCTGGGTCATCTGGCACATGAACTGTGGAGCTCAGATTTGAACTCAGGCCTTTGGGGGCAGTTTATTACACATCACTGTCGTGTGTAAGCCCCCACCCCCCAACACCGCACACCTCTCACCTGAACGGCCTTGCCCACCCGCTTGCTCCATCTCCACCCCCACCGGCCAAACACCAGCCATCCTTCCCCTAACACTTCCCTAAATGCCTGTGGGGCAGCAATCATTGGTAGTAATCACAGATGGGAGATGCTGCCTTTTATTGTGGGAAAGCATGCACAGCATAACATTTGCCATTTTAGCCACTTTTAAGTGGACAGTTCTGTGGCACTAAGTATATTATCATTCCCCTTATTTAATGCAACTAAAGAAGCTGATTCTCAGAATGTTCTGTTTGCCCCAGTCGCAAGACTGGTGAGGGCAGACCAAGGGTCAAACCCCGGCCTCAGAGGTACCAGCTGCCTGCTGTCGTCTGCTGAGTGGGGACCCACCCAAAAGCTCTTGCTGCCCCCTGGCTAGCGTTTCCTGGGGCCAGTCAGAGAAGGCCTGGAAGTGGGCATGAGGGGCCCCCAGAGCTTTCCCTGCGCCCAGAGACCTGCCTGGCCTCCTCCTCCCGACCCCTCTTACCCTTCTGACCCAGGATGAGAAAAACCAACAGTTCCCCCCCACCACCACCCCACTCGCTCCAAGCAGCTGAGCTTCCACAAGCACGTCAGGTGTCACGTCTGCAGCCAGCCCAGGCCGACTTCTTCACGCCACACGTGCTGCTCCCCTCCTGACACCTCTGAAGGTGCTGGGGAGGGGCTGGTGACGGCAGGTGGTGGGCTTGGCAGGGGGGTGCTGCTCCCAGGGGGCTGGGTGGCAGCCCTGCCGCCCCCAGCCTCCTGCGCTCGTTCGTGCCTCCCCTGTCGGGAGGGTGGAGGCCAGCCTGCCCTGCCGGCAGCCTCCTCCATCCTCCCGGGCCAGTGTTCTGGGGACTGTTGAGAGCAGTTCTAGGCCAAGGTGGTTTTCATATCTGGAGCTGGCAGGTGGTCTCAGGGAACTCAAAACTTTTTGACGTCATCTGAGTGAGTTTTTCAAACCACACCCATGGAGGTTCCTCAGGGTGACCCCGGATGGAGTTTGAGGGAAGGCTGACTTGTGGGGCTCTCTGTGGCCACATCCTATGGCAGGACCTATACAGTCCTGTTTTTATTCATTTTATTTATTTACTGTCTGGACTGCGAAGCTTGCAGCATCTTAGTTCCCCAGCCAGGGACTGAACGTGTGCCCTTGGCCGTGAAGGTCTTAACCCCTGAACCCTCAGGTAATTCCCAGTTTTTTTCTGTTTTCTTTTTTTTTTAATTAACTTATTTTTTAATTGAAGGATAATTGCTTTACAGAATTGTGTTGGTTTCTGCCAAACATCAACATTTATGTTTTTTTTAATTAAAAAATCATTTTATTTTAAATTGGAGGATAATTACTTTACAATATTTTGGTGGTTCCTACTATACATCAGTATGGACCAGACGTATAAACGTGTCCCCTGCCTCTTAAACCTCCCTCCTGCCTCCCTCCCCACCCCACCCCTCTGGGATGTCAGGAGCACCAGCCCTTGCTGCATTGCACAGCAAGCTCCCACTGGCTGGCTGTTTTGCATGTGGTCCTGGGTACTACTGCTCTCTTTCAGCACTGCTCTCTCAAGTCATCGCAGCCTCTTCCTCCCCTGCTGTGATCATGAGTCTGTTCTTTATGTTTGCATCTCCTTTGCTGCCCTGCAAATATATCTGTTTTATATATTGAGACCCTAGGTAAGGTTTTTTGGTTGATGTTAAGTTTCTCTTAAAAGGGTTTTTTTTTTTTTTTTTAACGGACCTTTTTCCTGGAGGTTCAAGAGGGAAGGGACATATGTATACCTATGGCTGATTCATGTTGATGTTTGACAGAAAACAGCATAATTCTGTAAAGCAATTATCCTTCAATTAAAAAATAAATACATTAAAAAAAAAAAAAATGGACCATTCTCCCAGATAGGGAAATGGAGGCTTGCTAAGAAGGACTTGCCCAAAGTTTTTCAGGTCTAATGGCTGCCCCTGAACTCATTCACCTCTTCCAGCTCTTGCTTATTTGGATGCTGAGTTTCTTTCACGGAGGAGGGTGACGCAGAACCCTGCTCTCTCCGACTGTTGGCTGGAAGCCCTCAGCCCTGCTGCAGAGCCCCCTGTGCTTGGCTCCCTCACCCCCTGCACCCCCGCGTCGGCAGCTCTCTCGGACTCCCCAGCACCTCTGCTCTCGGCCCCCCTCTGTGTCTCTCACTTCCACGTGGTCGTCTGGGTGTGTGAGTATCAGTGCTGCTGTATGCCAAGTGTGTCTCACACCCAAGCTGCTGCCACCCAGGTCCTGTCCCCAGAGAGGGAGGGAGAAAGCCAGGGGGCAAGACTAGACAGACCCGGGAGCAGACAGGGAGTGGGGAAGCCACAGCACCCTGCAGTGAGCCAGGGAAGGGGGAGAAGGTGAAGGCAGGTAGGAAAGGAGAGAGAGACACATAAGAAAACCAGAGAGAGAGTAATCTGATGGGGGTGGAGAGACACTCGCAGATGGGAGAGAAGTGGAGAGGAGGACCCAGAGAGGGGGCGGAATAAAGACAGACGTGGGAGGGGGTACAGAGACACTTCCAAAGAATGGTGAAGAGGTAGCTTGTGAGAGAGACAGGAGAGGAGAGATGGAGACAGGTCTGGCAGAAGACGAGCGGGCTATTAGAGACAAGGAAATGTCACCCGCCCTGGGGCTGCGGCTGTGTCACAGTGAGGGATGCTGAGCGTGGAGTCTGACACCAGATCCGGCTGATAGATGTTGGGGGGGTCCCATTGGCAGCAGCCTCTTCTGGCCCCCTCTTCTGGCTGCCACCTTCCAGAGCTGGTCCAGCTTTCCTTCAGTGTCCCCCAGATGAGCTTAGCATGGGCACTCCGAAAGAGTAGTAGAGGCTGGTGCTTCTGCTGAGAACAGTCAGTCCTGACTGTTGGGTTGGCACAGAGGTAGAGGGATGGGTGAGCCGGCTTGCTCAGAAACCCTTCTGGCCACAGAATAGGGGCTTGTTTTCGACTTAGTAGCAGAAGCATGGAAGAGACCAGACAGCAAATGTGTGGAGGGGACGGACGGCTATGGTGGGGGGACCGGTTAGATCTTGGCCTTCCCAGGATCAAGCACAAAGATCCAGGGCTCCCCTTCCAGTGGCCCCCAGACCTGCCCCCTGGTTCTGCATGTGAGAAGACTCAGGGTGACTCTTCATGGGGTCCCAGAGACTCAGGCCCCACCATGCTGCTTCAGCTCCCCTCTGCTCTAGCCTAAATTTTTCCTTCCCTCGCCTGGGGAACAGGGCCTCTGAGGGTCCCTGCCAGCAGATTGGTAGAGCAAGGACCATAGGCCTGGGGGCTTCTCAGCAGGGAGGGAGTGCCCCACTGCCCACTTTGTCTCTCGGGTTTATGAGGGTTTCAACCTCATGGTCACATGGGCAGGTAAGGCATGGATGGTCATATCCATTCACCTCCTGGAGCCTCTGCTGTCCTGTGTGAGGAATAGGAGGAACCATTCTGCCCTGTGTGGACATGGAATGCAGTGAGATTACTGGAGAAGGTGAAGCCCGGTAAATTCACTGGGACTGGGGAAGGAGGGTGCGAGGCTGTGAGGAGAGGGCCTTGGAGCTGCCAGTTGAAGGACTGGGGAGATCTGGGTGTAAGGCCCCCAAGGCAGGACCAGGCTGCCGCTTAAAGGGACCTAGAAGGCCAGGGTGGCCGTCATAGTGAGATGATGGGGCCCCATCTTGCAAGGGCCACCATGAGGAGGATGTATTATCCTCAGACCAGCGGGGAGCCCTTGGAGGGTTGTGAAGAGGGAATGGCAGGATCTGATTCATGTTCTGAAAAGCTTTTTCTGGCTGTCTAGAGGTGGTTGCTGTGGGTGGGGGGAGAGAAAGCCTGGAGACGCGCCCACCCATTAGGAGCAGGAGAGAGCTGGTTGGGCCTGAGGCGGGGGTGAGAGAAGGGACCAAGATTTCATCCCACCATCCCTCCGGGGCTGGCCTGCGCAGAGACACTTCTCTAGGAAGTCCCTCCCAGTTGCCATGGATCAGGGGGTGGGAGGGTAGGGCTGGCTGCTGGGAGGGAATGTGGCTTTGTGCTTGGAAAACAAAGAACAGAGCTTGGGGCTGACTTCTCCTGGGGGTGGGACCGACCCAGAGGCTGCTGACAGGCCCAGAGGCTGAACTACAGGGCAGGGCTTGGCAGGAACAGGCTGTGGCCCCAGGGAGGACCCAGGAGGCCCCCAAGGGTGACCATGGGGCTGCAGGATTTTGCCTGGGGTTGGGATGGGGGGGTGAAGAAGCAGGACAGAGGGAGAAGGATGCTCAGACCCCTCCAGCCTGGAAGTCAGGCCACAGAGGGAAATGAGGCAGAGAGGGCCCTGGGCCATAGAGTTAGGCGGAGGGTGGGGGGCAGATGTGTTTGAAAACAAATCGGGGTCCTGGGGCTGCGTTTGAAGGGACGAAGGAGGTTCCTGAGTGTTCCTGGACCCTGACCCCAGGACCTGACCAGCCACCCTGCCTCCCTGCAGCCGTGCTGCTGAGGCCCAGCCCAACCCGGCTGGAGGTGGGGGCCCGCCAGGATGAGTAAGCTGTCCGGGGACCTGCTGGCCCGCGACCTGGAGCGCAGCCTGCCGGCCGTGGCCTCCCTGGGCTCGTCGCTATCCCACAGCCAGAGCCTCTCCTCGCACCTCCTCCCACCGCCGCTGTCGGAGAAGCGCCGGGCCATCTCCGACGTCCGCCGCACCTTCTGTCTGTTCGTCACCTTCGACCTGCTCTTCATCTCCCTGCTCTGGATCATTGAGCTGAACGTGAGTGGGAGGAGGCTCGGGGCACAGGTCAGATTGGGGGAGGGGTATTGCCCGGGCCTCGGAGGGTTGCATCTGGGGGTGTGTTGATTTCCGGGTAAAATGAAGAATGAGACTAGAAGAATAGCTGTTCTCATCTTCCAGAGAGAGAAACACAGAGACGTTAAGTTGCTTATCCAAGGTCTCTCAGCAAGTGTGTGAAGAAGGCAGGGCTGGAACCCAGACTCGCGCCCCAGGGTCTGAACCCAGAACTCACACCTTTGCACCACACTGGCCCCTAGTGGACACTCTTGAGAAAGGAGGCGGGATCCCAGAAGGCTCTGGTGGAGCTATCAGAGCCTTTGTCTTCTATCTGCTCTACATTGCTCTCTGGCTTAGTTCATTCATTCATTCATTCAGCAAACATTTCTGAGTCCCGGCTGTGTCCCAGGCGCTGTGCCGAAAGCGGAGGGAACAGTGGATGGCAATCCGTAAAGACTCCCAGTGACGCCCAGCTTTCCTTCCCCACCTTGGGCATTCTTCCAGTGTCCCCAGTTTTGGCCTCTTGGTTTTGGTGAGATTCCACCTAATGGTTTGGAGACAGAGCTGCCTGTCAGGGTGGAGTCTGCCCACCCCCTACCCCTGCCATGCAGCGCTTGGCCAGCTGGCAGTGGGACCTAATCTCTGGGTGCTGACAGGGCCTGATGCAGAGGCAGGAGCATGGAACCAGGGCATCCTGGGCTTGGTCCCATGTCCCAGCTTCTGCTCTATAGCAACTGTGTGAGCTCAGTGAGGGACTCAGCCTCTCTGAGCCTCCCCTTGTTCTCCTTGTGCAAAGTGGGTCAGAGTTCTGGATGGCAAGTGTCCTTCCTCCAGGTCTCAGGCTCAGTCAGTTCAGTCACTCAGTTGTGTTCGACTCTTTGTGACCCCATGGACTGCAGCACGCCAGGCTTCCCTGTCCATCACCAACTCCCGGAGCTTACTCAAACTCATGTCCATAGAGTCGGTGATGCCATCCAATCACCTTATCCTCTGTCGTCCCCTTCTCCTCCTGCCTTCAGTCTTTCCCAGCATCAGGGTCTTTTCCAATCAGTCAGTTCTTCACATCAGATGGCCAAAGTATTGGACTTTCAGCTTCAGCATCAGTCCTTCCAATGACTATTCCGGACTGATTTCCTTTAGGATGGACTGGTTGGATCTCCTTGCAGTCCAAGGGACTCTCAAGAGTCTTCTCCAACACCACAGTTCAAAAGCATCAATTCTTTGGTGCTTAGCTTTCTTTATAGTCCAACTCTCACATCCATACATGACCACTGGAAAAACCATAGCCTTGACTAGACGGACCTTTGTCGACAAAGTAATGTCTCTGCTTCTTAATATGCTGTCTAGGTTGGTCATAGCTTTTCTTCCAAGGAGCAAGCGTCTTTTAATTTCATGGCTGCAGTCACCATCTGCAGTGACTTTGAAGCTCAAAAAAATAATGTCTCCAACTGTTCCCATTGTTTCCCCATCTGTTTGCCATGAAGTGATGGGACCGGACGCCATGATCTTAGTTTTCTGAATGTTGAGTTTTAAGCCAACTTTTTCACTCTCCTCTTTCGGTTTCATCAAGAGACTCTTTAGTTCTTCGCTTTCTGCCATAAGGGTGGTATCATCTGCATATCTGAGGTTATTGATATTTCTCCCAGCAATCTTGATTCCAGCTTGTGCTTCATCCAGCCCAGCATTTCTCATGATGTATTCTGCATATAAGTTAAATAAGCAGGGTGACAATATATAGCCTCGACGTACTCCTTTCCCTATTTGGAACCAGTCTGTTGTTCCATGTCCGGTTCTAACTGTTGCTTCTTGACCTGCATACAGATTTCTCAAGAGGTAGGTAAGGTGGTCTGGTATTCCCATCTCTTTAAGAATTTTCCACAGTTTGTTGTGATCTACACAGTCAAAGGCTTTGGCATAGTCAATAAAGCAGATGTTTTTCTGGAGCTCTCTTGCTTTTTCGATGGATGCCGACAGATGTTGGCAATTTGATCTCTGGTTCCTCTGCCTTTTCTAAATCCAGGTTGAGCAACTGGAATTTCACAGTGGAAGCCTGGCTTGGAGAATTTTGAGCATTACTTTGCTAGCATGTGAGATGAGTGCAATTGTGTGGTAGTTTGAGCATTCTTTGGCATTGCCTTTCTTTGAGATTGGAATAAAAACTGACCTTTTCCAGTCCTGTGGCCACTGCTGAGTTTTCCAAATTTGCTGGCATATTGAGTGCAGCACTTTCACAGCATCATCTTTCAGGATTTGAAATAGCTCAATTGGAATCCCATCACCTCCACTAGCTTTGTTCATAGTGATGCTACCTAAGACCCTTAGGCCTTTGCATGCCAGGATTCCTGGCTGTAGGTGAGTGATCACACCATTGTGATTATCTGGGTCATGAAGATCTTTTTTATGTAGTTCTGTGTATTCTTGCCACCTCTTCTTAATATCTTCTGCTTCTGTTAGGTCCATACTGTTTCTGTCTTTTACTGTGCCCATCTTTGCATGAAGTATTTCCTTGGTATCTCTAGTTTTCTGGAAGAGATCTCTAGTTTTCTTGAAGAGATCTCTAGTCTTTCCCACTCTTGTTTTCCTCTATTTCTTTGCATTGATCACTGAGGAGGGCTTTCTTATCTCTCCTTGCTGTTCTTTGGAACTCTGCATTCAAATGGGTGTATCTTTCTTTTTCTCCTTTGCCTTTTGCGTCTTTTCTTTTCACAGCTATTTGTAAGGCCTCCTCAGACAACCATTTTGCCTTTTTGCATTTCTTTTTCTTGGGGATGGTCTTGATCACTGCCTCCTGTCACAAACCTGTCACAAACCGTCTCAAGCTCAGGGGTCAGGAAAACAATGACTGTTGTTACAAAGGAGGAGCTTAGAGAAGGAGCTGGTTTAGGGGTGAAGTTTGATTCTGGGCATGTTGAGCTGGAAGGCAAGGCAAGGCTTTGAGGGTGATGCTCCTCTGTGCACAGAGGTGAGCTGGCACCTTCAGCAAGAAGGAGTCACAGCCATGGGGGACCTTACAGACCATCTTACTGATGAGAGGGCTGAAGCTCAGCGAGGTTCATGGTCATTTGAAGAGTTCCTGAGGTCTTAAACTTTATTCCTTTGGACAATCCCCTTGGGCTTCCCTGGTGGCTCAGGCGGTAAAGGATCTGTCTGCAGTGGAGGAGACCCAGGTTTGATCCCTGGGTTGGGAAGATCCCCTGAAGAATGGAATGGCAACACACTCCAGTATTCTTGTTTGGAGAATCCCATGGACAGAGGAGCCTAGCGGGATACAGTCCATGGGGTCGCAAAGAATCGGACACGACTGAGCAACTAACACTTTCACTTTCCAGCGTCAAAGCAGGCACTAAAATTCACCCACATCCTTCATTAAATGTATGTATAATATTTTCTTGACAGAAAAGAGCTGAAAAAATGTTTGGCAATTTTACTTTGGAATCTGTATGGCTATACTGGCTGTAATAGCTCAACAGTCGTCATGCAGACTTGAAAATGCTTGTGGAGTGAGAAAATCTAACCTCCAAATTATTTTCAAATTTGACAAAAAGATTCAGAACGCTGAATTTAACAGTTTAGAGAATTAACATCATGTTTCTCTTGGTGGACAATTAAAATTTTATTAGTTTTTCAATTTTGCCATTTTCATACTTTGAAACATATGTATTTTTCGTTTTTTTTAATATTTATTTACTTAGTTTGACTTATTATTTACTTACTTGGGGAAGGAAATGGAAACCCACTCCAGTATTCTTGCCTGGAGAATTCCATGGACAGAGGAGCCTGGTGGGCTATGATCCATGGGGTCGCAAAGAGTCGGACACGACTGTGCACACAGCACTTATTTGACTGGGTCTTAGTTGTGGCACATGGGATCTAGTTTCTTGACCAGGGATTGAACCTAGGCCCCCTGCATTAGGAGCACAGAGTCTTAGCCACTGGTCCTTAAGGATCACCTTACTGATGAGAGAGCTGAGGATCAGTGAGGTTCAGGGTCATTTGAAGAGTTCCAGAGGTCTTAAACCTTCTTTGGATGATCCCCTTGGGCTTCCCTGGTGGCTTCACCAGGTGGACCACCAGGGAAGTCCCTATTTTTAGTTTTCTAACAGACTGTGTGTTGCCCAGTGTATGCAAGGACCCTGACCAGGCTGTAAGACCGGCGCCAAGGTCTTGCAGCCAGAGCTGGCAAAACAAGGGCAGGAACTCTACTGTCCTGAGTCCTGATGCAGTGGGCTGGCCAGTGGGTATGCAGGCAAGGGAGAGTTCTCTGTAAAGAGAAAAACTGTGGAAGAGAGCTCTGTGGACAGAGCTGGAGCTCTGCACCCCACCTGCAGCTCTGACTCTGGATCCCAAGAGGGCGTAGTCTGAGGAGTAAGAGGAGGATCAGGCTGGGGTGGGTTGTGATGTCAGCAAGGCGTTTGACTCCATGGGGCGCAGAGTGGTCTTGAGGCTGAGGCATTTGATGGGGATGCACCAGGGCTTGAGACTCAATGAGGGGCTGTCCAGATGGCTGGCTTTTGCCCTGAGCATCAGAATCACTCAGGAGCTTTACAGCCATTCCAGATGCTCGGCTCACCCCGAGATTCAGACCCAGCATCTCAACATCTGTATCTTTAACATCTCACCCCCCTCCACCACCCCAATTCAGATCATCTTCCAGAAATCAGAAGCCCTAATCTAGGTAATCGTGAAGGGTCTTCCCCTTCAGGGCTCCCAAACTCCATCCCCCAGAGTCCCCTTGTGCCCCTCTTCTCTGGGAGCTGGCACCCCACCTGCAGAGGCACAAGCCTGCCACCCCATTCCACCTGAGGCATCAGGCTGCAGTCTAGCTCTCAGTGGGCATCCGGACTCCTTACTCCCCAGCCAGGCTCTCAGGGATCCCATTGAAAATGTGTGGGTGGCTAGGGCAAGGGCAGAGGCAAGGACCAGTCTGCTTACTCTGCATGCCATCCTCTCTAGCAGTTTGATGGATTTTGCCCATTAAGTACAAACCTAATCAATCGATTTGCCACCTGGGGCTCTGTCTGACACCACTGCCCACCCTTGGTCCCCATCACCCCAGATGGATGCTTGGCTGGGAAGATGGAGCACCGCAGTGGTGGGAGGGAGAGGAAATCATGGGAGAGGCCAGCTCCCAGCTCGCTGTCTGCCAGCATAGCGCCTGCATAGGGCCCATCACCTCCCAAGGCCCTCCAGGCTTGCCCCTTCCTAGGTAGTGTGCTCACGAGTGTCAGGAGGCTCAGCTCTGCCTATCTGGACTGCCTGGATCCTTAGAGGAACAGTCTCAGCACTGGGGTCTCAGGCCCCTGGCTGAGCTTTCCTGGTGCCTCGGGGCTCCTCAGGTGGTAGCTGAGCATTTACAGCCTCTCCTCCAGGTTCCACCTGCCCTCTCTGGGAGGACAAAGGGCAGCCCTGGGGACTTGGTCCTACCCATCTCTCTCTCTTCCAGACCAAGACAGGCATCCAGAAGAACCTGGAGCAGGAGATCATCAACTACAGCTTTAAAACTTCCTTCTTTGACATCTTTGTGAGTGGCCTTGGAGATCCTGTGGGCAGAGAGGGAGCAGGGACAGGGTTCTTTGGCTGGATTTTCTTCTTCCTGCAGCATGCATCCTAATCTGATCAGGGAGCCCTCTGTATTCAAGCCTGTTCCCAAATGAGGCCCCACTTTCAGAGAGCCCCAAGTGGGAGGGGAAGACAAGACCCCCATCCGAGGAGGTCACATGTAATCCCCAAAAAAGCACTGACCTGGCCTCGGCCATTCCCTGCCAGGGCGTGCACACTACATGGGGATCCTGGGGGAGCAGGTTGGAGGGGCGGCCAGCCTTCGGCCAGGGTGGGGCCCATGGCTGCCTTTGACAGCTCCCCCACTTCCCTGCCAGGTCCTGGCCTTCTTCCGCTTCTCCGGACTGCTCCTGGGCTATGCAGTGCTGAGGCTCCGGCATTGGTGGGTGATTGCGGTAAGATGCCACTTTCCTGGCAGCTCTCGGGCCCTGGTTGGGCTGGCTCATGGGATGGGATGGAGGAGAACTTACTCCCCAGGCTCCGTCTTCGCTCTGTCTGTCTCTCTCTCCCTCCCCTGGACAGGTCACCACGCTGGTGTCCAGTGCATTCCTCATCGTCAAGGTCATCCTCTCTGAGGTCAGTGGCTTGGGGTCTGGCTGGTCTGGTGGGCATCTGGCCTGCGGGATGGGCTCGTCCCAAGAAGGGACTGCTTCTCTGACTTTGGGTTTCTGTCCCTGTTGTCAGGGTGGGATGAGGAGGATTCCTGTCCTTGGCTTTTTCTAAGGGGTCAGCTTCACTGGCTTTGCCCACTTGCCCTGCTGAAACCCTAAGAACAGAAAGTTCTTCCTCCAGCCTGACCTTAGTGTATCATGCTGTAGAATTCATTAATCCCTCCATCTCAGAGGCATGTGCCACAGGGGGGGCCCAAGCAGCTGGTACCAGGAGTGGGGTGTAGGCCAGAGTCAGCAGCCCCGGGGTGGGGCTCTGGGTCTGGGGTGGCCCCCGGCTGTGGAGCTCAGCCCCCTCCCTCCGCAGCTGCTCAGCAAAGGGGCCTTCGGCTACTTGCTCCCCATCGTCTCCTTTGTCCTCGCCTGGCTGGAGACCTGGTTCCTTGACTTCAAAGTCCTACCTCAGGAGGCTGAGGAGGAGCGATGTGAGTGCTGGGGGGTGAGGGGATGCAGCGAGGGTCACCCCCACCCAAGAGAGGAGAGTTTCTGGCATGAGGGCCAGTTCTGAGCTCTCTTGCCAACTCTGCCTTCAAGAGCCTTAAAAAGAGCCTGGGCCAGGGGACCCTAGGCTGCCAAGGCATAGATTGTCCTTGGTCTGGGACAATGGCTGCCCACGTCTGCCCCCCAGGGTACCTTGCCGCCCAGGCTGCTGTCGCCCGAGGACCCCTGCTCTTCTCTGGCGCTCTATCTGAAGGCCAGTTCTATTCACCCCCAGAATCCTTTGCAGGTGAGGGTTGGTGGGTGGGGGAACTACCTCCAGGGAGGGGCTTTATGAGGAGCAGGATGGCTGGGTCTGTCCTTTCTCGTCCTCTGTCAGCTCCTTGGGGAAAGCGAGCATCCCTCTCCCACACACAATCTTATCCCCCCACACACCATTGCACTTGTACCCCAATCCCTCACCCCCCACCCCTTCTCCCCACCTCTTCCCGTTGTCCCCCATGCTTGTTTTTCTGCAGGGTCTGACAATGAATCCGATGACGAAATTGTTGGGAAGAAAAGCTTCTCTGCCCAGGTATTTGGCTGCCTACCCCTACCCGGGGTGGGCACCCCAGAGAGGAGCCAGCACTGGGCTCGGCCAGCTGGGCAGGGGCTTCCCAGAGGAGGGCAGACCTTATGCAGCCTGAAGGCCTGTCAGTGTCCATCTGAGTGTCTGGCTCACTGTCAGTCAGGCCCAGTGGTCCCCTTCCTGCCTGGGCCCTGGGGTAACAACCACAGCACCTGGTCCCCGGGAGCTCACCGGGCGCAGGAGACCAGCCCAAACCCTGCATCTGGACATCCAGCTGAATCACGCCTTTGAAAGAGATGTGTGGAGTGTCTAGAGAAAGACCCAGAGGGGTGCAGCTCCCAGGCTGACCACTTCCTGCCTCCCCTCCCTGGCCAGGAACGGGAGTACATCCTTCAGGGGAAGGAGGCCATGGCGGTGGTGGACCAGATCTTAGCCCAAGAAGAGAACTGGAAGTTTGAGAAGAATAACGTAAGAAACTTTTCTCCCACGGGACCCTGAGAGTTGGCTTGTAGGGAGTTTTCCCTCCCTTTTCTGAGGCCTGAGAAAGAAGCCCAAAGATTGCACGGGTTGGAACCCTATTTCTGCCCAGGGGAGGGGGCTGGGCCCTGGGGTCAGCCCCTTGGCCTGGATTGGACATTTCTAGCGCCCCTCCCCTGCTCACCCCCGCCCCCCCCACGACCCCGCCCCTGCTGCTCTGCTGCCTCAGCTCCAGTTTGAAGGGGAAGCCAGGCTTCTGTGCTGTGTCCGGTGTTTTGTTTCATGACCAAAACAATATTATCTAGAAAGATGGCAGAGAGCTTGGAAAACAGGGGGAAAACATCCCCGTCCCTTTCTCTGGCCAGTTCCCCTGGCAGCCTCGGCGGCCTGGAGAGACAGGCCTTTGTGGTTGCAGCCGCAGCTGTGCTCCTGCCTTTTAACTTGATATCAAAAGCCTTTCTCTCCTCATGGCAGGACATTTGTCATAACCACTGTTTTTTAATGGTTGCTCAGATATCCCCCAAACTCCTAAAGTTTTCTCCTCTGAGCTGTTAAAATCCTGCCCTGCCCGTCACCCATTCCTGCCCTCAACCCGGCCCTCTTCTACCTCCACTTACCTCCTGGTGCCCTTCTGTCCCTGCCATAGGAATATGGGGACACTGTGTACACCATCGAGATTCCCTTTCACGGCAAGACCTTCATTCTGAAGGTGGGTGATGGAAAGAGTGCTCTGGAGCTTCTTGCTCTGCCTGGGACTCCATCCAGGAAGGGCCTGGTGGTGTGGGGACCCTCCGGCAGGTTTCTCCCACCCAACAGGAAAGGGCTGGTGTGCCCAAGTACATCTGGCACCATCCAGCCCTCTGCCCGCCCTGCCCCAGACCTTCCTGCCCTGCCCCGCGGAGCTGGTGTACCAGGAGGTAATCCTACAGCCTGAGAGGATGGTGCTATGGAACAAGACAGTGACCGCCTGCCAGGTGAGCTGAGCCGGCGGTCCAAGCCTGGCACCCCTCGGGGAAGAGCCACCAGGCAGGTGAGGGCTTGGTCCAGTGTGAACAGTGAACCCCCTGGGGACCCGGGTCGCAATACTGAACTACTCTGGGCCTCAGCTTTCCCATCTGTAAAATGGGGATGGTGGTAATAGGTTCCTCCAAGAGAGGGTCTGGAAGATGGAAGAATGAAATGCTCAGAGTGCTGGGCCCAGTGCCCATGAATGGAAGTGGCTCCTAATTACGGGGCCTGAGCAGAGAGCCGGCTGACCTGGGGGCTTTCCTGAGATGCTGGGCCCTTCCCCGGGGTTTTCCTGGGGTGGCTGCACCTTACGTCTGCCCTGACGCCCGCAGATCCTACAACGAGTAGAGGACAACACCCTCATCTCCTATGATGTGTCTTCAGGGGCCGCGGGTGGCGTGGTTTCCCCCAGGTGAGCCCCCCTACCCGCCCCCTCAGGCAGGCCTCCTGCCCTTGGACCTTCTACGCACCCCCCTCATCTAATCATCCCCCTCCAGGGACTTTGTGAATGTCCGACGCATCGAGCGGCGCCGAGACCGATACCTGTCCTCGGGCATCGCCACCACACACTGCGCCAAGCCCCCGACGCACAAATACGTCAGGTGAGCTGAACCTTGCCTGGAGCCATGCGCACTGGCTCCTCCCCTCGTGGCCGTGAGAACAGGGCAGGACTGGTGTGTACAGCTGGGCACTTTCTCCTGCTGAGGTCGCCTTCCTGTCCCCGGTCCCACTGTCCCTAATCCTGCTTATCTGGAACCACCACCAGGCTCAGGGGAGCTCCAGGGTAGACCGAGGATGGCGATTAATAGGGGCCAGCCGGGAAGGGGGCTGGGAGCCATGAGGTGGCTGGTCTAGGGGACCAGCACAGCAGGAGGCTCTGTGTTCTGAAGCATCACCTTCCTGCCTTTCATCCCCTTCTCCCTGTCCCTTGGCCTTGCATTACCCTCATGGTGCTTGGAGGTACCCAAAGGAAGAAGCTTGAGTCCTCTGCCGACTGTTCCACGGCCTCCTCCAGCCCCCCTGCTCTCTAGTCCTAGCGCTGTGGGTGGCCTCCTCCCAGATACCCGACACTTCCCCTTCTGTCTTGGGGTTCTGCAGAGACCGCTGTTCTTTGCGTGTCAGCCCGGGGCTCTGGTCTCGCCACCACCACAGTGTTTGCTGGGTGATGGGCAAGCTCGTTTCCCCTCCTGACGCCAGCTCCTTTATCTATGGAGGCAGGGGAGCTGATGGGATGGGAATCCTACCGCTCAGGCCTGAGGCCTCCCAAGAGGGCGCCCCCTCGTGGAGCCCCGCGGCTCTGCACTGCTCCCAGAGCTGGGCCCCTTGAGAAGTGCTCACCCCCACACTACCGGAGTCCCTGGACAGACTAGATGAGAGCTGGAAGGTGGTACACGCCCTGCCCCTGGGGCTGTGCAAACATCGACCTGCTGTTGAAGGAGGATTTGAGCACCCCATGGCAGGTGGGGTGGGGGGCTGTATCCTGTGGCCTCTGGGACACCTGTTCTGGCCCTGCTCAGACCAGCAGCTCCCTTCCCCCTTCCACCCTAGTCCAAGGTGGGTCAGGGCAGAGCGGAAATCAGGGGTTTCGCCTGGCTCCAAGGTCCCCTACCAGTGCATCTCTCCTCAGGGGAGAGAATGGTCCTGGGGGCTTCGTCGTGCTCAAGTCGGCCAGTAACCCCCGAGTCTGCACCTTCATCTGGATCCTTAATACAGATCTCAAGGTGGGCATGCTGGGGTTCCGAGGCAGGCTCTGCGGAGTGGAGGGGACTGTGCTGTGTGACCTTGGGCGTCCCTGCTCCCGGCTTCCCTGCTCTCCGCCTCCTTTCTTTCTCTGAAACTGGGGGTAGGGTCCAGATGGTCTTCTCGCCCTGAGGCCCTGTGCCTCCCCTCTTTACCTCTGACTCCTGAGGCCTGAGGAAGGGTGGCTGGCTGCCAGCCCACCCCCTCCCAGGTCTATTTGTGTGACTCGTGCCAAGACCTGGGTACAGCATGTTCTTCCTACCAGGGGTGGGGGAGAGGGCAGTCTCGGCTGCATGCCAGAGTTGCACCTGCATTCGGGCACCAGTTGTTGAGGGGGAGCCCCTGCTGAGGACCAGCCTTCCTGGAACTTCTCGCCTCCCCCAGGGCCGCCTGCCCCGGTACCTCATCCACCAGAGCCTCGCAGCCACCATGTTTGAATTTGCCTTCCACCTGCGGCAGCGCATCGGAGAGCTGGGTGCCCGGGCATAAAGGTGCCTCCTCGCCACCCTGCGGGCCAGGGTCCTGTTGCCACGGCCTCCAGAGCCAGAGAGGGGCACCGCTTGGGCTTCCTGCTGCCCACTGAGGACCTGGCCTCAGCAGTGGGGAGGGGGGAGCTTCCTCCACAGCAGCGCTGTGACCTGAGCTCCCGCCCTACACCGAGCTTCACTGCGCCTGGGGGTGGCCATGGCCGGCTGAGGGCTCAAGCGCTGGGACTCTGCTGCTGGGCCGAATGGGTCTTTCCTGCCAACTGTTACATGGCCTCCCTGCCTCTGGGAGGAGGAGACCCGCTGTCCCCTACCTGGCCTGGGGCGGGGTCTGGAACAGGAGCCACGGACTCAGCGGGAGAGGACCCTGGCCAGGACCAAAGTTAGGGCAGCTCATCACCAGTGTGAAGGTGTGGGAGCTCCTCTCTCATCATGGTTTTTTAGGATTATTTAAAGGGTCTGGGACCTTTCTCCACTTGCACTTCCACTTGTAGGGGTGTGGGTGGCAGGTGGGGGTGGTGGGCACTGGCAGGGAGCCTGCCCCTCCCAGGCTCTCTCCAGGTTGCTGCCCTCCACCCCCACCTCCCAGTGCCTCCTTGGGGACCTTTGTAATTTGAGCCAATTAAAAACAGGAACTCAAAAAAAAAAAAACCAGCCCCTGCAGCCTGGCCTCTTGAGAGTGAAAAAAAAAGGGCAGCACGCAGGGCCTAGGGGAAGGAGCCCTGCTACAGCCTACACAAGACCTGCCCTCCCAGAGCCAGAATAGAGCCAGCTGGGACTCAGTTCTCGAACCGCCTCCCTGCCCCCCGCCCCATTCAGCTGGTCAGATAAGTGGTCAGAGAAAAATTCCCTGTCTACGGGCAAGGTCTCCTGCTAAGGAAGGTTAGGTTAAGGTCTCCAGCCCAGGATGGGGAGGTGGGAGGTAGGGGGAGACCTGGAAGGACCCCAAGTAGGCCTCAGCTGATCCTGGGGTCTGCAGGTTTGGCGGGGAGGAGCCTGGAGGCGAGGCCTGGGCTTCTGGGTCACTGAGGCACCTCTGGGCTCTGCTCACCTCCTCTCTCTGCCCATCACATTTGGGACCACTGGGAAATGGCCCTCCTTTCCTCCCTGCAGGCTTCCTGAGGGGCTGACTTGCTTAGACTCAGGGGTGGGGGTGTTGCCTCCTGGGCCCGGCTAGGCATGTGACCCCGGGCAGGTCTGCCTGCCTGAGCCTCCATTTCCTACTTTGCTAGAGCTGTGTAAGATGAAAGCCGCCAAGGATCGGGTGTAGTGCTCAGTAATCAAGAGGGCACCCACGGGCCTGCCTGCTAGGGTCTCATCACAGCCTCTGTCCCTGGCTTTCCTGGTGCCCTTTGCTTTGTCCACTCAGTGACACCCCCGCTGTCCTCCCCCGTGCCCTCCCCGTGTGCCAGCTTCCTGTCGCACACGCTGCTGCTCTGGGGGCGGGGCTGTCCCCACAAGCCCTTCAACTGGCTTGCTCCCTGGGGACCAGAGCCAGGCCCCGCCCGATGGCACCTTGGAGCTGGCAGCCCCCAGAGCTCTTCTGGTAAGGCCACTGTGAACAGAAAGTGAGGAAAATGAGGCCCAGAGCGGGTGGACGCCGCCCCCTACTCACACAGCCTCATTATGGCTGATTTGGGGGCTGGAGCCAGAACTGGCTGCCACCCACTGGAACTGCTGGAGTCCCATCTCACCCCAGCTGAGTTGGGGGTAGAGTCGGGGGCTGCCTCCCCGCTCGTTCGTGTCCAGGATCCCAGGGGTGGAATTAACTTCCAGTGCCCCTGCTGGGGAAGTGGTTGGGAGCCAGGCCTTTGGGGACAGACGCCTGAGGAATGGCACTGTCCCTTTTGGTGGAGGGGCACGGTCGGGGGTGTGACGTGCCCTTGAGCCCAGGCAGAGGAGAGCAGCGGGGACAGGACCTGACGGCCTGGTACAGCGCCCAGAGGAGGCCTTGGTTCCTACTGTTTCCCGCTCTGTTTACAGACAAGCCGCTGTCCTCCCTGGGCGAGGGGAAGGGGTGGGGCAGATGGCAAGTGCCAAGGTGGCACGAGGCTGGGCATGTGCCTGGTCACGGGTAGTGTCTGAGGAGTGTCAGACACCTGGAGGTGTCACTCTGGGGACCCCTGCCCCCACGGGAGCATCTTGATCTCTTCAGAAGCTGACCTCTGACCTGGGGGCAGCCAGAATCCGGGTACCCCCCCCCAGCCCTGCCCTGGGCTCAGAGTCCCCCATCAGTGAGTCTTGGCTCTGCTTATAGCATCTGACGCCAGAGGGGCTGAAAATAGCCCCTGAAAGAGGGGGAGGAGGGGGCTATTTAAAGGGCCTGGGAGGAAGAGAGCCCAGAGGGAGTGAGCAGTCATCATGGCCACTTCAGAGCTGAGCTGCCTGGTGTCAGAGGAGAACTGTGAGCAGCGAGAGGCCTTCTGGGCTGAGTGGAAGGATCTGACGCTGTCCACAAGGCCTGAGGAGGGGTGAGTGCTGGCCAGTCAGGGGTCCCCCATCCTCTCAGAGCACCTTTCCTGAGACTCATGAGACCAGAGCACAAAGCCTGGGAGAGGTTTTGGGGGTGGGGGTCAGGAGAGTGCCTGCTGGGGAAAGTGGAGTTGCTCCTCCAGCAGCCCCAGGGAGCTCTGCTGCCCCGCTGGTGAGTGGCGGGCAGCAGCTCTCGGGTTCAGTGTCCCTTCACTTCTCCTTCCCAGTTGCTCCCTGCATGAGGAGGATACCCAGCGGCATGAGACCTACCACCGACAGGGGCAGTGCCAGGCGCTGGTGCAGCGTTCCCCCTGGCTGGTGATGCGGATGGGCATCCTTGGCCGTGGGCTGCAGGAGTACCAGCTGCCCTACCAGCGGGTGCTGCCTCTGCCCATCTTCACCCCCGCCAAGGTGGGCGCCAAGGAGGAGCGCGAGGAGACCCCCATCCAGCTGCAGGAGCTGCTGGCACTGGAAACAGCCCTGGGAGGCCAGTGCGTGGACCGCCAGGATGTGGCCGAGATCACCAAGCAGCTGCCTCCCGTGGTGCCTGTCAGCAAGCCCGGCACCCTTCGTCGCTCCCTGTCTCGCTCCATGTCTCAGGAAGCACAGAGAGGCTGAAAGGGACCGTGACTCGGGCTCCACTGTGCCTGCCCTGGGCTGGGCCCTTCCTGGCTAGGACCATGGAGGGGAGCTGCTGGTCACGGATGCTTCGTAGTTTGCCCAGAGTTGGGGGCTAGGGGAGGAGGGAGCCAGAGGCCAGGATGCCTGGATCTCCTGAGTTCCCAGAGGGAGGGGAGCGGACGATGGGCACAAAAGGTGAAGAGCTGGGGGCCAGCACAGCCAAGTACCCCCAGTCCCAGGAGGAAGGGCAGAAGAAGCTGATGAGGGCAAGAGGTCCCTTAGAGGAGTGACCCCAGCCCAGATTTCAGCTTCAGAGAAGGATGAAGAAAAACTGTAAGAGAATCTGAAGTGCTCTGGGAAGGAGACTGGAGGGAGGGGGACGTGAAGAGGCAGAGGCAGGGTGGAGCCCCCAGCGCCCTCTGTTAGTGCTGCAATAAACGCTCAATCACGTGCCAGAGTTTCGTCTCTTTCCTTGTGGTTGAGGGGCCCACCCGTTGGTGTCCCCACCAATGCTCACTTCTGGGAACAGGCCCTGCATCTCAGCTAAATATGGCAAAATTGGTGGGTCACCCCATGCTTGAGGGGAGGGGCTGTAGGGACAGAGCTGTAAACAGGGTGGCTATCTGCCTAGTCCCCCTGACTGCTGTGAGCCCTGGCCTCTGCCTCTAGTTCTCTGGCACTGTGCAGTGCCCAGGAGGCCAGTTGGCATCTAGGGTTTGTTGAAATGATCTCATGGAGAATAAGGAGGGGGCTGGCACCAGGACTGTCAGCTGTGCCAGGGTGGGGATGGGGTCAGTGACCCCAGGGCTGACCTCTCTCTTGATTCTGAATCCAGACAGAATCAATCCTTGGTTGGGGTCAGGTGTTCCACCCTTCCTGGCCTGGGAGCCCAAGGTGGGTTGTTGGGGGTAGGGTGTGTGTAGGGGGTCAGGTTCCTGTCTGATTCTGCAGCTGTTGCAGTAACTCATGCCCCAACCTGGCTGCCTGGCCTAACTAGAAGACACTTTCTCTTGGACAAGGTGTGGGGGGCAGGTGGCATGGAGGAGGCCTGGGCTCCATCTTGGCAGGGACTGGTAGCCTACCCAGGGTGGAGAGGCACTAGACTTGGTCAGAGGTGGGTCCCGCTCCAGGAAGACCATGGAGATGGCCTCCGCAGAATCTACTTCCTATTTGGGGGGATAGGAGGGGAGAACCTGGCATCTTGACAGTCTGGTACTTGGAGTGCCAAGCAGGCCTGGCCTGGTTCTGCTCCCCCAGATCGGCCTGGAGTGTGGGCTGTGAGATGAGAGGGGTCAGACTCCAGACCAGTCGACACACCTAATCCCTTGGCGTCCGAGGCTGGGCTCGTGTCCCCTGGGAGCCCTGGCAGCCTGGAGAATGCACCCTGCGCCCTTCCGTCCTCACCTGGGCCCCTCGCCCTAGACGTGACGGGAACATCCTGAGCCTTCCACGAGATACCGGCTGGAAGCCCGCAGGGCCTGCAGGGGAGGCCGGGCTGTTCCCTCCGCTGCACGCATTAGCCCCACTCGCCTCCCCTATCGTCACTGCCATCTGACGGGCGGGGTTGGAGTTCTGCTGTGCAGCTCCAGGGCTACCGAGACCGTGGGGGAGGCCAGAACGGACTGTCCATTCCGGAGTCAGGGTGGGGAGCGGGGCGGGGGGGTGGGGCTGTGGGATGGGAATGCTAGAGAATGCTGGGACTGAAGAGAGGCCTGGAGGAGGGAAGCTGGGCGGGGGCCTTACTAAGAAATGGGGAGGATGTTGGACAGGGTGTCCTGGAGATGGGGAGCCTGGCGAGGGACTGGGCCCTTGGTGGAGAGCGCTGGGAGCTGGGAACTGGGGAGAGCGCTAACTTGAACTCTGGCAAAAGAGAAGGGAAGGGATGCCAGGCAAAAGGGGTGAATGCGGGACTGGAGAGGGGCGACGTGGAGGTGCTGGGACTGGTGGCTGCGGGGGTCTAAGGAGTCTGGGGGTAGGAAGCTGAGGGGCAGGGCGCGGGAGCTGGTCTTGGAGGGCATATGAGGCAAAGAGTGGAGGGCAGCCGGGAGCAATGGTGGAGCAGGGGCGGGGACGGATGCTCCCCCCCATACCACCCCCGTGTGTCTGCTATTGGGACATTAAAGGAGATGGATGGCATAGGGAAGACGCAGCGCGTGGCCCCAGGCAGCTCATCGCTCAGCCGCCGCCCCCGCACCGGAGGGGCTAGGGCTGGCGGGCGGGGGTCGTGCCTCAGATAAAGGCGAGCGGGCGCGAGGGTGGCCGCGGCAGCAGCATGAGCGGGACAGACCGGAGTCAGGCGGCGGGCGCGGTGCCCGACTCAGACCCGGGCCTGGCGGCGGTCGCCTCGGCCTACCAGCGCTTTGAGCCCCGCGCCTACCTCCGCAATAACTACGCGCCCCCGAGGGGGGACCTGAGCTGCCCCGACGGCGTCGGGCCTTGGAAGCTGCGCTGCTTGGCTCAGACCTTCGCCACCGGTGAGCGCGGGGGAAACGTGACAAAAAGTCATCAGGGAACCAGAGGGACAGCACGCGAGAGCCCAAGGTCAAATTAAGAGGTGAAATAGAAGAGGAAGAGGAGCAGGAACCCTCATGTGAGAGGAGAGAGATGAGGAGAGGGGTTCCGAGTGGAGAACACTCAGAACTGAGAGGAGAGGTGGGGAAGGCAGAACGCTGGGGGCAGGCAGAGGAGAGGGGCTGCCAGGCATCTGAGTTTCCCCCAACTTAATCCTCACTGGTAGGCATAGTTAATGGTTGTGGAACCTGAGTCTCAGAAAGGTTAAGTTCATTTCCCAAGGTAAGTCAGCCGATGCTGGAGCCAGGACTCAGCTCCTGGTCCATCTAACTCCAGAGCTAATGGTTTTTCCAGACAGAGACTCACTTAATACCAGGAGAAGAAATAGAGAGAAGCGGGGAAGAAGCAGGAAAGGGAGGCAGTGACTGAGGCTGGGGGGCTGCAGGCCTAGCACCAGGGCCCGCTTCCTTTGCCCACCCAGGTGAGGTGTCTGGCCGCACCCTCATTGACATCGGTTCAGGCCCCACTATATACCAGCTGCTCAGCGCCTGTGCCCACTTTGAGGACATCACCATGACAGATTTCCTGGAGGTGAACCGCCAGGAGCTGAGGCTCTGGCTGCGAGAAGAGCCTGGGGCTTTCGACTGGAGCGTGTACAGCCAGCATGTCTGCCTCATCGAGGGCAAGGGGTAAGGGCTGGGGGGGGTGAGGGTTGGGTAGGGGGTTTCCTGGAAGTGGCTGGTGGGATCCAACAGAGAACTGAGTGTGGGGGGCCGGAACCCTGGTCCTGACCCTGCCTTCTGCCCCCAAACAGGGAATCCTGGCAGGAGAAGGAGTGCCAGCTGCGAGCCAGGGTGAAGAGGATCCTGCCCATTGATGTGCACCAGCCCCAGCCCCTGGGCGCTGGAGGCCTGGCACCCCTGCCTGCCGACGCCCTGGTCTCTGCCTTCTGCCTGGAGGCTGTGAGTCCAGACCTGGCCAGCTTCCAGCGGGCCCTGGACCACATCACCACACTGCTGAGGCCTGGGGGGCACCTCCTCCTCATCGGGGCCCTGGAGGAGTCATGGTACCTGGCTGGGGAGGCCAGGCTGGCGGTGGTGCCCGTGTGTGAGGAGGAGGTGAGGGAGGCCCTGGTGCGGAGCAGCTATGAGGTGCGGGATCTGCGCACCTACACCATGCCTGCCCACCTTCAGACAGGTGTAGACGATGTCAAGGGCATCTTCTTCACCTGGGCCCAGAAGAAGGTGGGGGTGTGAGGCCCCTGTGCACGCAGGGCCAATGGCTCTCACCCGCCTAGACTCCCTGTTGTCTGAGGTGGCCTCTAATAAAGAAATAAGTCCGTCAGTTGGTTTAAGTGCCGTCTGTGGCTCTCCAGGGAAGGGTTCTGACTTGTGTTGTGGGGGTATGGGAGGCATCGGCCCTGGCCTTTTCCCCCCAGAAGCTTCCAGAAAGGTCAGTTTCTGTACACTCATTCTTCCCAAACTAAGGAAGGCCAGGGTCACAGGGAGCTCCTTCGGCATCTGCTGCGTGCCCCGCACCTGCTAGGTCCCTTCCATCCCCACACTCAGCAGTACCCTACTTGCAGGTGAAGCTCAGAAAGGTTAAGAACCAATAAATAGAAGTGGAGCTTAGTGGAACCCAGAAGGGAGGGAGATGTAAGTGGAACTTGTGGCCAGTGGAGCTACCATCCAGTCACAAAGACCCAGAGATGGCAGGGGAAAAAACAGGCACCAGCTCCCTCCAGCCCCCACGGTAAGTGGGACAGGAGCTCCTCCATATCTGCTGTTGCCCTGAATCTAGTTCCTGCCATCTCCACTCCCATGTTCCTAGCTAGAGACTCCTCTGCCCCTCTGCTGCCTCCAGCCAGCTCTGTCTTCTTCCCTCCAGCCCATCCTACTCACACAAATGAGATCAAAAACAGTAGGTGAGGCTGAGAATTGGTTTATTAAGAAGGTCCCTGGCCACCCTCCTCACCTTAAAATAGTTCTTAGTATCAAAAGAAGTTAACACAGGCCACCCAAGTCCCTGAGGTTGGAGTCCTAGCTCAGCGCCCTTACCCCCAGGGAGGGGAAGAGGAGCAGACTCCCCGCCTCAATCAGAGACGGCCGTGGGATGGAAAGTTTCTGGAGCTCCACGTGTTCTATCCGTGTGGAGCAGGAATGTACTATGGCTGCTGGCAACTGGCAGGGGTCACCTTTACCACAGCGTAGGCACAGCACTGCCCCTGCCTGCTTCTGGGAAGACCAGAGACTAGACCCAGCCAAGGTCTTCTCCCCTCTTCCCCCAGATTGCTCCTTATCCCCCTGCCCTGGGTCAGGAAGTGGCAAAGGGGCTTAGCAGGCAGAGCACTGGGGTGTTAAGTCACTTCAGTCGTGTCCGACTCTGCGCGACCCCATAGACAGCAGTCCACTAGCACTGGGGTAGGGGATGGCAAACCATGTCTAGGCAAGGAGGGTCTCCATTTTCCTTCCTCCCTCTGTCTCCCAAGGGGCTGATTCTGGGGGTGATCTTGAGTTGTGTGGGAGCCCTATGAGGTTTGTAAAGTGAGGGGAGTGCAAAAGAAAGGAACACGTAAACACACATGCAACCTGGACACCCTTACCCCTGCCAGATCTTGAGGACATCCTGGCTCTCTGCCTGGCCTGGGCTGTGTGCAGAGCTGGTGTTCAGTCAGTGGTTGTCCACATGATTTGGACACTCCCCATTCACACTCCCTTGCACTCATGTTCAGTCTCTGCACATTCCCCTAACCCACACTAACCCGCCTGCCCCCCAACAAACACACTTCAAAACACTCACACACATCCGCACTGCAACAAGGCCAATGCTCACCACCCCACCCAGCATCCCATACACCCCAGATCTGCACCCACCACCCCATCAACCTACACACTTGGTCTCCCTCATACACTCATGTGTGGGCTCCCAATCAGAACAGCAGCTCAGGGGCCAGAGGGATTCCTGTCCTATGCTCTCTGGGGTCCTGGCTCCAAAGAGGGAGTGCGGTGAGGCCTCCCGGGGGTCTGACTGGGGTAAGTCTTAGTGAGACTGCTCCCCAATCCCAACAGCTTACTTCCTTTAGATCCCATGAGAAGATCTGCTGGGAAACTTGGGCAGCCCAAGAGCAAACATCTAGTGCCACCTAGCGGTGCCCCGAGGAGGGCACAGGGGTAACAGAAGGGACTTCACTATCCCCAAAGGCTGTGGTACCTGGTGTCCCAGCTAGACAGAGGGTTCTGGGAACCACCCCGGCAGTGAGGGGATGTGAGGAGGAGGCTGACAGGGAGGGAGAGACAGCCTCCTCTTGGTGGAGCTAAGAACACAGTTCCAGTCCAGTTCAGCTCCAGGGACCAAAGGGGTTGCCCATTTTCTAGCCCCCGATGTTATGAGGCCAGGTCTGCCAAGACCTGTGGGGGTCATGTGGGGGTGAGCAAGGGGTGGGCAGGTTACATGATTCTGGGCCCACACCCTTCATGTCCAAGTTCAAGATGCTGAAAGGAAAACAAATCATCTCAAGGACTTCGGGGGAGAAAGGGAGCCAGCAGGGATAGACAGGATTCTCAAGAGGGCAGATCTGCTTCCAGTGCCTTCAGTCCAGCTTGACCTTGGCCTCTGACTCCTTCAGCAGGTAGAGGCTGTCATCTTCCAGAAAGCTGTGGGTGGAGGGGGGAGCCCACTGAGGCAAGGCACAGCTCTGAGAGCGTCCCCTGGGGGTGCGGGCGGGTGGTGCAGGCAAGCTGGCCGGGTGGGTGGGTGGCAGGTGCACAGAGGCTTCTGAGAAGCCGGCACAGAGGTGAGTGCTGGGCAGGGAGAGGCACCCACCTGAAGAAGAGGACGTGAACGGGGATGGTGCTGATGTGCCAGATGGCATGCGCATCCAGGACCCAGAAGAGAGGCGGGAAGTCCAGCAGCTCGAGCAGGGACAGCCCCTGCAGCAGCAGGACCACCGCCACGCACTTGTGCACATGCGGCAGCCGCTGGTTCCACAGGCACCAGGCCAGCCACCATGCCGCGTTCAGCAGGCCTGGGCGCGGGCGGGGGTGGGGAGAGGCTCACTCCCTGGACTCCTCTCCTCCCCAAGTCTCCCCTCTGTGACCCCAGAGCCACCCTCAGGAGCCTCCCCCACAACCGCCCCTCTCTCCCACCCCCAAATTCTTTCCTCTTCCTTCACCCTAAGGGTCTCTCTAGAACCTCCTTCTCTGGGGACAGCACCAATGCCCACCTCCACCCCGAGCCGGCAGTTCCGCAGACGGCCCCGCCCTCCCAGAGCCCGTCCCGCCTCACCGATCGCCACGTTGGCGGCCATGTTGTAGCCGTAGTCGAAGTGGATGAGACTCAGGTAGGAGACGTGCGCCGTCAGCAAGAGCAGCAGGAGGGCCCGGAAGGCACTGGCCACGGCCGGGTGCTGCAGCCCCACGGTCCTGCCCGCCACCCAGAGCTGCTCAGACTGAGAGTGACCGGTCCCCACGGCAGCATACCCTGAAGTACCCCCCTCACCCCAGCAGCCATGCAGGGGAGCCAGGCCAGCAGGGCAGGCTTCCAATCCCCGAAGGGCAGCCTGTGACCATATGCTATATAGCTCCTTGGAAAGAGCCAGGGCCCCCCATCCCATCACGGAGTCCCCTCCAGATCCGTCTAGATGCTGTGTGCATGCGTGATGAAAGCCCTGGAACAGCACCCCCAGGCAGGGAGATTGGTGACCACTTTCCGCCCCCAGGACCCGATTTTGCCCCCATAGCAGCCAAGACGGGCTCACCTGACACAGCACAGATAGATTGAATGCAGGATGACAGTGGAGGCACAGAAGTAATCCATTTTCTGAGGGCAAGGAGAGCTGGATGAGGGACCAGTGTGAGGGGAGTAGGCCGTGGACAAGGCTTCATGGAAGGTAGGGCCCGGAGAAGACCCAACAGGGATGGGGGTGACGAGAGCCAGGCAGAGTCTAATGTGGGAGTCCCAGGCCTATAGCCAGTGGGGACGTCTCATGTTCCTTTCCTCTATCGCTGTTCTATGTCTGAGTTCAATAGACTGACCCTTGTATTCACATTATACAATTAAAAAAAAAAAAGTACTCAGCAGCAAGGGTTTAGAGGTGTGCCGGCCAAGACTCCAGAATGGAAGAGCGTGCGCAGACTTCAGAGTGCAGTCTGGGTTCAACAGCTGAGGGCTCGAGTCTGGACTGGCCCCCTTCACTGGCTGAGGGATCCTGGGCAAGTGAGCTCACCTGTCAAAGGCTCAGCTGCCGCATCAGTTTAGAAGAGCCAGTAATCACACCTGCCTCCCAAGGGTCAAGTGAGGCTCAAGTGCACTAACAGGCTGAAAAGGCTCTGCACAAAGCAAGTGTCCTGTGAACCCAGTCAGGAGAGAACTAAGAGCCAGGGCTGCCCCACCGCTGTCCCTGGTCCTCCGGGACTGTCCCCAGCAGAAGATGGAGTGGGAGGGCGCTCACCTCTGTGAGGTCGGTGTCTCTGGTGTGGAAGACTGTGGACCAGAACCAAGCATTGAGGGAGACCTGAGGAGAGAGGCGGCTGGTGAGTGTGGCACCCAGAGGTGGGGAAGACCCCCCCAGAGGGTCCACCTCCATCTCACTTTGGGGAAGGCGAGCTGAGAAACATGCTTCCCTGGGTCCTGAACAAACCCATGCCCCTCCACCCAACCCAGTCTGGGTCTCTCACACTCCAGCTTCCCACCCCTGAACCCCCCCCCAAGGCTGCGACGCTGCAGCCTCCACAGGTTCCGGCCTGGCCTGGGAACCAGTTCCGGCAGTCAAGTTCCCTGGTTACTCAATGGCTAAGACAACAGCCCCCGGGGAACCTCACCTCCTCCCCCAACTGGCAGGTGATGACAGCCCCACCCGGGCCAGGGGAGCCAGTGACCTCAGCCTCTGGGGGCGGGAATGAAGTGGGTGGAGTGGAGGGGCTTGAGCCAGCTTGGGGTGTGTCTGGAGCAAGCAAGCAAGGGAGGGAGATCAAGCAGATCCCACTGGGGCCAAGTCTCTGAGGAGGAAGCCCAGCCTTCCCCTGGCTGGGCCGGCCCAACCCGCCAGGCCAGTGGCTGCTGCTTGGATCTGGGAGGAGCAAAGGAGCAGGGCTGGAGGGGCTGTGGTGGGCAAGGGCCCAAGGGACTGCTGGAGGCTTTTCTCCTGGAAATTAACTGCAAGGAGAGAGTACAAATCATCTTGCAAATAAGCCCTCACTCTCGTGGGAGTTGGTGGTGGCATTTTTTTCAGGGACTGCTGAAACCCAAATTACTGAAAGAAGGGTGGGCTGTGTTGGAGGCACACAACACTGGGCTGGATGGGAGGGCTGGGAAACCAGTCAAGGAAAAAGCGGCCAAGGTCTGGCCTGGAAGGCCCTGGGGGTGGGGAGGGGTGCACTAGGGTGGTACAGGCCTGCCAGAGATGGGTGAAGGCCAGGAGCTGCTCACTTGGTCCAGTGTACCAGGAAAACTGACCAGGCAGGGGACAGAGGGAGCAGGGTAAAAAACCACTCTCCCCCTGGTATGCAGCAGGAAGGTCAGGTGGTAGGATGAGTTCCCTAACACAGGCTCGAGGGGGCTTGTGAGGAAATGGAGAGAGCAATGGGGTGGAGGCCTAAGCTCTGCTGCAAAGCTGCTCAAGCCTGGAAGTCTCTGGAGGCTCAGGGAGCCTGGTGAGGCCGTCTGGCCTGGATTCAGGGCTGACTCTTGCTGCTTCTGCTCCTCATGACCTGGGCACAGGCCCTGCCCTTCTGGGCCCAAGCTTCCCTCTGGGACAAATCAGGGGGCACCCAAAGTGATCCTTTGTCCCCTTTCCAGCCCTGATGTCAGGTGGTTAATCCAGGTCTTTTGAGGACAGCCATCCTGTCCCATCCCTGGAGACTGGACCCCTCCCCCAGAGACGGTAATGGGCGCCGGTCTGGAGGCTGGAAAATGGAACAGGACGAAGACCTTCCTCAGACTCTGCTTCTGTGAAGTCTGTGATGCTCGGGTCAGAGTAGGGAGAGAAGCAGGCTCAGTGCTGGAGACGGGGCCCAGGTGATCACGTGGGCCAGGTCTCCTGGGCAGGCCAGGCACAGGGACATCCTTGGGGAGGGAAGTGGCCCTGAAAGCCAACGTGACGGGGAGGCAGAGGGGAAGGCAGCAGGCAATGGCAGCCAGCCAGGTCTCCTTGTCACCCATGGCAGGAAGGGGGAGGTGACAGGCGGACTAAGTGGCAGCTGGAGGCTTGTGGGGGAATGCACAGGGCTAGGGCTTCACTCTATGGGACAGGGACTGGGTTGTTTGGTCCCCTGTCCAACTGCCTCCCCGGGGTGCCTTCCACTTACAGAGACCCACCTGAAGCCTGGACTCTGCACCCTGAAAAGTCCCCTTTCCCCTGGGGAGTGTCTCATTATGGGGGGCTCCTCTTCTGACCCTCTCCTCAGACTTGGGAGACAGTGTCATTAAGAGTGCAGGCCCTAGGGCCAGACTGCCAGGGTTCAAATCCTGCCTCTGCATTTCCTGTGTGTCCTTGGGCAAGTTAGTTAGCCTTGTTGGGCCTCAGTTTTCTCATCTGTAAAATGGGAATAATCATAGTATTGATAAGGATTTAACCAACAAAACAAGTACAGTGTACAGCACAGTGCTCAGGACAGGGTTCAACATTAGCACTTACTTCTCCCTACCTTGCTGACCAGCATAGGATCCTCACACCCCTTCACAGAACCAGGGCCAAAGAGCCCAAGTCTGTCTCCCACTCTCCTTGGGGGCTAGGGAAGTCTAGTCTGAGAAAGGGTGGTCTCTCCAAATCTGCCTTGGCCCAGCCACAGTTCCAGGCTGGGGGGAGGATGTCTGGAGCCTCCATCATGAGATGGACTCTGGGTTCAAGTTCTGTCTCAACCCCTAAACAGCTGTGTGATCTTGAGCAAATAATAGCTTCCCTGAGCCTTAGTTGCCTCACATACAAAACAGGGTTCAGAACAGCACCCGCTGCACAAGAGGGTCCTGAGGACGATGTCTGCAAGATATCAGACACAACGAAACCACTCAGTAAGTGGTGGCTATTCCTGGGCCTGGCACACCATAGGTAGCCCAGAAATATCTGTTTCCTTCTTCATGTCCAGGGACTGACCCCCACCACTGCCCTTCCTCAAAGGTCACAATGTTCCAGGGAAAACCACGGAGCCCCAGGGTCTCTTGGTCCCAGATCACAGATGCCGCAGCTGTAGGAAGAGCCCCCTCTGAGCCCCTTCCTTCCTGTTCCTGAGCGACCCCACCAGGATGCACCGAAAAGAGGTTACTTCTCTTCACTCAGAGTTTGTCATTAAGGCTCAAGTTTAGGAACAGAAGGATGTGAAGGACAGGAGGGCCCAAGTGTATGGCTGCTCCCAGGCTCCTCGGCCAAGCCTGAGTAGAATGGGGGAGCCGGGGGTGGGGGGTGGTAACTGGCCAATCAGACAGGCCAGGAGGGCCATGGGCGCCAAGAACTTTGCATGAACACTGAAGGAAGGGGGAGGCCAGGGGCAGGGTGCCAAGGAGGGTGGAACTGGAGGGGGACACGGCGGTCTGAGTGGAGGAGAGCAGGAGGCTGTTTCAGTCTGTTGGAAAATAAGAAAATTGAGACAAAAATATCACAGCCGTGAAACTGGTTGGATGCCAAGTGAGCCAGATCTGTCAAGAATTCGACCCCAGTGCTAAGCCCCAGTGCTCGGGGCTGTCATTGACACCGCTGCAGTGGGGACAAGTGGGTCTTTAAATAGCTCGCTGTCTCAGAAGTGGGGGAGGCAGAATGTTAAATATGATGCCTGCTGCCATCCTGCCCCCCTCTCCCAGAGGCCTCAGGCAGGGCAAGCCAGCCCCAGTTCACTCCTGAGAGAGAAGTGGGCAAGAAGTGGACGGAGATGAGAGGAGGGGGTCTTTTTCCACCATCAAAAAGGATTCCTGGATTTCCTGCCATTGCCTGTTCCACTGGCGCTTGTCTGACCGTAGGGACGTCCTTCCAGAAGTCTAGCCACCATTCTGCTGTCTCTTCTCCCAGTTTCCTCAGCACAGGTCAGGTACAGTTAGTCCCCACCACCATAAACCATCCTGAAGAGACAGTCTGGCCTTTCCTGGCACCCCATCCTCACTCTACCCCAAGGACCTTTCCTTGTTGGATGAAGGGACAGAGAACCGGTTTAGCCTCATAGCTTTGGCAGAGAGCAGGGGCCCCTGGTTCCATGAAGCCAAAGGTCTGCGGTGGGCTCCTCCAAAGCCTGGCCGCTGCCCAGCCCAAGTTCAGGTCTAAATGTCAAGGCAAGGGTTGACTTCTTATGCCAAAGCTTCGTCAGCGCTGCTAAGTGCTGGAGAAAAAGCTGCAGAGGCCCCTTCCCCTCCCCAAGACCTCACCTGGAGCAGGTGGGGGGCCTTTCCACCCCAACTCACTAAAAATCAGGAGCCCCAGTCACTCCAGAAAACCCAGCCTACAACAAAATCCACAGTCACAACCTCCATACAGCTTGGGATTTTTCCCTCTTGCAAATACACAAGATCGAGTGTAAAAGCCACACTGGATCATCAGAGAGTGTGGGCACTGAGGCTCTGTTCCTCGAGGGCCTCCTGGTGGCACGAAGAGGGGGGGCCCCATGTCCTCAGGGTGTCCTAAGACACAGGCCAAAGGTATCTGTCCTCTCCCAACCTGGCATCACCTGCTGTGTCCCTAAGGGCCCTGTCATGCTGGACGGCAGGACATGCCTGGGAGGTATGATCCTCACCAAGACGGAAGCTGAGTGGCAGATGCCAGTGAGACGAAAGACCCCAGAATCAGGCGGGATCAAAGTGAGAGCTGTGAAGCGACCACCAGCCTCTGACACGTGTTATGAAGATGAAGGCAGGAACTCTTTGAGGTGCTCTCAGACCAGCGTGTCTACCCAAGGAGGCTCTGAGTTCGGTTCAGATAGTTCAGGCAGGACTGTCCTGTGATAACAGGGGCAGGGACGAGGGGGCAGTAAGGGCAGGCATCAGTGTCCCTGGAAGAATGCCAAGGGAAAGGGGACAAGAGAACTCTCCTCAGTTTCCCCACCTTTCCTGTTTGCATTCAGTTCAGTTCAGCCGCTCAGTTGTGTCTGACACTTTGCGACCCCATGAAGTGCGGCATGCCAGGCCTCCCTGTCCATCACCAACTCCTGGAGTCCACTCAAACCCATGTCCATTGAGTCGGTGATGCCATCCAACCATCTCATCCTCTGTTGTCCCCTTCTCCTCCTGCCCTCAATCTTTCCCAGCATCAGGGTCTTTTCAAATGAGTCAGCTCTTTGCATCAGGTATTGGAGTTTCAGCTTCAACATCAGTCCTTCCAATGAACACCCTGGGCTGATCTCCTTTAGGATGGACTGGTTGGATCTCCTTGAAGTCCAAGGGACTCTCAAGAGTCTTCTTCAACACCACAGTTCAAAAGCATCAATTCTTCGGTGCTCAGCTTTCTTTATAGTCCAACTCTCACATCCATACCTGACCACTGGAAAAACCATAGCCTTGACTAGACGGACCTTTGTTGACAAAGTAATGTCTCTGCTTTTGAATATACTATCTAGGTTGGTCATAACTTTCCTTCCAAGGAGTCAGCGTCTAGCCAGGACCAAATTTGCTTCTCTGCATGAGGGCAAAAACAGGGAGTGGTGGCTCTGTCCCACCAGTGACAGGCTGGGATGATGCCAGGCCCCAGTCTACACAATTCTGGCCCCTCAGTGCGGCACTCAGAGCCCTCTCTGCTCCCTCTTAACTCCCTCGTCTGCCCTTCAGCCAGTCACAGCAGTCAGGCTGACCTTCCCAAGGATGCTGGTCTGTGCCCCACACTGACCAGCTTCTGCACCTTCGCTCCTGCTGGGCCCCCAGCTCAGGAGGTGGGAATCCAACGTCCTCTCCCGTCTGGGCACATGTCTAAGCCTGACGAGGCCTACGGATCCCGTAGAAGGAGATGCAGGCTCCCCTCCTCCCCGTGCTTCCCTGAGAGACTCCTCCACCCAGACGATGTGGTCTCCACCTCATAGCTTGCCAGGCTTGCTCCCTGAGCCCTCTTCGCCTCGGCCTCTATCCTGCCTCCCAGACTGGCCAGACCTGCACCTCGCACTCAGCTTAGCTCCTTGGGATGGGAGCTTCAGCCACCACAAGCACGAACCCGTCTCTACCCACAGCAGATACCCACACACAGGCAACAGCACACGTGGAGACAGCCCAGAGGGGGCTAGGTGCTCAGGCCCTGGAGTCAGACAGCCCTGGGGGCCACCCTGTCTCCACTAGTCACCACCTTGTGAGCCGATAACTTTGGGTATGTTTTCCCGCTCTGAGCCTTCCACCGGGCTTGCAGTGGTATGAGGATTAAACGAGAAAATGTACGTATAGAACTTAGGACCATGCCCATCCTGTGATCTGAGTTCTATAACTGATAAAGATTATGAATATTATTGAATGGAAAGTATTAGGGAGGAGCACCATTTCCCAGAGGTTCCACAGCCTCCTTCTGGCCCTCCTTCCAGTCCCCATCTCTGAAGTCCGAGGTTTGGCCTAGACTTCCAGCCTTTGACACGATCAGCTTCTCCAAGGTCCGCAGAGACCTTCAGTCTCATCCTATTTGACTGAAGTAGAATTCAGGAGAATGGCCGACTCCTTCTTATCCTTGTCCCAGGGCTCCCCCGACCACACGATGGCCCTGTGGTTTTCCACCTGCCCCTCTGGCCACTCCTTCTGTCTGCATTGCTGGCTCTTCCTCCCCTATTCAGCCGTTAAGTTTTGGGGTTTCCTGGGCCTCCATCCCAGATCCCTTCTCTTCTCACCGAGCTCCCCCTTGGTGATGACATCCACACTCACAGTTTCTATCACTGTCTTCTAAGCAGAGGCACAGGGCTTGTCCTTGATCCCTCACTTCTCATCTTAGGTTGCCTCACAGCCAAGATGGGGTAAGAGTGTAAACTCTGGAGCCAGATGCCAGGCCAAACCCTGGCTCCTGGGGCAGGTAACTTAAACTTTCCAGTCCTTGGTTTCCTTGATGTAAACTGAGGACAATAATACTGCCTACCTCATAAGCTTTTTACGGGATTAACAAGGTTAATATTTATAAAATGCTTAGAATGATACCTGGCACAGAGTAAGAGCTGTTGTATGGGTTTGTTAAAGAAACACATTAAAAAATTTTAATGTTACCTCCAAAACACAGCTCAAACACACTTCTCTTTAATGCCCCTCCTTCCCCAGACCTGTGCCACCTCTCTAGCCTAGCTACTGTGCCCTACACGAAAATTATGAAATAGGCCCTGCATCCACTCCTGCCTCCTCCAACCTGGCCTCTACACAGAGGCCAGAATGGCAAATGTATTCATGAAGCCCCTTCTCTGAAACCCTCATTGCTTCCTGAGGTTTTGGGAGTCAAGATCTAAAGTGTTACTATGAGGTTTTGGGAGACAAGATCTAAAGTGTTACTATGAGGTTTTGAGAGTCAAGATCTAAAGTGTTACTATGAGGTTTTGAGAGTCAAGATCTAAAGTGTTACAATGCCTGCAGGCTCTCCACCTCTGTCCATCTCCAGGCTCCACCTGCTGCCCACCCGCTCACCTGCCACACACCCCCTCCCAGCTTTCTGCCCGGTCGGCTTCCTGGCGTTCATGTCCTCATATAACCTACACTCTGTCCTGCCAGTGCACATTCACCCATCATTCTGGTTTGACCTCAATACCCCTTCCTCACGGAAGCCTTCTTGGATTGCCCCGTGCAGGTCTAGACCCCACCACACCCCCCACAGCACTGATCTAGCCTTCACTGCACTTGTTCATAGCTGACCTTTTACATTCAGTTGTGTACTTATGTGACTGGCACCAGAGGGTGGGGACCCATGTGTTTTTATATGTTTTTGGATCTCTCGCACATAGTAGGCACTCAGCACCTGAACAAATGGCTGCTTTGATGGAAGCAAGGTGAGTGAGTGGGGGCTGTTTCCCTAAGGTTTACCATGGTAGTTCTGATCCAGAGACATCCATTGCAACCTCTCATGCCCTCCCCAAGGTGCTTGTGGTTCGTATCTGTACCACAGTCCCTGTTGCTCACACAGCTCCAAGCCCAAGATGCTGGCTCTTCTGACCAGCCACTCTGTGAAGCTCAGAGACCTCTCTGGATACTCAGATGGAACACACTTCAGCTTCTCCAGGGATGGTCTAAGCTCTAGACAGAGCGCTGTCGCTGCCACTGCCTCTAGGGCTCGGCTGGGGTTGACAGGGCTTTGAAGCCTCCACAGGGGTCCTGGAAAAGACCTGTGGTCCCAGCATGCTCCTACCACCCATCTCCCTTCTGTGTCTGTAAACTGTCCTACTGGTGTTTGAGCATCTTCCTGCTTCGGGACGAGATCAAGGTCTCTTTCCTCTCTCCCTTCCTCTCAGACAGACTGACCCAGGATCTTTTAGAAGGCAAAGGCCTGATTCAGCACCTTCCCTGCTCTCCCCAGGCTGGACCACCCCACAGCTGCAGGTTTAACCCTGGAAAATTGAGGGGAAGCTAGGTGGGTGAGAATGGGGATCTAAGGCTTCCTCGTTCTCAGATGAGGGTGTAGAACAGGAATCCTGCCAGGTTACCTACCCAAGCGAAGGCCACGCAGGTGGGGTACATAGGGGAGGAGGCTGGCACGGAGGTGCGGTAGCGACAGAGCATCACCAGGCTGGCTAGGCCATTGAGGAAAGAGGCCACAGCAGAAGCTGGCTCTTGGAAGCACAGGAACCGGGAGAAGGGCCACTGAAAAAGGAGCACATGGAGGGGGCCTGAGGGGCAGGCGATGCCCAGCTGGCCCCACCGACCTCTGCTTGACCTGCTGCATCCCCAGGTCCCCAGCCAGCTCCTCAGCTCTGGACCTGGGCCAAAGCCTCAGATGCAGTCCCTCTTCAGGTCAACGAGTTCCCCTGCGCTCCCTGGCTGAGAGTCATCCCTCTATCCTGGCCAGCATTCACAGCACTGGGAAGACCAGGCGGGCCAGTGCTGATGGCTCAGTATGGTTGGTGGAAGCAGCACAGACCTGTCATCTAGAAGACACAAGAACTAATCCATCTTCTACCACTGACCACAGCCCTCTGAGCCTCACCTTACTCTGTGACAAGCTGGGGAGAATAATTCTTACCAGCCACAACAGCCTAGAATAAGATCTTATTGGATCAAAGGGTATCAGCAAGCTGAGCCTCTGTGCCTCACTGGGCAATCTGAGGGGGTATTTTTATTTTAAATCCAGACCCCTACTGAAGAAGCAACAGAGACAATACCAAGGGGACACTCTGGGAATTTGTCCTTGTAGCAAGGTGGGCATCTCAACCACTCTAAGCAGCCCAGCACCACTCCCTGAGGAGACCCCAAAACCTCCCAGATCTTGTTACCTCAAATCCAGAGGCAAGACACATTGTTCCCATCTGATGATACGAAAACCAGTATGTTTTGAGGACAGGAAACACACACTCATCACCCCACACTTTGGCTTGCTTCAACAGCGCGATCCAACTAGAGGCATCTTACTCCCACCATATACTTAACCTGACCCTCCAGCTCACCTTGCCATGGAACTGAGGCACTTTGTGACCTTCCTGGAGGTAGAGGCCAACGGTGACCCACATACACTCATACTTACAGTCGTCCCGACAGGTCCAACCTGAAACAGATAAATATGGCCTGGTGGATTCCCCAGCACAGGGAGGCACAGAGATAGCCCTAAAGGGGCTCAAACCCAAACACAAGCCAAGAGGGCCTGCAGGCTGGAGAAAACCAGAAGAAATCTGAAAATCCTAACTTTCTGCTTGGATGGATGAGTGATGGTGCAACATACACACGAGGGAAAGGTGTGTGTGTGTGTGTGTGTGTGTTAGAGTGTACAGTGAGCAAATAGAGATGTCTCTTCTCCTTTCACCCAAGACGGAGATTTCGACATCTGATGGACCCATCTGTGGACATCTGGGTTCACGTTTGCTCTTCCTGAATACAGGATTTTCTCTCACTCCCCAGGAAGAAATCCTTGTCATCTTAACCCCCGCCTATGAAAATTAAGCTCAGGTTCTTCACTCTGACTTTGGAGGCCCCACACTGCCTTTTAAACTTTATTTCCCACGACTCCTTTTCAGGCACCCTGCTCCCTGAGTAAACCAAGCTGCAGGATGTGTCCATATCTACCCAGGGCCTCCACTCTCTGTTCTTTCTGTCTGGTAAACAAAGGCAGTAAAGAGAACAAACTGGTAGTCAAACAGGCCAGAACTGAAAACTCTACTAGTTACTGGCTGTGTGACTTTGAACAGGACACCTAACCTCTCTGAGTCTCCTCATTTGTAAAAATCAGGTTAAGAGAATCAACCTCTAAGGGTTGTTGTGAAAAATAACTATTTTGACACCTGTCACACTGTAAGTGCCCACTATGGCCACAGGCCTAAATTTAATGCATCTATCGGGAAGACCTTCCTCTCAGGAATGTCCAAGCTAATCAGTGCCCCTAGCTCTTCAAAGTCAGAAACGATTCCTTCCTCCCCTACATGCTACTTAATCTAAGAATCCTTGGGGGCTCGAAATACCGTCTCCTTGCATTATGAGCCCCCAGTGGCAAGACCCTGGTCTGATTTCAGTGTCATTCCAGTACTTTGTACCCAGGCGGTAGTAAATGCCCATTTGACTGAATAAATAAAAAGTAAACGAAGCTCCTGGCTGACAGGCTATCATCACTCTGGGGCTCCACTCATTCACACCCATAATGGACCCGAGGGAGGAACTAAGGTACATCATTACAGAGTGGTATTAGGGGGCGGGGCCAAGGTCATTGGGCGGGGCCTACCGCGGGGTGTGGCTTACCTGCTAGACTCATGTAGATTGGCTGGCGGGAGCGGAAGTGCTTCAGTGCACCCCCCGAGCAGTTCCGCTCTTCGCACCGGAGCACGCAGTCGCGGTACACTGGCTCGCGGTCGCCCTGGGAGCCGCTTGCTAGCGCGGCTGCTCCTGCCAGCAGTACCAGCCGCGCAGTCCGCCCGGCCATCCTTCCACCCTGGCTCTCCGCCTGCGGAGGAACTTACGAGCTTTCACTTCCGGAGTAAGCGGAAGTGCCTTGTGTTCTTTCATCTGTTCTCCGCTGACGTCGGCCCCAGTTTAAATACAAGTTCCCGGGTTTTTGCCGGCGCCTGCCCCACCCCTCGCCTAAATGTTATCTGCTTATAACAAGGCGACAGGGTTAGGGTAAGGGAGACACCGGGTAGGTTAAGAAGCAAAATAAAGTGGTATTTTATCATCTGTCTTCTTTCTTCTTCAGGGCCTCTTTGTTTGAGCTAGGGCTGTTTTTCTGTTCCCAGTTTAATCGGATTTCCTCACTCTAATGTACCTAGAAGTGTCCATTTATCTTCCAACTCCACTGGCACCACCACTGTAGTTAAATAAATCATCTGTCATCCAGGCATTCAAAGTATCCTCTTAACACATCCCCCTACTTCTACTTACACCCCTCCAGCCCATGCTCCATTTCCAAATATTGAAATTTGACCATATCATTCTCCTTAAAATTCCTTACTGGCTCCTACTTGCCTCAAGATAAAATCATAATTCCACAAGCCCTGCATAATCTGACTCCTGCCTGCTGATCTCCCTCACTTCTCTGCTCCGGACTTCCCCCAAGAGGCAATGGCCCTTGGCTTTCCCTAGTCCCCTCGTCCGTATCATTCTTACTCCTGCTGATTCTTTTAGTCTCAACTGAAACACTGCTTCTAGGAGTAATAACACGTGGAGGGAATATAACGTATGGTGGTCTCTGTTCCAGGCAAGATTGTGGAGGGACTTTGCTGTCCTGTTTACTCCTCTACTGTCAGCACTAGTACAGAATTTGCCTCAGGGTAGGCCCAGCAGGAGCTCACATCTATCATCAACAAACTGCTAAAAAAAGAAAAATGACATTTGAATGGAAAGAAGCCATACTAAGACTTGCAGTTGACTTTCAGTAGAAATAAAATTCAGAAGACATTGGAGCCAATATTTAAAACACAGAAGGAAAATTAACTGTTAAAACCTAGGATTTGATATATAAAAATATATATGACTCAAAAATGAAGACGAATTATATTTTCTAACAGAAACAAAGAGAATTTGTCACTGCAGACCTTCAGTGAAAGGGATATACTAAAAGGTAGTTTTCAAATAGAAGGAACACGTCCCCAATGGGAAGCATACAAAGGAAGGACGTGATAGAGTCAAGGTAGATATGTGCATAATCTAGATGACTATGGACCACACAAAGTGATAATGAGAAACCTTTTGGGGTCATTTCTTTTGAATTTTATTAAAACTGGTTTATGGTTTCCCAGGTGGCTCAGTGGTAAAGAATTGGCATGCCAATGCAGGAGACAGGGGTTTGATCCCTGGATTGGGATGACCCTCTGGAGAAGGGATTGCAACCCACTCCAGCATTTGTGCCTGAAAAATTCCATAGACAGAGAAGCCTGGTGGACTACAGTCCATGGGGTTGCAAAGAGTTGGACACGCCTGAGTACACACACACACACACACACACACACACACACACACACACAAAGGCACTTGCTAAGACTGAAAATGGAGTTTTTTGGTGTTTTTGTTTGTTTAAGTGAATGAACAATGTAATTCATCATAAGAATTTGGGTGCCAAAGCTGGGCTATCAAATCACCAGCATGATTCAAACTACGCTGAGATAAGAGAGATATCCTATTTAAAGAAAAATTAAGAGGAGGATCTTTGGGAATAGGAAGTGAAAGTGAAAGTGTTAGTTGCTCAGTCCTGTCTGACTCTTTCCAACCCCATGGATTGTATAGCCCACTAGTCTCCTCTGTTCATGGAACTGTCCATGCAAGAATACTGTAGTGGGTAGCCATTCCCTTCTCCAGGGGATCTTCCCAACCCAGGGATTGAAGCATAATTAGCGTGTGTGTGTGTGTGTGTGTGTGATGATTGTCTTTTCCTCCACCACTCTCTGGATTCTATTCTTTTTTTTTTTTTAATTAATTAATTTATTTGACTGAACCAGGTCTTAGTTTTGGCATGTGGGATCTAGTGCTCTGACCAGGGATTGAACCTATGGCCCCTGCACTGGGAGCTCGGAGTCTTAGCCACTGGACCACCAGGGAAGTCCCTGGATTCTACTCTTTCACTCTGTCAGCAAACATTTCCTGAGCCCCTAGCCCTAGCACCAAGGTAAGGCCCAGCTCCAGGAGGCACCATTCATATTTTATGTTCTGTGAATGGTGCTCAGGGGTGCCCCATTCACATTATATTTTCTGCAAATGGTACCTTTTTCAGTTCAATATGACATGAATAGTGTCCCCTGGAGTTGGGCACCCAGTTTGATACTGATTGGGAAACTGAAATGAACAAAACAACCACTCAGCCCTCCAGGAGCTGACTGAAAATAATCGAGTGCTAACACTATTTTGCATCTGATGGATCAGTTCTTTCTTTTTTCTCGCTCTCTTTAAAAGTTAAAAATAGTTGAAGTATGTGTGATAGACTAGTTCTTTTATAATACAATATTTTATTTTGTCCTTACTATAATGCTTGGATGAATATTTTTACTAAGATTCTCACTTAAAAATGAGGAAATTTAGGATTAAAGAAGATGAAATACTGACAGAGTACGGATTCTCCTTTTGAGAAACAGAGCTCTTAAAACTTTCAAGGTTCCAATTTAGGAAGCCTCATCCTATATTATATCAAACATCCTAAAATGTGGCAGCATGCACATTAAATAAAATTTATAAATAACTATATATAAACTGAATTGAGTTTATGTAAATAGTTGATATATTGCTATATTTTGAACATCTTTAATAAAATATTAATTGTTTTTATGCAGTTTTCTTATCGTATTTTGGAGCTAGCATTGAAAATTTTTTCATGCCTCAAACATTTTTTAGGTCCTTGAAAATTCATGGCTATCCAATGGAGAAAACAATCCTAGATTAAAAGTGGAGAGGTCTGTCATGTTGTCCCGATGGGAGATGAGGTGTTGTTTCTTTGGGACATCTCTTGAGAACTTTTCCTGCCAGAAGAAACAATTACCAGGCTTCTCCATTTCCCTACTTTTCAGCCCAGTGATCCTCTTTTCCTTGCTCAAGAGCTCCCTCATCTTAATCTGTTTCCTAACTTGGATTTGGTTTTTTATGTGAGTCACAGCCTGCAAAGTCATTGATTCATTCCTTCAACTCAGCCTTATTGAGCCCTACTGGGTGTTAGCAATTGCACTAGGAAAAATATAGATGAATCAGAAATCCTTCCAAGTCTAGGGAGGAGAAAGACAAAAGCACACAGTACAGTGTGCTGAGGGCTCATAGGCACACTGACCATATTTTTAGAATAAAAAATTGAGGGATCGTCTACAGTGAGGATTCCTCCTAATTATCAAATAGGTATTGCAGTTTACCATGTGCAAGTCTCTGGGGACAGAGCAATGACCAAGGTGCCATCTTTCTCATGGTCAGAGGAGGAAGACAGGCAATAAATGAATACTAAACAAAAGACGAGGATAATTTAACTGCTAATACCAAGAGCACATTGGTATGATCGCTATGTAGGACTGTTTCAGTTCAGTTCAGTCGCTCAGTCGTGTCCGACTCTTTGTGACCCCATGAATCGCAGCACGCCAGGCCTCCCTGTCCATCACCATCTCCTGGAGTTCACTCAAACTCACGTCCATCGAGTCGGTGATGCCATCTAACCATCTCATCTTCTGTTGTCCCCTTTTCCTCCTGCCCCCAATCCCTCCCAGCATCAGAGTCTTTTCCAATGAGTCAGCTCTTCCCATGAGGTGGCCAAAGTACTGGAGTTTCAGCTTTAGCATCATTCCTTCCAAAGTATTCCCAGGGCTGATCTCCTTCAGAATGGACTGGTTGGATCTCCTTGTAGGACTGTTTAGCACTGTGTAAAATATACATACCTTTTAATCCAATAATTTCCATAGACTCTCTAACCAGCAATTTCTCTCATAGGTATATCTACATCTACACAGTCTCTAGGTATACCTGCACAAGTGCAAAAAGGGGTAAAGTACAAAGCTAGTCAAGGCAGCATTATTCATTATTTTCAATAGCAGAAAAAAAAAGAGAAAAAACTAAATGTCCAGCTATAGGGAATGAATTACATAAATTGAGGGAGATCCAGATAATTATCATAGAACACAAAACAGAAATTAATAAGAACGGGGCAGATTTATAATATCCTGACATGGAAAAACCGTCATGATATTTTTGGTAAGTATAAAAAAGCAAGACACAGAACAATATGTGTGTGTCTACACATTAACTCGTGTGAGGAAAAACAAGAGTATATATATTATGTTTGTTATTTTTAGAGACTATACTTAGAAAGTGGAAATAGTTGTTGCCTCTGGGGAGAGGTGGAACTGTGTATCTGGGTGACAAGGAAGTGAGAGATGTTTTTTTTTATTCTTGTACTTTGAAAACTTTGTGCCATTTGTATGTCATCAGTTAGAAAACAGGTATAATGTAAAAACTCAGTTTCACATAGTCACAAACACTGAGTAACATAATTGGAAAACAACCTGAATGAGGGAAGAAGGCAAAGGAGGGAGGAGGAGGAGGCCACTTTGGATTAGGTGGTCAGAGACCTTTCTGAGAAAGTGACATTTGAGCTGAAACCTGCTTGACCAGAAGAAACCAGCCATGCTAACACCTGGGGGCAGATTGTTCTAGGCTGAGGGAACAGCCGGTGCAAAGGCCCTAAGGCAGGAACAAGCTTGGCATCTTTGAAAAACAGAAAAGAAAGCTGCATGACTGGAAGGCTCTGAGACGAAAGTGAAGGCCAGAGACCAGGTTCTGGCAGGTCTCAGGTCAAGGTGAAGAGTTTAGGCAACAGGAAGCCATTAGGAGGTGTTTTAGCACTGGAGCTAATGAAATGATCTGATTTATGTCGAAAACATTTACTTTGGTATTGTGTGGGAGAAAGGAAGGATTGAAAGGGGTCAAGATCCAAGATCAAAGACCCATGCTTTTGCCTATGGAACTGATGGAAGCTTAGACCAGCTGGTGCTGGCATTGGGAAAAAGATTAGATGAACTGGAAGAGGAACTGATGGATTTTAAAAGATGATTGTATGGAAAGTGCAAGGAAAGAGAGGCATGGGTTCAGTCAATGAAATCATCTGGAACTGGAGTTATCCCCCCCATATCAAGACTTCATGATTGCCATGGCTTTATGTTTCTGAAAGCTTCCTAGTCTCTTCTTCCACAAACCGAAAGCCAGAGGCAAGAATGTCCTCATTCACACCCCATCTGTATCTACAGCAGCAAGTGGGGTGAGCATGGGGTCCTCAGGCTTGAACAGAGCAGGAAGACCCAGTGCTTGTGAAACAAGGAATCTGGAATCTGCCAAAAAGATGACTCAATGGTGCTTTCAAGGGACAAGTGTAGGGGTTGAAAGGGTCACTACTCCCACACCAAACCCTAAAACACTGTGACCAGGAACCATTCAGTGCAACTCTCATATTTCAGATGGCAAAGTGAAGCCTTATTCAAGGCCACACAGCCCAGTTACCACGTGAGGACAGCCCCTCAGATGCACTTAAGGCACATAGAAGCAGTCAGCACAAACACACCGACAGCAGAGGACACGGGATCACAAGCCGTGACAGCTGTGCGTGCCCAGGCCAAGACGGAAGCCACGGCTGCTCCATGCACCTGCATCAAAGCCAGATGAGAGCCCAGGCAGCCTAGAGAGGGAGGGAGGCCAACTCCCCAGGCCTTGGCCTGCATTCCTGAGAGGGGCTGAGGGGCTGAGGGAGGCGATCAGCACGCCCAGGGTCTCACGTGTCTGGTGTGTCCCTCTAGGCTCCGCTCCTTTGCTAACCTGGGGGCAGGGGTTAACAGACTGGCCTCCCAGAGGTTAGGTTGCAAGTTAAGGATAGGTTTTCTGACCAGAAACTTCCAAATTACTCTCCTGTGGCCCCAGAGAGGCCTTGTGCCTACTTTTGGGGGACTCCTTCCGACCAACCAATTCATACAGACACTTCCTGAGCAAACCTTGCCCCAGACTAGAGGCCTTGTGGGGCAGGCCCCAGTCTGTGACCTGGACCTCGGACTGTGGCCCGCGTCTCCTCCCTTTTTCTGTTTATTTTCAGTCCTCTGACCCCTGGCTGGCTGTTGAGGTAGCCAGAGAGGAGGAGCCTCTGGTGCCAACACACACACACACACACACGCACACACACACGCACACACACACGCACACACACACACAAGGCCTCCTGTGCCCCCAGTGTCAGCGGCTGGTCAATGATTGACTGGTATTTCACAGGCTGCTGGTTCCAGCCCCCAGCCTGTTGACCCTTCGAGGTCACCTCCCTGAGCCAGAGCCCCTTCCTGCCTCTTCAGTGCTGGTGGTCACCTCCACTGCCCGTGGACCCAGTACCTGCAGCCAAAGACCCGCTCAGGCAGATCTGACGCGCTGCCCTCTGTCCTTCAGTCACCCTCTTCCTCTGCAATTCTCACTCCCCAGGCCCCTCACCAGACCCTTCTGGCAAACTCTCAGGTTCCTCCAGCAACCTCAGCAGTCCCCAGCCCCCCTGCTCCCCCTGAGGCCCCCCCTCTGTCTTTGTCCCTCAGACATCCCCTTTCCTTGGCTGTCCTGCCAGGCCCTGCTGGAGGGGCAGTTGAGGGGAGAAGCGAATCAGCAGCGCCCACCCCTGCCCCCCTTCCTCCCTTCTTGTCAAACACCAGACAAGGTTTTCTCCCCTTCCTTCCTGGCTCTGAATGGGCTCTTTCTCTTTGGGAAACTCAGCCCCTCTGGAGCCTCCTCCCGGGGCGTGAAGTTCTGACCCCCGCTCCTCCCCCGTCCCCACTCTGGCTTCCCCCAACCCCCCACCCCCGGTAGCTCCGCCCTCCCCCAGCAGCCCTCCAGGACCGGGCATTGTCTCCAGCCCGTTTCCCCCTGAGATCTGAGATGCAGAGAGGGTGGGCTTGTGCGGCCAGAGCAGGAGTAGGGGGTGGGGAGGCGAATTTTTGTGAAGGGAGGGACCAGTTGTTCCCCGGATTTCTTGGAGGATCCTCCTTTGACTCCTTGGTGGGGACCCGCAGGGAGAGTGGGTTCAAGCACCCTTGATTCCAGGCTCTGGAGCTGAATGGATAAAGCCAAAGTCTCAGGGCTCCTCTTCTACAAAATGGGGAAGGACATCCCCTCTCCTGGTGCCCGAGGACTCAGAGAGATGAGGAGTGTGGCTCTGAGACAGAGGGTGGCACACAATGGGGTTCGCTTGAAGGTGGCACCACAGCAATTTTGCTGGCAGGACGAACCCTCCCCCATGGCAGGGTGCACGGGGCCCGGGGGCCAGGGGGTGTCTTCAACCCTGACTCTAACACCCTGATGCTCTTGAAGCCACAAGCTTGGGTGCCTGGCGCAGGTGCAAGCCCTCCTGCGTGTGGCCAGCAAATGACTCTTGGAGCCAGAGCAGCGCCTCCTCTCTCTGAAGGGCTGAGAGGCCGCAGGTCTGAGAAGCTCCTTGACTAGGGCCTGGGCTGGGTCATGGGGTGAGAATGAGGGGCTGGTTGTGCTGGCTGTTCCACTTTTCCCTTGTTAGCCCTGACAATGTCTTGGGCAAATTTGTTAACATTTTTGAGCCACCGTTTCCTCACCCCTAGAGAAAACAGGGATATTATTGATGCCCATTCTGAAGGGTCACCGTGTCCCCCCACACAGCAGTATTTCTTGAACATATATGACTGTATTCCAAAGAATAAATCCATTGTACCTCATCACCCAGGACACACATGACTTACCCCACTTACCTGTAGTGAAACTTTTCGATTGCATTCTATTTCTCAACAACAAAAAAGTTTTGTCCTGATTACTGAAATTAGTTTCACAATCAACCCAGTGTTTACTGATCTACAGTTTGAACATTACTGGTTAGGGCCAGAGGTGGACTTACTATGGTCTTAAAGAGGAGTAAGGGGATTTTCCTGGTGGTCCAGTGGCTAAAACTCCTTGAGTCCACTGCAGGGAGCGTGGGTTCCATCCCTCTTTGCTACAGGGAATGGCCAAAAAATAAATAAAATAAAGTGGGGTAAGTTTCAGGCTCCTCATTTGCATATATGTGTCTGATTTTGTACTCATAACTTTGTTTTCCTTTTCTTAAAGAGCTGCTGCTGCTGCTAAGTCACTTCAGTCGTGTCCGACTCTGTGTGACCCCATAGACGGCAGCCCACTAGGCCCTTCTGTCCCTGGGATTCTCCAGGCAAGAGAGTTCCTCAAATTTCATAACTTCAGGCCCCACAGAACCTAGATGTGCCCAATATAACTAAACCTGAGACCACTTATTGGGCAGTTTTGTTGTTGTTGTTCAGTCACTAAGTCGTGTCTGACTCTTTGCCACTCCATGAACTGCAGCATGCCAGGTTTGCCTGTTCTTCATGATCTCCTGGAGTTTGCTCAAACTCATGTCCATTGAGTCCGTGATGCCATCCAACCATCTCATCTTCTGTCGCCCTCTTCTCCTCCTGCCCTCAATCTTTCCCAATATCACAGTCTTTCCCAATGAGTTGACTCTTTGCATCAAGTGGCCAAAATATTGGAACTTCAGCATCAGTCCTTCCAATGAATATTTAGGGTTGATTTCCTTTTACTACGTGCCAGGAGTATTATCTCTTTTAACCCCTAGTAAAGGCAATGGCACTCATCTCACATGCTAGTAAAGTAATGTTCAAAATTCTCCAAGCCAGGCTTCAGCAATACGTGAACCGTGAACTTCCTGATGTTCAAGCTGGTTTTAGAAAAGGCAGAGGAACCAGAGATCAAATTGCCAACATCCACTGGATCATGGAAAAAGCAAGAGAGTTCCAGAAAAACATCTATTTCTGCCTTATTGACTATGCCAAAGCCTTTGACTGTGTGGATCACAATAAACTGTGGAAAATTCTGAAAGACATGGGAATACCAGACCACCTGACCTGCCTCTTGAGAAATCTGTATGCAGGTCAGGAAGCAACAGTTAGAACTGGACATGGAACAACAGACTGGTTCCAAATAGGAAAAGGAGTTCGTCAAGGCTGTGTATTGTCACCCTGCTTATTTAACTTATATGCAGAGTACATCATGAGAAACGCTGGGCTGGAAGAAACACAAGCTGGAATCAAGATTGCCGGGAGAAATATCGATAACCTCAGATATGCATATGACACCACCCTTATGGCAGAAAGTGAAGAGGAGCTAAAAAGCCTCTTGATGAAAGTGAAAGTGGAGAGTGAAAAAGTTGGCTTAAAGCTCAACATTCAGAAAACGAAGATCATGGCATCTGGTCCCATCACTTCATGGGAAATAGATGGGGAAACAGTGGAAACAGTGTCAGACTTTATTTTTTGGGGCTCCAAAATCACTGCAGATGGTGACTGCAGCCATGAAATTAAAAGACGCTTGCTCCTTGGAAGAAAAGTTATGACCAACCTAGATAGCATATTCAAAAGCAGAGACATTACTTTGCCAACAAAGGTCCGTCTAGTCAAGGCTATGGTTTTCCCTGTGGTCATGTATGGATGTGAGAGTTGGACCGTGAAGGCTGAGCGCTGAAGAATTGATGCTTTTGAACTGTGGTGTTGGAGAAGACTCTTGAGAGTCCCTTGGACTGCAAGGAGATCCAACCAGTCCATTCTGAAGGAGATCAGCCCTGGGATTTCTTTGGGGGGAATGATGCTAAAGCTGAAATTCCAGTACTTTGGCCACCTCATGGGAAGAGCTGACTCATTGGAAAAGACTCTGATGCTGGGAGGGATTAGGGGCAGGAGGAGAAGGGGACGACAGAGGATAAGATGGCTGGATGGCATCACTGACTTGATGGACGTGAGTCTGAGTGAACTCCAGGAGTTGGTGATGGACAGGGAGACCTGGCGGGCTGCGATTCAGGGGGTCGCAAAGAGTTGGACACGACTGAGTGACTGAACTGAACTGAACTGAACTGAAAGGCAATGGCATGCCACCCAGTACTCTTGCCTGGAAAATTCCACGGACAGAGGAACCTGGTAGGCTGCAGTCCATGGGGTCACTAAGAGTCAGGCACGACTAAGCGACTTCCCTTTCACTTTCATGCATTGGAGAAGGAAATGGCAACCCACTCCAGTATTCTTGCCTGGAGAATCCCAGGGACAGAGGAGCCTAGTGGGCTGCTGTCTATGGGGTCGCACAGAGTCGGACACGACTGAAGCGACTTAGCAGCAGCAGCAGCAGCAGCAGTCTGTCAGATACTATTTTACAAGTGAGCCAGCTGAGACACAGAGAGGTTCAGTCACTTGCCCAAGGTCACACAGCTAACACATGGTGGAGTTGAGATTTGAACTGAGGTCATCCTGATCCCAGACTGCCCTGTTCTCTGGACCTTACCATGAAAGTGCTGGCCTAGAACCACGCTAGGAATAAGGAAGCAGTTTAAGAGATGCTAATGTCCTTCTTTCTCCACCCCCAGTAGGTGCCTCTGATCCCCTCTGAGCAGCACAGTCCTGTTGTAGGCTGAACATTTCAGCATTCCAACTAGAGTTGCCAGTTTTAGCAAATAAAAATAAGAATTTCCAGTTAAATTTGAATTTCAGATAAACAACAAGTCATTTGTTAGGGCAGGTATATCTCATGCAATATTTTGTTGGCATTCCCAACAAAAACCTAGCTTTCCTTCCATCCCCACCCCCACTCCACCCCCCACCGGATCTTAGCAACTGAGTCAGGGGCTCCAGGTGGAATGCCCGGTGGGGAGGTCGAATGGAGGAGCAGGCTAATAAAAGACAAAGGACAGAGAAGGAATCTTAGATGAATTGGGTGCTGAGTGCCCCATAAAGTAACAAGGATGCTCTTTGAAGGATTGAGATGTAGGTTTCTCCAATTTGACTCTTTCTCCAAACTTGTGCGGCTGCTGTTGCTAATTGCTTCAGTGGTGTCCGACTCTGTGTGACCCCATAGACGGCAGCCCACCAGGCTCCCCCATTGCCCTCTCCGTCTCCAAACTTGTAGACTCCCTTAAAACCATGCTTTTCAAACTGGAAAAGATACCTAAAAGATTCCAGAAAGGTATGCCAGTGAGTCCTGGATGCCACAGATTAAAGGCAAAACATCCCCCTCCTTGACTAACATTTTCACTTGAGGATGTGCTAGGAAAACGATTATTTGGTATTAAAACAAATAGGCATCTGATGGAGTAGGATACAAACGGCCAGGAATGTTTTAAGATAAGCCTGCGATTTAAAATAAAGTTCAGGATGGCAAGCTAAAGTGTTTGCCCCAGACTCTAGGGGAAGGGAGGCGCGATCACCCTCCTCTCCTTTGAGGGGGGGGTTCTTCTTGGGGGGTGGGGTGGGGTTCCTCCATGGAAACGGGCGAACATTGCTGCCGGCGTCCGGGAGCTGGGAGCGACGCACCCAGGCCTGCGCGGAGAGAGGGAGAAAGTGAAGCTGGGAGTTGCCACTCCCAGGGACTTGCTGGAATGCGGTTGGAGGGGGTGGGGGTTGGGGGGGGGCGAGCTGAGAGCGCGCTTGCTCCCAATCACAGGAGGAGGAGGAGGAGGAGGAGGAGGAGGAGAGGAGGAGGGCTGCCTTGAGGAAGTACAAGAATGAAGTTGTGGAGCTGAGATTCCCCTCCGTCGTGCCCACGGAGCCGAGACGAGCCCCTGAGGCCGCCGACCGCTCCAGCGCCCGGTGCCCTTTCCGGCGCTAGCGCCCGGCCCCCTCCCCTTGCCCGCCCGGCGCCCTCCCCGCCGGGTCCAGCCGGAGCCATGGGGCCGGAGCGGCAGTGAGCACCATGGAGCTGGCGGCCTGGTGCCGCTGGGGGCTCCTCCTCGCCCTCCTGCCCCCCGGAGCCGCGGGCACCCAAGGTGGGTCTGGGATGGGGAGGGCAGGGAGCGGCGACAGGACCCTGCCGCCTGGGACCCCTGTCGATGTCCCCGGGCAGGCGCGGGTAGCGGGGTGCATCGGAGCTCCCTGATCCCAGGTTTCAGATAGTGGGGGCGCTAGGAGCCGCAGGCCCTCGGCTCGGAGGGGCCAGAGAAAGTGGGGTAAGAGGGCGATTACGCCGGAGCGGCTCTAGATGGGACCGGCGCTTTGCAGGCTCCGCGAACTTGTCATAAAAGTTCTCTGAAGTTATTCAGAAAGTTTCCCTCAAAGGGTGAATTGCATGGTATGTGTGTGTTTTCCCCTTTCTTGAGCCCCTCAAGCTCCTCTCTCAAAGCCTTTCCAGTTGGCAACCTCCGCCTCCAGACTGGACTGGGCTGGATTCCTGGGGGTCCCTTCTGCCCGGCCCCCTCCCCTCCCCCTTTCGGCCAAGTGGGTTGAGTTACTCCGGCTTCGGGCAGGATCGGGGTGCGGAAGGGGGAGGTGGGGAAAGGAACCTGCCCAGTCGGAGCCGGGGAGCCGAGGGTGGCCAGTCCGACTGCAGCGTTGCCTCACCGGAGCCGGGGGTGGGGGAAGGGGGAGAAGTTTGTTTTGAACAAGTTTCCTTAGGGCCGACTTAGGGACTGTGTGCTTTGTCACTTGGAAAGCGTGGGCCACGGGGGAGGGGGTGGCCGTGTGTTTTCTGGTCTGGGGCATTAAAGCGGGAGGGTTCTGAGGGAGGGACTCCTGGGCAGTGGGAGGGAGAGGGGGTAGCTAAGGAACAGGGAGAGACGCAGGTGTGCTGGGCGCCAGGCTCGTCTGCTTTTCCTTTATGCTGTGTGTGGGGAAGAGGGGGGGACTATGTGTCTTCCCCATCTGTCCACCTAGATGCATAATGATTAAAGCTAACACGTATGGGAAATGCACCCTCTGTTAGGTGCTGTGCATGTTTGCCTAGGTTCCCTCCTTTTAGCCTCAGAACAACCCTATAAGAGAAGTCCTACCAGTGTTCCCATTTTCCAGGCAAAGACCTGGGCTTCAAGAGGTGAAGTGGCAGCATGTAATTGGTGGGTCCTGGATTGGATTCCAGCTTCCCCACCAGCTCAGCGGTAAAGAATCTACCTGCCAATGCAGGAGATGCAGGTTCGATCCCTGGGACAGGAAGACTGGCAACCCACTCCAGTATTCTTGCCTGGAAAATCCATGGACAGAGGAGCCTGGTGGGCTACAGTCCATAGGGTCGCAAAAGAGTCGGACATGACTTAGTGACTGAACAACAACCACAGATGGGATCCAGGCAGTTCGACCCCCAGCCACCCCTTGGAAAGCACTGTGTCCATCTACCGTGAGCTCTGGGGGACACTGGGCCCTGCATCGCCGGGTTGTGGGGAAGCCAGAATGAGAATGTTCTAGGAGTGGTGGCTGGTCTCTACGGATCAGGGAGTCTGGAGAAGGGGCGGGTGTTGGCCTGTTTGTGTGTGCCCGAGGGCCCCTCTGTCAGAGCTTTGCTGTGTTGTCTGAGGGGCTGCTGTGTCAGGGTGTTCTTGAGTTGTGTGGTCTCTGTGTTTGTGTATCTGGGCTTTGTGTGGCCTCACGGCGGTCACCCTGCTGAACTCTGCCCTCTCAAGGAACTCCCTCTAGAGCTGCTGTAAACAGCGGGAGGTGGCCCCACGCCGCCTTCTCTCTGAGCAAGGAGCCTCCCCATCCCTTCCCTGTTTGCCAGGCGGGCTTTTGGCTGAGAAGAGTGAGGCAAGTCTGGGCTGCCAGGCCGAGCCGCTGCCCTCCTCACCTGGGCCTGGGAGTTGAGCAGGTGAAGCGCAGCTAGGTTGCTGCAGTATTGGGTACTGGGGGCTCCTCGAGGCTTCCTGACGCCTCGGCCCACAGTGCTGGGTGCTGTGAGAGGCATGCTGGGCAGGGGAATGGCTAAAATGGCAGAGACCCACCCAGCTGCCTCTAGCACTCCCAGTATATGCCAGGGCTGAGGGGGAAAGGGAGATGGGGGAAAAGCCCAGGGGGTTGGGATTTTCTTTTCTTACAGTCAAGGTTTTATAAAGTGCAGTAAACACGTCTTGGACAGACCATAGTTTAATTCCTGAAGGATTCTCCCCCACAGCCTCCTTCCTTGTTTTTGCTATGCTTAGAGAAAGTAACCTCATTCTACTATTCAATAAAAAATAATAATTGAAAGCTAGGCTCAAATGCCAAAAGAGAAAATACATTGTATTACAAAGTCAAATACAAAGCGCTTTTCATTTTCTCTTGGTTTGGAATTACCCAGACTCCTGCTTTATGGACTTAACTTTAGAAAAGTGCGGCACGCTTTTTATTTGCTAAGTTCTCATCCATTACAGTTTCATTGCTTCTCTGCAACAATCCTATGAAGCAGGAGCACAGATGAGAAACTTCTCTGAAGTTCAGAGGAACAAAGTGACTTAGCCAAAGGCTTCTCAGCAACCCAGTAATGTCCAGGGCATTTTTGGACTCTGATGAGGAGTCATCAAGAGTTGATCAGAGGGACTTCTCTGGTATTTCAGTGGTTAAGAATCTGCCTTCCAATGCTGGGAACACACCTCAGATCTCTGGTTGGGGAACTAAGATTCCCACATGTCTCAGGGCAACTAGTGAGCCCAAGAGCCCCTGCAGTCTGAAGCCCCAGCACGCCACAACTAGAGAGAAGCCCGCACACCACAAGGAAAGATTCCGCATACTTCAACTAAGACCAGACAGAGCAAAAAAAAAAACAAAAAAACAACACACCACAAGGAAAGATCCCGCATGCTGCAACTAAGGCCAGACAGAGCCAAAAAAAAAAAAAAAAATTGTTGATCAAAGTGTTACGCAAAGCCTCAGGGGCAGTCAGGTGGCCAGACTAGGGCAGAGGTGCTGTTTGTTATTGTGGTGAAAATAAGGGTGAGCTGCGCCCCCAGCCCCAGTTTCCCTCTTGGCTTTGGGATTCTTCCCTTCCATGTCCAGGCCGTGTCTGCCCTCCTCTTGTGCCCTCTAGGCTTGGCAGGGGATGGAAGGCCGGAGTGGGGCAGAGGCCCAGTGGGACGGACAGGGCTGCAGGCGATGGAGGGACCAGTGTGGGGCTGGCGCTGGGGCTGGTATAGGGCCAGGCTGGGTGTTCCTGCCCCTGGTGCTAGCATGATCGGCAAAGAGATTCCCCCCCGCCCCCCGCCCCCGTCTGTACTGTGGGAAGCCCCTCCATGTTGACACCTCCATCGTTCAGTAGGCCACCTTTTCTCCCCACCCCTGGGATGAGAGGCGAGGTAGAGAGAGGGGTGTGTGCTCTCTTAAGGAGTGGGAGAATTATAGCCAATGGTTGTGTTGCCCCAGCTCTGTTGACAAAGGCTTGTCATGTTTGCACACTGTTTCTTGATTCATTATCTCATTTAATTTTCATGTAATTTCTCTGCAGAGAGTAAGAGTTGTTATTGTTTATCATCTGCGCCTTACAGCCAGTCAGGTCAGCAAATATTCACTGAGCGCCTGCTATGTCACAGGTACTGCTGGGCATACAGGTGGATCTGATTTGACCTCTGCCCTGGAAATCCAGGGACTTGATCAGGGTTACACTGTGAGCAGCCCCTCCAGGGTTCTGGCCTAATGAGCTGAGCCCAGGCCCCGGTCTGATCCACCAGGTGTGTGTGCTAGGTGAACCTTGGTGTCACTGGAATGGGCTCTGGCCCTGTGGGGCTGAGGCAGGTGAGCTTTGGGGACGCAGGCAGTGTTCATGGAAAAAAAGAAGTGTTGGCTTTTGTGCTGGTGAGCAAGAGAGGCAGGTGAGGCTGAAGGCTGGTGAAAAGGAGAGAACCCACTTGAGAGCCCCCTAGAGCTGGGACCTGACCACTGATATTCAGTTAGAGAAACTTGGGGACTGTGACCAGCCTCTGGGCAGAGGGCTGAGCACAGAGACCTCAGCTGGTCCCTGTTGGTTTGGAGACTCTTTTTTTTTTTTAAACTAATTTTTGGCTGTGTCGGGTCTTGGTTGTCGCGTGTAGCCTTTCTCTAGTTGCAGCGAGCAGTGGGCTACTCTCTAGTTGCAGAGCTCAGGCTTCTCATTGCAGTAGCGTCTCATTGTGGAGCATGGGCTCTAGAGTACATGGACTTCAGTAGTTGTGGCTCACAGGCTCTAGCCTGCGGACTCAGTAGTTGTGGCACAGGGGCTTAGTTGCCCCGTGGCATGTGGGATCGTCCTGGAGCAGGGATTGAACCTATGTCCCCAGCATTGACAGGTGGATTCTTAACCACCAGACCACCAGGAAAGCGCTGGTTTGGAGACTCTTGCTTGGAGTTCATTCATTCTGCCATCCCACAAACACTTATCCAGGGCTCATTGTGTCCTTGGCTCTGGTCTGGTCCTGCCTCACGCTGTCTTTGCTCCAGAGATCTGGCTCCTGAAGGGCAGGTGCTCTGGAGACAAAGCTCTCCTGTGTGGGACATGGCCTCCTCCTCTGGAGGAAATCACTGAGGTAGAGTGGATATGGGGACCACGGTGAGGACTGAGGAGAGGGATATGAGTGAGAAGATGGGGGTGTAGAAGTGCTTCTTGGTTTCATGTCAGGTTGGGGGTCATTAGTCCCCAGGCCTCCAGGGAGTAGGTCTCAGAGTCCCAACTTTACCACCTGTTGCAAACAATTAGTCTTTATTTTTTGACCGCATGTGGGATCTTCATTCCCCAACCGGGGATCGAACCCGCACCCCCTGTATTGGAAGCTCAGTCTTATCACTAGACCTCCAGGGAAGTTCCCACAAGCACTTAGTCTTAATCAGATTCTAAACGGCCACAAACAAACCCGTGGGGCGGGGCTCCCTCTCTTTCTGGCCCTCCCACCCAGCTCAGCCACTCAGGCCTGGAGCCTGTTGTAATCAGTAGCATCAACAGAGCTGGTGTGTATTTACCTTTGCACAGGGTGTGGGGTGGGGCGTGTGTGCAGTTAGGCCTAGTGGAAGGAATGTGGGATCTAAAGTCGGACAGACTCCAATTCAAATTGTGCCTCTATTGCTCACAGCTTTATGATCGTGGAAGCATAATTCCTGGCAGCCTCAGTTTCCTTCTTTGCAAAATCGGGGTTGTAGATCCCAGCCTCTGGGGGCTGAGGCTCCACCCAGAGTGCCTGCTCCACACACGGTAGATGCTCAGTTGACCCTGTTGCCCCCAGGGTTCCTGTTGTTGTTTTCCCATTGCCCGGCTACAGCAGCTGGTGTGTCCCTTCCAGGCTGCAGAGGCCGCAGGGGGTGGAGACGGCCCCTGCCCCAGCTCTGCCGGTCCCTGTCCCTGGCCTGGGCTAGGGCCTTGGGGTCCAGACCTGGAGACAGCTGTGCCTACAAAGCAGCTGAAGCTGCCGAGGCCGGGGGAGGTCCTGGCAGCAGGCGTTATTTTGGGCCTGGCCTGCCACCCCCGGATCCTGTTTCTCTTGGGAGTCTGGGGGGAGGGACCCTTGAGTTCTATTTCTGGGCCCTCCCCTTCCTCCCTCTTTGCTTTCTTCCCTCCCTGGCCAGAGGGGTGGGAAGAGAGACCACTCTGGGTATTCCTGCTGCCCACTTGTGGCTGTTGACCCAGGCTAGACCCCTGGGGCTTGTTCCCCCAGTCTTTCCTCTAATTTCTGGGGGCAGAGGGTGTCTCTTATTACCTCTTAGGATTTGACCTTAGGCTCCAAGTTGTGGGGAAAGCAGAAGCCCTGGTGTCAGACCCCATAGTTAGCCATTGTGCTGTCTCCCTGAATCTGCACGTAGTCCATGGGAGGTGGAGTGGAGACCAACAGGAATTCCAGACAGCTCAGGCACCTGTGGATCTGTGGATCTGGGGGTGCCCTCCACCCACCTCCTCCGGCACACCCTCCTGGGCAAGACGCGCCAGGTGATTCATCTTCTCACCAGAGCAGAAAAACGAGTTCCACTGGGCCCTTTAATCTCCCCCCTGCTGGTAGGCATGGTGCCAGCTTCTGCCAGAGCGCCCCCTTACCAGGGGTAGTTCACTCTTTCTAGTGTCCCTGGACTTAGTGGGTACTTCTGGCCTCAGGGACACTGGACTGGGGTCCAGGTGGGCTGGGTAGCAGTTCGTCTTGATGCCACTTGGCTGGTGGTTGACAGTGGGAGGTACACAGGGCTGACGTAGTGCCCTTGTGGCAGGAGTTTCGTGGCACAGATTCTGCCAGCTGGTTCTGGAGTCTTGCCCTGAAGAGGTGGCAAGGGTGAGGTACCAGCAGAGGAGGCTTTGGAGCAGGCAGCACTCTGGCTCAGTGTCTGCAGCTTGGGTCCAGATACCCAGAGTTGGGATCTGACGCTCCTTTTCTCTGCCTGGGGAAATCCCAGAAGTCTCTGCAGTGACCAGGCCATTGGTGGTCCCCAGGCCCCAGCTATGACTCGAGCTGACTCTCCTTCCCCACTTTCTGGGTGGCATTGCGGGGGTGGGTAAGCCTTGCCAGGAGGTTGGGATGTGGGTGGCATTGTTTGCTCGGGAAAGGGGCAGGGGGTATCCAGAGGATTCATGATTCATCATCGCCTCTCTTGGGGGATTTTTACCCATTGGCCCTGAGTCGTGCCTTTGGGACAAAAGAAGGCTTTCTTTGCCAGCCAACACCCTGGATTGAATGGGCAAGCTCCCTAAGGCTGGCCCAGTGGGACCCCCTCTGGAGGCTCAGGATGGGCCAAGTTGGCAGGGGGGAACCTCTTCCCTGATTTCCCCGCTTTTCCCAAATTTGCACACTTTGTTTTGCTGTTGCACGTGGCCGGTTGGAGAAGCTCACTGCGCAGGCCCTTTGACCATCTTCTCGGTTCCGCAGTGTGCACCGGCACAGACATGAAGCTGCGGCTACCGGCCAGTCCCGAGACCCACCTGGACATGCTGCGCCACCTCTACCAAGGCTGTCAGGTGGTGCAGGGTAACCTGGAGCTCACCTACCTGCCTGCTGATGCCAGCCTCTCCTTCCTGCAGGTGAGGCCCATGGGCAAGACCCAGCCAGGCCCTGCTTCCTGCTGGGCTGAGCCCTCTGCCTGCGGATGGGTGGTAGAAGGTTCCCCGCCTTACATTTTCTCTTTCGTTGTGGCTCCTGAACCAGGAAGTCACTTTTGATGTCTCACCCCATCCATCCTACACTAAGACCAGTTGACTCTCTGTCTACAGTGTGGCTGCCTGTGGACATCTCTGGGTAGAATGCAGCTATTCCTGGGCTATATTTTTTGCTCTCTCACCAGAATGATCACCTTCTGGTGATCATTCTGTCCAACTGTCCCAGCCACTGTCCCCTTCCTACCTGGAGTAATGAAAGGCTTGGCAAGTTCTGAGTCCAGTTCTGCCACTGACAAGCCCTGTGAATGTGGTCCAGCCCCTGGTTTCACTGGATCTCAGTTTCCCTATCTGTATATTGGGAGCCATGAGTTCTTCTCTGGTGGCTCAGATGGTAAAGAATCCACCCGCAATACAGGAAACCTGGATACAATCTCTGGGTCAGAAAAATCCCCTCGAGAAGGAATTGGCTACCCACTCCAGTGAAGAGTGGCCTGGAGAATCCTATGGACAGAGGAGCCTGGTGGGCTACAGTCGATGGGGTCACAAAGTACTGGACACGACTGAGTGACTAACACTACATTGGGAGCCATAGGAGTACTTGGACTCCTCCTGGAGAGCCCATTAAGATATCATGTTGGAAATATATGTGAAAGGGTCAGGAACAGGAGAGCGAGTGGAAGCCAGCCTCTGGGTTGTGTCCCAGAGCAGGGCCAGGTGTGTGATGCTTAGTCCGTTGAATCCCAGACATCACCTTGTCCAGGCATTTCCTTTACAGATGAAGGAGCTGAGGTGTAGAGAGGGTGGGGTACCTGCTCACAATTTACAGAGTGCTGCCCCCACCCCCTCATTTTCTTTCTTAATCATACTAGAATTTGGTCCTAGAACCTGGTTTGGGGAGGTGGTAGGCAGACTTCTTGGCAGCTGGGCCCTTGCCCAAGATCCCCAAGCACAGGGGACCTTGAGGAGGTCTTAAGGGTTGCGTAGTAGTGGTCCAGGGCCCGACCTGCCTCAGCCCTCTCCTCCTCTGTCCCTTCCCAGGAAATCCAGGAGGTGCAGGGCTATGTGCTCATCGCTCACAATCGAGTGAGTCAGGTCCCACTGCAGAGACTGCGAATTGTGCGAGGCACCCAGCTTTTTGAGGAACGCTACGCCCTGGCCGTGCTGGACAATGGAGACTTTCTGGAAAGTGCTGCCCCTGCTGCAGGCACAGCCCCAGGAGGGCTGCAGGAGCTGCAGCTGCGAAGCCTCACAGGTGGCCATCTTTCTCATTGAAACTTTCTGCTGGTTGTTGAGAGCTGGCCAGGGGTCCCTACTAGCCAAGGGGTGACTGTGTGAGTCAGAACTGGGGTCCCTTCCGGATGGATGCAGGTGGAGCTAGGAAAGGCGTCCTTGTGAAGATTCAAGAAGATTTCCCCTCTTCCCAGGAAGTCACAGCTTGCACCAGCCCGCATAGTTTGATGATTAGGATGCAGGCTGGATTTTTGCCCACTTCTTGGCTGAATGCACATGTACAGTGAACAACCTGTGTAACTGTACGTGGCAGCCCTGAAGCAGACAGAGTTTCAGACTCTGAGTGCCCGGTACTTTGCATGCATAATCCCATCAGTCCTGCCATAATCCTGCAAGGGAAACATCAATGTTCTCATTTTACAAATGAGAAAACAGGTTTACGGAGGATAAGTCACACAGCTAGTTAGTGGTGGTGAGGCTGGGTTTCACATTCTTTTAATTGCTAAGCCATGTGCACACAGCAGAGGTGGAGGAGAGGAGGCGGTGGCATGGACAAGTCACTCCTCCCTGGATCTTTGTGGGTGGTATTGATAAGGCTCAAAGATGCTGAAGGGGTGTTCTCTGCTCCCCGAGGAACCCGGGGTGTGTTTCAGAGGCCTTCTCTACTTTTAGAAGGCAGGCAGGCCCCAGGGGAGATAAGAAGATGCAAGATGGGGGAAGAAGCCCCTGATTATTGCCCACCCCACAGAGATCCTCAAGGGAGGGGTCTTGATCCAGCGGAACCCCCAGCTCTGCCACCAGGACACGATTTTGTGGGAGGATATCTTCCACAAGAACAACCAGCTGCCCCTCAAGCAGATAGACACCAACCGCTCACGGGCCTGTAAGCCTCGTTCCCCACTGCCTGCAGCCGCCACCCTTTCTCATGCAGCCCAGCGACCCCAAACTCCTGGCTTACTCCTTGCCCCACTCTGCTGCCGCACTAACAGCACCCATCTCCCCTTTCTCTGCGTCTCTTCATCTCCGTGGTTCTCTGTCCTGTTTTTCTCTGCTTCTAGATTGTGCCTCTGGCTTTGAAGTTCTCTTTTCCTGCCTGGGTCTGTCCCTCACTGTGCATTGCATGTCCTGGTCTTGGTCTCTCTCACTACCTCTCTGTTTCTTCCTCCAGGCGCACCTTGTTCTCCAGTTTGTAAAGCTCCCAACTGCTGGGGAGAAAGTTCTGAGGACTGTCAGAGCTGTGAGTTACAGGGCGGCACAGGGTCTGGAGGGCGGGGGCTGAGTGACACGGGAGGGGCTGTGCCAGCCCTCGGCCTCTTCCCTGGGGCAGGAAGTCTCCCCAGAAGGTGGGGCTGGTGCCTAGACTGCCACCCAGCCCGCATCCTGCCTCCACCTAACAGTGACGCGGACCGTCTGTGCCAGTGGCTGTGCCCGCTGTAAGGGCCCACAGCCCACCGACTGCTGCCATGAGCAGTGCGCTGCTGGCTGTACTGGCCCCAAGCACTCTGACTGCCTGGTATGTGCCCTCTGGGCCCCAGCCCTCAGGCTGCAAGGGGAGGGCATCCCATCCAGTGTTGTCCTATGGCTCTTTGCACGCCAGGGCCAAACAGCCCAGTGCCCACCCGCTGCCTGTCCCCCAGGCCTGCCTCCACTTCAACCACAGCGGCATCTGCGAGCTGCACTGCCCAGCTCTGGTCACCTACAACACGGACACCTTCGAGTCCATGCCCAACCCCGAGGGGCGTTATACCTTCGGTGCCAGCTGTGTGACGGCCTGTCCTTGTAAGTGCTGGGGAGAAACACAGTCTTAGTAATTTTGCTGGGGAGTTTGGTTTATATAAATGGGAGCATGTTGTGAGTATTGTCTGCCACTGACTTTGGAGAGCTCATCATGGCAGTTTGTGTCAAGCTGCCCAGTTCTTTAAACAGCAGCGGAGCAGGTGGTGGCAAATAGTAGCAGCTAAGAGCCCATGCTCAGGAGGCTTGCATTCAAGACCTGGCTCTAAAAAAAAAAAAAAAAGGCCTGGCTCTGCCACTTACTAGTCATGTGAGCTTCTTGCTGCATCTCGGTATCCTCATCTGTTAAATGCGGGCAAAAATAGTCCTGCCTTCGTAAGATGGTTATAAAGTTTAAATGAATTAATATTTGTGAAGCTCTTACAACTGTGCCTGGCCAGTACTCAGCACTCCTAAATGTTAACTTTTACTCTATGGTCAGATGGATCTGAGTTTGATTTATTAGCTCCCCTGTTTACTGATAAGCATTCAGAGACTGGCCTTGGATCTGGGGACTTCTTTCCTCCTCTTGTGGGAGACAGCAGTGGGCTCTTGGGTGCTGGTCATATCTTCCCTATGGTGGGCTCGAGTACAAACTGTAGGGTCAGGCCATTTGGGTTCATATCCTGGCTCCTCCACTTTCTAGCACAATGACCTTGAGTAATTTACAGAAAACTCTGTGCTTTGATTTCCCTTTTGGCAAAATGGTAATCTAACTGTGCCTATCACATAAGGCTTTCATGAGGAAAGGACGAGTGTCCAGGGCTCAGGCATGTTGTAAGGGCATTTCAGTCTCAGTTGATATAATTCTTATTGTACTGCCTGGGCATGGTGACACGGCTCATGGTGGGTGTGGGGGTGAAAGGCCAGGATACATGGACACACGATCTTGACCTCCTCAGACAACTACCTGTCTACGGATGTGGGATCCTGCACCCTGGTTTGTCCCCTGAACAACCAAGAGGTGACAGCTGAGGATGGAACCCAGAGGTGTGAGAAATGCAGCAAGCCCTGTGCCCCAGGTACCCAGTGGTTGCCCCCCGAAACAGCCAGCCTGGCCTAGCCCACTGCGCCACCCTTCCTCAGACTGTCCTGGGACCCAGTCCTTTTCTCCCACTGACTCTGCCCCTGGCCCACAAGTTCCCCTGTGTCTCCTGTCAATGTGGGGAGGGGGCATGTGGACCCAGGAGGGGACTGTGGACAGGATCCGGGAGGTTGAGTTCCTGGCGCTGCATGTGGAGGCTGAATGCCCCTGCCCCCTCCCCACAGTGTGCTATGGTCTGGGCATGGAACACCTGCGGGAGGTGAGGGCGGTCACCAGTGCCAACATCCAGGAGTTTGCTGGCTGCAAGAAGATTTTTGGGAGCCTGGCGTTTCTGCCAGAGAGCTTTGCAGGGTAAGGATACTCGAAGTTAAGGGTGGACACACAGCCTGAGACAGCATTAGGGCAGTCACTGAATCCTGAGGTGGCAGTGTTTCTAGGGGGTGGTGGGAGACAGAAGAGGGAGACCCAGGATACAAAGGAAGCTGGTGGAAGACCAGCTTGGCTGGGGTGGGGTGGGGGTGGGGAGAAGGGGGGGTGGGTGGGGGCAGGGGAAGGTTCTTCTCGTTGTTTTTGGTTTTTGGTTGTTTGTTGTTTTTGGCCACATCATGTGACTGGCTGGATCTTAGTTCCCGGACCAGGGATTGAATCTGGGCCCTTGGCAATGAAAGGGAGGAGTCCTAACTGGACCACCGGGAAATACCTGGAATTTTTCTCATAAATGACATGTTATCTATAAACATGCACTTACTTGTATGGAGGTCACGCCATCCAGATAAAGTAAAATTCTCTGTGAGTTCACAGTAGCTTTATTCATAATGGCCGCAAACTGAAAATAAGGCAAATGTCTATCAATAGCTGGACTTCCCTGGTGGCTCAGTGGTAAAGAATCCACCTGCCAATGCAGGAGATGCCAGTTTGATCCCTGGGTTGGGAAGATCCCCTGGAGGAGGAAATGGCAACCCACTCCAGTATTCTTGCTTGGGAAATCCTATGGACAGAGGAGCCTAGAGGCTACAGTTCACGGTGTAGCAAAAGAGTTGGGCATAACTTAGTGACTAAACAACAACAACATCAATAGCTGAATGAATAAACCCAGCTTACCCTTGGGCCTCATGGGTTTGAACTGCTTGTGTGTATGCTAAGTCACTTCAGTCATGTCTGCCTCTGAGACCCTACGGACTATAGCCCGCCAGGCTCCTCTGTCCATTAGATTCTCCAGGCAAGAATACTGGAGTGGGTTGCCATGCCCTCCTCCAGGGGATCTTCCCAACCCTGGGATCGAACCCATGTATCTTATACCTCCTGCATTGGCAGGTGTGTTCTTTACCACTAGCACCACCTGGGAAGCCTTTGAACTGCTTGGGTCCATTTAAATATGAACTTTCCCCAGTAAATCCATACTGCAGTACTGCACAATTTGGGGTTGCTTGAATCTGAAACTGTGGATGCAGAGGGCTGACTATATAGTTATACTGGGGTTTTCAACTTCATAGAGGGGTTTGGTGCCCCTAACCCAGGCATTGTTCAAGGGTTAACTGTAAAAAACGGTATATCCATACAGTGAAATTCTCAGCAATAAAAGAAACAGCCTATGGATACACAGAACAACATTATGCTGGGACTTTCCTGGTGGTCCAGTGGTTAAGACTTCACTTTCCAATGCAGGGGGGTGCGGGTTCCATCTCTGGGGAGCTAAGAGTCCCCTATGACTTTTGGCCAAAAAAAAGGAACATAAACAACAATAAACACTGTTGTAACAAATTCAATAAAGACTTTAAAAGTGGTCCACATCAAAAAAATCTTAAAAATATTATGAAAAGTGAAATAAGTCAGATGAGAGGTCCACGCTGTGTAACTCCCTTTGTTCCAACATAGGCAAAACCACTGTGTGGTAACAAGTCAGAACAGCGATTGTGCCGGGGTGAGGCCCTGGAAAGGAACACAAAGGACATGTCTAGGGTGATGGACAGGTTCTGTATATCCCTGGTGGACGTGATATGTGAATGGATGCATTTGACAAAACTCATCAAACTGCACACTAAAAATCTGTGTGGTTTCTTGTATGTGAATTATACTTCAGTAGAAGTATGTATTACAAAAAGGAGAAAATTCTCTTCACTTCCTCCACCTCTACTCCCCTTTCCAGAGGAGACCACTGGTAACAGTTTGTGTGTGTTCGTCTAGACCATTCATACGTATATAGACCTACATGCACAGAGAAATGTAGTTCTAATAATTCGGGGGGGCAGGTTGATTTAAAATGTGAGCCTGCTGTGAATATTGTCTGCCCGTGGCTTTGGAGAGCTGGGTATGACAGTTAGTTCATGTTCAGCTGCCTTGTTCTTTCAACAGCAATGAAGCAGGTGGCAGCAAACAGTAGCAGCTAAGAGCCCAGGCTGCCAGGGTTTGAGACCTGGCTTCTACCACTTATTAGTCATGTGGTCTTTCTTGCTGTGTCTCAGCTTCCTCATCTGTTAAATGGAGGCGGAAATAGTCCGCCCTCATAAGGTTGTTATAAAGTTTAAATGAGTTAATATTTGCAAAGCTCTTATAACTGTGCCCAGAAAATACTATTTGTTTGGCCAAAAAGTTCATTCAAGTTTTTTCCATAACATCATATGGGAAATCTCAAACAAACTTGCTGGCTAATCCAATACATGCTCCTAAATGTTGTTTTTCATCAATAGTCTGAATAGATCAGGGTTACATTTAACAGCTCCTCATTTACTGATGGAATATTTAGGTATTTAATTTAAAACATTAAAAAATTTTTAATTTCCTTAGGTGTTTTATTTTCCCTCTAACAAACAGTTCTCCCTTGTACATGCCTCTGGAAACAGGGGCCAGTGTCTCTCTAGGGCACATTCCTAGAAGTAGAATTTCTAGATCAAAGGATATACATATTATTTTGATAGATCCTGCCAAACTAGGGCCTGGGCTTTGAAGCTCAGGATGAGAACAGCCAGCCTTGATGGGCAAAGGGTTTAAGTGGAGGGGACATGGGGGAGGGTGACAGGGCCAGCTTGTGGAGCAGATTGTACCCCCCCCCCTTCCTGGCCCTGCTGCTGCTGCTGCTAAGTCGCTTCAGTTGTGTCCAACTCTGTGCGACCCCATAAACGGCAGCCCACCAGGCTCCCCTGTCCCTGGGATTCTCCAGGCAAGAACACTGGAGTGGGTTGCCATATCCTTCTCCAATGCATGACAGTGAAAAGTGAAAGTGAAGTCGCTTAGTCGTGTTCAACTCTCATCAACCCCATGGACTGCAGCCTACAAGGCTCCTCTGTCCATGGGATTTTCCAGGCAAGAGTACTGGAGTGGGGTGCCATTGCCTTCTCCGCCTGGCCCTGCTGACTCCTCCCCTAATCCTTCTTCTAGGGACCCAGACTCTAACATCGCCCCGCTGCAGGCTGAGCAGCTCAAAGTGTTTGAGTCTCTGGAGGAGATCACAGGTGGGCCCTGTCTCTTTGAAGCCTGCTCTCATGGGGCTGGGGGTTCTCATCCTGGCCCCATACCCTAGCCTCACCCTGTGCCTGCAGGTTACCTGTACATCTCAGCGTGGCCAGACAGCCTGCCTGACCTCAGCGTCTTCCAGAACCTGCGAGTAATCCGGGGACGAGTTCTGCATGAGTGAGCACCAGGGGAGGGGGTCCCTGCGGAGAGAGGAGCTGCCCAGGGAGGTCTTGGAGAAGTTTTGGGTGTATGTATAGTGAAGAGAAGGGGGTTCCTGTTCTCCGGGGACTCCAGCAGGAACCTTTCCATGGGAGTTTGCAGCGTGTGCTGGGGACAGGAGGAAGGCGAGGGCAGTTCTGGCTGATGGGGGTGGTCAGCGGTGCGCTGCCCCCCTGCATTTGAGCACCCATCCTCCCCCCCGCCCCACAGTGGTGCCTACTCGCTGACCCTGCAAGGGCTGGGCATCAGCTGGCTGGGGCTGCGCTCCCTGAGGGAACTGGGCAGCGGGCTGGCTCTCATCCACCGCAACGCCCGCCTCTGCTTCGTACACACGGTGCCCTGGGACCAGCTCTTCCAGAACCCCCACCAGGCTCTGCTCCACAGCGCCAACAGGCCAGAGGATGAGTGCGGTAAGACAGAGAGCCCGGTGCTGCATGCTCCGCGTCTGCCAGCGCGCTGGCGCGCCCAGGGGCCTCTGGCGGCAGCAATCTGGGACTTCCCTGTGCGTGCGCTCTGCCCGTCCCAGGTGCACCATCGCTGACCCAGCTCTGGCTGGCCTGGCCTCTTGGCGTGGCTTCTAGCTGGGTCCGGCCACGCTGCCTTGGCATACCTCCCTTCCCTTTCCTCTGTTCTTGGAACCTCAGAACTTTCTCCCTGCTGTGCTCGGGCAGCTATCCCGCCTCTCTAGCCCAGAGCCACGCCCAACAAACTCAGTCCCGTGCCCCCACCCCCCACCCCCGGCCCCACCTCCATGGGACCTGGAACCTCCCATAAGAGTCCCCTCTGACCCCTTCCTTCTCACTGCAGTGGGCGAGGGCCTGGCGTGCTACCCACTGTGCGCCCAAGGGCACTGCTGGGGTCCCGGGCCCACCCAGTGCGTCAACTGCAGCCAGTTCCTTCGGGGCCAGGAATGCGTGGAGGAATGCCGAGTACTGCAGGGGTACGCGCAGGGCGGAGGAGGGGGCGGCCAGGAGGTGGCGGGAGGTGCACAGGGGCTCCTTCCAGCACACCCTTCACTGGCTGTGCTCCCCTCAGGCTCCCCCGGGAGTACGTGAAGGACAGGTACTGTCTGCCGTGCCACCCCGAGTGTCATCCCCAGAATGGCTCAGTGACCTGCTTTGGCTCGGTGAGGTGCTTGTGGGCTCAGAGCTGAGTGGTGGGAAACGGCGCGGTTGGTGGGGGGAGCTGCCAGGGACCTGGCCAAGTCCAGTAAAATATCCCTGGGGAGGGCTCCAAGCCCTGAACAGTAGGAGAGTGGAAGGAGGCTGGGATGCTGGGAACGGCAAGAACTGTGGACCCTGAGACCCTTCCGACCATGCAGAAGGCCCAGGGAAGCCTGTGTGCTTGGCTGTGGCTGTGTCAAGGTGGTTAGACCTGGGCACTCAGGCATCAGATTACCTGGTTTCAAATCCAGGTGTCACTTCCAATCTAAGTTGGCTCATTTGTGAAATCAATGTTATGCTAGTACCCACCGCATTGGGATACAGTAAGAATTAACTTAAAATAGGGTTTGGCACTGTGCCTGAGCACTGGGGAGCTGGGTGCAGAACAGGGGTAGCAGACATAGCAGGTCTGGAGCTGTTCTAAAAGCAAGGTGAAAAGTGCTGCTGAGTGGCCATGGGAAGCACCAAGGGGACCCAGGGGCCTGATCTTGCTGCCCCAGGGGTATCGGTGCCAGCCCCCCACAAACCCTTTCTTCCCTCCCAGGAGGCTGACCAATGTGTGGCTTGTGCCCACTACAAGGATCTTCCTTTCTGCGTGGCTCGCTGCCCCAGTGGTGTGAAGCCTGACCTCTCCTTCATGCCCATCTGGAAGTTTCCAGATGAGGAGGGCATATGCCAGCCATGCCCCATCAACTGCACCCACTCGTGAGTCTGAGGGCCTTCCCCATATAAAGAAGGGCTTGTTCCAGGAGCCTCTCTGAGGCTCTTATTGTAAAAAGTGGGACATCTCTGCCTTTGCTTACCCCAAGGCCCTTAACTTTTTTATCTTGATCACAAAAGTAATACATATTGTTAAAAATTTTTTAATTAAAGCATAAAGAATAAATTAATAGTATTAACAGTTCTATTCCACTGTTAATAACTTGCCATATTTTCCCTCCAGTTTATATGTGCACATGCTAACATATGTATTATTATATAATATAGAAAATATGTTTATATATTATTTTTATTCTCCAATTCTTATCTGTGCACATTCTAGTCTATATTTCTTTTTACAAAAATAGGAGCATAGACCATACCTATTGTTTGCAAATTGCTTTTTCTCACGTAACATTGCAGTTTTTCTTGCAATGCTTTTTCATGTCCTAATACAGTGATCCGCCCTGTTCTTTTTATTTTTTTACTTGGTTGTTTTTGATAACACGTGGAACACGTGCATACATTCTTGTAAGACACATTTTCAGCAGTATCAAAGTAAACAGTGTAAAGCAGAAGTGCCCTTTCTCCCACTGCCCCACCCACCCAGCCCCTCCCCTCCCTGGGGAGAACTACCAGGTCACTCTGGTATGTGCATTCCTCCAGGCTTTTCTGCACATGTTTACATAAATGCATTTTACGTATATGTTAGGTTGAGTCATATAAGATTGCTGTTTTTGGAAATCAAAAATGATCAAGAAACAACAGTTTCATCTAAGCTCATCTGTTTCTCAGCAATTTCATTTGACTCATATACACTTTGCTCCCCCGCACCTTCCCCCCTTTATGTATCTTGGAGGCCCTTTCCTGTGAATGCATATCAATCTACCTCCTTTTTTTTAAACTACTCAGTCTGCAGTATGGAGTTATTTAGTTGTGTCCCTGACTGAGAGTATGACTGAACGTGTTTCCTTTTTTTTCTTTTTGGCAGTTTATTGCACTTGAGCTCCATGTATAAGTGAGCATCTTGTACATGCCCCCTAGTGTACAGGTGTTGGCATTTTTAGGGTTTATCCCCAGAGGTGGAACCGCTAGGAGGACAGCAGGAGTTTGCCCAACTACAGTAGTAGTTTACACTGGCATCCTCTACAGAGGAGATGGCCAAGCTCTTGGACTCGATGCTCCTTTGGGTGCCGCCACTTCCTACCTACCACAGGGAGGTACAAAGGATATGGGTTTACAGACTGGAGGACTCCCCCATGGGATGGTGGAAAGAGCCCTGGTGACCTCGAACCCAGTTTCTGCCTTTGTCAAGTGGGGATCATAACCCAGTCACACCCCCCTCCTGGGCTCCTGTGAGGCTGGAGTGAGTGTAGGAGGTGGTTCCCAGCCTTGTTGACGGGACTCTCTCTCTCCTGCAGCTGTGTGGACTTGGATGACAAGGGCTGCCCCGCCGAGCAGAGAGCCAGGTCAGCCTGGTCCCCAGAATGCATCCCACATTGCCCTCAGTCCCCCACTGACCCCTGGGTGGTCACTGCTGCTAGGTGTCATGTCCTGACATGACACATGTCCTCCCCAGCCCACTCTTCCACTGTGGATGCTCCTTTCAGTTAGCTTCAACTAGTGGATGGAGGGGCTTCCCAGGTGGTGCAGGGGTCAAGAATTGGCCTGCTAGTGCAAGAGACACAAGAGACCAGGGTTCAATCCCTGGGTTGGGAACATCCCCTGGAGTAAGAAATGGCAACCTACTCCGGTATTCTTGCCTGGGAAATCCCATGGACAGAGAAGCCTGGCTGGCTACAATCAATGGGGTGGCAAAGAGTTGGACATGACTGAGTGACTGAGCACGTATGTGCACACACACATGCAGTGGATGGAAGGCCTGCTCAGCTTGCTTGGGGGTCAGGGAATAGGAAGACACCCAGCACCTCCCCACCCTGTATAGCTAGGTGTCTCATAAGGGACACAGGCAGCCTTCAACTCCCTGGGACTCGAGGCACGTCGAGAAGAGAGCATAGCTGCAGCACTGAGGGAGGGACAGTGAATACTTCCCTGGGATCAGTGGGAGGCTTCAGGCACATGAGCTAGGTTTTGAAAGAGGGGCGGGAATGTCACTTGTATTAGGAGGAAAGCAACCAGGCAGCATGGTGAGGGATGTCCAGAAAGTCTAGGATGTGTTTGCTGAAGATTCTGCTGTGGTGGGTAACTGACTAAGCACAGAGGAAGGAGTAGGGGGTGAAGCCTGAGTCAGGGCTGGATCTGGAGGGCATAGGCTCTCCCCTACCAGGAGGCCACAGGCCCTGTGATGTCTATCACTGCCATCGTTGGACTTGATTTCTAGGCAGAGGGGTGTTTTGGGAAGGGTTTTAGGGAGAAAAAGATTGGAGTGTATCCTAAGTAAGCATTTGTCCATGAAATAAGGGTCCATTTGAGGTCTGTGATAAGCCAGCCCTTGGCTAAGCAAGGGAGGGGAACAAGGGTGACAAGGATGTAGGGTCAGTGCCCAGGAGAGCCTTCTATCCCAGGATAAGCAGAGTCTTGAAAGATGACCTCATGCAGAAATGGTGATCCAGGCAGAAGTATTATAACAAAGGCCGGGAGATGTGGAAATCGTGACCTATGGGTGAAAATTTTGGCTAGAACATCAGAATCACTGTGTGCACATTCCTGGGCCCCACCTCATACCACAGTCAAAATCTCTGGAGGGTGGGGCTCCATACTCTCACAGGTTGACCAGCTCCCTGGTGAGTTTTGTCAGGAAGTTTGAGAATCCTGGGCTAGAGCCATGGGCAAGAGCATAGGCAACTTGGAGACGTAGGTGTAGAGGGTTTTGAATCCTAGCAAGGAGTCTGGACTTTATTTCCCAGACGGTAAGGAGCCAAGGTAGGTTTTAGAGTAGGTCAGACAGGACGGGAGCCTGTGGGTCACCCTTCTGACTTCCCTTTCCAAATGCCAGTGACAGTCAGCCCCCTCTCCCTCCTCTCCAACCACCGCGCCCCGCCGTGGGACCCCTTCATCCCCCCTGCCCCAGACCGGTCCCCAATCCATGATCCTGGCTCGTGCCCCCAGCCCTGTGACATCCATCATTGCCGCTGTGGTGGGCGTTCTGCTGGTTGTCCTTGTGGGGCTGGTGTTCGGCATCCTCATTAAGCGAAGGCGGCAGAAGATCCGGAAGTACACGATGCGGAGGCTGCTGCAGGAGACGGAGGTGAGGCGAACTGAGGGCCTCTCGCGAGGCCTGGGGTCTGCGGCCCCACCCGCAGCACTGACCCACTACCCCCTCACCCCAGCTGGTGGAGCCCCTGACGCCCAGCGGAGCGATGCCCAATCAGGCTCAGATGCGGATCTTAAAAGAGACAGAGCTGAGGAAGGTGAAGGTGCTAGGATCTGGAGCTTTTGGCACCGTCTACAAGGTCAGGGGTGGGGCCAAAGTCCCCGGGTGGGCGGTCCTAGAGGATGCTGCAGGGTGTGGCGGAGGGTGTGTTGGGACCACAGCCAGGAGCCGGGGGTGGCGCAGTTGAGTACCGCAGTTAAGGATAAGGGATTGGGAGTGGCCAGTGGGTCTAAATGGTGAGGTTGTTGCTAAATAATGGGGCTGGCCCAAGGGTGGGGGAGGGAATTGGGAGCACAAATAGTGGCCCCAAGAAGGACGGCTGCAGGTTGGATCTGGCCGGTCCTTCTCCTGCTCACATCCTCCTCTCTGCCCAGGGCATCTGGATCCCCGATGGGGAAAATGTGAAAATCCCCGTGGCCATCAAGGTGTTGAGGGAAAACACATCTCCCAAAGCCAACAAGGAAATCTTGGACGTAAGCCCTTCCACCCTCTCCAGCTGGGGGCACGGGGGACTGGGCTCTCTCTCTCTTCACTGGGGTTTTGGGGGACACCCTGTGATTCCCCCAAATCTCTACTCTTACCCTCCCTAGTCTGTGGGCCATGGTTCTGGTTTGTGATGAATGGGATTGGATTGGCCGAGGGTCCTGTTATCATGGCTCAGCCCTTGGGAGCGGTGTGTGGTGTGTGGTGTGTGGTGGTTGGGGGTTAGTGGTTTCCTATACCCTCTCAGTGCGTGCCCTTGTTTCCAGGAAGCATATGTGATGGCTGGTGTAGGCTCCCCATATGTGTCCCGCCTCCTGGGCATCTGCCTGACATCCACAGTGCAGCTGGTGACACAGCTTATGCCCTATGGCTGCCTCCTAGACCACGTTCGAGAACACCGTGGGCGCCTGGGCTCCCAGGACCTGCTGAACTGGTGTGTGCAGATTGCCAAGGTATGCACTTTGGGGGCCAGGGCTCTGCAGGTGCCCTTGGGGAGCAAGCCTCTGAATAGGGAGGTTTCCTGGGAGAGTTTTGGCAGAGCGAGGTCCACACTGGTGCCTCTGACCCCAGGGGATGAGCTACTTGGAGGATGTGCGGCTCGTGCATAGGGACCTGGCCGCCCGGAACGTGCTGGTCAAGAGTCCCAACCATGTGAAGATTACAGACTTCGGGCTAGCTCGGCTGCTAGACATTGACGAGACAGAGTACCACGCGGATGGGGGCAAGGTTAGACGAGCGAACCGAGTGAGACAAGGGGGAGTGGGGTCTGGCCCCTGAGAGAACTCAGACCTGGTTGGAGGACTTCCTTCTCTGCTCTACCAGGTGCCCATCAAGTGGATGGCATTGGAGTCCATCCTCCGGCGGCGGTTCACCCACCAGAGTGACGTGTGGAGCTATGGTATGTGATGGGGTGGGTAGGGAGGGTGGACAAGGAGCCATGGCCCTGGGGAGAATGTGGGTGGAAGGATGGGGTGAACTAATGGACACCTTTAGTATGAATATGAGAAGGAAGTGGCAGCCAGTGCCTCAGGCTGCCAGAGTCTGTGCACTTCCCAGGGATTGGGGGAAGACCAAGTTATCTCCTGCCCTTTGGCACTGCATCTTTCCTCCTTCCCCCATGGTGCCAGGCTCTTGGGCAGAGCCTCTGAGGCTCCGTACACTAAAGCTGCCTCTGGTCCTCCCACCGCTTTACCCCATCTCTGCCCCAGGTGTGACTGTGTGGGAGCTGATGACTTTTGGGGCCAAACCTTATGATGGGATCCCAGCCCGGGAGATTCCTGACCTGCTGGAGAAGGGAGAACGGCTGCCCCAGCCCCCCATCTGCACCATTGATGTCTACATGATCATGGTCAAATGTGCGTTCTTGAGCTGTGTTGGCTGCTTGGACGAGGGGTGGGTGGTTCTGGGCGGATGGGCCTACAAGGGGCATGGGAGGGGGCCAAGAACATGGTGATATGGTTAATGGAGTCTCAGAAGGCTCTCCCTGCCCTTGTACAGTACCAGTCCAGAGGAGCTAGCGAGGGCCAGCTAGGAAAAAAGACTGATGCAAAATAAAAAGGGGAAACTAGTAGATTCTCTATCATCAGAGGGCTTTGGACTCTAGTGTTGTCTAGACTGGGGGTGAGGGTGAGGGGTGCTGCATGCAGGCTGCAGCCAGAACTGAGATGCCGGGCTCTTGCCCACCCCAGGTTGGATGATTGACTCTGAATGTCGGCCGAGGTTCCGGGAGTTAGTGGCTGAATTCTCCCGCATGGCCAGGGACCCCCAGCGCTTTGTGGTCATCCAGGTACTGAACCTTTCACCCCATCCCTGCCTATGGCTAAGAGCACTCTCCCTTAGAAGGGAGGAAAGGGAGAATGATTCCTGGGTCCCAGGCCTCTAAGCTCCTGCCTGACTCATCAGACTTCTAGCCCTCCCTGAGCCACCCTCAGGAGGCTGCGTACTGGGCTGGGGAGAGGCTGCCACGCTGTCTCCCTCCTCCCCAGAATGAAGACATGGGCCCTGCTAGCCCCCTGGATAGCACCTTCTACCGCTCGCTGCTGGAGGATGACGACATGGGCGACCTGGTGGATGCGGAGGAGTACCTGGTGCCCCAGCAGGGCTTCTTCTGCCCAGACCCTGCCCCGGGTGCTGCAGGCACAGCCCATCGCAGGCACCGCAGCACATCCACCAGGGTCAGTGCTCCCATCACATGGTGGTGGGTGTCGTTGGATACCTCCCCTGACTCCAGTGGACTAGGGTTCCTTCCTCCGATGTCCTCCAGCCATTACCTCTCATGAAGGAGGCCCCATTTTCCCTAAGGATTCTTACTGCTTTCCAACTGTGATCCCATTCTTTCTGCCATGCCTCTGTCATACATCAGAGATGATATATCTCCTGGGACCCTGTCACTTCCCATGGAGCCTCCATCTCAGATCCATGAATGACCTCCATTTTGACCTTCTCTTGTCCTCAGAGTGGCGGTGGTGAGCTGACACTGGGGCTGGAGCCCTCTGAGGAGGAGCCTCCCAGATCTCCGCTGGCACCTTCCGAAGGGGCAGGCTCTGATGTGTTTGATGGCGACTTGGGAATGGGGGCGGCCAAGGGGCTGCAGCCCCTCCCCCAACATGACTCTAGTCCTCTACAGCGGTACAGCGAGGACCCCACAGTACCCCTTTCTCCCGAGGCTGATGGCTACGTTGCCCCCTTGACCTGCAGCCCCCAGCCGGGTATGAAGTCAGGCTCGAGCCGAGAGATTGGGAGGTGGGGGTTGGGGGTGCTCTGCCCAGGGCCTGCTGCAGGGCAGTTGTAGCAGCTGGGACACACAGATTCCACCCCCTCACAAGATTCCTTCTCTTGTGCTTTCAGAATATGTGAACCAGCCAGAGGTTCACCCACAGCCCCCCTCGCCCCTAGAGGGTCCTCTGCCACCTCCTCGACCTGCCGGTTCCACTCTGGAAAGGCCCAAGACGCTCTCCCCTGGGAAGAATGGGGTTGTCAAAGACGTTTTTGCCTTTGGGGCTGCCGTGGAGAACCCTGAGTACTTGGCACCCCGGGGCAGGGCTGCCCCTCAGTCCCACTCTTCTCCAGCCTTCAGCCCAGCCTTTGACAACCTCTATTATTGGGACCAGGACCCATCAGAGCGGGGCACTCCACCCAGCACCTTTGAAGAGACCCCTACGGCAGAGAACCCTGAGTACCTGGGTCTGGACATGCCAGTATGAGCCAAAAGCCCAGGGCCACTGAGGCCCTACTGAACCCTCAGGGCGTGTGGAAGGCCTGACTTCTGGCCCACATCGGCACCAGGCAGGGAGCAGGCCCTTGGATCATGTCCAGGGGAGCCTGCCATGCCAGGAATCTCCTTTCCTACTTCAACTCCTAGATGGCTGAGAATGGCCCAGCCTGACTTCTTCCAGATCCTTGGCACTGAACGACTTAGGGAGGCTGGGCCGAGTGTGAGGGAGGCTGGGCCGAGTGTGAGGGAGGCTGGGCCGAGCGTGAAGAAGGCCCCAAGGGGGTGTCTAGGAACTACAGCAACCCATTCAGAGACTGTCCCTGAGACCCAGCTCTGTCCCTGGGAAGAAGGGAGCAGCAGCAGCACCCAGATCCAGTCCTTGTACAGACTGCTTTTTTGGTTTTGTTTTTACTTATGTTTTTTTGTTTATTTGTTTTTTTAAAAATGAAATAAGGACTCGGTGGAGAGTGGGTAATGGAGGGGGACAGTCCCTGGGGTTGGGGGAGGGATGTCCTCCACACTCACTTTCTCCATTTGCAAATATATTTTGGAAAACAGCTGGACACCAGCCTATGTCTAGGGGTGGCTTGGAGCCGTCCCTTTACTGCTTACCTCCTAACTTACATTCAGTTCATCTTTCCTGGAGGGACTGGCTAGGAATCTTGGGAAAGCTTGAATTAGGAGCCTACTTCCAGTTTTCTGGCTCTTGGGTTGGGGGGAAACTGGGAGTTGGGATTCTGATCTGAGAGCCCTTTGAAAAGATCATTCTTAGGGAAAAAAAAAGAACTCTTAAGGCCACCCACCCACCAGAATGGGGTAATTTCCTCTCTCTAGGTAGGGGGAGTCAGGGAAGGACAGAGGAAACAAGAGGCACTGTCTACTGTGTGACTCATTTTTCTTGCCTTGGCAAGGAAATCACTGAATTAAGAGTAGCTAGGGACAGGAATGGAGAAGGCAATGGCACCCCACTCCAGTTCTCTTGCCTGGAAAATCCCATGGACGGAGGAGCCTGGTAGGCTGCAGACCATGGGGTCGCGAAGAGTCGGACACAACTGAGTGACTTCACTTTCACTTTTCCCTTTCATGCATTGGAGAAGGAAATGGCAACCCACTCCAGTGTTCTTGCCTGGAGAATCCCAGGGACGGGGGAGCCTGCTGGGCCGCCATCTATGGGGTCGCAAAGAGTCAGACACGACTGAAGCGACTTAGCAGCAGCAGGGACAGGGAATCCTGCAGTCCATGGGGTTGCAAAGAGTCGGACATGACTTAGTGACGAACAACAAATCCAGGAAAAACCCACCCAGCCAGCACAGTCATGTTGGTGGAACAAAGTTGGGCTGGCCTCTGTCCCACTTTCCTACCTCCCCACAGTCCCAAACGACATAAAAACACACTAGTGGGCACAGGTGTTTGCAGTGCCACTTTATTGCCAATAGCTCACACTGCCTGGGGCTAGTGGAAAATAAATTAGAACTATGGTAACATCTGATAGGTATGGCTAAGCTGGAGAGGGGAGCAGGTTTTTGTGGGCACTGAGCAACTGAACTGAATTGATCTTAGGGAAGGGGTGTAAGGTGGCTGTGGAAATGTCCATGGAGAGCATCTCTCTTCCACCCCTAAGACCACAGAACCATCTACTCCCTCCTGGTGCCCACCAAAGGGGCAAAGTGGAGGCCAGGGTCTCTTAGCTGCCAGGAGCTAAGTGAGGTGAGACAGGCAGTGGGCAGCCCTCAGCAGGATCAAAGCGGGGCAACCAAGGCTTGGATCCCAGAAGAGAGCAGGAACCGAGAATCACATCCAGTCACAGGATGACACAAGGAGGGCGGCTGTTGGTGATCTTTTCGAGGGGTTCTCCGTTACTGGCTCTTCGGATGGCCTCAATGAGCTAGAGGGCAGAGATGTGGAATGGGATGCTGTGTCCCCTGGAAGGGCAAGCTGAACTGGGGTTATTCCCGGTATTGCAAGTACTCACATCTTTCTCATAAGGAAAGCCCCCATTCTCCAGCTTGGAGAACACCAGCTGTCCATTGATTTCAATCTCAAAGGCCCCTAGTATTAAATAAACATGAATGAACTGTATGCTGAGTACAGGCAAAAGGCGGGAAGTTCCATAAAAGGGGGCCTTCCACACTCCTTAGACTTCACACAAGCTCCCTCATCAGCCACATTAGAGATTCTTGAAGCCATTTCCTAGCCCTGGGTCAAGCCAAGGAAACAAGGGAGGCATCACCTATGTGCCCTTCCTTTGAACTCCTGGTAACTCAGTGAAAGTTTCCCTTCCCTCCAACACTTCGGTCTCACCCGTTTCTCCCAGTAGGCTTCAAATATGACTCCCCTCACCTATGGAAGGGGACTCAAGCTGGCTGGACATTTTACTATGTGCCAGGTACTGCTGGACACGATAAAGCAGCCAATGCCAGAGCTAGAAAGTGATGGAGCTGGGATTTAGAACACTGACTCAGCAGGTGTTCTGCAGCCTCACCTGTGCCCCCCAGGCGCGACTCGATCTCGATGCCTGGATACTGCTCCTTCACGGCACTCGCCAGCTCCAGGTAGGTCGCCTCGAAGCCGCAGGGTTCGCTAGGGAGAAGATACCGGAGGTCCGGTTGGATATCGGAAAAGGTACCTCCGGTGCACCCACCCTCGTCCGGCCAGGATCCCCGTCACTGGCAGGGGCCGCTCACCAATACTCAACCACAATGCGGACCCCATGGCCCGGTTCGGTCTCCCCGGGAGGGGGCGCTACGGACGTCGTCCCTGTATCTCCGCTCATTGCTGCCAGCTCCCTACAGCCGCTGCTTCCGGGTGTGACGCGACGCCGCGGGCACGTGATGGGGCGGGGCCGCGCGTGACGTCGGGTCGCCCCCTGCAGGCGGCTGCTACTGCGTTATGACCGTGTTACCAGCTGGAGGGCTTGGGCTGGGCGGATCGGCCTAGACCACCTTTCCTGGCCCGAGTTCTCGGAGCGCCGGTCTTGCCCCACATCTAGTGTCCGCTAGACTTCACGGTCTTATTTAATCTACTGACATATCTTAGACTGCAGAGGGCCTGGGGTTGACTGATGGTATGGAATAGTTGCCGTTTCTCCTGTCTTGCTGATGGCATTATAAACCATTCCACAGTTACACACTCAGGTACTAATTACTCTTAAGCTCTGAACTGCAGGCACAGTCTGGGTAGTTAATGTCTGTCTCATGCCTTCGGAAACCTTAGGCTTTACGGCTTCTTTTCCGCAGGCTCTGTGCTGCCATCACGTGCACCCAGTTCCTCCACCTCCCCGTCTCATCCTACCCCGCTACCGAGCTGGCTTCTTTATTCCCGTTTTGCAGCTCTAGAAATGGAGACTTTCTCCTTGCCTCTTCTTTCCCTGGAGCTCCACCAAAGGATACTCTCAGGTTACCCACTCTAGCATCCCTTTAAAACATTCATTTTAAAACAATTCAGTGACTTACGGAGTTGTGCAGCCATCTCCACACATTTCCATCGACTTAAAAAAAGTCCCACCTGCGTATTTTCAATCTTTCCAGCTATCGGCTCCAGCCCTAAGCAACCACTGATCTGCTTTCTATCCATTTGCCTTTCCTGGATATTTCATATAAATGAAATACTATGTAGTCTTTTGCTTCTGACTTCTTGCACTCCTTTTAAAGTTTTTGAGGTTCATCCATGTTATAGCATGTACTAGTGGTTCCTTTTTGTTGCTGAGAAATATCCCAGTGTATGGATGAAATGTTTTGTTTATTCAATACCAGTTGATGGATATTTGAGTTTCCAGTTTTGGGGTATTTTGAATAATGCTGCTATGAATGTTTGTGTGTCTTTGTATGTACATGTGTTTTTACTTCTTGTGGGTAGGTTCCTACCGGTAGAATTGCTAGGTTGTGTGGAAAGTTTTTGTTTAACTTAAGAAATGGCCAAACTTTTTCAAAGTGGCTGTAGCATTTTACATTCCTACTAGCAATATATGATGATTTGTTTCCCTATATCCTTCTCAACACTTGTCTGTCTCTTTCATTATAGCCATCCTGATGGGAGTGAGGAGGTTTTAATTTGCATTTCTCTAATGGTCTTGAGCACCTTTTCATGTGCTTATGAGCCATTCATATATCTTAATTTGGAAAAGCACTTTTAATTGGGTTGTTTGTCTCTTTAGTGCTGATTTTAGGAGTTCCTTATATACAATTGACCCTTGAACAACACAGGTTTGAACTGCGTGGGTCTACTTACATGTGGATTTTTTCCAGTAAATACATAGTACTACCCAGCAGGCTCCTCCATCCATGGGATTTTCCAGGCAAGAGTACTGGAGTGGGGTGCCATTGCCTTCTCCGACACAAGTTTTGTGTCAATCTGAAGATGAAAACCAGATGGGGGGGCTGACTGTAAAGTTATATTCAGATTTTCAACTACTCTGGGTCATTGGTACCTCTAAGCCCTGCATTGTTCAAGGATCAACTGTATTCTGGATACAAAGTTCCTAATATATGGCTTGTAATTATTTTTCTCCAGTCTTCCACAAGTATTTTTTTAAATTTAATTTTCAAAGTGCAAAATTTTAAAATTTTGGCGAAGTGTAGTTTATCAACTTTTTATTTTGTCATTTATGCTTTGCTGTCTCATTTGTATCTGAGATCTCTGCCTAACCCAAGGTAGAAAGATTTTCTCTCATAATTTCTTTTGGAAGATTTATAGTTTTAGCTCTTACTTTTAAATCCATGATCTATTTTGAGTTAATATTTGTAAATTGTGTAAGGGAGGATCTAAATTCATCTTTTGCCATGTGGCTATTCAATTTGTCCCAGAACCATTTATCAAAAAGACTATTCTTTCCCTCACTGAATTGTCTTGGCACCTTTGTCAAAAATCAATTAACCAGTAGGTCCAGTGGTTAAGACTTTGCCTTCCAGCGTAGAGGGTGCGGGTTCACTCCCTGGTTGGGGAACTAAGATCCCACATGTCTCACAAACAAAAAACCAAAACAGAAAACAGAAGCAATATTGTAACAAATTCAATAAAGACTTTAAAAATGATCCACATCAAAAAAAAAAAGTTTAAAAAAAAAATCAATTGACCAGAAATGTAAGGATTTTTACTTAGACTCTTGAAGCTGTCCTATTGATTTATAAATCTATTCTTTTTCATTGTCATTTCTTTTTTTATTTAAGAAATTTAGATATAACTTATACACAGTAATACACATCCTCTGGAGTGTACCTTTCTGTCAGTCCTGACACACACCGTTGTACATCTTACCACCAGGACCAAGATACACAACAACTCCATTACCTCCTCACAAGCTTCTCTGCTGTCAACTCCTCTCCCTCCTCCTCAACTCCAGATCTGTTTTCTGTCCTTAGCATTCTGCCCCCTCTAGAAAGTCATATAAATGGAATCCTATAGCACTGTGCCCTCTGAGTCTGGTTTCTCTTTCCAACTTATCCTATCCTTCAACATCCAGAGTGATTTTTCCAAAATATAAATCTGCCTGCTCCTTTGGGCCTCTACTTAAGCTCAGATGGACCCTGTAGGGTCTGGCCTCTGCCCATAGTTCCTGCTGGTCTGGACAGACAGGATGGATGGCTCTTAAACCTGGTTTACAGAACAACCACCTGAGGGCTTGTCAATACCATACATTCCTGGGTCTTGTCCCCAAAGACCAAGTTTCAGTAGTTGGGGAGGGGCCCAGGGATCTGTTTCTTTGTTGTTGTTGTTTGCTTGGTTTTTTAAAGTTGTATTTTATTTATTTATGTTTGGTTGTGCTGGGTCTTTGGTTGTGCTTGGGCTTTTCTCCACTTGCGAGTCCCAGGCTTCTCATTGCCATGGCTTCTCCTGCTGTGGATCATGGGCTCTAGGCACGCTGGCTCAGTAGTTGTGGCACATGGGCTTAGTTGCCCAATGGCATGTGGAATCTTCCTGGACCAGGGATCGAAGCTGTGTCCCCTGCACTGGCAGGAGGAGTCTTACCCACTGGACCACCAGGGAAACCCAGGGATGTGTGTTTTTACACAAGCCCAGGCAGATTTGACTTTGAGGGACACAGTTGAGTACAAAGCCTTTCCCCACAACTTTCACACGTGCTCAGCCACACCTGTGTGGACTCCTCTCCTTCCTTCTCCATCCTGCTCTGCCTCTGCATGCTCTGTCCCCTTTTGTCAAGGGTTTTGGCACTTGTTTCATCATCATGAAAGGTGCTCCCCCTTCCCATCCACCGATCCAAATCCTCCAATCCAGACAACTTCCCCTCTGCTCAACTGTCACTTCTCTGGAGAAGTCTTCCCTAACTCCCTGTGTGTTTTCCCAGTATAGTTGTCTCCTGTCATCTCTTATTATTTGTGTGATCCTTTGATTTCTTTTTATTTTGGCTGCCGCTGGGCCTTCGTTGCTTTGCTTGGGCTTTTCTCTAGTTGCAGCAAGCTGGGGTACTCTCTAGTGTGGTAGCTTCTCTTGTTGTGGAGCACCGGCTCTAGGCATGCGGGCTTCAGTAGTTGTGCACGGCTTAGTTGCTCCATGGCACGTGGGATCTTCCCAGACCAGGGATTGAATTGGTGTCCCCTGCATTGTAAGGTGCATTCTTAATGACTGGACCACCAGGGAAGTCCTGGTTCTTTGATTAACATCAGTCTCCCTGATTGGGCTGCATGAAGATAACGGTGGGATCTGTTTTGTTGCTCACTGTATCCCCAGTGCCAAGCATGTGGTTGGCATATAGTAGGTACTTAGCAAATATTAGTTGAGTGAATGAAGGATTGATTGAATGAATTGTCTACCATGTTTTTCACAAGATATCCAGTGGCCCAGTTGACCTTGCCTCTTTCCCCACTTCTTCACTTAGTCCACTCTGGTTTTTTCAAGGAAAACTGAGTTTGGAGAAAGTTGAGCATCCAGTCACTCCTCCAGGTCCCCCAGGGCAGATCTTTTATCACCCCTATGAATTATTTGTTTACTGAACTGTCACCCACTTGGGCTGGGCTGGAAGGCGGCTGCTGCCTTTGATCTCAGTCTCCCAGGCCCTCTCTCCAACCTTGTGTTTGCCTACTGCTGAAGGCCAGTGCTAAGGGGAGTCCCCTGGCACCTGACCAAAGCTTTCCCCAAACCACTTCTGCTACTGGGAGACCTTGCCTAACCCCTTCGATTTCAGAAGGAAAACCTGAGACCATGGACTTTGCTTAGAAGGGAGGATATATGCTGGGTGCCCCTGAGGGGCCAGGGTGCAGCCTGGGTGGTCAGACTGTGGCTGGAGGTCAAGGGGCAGGCCGTGTTGCTGGACATCCTTCTGGCTGGCTTCCCTCTTTCATAGAGTGCCCTTTGCCCCAAGGGGTAAGACCCTAAGCAGCAGACAGGCCCCCTAAATTGGCCAATGAACAGACCAGGTTTGGGAAGGGGCGTGGGGAAGAGCAGGTGAGTCCCTTTTCTCTGATCTTCCAGGTCCCTGCTCCTCCATCTCAGGTCATGAGGACTCTAGATCTTCGCTTTCGGTGCTGTACAGTTGGACTGTTTCTCCCCTGGCACCTGCTACAGAAGAACAAAAACAATCCCAGCCAGGTTAGAGTGTCAGGGAGTCCCCGCCCCTCCTCTGGTGCTTCCTCCTCCCATGCCCCTCCCTCAGGCCCCGCCCCCACCTGCCCAAGATAATTTGTTTCCTTGGGTCAGAAGCCTGGACAACAGAGCTCAACCTCCCCCGACTCCTACGTTCAAAGTTGGGACACTCTCCTACCACCTGTAGAGAAGAGGGAGGGGGTTTGAGATCAAGCCCAGGTACCTGAGGTTCCTAGACAGCGCCGGACTTCGGACCCTGTGTCCTGCTACTCCAGCTGGGGCTCCTCTAGGTAAGGCGACCGACATCGGTCGCAGACGACAATCTGCTCCCACTCCCAGCCGCACCAGGGCCCCAGGCTGTGCCAGTCTCAGGGCCAGGAGCTGACTGGATGGCTGCCCAGGTGGGCAAGACAGGAGGCCGCCCGGCTCCCCCTCCTTCCCCCCTTCAGTGATGTCAGGCCAAGGGCGGGGATGGGGGTTTGGGGTGGGAGAGGACAGGTAGTTAAGAGCTTGGCATCTCCCTTCCTAAATCGGTGGCCCCAGCCAGGTGTGCCAACACCCAGGGTCCAGGTAAGGACCAGAGCGCGGCACTTAGTCTTGGGGGCGGGGAGCACCAGTAGATCCGGGAGAAAGATGTGGAGATCTTTGGAGAACATGGAGAAAGATGTGGCCTCCTGCTGTGTTTCTCTGGCGGCCTCACTTTCTCTTTTCCTCCAGCCTCCTATCCTGCCCCCTCCTCACTATCTGCCCTCAGTCTTTCCGTGTTCTCATTCCCTGTTCTCCCCATTCCTTCGTCCCTCTCCACCCCACCCCCAGCAGCCCCAAACACACACTCTAACCTGCTGATGGGATCAGGGAAGCAGGAATCCAGATTCTCTCCTCCCCAAGAGGCGGCGGATTTCCCGCTGAAACTAGCCCCTCCCCACATCCCCAGAAAGAGAGCTGGGAGGGGTGTCCCAATGCCGAGGGGGCAGCCCTAGGTGTCTCCCAGGCTCCGTCTGCTTTGACCCCAGTTTGAGTTCCCCCAAGTCTTTATTAAAGACAGATGTCTCTGTGGGGGCAGCGGGGCACCCTCCAACTTGGAGGGCAGTAAAGGAGACAGACTCTCTGAATTGCTAGAGCTTCGTCTCTCTGGATTGCATCCTCTCAGCAATACAGGCTTGCCTGGTAGATCAGCTGGTAAAGAATCTGTCTGCAATGCAGGAGACCCCAGTTCGATTCCATTCCTGGGTTGGGAAGATCCCCTGGAGGAGGGCATGGCAATCCACTCCAGTATTCTTGCCTGGAGGATCCCCATGGACAGAGGAGCTTGGCGAGCTACATACAGTCCTTGGGGTCGCAGAGTCGGACACAACTGAGCAACTGAACTGAACTGAACTGAGCTACTCAGCACAGCCCTCCGGTGGGAAGGTGGGGGTGGGACAGGCCCCGGAGGGGGGTGGTCCCTTCCGGCTTCAGAAAGAAGTGGTCTAGGTAGGCTGAAGGGCTAGATGCTGGGGGTCTGCAGTGCAGTAGGGCCTGGGGAGAGTGGGTGCGCAGTGCGGGAGGGGGTCAGAATGCCTTGTCCGTCTGAATAGTCTTGGGGAAGACTTGGATCCCAGTCGGGGTCTTCCTGGCACGCTGGGGATGGAGAACGCACCTGCCTGCCCTTGCCAGGCCTTCCAACCCCACTGCGCCTCGAGAATGCCCCCTCTTGGTCCGCCTGTCCTGGACTCTGCTCTCCCCTCTGCACCCGCCCCCCCCCCCATCCTGCTGGGGTGGGGGTGGGGGGCCCGTGAAGGCAAGCAGGCTGTAATGATTAACTCCACAGACACTCTAACATTCTTCCCGAATTAAACTTTAAAAGAGCTGCCCCCCTCATTCCCATTGGATGTTTTTCCCCTAGTACGGGAGGGGGCGGGGCCGCAGGGTCCGGGGGCCCTCCCCCCAACTCCAGGTCAGCTAGGGGTTTCCCGCCTCCTCACCTGAGCCCTCACCCTAAGCGCTCCCCCGCAGGTAAAGCCTTCCTCCTAACTAAATCCCGATGCGGGCAGGGCGTGGGGTTCCTGGGCCTGGCGGGGGCCTTCCCGCCACCTCTAGGCCCCAGCTCCAGCCCCTCCCCACCCCACCCCGCCCGGTACCGAAGGTGGCCTTGTTTTCTACCGGCCCTCTACCCTGAGCCCTGCCACCCGCCCTCCGGGCCAGCCAGGTGGGGCAAGATTCAGGAAGTAAACAAGGAGGCTGGAGGCGGGAGGGCGGGAAGGAGGGTGGGGCCCGAGCCACGGGGGCGGGGAAGTCGCAGAAGGGAGTCGCAATACTAAGGGAACAGATTGATGTGGGGGTCGATTTCTTCAATATAACCTTCCCAGGGCCTCAGGTTGAAAGTTTTAGGTCTCTCGGGGTGGTGGAGGGGGCTGCCCAGGGGAGACAGTGAGGACCGGTTTCTCCCACCTCTCCTCTCTTTGGTCCTGACTCCCCAGTCCTGTCCTGCCTTAGAAGGTTCTGGAGAGCTGGGTGATGGGATAGGAAGGCTAAACTCATCCAGAGTCAGCCTTCCCGCCCCCCACAGAGGCCAGACTCTAGTCTGATTCAAATCTACCCTCTTCCCTTCCAAACGCTGCCCAGATTCCCCTTCCCTCTGGGATGGGAGAGGATCCAGTCCTCCTGGTTTCAGACCACGCCACTGTTGGTCTCTGGCTTCCTGGAGCGGGTGATTCCTGCAGCCCTTCCCCTAGTCTCCCTGGAATGAAGTGAGCAGGGCTGTTTGTCAGAGGTTAGGGGGTGGGAGTGGGGGCCTTGTGTTTTGGTGTTGATGTGCTGGTGTCTCTTTGGTGTTCTACCGTGGGTGGATCTTTTCCTTCCTGGCAGGACCCCCAGCCCCATGGCTGGCTCACCCTCCTGGCCTTCCCCTGTCTGCCTGTCTGTGTCTGTCTTCCTCTGTGTCTTGACTTTCCACTCCTGCTCCTGAGTACGCCTTTGATCAGAATGCCCAGGAGAGTATATGAATTCAAAGGACCCTCATCTCCCAGGGATGATGAGGATGAGACCCTCCCGGGCCAGCTGAGTCCTGGGTGCTAAGGGTGGGCAGCAGCAGCAGAGTGGAAGTCTGGGGGGCCCCGGACAGGAGAAGGAGCACTGCACGTTTCTTTGGGTTACTTTAGGTACCCCAGGGGCACCCCTGTGAGGTCAGCTCCACTCCAGATGGGCTTCTGAATCCCGGTCAGGCTTTTCTTCTCTCCTTCCTTGTGAGGGGGCTCCTGGGCTGGGTGGTGGCTACCAAGGGCCCTTTGCAGGTTGCACCTGGACCTGGTCTGGAGGTAGGCCAAAGGTGGGGAGGAGGAGATGATATCAGAGGAGCCTCAGCCTCCCCCCCACCACCCACATCTTCCTCCTCCCCATTCCTGTTCTGGGGGAAGCTGGGGGAGTGGAGGGGATGGGTAGAGGCAGGGTTGTTTGTGTTTCTCCTAAGCCAGGAAGTAGTGGAGATGAGTCAAGGATGAATGGAGAGCTCCAGGCAGTGTGTCCTGCCCCACCCTGACTCACCTGTCCCCCAAATCTCCTTATGTCCTCACTTAAAGGTTGGGGACCTGCCTCATCCTGGGTGCGGGGAGAGGGGGCAGATCTTGGGCGCCTTAGGCAAGCTAACAGTGCTGGCCCAGTATCTGGAGCACAGGCAGGGGACAGAACGGCAGGTCCTCCCAGGTCCCTCCCAGGTCTCAGCCCAGCCTAAAGGGTCTTGGTTCCTGGGGAGGAGGGGCTTGCGATGCCTCCACCTGCTGGTGGCCATCCCCATCTCCTGGATGCCATGTAGTGCCTATGGGCAATAAAACATGGGTAAGACCCTGGCCTTGCCTGGGATGGCTGGGCATCTTCAGACCACTGGGTGGATAAGACAGGTGCACAGTCATTGGTGCGGAGGCCCCAGCACAGGGCTGAGAGGGAGCCCTTCAGTCTGAGTGTGGAAAATCCAGGAAGGCTTCTCAGGCTTGAGGCGTTGAGGCCTCAAGAAAGTTGGGGAGAGGGAGGGGTCTAAGGAAGGCACACAAGGTTTGGGGGCCGCTGGGGCGCGGGCCCCAGGCTTGCCTTCTCCCTCCCACTGCAGCTGAGCCCGCCTCCTGCCCTCCTGGTTCCTGTCCTTCCCCACCTCCTTCTCTCCTTCTGTGCATCACTCAGCACTTGAGCAGGCGTTGCCACAACAGGCTCTGGCAACAAAGCCCTGGGAAAACCTGGGGCAGAGCCCAGAGGAGTGAGTGCCCCACGCTGGGAAGTGCAAGGGTGACACTGAGCCCGGCTGTGTGGGTCAGGGAGTCGGTCGCTGCTGCCTGGCCTGTGGTGAGGGGACCCTCACAGCTCTTCCCCTGGGCAACCTGGGGTAAGGAAGAGCACTGGACTGGGAGTCCAAACGCTGAGTTCTGCTCCCTGTCTCACCTGTGATGAGGCAGGAATGCTTCTTTCTCAGGACTCAGAGTCCCTTTTTGTAACAGGGGCTCATTCTGCCCTTCGCCAGAGGCTCCAGGGAACCCCAGTTAGGGGGGATCAAGGAGGGGCCGGATAAACTCTGAGGGGCACCCGACTGAAGGGTGAAGGAGGTCTGGGTCCCCTTGGCTCCTATCCCCAGGACCAGGGCACAAGAACAGCTGTTCCTCTTCTTCCTCAGAGGTCATGGAGCTGGGTCTGTCTCCGCTCCATCTCAGCAGCTCTCCAGAAGACCTGTACCTGGCCTCTGGGACACCTCCTGGGACTCCCCCGCCTCTCGATGCCCCTCTGTCTGGGGAGGTGAAGAGGTCCCAGCCTCTGCCCATTCCAACCAGCAGGTAAAATGGGGCGTCCGCCGACGGAGGGAGGCTGGGGGGAGCGGTCAGCACTGGAGTAATGCACAGAAGCTTACCGTCAACTCCTCCCCTCCATCTCCCGCCCCAGGAAACTTCTTCGAGAGGAGGAGCTGCAGTCAACCTCTCTGCCCTCCATCCCCAACCCCTTCCCTGAGCTCTGCAGTCCTTCTTCACAGAGCCCCATTCTTGGGGGGTCCTCCAGTGCAAGGGGGCTGCTCCCTCGAGACACGAGCTGCCCCCATGTGAGTTGCCCTGGGAAAGAGAAGGCAGGGAGCATGGGGTGCTAGGGGATGGGGCAGATACAGAGCCGCCTTGGCTGGGTGGAGGGGATTTGGTCAAGGATCCCAGAGGGTAGAGCAGAGGGGGATGGGAGAGAACCACCCTTTGCCCTTCCCTGCGTCACCTGCCATTCCTGGCGTGCAGGTCATAAAGGTGTACAGCGAAGACGGGACCTGCCGCTCGGTGGAGGTGGCGACAGGTGCCACGGCTCGCTATGTGTGCGAGATGCTGGTGCAGCGATCTCACGCCCTGAGTGACGAGAACTGGGGGCTGGTGGAGTGCCACCCCTACCTAGCACTGGGTAAGTTGGGGCGCAGGGGGCTGCCTGGCCTGGGAGGCACTGCTTCACACTTGACTGGCCTCCACTGACCCCTGCTTTTTGCCCTTGACCCCAGAGCGGGCCTTGGAGGACCATGAGTCAGTGGCGGAAGTGCAGGCTGCCTGGCCCATTGGTGGAGACAGCCGCATCGTCTTCCGGAAGAACTTTGCCAAATACGAGCTGTTCAAGAGCACTCCAGTGAGTGTGTGTAAGAGGGGGGTCTGGGCCCAGAAACCTCAACCCCGACCCGGATCCTCAGTCCCTGACTCCTGCCTCCTTTTGCCCCCAGCACTCCCTATTCCCAGAAAAGATGGTCTCTAGCTGTCTGGATGCACACACGGGCATGTCCCATGAGGACGTCATCCAGGTGAGGGCCGACTCCCATTTCATAGCCTTGACTCCCCAGGATCGCCCAGGGCTTCTTGGCCCTGAAGCTCGTGCCGTCCCTCTATGGGGTGGAAAGCCCAGCACCGCCCTAAGCATCAGTTTCTTCCTCTGTTACATGACAGTAAATGTAAACCCCTGCCACCAAGGCAGGTGCTAGGAAGGCGCGTGTGTGTGTGTGTGTGGCCACCTCTAGGCTCTCACCTTGCTCTCCTGTCCTCAGAACTTCCTGAATGCAGGCAGCTTCCCAGAGATCCAGGGCTTCCTGCAGCTCCGGGGGTCAGGGCGCAAGCTTTGGAAACGGTTTTTTTGCTTCCTGCGCCGCTCTGGCCTGTATTACTCCACCAAGGGCACTTCCAAGGTGAGGTCTTAAAGGTGACAGCCCCGGCCCCTGGGAGACCCCATCCCTGGTGCTTCTGGGAGCTGCCCCTTCTCTGTGGGAACTCCTAGACCTTTCACCCTCCAGGCCCTGAGACCCTCAGCTACCTCTCTTCCCCTCCCAGCTCACCTGCCCCAGAAGGTAGCAGTGGGAGAGGCAGGCGAACTGAGTTCAAGTCCTGGCTCTGCTTCTATGTGCTGTGTGACCTGGGGCACTTCTCTGCTCCTCTCTGGGCCTGGACTCTCCCCAGCTGGTTGAGAGGGGATGGTGAGAGGGGCATAGGGTCTGCCTGTACGAAGTCTTGCTCACTCGTGCTGCGCAGGATCCGAGGCACCTGCAGTACGTAGCAGATGTGAACGAGTCCAATGTGTACGTGGTGACCCAGGGGCGCAAGCTCTACGGGATGCCCACAGACTTCGGCTTCTGTATCAAGGTGAGGATCCTACGTGGGGCTTCTGAGCTGCTTCTGGGACCCCCAGCCTCCTCTCCTTGCACCCTGCCCTGCCCCACGGAGACGGGAGACAGCATCTGGTTCTAAAGGCAGATGTGGGACCAGGCAGTTTCCTCTCCCCGCAGCCAAACAAGCTTCGAAATGGCCACAAGGGGCTTCGCCTCTTCTGCACTGAGGATGAGCAGAGCCGCTCCTGCTGGTTAGCCGCCTTCCGCCTCTTCAAGGTGAGGTCCTGGCACTAGCTGGGGGGCTGACCCAGCTCTCGGGATCCCTGGCGTGAGGAGGAGTTATAGTTCTGCCCCCAGGAAGTCTCTGGAAAGAGAGGGCATCATCATAGCCCTGCTGTCTCAGAATCCTTGGTCTAAGACTGGAGTTGCAGCTCTGGCTTCAGGAAGCCCCTCAGCCAGAGGCAGGGATGTTGTCTGATTCTTGGGGAGTCCTGGTCTGGACGGGGCACCACAGCGGAGCCCCCAGCATCTGTGTGACCTCTGGCCTCTTTCTCTCTCCACCTCGCAGTTTGGGGTACAGCTGTATAAGAATTACCAGCACACACTGTGCCGCCACCTGTGCCCCCCCTGTGGGGGTTCCCCACCTTCGGTGAGTGTTCATAGGGTGTTGTGGGAGGGGGAGGGGAGGCACCCAGGCCCCATGCCAGGGATACTGAGGTCCCATCTGACCCCTCTCCCGTCCTGTCCAACCTGCAGAGGAGTGTCTCAGACAACACCCTGGTGGCCATGGACTTCTCCGGCCATGCCGGGCGTGTCATTGAGAACCCCCGGGAAGCTCTGAGCGCCGCCCTGGAGGAGGCCCAGGCCTGGCGGGTGAGGGGGCTACACTCAGCTGCGTGTCTGTACTGCTCTCCATCTGGGCTTCCATGGAGCGGGAAGAGGAGAGCGAGGGGCGAGGGGAGGCACCCAGCTGCAGAAAGAGGCTCTATATTCTTGAGGGGCTGGTAATGCTCCAGCCGTGCCCTGATCCCCCATGTCCCCCACTGTTCTGCAGAAAAAAACGAACCACCGTCTCAGCCTGCCCACCCCCAGCTCGGGCACGAGCCTCAGTGCAGGTGGGTAAGGGCCCGGTGTCCTCAAGGGCAGGGGCTGGTATGGCTTCTCTGAGCATTCCTGTTGCGGGTGGTGAGAAGGACGGTCCCCGCCCCGGAGTGACCATCCATCTGCCTCCTTTCACCCCAGCCATCCACCGCACACAACCCTGGTTCCATGGACGCATTTCTCGCGAGGAGAGCCAGCGGCTCATCGGGCAGCAGGGCCTGGTTGATGGGTAAGGGACTGGGTTGGGCAGGGCAGCAGACCAGGGAGGAAACAGATCTGGGTCCGGGTGGTGGCCTCGTGTCCTCCGGTCACGTTGCCTTGTCTCCTGGCAGCCTGTTCCTGGTCCGAGAGAGTCAGCGGAACCCACAGGGCTTTGTGCTTTCTCTGTGCCACGTGCAGAAAGTCAAACATTACCTTATCCTGCCGGTGAGTATCCCTGCTTCCTGCCGCAGAAACGCCCAGCAGCCCATCCTCCCCACCCTGCCCCCAGGGTGCCTGGGGTCTCCCCTCTTTCCTTGCTGCTGCACAAGCAATGGGGACCTCAGCCTTGGCCCAGGAGGGCGCTCCTCCAGGCCCTCACCCCTCCCTGACTTCCCACCCGCTGTGGCCACACCCCAGAGCGAGGAGGAGGGGCGCCTGTACTTCAGCATGGACGACGGCCAGACTCGCTTCACCGACCTGCTGCAGCTCGTGGAGTTCCACCAGCTGAACCGCGGCATCCTGCCCTGCCTGCTGCGCTACTGCTGCACCCGCGTGGCCCTCTGACCACTGCATGGGCCGGTCACATCTCGGCCCACCCCAGGCTGCCCCCCTCCTCCGGAGCGGCCCGCCCCGGAGTGGGCTCAGAGTGGGCAGAAGGTGAGGCCAGGATCATCATGAATGGCTGGGAGCTCCCCTACTCCAGTTTTCTCCTCTGCTCCTTGCCTCCTTCAAGCAGAAGGTGCTCCCCACCCAGTCCACCCTCAACTTTTCCTTCAGGGAAGGCACTTGTGTGGCCCTCTCCCCTTCACGGAGCTCCTGGGTGCTGCTCTGGGACAGGACACTATGGGAGAAATGGAGGCAGCCCAGGTGGTCTTTACACCCACATTTTGTACAGACTGAGAGGCCAGTTGATCTCTGTTTTATACTAGTGACAATAAAGATTATTTTTTGGTACACCTGTGAGTTCTGTCTGGCAAGGCCCAGCTAGCTGGGGCTGGGGGGTGATCAGGAGAGGTGAAAGTGGAAGTTGCTAGTCGTGTTTGACTCTTTGCGACCCCATGGACTATACAGTCCATGGAATTCTCCAGGCCAGAATACTGGAGTGGGTAGCCTTTCCCTTGTCCAGGGGATCTTCCCAACCCAGGGATCGAACCCAACTCTCCCGCTTTGCAGGAGGATTCTTTACCAGCTGAGCCAGAAGGGAAGCCCAAGAATAAGCCTATCGCTTCTCCAGCGGATATTCCTGACCCAGGGACTGAACTGGGATCTCCTGCTTTGCAGGCGGATGCTTTACCAACTGAGTTATCAGGGAAGCCCACCAGGAGAGATGGGCACCAGTCAAAGTCTTGAAAATGTGTCAGATGGATCCAGGCCATATGAAGCCAAACCTGGATGTTTCTTTCTTTCTTTAAAAAATTTATTTGGCTGCACCAGGTCTTAGTTGCCGCATGTGACCGCTTTAGTTATAATATGTGGGATCTAGTTCCCTGACCAGGGATCGAACCTGGGCCCCCTACATTAGCCACTGGACCACTAGGGAAGTCCCCAAGCCTGATGTTTCTTGAGGAGCTCTTGGTCATCAGAGAGTCTCGGTACCCAGTAGAGTCTCGGTACCACCTACTGGCTCATAGTAGGTGCCCAAGGATGGCTTGTTAAATGAATGAACAAACAGGGGACTATCATCCAGGTGAGGCTTCCTGATGGGACCTAAAGCCACGGAGGTCACTCTAACAGGGGCTGGGAGCCGGAGATGGGTCAGACAGCATCCGTGTCCTCGGCAAGTCCTGGGCTACCTGGTAGGGTAATGAGTCCTGACAAACACACAGTCCATCACCACCAAGTCACACAATGGCTCCATTGCCTTACCTCCAGTGGGTCCCTGTGTTCAACTCCTCCCTCTGCAACCGAAGATCTGCTTTCTGTCCTTATAGTTGGTTCCACTGTTCTCTGTACTGTTTGTTGTTCTGTTTTCTCCAGAAAGCCATGGTGGAATCCCACAGCACTCAGCCCCGAGTCTGGCTTCCTCTCCAATCTGTCCTTCAACATCCAGAGTGGTATTTCCAAATAGCACTCTGCTTGCTCCCTGCCCCTCCCCACACCATGCCTCCACTTCAGCCCAGATAGACCCTGCAGGGTCTGGCCTCTGCCCATGCCAGTCTATCTTTTTGTCTAAGAGCTTTATAGTTTCAGCTCCTACATGATGGGAAAACTTTATAAGAAAGGTATCAGATTGGCAACCCCTGAAATGCTGCTCAATCTTCAGATCACAAAGAGAGAGAACCTCCCTCCAGACACATGAAACTCACTGAGGCATTATTTTTGCCAAGAAATCAAGCTCCCTGCATCCAATGACGAGTTTTATAAAAAATCAGAGGAACATGTGAAATGACACATGGGGATACGATGACCAAAATCCAGACTGGGAAACTACAGAACAGATAACCCGGTTTCTTCAACAACAAAAAATTACAAGAAAAGAAAAGATGGGAAATCTCTAGGTTTCAAGAAATTTAGACACTTATCAAGCAGATGTAATGTGTTGACCTATTTGATTCAAATCCAAACTAGTGAACTATAAGAAGCATTTATGAGCAATTGGGGAAACTTTGAACTCTGATGAGATATTTGATAATATTAAGGAATTATGGTTAACTTTTTAAAGAGTGATAGTGGTATTGTGGTTATGGGTTTTTTTTTTAAGTCTTTACGTTTAAGAGATTCATTCTGAAGTACTTATGAGTGAAACGATGTCTCAGCTTTTTTAAAAAGTTTTAAAAAATGTCTTATTTATTTTTAGTTTTGGCTGCACTGGGTCTTCATCGCTGTGCACGGGCTTTCCCTAGTTGCAGAGAGTGGGGGCTGCTCTAGTTTGGCGCGTGGACTTCTACTGTGATGGCTTCTCTGCTTGCAGAGCACAGGCTCCAGGGTTCGTGGGCTTCAGTAGTTATGGCGCCCAGGCTCAATCACCCCATGGCAGGTAGGACCTTTCTGAACCAGGGGTCAAACTCGAGACTCCTGCATTGGCAGGCAGATTCTTAAACATTGGACTACCAAGGAGGTCCTCAGCTTTGTTTTGGGGGGCTTAAAAAATTATTTCTCATGATTTTCTGGCTTAACTGGATAGTTCTGCTTTGTATGATCTTGACTGGACCACTGGAAAAGACTGGGAGACCCAAAACAGTCTCATTTACTATGGCTGGTAGTTGGTACTCATGCTGCTTAGAAATGCAGCTGAGGCTTTTCACCAAAGGTCTTTGATGCTCCTTCATTTGAATCTTGGAGAAGGCAATGGCACCCCACTCCAATACTCCTGCCTGGAAAATCCCACGGACAGAGGAGCCTGGTAGGCTGCAGTCCATGGGGTCGCAAAGAGTCAGACATGACTGAGCGACTTCACTTTCACTTTTCACTTTCATGCATTGGAGAAGGAAATGGCAACCCACTCCAGTGTTCTTGCCTAGAGAATCCCAGGGACGGGGAAGCCTGGTGGGCTGCCGTCTATGGGGTCGCACAGTCAGACACGACTAAAGTGACTTAGCAGCAGCAGCAGCAGCATTTGAATCTCCTCCTAGGGTCTTTGAGCTCCTCATATTATAGCTTTCGGATTCTAAGAAAGTGCATTCTACTAGTGTTGGAGGGTCTCCTGTGGAGGTGTGGGTCGGCACTGGCAGCAGCAATCCTGGAAGGGACCCCTTGGCCTAAGTCCTCTTCTCAACTTTGTTTTTAAAATAACCTAGAGGTTAGGGGAGAGAGTGTGAGCATAGTCATGACTATGCGTTGACACTGTTTGAAGCTGGGTAATCGGTACTTGGTGATGGGCTTCCCTCAGCTCAGTTGGTAAAGAATCCACCTGCAATGCAGGAGACCCCGGTTCAATTTCTGGGTTGGGAAGATCCACTGGAGAAGGGATAGGCTACCCACTCCAGTATTCTTGGGCTTCCCTTGTGGCTCAGCTGGTAAAGAATCCGCCTGCAATGTGGAAGACCCCAGTTCGATTCCTGGGTTGGGAAGATCCCCTGGAGAAAGCAAAGGCTACCTACTCCAGTAGCCTGGCATGGAGAATTCCATGGACTGTATAGTCCATGGGGTCGCTTCCCTGGTGGCTTAGAGGGTAAAGTGTCTGCCTGCAATGCGGTAGACCCGGGTTTGATCCCTGGGTCGGGAAGAACCCCTGGAGAAGGAAATAGCAAGTACTCTAGTACTCTTGCCTGGAAAATCCCATGGACAGAGAAGCCTGTTAGGCTACAGTCCATGGGGTCGAAAAGAGTCAGACATGACTGAGCATACGTGTGATTCGGTACATGAATGAATTGGTACAATGAATCAGTACATGCGATTCATTCTTTAATTTTGTATAAGCTTTGTCTTTTCAATTGGTTGGGCACGATGTGGTATCCCATTTTGCAGGTGAGGAAACGGACTCCTCAGAATGGCCCCAAATCACAGTGGGAGAGCCAGGTCCTGGCTGTTCCAAGCTGGCCTGACTGCCAGGTGGAATTCCTAAACCACCGGTAGGGGATCCTCCCCTGGAGAGCCCCTCCTTCTCTGCAGCCCTCCTGCTGGCAAGTGGTATTTTCCTAGGGGGACTTTGAGAAGGACCAGCCACCACAGCCAGCCATCAGACCGGACTTGGCAAGCCCAGCGGCCACTTGTGACTGAAGCACCCCAACCTCGGCTAATCCTGAGGAGAGGAGAGGCCGGGGAGTCAGGCCTTTCGGACAGAGATGGGCAGACAGGTTTCATCCATCCATGCTCAGCCTGGAACCTGCTGGGGATTTACCCTGAAGAAAGTACTGCAAGTCCAGAAATGAGAGGGGTGAAGATTTTGTTTCTTTTTAGCAAGATTTGAGGAGCCAGGGACCAGTGCAACCTGCCACCTGCCATGGTTCCCAGAACCATCTCATCAGTGGCTGCTCCTTGGGCTCGAGCTGGCTGGTACTGGCTTATGTGCTGGCCATGGATGCCCAGCACCAACTTCCAAAGTATGGGTGCAAGGGGTCCAGGCTGGGATGAGAGTTAAAGGGTTAGAATGAGTCACTTTTTTTTTAAAATTTATTTATTTGGCTGGGTTGGGTCTTGGTTGCAGCACGCAAGATCTTTCCTTGTGGTGCATGGACTTTCCAGTTGTGGTGTGCAGGCTTAGTTGCTTCACAGCACGTGGGATCTTAGTTCCCCAACCAGGGATCAAACCTGTGTCCCCTCCATTGCAAGGTGGATCCTTAACCCCTGGACCACCAGAGAAGTCCCCGAGTCACCTCTTAAGCATGTCCAGGTATTTAGGCTGCATAAAGATAGGACACAGTGACCTCTCATCGCCTGAGGCACAGGGCAGGAGACCAAGCCTTTCTATGTCAATCAGCTAATTGGAATATGTGAGGTAGATATCATTCCCATTTTACAAATGGGAAACTGAGGTTCAAGGAGAGTCCCCCCGCCCCCTGAGGTCATAGATACAATTAGGGACAGAGGTCAGGCTCAGCCCATCTCATGAGTGGTGAACACAGTCCTTCCCTGCCTTGTCCTTTGTTCTCTGTCCCTATTCTTCTCAGTACTGGCCACTCTGACGGACCTGGGCTGCTGGGGGCCTTTAGAGGTAGCTGGCTCAGCCTTGAGCTGGATACTGGAAATCAGCAGCTGGACGTCCTTGGTGACTGGCTGAGATCGCTGGCTTCCTGGAAGAGAGCCAGCAATTGACAGTGTGGGGGACGAGGGACCCTCAGCTCACAGAGGGACTCAGGGCAAGATTCCCCAGCTCCAAGGATGCAGCATGACCTGCAGAGGCCAGACAGCAGAAGGGACTGCCAAGGAGGGCTGCCGTGCCGGATAGCGGAGGCCTGTGGTTATAAGGAAATCTGGGCTGGTGGAAGAAGGTGGAGGAAGTACAGGCTAGAGCCTCAGATAATGTCTTTTCAATATTAAGTTATTGGTTTGATTATCTTTAAAAACATGCTTATTAAAGAACATTTCAGAAATCAGAAAAAAGCTTTGGGAAAGGAAAGGAAATTCCCCATATTTCCCCCTGCTGAAGAGGACGCAGGCACTGAGAGAGGGTGATGTGGGGCCTATGCAGGGGGCTGGCCCTGAAAGGCCTGCTGCACATCATGGACGCATCATAGACACCAGCTCCTGGGGCTAGTGTGGCTGCTGTGAGCTGGGCACCAAGGTCTAGAGCTGTCCTGGCTACACCTGGACCTGTGGGAGGGTGTGGCCACAGGGTGGGCCTCCCTGCCTGCTCACGTATGGAGGTCAGAGAGGGCTGGTGCCAACTTTCTGGACTCTGGGAACAGATGTCCAGGATTCTAGGGGAGCCCACCTCTCTTAGGATGTTCTGGGAGGGTCGTCCAGACAGACAAAGCTCTGGCCAGTTCATTCTCTCCCTGCTCCCCAGACACCCTGGTCAATGAAATGTAGGCAGCCTCCAAGTTCATGGGTGGAGGACCTCCCTGTGCAGGCCTAAGGGGTCAGCTTCGACTCAGTGGCCCTGCCTGGCTCCTTCCTCTTGCTCCAGTGCCAGGCACATTGAGGAGGGAGGGAGGGAGGAAAAGAGACAGGCCGGGGAGTCCAAGGCCACTGGGAAGGATCCTTTCTTCTGAACCAGCTACATGAGCACTTTTCTAACAAGTGTCTGGGAGTCCAAGGGTTCCAGTAGGGGTTTTAGGGCAGGCTGGGGAGCTTTGGGGGGAGCACTGTCTTTCTATCTGGGAGTTTGACGTCATGGTGTATTTAGAAAAAGTTTTCAAGACTGAACCATTGATCTGGTCTGGCAGGCAGAAAAGATGACCCAGAGGTCAGGGATTGGTCCAACTTGCCCAGCAGTGGGGTGGGGTAAGGGGTGGGATGAGGGGTCAGTGGGAGAACCTCAGCTTTGGGGCTGGGGTATGAGGTGTGCAGTAGTCTCTTCCCACAGAGCTTCCAGCTGGGGTGGGGAGTTGGTGGGGGGAGAAGGAGGAACTGGATCTTAGGGAAGTTGGGTGTTGAAGACTGGAATCTAGGGCCTCAGGGGAGTGGGTGATCCTGGGGGCTGAGGCTGGCCCCCAGGGGTCCCCCATGATCTTTATACAGAAAGGGGTGTTGGGAAGTGGGGGTACCACTTGGGCTGAGAAGTGTTGTGCTGTACCAGGCCCTAATGAGGCCTGAAATTCAACTGCATATGGGTTGAGCTGTGATGGCCTCTAGCGTCCTCTTACAAGCCCAGGTCTGTCCCACTGAAGGGGCCAGTTTTTCTTTGCTGGGCACCCGGAGGGCCGTTTATCAAAAACTGTGTTTTCATGGTAAGCAGTTTGTTTTTACTTGGATTGGGTTTACCGCGAGGTGGTTTGGGGGAGACTGAGGAAGAGTGGGAGGTCAATGCTACTCCTTCCATCCCATGGATCCCTCTAGGGTCCCTGCAGTGGAGCTGGGCCCTGTGACCTTTGAGTTTGAGGGGAAGCTGTAGGCAGGAACAGAATGGGCCACCTGCACCCCACAAACCTGCAGCCAATGGGCATGTTCCTCTGCATCTAGTGCCCAGCTGGTGCCCTGAGTTAGATCCACAGCAGAGTAGACGTGGGCATTCCTATCTCAGTTTTCCAAAAGATTCCAGCGTCTCTCTTCTCTCCCAGCCTTGGCCCACCTACAGCCCTCTTACACGGATCAGATCAGTCCCATACAGGTTCCCACCTTTTGGTTACCTTCTCCCAAGCTGGTCTGTCCCAAACATCCAAGGGATGAGCTAGGGGTGGGAAGGGGCGGCTGGGTGAGTAGGAGTCATCCGGGGACCCATCCAGCAGTAGCTCTGGCTCCGCAACACGTGATCTGCACCTACCGCCCGCCCTTCCTTCTCCCCTCTCCCCTGCCTCCTCTGGATCTCTGGCGCCTGACGGGCCGAACCCTCGCGGTTTCGGAGAACTCCAGAGAGCCACCTCCGCCTCTGCGGCGGAAAGGCCGGCCCGCCTTGCCAGGGGGCGCGCTGGGTTGGGGAGGGCTGACTTTCAGCTCACCGGGCCCCGCCGAAGCCATCGAAGATGCGCCTTTTATCCCGGGTCCAGCAGCAGGAGGCTCGCGCGGCGCCCCAGCAATGAACCCATCCGTCGCGGAGCAAGGGGATTATTAATTTGCTCTTCATGGAGAGTCGGTGGGCTGGGTGAAGGCCTTGAGAGATCGGGTGGGTGGAGGGAGGTCTGAACACCGCATCCAAGCACCACGGGGCCTCTAGGGGCGAAGGCCAGGCAGGACCCCGCGGGCGCGGCAGGCTCGGATCTGCCGGGTCCTCCCGACGGCTCCGAGCCGGCTCAGCCGCGCGGCTGCAGTGACACCCAGTGGCGGTGGCGGGAAGTGCAGGCGCCTGTCCTTCGGCTGCAGTTGTTAAGGTCCGCGCCTCTCGAGGTTCCCACTCGTGGTTACGAGCGGGCACCCCCAGGAGAGAAGGCCTCGCTTTGCAGACTGCCCCACGGGGCACTTCCCTTTCCCCTCCCCCAGTTTCCTCCCCTGCAGTCGCCGAGCACTGGGAGATCCTGCAAGGCTGCAGTGCCCGGAAGGGCGGGGCGGGGCGCAGCGGCGGCGCTGGGCTGTGACCCTGAGCAGTTTCACTTCTGGATCCTGCTTGGGGTGTGATGGGAGAGTACCTGGGCTGGGGGAGGAGGCGGGGGACACACGGGTCGCCGAGGTCCAGCGCTCAGGACCCCGAGTAAAGGATGGGTTTTTACTTCTGGGGTGTCACGCGACCCACGCCTTCCTCCATTTTCCACCCCGCCCCACGGGTTCCACTCCGCTGTCCCCGGAGCTACGGCTCCTCCCCAGCAGCCGCCGCCTCCGCGGGGGCTGCCGACCCCCGGAGAGGCCCCGAGCGGCGTGGGCGGCAGGAGGAGCGAGCTGTGAAGCCGCAGGCAGGGGGTTAGGCTGCGGGCGGCTGAGACGCCGAGCTGTTTCTCAGAAGTGCAGTTGCCCCTCCCCTCACACCCCCCTCAGCTCCCACCTCGCACCGCACCCCTTCTCCCTGCCCCCGCCCCGGCCTTCGCTGTCCTCTCCCAGGAAACCCCAACCCGGGAATCTGGTGTCTGGGTCCACGAAGATTTAAGAGAAGGTCCTGAGAGAGGACGGCGCGGGCAGGGCCGAGGTTCAGACCCAACCTCTCTGCTCATATTCCGAGCCTCCCACCATGCCACTGCCCTGTCCCCACCACACCCCCAGCTTGTGGGCCAGGGTTGGAATTTTATAGAACGGGTTCCTGTGACCACTTGGGAAAATCTTAGGCCTCCAGTCTCCTGGCTCCAGTGCCCCACCTCCCTCCCAGTGCCTGAGTTTTGGGGGAGAGACGGAAGAGCGGACAAAACCCTCTTTCTCTCCTATTCTTGTTTCTGCTCAATGGGAAGGCCCTGGCTAGAGCAGTGGGGTTGAGGCCAGGCTGAGTCTGTTGGAAAGAACTTCAGAAACCCCTGACTCTGGGCGGGGTAGGGTCGGGGTGGAATCTAGGTGCAGAGAGAGAAACCCAAGTGCCCAGGGTGACCCAGAGAGCGGCAGGGCTGAGGTTGGAACCCAGGAGTCTGGACACTCAGCTGGAGTCAGTGAGGCCGGCATTTGTTTTTTGGAGACTTCAGGTCTCTGCTGGATTCAGTGACTCGGCCTGCTTTCTCCCGCTTTCCCCCATCATGGGCGCACACACTGTGTTAGGAGAGGGAGGTGGAGGTGCTGAGGATGTGATTCCAGTGGGGGTGGCATGGGGATGGAACCCCTGGAAGGATGAGCCTGGGGGAGGAGGCAGCATCTGCCCCCCTACTTCCCATCCACCAGCCGCCCCCAGGGCTGTGGTTTATTTGACTAGGCAGCCCTTCTGGGCCCGGGGGTGGGGGGCACTGGGGGGTTGAGGGGAAAGGCGAGGTGATGGGAAAAGGCTGCTCTGGGGCTCCCTGCCCCCTTAGTCCTGGGGAAGGGGGATGCTTGACATCACCCGCAGGCCCTCTAACCCCATTCTTTCCACTGCAGGCTCTTTCCTTGGGTATGTTCAGTTATTCTGGGGGAAGGTCTGTTATTTGGGGGGAAGGGAGGCAGCTGCCTACTTCACAGGTCAAGACAGAGTTAAAAACAAAACCGCAGCAAATTCAACACCCCGTGTCCTTCAGGGACTTTCCATGACACCTTCCTTCCCCCTCTCCCCTCAAGCCAGGGAGTACCTCCCCAGAGGGCCTCCCCACCCCAGGTGCAGTGGCTTTTGGCTTTTATGCAAACAACCGTCTGACTGGGAATGCTCTGCAGCCTGACCTTGTGTGTCCTGCCGCAGGAGCTCCTCTGCCAGCCCTCAGCCGGCCTGGCCTTCCCAGGACTCTCACCCTTCGCCCCCAACTCTCCCTCAGACTCTGGATTCCAGGGGATGGGAGGGAGGCCAGGAGGCCAGGTCCTCGGCCCTCTGCCTGCCCTGGGGTGACAGTTGCCTGCAGGTGGAGGTTTGCACCGCAGCAGCCGGCAGCCAGGGTGAATGGCCTGGTTGTGTGGAGAGATGGGGGAGGGGGAGGGTGCAGGTGTGGGGTGGCCTCCAAGGCCAGGCCCACCCCACCGCCTCTAAAGCATCCACTCAGTTCCTAAGAATTAGTAAAGGGAGCTATCCGCAGGCTGGAAGAAAGTCCATTCAGCCCCAACCCCAGCACCAGTCAGCTGCCCAGCTGGCTCCTCAGCCAAAGGGGAGTCTCCCTGCCTCCCTCTCCTCCTTTTCTCTCTGAGCTGCTTTGGCTTTGGGAAGGGAGTGAGGATGGGGAAGGCCACAGACCATCCTCTCCAAGGCTACCGAGTGGCCATTTTTAAATGTATTCAATGCTCCCAAACACGGGCAGGCTGCAAAGCTGTTCTTCCCTCCCTGGCCTTAGTGTTGAGATTGGAAAACCAGCTGGAGAGCCTCAGGACAGTCTGGTGATGCTGAAGGGAGGGAGATGGTGCTGAACACAGAGCCATGAAAGCTGCCACCAACCTGGCCCCAAGTTAGCTAGTTCTGACCTTCAGCAGCGTCTTCCTCCCACCTCTTCCCCAGAGGAAGGGAACAGTGCTCTGGGTGAGGCTGAGCAGAAGGCCAGACCAGCTCTCAGACTCTTTTCTGAGACAGAATAGAGGATATCAAGACAGGAAGAGAGCCACATGATCCCGGCACCATTCTCCTAGGAGTTAGCCCCACCGGCACCCAGCTTGGGCCTCCAAGTATCTACAGACTACATCTCAATGTGGTGGCTGAGTTCAACTGCAAGTTGAGTTTCCCAAAGTGGATGTGTCTGAGACCCCAGAGATGGAAAAATCAGGAGTTGCCTATCCTTTAGGAAGGATCCCTGCTGGGAAGGGAGGGCGGGGTTGTGTCTTGGAACTGGGAGACACCATGCCCAGTGTGTCTGTTTGCCATGTCCAGGCCCCCAACCTCCTCAGATCCCCTTAGTGAACTAAGGGCCAGTGGACCCAGAGTCCCACCATGGGCACACGGGGCCAGCGGCAGGACACCAGCGGCAGGTTGAGCAAGACATCAGGCAAGATGTTTTAGTTCAAAGATAATTCTGCTTATCTAAGTATCTGAACTTTAAGAAAGAGCCAGAGGGGCTAAATTAAGAAAATATACCTAGGGGCAGAAGGAATTCCATTTTCCGACAACAGCAACAACAAGTGACAGGCATGCTCGAGGATTAAACACACCAGTATTTTTTATTTCATTTTTCAATGTAAAAATCAAACATAAGAAAGAAACTTTGAAAACTATCAGCAGGGTTGTTTTCAATGCGGGAATGCACTCATTAGGGTTCTGGCAAGGTGAGCATTGCTACATTTCAGAAGCTGAACCTGTACAGTCTTTACAGAGGAGTAGGGCGCTACAGTGCTCCAAGGGGTCAGACTCCAGGTCAAGAGGGAAGGTCACTGCTGGGCAGGGAGGGCATTTCTGAGAAACCCAGACGAGAGTGCTGTGAGCACAGGCTGTGTCAAAACTGCTCGGCAAGGTCTCCCTCCCTCACTCCTGGTGGGAAGGCAACCCTGAGCCCCAAACCACGTTCCCTTCTCCGCCCCCTCCCCCACCCCGTCATTCTGCAGACAAGGGTCATCCACAGACCACACGTGTGGTGGCTTTGGCAGCAAGAAATTAAAAATAAGCTACGGTTTTTCCAGTAGCCAAAATGATCCCTCACCAAAGCTTACAGACTGAGAACTTGAGCATGCAAAACCACAGTCTGGGTAAAGGGATGTCTGCTTTTCAAATGACCTGCTAATTCTTTGCAACCCACAGTAATTTGGTTTCTGTGAACCCACAGAAGCAGGCCCACTGAAAAGGGCCTTGTCTGCTAACCTGGAAAAGTCCTTGTGTAAATGAGTCACTGGCAATGGGATCAGTCATTTTTAAGGCTGCCCCATTTTCCTAACATGTCAAAAGGTCTATTCTCAGTCTTCTTAGGAGAGGAAGAAGCAAAGCTGCCCCCACATACAGAAAATGAAGTAGGCCCCACAGATGTGTGACTTGGGCTTGGGAGAAGGTGGGTGACATCATGGGACTGCTCTTGGGCTTTCTAGAGTGGGATTGATGGAGAGATGGATGGTGAGGACCACTTGAGGGAACTAAATCGCTGGGAGAATTAATGGTGGAGGGCTCATAAGATGGTGAGGGAGCAAAGCCAGTCTACTTATCTGACAGCAAAATCATGAAGTTTCTGTACCGTGTGGTTCATACCCATTGGTTCTAAGGTTCAGCATATTCTTTACTCTTAGGCATTAAAACAATATGAAGCAAACTGTGTGTTTGGGATCAATTGCCTCTAACAGCAAGTGAATTTCTATCATGGTCTTAGTATGATTTTTGAATATTTTCCATGTCTTTAAATCCAGATACAGAAATATGTGGAAAATCTACAGCCACCCAACATAATCCACCCCCTTCCCCCCAAAAAACAAAGTAATGTTACCTAATAGACAAAATTACATAAAACCTCACAACATCCTTGGGAGGTAGATATGGTTATGTCCTTACATTTTTAAAAATCAAAACATTAACATTCCAGTTTCAAATAACAATTCAATATCAGCATATGACAGTTCACTATTGTAATATTCAGAGGAAACTTGCATCCAGCTTCTTCAAAGTGCAAAGACCTGCTTCTCATGTTGATGACATGGTGTGGGACAGGCTATATACAGCTTGGGTCAACAAAGGTACAGTCTTGTGCTAGGAGCTACACAAGTCGAAAGTCTAGACCTCTCTTCTAGGCTCTTCCAGGTCCACAGTCTCCAACCCTGGGTTCACTGATCATTCTCAGACCTTTTCAGTCGGTTAGGCTTAGAGACGAGTCCTTTCCCTGGGATGGCCCAGGTTTGGCTTTTGGTTTCAGGTCAAAATTGTCCTTTTCACAGGCACTTAAATCCCCAATCATTCTGCTTCCTGAACTCTGCCTATAGAGAGTCTCTGAACTGTACTTTCTGTCTGAGCACAAAAATAGCTTTAAAATTCTTTAAAAGATGAGGAAGATCATTGCATATCTCTTATCTTCTGCACAGCCTGAGTCCATTTTCTAGGGCAAACTTTTCATCACTCCCCTTTCTTTTCTCTTCTTGAGCTCAAACTTCTAATTCTCTTTGTCAAAGAGCCTGGACCCTCCGAGGACTCAAATCTTGAGTGTTTCCAAATCTCCACTAGAGACCAACATACCTATTCATAGTGGCATACACTTTAAAGTCAGGACTTCAAACACTAAACATTTAACATTTACACTGCAGTCTTACTGCTGGTCCTAGGATATATATCAGAAGTATTGCTTTTTCCCCCTAAAAACATTCTAAACCTCACATTTAGCTGAGGGAAAAAAGCAGAGGAGGGGAATAAAACAGTGATACAGAAGCTCCTTGGAAAAAGCATTATGCTGATGTTAGATTTGTTACTAACACAGTGTTTCAACTGAATAAAATGTTGTGTTTTTAAACATCTCTCTTTGCAAAAGAAATCTGAGGTCATTTTACTTCTGGGTCTGGCAAAATGTTAAATAAACCTTGCCTTTAAAAGGTGAGACATTTTGTCACTGATAAAGTTGGAAGCTGAGTCAGGAACAGCTTAGAATGGATAACAAAGCATAACATTAGCTAGCTTATCTGTGTCAAGGTTAATATCTTCTTGGAAGAATGACTTAAGGAATCTAAAGACTGGTGGATTTATTAACATTTTTTCCTGGTGCTGGTGTGGAGTGTAATGGGGGAGACACTTCTACCAGGGAACTGAAGGAGGGAACACAGGCAACACTTCCAATAACAATCAAGAACGTTTGGGGAACAGCTCTCTTCCTTTTCCACTCTTACCACCTTGGCTGTAAGGGAATTTTTCACAGGTTTGGTTGCTCCTCAGATTTCAGCCTCCTGGGTGTGCGGTGGGGACCTGGCTAACAAGAGGATTGGGGAAAGTGAAGGAGAGAGAAAACCTACACAGCTCACAGTCACAGGGACTCTGGCTGTGAAAAGAACTGTGTTGTCAGAAGCTGACGAAGACCTCATTGTAAGGCAGGGTCAGATGTACATCTTAACCTGCCCTCCTCTCTAGGCATCTTGCTAAGGCTCTTCTTCACCTTCTTCCCCACCCCAAGCGAGGGAGAGGGTTAAGCAGGATAAGGAGTGTCTGCAGAAGTGTTTACCTGTGTTGTGGCAACTGCTACATTCCACCCAGTTCCATTTCAAGATTTAAGAATGTGGAGTTTCCACATACACATTTTCTCTGGACTTGACATGTCCCAATCCAAGGCTCAAAATGCAACAATGAATGTGCAGCCTGTGTGAGGGGTCACCTCACTCATAAAACTGACCTCAGAACGATGGAAATCATTCAGAAAATCCATTAGTCACAGAGAAAACCAGGGTCATAGCTACAGAGTCCCCATCTTGGTGGGAAGGGCTTTAGTTTCACTATCTTAAGGTGCAGAAGACGATGTCTTCTCTAAAGACTCTCCCACTAATCTGGTGGAAATACTCGCCTTCCCTAGCTTTCTCTTCTGCTAATCCTTGCTTCCGAATTCTCTTCCTTTTGTCCCCTAAAGAGTCAACAGGATGTGTGGTATTTCAAAAATATAACAAGCAGGTCCTCTTTCACAATGGGTGTAAGCAACCTGGTATGGCTTGGGGTCTAGGATCACAGAGACACAGGGATGTTCAGAATCCCGCACACTGAAATCCAGCTAATCTTCTGGCTGAAATCTCAAACATGTTGGGACTGTTGCCATGGAATTTCACAAAATCTTTTTTTCCCGAGACAGACGCCATGCTACAAAGAAGGATAAGCCATTTGTGCAGTCTGAGGTTGGACATTTAAATTACCGGCAGCACACAGATGCACTGAGTTTGAGCCTAATGCACAAAGCCCTTTCGAAATATCAAGGCAGACACATAAAACACTGTTCTACCAGGAACTGGGGATTCTTGCCTCTGCTAGAAATGTTCACACAACTGACTCTCAATTTGTAAAGAGGCTCCATGAAGTGGTCCCCGGAAGCAGCGTTTATTTTTCCTAACACGGTTACTTTCAAAGGAGAGAAAAAATAAGGCTCTGTAAGCAGCTGCAGGCGCCAGTCTGTGCGCACACTCGGGGGCAAGATCAAGATGCCTTCCTGTTTTTTGTTCCTCCCCTTCACACTCACAACTCAGTGGTTACAGGAAAAACTTAACAACACTACCATTTTCACACCAAAGAAATGTGGAACATATATTCACATACACTTACTCTTCTGCTCAATACCCATACATCAAGAGGTTCAAAAAGAAATAATTGTGGTTACTACACAATCACATAAATTTAAAGCTGGAAAAGACCTTCAGAGAACATCAAAATCCAATCCAACCCTTAACTCTATGGTTGAGGAAACTTAGTTTTAAGAGTTAAGTGATTTGCCCAAAGTCATTCCGCTAATTAGTGGCAAACATGGAATTCAGCTAACAGATTGTGTGACCCCTATTCCACTGCTAATTTTACAATTATCACAACACTTTTCCTTGACAGCATGTCTCCCATAATTAATGAGAAAGATGGCCAACACATCTGCAGAACCAAGAGCAAATTTTTAGGAAACTGTGGAATAAAACAGCTCCATTTAAAATGTGTGTGGGGGGCTGGAGCCCCCAGCCTGCCTGATGGAGCACAGCCGCCAGCAGAGCTGCTCTCTCCTCACCCATTCTGAAGCTCAGCTCTGATCATGTCTAGCCTTGATTCCTTCCTGTGGGGTGGGGGAGACTAAGTCATACTTTTGGTATGATTCTTTGGTTTTTGTTTTTTTGTGTTTTTGTTTTTTTTTTTTTTTTCAAAAGTCATTGGCAAGTTTGCTTTGGGTTTGTACACCAATACTCCACGAACGAGATGAAAAACTTCCGGGTGGGTTGTTCCTCCCTCCCTCCATCCCTGGTGATGCTGCTGAATCACTCCCCCTTCAGAACCACGCCTGCCAATCTCCATCGTAGGAAAAGGATGCCATCATCCGAGCAGACAACCTCCTGGAGTTCCAATGACAGTCTATGTTTAAACCACCGGTTCTTCTGATACAGAGTTTCTTCTGCGCATGGTTTAACCCAAAGCAGCTTTAATGGGACAGGGGAGGATAAAAAGTAGAAGTGGAAGTATCACTGGATAACTTGGGTTTTTTCGCTTGTGTGATAAGAGGTGGATCTGATGCTTGGAGAGTAGGGGCTTTTGGTAACTTATTTCATGGCTGTTCTTTTCCTTACTGTTAGACTGTAATTTGGGATGGAGAGTTCACATTCTAACCCTTCAAACTTGTGTGAAGTGCACATGGGCCAGGTTTCCCAGCAAGGTTAGCTGGTCAATAGTTCTTCTCTGTGGACCCGAGCATAGGACTATGAGGCTTTTCCACAAATGGCCAATGTATTCAGAAAACAATGTCTCACACAGCACAACCAGGGGACTCTTCTGATTGGCAACAGACTCCAAAGAATGCCTGTCTATTGCTACAAAAGATTATGACCAAATATTTCATTGGCTTTTAAATATAAAATTCATTGGCTTTTAAATTTCCCTGATGGGAAAACACAGGTTTCACAAAAGTAGTAACATGATATACCTGCAAACGATTTCTGAATGGGGACAGCATTTCTCTGCTGCCCACGTGAACGTGATCCTTTGGACACTAAAATGTTGTGGAAAGGGGTTTGGAACTGAGTTTGAGAGTGATTTGTTAGGCATTATCAGTTTTTAAAAATGATATGGAATGATCAGGTGACACTCATCTCTGGGCCTGGGTGTTCACTTGAGCATGGCTCTGTGTTCTCCTCTGGCTATATGAGACGAGAACTCATAACGATCATGGCTTCGATATCCACACATGTTACACTCAAAAGGGTCACGAAAGCCATGGCAACCCATGTGAATAGTGAACATCACGTAATCCAGGAAGAGGACTCGGCAGTGGTCACACCGGTACACATCCGTCACCTCCCCTTCTTTGTTGATCACTTTGATGGAGTCTCTTGGGCAGATGGGTGGGGGCTTGAGGAGTTCATAAGAGCGGGGGCCCTCCTTCAGAAGTGGCATCCCATTGCGGGCCCGAGGAGGGACCATGGGGTTTTGCTGGTAGATGTGATTCTGGCGTTCCTCGTGGTTGCTGTCAGTGTCCGTGGAGTCGTGGCCACTGTTGGTGGGGGACAGACCTCTTTCAGAAGGCAGGCTCTTCTCTGGCAGGTGGATGTTCTTCTTTTCCAGCTCCTGGGGGGCACCATTTGGCATCTCAGCACGGGTGAGGGCTATGGGGTACATGCTGCTGATAACCGGGACCATTTCTGAGGTGGGAGCAGGTGGCGTCTGGACCAAGGGGCGCAGGGCTTCGGCCCCGAGATAGCTGATGGCGTTATTGATGGCCTGGTCCATCATTCGGGTCTGGATCATCTCGCTCTCCTTCTCATACATGTAGCTAGGATTATAGCTGACATCAAAGCAGTGGCGCTTCTCACCTACAACAAGGGAAAGAAACAGTGACAAAAGGAACAACACAAAGGCACAGAGTTTTTAAAATGATTTTCTGGAGTCCTTGAGAAATGAGGAAGGACAAGTTGCCTGCTTAAGAACACTCAGCCCAGGCAAAATGGTCCTGCACGGTGCTGAAGTCTCAAGGGACAGTGGTTGACAGCACATGTTTGGACAGTCAAAATAACTGAAACCAGCAGGCAAGAGGGAGTCAGAGATGTCGCTAAGTTGAGGCTACAATGTGAGTTGTTTCCACTGCTCATGTCAGAGGGGAACCCTGGAGAAAAGAAGCAAGAGAACATCAGGAGGGGGCTTAGGAGCGGGTGGGGAGTTGCCAGTGTCAGGAGCGTGGGGGCTTCTGCCTCTCTACTGTTCGTGAACTCTGAAGATGCAGTCCATTCCTGAACTCTTAGTTTGCTTGTTCTTTTCTGCTTGTAATACTAGGGAGCCAGGGGGCCGGATGTGCTGCAAAAAGTGGGGATGCTCTGACTTCGGCAGTTTTTTAAATAGCTGCAGAGGCAGAAAAAATAGCCCCCAAAACTCCAACTTACCACTCCTGAAACACATCGATTATTGGATGGACTGAGATTTAAATAAAAGCACTTCAAAGGCAGGGAGTTTTAGAAAGGCTCTCTTGATGAAAGATCATGATGTTTGTCCTCATAAAGTGTGTTATTCTTCTTTTGTTTGAAAAGATGTGTCATTGATACATATGTGATCATTAGGACTTATCTCACACTTAACTGAAAAATTTATTTGTGGTCACCCTCTCCTACTTCTCATGTCAAACTGCTGAGAAATTTTGAAAACAGAGTTTAGCCACCTTCAGGGCGTGTGGGTGTTCTGTTAGAAAACAGGCTCTTTGGCCACAGGGAAGGCAGAAGCTGGGTCTGCAGTGATGGCAGGCGTGCTCGATGGTGAGTGGCTGGTGGAGGCACGAGAAAGTGGCGAAGACGTGTCAGGGGCTGGGGGTGAGGTCACTCCTGTTGCTTTTTCATTCTGTAGACACTGGATTCTGAGAGATTTGGCAAACGAAAACCTCTCTTCCCTAACATTTCCGAAGCATGTTATGCTTGTTCCAAAACTTGTCACTGCCACACAGTAAGGGCTTCAGGGAGGAAAAAACACAAAAACACAAAAAGGATTGAAAGAACCAGTTTCTGTTCTTGAGGACTCTCCAACCTAGACAGAGAGAATAGTTGGAACTGGGGAAAAATAAATGCTAAAAGTTTAGAAAGGGTTGCCTTGCTCTACAGAAGCTTCTATTCTAAATGCCATGTTTGAGGCATTTAAGCGGGCGGGGGTGGGGGATCATGTCTTCTGTATAAAGGATTATAAGGCAAAGGCAGGGCAGTCTGGTACAAACTATCTATTTAAATGTTAAGGGAATACAAAAACTTCAGGAGTACTTTCGGAAGGGAAAGTATTCTTGGAAAATCTAAATTTTGAGAAGGGTCTTAATGAACTGGTTGGATTTAGATGTTCAGAGACGCAGAAGAGAAATCCTAATTGAGACATGAGCATGAATCAAGACAGACACGAGGGACCATCCAAGCTATGAGCAGGGAGGAATGAGAGTCTGGATACAGCAGTATCAGGGAGCATGGAATAAAGGATTTCTCAGACTCCACTTATCCCTCCACACTGTGCAGCGGCAACACCCCCAGGCAGTGCAGAGGCTGCGAGCAAGAGCTCTGGAGTCAGATGGCATGGATTTGATGTTGCCTCCTCATTACTAGTGGTGTGAGCTTGGGTTAGTTCCTTAACCTGTCTATGGCTCCATGTCCTCATGTAAAATGGGGATAATAATTGTATCTACTTTAACTAATAAGGGCTTAGAACAGTACCTGGCACACTGAAAGCACTTGGTAGACATTAGGGGTTTTTTTGGTTTGAATCGGCTTGTATTTTCTTTCTTTCCTTTTTTGCTAAAAGAAATTTGTTTTTTTAAGGAAACTTTATATCACCAACATAAATGGAAAACCAGAGTCACTTGCCACAAATAGAAGGTAACTATGAAAAATAAAGACAACGAAACACAGCAATTTATTACAGTTTGATCAGATACTGTAAGTACCTGTAGACAAAGATCCCCTCTTTCTTTGCTAAAAATAGAGTTTACGAGTATGCGATTAGTGCTGAAGACAACTAACATAAAGTCAAAATCTTTCTCCTTGGTATAATCAGGAAGATTCAAAGAGAACTAAAAAGAAAATCATTTTCTAGCCATGTAGATCAAGGTTTTCAAATGCCCTGTGAGCCTCCCAGCCTTTTGCTGCCAACATTTTGGGGAACGTTGAAAAAAGGTAACACATGGTGGGACCAAACGATACCCACCCTGAACAATCAACAGTCGGGCTTAGATCTGGACAACGGCAAACCTCTAATGCTTTGGAACAAGAGAGGCTTGCGGTCAGAATGTTATTTTAAGGCTATTAATGTAACAGCAATGTGTAAGGTGGACCAGAACAGTGAGAAGTTGGAGACAGAAAGACTTGCTAAAAGACCTAATCAGACTGATTTGTCCTGCATCCCCACTACCTTAAGGCCAACTTGACAGCTTCCAGACAAATACCTCAGAGAAAAAAATATGTTAAGAAAATCACCATGCCTTAACTACTCAATAAGTAGTAGGAAGACCTTTGCCAAAGTAATCAGTAGTTCTTCTTTCAAGTGCCAGACTGGCTGTGTCTCTGATCAGAGCTGTTTGGAAGAATAAGACTGGAATACAAAAGCTGGCTTAAGTCACAAATATTCATTCCCCTGAAAGTGACACAGAAATGATGAACTTTGGTTTCCTGGCCTTTTCAACGTTACTGATGATTTTTCAGTGGAGCTAACTCTACTCAGTTCCTCCAAATACCAGGAATCTCTGGAAGTCTTTTTATCTTTTTGCCTATCAGAGAGGCTCCAAAAAGTTTCCGAGATGGGGCAGGCACATCCCAAACTCTGCTTTTATTCTTTCTCCCAAGAGTTTGTTTCGCCTACTTAGGCCAACGATTTCACAGTCTCTACCACCTGCAGCACATGTCAGAAAACAGCTGAGTGCTAAGGTTGTAAAAGGCAAAACAGCAAGAGGAAAATCAGCTCTGGATGTGGAAATATGTGACTGAGTTCTGTGGTTAACGCAGACCATTGTTCATTTTTAAGAAGATGGGAGAGCCTCAGATCTTCACGTGCACGCAACCTGCCCTCATCAGATCCCCTCATCTCCGAGTTACGGTAACTTGAATAGTGCAGATGATTATCAGTCACCTGTAGACACGATGACTCAATGTGTATGAAACTCAGGAGGGGTAAGCTACAGTAATTGAAAAGCCAGCAGCTCACGTTTCTTTAGTAACACACTCATAAAAAAGGTTAGTCAAACCACAAGAGTGTAACTGCTCCCAAACCTGCTCAGAGCCTCCAGTCCAGCTTCTAGTCAAAATCAAACCACACCTCTGCGTGATTAATGAGAGCAGCTTCGGGCTGAAGTGGAGGTTTTCTTCCAATGAGAATACAAATGGCAACAAGTGCTAAGTTTAGAAACCCAGGCTGCCTCATGGGGCTGTTCTCTACCTGTGATTCCTTTTAAAGGTGTCAATCCCTACTGCCTAGGCTTTTGGTAACCCTGAACTGAGCATCTGCCCATCCTGAGTTGTGGCAATGTGGTGAGGGCACATGGTTTTTGGCTGCTAAGTGCCAACCTGAAAGTACAGAATCACAGCCTAGAGCTAAAAGGGACCTTAGCTGGGCACGTGGGTTCAGACTTCTGCCCTGGGCATCCAGGGACAAGATCCACCCCTCTAACCTGTTTACTTCTCTACTTCACAGTACCAAGCACTGGGCCTTATGTGTAAATACTAAGAAGAATAGCTACTATTTATTGAGTCCTACTATATACCCAGTGCCGTCCCAGGTACTTAGCATATTGTCTCATTTAACCTAAGATGAATTATCATCTCTTAGTCAGATGAAGGACCTAAGGCACAAACAAGTTGACTAATTCGCACAGGTTGCTCAGCTGGTAAATGGAGATGTGATCCAAGGGCCCATGTATTTCAGTAAGTGTTTGAGCATTAACTGTTTCCTGGCTGCTACCTTACCCGTGTCTCAATCTCACCACCAGCAATGACTCTGGATTCTCTGCTGGGATGGTTCCCATAAGCATAGAAAAGCAACTATGCTTTGTTCTATATGGACCAGTACCATGCATTCAATAAAGATCTAGATGCATAGAGTTGTCATGATGTCCATAAGTGCTTAACAGAGTACTGGCACATGTGAGCACTCAATAAGTAGTAGATCTATTATTATTATTGTTGTTAGCTTCATACCATGTTAGGTGCTTTGAAGAATACAAACTTAGTTGCAATCCAACAGGAGATGTAGCATGTACACAACTTCATTACACATTAGTATCCTTAATACTATGTGGTGGAACAAAGTTTAGAGTAGCCAAGATAGCAGAGAGAGGAAAAAACGTACCACACCTCAAATATACCAAATAACATGGGGCAAATATTAATTTATTCTTCGTCTAAAGTCTGCTTGAAATCTGAGGTGGTGGAAGTGATGGTGGTAGAGACAGTTACATATATCACGAAAAGCAGACTGTTAAACCCACCTGGACTGCAGGGGGAGGAGAGAGAGAGGACTCAGGACAGTATGGGAATGTAGACCACGTGGAGGTTTAGGGCAGATGGGAGGGAGGGCATTCCAGACAGTGAGCATGGAAAGAATGATAACACAGAAGTGGGAGTAGTTCATTATGGCTGAATTAAAAGATTAGTTGGCTGAAATGATACATTTAGAAAAGACAACTTAGAGACAGATTGTGAAAGGCTCAGAACGCCTGGGTGGTTTAGATTTTATTCTGATGAGAAGCCATTGAAAGATTTTTTTTTGACGAGGAGGAGAAATGATTTTGACATTAGAAAAATAACAATTCCGATGTGATAGTCATCACAACAGGGTAATGTGAAACACCAGGGTTTTCATTAAGTCTTTAAGCTTCTTCAAATCACTTAACTGTATCTGCTGATACTTCATACCATTTCCCACGTGTATCATCACTTACTCTTACTCCAAGCACATACCCTCCCCCTAAAAAAGGGCAGGTAAGTAGGGTAAATGGAATATCTGATGATGGTGATGGCTCTGATCTCACTCTAAGTGAGACTGAAGTGGCTAACACCTCTTCCAGGAGGAGGAGAACAGAGGGTAGGAAGCCACAGAACAAGAAGCAGGAAGGAGGAGAGAGAAAAGAGAGAGTTGTGGGGGTGGCGGTGAGGAAAACTGAGCTGGAGACCACGTTCGGTTGCTGCAGAAGCCTTTGTCCCCTGTGAGTCACCATGAAGTGCTATTTGGTTGTCATCTGCCCTGATGGAGTCACCACAGCTCTTTTCTCAAGAAAACACACCCTTAAGAGAGAATGACTGGCCTTCAAGAATTTTTCTTCCACCAGCTTTCAGTGACTAGGTCCTCCCCTTTTCAAAGCCCCCATGTAGCGCACACGACATGTACGGCTCTGGGTGACTTTCTGCGGAAGGAAGGCCTTGGACTGCAGCACATTCTAGACCCAGGCTCTGGCCCTGCTCTGTCACCCACGAGCTGCGTCTCTCCATCTTTCCCATCCCCCTTCCTCCCTTAATGAACAAACTTCACCTACTGGTTCCTAATATTCCTTCAAGTTCAAAAAGGCTATGACTTTGGAGGCTTATAGGATTAGGGATTTCGGCCCTTTGGGAAGGGACAGGAGAAGATACTTTTTGCTTTTAGAAATAGGCATTAAAACTGCTTCCTGTCACCCTGTTAACCAAAGCAGACAATTTCTCATTAGTTACTTCACAGGGAGAACCGATAGTGTTTGCTGAAGTGTCAAAACCTCACGACATGTTTACCGGGGGTGAGTGAGATCTTTTTTCATGTTCTTTTCAACGTGAAAACTTCCTTTAATAAAGTAATACATGAAATTAAAAAAAATAGGGAGATGCTATGGTAACCACTTTGGTCTGAATAACACATCTGTTTTTGGAGAAAGAATGAATATCAGAAAAAGAAATATGCAGAAATGTAGTCATTTTCCTCCTCCCTCCAGGAGAGAAATCTGGCCTCTATTTTGAGCCAAGTATTTGAAGATGGCCTAGTTAGAAGTATAGTCAAGCAAGTCTTGAATAAGATTCAGAGAAAAGACACTCCTTAAGGGGGTTAGGTGCTAAAAGCAAGGTCTCTTGTCCTTTGGAAAGAACAACTAAGAAGAATTATTTTGATGACGTAAAGATGCTGATTTCTAATGAATGTGTGTCAATTTATTTCCCATTTTATAGAAAGTGATACAACATTTCTTGGAGAATTAAAAAAAAGGTGATTCATTTTTCTCTTCGTTGGGTGATTTTCTCGTCCTTACTCTTCAACAGAGGCATGTTTTTGTGTTTCTAAATGCATTTAGACAATACAATCCATCCTGCTTCCTCTGTTCATCTCTGATGGGTGAAAATGTTTTCTATGGGTAATTATCTCAAGCCTGTTAGGAAAGTAACAGGCTGACCTGATGGTATAATCTTCACCTTTACCCTCACAGTTCAAGAGGTCAGAGAAGCCAAGGCTGGTCTGGGAGCTGTGCAACCATCAGCCAGGATTAAAGGGAGTAACTCATTCTTCCTTCACATTTTACCCATTGCCATTTCCCTGGCAGTTGAATCCTTTCAGAAAATGGTGCCTTGGAGAGGAAATGGAGGAGAGAAAAGAGGGAGGGAAGATATTAGCTCCACTAGTCTTACATCACTACATCCTGAATACTGCATGGTGTCATAATGTTCCTTTAGTTCCCCTTTGAAATTATTCTTTTCTATCAAAAAAGCTGATTAAGTTAAGTGATTCAGAGAGTTTTATTAAAAAAAAAAATCTCTTAAGGTTCAGGGTATAAGCTAATGCTAGAAGATGAGAACAGTGCTAGGAACCAGACTATCACACACATGGCAGGAACTCTACAGACATTTGCATGATAAATGAATGGACAAAAAGAGTGGATGAATCGGTAGTAATATACTAAGTAAAATATGTAAATGTTGGACTAGTGTAGATGTCTTATAGATACTCAGGTTAAATGACACCTTTCTGAAAAAAACACCCTAAATTATATGATATGGTTTATAACATACAACAAATATATAATAACATATCATATCTATACAATCTTGAGAAAAAAAGTTATCCGAAGTTATACATATTGACTTAAAGTGGTGCTCATAATTGCTGGCTTTTATACTTCATCTTACAGACTTACAGAATGATGGAGCTGAGAGGGACCTTCTGGATCACTTCATCACCTGTTCAGTCTATTCATTTCACAGATGAGTAAACAGAGGCCCAGAAAGATTATGTGATTTGTCTAAACACACACAATTAAGAAATGACTGAACTGGAATCAGAACCTGGTCTTCTGGCTCCTAATCCAGTGCTCTTCCTACTGCACATTACCACCATTTACAAAAAGAAACAAAAAAATTCCCCCAGCTATTCAGGGCCCCCAAGTCCTGAAGTTGCTACCTCAGCTCAAATCAAGAGCTAACTAGACTGGGTTTCCTGATGCCATCAGAGAGAACATGATGGCTCAGAAGATGAGAGAAATCAGTACCTACCAGATCAGCATCCCTCCTAAGTCTGGAAATGGAAGAGTGAAAACCCTCTGGTCATAATGGTCTTAAACAAATGGAATGGATCCCTGATGCAATAAGCAAAATGGCATGGACTTGGACATATGAAACATGTGTTTTTAAACCCATGAAAATACCAAAGCAACTTATTAAGTAGGGGTTTAGTTCAAGGACAGGTTTAAGGAAATTATATGAACTAAGTACCTTCTCTCATATTTTAATTCTCTTAGACCAACATGCATTGACCATAAGTGGATTGAAATTAAGTCATTTTACATTTTTTTCTTGCCCATTTGTCCCCCAAATTACATTATATTCATGGCACAGAATAATAATTTGAGCTTCCTTTTGTACTCCAGCCAGAACCTCTTTACATAAGTACAGCTCAAAAGATGTATGAGCAATATTTTAATATAATATCTTGGTGTCATGATTGGTCCACTGTGCCTAAACTCCATATGGAAGTCACTGCATGTCCCCTGACACTTCCCTCCAGGAGAGGGAAGTTGGTAATGAGGAAAGAGTCTCTCTAAACTGAAATGCACCAACTTTAGTCTGACACGATTTATTCTTACAGTAACTAAAAGGATACAAAAACTTCTCAGCCAATCAACATAAAATAAATAAGCATAAAGACCAAACTGGATAGCTTTGGAATATATGGATTCCTTCAATATATCTCTATAATTCACATAAAATTAAAAATCTAATTAGACCGGAATTTAGAAATTATCTAGACCAGAATAAAATTTAATCAGATTAAAAAACCAGGCAGGCGCTTGATACCTGTAAAAGCTATTGAAAAGAATAAACACAAAAGAACTGAAGTAAAAAATCAATAGTAGCAACAGCTTTAGAAAAACAAACTGACAGGTTTCTAAAATATTACTGGTGTTGAAGAAGGTCTATTTTTGTGTGATAACTATTTTTGTTCAATATCACCGACTTTCAATTTATAGCAAAACCGATACATTCAATTCAGCTGCCTACTCCACAAATACAAATCTATTTTAAATATCATAGTCACATTTATGTAAACATCTGGGAGAGTTCAACAAAATATTTCTGCCATTTGGCAGTCCTAACACTTTAACGGACATAATTATTTCTTAGCCATCTCATTCTTGCTGTGTTTTTTGACAATGTGAAAACCAATGGTATAAAAATTAACTCCAGTAAGACAAGTGACTAAATCAAACCTTGTTATTTAAATCTATGCATTCTCAACCACATTCTTTTAAAACCAATTCTCAATCAAATTCAAGAAAATATAGCAATATATTTTAGAGCCTGAAAAAAGTTTGAGCATGATAAGGGAACCAACTTGTAAAATATAATTACAAAAGATTACAAAAATGCTATCTTGAACATCTTACTGGTGTAAATTGCACAAACTCTCTCATGCAACATATGTCATTCAAAATAAAGAGGAAGGAACAGCATTTCTAACACCAACTTCATTTAAGATACTGGATACCAAATACTCCTCTCTTTAGTATTTAAGATTTTTTAGTTAAAAATATTTTATTTTATTTGCTCTAGTTATCAAAGTGAATCCCAAAGAATAAAACTTGTAAATGGAAAAATCAATTATCTTAACAGAGATTAAACTAGGAAAGGCCTGGGTAGTAAGCATCCTATGTTATCTCATTCAAACTATCTGCTAACAACAGCAGGAAAAAGGGTTGTATTCTTACCAATGAATTTCTGAGGCATTGAGCTTTTTCGCTTTGCCACATTGCTTGCTAATCTGTCCAGAACGAGAGCTCTTTCACTTCCCATCTCTGCTTTGATGTGTCTTGCCTCCACACTTGCTGGTTTGGAAAAATGAAAAAAGAAGAGGGAAAAGAACACGATGATAAATGGAGAGAAAAAGAAATACACTGGAAGGAAAACTGTCAGAGGTCTGATGCTGTTGTTACCTGTTATTACTGCTCAGTTTCTTGCTTGGGGTACCTGCTGTGGTCAGTGAAGCCAACACCAGGGCACATTCAAATCTTGCAGTCTTATGCTGACATGGGAAAGCCCGACCCATCCCCAACCAGTACCTTCATTAGCAAGAGGAAGTATTAAATAAACAGCCTGGACGTGGTTGGTTGCAAAAAGATAGATAGATGGAGATCTTCTAACCCCCGATCAGCCTTCTTTCTGATTCTGAGTAACTGCGTGTGACACCTGCAGACTGATATAATTCTTCTTAACAACTTTGAAAAAAAAAAAAAAAAAAAAGGATGGTGCCCCAGATTTACTGCTCTGTTTATGTTAATAGCACTTTTGAAAATAGATACACTTACCCAGACAGCAAGAAATCTACTCAGTGATTTGTGTATTGAAATTCTGAGTGGTTTTTTCTTTTTCTTTTTCTTTTTTTTCCAGCATGCTCCTTTCAGTTCCTATCTTTTAAATTCTATTTTTCTGGTCGCAGCATTGTCTGTTTCTTATGCTCTTCACATTTCAAAACTGTCTCGGTTAAAATTTCCCTGAGCAACACTTCTGTCTTGAAATTATAGAGCAATTTGTATAATGGATCTTTATTATATTTCTAATGAAAAATGTGAATAAAAACTGACTAACAATATGGTCTGATTGTCAATCCACAAACAGACCTTTAAGTGGTATAGGTCTGTAGTTCTCAGACCTGCCTGAATATTAGAATCACCTGAAGAGCATATAAGACACACTTATGACCAGTCCCCTTTCAGATCAGTTAAATCAGGACCTCTGGTGTAGGGGCCTAGGCAACAGTATTTTTAAAGCTCCAGATGATTTTTAAGATGCAGCAAGAATTGAGAAGCACTGAAATAATATATAAATAGTGCCAACATAGAATCAAACTGGAATAAATGTAGTATAATTTAGTCTGGTACAGCACACACTACCCAATAAGAGTTTACATCTGAAGTTCAAAGAGACGCCAGCTGCTCTAAACACAAGGCTTTACATTTTAACACATGATGCTAGTCCAAGGTAGGGGTCAGTAAACTTTTTCTATAAAGGGTCAGAGAGTATTTTAAACTTTGTGGGACACATACAGTCTCTGTTCCATACTCTTTGGTTCTCCCTTACACTTTACAAATGTTTAGCCCTAAAGTGCACAAGTAGGTTGCTGGCTGCATTGGGCCTGAGGGTCATAGTTATGCACACCCCTGCCCTAAGCAAACACGATGTGATGCTACAAACATTTCTCTCTGTTTTATCATAAGCATTTCTGGAGGTCCAAACTAAATGAAGTATCCATACATTCCCAATGTCTCTAAGAAGAAGAAACTGAAATCAGTTTAAGGGACCAGAGTAAAAAGCAAGTGATGAGTGCACAATGGAATTTCCCACCCCCACAAATATATACACAGATTTAGGAATTGTCAGTACTCATTCTGCAGTTAAAAGAGTTTATTGTATGAAGAGATTCTAGGGAGATGGTGAAGGACAGGGAAGTCTGGTGTGCTGGGGTCACAGAGTCAGACATGACTGAGCGACTGAACAACGACAATATACAGAAATAATGTTCCAAGTTTCATGGTCTCTGGGACATTCAGAACCACAAATGGACACACCCAGAGAGAAGAAAACTGGTCATCTCTGCAGTAAATGAAAGACAAAGAAAGACCTCAAGGGCAAGACTGTCAAGAATGGCCAGGGTGAGAGTTCAGAGCCAAATCAGAAAAAAAGAATTCAAAGTATTAAATAGTTTTCATTTTATTATTAGCACTTTTTTGGTTTTGCTTTTTAAAAACTCCTTGCCAGTCATTACACAATAAATTATAAAACTCAATTCAAGAATAAAGCTCAAGAATAAAATGAAATCTGGCTCCAAAAATGAATAAGAGATTGATGACAATGACTATATTTGCTAGACTTTGTTTCTTATCAAAAATAATTCTGTCCTCTAAAGAAATAAATCCAAGTCTCCAGTTTAAGCTATAATAACACTGTTTGTATAAATGAAGATAAGGATAAAAATAAGGGGGCTGGGCAGCTCTGGGGCTAGTGGTAAAGCACTGTGACTTCAGCTGACAGATCACTGTAAATAACGGGTACTTTAGTGACAGGACGCTGCTACTGAGCGAAGTGGGTCAAATTCTGTCCAGCACAAGGATAGGTTTAAATGACCAAACAGGAAACTATTATACATATTATTTCCTTTCACACAAACCACCACCAGATGTGGCACTACCCAGAGCCCCAAGAGCAGAGAGATGAAAGACAAAGGCCTGGGATTTGAAGTAAGCTCCTGAGGCTGTTATAAGGAGGCTTTTCTTAGGAGTGTGGAAGAGGCAGCTCAGTTTGTGCTTTGACTTGGTTCCAGCAACCTTGAGGGGATTAAATCTAGGTAAGATCCTCCCCCACCCCACCCCTGCCCCATGTATTAATTATCAAAAAGATTCATAGTAAAATAAGAATGAAAAACAGTACTTCGGGAATTTTAAACTTTCTCCCCATCTTAGCACTTTCAGGCTTTCAGACACTCCGCTAACGGCCCCTTATCACCCAGAGGTCTGTCAGCCCCAGGGCTCCCTGCAAGCATTATGCTGTCAGTTTGGTTTTCCCGTTTGGCTCTCAGGAGGCCCTGTCTACATTTTACCAAAGTCACCACCAATCACCACAAGCATCTTTCTGAAGACACATATTCTATATATTCTACATCTGGGAGGATGCAAAAGCGGGTATACAATGACCTGAATAACGTAATTGGGGCCTGTCACTAAATGGCAACCTTTAGAGATAACATCTTCTTTTATCCCTGGTTACTCACCAAGCTTGTCTTGACAGTCATTTCCAGGTAAATCATACTCTGGAAATCAGTGACCAAATGCCTGACATTTAAAAAGATAAAATTCTGGAGTGTTGATGGATACACAGATAATTTGAGGCAAACAGGGAGACTTCCCCATACTCTACAACACTGATTCGATTGAAAGGAGTCCTCTGAAACTACTAATCTTCTTTTCTTTTGCCATACCGAGAGGCCTGTGGGATCTTAGCTCCTCAACCAGGGACTGAACCCCCACCCCCTGCATTAGAAGGCAGAGTCTTAACCACTGGACCACCAGGGAAGTCCCTGAAACTCCTAATCCACAGGGCTGCCATCTACCAACACCCTCCTGCAGGGCCATTCACTCAAAATATCAGCTTCATGATGCCAATCCTCAGTGTATATGTGCATATACTCTAGAGATTAAGTTAATCTTTACTAAATTAACTGTGTTTTCCAATTGGCAAGTTAGGTAAAGGCTACAGTTTCAATTGATTATGGCTTGGAAGGAAAGTTATGACCAACCTAGATAGCATATTCAAAAGCAGAGACATTACTTTGCCAACAAAGGCCCGTCTAGTCAAGGCTATGGTTTTTCCTGTGGTCATGTATGGATGTGAGAGTTGGACTGTGAAGAAGGCTGAGCACCGAAGAATTAACGCTTTTGAACTGTGGTGTTGGAGAAGACTCTTGAGAGTCCCTTGGACTGCAAGGAGATCCAACCTGTCCATTCTAAAGGAGATCAGTCCTGGGTATACTTTGGAAGGAATGATGCTGAAGCTGAAACTCCAGTACTTTTCCACCTCATGCGAAGAGTTGACTCACTGGAAAAGACTGATGCTGGGAGGGATTGGGGGCAGGAGGAAAAGGGGATGACAGATGAGGATGAAATGGCTGGATGGCATCACCAACTCGATGGACGTGAGTTTGAGTGAACTCCGGGAGTTGGTGATGGACAGGGAGGCCTGGTGTGCTGCGATTCATGGGGTCACAAAGAGTCGTACACGACTGAGCGACTGATCTGATACTCTCATTTTCTTCCCCCAAACTTTCAGTCTACTGCCTTGCAGTTATTGGACAACTGCTGTACTAAATGATGCACCCTGTAAAACACAAAGAACTGCTTTGGAGTCAAGACAATCTCTTTGGGATTACAAGGAGTCCAAGCAGTAGACTGAAAAGGGAAAAAAAAGGACTTGAAGTTTGGTCCTCTGCTTCAACTTTAAGACCCAACTGTCTATTTATACAAACAGTCTAGACGTGTTATCTTGCCACATCATGTCTCAGAATTTAAGTAGAGGGAAACCAGTTTGGCAAGATAGTGAGGGAACAAGATAATGGGTTTAAATGACGAAATAGGAAATCCGTTCCTGGGTGGTGTTTGGCAGTTTAATGTTGCAAGGGGTGGGTGTGGGGAATATGGGATGGTGGCAAGGAACAATTTGCACACTTGGTTCATGAGTGAGCATAGTAGGAGTAGGACTAATTCTGGGTCAGTTCCCCTTCATGTTACTTGCCTACTAGTATACAGGGGAGATAACCATTTTCATGAGCAAAATGGTTTTAATGACATATTGGAAAAATAAATAATCAAATTCATCCTAAATCAAAATTATAGAATAAGTTACTATCTTTAATCTCTGTACAAGTGTTAATAGTTCGTCTGTTTTTTAGTTAACTGGTTGCATGATGTCATTTCTATTTCAGTGATTGTAGATTTAACTATATAATTTGTTGTGTTTTTGTTCAAAATCCATCATTAGATGTTGAAGTGTTAAATGGAGCTCAAATAAGAGACATTGCTTCCTGTCTCTTCTATACTGTGGTCAGCCAGTAGCTGATGGAGAGTACAAAGGGGTGATATTATGCAATAAGAATTGTCTAACAAGAGATTGCTATCAAAGAGCAAGCCAGGTTCTAACAAAAAAGTTGCATAAAACCGTTGCCTTTTTGAGCATGTACAATGAATACTACTTGTGAGTTAGTATTGACTTTCTAAAAAGAATAATCTGTTGGGAAAATAGACATTTAAAACATTTTAAGCTCTTTCTTTGGACTGCTATTTGGTAAAAGTACGGATTTTTTCCTGAAATTCTCATGCTTGTATTATCTCAACCACAACAATGAGGATGAAGATAAAAGGTTTTGACTTCTAGATTCATAAATAAATATAATTACTCAATTACTTTAAAAATCTTGTTATTGCTAGAACTCATTGTCATACAAAAATATGTCCCGCTCCAAGTATTCATAATTTGTGTGAAATGAGGCTAAATGAATCTCTATACCAGCTGTTAGTCCCTTTCTGGAATAAGGATCAAGCTAATGAGAAAATGAAATCTGTGGTCGTCTATATTCATTCTTCTTTTCATATATACTCCATTAAGACAGCAGAATTGGGAGTATCTTGATGATGTCTGGTATAGAAACTTGAGCTGAAGTAATACCATTACATGTGTCTCTGTTAGACCTTTATATTATATTAATAGATCCAGTGCTCAGTCCCTTGTTGGACTGATTTCTTTGAGGGTAGGGGCTTAACCTCCACTCATCTTTACAAATAGCTCTGACACAGAGCCTGGTCCAGGAGAATGCAATGAATGCTATCAGAACAAATGAAAAAGATCAGCAAGGGCAGGAGTCTTGTTGTTCAACACGATCTTCTTTTGCAGACTGGTCTCCAATCCAAGGTCTTTTCATTTGTCCTGCTTCCATAAAGGCCTGATTCCTGACTGGGGCAGGTTTGTCCCAAGGCTCAGCTCTCACAGTAGGCTACACTTCAACTTACTTGATGAATGGTTGGATAGCATCACTGATTCAATGGATAAGAACTTGGGAGAACTCCAGGAGATGGTGAGGGACAAGGAGGCCTGATGTGCTGCAGTCCATGGGGTCGCAAAGAGTTGAACATGAGTGAGCAAGTGAACCTCTTGCCTGGAAAATCCCATGGATGGAGGAGCCTGGTGGGCTACAGTCCATGGGGTCGCTAAGAGTCGGACACGACTGAGCGACTTCACTTTCACTCTTCGCTTTCATGCATTGGAGAAGGAAATGGCAACCCACTCCAGTGTTCTTACCTTGAGAATCCCAGGGACAGGGAAACCTGGTGGGCTGCTGTCTATGGGGTCGCACAGAGTCGGACACGACTGAAGCGACTTAGCAGCAGCAGCAGCAGCAGAGCAACTGAACAACAACACTTGATGAATAAGTGCCACATCCACAGTAGAGCATCATCCCTTTAAAAGCTAGTAGTAGGGTTTCCTCAATGGTACAGTGGATGAGAACCCACCTGGCAAGGCAGGGGACACAGGTTCGATCTCTGGTCAGGGAAGATTTCACATGCTGCAGAGCAACTAAAGCCTGTGCACTACAACTGCTGAGCCAGCACTCTAGACCCACAAGCCATAACTACTGAGCCCATGAGCTGCAGCTACGAAGCCTGCACACCCTAGAGCCTGTGCTCCACAACAAGAGAAGCCACCACAATGAGAAGCCTGTGCATTGCAATGAAGAGTAGCCCCAGCTCACTGCAACTAGAGAAAGCCCAAGTGTGGCAATGAAAACTCAATGCAACCAAAAAGAAAAGAAAAGAAACAGGAAAAAAACCTAGAGATGAAGGGATAAGAGGTACCACTGGTGATACTATATTGGTCAGGTTCAAAATGGAACACTATGTCCAGACCTGGACTCCCAATTCTAAGAAGGAAACAATAGAAACCATGTAGGGAGCTGTGACAATAATCAAAGGATTGGCTTATGTTCGATTAAAGATTCTTTATATTTTGGATTTTAGGAAAAATCATAAGAACTATTTGAAATATCAAAGATAGACATGACATGCAGTGTTTACCATTCTTGATTAAGCTGTGACTTTATACATTTTCTAACCTGAAACCACCATAACAATATATTTGTTTTTTTTTTAAATCAAAACTTGCTGACTTAGTTAGCCTTTTATTTTTTTGCTGAGACTTTAAGTGTTTTGCATGCATTCATCAAACCAACCTATGAAATGCAAATTAACTCAACCTCTGTATTTCAGTATTTCCTGAATCACTTTATACCACTGAAGATAACAAAAAAAGATTCTTTGAACACATTTCTTTTTAAAATTTAATTTAATTTATTTATGTTTGGCTGTGTTGGGTCTTCACTGCTGCTTGGGCTTTTCTCTAGTTATGGCGAGCAGGGACTAGTCCTTAGTTGTGTGTGGGCTTCTCGTTGCAGTGACTTCTCTTGAGCACAGGCTCTAGGATGTGCAGGCTTTAGCAGTCGTGGCACATGGGCTCAGTAGTTGTGGCTCCCAGGCTCTAGAGCACAGGCTCAATAGTTGTGGCAGACGGGGTTAGTTGCTCTGAGGCATGTGGGAGCTTCCCAGATCAGGGTTTGAACCCGTGTCTCCTGCATTGGCAGGCAGATTCTTTATCACTGAGCCACCAGGGAAGCCCCTCTACTGCCACTTTTCTAATTTGAAATTCCTAAAAAGGTCATGGGGATAGGAAGTAAGGTGGTAACCTTGCTTCAAAATCACTAATTTTGAACATATTGTTCATAGAAGATATTTTACTCATGTTTTCCCCTACTTCCAGGACAATCGAGACATACATACATACGAAAATGTCTATTAATTAGTATGTGTGCTATTCTACTTTTGCTAACTAAATAATATATAACCTTCAAAAATACATAACTAATTAAGCCATTTTTCCAAAAGTAGAAAAAAACTAAATCCCATTAACTAATAAATGAATGGATAAAATGCAGTGAATCCATATAATAGAATATTATTCAGCTATAAAAAGGAATGAAGTGCTACCACATGGATGAACCCTGAAAACATTATGCTGAGTGAAAGAAGGCAGATATAAAAGGCCACACATTTTATGATTCTCTTCATGTGACATGTTCAGAATAGGCAAATTCTTAGAGACAGAAAGTAAATTAATGGTTGATGGGGGCTGAAGAGGGGGAACAGGAGTGACTGATAAGGGGTACAGAGTTTCTTTCGAAGTGACAAAAATGTTATGAAATTAGAGTGGTGATGGTTGTATAACTTTGTGAATACATTAAAAACCACTGAATTGTACACTTTAAAAGGGTGAATTTAATGGTATGTGAATTATGTCCCAATATGTCTTTGAAAATAAAAAAATAGCTAATCATGAAAACAACAAAAGTTCTATTGATTTTTAAGCAAGTCATTGAATTTTTGATGAGTTTCAGTATTCTCAACTCTAAAATGAAGAGGTGGGATCAGATGCTCTCTTTAATTTGTCTTGCTTTAAATATTAATGATTCTACTTGGAATATAAGAGTTTCATAACTTGAGAATTTCTCATAGTAAGAGCTTTGTCTATCGTCTGAAATATGGAACTTCAAGTAACGATGCCCAGGTATTGCCTGACTAAGCTTAAGCATGTTGCTTAAAGACGTCAAAATCCAAGTTTTAGGTTTTTAAGGGTAAACATTTCTCTTTAGAAATAAGGAGGAAATCCAACTCCTTGATAAAACTGAACATGCCATCAGGATAAAAAGCAGAAGCAGTGCACACCAACGGAATTCAGTTGGCCAGCTCCTAACATCATAACATAGGCTTTATCTAAAACAAAAGTTTCCTTTCACTCAAAACGGATACAGTTAAACTACTCAAGATTTCCACTCCATTTTTCCTGAGTTTCACATTATTTCTGTCACATTTTTGTAATGTTTCTGTTTTAGAATTTTCAAACTATTCAATTGTAACCACTACCATCAAACACCAAATCCCATGAAGATTTATACCTACTCTAAGCAACTGGTTCAAGTAACCAAATAAAAATAGCAGGCAATCCAAGCTGCAGAACCAGTGACATGAAAGTCGCTCAGTCATATCCAGCAACCCTATGGACTATACAGTCCATGGAATTCTCCACTGGACTGGGTTGCCATGCCCTCCTCCAAGGGATCTTCCCAACCCAGGGATCGAACCCAGGTCTCCCACATTGCAGACAGATTCTTTACTGTATGAACCACTAGGAAAGCCTAAGAATACTGGAGTGGGTAGCCTATCCCTTCTCCGAGGGATCTTCCTGACTCAGGAATTGAACCGGGGTCTTCTGCATTGCAGGCAGATTCTTTACCAACTGAGCTATCAGTGAGGAAGCCCAACCAGGTTGATGGTCAACTATATGGGTCAAAGGACAACTGCAGGGATGTTACACAAAAAGGTTTCAGGTTGTTTCAACTCAAGAATGAAAGGAAATAAAACCACAACTGATACACGGAAAGACATCTGGTGTTTCAACCAATTGCTACCAGGCATATAATTCAAAACATGGAATAAAATATGAAATTCCCAGAGCCAAATATAAACATCACAATAAATCATATGAGCGAACAAGTACATGATTTGGGGGCCCTGTGCAAAGAAAATCCTTGTGGTTTTAATGAACTCTGCCCTAGCCAACCCTCAAGCTGCCTCTAGCCTTAATCTTTGCCTTTTTCAGTCAATGGCAACTGCGTTCTTCATCACATTGCACATCAATCTGTTAACAAATCCTGCTGGTTCTATCTTTATACTATATAGAGTTAGAACACTTTGCACCACCTCTACAATTACCAAGACAATTTTCTTTTGCTTGAATTATTGCAATGGCCTCCTAACTGGACTCCCCAGTTTCTAATCTTGCCCCCAATACAACCTATTCTCAGTAGCAAGTAGAGTGATTTTTTTTTTTAATGAGAAGTCCAATCATGTCACCTCTCTGTTCAAAACCTTCTGAAGATTTTTAATTTCATGCAGAGTAAAAGCCAACATCTTTACAATGGCCTACAAGGCCTGATAAGATCTGGCTTCCTATTTCCTCTCTGGCCTCATGTCCCATTACTCACTTTCTTCCAGCCATACAGGACTACTTACACTTCTTTGAATTCAAGCCCCAGGGCCTTTGCACTTGCTTTTTCCTAGTGATCTGTAGGGCTCTCCCCTCATGCTTTTAAGTCTGTTAAAAGGTCAGCTGGCTGATGTTTCTCCTAACTCACCTTCAGCCCCCAGTACCTGCTTTATTTTTCTCAATAGCAATTACTACCTTACAAAACATCAGACAAAACTGCATGTTACTTTTTCATTTTGTTTCTAGTCTGTTTTTCCCAATGAGAATATAAACTCCATGCGGGCAGGGTTTTTTGTATTTTGTTTACTATTGCAACCTACCACCTAGAACAGCAGGTGCTCACTAAATATGTCCAGAACAGGTGTTGCATGAACTCACCAGTCTCACCCAGGTCAGTGCTCTGAAGAAATGTACGGCAGCGCTCCTTGTGCTCCTCAAGGGAACTTCTCTGCTTGTAACTCCTTCCGCAAAACTCACATTTATAAGGTTTCTCAACTATAAGGAGAGCACAAGGGGCACTCAGTGACCCTCAGGGGTTATAGAACAAACGGTGTATTGGGGCCCTGTGAAAACTGTCCCCTAGGAAGGAGACTGCTGAGAGAAGCCAGAGTACTTGGATACTTGTGCATCTACTTTACTTTTAAATTCAGTAAACTGAAACAAGGTTATGGCCTATGATCGATTCTCATGTACCCTTTGAAAGGATAGGTTCCTTCCACAAATGAAAGGATTTAGACTTAATCACTATCCTGGAGCACAGTGTTTTGGCTCCAGATCCAATCTTGCTTTTTCAGGAAAAAAATACAAAAAGGAACATTTTCTTTTTCAAGGAGATTCGTGTGGTTTAAGAATGAAGTAGGGAGAGATCCTGTATTCTGTGACATTCAGCTGCCTGTAAGTAAAGAATGCTGCAGTTTGTGGGTATTAGCCACTAAAAGTCTTTTTAGAGCATTGACCTATTTCAATAAATGTAGCTTGTCTTTGCCCAGTGGCTATAGCAAAGTCTGGGCTCAATTAATAAAAACTGACCTAACCAACTGAGGATCGTTTTGAATAATAGAAATAAGAAGAAATTTCAAAAAATGACTTCATCTTAATTTCTAAGATAAAGCAAAAATTTCCTCAAAAGTTCAACCATACACTACAGGCCACCTTTAATCTCCTAACTCTTCCAAATGCCTTACTGTTATAAACAATAACTTCAACTCTGTGTGCAGGGCTCACCTTTCTGACTTGTCAATAAAATGTACACCAGAAATTTTTCAGAATTTTAGGGACTGAGATTTTTTTTCTTTTTCAAGTCCTCTTGCTCTGTTTAAAATAGAGCCTTTGGGGCTTAAAGCACTGAAAGATCCTTATGGAATCACAAATTAAAATAAATGCAGGTTTTCTGGGGCTAGGAATGTTAAGTTTCTACATAAATTGAGGTCCTCTAGAATCTTAAAAATGACTGCTATTGTTGGATCTTACCTGGAAAAAGCAATAGAAAAGAACTACTCTAATTTTTTGGACCAAACTCACCCTTAGCTCATTACTTTGAACAATGAGCTGTAAAAGAAACCCTTCTTTTACCCTTTACCATCTCTCACAGTGGGTTTTCTTGGGGCTGATTTGTTTAATCCTTAGTCTCTGAATTGTGACCAGTTGCGGGTTTAGGGCTGGGTTTTAGTCAAAGCAGAATGTGGATTAACATAAAAACAAGCCCTTTTTTTCCCCCTTCAATTAAAATTTTGTCAGATAACATCAAGAACATGAGGTCCCAAATTTGAAAATAAACCCAGTTTTATTTTTCTAGGAGGGAAATTCTAAATGTTAGTTTAATGTGGTTAAAATAAGGAGTGAAAACATCAAGAGAGAACATAGCTTTTTATGAATTCTTATTGCTGCTCATCTTTTAGAGATTAAAAATAAATTGGGTGATCAAGAAGAAAGTTAGGTTTAAGAAATTTAGCTCATATACACCTAAAACTAATATAATGTTGTATTTTTATCTATTAAAAAAAAGAAAATCTAGACCAGAATGGCCCAAACTCCCCAAATTAGCCCAGATTAGCCAAAATTTACCCTCAACAGAGATTCATACCCAGTTTACAGTTTTATACAACTTATAAACTGTACATCATTTACTTTATCCAGACTTTTGAATGAATAGTATGTGTGTATATTTTTAGGAAAATAATCTTTATTTTAATAAAGTTTGCCATAAAAAAACTGATGGCTATAATGTTTTTGCAAAAATTAAAAAAGCATTTTTACAGTGTAGGCTTCTCCTGTCTGACTGTGTTGTTCTCTAGGGGTGCAAAGATGGTAAGGAGATGTTCATCCCCATTGAGCCAGACGGAGAGCAATTAATGTCTTAATGGAAGTGTAATTAGCCCTAGAGGTCTCTGCTGTTGTAACCCTTCAGAACTGGAGTGACAGATTAAAACCTCCATACTTAACTCTTTCTAGTTTCCTCAATGGGCACGGAGAAAGACATATTTACTAGATATGGAATGCTCATTGCTCTCACTTACCAGAATGTGTCCTAAGATGACCTGTGAGTGCATCTCTTCTCTGGCATGCGTAGTTGCAGAGGTGACACTTAAAAGGTTTTTCCCCTGTGTGCAGTTTAATGTGGCGGAGGAGGTTACCTTTCTGAGTAAAAGATGCCCCACACTGATTACACTGGAATGGGCGTTCACCTTTAAAAAGGACAAAAAGGAGAGTTCTGATCACCGGGCAATTGGCGAAGCATATGCACAGATTCGATGCCTATGGCAAAAGCTCATTTTTTAGATAGTTTCTGTTCATATTGGGATCAGATGGGAGCTGTATTTCAAGGGAAGCCTAGGACTGACTTAAGGAATCTTCCTTCTAGAAGAGAAAAAACTGGCAAGGCTAGGGATCACCTTGCCTTGGATCAGAGCATAAAAAATGAGTAGCTTTAGAAGTGCTTTCTAGACTTAAGTTTTTGCATTACTTAGCATTCCTTTTAAATAATCTCAATCTATAAAAAGAGTCACAGACTGAAGTCCTAATAAGGTATAGAGAGCCAGAAATGCTTTTTTTTTTAATTGAAGAAATGCTTTTTAAAGTTTCCATACCCTATGTTAGATGAAATCTATAGGGCTTGGTGGGAGTGTTAAGTTTGCATGCATCTCTATAGACTGCCTTTTGTTGTCTGAAAATAAATTTTTTAAACTGTTAATAAAAATTGAATCCTTTGATCTACCAAATTTGAACCCAATACAATAAGGAGATCTGCTGTTCTAAATGGGTTGCCATTTCCTTCTCCAGAATTCTTGCCTGGAGAATCTGAGGGACGGAGGAGCCTGGGGGGCTGCCGTCTATGGTGTCGCAGAGTCGGACACAACTGAAGTGACTTAGCAGCTTAGCAGCAGCTGTTTTAAAAGTTACACAAAATATATGCAAGATGCTTAAAAAGCATATCACACAATTTAACTCCCACTTGTTACTGAAGAAAAATATTTGGCTGACCTAGAACACTGTGATCTCTACAGTCTTATTCATAGCATTTGTGATATGCTTGATAAATGCATGGTGAAGCAGGAATAAAAATCGCTAGGTAAATGGAAATGCAGAGAGGGAGAGAGATATCAGAATCATATAAAAAATCAATGAAAAGTAATCAAAAGTAAGTTCTAAATTACACCACTCCTTTTCTTATGTGGTTGAATTAGGACAGTTTTCAGAACAATGGATAGACTATTTACCAGTATGGCTCCGCTTATGAACCATTAAGACATTGAAGCTAATGCAGGATAATCCACACACATCACAGTTCATCTTGCCACTGGTTGGCCTGCTACTATCATATGAGACAACGTGTCTCTCCAACTTAATGTTTTCATATTCATTATATTCTCTTGAATAGCTGTAAGGAATTTCAGGCTCTTCTGCATTTCCCATGGGCTCTGGCTTTAAAACATTCTCATCCCTTTCACTGTATTCATCTTTCACTTTCATTGAATCATCTGCAGGGAGGAAAATGCAAGAAATGAACAATGATTGTTTTTGCAGCTATCAAAGCAGCTCAAAGAACAGAGACCCACAACTGACAATTAAATACCAAATGAAGCTAAAAATATTGTACATCTACAAAACAAGAAAACACCATTAGGATGATCACTGATTATTTGAATTCAGAGCCATAGTCAGGGGAAAACACAGACACACGTGCACACACACACAAACACACACAAAATAGATGACAGCATTTTAGGCCATTCAGAAAATTAGAGATAACAGATTTTAGCTATGACTGCTCAGAGCAACTATGAAAAAAACATTTTGAGCAATTTTTCTCCAGTACTGGGGGAGAAGAAAGGTTCTCAGATTTAGTACCTTTTTTGGAGGCTGCAGTTGCAAGGCAAGGTGATGTGCTCTTTGGTTTCAAGAAGAAAATACTATTTTAATTCTTCAATTGCACTCAATTTAAGCCACTAAGACTGAGAGTTAACAAGTTGTTTTTTTTTTCCTGATTTTAAGCCATGCCTTGCCTCTTCCTCTTCCATGTATACAAACTGCTAAAATGAGTCTTATCTCTCTCTTGGAACTGATAAAGAGACAACGCTGAACATAGAGGAAGCTGGCAGTACTAGTGAAATACTGTTGAGAAAGATAAAAGGAGAAGTAATCCTTTAACATAACCTTCTAAGGAGTCACTTTCATTGACGCAGGTAAATGAAGCTCAACCTAAACAAGGGGAACAGCACCAATAACCAATACCCAAGTTAGGGAGGGCTAAACTCAAAGCCCTAGAATAAAATGCTGGATAGGAGAGGTGTGGCTGGCCCAAGTGAGTTGGCTAATCAGGTACTATTTCAATAAGAGCTGCAACACTCTTAAGCTGAAGAACATAAGAAATGAAGAAGGCAAATTTATGTACTGATACTAAGAAAACCTAAAATATTTGTATATTTATAAGTATAAATACTTATAAATAAGTATTTATAAGGGATTTTTCATATATAAAACATGCTGCATAAATGCTCACTTTTACAAAAATTCATTCTTAAAAACTGGAAATTGTAATGCTCCATGGGAATCACAAGTCAATAGGAGTTCAGGGCTGGAAGAGAATTTAGAGATCATCTGATCCAACCCTTGTTTTTCAGATGAGGAAATCCGGGAACAGAGATGTTTTTGGGACTAGCCCACAGTTACACAGCCAGTTAATAGCTGATGAACTGGAATTAGAACACTGAACTTGGATTTGCCCTTGCACTCTGACACATAGAGTCTAATTTGCTCTTTATATCATATTGCACACTCCCTCTTTAGTGGTGTAGATGTTAAAGACCAAAACACCCTGAAGAAAAGATATTTAAAAAAATGACATCCCTTCCAAACAACAGCAGTAAGTGCCGCTCCTGTTGCCACACAGGAGGAAGTATAACTGCAGCTGTGCCTGGCTTGCTACCTTCTACTCAAGTTTCAATTTTCACTTCTATCAAGGTTACCTTTCATCTATATTAACTGTGTTTGCTTAATAGAGCAAGACAGGGCCTAACCACCAGCAGAGGAGCCATTGCCGCAGCACTGTTCCACTGCTTCTCACCACGGTTCATGGTTCATAACCTTTTACTCTTTGATTAGAAGAGATGGAGGGCTGCAGGAAACATCCAGTGTGTTTCAAAGTGGCCCATCCTATGCATCTGGGTTATATACGAATTGATATCTATTTCCTACATGGAGAGAGAGTCATCCTCTTCCTTGGACACATCTTGCCTGCTTTTAGATGGAATGAGTTTCCTTAAGTGGTTTTTGCTTTTCAAATTTTTTTAAAGAGAAGGATGCACCTGAAGCTTGTACCCTCCTCCTCCTCCATCACTCCAGCTGCGGGTGATATCCCACCAAAGCTTGAGTGCTCTTCAGTTTGCATGTAGGCGTTTAAAACAACCTCAACGGAAAACTTCAGCTACTGAAAACCAAAAACAGCATATAGAAAAGGCCAGTAGAAATGGATCCTTTTCATTTGGGTTATAAAATGTTAATATGAACAGACTCAGGCTGTTCTGTGGTCCATGATAATTAAAATCTGGTAAGATCAATGTTTTGAGTCTTTCTGAAAACACAAGACATAAGGTTGCTCCTTCTCTCAGGATTTTGGTTTTAATGGGCTTGACCTAGAACTCAGTACTACACCGACCTAGCTCAAAACAAGTCCTTGGCTTTTGTTCTTGAGGACTTAGCTGTAGAACAAGGAAGACAGTATTTGAGACTCAGGACTCTAAGGGAACAAATCCAAGCACATGAACAGGAAATTGAGGCAGTCCCTTGGACTTACTGGACCAAGAGAGTTCCTGATTTGCTCTTGGGGTCTTACCAGTTTTAGATAAAAGATCTGGATGGCCTCTCTGCATGGTTACTGAGGATCAACAATTCATTATCATTTACCATGTGAAGATAAACAAAGCTGAATACTAATTCAGATTAGTATATAAGACACAAAATGGATTACTGAGAGATTATTGGGCTTAGCACCTAGTCTCCAAATATAGTCCACCAAAACTACCAGAAAAGAAACTAGTCTGCTCTAAGGACTAAGAGGTTCATTCCAACCCTTGGGAGGAAAATTTGTAGGAGCAGAGGAAAGGGAGTGGGAGGGACATTCTACTTAGTGTCCCTTGAAAACATTAATAAATATATCTAGTGGTAAATAACCCACCTGCCAACGCAGGAGACATAAGAGATGCAGGTTCAATCCCTGGATTGGGAAGATGCCCTGGAGGAGGGCATGGCAACCCACTCCAGTATTCTTGCCTGGAGAATCCCATGGATAGAGGAGCCTGGTAGGCCCCAGTCCATAGGGTTGCAAGGAGTCAAACACAACTGAAGCGACTTAACACATGCACACACTAAAATCAAACTTACCATTTTGAACCCCAAACTGCTTCTAATGCTTGATGTCTTTTTTTTCCCATCTGTACCTGCAGCATTCAGGATCTTAGTTCCCCAACCAGGGATCGAACCTGGGCATCCTGCATTTATTGGGAGCTCGGAGTCTTAACCACTGGACCACCAGTGTAGTCCCTATGACGTCTTTAGAGTCACACACGGCATCTTACTTTTTCCATTCTCCAAATCTTGAAACTGGACGACTTTTCCATCCAATCTCCACATCAAGTCAGTCTCCAAGACCTATAGAGTCTATGTTCTCAAGATCTCTAGATGCCAACACCTCTTTTCTATTCTCTCTGAAATTTAGTTTAGCCTCTCATCCCATCACACCCAAACTCTCTCAACATTCCCTTTCTAGATAGATTTAATACAAAAGTAACCTGTGCTTACTGTCTCTACAATCTCAAAACTGATATAAAATTGCCTGTAATCTGGATTCTGTCTTCTTAATTCACTGAATCTGCTCCCCTAAAGATCTTCAATAAACTCATGATTCTTAAATCCAGTGGTTTTTTGTGTGCCATTCTCCCCAACTTCTCTGCAGCCCTTGATACTGTTGACCACCACTCCTTCTTCTTCTGTATTCCTACTTCGTCTGTGAAACTGAAACTTCTTTCCTCACCTTCTGTGAGTGAGTGTGAAAGTCGCTCAGTCGGGTCTGACTCTTTGCGATCCCATGGACCATACAGTCCAGATTCTGTATGGCCAGAAGACTCCAGGCCAGAATACTGGAGTGGGTAGCCTTTCCCTTCTCCAGGGGAATCTTCCCAACCCAGGGATCGAACCCAGGTCTCCCGTATTGTGGGCAGATTCTTTACCAGCTGAGCCACAAAGGAAGCCCAAGAACACTGGAGTGGGTAGCCTATCTCTTCTCCAGCTGATCTTCCCAATCCAGGAACTGAACTGGGGTCTCCTGCATTGCAGGTGGATTCTTTACCAACTGAGCTATCAGGGAAGCCTACCTTCTGATTACTTTCTTTTAGCTCCTTTCCCCGTTTTGCCTCCTAAATGCTGTCCCTATCCTTCTTTCTTCTTCCCCGCTAGACCTCCTTCCCTATGGCAATTTTCTCCACTTTTAAGACTTCAACTAGCACCCCGAGTATATATATCGAGGTATAGTTTCTCTCCCCTCCTTTTGTCCTTTTCCCAAAGGCCTCCTCGATATCTCCACAGTTACTCAGGTCAGAATCTTTACAGCCATCTTTCCTCCCGTTCTTTTGCATCCCCACGTTTAATCACTCATTGGTTCTATTTCTGCACCCTCTCTCCAATCTGCTTCTCCTCCCCACTATTTTGCATGCTCATTATCCCAAATCTCAAACGCTGATGCTCTCCTTATGATCTATTGTGGTAGCCTCCACATGGTGCTCTCTGCCTTCTTTCTCTCTCCTTTCCAGCACATCCTATGCTCTGCCACCAGATGGTTCATGTAAACGATAGCTCTGGTCACATCATGAGCCTGTCCAAATTCTCCAATAGTCTCTGCTGCCAACAACATGAAATGCAAACTCAGAAACAAAGAATTTAAAAGACCTTTCAATATGTGGCCCCAGCTATCTTTGTAATGTTGATTTGGAATACTCAGGTATCTTTAATGAAACTAAACAACTTCTGAATATTCTTCCTCTTATTATTTGCACTGCCAAAAAGATCTTTCTCCCAAACTGCCAAAGGTCCAAATCCAACACATCTTTTAAGGCTAAATTAATTTGCCATTTTCCTCTATTCTGCCTTCCCTGTTCCCCCAGCTGCAAAATAATCCGTTCCTTCTTTCTCTGAGTTACTTATAAAGTCACTTCACCTCCCATATGGACATATAAGCTATCTGAGGTCAGAAGTTACACAGGTTTGGTGTTTTTTTTTTTTAAACTCAGTATTCCCTATGACACTGCTTGAAGGTTGTGGGGTTTTAAAATACAAATTTTAGGGGTCCCAAAATTTCAGGGTGTGAGGACTGGAAACGTGCATTAAAAATATGCTTTCCAGGCAAATCTTATGCACAATGGAGTTTGAGAACCGCTGCTCTAGAATATGACAGAGCGCTCTGTGTAAAGTACATACAAAGTAAATACTTAGAACATGGATCTACTACTATGTTAGCCTCCTAACTGGTCTACAGCGGATACGACCTCTCTTTTAGACTATATCCTATTATCGAATTAATCAGCCTGTAGTATACTAAAACCCTTGTTCAGAAACTTTCAAGGATTTCATTTTGTTTACAGGATCCAAACTCCTTAGTGAGACATTCAGGGGCCTGTCCAGAAGCTGCTCTGAGCTGATCTGACTATCTCATATCTCACTAGATTCCCTGAATCACCCTTCTCTCTAGACTAGAATCTTGCCTATTCAAAGTGAGGTCCTTGGATCCACAGTTCCAGCATGCCTCCCAGGAGCTTATTAGGAATGCAGACTCTTAGGCCTCACCCCAGACCTACTGGATCCAGTTGTGCATTTCAACAAATCCTCAAGGATTCTTATACACATCAAAGTTTGAGAAGCACAGTAGTCATCTTACTAAATGCAGCCTTCCAAGCCTCTTCTCCAGTCTTTTCTTTACCTAAAATGCCCTTCCCCACATCAACATTCTATTCAAACTTGCAGATGCTGTTTAAATGCCATTTCTTCTGTGAAGTTTTCCTTGATACTTTAAACTAGCAAAAAATCCTCCTGTTTCTGTTTTCATACAGCACTACACATAAAATCAATAATACTGTTCCACAGATTTATATTATACATTCAGAGATGTTTATCTTCATTTTTCCTTGATTTTTCAATTGTCAGTGACTGGCAACACCTGAACTGTTAATAAAGGCAGAAAATCTTAAAGATCTGGCAAGAAATACTTGAATATACGTGAGGAATAGCCCCACAGTAACCCAAGGTCTTTTGTACAGTGAACAGACCTTTCGTAATATGAATAATCTGCCATTTCAATTTTGTAAATTCTAGTCTCTTATTATATGTATCAGGTTTCTTAGACACATGACTTCGATTGCCACTTAAAAGACTATCAAGAATCTTCTTAGGTACTAGCAATATTTTATTTCTTAAGCCAGGTGGTGGGTCCATGGATGCTTGTTGTTATTCTTTATACATGTAAATATATTTGCCTTTTTGTATGTATCATATACTTCACAATAAAAAATGTTAAAGGCTCCTCAGTAAATTTTTTATAATCGAGCTTGTGGAGAAAAGAACACACCAAACCACAAATTGCTGATAAAGGTAATTGCTAAACATTCCCAGAGGGGGGAAAAAGATGTCTAAATTGAATCTAACCCATAGAAAATTAGATTAGGTTGCACTTCTTTCTAAAGGAGCTACTCTGGGGTGCAATTGCTCCCATCTTTGTCTATGTTCTGGAGGCCACTTAGGAAGATGACACACACTCACACACACACACACACCCCAGAGAGAATTTTGTAGGCTGAGGAGAACAAAGGCTTGGCTCACTGGGGCTGATGCACATGGTTTCATTTCCTGGGGTGATGGTTATCACATGAAAGGCTTGCACTCCAGAGTAGACATTTTTGGTTTCACCTGAGACACTGCAAAAACAATGGGTCTTGGAAAGGATCCAACATCTCAATCCTTCAGGGGCAATAGCTGTCTCAGCCAACTGTGCCTCAGTTTGTTTTTACAGGCACATAAAATGCTCAGTTGGAGAGAAGAACCTATCAAAGATGGCAAACAGAAGAGGCAACTTGGATGTCTTGGATAGTATGTTTTTAGTATGAACTTCCCAGTGTAAAAAGCAGGTTCTGAATTTCCACTCTGAACTATGAGATCTCAGAATCCAACTCAAAGAACAAAGTTTGGAGTAAACAGCCTCTAGTTTGCCAGAGATGTTGTGAGAAGGGACAAAACCAGATAGCAGCTTTAGACAGGGAAGACACAAAAGGGGATGTTGTTTAAGTGTTTTACAAGGATTGGGGGTCATAACCATGAAATCCTCGGCACATGCAAAAGTCAACTGGATAACAAAGAAGCTTAATCATCTTAATGTGGCATTTTAATGATGCCACTGATTTGCTATGCCAATTCAGAGATAATGAGGCCCTAATGCTACAGATGTTCAGCCAGGCTAAAAGAAAAGGGGGGTGGGCTTTTCTAGCATGCCATTTTCTAACTATCCAATTAAACAAATTGTGAAAGCATCTAAATAGTTTACCAGGTTTTGACAGCTGTTAATAGGATTTAGAAGCTTGAAGCACTAAAGAGCAAAATGGGAAATACATGTACTGCAGGTATTTAGTCTATAGAGTTTGTTGCTATCACCCAATATAGCAAAAATAGATTAACTAGAACAGTTTTCCTTATAAAATTAATGTCTGTACTCCTTTCCCACAATGGCTTCTTTGTAGTACAAACAAGAACACTGAAATTATGGGTCATTTTCATTTTCTAATTTACATTTTTATGTGAAAAGTGAGGAGGGAGAAAAACCAATGATATTTTGAGAAGTAGAGAATATGAGAATTTTCTAACCAGTAAAATAAAATTTCAATGAAAATAAAACTTTTGGTCACTGATATATAGTATCCATTATGTTTTTATTCTTCTCTTCCTTTAAAATTTAAAATGATAGGCATCTTGTGACTTTAAAACACCTATTTTAAAATTAGGAAAAAATTGGTAAATATGAATCAGACTAAGAAGAGATAAAATATTGATATCAATAGTGATGAGATAAGAGGTAGCAGTTTGGATAATATTTGATTTAAGTTCTCATTAAAACATATTCTTATCAGACTTTAAATTTGCCCTTAAAGAATCTAAACTGGTAATTAGTAAATCATGTCACTTCAAATTCAAGAGCATTAGCATGAAAACATGAAGAAAGTTTCAGTTGCAAGGAACCACCCTTGATTTTACTAGAGACATTAATCTTTGTCTAATTATCTGACTATCAAATAGCTCATTCATTGCCATAATAGTAAAAATAATTTTGCTTAATAATTTCAGTGCGACTCTTGCTTCTCCATTAGAACAAGAGGAGATTTATTACTTTTAACAAGAATACACTACATATCAGCAGTAGATATCACCCAAACTGCTACCTCTTATCTCAACACTATTGATATCAGTATTTTATCTCTTATTAGCCTGATTCACATTTTCCAATTTTTTTCCTAATTTTAAAATAGGTGTTTTACAGCCGATCAGCTGGGCTAAGTTCTTCAGCTACCATCAAGCCAGGTGAATTTTTTATCTTGAATTGTTGTGAGGGCTGAAAAACATGATGTGTGGGAGTTCCTTCTAAACTATAAAAAAAGTATACAAGTACATTTTTTCATGTCTGTCCATTATAGCTATGAACTTTCTCTACTGTGTGTTTATTATTTTGTATTTATATTTCTGAGAAAGAACTGCCATCCACTGAAAAATAATGATTGAAAAAAAATATATTTAAAGAGGTTAAGGTTTTAGATGTTGCCTAAACATACTAGAGATAGACTAAAGTATGGACCTGGTAGATATTTCATTTATAAATCCAGAAGAAAAAGCTTTCTTTTCATTCACAATTTTCTTGTGTATAGAATATTCACTTTATCTTTCTATCTTTTTAAAAACTGAACAGAGCTTAATCCTAAAAATTTAAAGTATATTAAAACATAATTCTTAGGGACTTCCCTGGTGGTCCAGTGGTTAAGAATCTGCCTTCCAATGTAAGGGACACAGGTTTGATCCCTGGTTGGGGAACTAAGGATATGCCTCAGGGCTACTAAGCCTGTGTGCTGCAACTAGTGAGCCAAATAAATAAATAAATATTAAAAAGAAACATAATTCTTAGAAAAATTAAAAAATTGCTGTCCAAATACAATTAAATTGGTTAAAAACATCCTGTCATAACACCAAACTCAGGATCCCGGGTGAGAGAAGGAATGAAAATGTCTTCTAAATATATTCAGAGTATAAGTAGTTCTTGTTATACATAGTACATATGTGTGTTATGTTAACTGTACAACAGTTAACATGTTTATTTATTATTTATTTCCCATACAGATTAGAAGTATCATCAAGGCAGAAGCCAGGTTTCAGTAATATTCGTGTCCCTAGAACCTTTCAGAGGACTCACTTATTGAATGAAAAAATGAATGAATGAACGAACTCCTTGGGCAGCCTGAACCAATTTAATGATAATAAAAAGGCCAGCCAAGGAAGAAGTCATAAGAGAAGAGGGTTCCATCCCTGGATCAGGAAGATCCCCTGGAGAAGGAAATGGCAACTCGCTCCGGTATTCTTGCCTGGAGAATCCCACAGACAGAGGAGCCTGGCGGGCTATGGTCCACAGTGTCGCTAAGAGTTGGACACGACTGAATGACTACACACAACGTGAAAAGGAAGGAGTCAGTCCATTTGCTGTACCACCCCCTAGCTTGTCTACAACAGTCTGCAAATGAGCTGTGCTATGAAGTTTCTCCTCATGATACATTAGGAAAACCCCCAAGCCCCACAGTGATAATAAGTTTTCTAGCTGATTTCTTTGCCAAGTGTGGTCTGGCTTCAGGCACTCCTATTCCGCTTCTTTGGAGCAGGCTGCCACTGACCAGCCCCAGCTCCTTGAACCTCTTCCCTGAACTCTATTCATTCCTTCTTCTCTTTCTACCTCGTTTATTTTCCATGTTTACTTGTCTTTCTCTGTCTCCTAGGTGTGAGCGATCTCCAGGGGTCTGTTTCTTGAACTTTTTGGTTTTTTCACTTCACATATTCTCCTGACCCAACTTTTTTTGCTAATGACTCCCAAATCTGTATTTTCAGCCAATCCTGCCTGCTGAAACCAACAGATACTGCCAACCACCTCTTGGATTTTTTATGTTTGTTTCATACTCAGTCTAATGCACTGTTCCTTTCTTCTGTACTTTCTTTCCACATCTGCTCCCCTATGTTAGTTCCCATTTTCTTCTCTGTGTAGTAGCTCCTTGATGTCAATGTCTACACCCTCAACATTTAGCACTCTGCTGGGTACAAAGTTTAGCAACCATTTACCAAATGAACAGAAGGACGGAAAGAAAGAAGGCAAGAAGGAAGGAAGGAGCAAAAATCATTTGTTATTTGCTTAGAGTACAAAATTAAGGCTGGATATGTTTCCAAAATACTGCACAGATTGTAATTTTGCTTAAGGCTAGTATCTTAGGCCATGGCAGAAGAAAACAATAAATTGTATTTCTAACTTAAGGTATACTAACCAGACACAAAGGTTATAGAGGATTCTTGGAAGAGAGAAAAATGAATATAAGGATTAAGAATGAGAAGATTCTTGCCTTTTTAAACATTAAATTAAAACAAAATATATACAAATTAATATAAAATTTACCACCCGCTACACATTATTTGGACTTTTCTTCCTCTCTGCTTCATCCATTCCCCTCTCTCTGTTTTCCAAATGATGAAATTAGAGCACTAAGAAACATTGGAAGGAACTCAGTACTGATTTGTCCTAGGTAAATCTACATTACAAGCACATAAGGGAATGAGCTATTTTGTCACTGGAACATGTTAGTCCCTGAGGGTAAAGTATAACTGCTTAACAGCTGCCCAGTGACACACTTCAAGACTGCAAGCAAGAAATGCATCCTAGCTCCACCAGAAACCGTGGAGGGAATACTGCCTGGCAGAATAAAACCAGGACGGAATCCAGCCAACAAACTGGAGTACAAGCCCCTTTCTATTTCAAAAGGCAACTTCCAATGATCACAAATAGAGGTTTCTAATAAAAGTATTCAAATAGCACCAGAATGGGTACTAATAATCATAAAGAAAGGACAATATCATATTTCACTCTCATTCTGCCCACTGAAAATAGATTTGAATGTCTTTTTTTTTTTCAAAGTTCTGATGAAAGAGCATGAACTTCAGAGTAACACAGAATCTAGGTTCAAGTTGTACTAACTAGCCATGTGATCTCAGCAAGTCACTTGACTTCTGTGAATTTTCTTATTTGTGCAATGAAGATAACATCTACACCTAACAAGATAGTTACGGTAATTAAATTAGGCAAAATAATGTATATAAAGACCAAGCATATTAGATGACATATAATATCTTTGTGACCTTGGAATCGATTTCTTATATTTGATACCAAAAGCATGATTCATAAATGGAAATATCTTACGACTCAATAATGAGACAAATAACGCAATTTGAAAATGTAGAAAAGATCTGAATTGACATTTCACCAAGGAAATTACACAAATAAACAATAGGCAAATGAAAAGATGTTCAACATCATTAGTTATTAGGGAAATGTAAATGAAAACCACAATAAGATACCTCTTCACACTCACAAGAATGGCTAGCATCAAAAAGACAGATAATAATGAGTGTTGGCAAACGCATGGAGAAAATGGAACCCTACCTAGTACACTGTTGGTGGAAATGAAAAATGGTACAGTCATTCGGGGAAAAAAAAAGTTTGTCAGTATAATAGGCAACCTTCTGAAACTGCTCCCAATAATCCCTGACTGCTAGTAGGCATATCTTGTGTAATCTTGCCTTGCACGTGGGTTGGATGTAGGTGACGTGCTTCTAATTAATAAAACACAGCAAAAGTGATGGGAAATCACTTCTGTTTATTTTAGATTTTTTTGATGTGGACCATTTTTTAAAGTCTTTATTGAATTTACAACATGCCTTCTGTTTTATGTTTTAGTTTTTTGGCTGCAAGGCAGGTGAGATCTTAGCTTCCTGACCAGGAATCGAACCTGCACCCTCTGCACTGGAAGGCAGTCCAACTAGTGGGCCACCAAGGAAGCCCCCACGCCCTTTATTATACTGTAAAAGAACATGACTTCCATCTTGTACTCGTTCTCTTACTCTCTCTTTCTCTCTCTGGTGCTTCTCACGAGCTTCTCTAATGAAGTAAGCCAGACAGCTCACATGGCAAGGAACTGAGGGTAGTTTCTGGCCAAACGACAGTGAGGAAAAGGAGGCTCTCAGTCCAAAAACCTTCAAGGAACTGAATTCTGACAAGCACACGAGTGAATCTGGAAGTTGATCCTTCCTTACTCAAGCCTTCAGATGAGACTGCAGTCCAGGTCGACACTTTAATTGCTGCCTCTGAGATTATGAAGCAGAGGAACAAGATAAGCTGTGCCTCTGTTCCTGAGATAATAAATCTGTACTGTTAAGCTTCCAAGGTTTGGGATAATTTGTTATATTGCAACCAATAACTAATACAGACTGTTTCTTACAAAATTAAACATAAATTTACCACATAATCCAGCAACCCCACTCTTAGGTATCTACCCAAAAGAAACGAAAACCTATGTCTACACAAAGACTTTCACACAAATGTTCATAGCAAGATTATTCATAAAAGCCAAAACAAAAATGGAAACAATCAGAGTATCCATCAAATGGTGAACTAATAAACAAAATGTACTTTATCAATACAATAGAATACTATTCAGAAATAAACAGAAACAAAGTAATGGTACATGCAACAACATACATAAACTTAAAAACATTATGTTAAGTAAAAGCAGCAGAGCAGAAGAGTACATATTGTATTATTCCTGTTATATGAGAGGTCTACAAATGCTAAGTCTATAGAGACAAAAATCAAATTAGCTGTTGCCTAGGGCTAGGAGTAAGAATGGGAATTGACTGCCAACAGGTACAAGGAATTTTCTTAGGGTGACAGAAATGTTCTAAAACATGGTTGCCCAACTCTGTAAATTTACTAAAAAGCACTGAATTGGACAGTTAAAGGTATGGAAATTATAACCACACTATAGCTGTTTTTTTTTTTTTTAAAGAAAATTATAAGAATTTTTTACAAAATCAACAACTAATAGCTAACAACACTGATAAATACTCTCTCAAGAGGGAAGAGTTTAGCAGCTCATTCACCAATTATTATAAGAAACATCGTGACAAGTGTAGCTTTTGAGCAATGATTAAGCTAATATGAGAAGTCCTCATGAGACTATCATTAACTCCTTTTATTCTTGTGCAACAATTTCATGCCCTTTTCAAAGAATTTAATAAATTCTGTAATTATTCTTGTGTATAAAAACACAAGATGTATCTAATTGGTAGTAGGAAAGAGGCTAAAACAAGCAACTGTAAGAGTTGGCCTCATAGGACATTTCTACAGTACTTAATTATTTTATTATCTACTACTTCAGATAATACCTAAGTAACTACTGATTTTTGCTTTCTAAATTGTACTAAAATCCATAAAAATCCAGACTTTCTAACTATATTAGTTCTTTGTCACATTTTGTGTTTTTATGTCTTTTTATGTGGTTTTATGTCTCACTTTCTATTCTGTTAATGGTTGAGTATGCTTTACTAGGCTATGACTATTACTTGATTAATGAGTGCTATCTCTGACCTACAAGTTAGCAGTGGTATAAAGCAAATGGGGAAGCTCTCTGAGGATTCACTCAGGAATGTGAGAGTTTAGTTCTCCCATTAGAAAAGAAGAAAATAAAGAACTATCTTTTCTATATAGTCTTAAGAGAGAGAACTAGTACAACCTGAAGGACAAGAACCGGAAAATCAAGTTCACGGTGAGTAAGAGTTCATATAAAAATGCCAGAAACAGTTCTGGACTGCAAGTAACGAAGAAAGATAATAAAGGTACATTAAAGTGGATGAGTATTATGGCCAGAAGCCTAGGCTGACTTAAGAGACGCTAATAAAGAGCCTTTTCTATATTTTCCAGGGCTGCTATGAACTTCCTTGAGGAGTAACAAAGGCATGACTGGGATTTCTGCTTCTGCAGACGCAGGTGCAGAAAAGCCTGGTCCTAACAAATCTTGTCAACGTTTTTAATGCCACCAGACTGACTAATATAGTGAAACATCTACCTCCATCCTGTTTTTACTTATTCAGTTGACATAATTAACAAATCTATTAAGGGTAAGGCCACAAATTATTTTTAATTATTAAACCCTGGAGTTCCACATGTAATGTTTCGACAGCATCATTCACTGCAGAATACAGTTTTCAAGACTGTCATTTCTGCAGCCTCAAATCTAGATCCAACTGCAGTCGGTTAAAAAGCAGATTTCAACCAGGCAGCTGAATGAGAAAACATCTGGACCTACCAGTCAGAATGAGAAAGGTCGCATGTTAAATCCAGATAATCTTGTTTATTGGTGTTTGAAGGTTATACACCAAGGGCTGGATTACCAAGGTCCTCCTTTAGGCCTGGCTCTGACATCTTCATTCATCTGCTCTGTGTGTGACACTTGAAAATTCAAAGCTTTAAAACTACTGTGTTGCCAGTCACTTCCAAAAGTAATTTTCCTAACTCTAAGCCTGAATACTATGTCAACCTACTGCTAGACTGCTGAATATTAAGTGCTAGGAGAAAGCACATAACAGAATTGTCAGGGGCAGATGATGTCTATTCTTCTAAAAACCTGTTTTCCAAGTTGCCACTCGGCATTTTTTGTGGATGAAGCATTTCCAACATTCTCTATCAAAACTTAAAAAAAAAAAAAAGGAAAGGCTTTTGAAACAGCAAGGAATATAATCAAAAGGTTGCCCTAGGATAGGGTTCAAATTGGTGATGAAGAAAGAAAGAGGATTGTGCCTATTTCATGATTTTCATAATTAGTATATATCAGTATTATTTTATACACACAGGAATGAACCAAAATTGTTTATGTTGAAAGCATAGAGACCATTACATATAAACGATTAAAAATTAGCAAAGTTAAGAAGCCTTAAGACCTTACACATGTTGGTCAGGGATTTTTCATCTTTTCTAGGTTGTGGATCTACCTGTGAGAACTATATTGTACATAGAAAAATGTACACATATCAATAAACAAAATTTCACATAGTTTTGAAGAGGTTTTCAAACCTTGAGGTATCAAGTCTATATTAGGCTTTTAATCAGGTCCAGTCTTAAACTGATGGCTCCTTATATTACATTGTATATGTTTTACATGATAGCAGTTGGTCTTCAATTTTTTGCTTGCATAGTCTCAAAGAATTTTGAAAAATTATATTTAACCCTGATATATAGTGGACATTAAGTGGATATTAAGTTGACATCTATAACTTATCATAATTTAAAAGTTTTTAGAACAAAAACACAGTTTTGTTTATTGTAAATAATGATGGTTAAAACTCACTGCACCCTTTCAAATGGGCGTAATGGAATATAAATATTAGTGATTTGATTTACTCCCTTATAAACTTAAAAATAGATAAATAATCTTTAAAAAATCAGAAAATTTCTCCTTGAACTTCTATTTCCATTTTCCTTTTCCATAGAGTTTTATCTTTATGCTATTCATTTATGCTTGAGTCTTCTATTGCTCATTCTATCATATGTTTCTATAACAAAAACAACTATAAAAAGAAAAGAAAAAACAACTATATACAAAAATAAAATATTTTTATTACCATGAAGTGTTATGTGTTAATAAAATTTCTTTGAGACTGAGTTATTATTAAAGTTATTAGCATAAAATTGATGAAAATAATATAGGTATGTTAAAAATCTTGATCAATAATTATTAAACATAAAAAGTAAAATGTTGGGGATGCATCTCTAAATGAAATGAAGGGGGCATGCATTTATGAAAGTTTGAGGAGAGGAATTATCTCTTGACCCTATGTTTGATATCTTGGAAATATATATATACACATACATATATATATATATTTTTTATTGGAGTATAGTTGCTTTACAATGTTGTGCTAGTTTCTGCTGTACAGCAAAGTGAATCGATCACATGTATACATATATCCCCTCTTCCTTGGATTTTCTTCCCGTTTAGGTCACTGAGTATAGCTCCCTCAGCTATACAGTCTGCTTTCATTAGTTATCTATTTTATACTTAGTAATGTAAATATGTCAATCCCAATCTCCCAATCCATCCCACCACATCCTCCCCCCTTCTTGGAAATATTTACACTTGAGGGCAAAGAATTAAGATTTGGGATGGGTGAGGGATGTGCCTTTCTTCTATAAAGTGAGGAAGGATCACTGTGAAAGGGGAGGTGGGAAAGAAGAACCTCAATGACAGCAGCCTAGTAGGGGAGATCAGTTCCAGGAAAGAGAACATGATGAAGATGAAGACATAGAAACTGATTCTCTTAAATTTATCCATGTAACCCTTGGAATGTCTCCCCATATCCTGGTTTGGGGAACACTGCTGAAAAAGACCTCAAGGCCAAAATGTACTCACATGCTCTTCTTCACTTAATCAACTGACAATTATTTAGTGAGCACTGGCAAGGCAATGGCACCTTACTCCAGTACTCTTGCCTGGAAAATCCCATGGATGGAGGAGCCTGGTGGGCTGCAGTCCATGGGGTCGCTGGGAGTCGGACACGACTGAGCGACTTCACTTTCACTTTTCATTTTCATGCATTGGAGAAGGAAATGGCAACCCACTCCAGTACTCTTGCCTGGAGAATCCTAGGGACAGGGGAGCTTGGTGGGCTGCCGTCTCTGGGGTTGCACAGAGTCGGACACGACTAAAGCGACTTAGCAGCAGCAGCAGGGGACAGTGCAGATGATGAATGGATAAATGAATAGTTGGGTGGAAAGGCAAAAAGAAAAATGGATAAATATTGACCATTTACTGTCAATAAATATTGACCACTTGGCATAAAAGGAGAGAGAGACTAAAAAGACTGTCCTTGACATGTCATCAACCCTTTGAGGTCAACAAAGTACAGTAAGTTCCCGCCACAATGCATCAATTTGAATATAAGAGGACTAGTGATTGCCTGCAGCTGTCCACTCTTCCTTTTTCTGACAGGAGCAAGCTAAAATTCTTATGTTATGAGATTAGGTAGGGAAGCAACTGCTTCATGATTACGTGAGACTTTTAAAGTTTAATATATGGCCAGTAGTGTCTAGTCTAAACTTCACTCTTGTTGCTTTGTGCTTTTTGTAATATTAATACTATCTACCAAAAATCTCCTATTATTTCATTAACTCTGTAAAAATGTGACCCCCATATCTTAAAGACAAAATTTCTGGATCCTGCCTACTATGCTGTGGAGATATTTCACATACTCTTCTCCAACACTATTCGCCTTTGTGCAAATTACAAAAAAAAAAAAAGCCCCTTTGACAAGTTATGAAAAATGATGACCTAGTGAGCCAGCACAGGGTTTCATTCGGTCCTCAGTCCAGTGGTGTGCTGGGAAATGCTTAAAAACCCACTCAGGGCGGGCCAGAGCTTCTTCATAGCATTTGCTGATGTCAGTGGTATAAATATCATAGCCTATTTCAAGCCATCAACATGAAGTCAGCGGCTCACTGAAAACTTAACAAGCGGTTATGAGCTGCCTCTGGCACATCACTGGGACTCCTCTTACCCCTCAGCAGGGTGCATTCATGTGGTTACCACAATGTACCAGGGCACAGAATGGCCCGGTCACCACGCCTGGTGCCAAACTCAGTTTGAGCAGCTGAACTCCCTTGGCAAGAGCAGACGCTGGGTGAGTTACTGGGCACAAATGGGTGTTTCATGCATACTGCTAACCAACTGAACTGGAATCTACATTTCATTTCACTCCTCTTGCCTCCACTCCAAGGAGCGCCAGTATTATTGTTCCACAGTTAAAGGGAAGTCAAAGGAGGGGGAAAGAGTCTTGGAGAATCCACTAAAGACAGTGGGCAGACTATTTTTCTGTCCATTATTACAACTGTACATTTCTGTGAATGACAAATATCTTCCTATAATTTCCTTTTGGTTCACTGTGCCACAGAGGTTGGTGAGAAAAAAAAAAAAAGAATCCTGGGGTGTTTTTTGTTTTAAAAAAAGTCAGGGAGGGGTGTCTGGGTTTTATCACCAACAGAACTTACCCGTTTGACACAGTACGAGCCGTGAAGCCTCTCTGCCCATTGTGAGCACTTACAGAAATCCCCTGTGAGTGAACTTCTGCAGCAAAGCACTGCTGATTTTGTAAGATAACCCCTGCATCCCATGAGCGGTAGGTCTTGATCTGGGCTTGAGAGATGTAATATTTTGATAAAAAACGGCACTTCCTTTTGAAGCATGTACTTGCGTGTGCTGAGCAGTACCGCTGGAACCTCAGTGAGCGCCTAGGCGAGGCTGACTCGGTCTCTCCCAGCTCCCTCCAGCCATAGACCCCTCCTTCACACATCTAAATGTAGCAGTAATTAGCATCCATAAACCACAAATGCGGCTTGTCTTTTTTTTTTCCCCCTTTCAGAAGCATCAAAATAGTTTGTATTTCTCATGAGTGCAAAAAAGTTGTACATCTCAAAAGATATTGAGACTCTGACATGGAAAACTACTGAGGACGGGAAAACTACTGAGGACGGGAGCTCTAGCTCCTAAGGGGAGGAGAATGATTTGTTTTCAGCAAACTTTCTAACTTAAGTTCTTATCTTTGACCTAAGCATAGCATCACCACAGAGAAAATTTAAGGCCTTTCAAAAAATGATCAGATTCAAGTTTTCTCATGGAATCAGTCACGATCCTAACTCTTACATAAAGGAATAATTAAATAAATACACTACTTGATCATTGCTGCTGCTGCTGCTGCTAAGTCGCATCAGTCGTGTCCTACTCTGTGTGACCCCAGAGACGGCAGCCCACAGGCTCCCCAGTCTCTGGGATTCTCCAGGCAAGAACACTGGAGTGGGTTGCCATATCATTACTGTATAATTATTTTAAAAGAAATCTATTTCACAACGAGAACCAGGTATATCCAATATTTGGTCCTAAAGATTCTGAAGATGAAGAGTGTACCCCCAAAGTTCATGTCTGTCAGAAATGTCAGAATGTGACTTTATTAGAAATTGGGTCATTATAGGTGTAATTAGTTAAGAGGAGGTCACACTGGATGGGCCTTTAACCCAATGACTAGTGTTCTTGTAAGTGGAAGGGAAGACACACACCAATACACTCAGAGAAGGCCCTGTGATGATTAAATTGGAGTTGTGCTGGTACGAGCCAAGGAACACCCAGGATTGCTAGGAGTCACCAGAAGCTAGAAAGAGGCATGGAAGGATTCTTTTCTAGAGCCTTTTAGAGGGACCATGGTGGTACTAACACTTTCGTTTGGAACATCTAGCTTCCAGAACTATTAGAGAGTAAATTTCTGCTCTTTAAGCCACCCGGTTTGTGGTAATTTGTTATAGAAGCCCTAGGAAACTAACACGAAGGGTAAATGTGCCACTTAAGCAGAGTAAACAGCCGAAGCTGATGGATATTGAGATATATTGTGTACTTTTTGCCCAGTAGCAGCTCAAGAACAAACTGCTAGCCTCAGTAGAAAGAGATGGTGGTTGTTAGGGGAATGCTGAAAAATGGAGGCCAGTAGTATATTAAATGCAGGGTATTGGTAGCCAAATTTATATTCCCTAATTATTCAAAGAAGAAAAGCAATGCCATCCACATATTCAAAAACTCAAAACATACAGATGATGGAATTTTCCCTTCCCTATTCTAAGTGGGAAATGGCAAGGGATAGGGATTCAATTTCAGAGGAAGAAGGACTAAAACAAAAAGCTATGAGGTTCTATGTCAGACATTCTTCCTTTAACTGCATTTCTTTTTCACAGGGCCCTGCTGGGATGACATCCCACCATCTGATGTGTCGTCTCTACCTAGTTATATCCTAGGTACACCACCATTAAAACACATTTTACCTCTAACCCTGATCTCCAGAGGCTTTATTTTATTCTTCTGTGATCACAGGCCAGATACAAACAATAAGAATATTTTCTCTGGAACCTATTATACAGAGTGAAGTAAGCCAGAAAGAAAAACACCAATACAGTATACTAACACATATATATGGAATTTAGAAAGATGGTAACAATAACCCTGTGTACGAGACAGCGAAAGAGACACTGATGTATAGATCAGTCTTATGGACTCTGTGGGAGAGGGATAGGGTGGGGAGATTTGGGAGAATGGCATTGAAACATGTACAATATCATGTATGAAACGAGTCGCCAGTCCAGGTTCGATGCAGGATACTGGATGCTTGGGGCTGGTGCACTGGGACGACCCAGAGGGAGGGTATGGGGAGGGAGGAGGGAGGAGGCTTCAGGATGGGGAGCACAGAGATACCTGTGGCGGATTCATTTCAATGTTTGGCAAAACTAATATTGTAAAGTTTAAAAATAAAACAAAATTTAAAAAAAAAAGAATATTTTCTCTTGTGATATATTATGATTGCTTTAATTTCTACTTTTGACATTATATTATCTCAATGACATTTTCGATCCAATAGGAAAGTCCCAATATCCTCTGTATTCAGTGAAGTTCCTATGATACTCCCAGCAGTCATTCGATGCTAAACAAAAATAAAGACCTGGGGAACCCTTGGTTATTTCTTACTGCTCAAGATCAGTTTGACTTAGGGGAGTTCAGGGGAGAATGGATACATGTATAAATATAGCTGAGTCCCCTCACTGTTCACCTGAAACTATCACAACCATTATTTGTTACTCAGCTATACCCCAAAATAAAATAAAAAGTAAAAAAAAAAAAAAATCAGTCTGACAACAGTTGGAGTTGGTCACTACTAAGAAGAGAAATAATTGTTCACAGGAGTCAATGACTAGGCTGGAAAACTCTTAATCTCTTCAAAAATCCAGGTGGATTATATTACTTCCTGCTGCTGCTGCTAAGTCACTTCAGTCGTGTCCGACTCTGCGCAACCCCATAGATGGCAGCCCACCAGGCTCCCCCATCCCTGGGATTCTCCAGGCAAGAATACTGGAGTGGGTTGCCATTTCCTTCTCCAATGCATCAAAGTGAAATGTGAAAGTGAAGTTGCTCAATCGCGTCCGACTCTCAGCAACCCCATGGACTGCAGCCTTCCAGGCTCCTCCGTCCATGGGATTTTCCAGGCAAGAGTACTGGAGTGGGGTGCCATTGCCTTCTCCGATATCACTTCCTAGATGAGTATGTTTGAAAAGATGTAAATGTGGGCCACAAGGGTTGTTTTTTTTCTCAAAAATTTTATAATGTAATGGGGTGAAAATTTGTCATGCACAAACAAATCCAGATAGAGTACAATAAGGCTTAAATAAACAGTAATTAAACACACACCCAAACGTCAACTCTAAGACATACTTGAGGAGGTGGGGCTTGGCATAGTACAAGAAGGCCTCATGGATGAAATAAACTTGAATTGATTTAAATATCTCTAGTGCTTCAGTCTACTAGATTTACATTTTCAGGAAGAAAGGAGGAACCAACTGAGTGGTAGACACAACACTGAATCCACAAATGGTTTTATTTGTGACCAACTGGCTTATATAAACCATAGTGGCATAAAGCTATACCCACAGTACATGTGTGTGATAAACAGAGCTGTTAGTGATGTATATTTTTCAAATTTAAAAAATAATCCTGTTAGATCCCCACTGATGCCTTTTTGGTATGGTTACATGAACCCTGTTCCTTTCAAGAACAATAGCTTTCTTAAGCTATCACACAGTACATGCATACTCTAGGTCAAGAGTCAAGAAACTATGGCCTGCAGGCCAAATCTGACCCACTCAGTGCCTGACTTTATAAGTAAAGTTCTTGAAGGCCATGCACATTCAATTCTGCACCTGCTACAGTTGCTTTACATTACAACAGCAGAGTTGAGAAACTGCAACAGAAATTGTGTTGCCCACAAAGTCTGAGATATTTACTACCTGGCCCTTTACAGAAAAAAAAATTGCCTAGGGAAACAAGTATGGGAAACAAGTAAACATAAGTTAAATGTTTACACTTTTTAAAAGTTTTTTTTCCCAAATATTTTATTTTGTTTCTCAAACAACAATACTAGTTGGGTAAAGCCTTTTCCCTCTAAAAATTTAGTCGGTCTTTCCACAAGAGAAAAATAAAGTAAGTGTTTCTAATTTTTCTATAAAATAACTTTCTAAGAGTTGGAAAATTAGAAAGAGGCACATGACACATTTAAATATGTACATTAAACATGATCACAATTATTCTGAATTTAAAACATTCCAAGATTGGTCTCGTCTCAGTGTCTAAAACTTTCTAGAGGACATTAAAATACACTTCCACAAACTTAAATAAATTAAGATCCTCTAAAGCATACTTTTAAAATAATCATTATTACCATGCAGGATCTTAGTTCCTTGATTGAACCCATGCTTCCTGCAATGGAAGTCTGGAGTCTTAACTACTGGGCCATCAGGGAGGTCCTCCTAATTCCCTTTAAAAATATAATCCTAACTCTAGTCTTAATGTTTCTTGACGCTAAATATGGGGCTTCCCTGGTTGCTCAGACAGTAAAGAATCTGCCCGCAATATGGGACACTTGGGTTCAATCCCTGGGTCAGGAAGATCCCCTGGAGGAGGGCGTATTCAACCCATGGTGAATATGGCAGAAGTGCCTTAATATATCGATATATTAAGATTCATTACTATATATCTTTTCTCAGGCAATGCTACTTTTCAATTCTGTTATTTCATATTTTAGCATGTATAATTTGTATATACTGATCATATGGTATCTTTTTAAAAAGCAGACACTGGTAACAATCTTTCCCAAGGTATATGACCCCGATCAAGTGCCGGCATTATGTTACATTACAGTACATTAGTCGGCTTAATCAATGAAATGATGAATTAATCTTTCAATGCTAAAAGTAGCCTATTCACTTCTAAATTGGACTTAACTGTTTCTTCTCTTTCTCAAATTATTTAGAATGATTGATAATATCTTCTAGTCTCTACCAAGAACTACATGACACACTCCCAGGCCCCTAACAAGTGAGAAAAATAGACAGATATTCCAGTAATCCACTGACATGTAGCTGGAGATGACAGCAGTTGGAGATGACCCTTAGAAGCACTTCTTGATCAGGGTCATAATAGTGTTGCATGGACTCCTCGAGAAGCGCTACACCACATGGCTTTTAATAATATTTGTTTTAAATTCCTATAGTTGAACAGAGTTATTTGGTTTCTTCTTTACATTTCAATATTTAATCTTTTCCCCTCAACTATCTGAAAACATAAAACTCAAAGGCTACTTCTGAACCCAGAGCAAATTCTAACATAAATTGTAAATTCCCACACTGAAAGTAGTATAGGGATCGCCATTTCAACCTTAGACTTCATGGTGTTATCCACAGACCTCAGAAACCCTAACTTGGAAAAATGCAAGCCAATGACATGGTTATCATTTGCCTCATTCTGAATGTGACTCCATGGTTGTCACCTTCAGAAAGTTGCACAAAGTTGGTAGAACACCATATGCCTTTCCTCAGCACAAATGACCACATCCTGTGCCAGGCAGCAATTTTCAGTCTCTGTGGTTAAGAACTGGTACAAATTAATGTATAGTTAGGCAGAGCTGGAATGTTAGTTGAAGCTGTGATTTGAGTCTCAGAAGTTTTAGATACAGACCTTCATTTCTCAGGCCTTAAGAATCTAAGACAAAAGAAGATGATTCAGAGAAACAATTTTTGTCTTTTTCTTTTCTTCCTTTAAGGAAAAAGTGTGTGTGTGTGCATGTGTGTATTTTTAACTGAACAAATATTTACTGCACATCTACTGCCAAGTACTATTCTAGGTACTGCAAATACCTAGAGCAAAAGAGAAAACTCAAGATCCTAGTTCATGAAGGGTGGAAAAAGAGACACAATAAACAAATAAAACTCCAAAATTATCCATTGCAAAGTGCCACGCAGAGAATTAAAATAGGCTACTGTGTTAAAATAACTGGGTTGTCAAGGAAAGTCTCTCTGAAGAAATGTCATTAAGATGAGATCTGAGTGATATTCACAAAGAGTACTGATAATATTTATCAACATAAATATTAATACAAAATGCTTACAATGCTAACATAAATATAGTGCTCAAAAGTCACAAAAACAGTCTGGAAGTATTTCATATGCTAATACAGACTATATCTGAGTGGTAGATCAGAAGTCAATTTTTCTTTTTTCTATTTCTATGAACTTTCCCAACTGTGGTAAAACACAAAAATACATTTAGTTTTTGTCCCCAATTCCTTACACAGAGTTCCTAAAACCCTTGAAATTTCCTGAGTGATAGGAGCATCTTTTGCTATTCATAACAAGCTCCTTTCAATCATACCTGAACTTGTGCTACTGAGGTAACTTGGGGTACAGCCCCCAGATAGCCTCAGGATGGGTTGGTCACCAGAAACACCAAGTGATTAGAGCACTGGAATTTTCAGTGCCACCAACCAACCTCCAGAAAGGGAACTGGAGATTGAGCTCTATAAATACTTTTGAACTGTAAGATTCAGAGAGCATCTGGTGAGGACACCAAACTGCTGAGAAGGTGGTATGCCCAGGGAGGGCATGGAAGCTTTGCACCCCACCCCACCCCCCATCCCATAGCTTGTCCTATGCACCTCTTCCATTTGATTGTTCCTGAGTTGTGTCCTTTATGATAAACCAGTAATAATATGTAAACTGCTTTCCTAAATTCTGAGTCATCCTAGCAAATTATCAAACCTGGGAGTGGGGTGGGGGGAGTTGTGGGAAATCCTAAATCTGTAGTCAAATTGGACAAAAGTGCAGGTAACCTGGGGACCTGGTACTTTAAACTGGTGTTTGAAGTGAGGGTAGTCTTGTGGGACTGAGCCCTTAACCTGTGGGTTCTGTGCTAACTCCAGAAGTTAGTATCAGAATTGAATTGATGTCTGGAGAATCAGTTGTTGGTGTTGGAAAACATCCCAGAATAGGTGTCAGGAGTGGGATTTGCTAGAATAGTCCTTGCTCATAGAACATATAGTTTGGGAAGAAAAAGAGGGGAATGAAGAACCTCTGATTCTTGGCCACATGGTCACCCATGTTACAGAGCAGCAGTTATGCTAGGATCAGTTACTATAAAGTAAAATTGCTGCTACTGCTAAGTCGCTTCAGTCGTGTCCGATGCTGTGCGACCCCATAGATGGCAGCCCACCAGGCTCCCCCATCCCTGGGATTCTCCAGGCAAGAACACTGGAGTGGGTTGCCATTTCCTTCTCCAATGCATGAAAGTGAAAAGTGAAAGTGAAGTCGCTCAGTCGTGTCCGACTCTAGCAACCCCATGGACTGCAGCCTACCAGGCTCCTCTGTCCATGGGATTTTCTAGGCAAAAGTACTGGAGTGGGGTGCCATTGCCTTCTCCGATGGCAATGGAGAAGTAAAATTACCCAGAGTATTCAGAGATGGATCCAACTCTTGGGAAGCTGATTCACTGGATATGTGCAGAAATGCAAACTGATAAGAAAAAAGTGAAATGCATAATTCCTTGGTCACTGTTATTGGCAAGAGCTGAAATGAAGAGAGTTCTGGGTCAGACCTTGATGACTGATCAAGCTCAGATTTCAGTTGGATTCTGCTTCAGATACGAGGCTCAAAGTTTCCCCTAAAGAGAAAAACTATGCAGAAATGGCAGAGAGTACCTCTAAGAAGGTACTTCATGTGGTAGGAAGGCAAAACCAAGAAACTACTGAAACCAGGGGGTAGAATGTGAAAGAGTTGTCTTATTTTGTGAATCAGTACCATCAGTTTCCTGGAGAACTTTTAGTAAAACAGATTGTGAGAGTGACTAATTTAGGGGCACTGTCTTTAGTTCTGAATGCTATAGAGTGGAAGAGCATGTCTGGGTTGATAAAGGACCCACTGCTCACTATGAAACAACTGCAGATGGTTAAGACCCAGCCAGACACACAGCATGTTTTCCATGAGGAAATGGTCAGCCTGATGGACTAGATAAAAGCCACCATAAGGTCTGCTTACGCTGAGAAAGAGGACCATCCAACTCCCTCTGTAAGTGCCAAGTAGAACAACCCAGATGAAGCAGCTGATATGTTTCATATGTAAGCCAGATGACACTGACTTTATGACAACCAAGATAGTCACTCACTGAATATGCCTATTACCCAGGTCATAGTAAATGCTGTGGATTAAGGGGGTGTTCTGATTGATTTCAAACATATACAGCAGTAAGTGGCAGCTTGCAGCAAGTAGCAGTAAGCAGCAGCTAGAAGCAAGGTCTTAGTTTCCCAGACTGGGAGTCCTAACCACTGGACCACAGGGGTCAGCAGTTAGGGTCTGAGTCCCTAGTCTTTGTCTGCCTAGTCAAGAACAAATTCAGCTGAGGAGGTAGAAGGTGAAGAGTAAAGTAATAAGTTTATTAAAAAGGAAAGTACATGCAGAAAGGCACATAGGTGAACTCAGAGAGAGAATCGCACCTTTGGGAAGTTTAAATTCTTTATAAGGGGGCAGTTTTTCAGGTCTTTATCTTCCCTTAGGCCAATCATCTTTTTTTGTCCCCTCCCACCAGCCCACCAGTTAATTTGTCTCAGGACTCTCCCCTGAGAAGCACCCTTAGCCAAGAAGAATCTTGAAGTGAAGGCTTCTTTGAAAAGCAAGACTCATTATGGCTTGGCATTAACCCCTGATTTTTTACCCCAAGGAGCCTTTCTGCGCATGTATAATGTCTTCGTTGTCCCAAAGTGTGGGGGCGGGGTGGGGGTCTGAGATCCTTTACTCTTTCACCCAAACAGGGTTTTGCCCCTCTTTGTCCTTGCCATGACTATTATCTTAAGGTTTTTACAAGAGACAAAGACTGGCTATTTACCCTGTTTCTTCTGTTACTTGCATTTTGGAGGGCAAACAGGAGGCTGATTGTAAATGCCTTAACAATTTAAATGCCCACCTATCTCTTGTCTCAGGAAATGCAAACAGGAGGCTAATTGTAAGTATCCAGCCTGAAGCCCACTTCTTCCTGCCCCATGAAATGCAAACAGGACACCAGTTGTAAATGTCTAACCTGGAGCCCATCTATCTCCTAACTCATAAGCACGCACATGTTGTATATAGCATGGTAAAGTTACTGCAGCCACAGAAGGAGATGAGAATGAGGCCTGGAAGGAAGAAGTTTATTACATTCATATGATCCATAGAAGGGGTCACCACATAACAAACAGGACCACAGGGGAAAGCGCCAGTGCCAGTCAGAATACAGAAAAGAGCAAGGAAAATCCTAGGCTAAGAGCCTTCATTGGACTTTCAGAGAAAAGGCAAGGCAGGCAGGATAAACAGTTAAGGACTGGTTGGTTTGAATAATTACAGCAGGCTTTGTGACAAGTGGTCTCTAGTTGTCTGGTTCTTGGCCCTGGATTGATTTCAGGCAAGGGAAATATTAGTTGAGTTCATGAGATTTAGATAAGAAGATAGTAGTTGGGGGGTACAGACTCAGGATTTGGTTGGTTTGTATAAGAAAAACATGCTCCTGGCCAAGTCCTTTGCTATCACTAACAGAAACAGAAGAGATTAAGAAGAGGTGGCAAGAATATACAGAAAAGTTATACAGAAAGTGTCTTAATGACTTGGATAACCACAATGGTGTGATCACTCACCTAGACCCAGACATTTTGGAGTGTGAAGTCAAGTGGGCCTTAGGAACTCCAACTGAGCTATTTCAAATCCTAAAAGATGATGCTCTTAAAGTGCTACACTCAATATGTCAGCAAATTTGGAAAACTCAGCAGTGGCCACAGGACTGGGAAAGGTCAATTTTCATTCCAGTCCCAACGAAGAACAATGCTAAAAAGTGTTCAAACTACCATACAGTTGCACTCATTTCATATGCTAGCAAAGTTATTCTCAAAATCCTTCAAGCTAGGCTTCATGAACCAAGAAATTCCAGATGTACAAGCTGGATTTAGAAAAGGCAGAGGAACCAGAGATCAAATTGCCAAGGTCTGTTGGATCATAGAAAAAGCAAAAGAATTACAGAAAAACATCTACTTCTGCTTCATTGACTACCCTAAAGCCCCTGACAGTGTGGATCACAACAAACTGTGGAAAATTCTTAAAGAGATGGGAATACCAGACCACCTCACCTGTCTCCTGAGAAACCTGTATGTGAGTCATGAAGCAATAGTCAGAATCAGATATGGAAGAACTGACTGGTTCAAAACTGGGAAAGGAGTATGACAAGGCTGTATATTGTCACCTTGCTTATTTAACTTATATGCAGAGTACATAATGTGAAATGCCAGGCTGGATGAAGCACAAGTTGGAATCAAGATTGCTGAGAGAACTATCAACAACCTCAGATATGTAGATGATACCACTCCAATGGCCAAAAGTGAAGAGGAACTAGAGAGCCTCTCAATGAGGGTGAAAGAGGAGAGCGGAAAAAGTTGGCTTAAAACTCAACATTCAAAAAACTAGGATGAAGGCATCTTGTCCCATCACTTCATGGCAAATAGAAGGGGAAAAAGTGGAAGCAGTGACAGATTTTATTTTCTTGGGCTCCAAAATCATTGTAGATGGTGATTGCAGCCATGAAATTAAAAGACGCTTGCTCCTTGGAAGGAAAGCTATGACAAACCTAGACAGCATACTAGAAAGTACAGACATCTCTTTGCTGACAAAGATCCACTAATTATTAGAGAAATGCAAATCAAAATTATAATGAGGTTCCACTTCACACTGATCAGAATGGCCTTAATGAAAAAGTCTACAAATATATGTGTTCCCCATGTATACCTGTGGCGGATTCATTTTGATATTTGGCAAAACTAATACAATTATGTAAAGTTTAAAAATAAAATTAAAAAAAATAAAATTAAAAAAAAAAAAAGAAAAAGTCTACAAATAATAAATGCTGGGGAGGATGTGGAGAAAAGAGAACCCTCCAACACTGTTGGTGGGAACATAAACTGGTGCAGTTACTATGGAAAACAGCAAGGAGGTTCCTCAAAAAACTAAAAATAGAGTTGTCATATAATCCAGCAATCCCACTCCTGGGCATATATCCAGACAAAACTATAGTTCAAAAAGATACGTGTGGCCCAGTGTTCACTGCAGCACTATCTACAACACCCAAGATACTGAAGCAACCTAAATATCCTTCTCCAAGGAATCCTCCCCACCCAGGAATCAAAGGGCAGGCAGATTCTTTACCACTGAGTCACCTGCCTCAGACGTAAAACAGAATGAAATAATGCCATTTGAGGTAACAGGGATAGACCTAGAGACTGTCATACTAAGTGAAGTAAGTCAGACAGGAAAAGACAAATATCATATGATATCACTTATATGTGGAATCTAACATATGACACAATGAACTTATTTATGAAATGGAAACAGACTCATAGGCTTAGAAAACAAACTTATAGGTCACCAAAGGGGAAAGAAGCTGGGGGAGAAATAAATTAGGAATTTGGGATTAGCAGATACAAATTACTATATATAAAATAGATAAACAACAAAGTCATAGAGAACTATATTCAATATCTTGTATAAATCATAATGGAAAAGAACATGAAAAATAGTATGTATGTGTGTATATATATATATATGCAAAACTGAATACCAGTCCATCTTATCTGTCTCCTGAGAAACCTGTATGTGGGTCAAGAAGCAACAGTTAGAACCCTGTATGGAATAACTGATTGGTTCAAGATTGAGAAAGGAGTTCAACAGGGCTGTCTGCTGTCACCCGTTTGTTTAATCTATACGCTGAGCACATCATGACAAATGCCAGGCTAGATGAGTTAAAAGCTGGAATCAAGATGGGTGGGAGTAACATCAACAACCTCAGATATGCAGATGATACCACTCTAATGGCAGAAAGTGAAGAAGAACTAAAGAGCCTCTTGATGAGGGTGAAGGAGGAGTGTGAAAGAGCCAGCTTAAAACTAAATATTAAGAAAACTAAAATCATGGTATCCAGCCCCATTACTTCATGCAAATAGAGGGGGAAAAGATGAAAGTAGTGACAAATGTCCTCTTCTTAGGCTTTAAATCACTAAGGATGGTGACTGCAGCCATGAAATCAGAAGACATTAGCTTCTTGACAAGAAAGCTATGACAAACCTAGACAGTCATTACTCTGTTGACAAATGTCCATATTGTCAAGGCTATGGTCTTCCCAGTGGTCATGTACGGTTGTGAGAGCTGGACCATAAAGAAGGTGGAGTACCAAAGAATTGATGCCTTCAAACCGTGGTGCTGGAGAAGACTCCTGAGAGTCCCATGGACAGCAAGATCAAACCAGTTAATCTTAAGGGAAATCAACCCTGAATACGTATTGGAAGGACTGATGCTGAAGCTGAAACTCCAGTATTTTGGTCATCTGATGCGATTTACAGCGGACTCATTGGAAAAGTCCCTGATGCCGGGAAAGATTCAGGGCAGAAGGAGAAGAGGGCGTCAGAGGATGAGATGGCTGGATGGCATCACCAATGCAATGCACATAAACTTAGGCAAACTTCGGGAGGTGGTGAGGGACAGAGAGGCCTAACGTGCTGCAGTCCATGGAGTTGCAAAGAGTCGGACATGACTGGGCAACTGAACAACAACATGTACACCTGAATCACTCTGCTGTATACCAGCAACTAACAGAACACTGTAAATCAACTATACTTCAATTAAAAAAAAAAAAAAACAACGAATATAAAGGTTAATGCATTCAGGTGAAAGTTTGGAGGAAAACTGGTATGTCCTAGGTGATTGCAACTCTTTTACCTGGATGTATTATGGGAATGGTTGCTGTGTCTGACCAGGGAACTCTTTTGTAGAACAGGAGGCATGAAAATCTATCCTTCAAGTAATATTAATTGGACATGCTAAATGAGGATGAATAAGATTGCCCAAGTCCACACAGGGTAGAAGAGAAGCTGGAGCACTGGCGTGGACAAATTCTATGCAATAGTCTATGTGGAGCACAGATTGGGGCTTATGGCAAAAACCTGGGAGTGCTTTCTAGTGACAGCTATGGCGACGACAGAATAGAGAATTTCTACTTGAGAGGAAAGTAGTGGGCTTGTATCAGACATTAATTGAAACTGCCCCAGTGATTGCAGGACAAACAATAATCTCAATATCTGAAATACCCATGGTATCTTAGATGGTATCAGAAAAATGTTCTAATGAGGAGGGCAATGCCCAGAAGAGTGCCACAAGAAAATGGAAATGGCTTACATAGGATTATGCTACAAGAGAATGCAAGCTGCAGATATAAGCAGGGAGCCTCTTTTCCATTAGGACTGACTTTCGAACTGTGTAAGGAGCTGCCAGATTCTATCATCACTTGGACAGTGCCCTATAAACTGCTCTTTTTTTTTTTTAAGCTTTTTATTTTTTATTGGAGTATAGCCAATTAACAATGTTGTGATAGGTGGACAGTGAAGGGACTCAGTCATACATATACATGTATCCATTCTCCCCCAAACTCCCCTTCCATCCAACCTGCCCCGTAATATTGAGCAGAGTTCCATGTGCTATACAGTAGGTCCCTGTTGGTTATCCATTTTAAATATAGCAGAGTATACATGTCCATCCCAAACTATCCCTTCCCAGCATCCTCTCCCTGCCCCAACCCCAGCAACCATTAATTTGTTCTCTATGTCTGTGAGTCTCTTTCCCCTATAAACAGTTCTTGTGTTCAGTCGCTCAGTTGTGTCTGACTCTTTGCGGCCCCCGCCAGGCTCTTCTGTTCAAGGAATTTTCCAGGCAAGAATACTGGAGTGGGTTGCCAATACCTACTCCAGGAGATGTTCCAGACCCAGGGATTGAACCCAAGTCTCTTATGTCTCCTGTATCATAAGATTCTTTACCACTGGCACCACTTGGGAAGCCCAAACAGCTCCTGACTGACCAAGAAAGGTCTGCTTGATGTATGGATGGCTGCTGCTGCTAAGTCACTTCAGTAGTGTCCGACTCTGTGTGACCCCATAGACGGCAGCCACCAGGCTCCCCCATCCCTGGGACTCTCCAGGCAAGAACACTGGAGTGGGTTGCCATTTCCTTCTCCAGTGCCTGACTCTTCATGACCCCATGGACTGCAGCCTACCAGGCTCCTCCATCCATGGGATTTTCCAGGCAAGAGTACTGGAGTGGGGTGCCATTGCCTTCTCCGGTATGGATGGCAGTCTAAGGTAAATGGCCAAAGAAGGTAAAAACAAATCAGTTTGGTGGGATGAATTACACGCTGCTTTCCTAGCAGTGATGGAAGAACTGAACAATAATGAAAGCCTCTATGTTTTAGTTTTTACCTGACTAATGTGTGATGGTCAATGACCTAGCCATATTGATAGGCAGAAGGCAATAGAAATCTGGCCTATTAAAGGGATGCCCACATGGAGTAGAACCCTGCAGAAATCACTATGGAAACTGGAGAGTACATTAAAGCAGGACAGGTTGATGTTCAACAGTAGAATCTCCTTCCAGACTAGATGATGATCAGTCATCCAGTATATATACTGGTATATTAGCTTGAGATGGCAACCTGGGTCCATGAAATGAGTAGACATTTGGGGACCAAAGTAGTGCAGAGGGCTGAATCTGGACATATTCCTTTTGCACTCTTTGAGGCTCAAAATGCCAACAAGAACTGTTCAGTATGCCAACAAGAGAAACAGAGGCTGTAGATGGCTATGGGGGGATTCCTCAGGGGGAAGACCCCACACATAGCTGGTAGGTGGATTACACTGAACCAATGTCAGTAGCCTCAGCAGGGCTACAAATGGGTTTTGACAGACTCGACATTGACTCTCTACTGAGTTTTGCTTACCTGGTGATAGAAGCAGAGTCCAAGTACTATAAAAGAATCGGAATAGAAGATATTGAACACATTTGGATCATCAAATCACATTTTATCAGAGAAAGGAACGCACTTTACAGCTCATAATGCCAAATAATGAATAGTCAGAGAGATTCTTCTTGGAATAAGTTTCATAGAAAATTAGAACAAGCATTTGAAATACTCCTTGTTTAAAACAGGGGGAGATGGAGGCATGAAGGTTTGGTTAATGTGTTTTCAAGAGTAAAAAAAAAACAAAAAGAAGATACAATCTGTTTGTAGGATATATATTAAATTTTAAGTTGACCTTAAAATGCATTCCAATATACATCAGGTGCAGACAAATACTGTTTGACTCCATCTACACAAGACACCTAGAACAGTCAAATTCATGGAGTCAGAGATTACACTGGGAGACAGAAGGGGCTGGGGGTAGAGGGTGGGGACGGGGAACGGGGAGTTAGTATTTAATGGGGACAGAGTCTCAATTTAGGAAGGTAAAATATTCAGGAGATGGATGATGGTGAGAGTTGCACAACAATGTGAATGCACTTGGTGCAACTAAACTGTATAATTAAATATGGTTAAAATAGTATGTTTTATATTATGTGACTTTTACCACAACAAAAAAATTTTAATAAATTAAAACATTAAAAAAAAAAAGACACAACATAATAGGAGCTAAGGCAGCGTTGTTCCCACTAGATGGATTCCTCTGTTTTTCTGGGGAAGAGAGGGTGGTGAGAGGCTGCTGGTATGATTATGCAATTTTTTTCGTGAGAGGAAAATGATAGTCTGACTACATGATTCTTTCCAAGGAGAGAGGACACTGGTATGATAAATGTACTTTTTGTTTTCTTCTCCATATACCTCAACTTTCCCTTTCCAATCTGATGCCCTGTGGTCACAGGACCAGGGATGCAACTACAAGTGCCAGAAACAGGCAAGAAATTGTAACTATAGTTTTACACCTTTATGTCAGGATTCCTAAAGGCCTGGCAGGGCAGGTAGTGCCTTCATTCTAGTTGGCAAAATCAAGGTTAACACTTGAAAGTAGCTATTGCCTGGTGGTAAAAAAAAATAGCCCAGTGGTTATGTAGCCAAGTAATTCTACCCTATATGACTAGAAAGGAACTGAAGGGGAAGCACTTACTACACTAGTGTGTTGCCTGAAATCTAGAACAGCACAGTTGCTAAATCTAAAGTTCCTTCCAAATGTGGACAAGTTTAGGTATAAATAAATGGAGAGAAGGAGGAACAGTAGTTCAGGGTAAAGGAATGAATCAATGGGCTATGCAAATGAAGGAAATCTAATATCATATTACAATCTCAACAGAGGCTCAGAGCAAGGGAATAATACTGTCTTTTAGATCAATTATGGGCTTCCCTGGTGGCTCAGAAGGTAAAGAATCCACCTGCAATGAGGGAGAGCAGGGTTCAGCCCTGGTTTGGGAAGATCCCCTGGAGAAGGTAACTCCAGTATTCTAGCCTGGAGAATTCCATGGACAGAGGAGCCTGGCAGGCTACAGACCGTGGGGTCATAAAGAGTCAGACGCAACTGAGCAACCTTCACTTTAGCTCAATTACACCAGATGCTTGAAAAGATGAAACCATGTATTGCTGAGACTACTTGTGGCTTTGGAACTTGACAAGATCAAACGGAAGCACACAAATCCGAGTGGTCTCACCCTTGAAGACATTTTCATATGATATGATGATGGACTAGAGTAATTAATGACTGAATGTGACTCTAGTGATGTACCAGTATCTTTTGACTTATATGATGCTTTTGCTATAAGAGATTAGTGGTCAGAGACAAAATATACATTTGGTCTTTGTCCCAGGTTTCTGGTATGAAGTTCCTAGTTCAGTAAGTCACTCAGTCGTGTCTGTCTCTTTGCGACCCCTGGACTGCAGCATACCGGGCCTCCCTGTCCATCACCAACTCCCAGAGTTTACTCAAACTCATGTCCATTGAGTCAGTGATGCCATCCAACCATCTTATCCTCTGTCATCCCCTTCTCCTCCCGGCTTCAATCTTTCCCAGCATCAGGGTCTTTTCAAATGAGTCAGTTCTTCCCATCAGGTGGCCTAAGTATTGGAATTTCAGCTTCAGCATCAGTCCTTCTAATAAATATTCAGGACTGATTTCCTTTAGGATGTGTTGGTTGGATCTCCTAGCTGTCCAAGGGACTCTCAAGAGTCTTCTCCAGCACCACAGTTCAAAAGCATCAATTCTTCGGTGCTCAACTTTCTTTATAGTACAACTCTCACATCTGTACATGACTACTGGAAAACCATAGCTTTGACTAGATGGACCTTTGTTGGCAAAGTAATGTCTCTGCTTTTTAATAGGCAGTCTAGGTTGGTCATAACTTTTCTTTCAAGGAGCAAGCGTCTTTTAATTTCATGGCTGCAATCACCATCTGTAGTGATTTTGGAGCCCCCGAAAATAAATTCTCTCTCACTGTTTCCATTGTTTCCCCATCTATTTGAAGTTCCTAAAACCCTTGGAATTCCCTGAGTGATAAGAATGTCTTTTGTTATTCATAACAGGCCCCTTTCAATAACACCTGAGTTTATGCTACTGAAGTAACTTAGGGTTGCTATTTAGGTTGCAGCCCCTAAATAGCCTAGGTCACCTGAAACACCAAGTGATTAGAGGACTGGAACTTTCAGCGTCACCCACCAACCTCCAGGAAGGGAACTGGAGCTTGAGCTCTACAATACTTTTGAACTGTAAGATTCAGAGTGTCTGGTGATGACATCAAGCTGCTGAGAGGGTGGTTTGCCCAGAGAGGGTATGGAAGTTTTGCATTCCCCACCCCAGAGCTTGCCCTATGTATCTCTTCCATTTGGCTATTTCTGAGTTGCGTTCTTTATGATAAACCAGTAATAGTATGTAAAGGGTTTTCCTAAGTTCTGTGAGTCATTCTAGCAAACGATCAAACCTGAAGGCAGGGTGGTGTGGTAAATCCTAAATTTGTAGTAAAGTTGGACAGAAGGGCAAGTAACCTGGGGACCTGGAACTTTCAACTGAAGTCTGAGTGAGGGCAGTCTTGTGGCTGAGTTCCATGAGTTCTGCAATAATTCTAGAAATTAGCATAAGAATTGAATTGAATTGTTGGATGCCCAGTTGGTATCTAGAGAACTGGTGGAAAACATCCTAAACAAACTTTCTATCATGAATATGTATTACTTTAATAACAGAAAAGAGTAAAATAAACATGTTATTTTAAAAAATGAAATATGAAAAGACAACCAACAGAATGGGAAAAAATATTTGCAAAGTGACCAACAAGAGATTGATCTCCAAAATATACAAATAGCTCATGCAGCTCAATATCAAAAAAGCAATCAATTGAATCAAAATAAGAGCTAAAGATCTAAATAGACATTTCTCCAAAGAAGACATACAGATGACCAAAAAAGCACATGAAGAGATATTCAACATCACTGATTATTAGAGAACTGCAAATCAAAACTACAATAAGGTACCACCTCACACTGGTCAGAATGGCCATCATCAAAAAACTTACGAACAATAAATGCTATAGAGAGTGTGGAAAAAAGGAATACCTCTTACGCTATTGGTGGGAATATAAATTGGTACAGTCACTATGGAAAAGAGTATGGAAGTTCCTCAAAAAAACAAAAAATATAGCTACCATATGATATAGCAATCTCATCCCTGGGCATATACTCAGAGAAAACCATAAATCATAAAGATACACGAAACCCAATGTTCATTGCAGCACTATTTACAATAGTCAGGACATGGAAGCAAGCTAAATGACCATCACAGATGAATGAATAAAGAAGATATGGTGCATATATACAATGGAATATTACTCAGCCATAAAAAGGAATGAAATAATGCCATTTGCAACAACATGGAAGGACCTAGAGACTGTCATACTGAGTGAAATAAGTCAGATACAAAGACAAATATCATATGATATCACTTATTGTAGAATCTTTAAAAATGTTACAAATGAATTTATTTACAAATCAGAAGTAGAGTCACAAACATAGAAAACAAACTTATGGTTACTGAGGGGGAAGGAGGGGAGGGATAAACTGGGAGATTGAGATTTACATATGCATACTACTATATATATAAAATAGATGACTAATAAGAACCTATTGTTAGCACAGGGAACTCTACTAAATACTCTGTAATGACTTATATGGGAAAAGAATCTAAAAGAGTAGATATATATTTGTATTTAACTGATTCACTTTTCTGTACAGTAGAAACTAACACTTGGCACCCCACTCCAGTACTCTTGCCTGGAAAATCCCATGGACGGAGGAGCCTGGTAGGCTGCAGTCCATGGGGTCACTAAGAGTTGGACATGACTGAGCGACTTCACTTTCACTTTTCACTTTCATGCACTGGAGAAGGAAATGGCAACCCACTCCAGTGTTCTTGCCTGGAGAATCCCAGAGGCAGGGGAGCCTGGTGGGCTGCCGTCTCCAGGGTAGCACAGAGTCGGACACGACTGCAGAGACTTAGCAGCAGTAGCAGCAGAAACTAACACAGCATTGTAAATTAACTATACCCCAATAAAAGTATTTTTTCTTTTTTTTAAATTTATTTTAATTGGAGGCTAATACTTTACAATATTGTGGTGGTTTTTGCCATACATTCACATGAGTCAGCCATGGGTGTATATGTGTTCCCCATCCTGACCCTCCCTCCCACCTCCTTCCCCATCCCATCCCTCAGGGTCATCCCAGTGCACCAGCCCTGAGCACCCTGTCTCATTCATCAAACCTAGACTGGCAATCTATTTCACATATGATAATATACATGTTTCAATGCTATTCTCTCAAATCATCCCACCCTCGCCTTCTTTCACAGAGTCCAAAAGTCTGTTCTTTACATCTGTGTCTCTTTGGCTGTTATACCCCAATAAAAGTAATTAAAAAAATTTTTTAAATGAAGTTATTGTAGCTTGAACACTTAAATTCTCAAAATCTGCTGATATCCTATAGCAAATTATTAAATGCAAATATTTGTAAAGTGAATAAAACTGAATTCCTCCCAACTCAATCCACATATATAAGTTTTCCTGATTTCTTCTCCATACTGAGCCTCAACTGTCTCTTTAGTTCTGGTCTGTATACTATGGCTCACCTCCTATGTCTTCATCCTCATTGGCTGGGCCTTCTGCACCATCCACATTTTCTGTTTCATGAGCTTTGGTTAAATCGTAGTCATTCAAAAGCTCTGAACCTTCTAGGAGATAAAAAGAATTTTAACTATGAAGTAATTTGAAAGGATTTTTATAAACCTGTTTCAGCTTTATCCAATCCCTAAGTGATAGACAATATCCTTTCACATACACCCAAGCAAGATATATGTGAAATTTTAGAAATATGCCCAAGGTTTATTTGCCTTTCAATTAGACATCATTTTCTTGAATAGTTCTTTCACCTTAAATTCCACTCAAGTTCCTTCTGGATAGAAATTCTCTCTCCTTTGGTGTATTTCAGGATATGCAGTAAGATGTTAAGACCAAGAATATTAACATATAGTGATGAGAAATATTGAGCCTGAGACTACTGGCAAAATTCAATTTGGGAAAGATGCTTTCCCGAGAGGAAGCCTATAAGCTTCTGAACACCAAATTCTATTTTCCCTTTCTGTTCACATTATAAATATGATTTTGTGGAAAGCATATTGGCCCCCAAATTCTTTTATTTCTTCAAACATTTACTAAATGTTGACAAGGCTACAGATATGAATAGGTCATAATTCCTGTATTCAAAGAGCTGATAATTTACAGATGTAGATAAAACAAACCCACAAATACAATGCAAGATTCAGACAAGAGATAAGTCTAAAATGTAGACTCGGACAAGAGATTAAGGGAAATACAAAGTGCTATGGGAGTTCCTAAGTAAAAGGCAGTAGATATGATAAAAAGCATGGTTAAATAAACAACAAACTTGCTAATAATTAAGTTTAACAAAGACACAATTTTTTACAATAAATATCGAAAATAATAGAAGTAAGGAAGAAGGCATGACATAGCTAGAATTTTTTCACATATAAGCATGGTAGCTTAATAAAAAAATGATAACAAAAGAAATGAACAGAAAAGACCCACTTGCCATCAAACTCCTTCCCAATAGTCAATAAAATATTTGCTGAGAACCTATTACATGCAACAAATAGTCAAAAACACTGAATCCTGCAACACTAAGGAGCTGAAACAGGAGAGGTGACGGAAACTCTGCAGTGGCTTCCTTTCTGCCGCAAGCATGACTGAGCACGGGGAACAGGACATTCTACTGGAGTATAGGAGTAAGATGGAACGCATCACATAAGATACATGACTCAGAGGTCCTGAAAACGCAGTCGTCATGGATTCAGGTGAAGTTTCTCATTTCTGCATATCATATACTCTTAGACACTAAGACACTGCTCTAAACAATAGTTTTCTTTTCTCAAGCCTGAAATGATACACACACAGTGCCCTGTATATGAACAACTGATATGAGGTACATGTTCAATTAAAACATAAGGTCACAACTCAGAGTAAAATAAAGACATCTGTGTGGTAAGTTTTGTAATATAGCAAAAGCTTTGAATCAAACAAAGTGAGTATATCAATAGAGAAAACACAGAATTTGTTTTTAGGAAATAGATTATTTTAAGTGTATATAGTTTATTCTGGAGCAAGGGTCAGCAAACCATGGCCTAAGGCCAAATCTAGCCATGGCCTATTTTTATTAATATATAGACCCAGGAAGTAGGAATGGTTTTACAGTTTTAAAGACTGTAAAAAATATAAAGAAGAATATACAACAGAGACCATATACGGCCCACAAAGTCTAAAATATTTACTCTCTGGCCCTTTACAAATAAAGTTTACTGACCACTGTTCCTGAGTGAAAAGCACAAGTTTTATAAGCTATGATATTGTTCAACAAAAGCTGTCTTAATTCAAATGAGTCAGCTGAAAATTTTTTTTAAGAAAAAAAAAAAAAACAGTGAAAAAATAAAAAAACATTGGGTGGGGTGGTTTGGCTCTGTGATGTCAGATAACTTATATGATCTAAACGGATGCATTATTTTTGTATCAGGAAGACACAACTTCGTTTTTTCCACAACCCATTTCTATAGCATTTTTATTGCAATCAGAATATTCCTCTTCATTTGAACTATTCAGTAAAGGTATATTTTTAGAGAGGAAAGATATGATGTTGTTACCTGTGGGCACAGACTGCTCTTGAGTGCTTTTCAGTTCCACATTTGGTTTTATATCTGAAACGAAAAGGATTATAAATATTAGCTTTTTAGAGTAAATTTTTTTCAGATATGAGCGTTCTAAATTTAATAAGGATACCACTTTGGAAGATTTAGTTGCTGATTTCCTCTCCAGAGCAGGACTATTCTCTACATCCTTCCTAAAAAGTGTCTCAAGGAGAATAAAAAGAATCCATGCAGAAATTATATTTTAAAGTGATTAAGAGGGAAAAATTACTATTCTGCATTTATTCTGGTATTTTAATTTTTTCATAAAGACCCGAGTTCCTATCTGGTATTGTCTTGTTTCAGTCTAAAGATCTTTCTTCAGCATATCTACTAGAGCAACTGTATGAATGACAACTTTTCTCAGCTTTCCATTTATTTGGAAATATCTTTATTTTGCCTTAAAATTTAAAGGATATTTTTACTTGACATAGAATTATGGGCTAACAGTTTTCTTCTGTCACTTTAAAGATGGCATTCCACTATCTTCTTATCCTCTATTGTTTCTGATGAGAAGAATATTTTCTATCACTGTTTTCCTTTATATATTCTTTTTCTCTGAATGCTTTCAAGATTTTCTCCTTAGTTTTTAGCAGTTTAACTACTATATGCCTAGGTGTGATTTTATCTGCATTTATCTCACATGGGTCCACCTAACTCCTTATCTGTAAAATTGTGTTTTTCACTAAACCTGGTAATTTTTCAGCTATTATTTCTTCAAATTCTTTTTCTCCTCCATTCTTTTGCCCTTTTTCTTCAAGGACTTCATCTACATGCATGTTAGATTTTTTCATATTCCTACATTTTCCTGAGGGCCTGTTCTTTTCCCCTTAAAGTTCTTTTCTCTGTTGCTCAGATTGAATACTTTCATTAATCAATCTTCAAGTTCATTATCCTTTCTTCTGTCATCTTAATGTGCTATCAAGCCTATTCAGTTAGTTTTCTATTTCAGATACTGTAATTTTTAGTTCTAGAAATTCTATTTTCATCTTTTTTATAGTCTCTCTCTGGGGTAGGAAATGGCAACCCACTCCAGTATTCTTGCCTGGAGAATCCCATGGACAGAGAAGCCTGGTGGGCTACGGTCCATGGGGTCACAAAAAGTCGGACATGATTGCGTGATTGAGCACACTACACAGTCTCTCTGCTAGATTTCCTATTTTTTAATTCATTACAAGCATCTGAGTATAATTATTACACTTGTTTAAGAGCCTTGTCCTCCAATTCTAATATCTATATCATTTTGGGATTAGTCACCTATGATTTCCTTTTCTCTTGAGTATGGGTCACATTTTCCTGCTTATTCAAATAACCTAATAATTCTGGATTGTACCCTGAAAATTATAAAGATATGTTACAGAATTTCTGGAGTTTGTTATGTTCCTTTGAAGGATATAGGAGATTTTCTTTGTTTATTTTACTTTTTAAAGCATGTAGTTAAACTCATATTCTGTTTCATTTGTGGTGGGAAGCATCTAGGGTAATCAATTGTCCCAGTATACCTGGGACTGAAGGTTTTCCAAGACAACAGCACTTTCACAGCCTCAGGAAAACTGGCACAAACTGGTCACTCTTGCAGAAGCGTAAATCTCTGTTCAGTTACTTTCACCTCAGATGGACTGCTCAGGGTGTGACCCATACAAGTATAGTTCAAGGATTAGCTAAAGATTTGGTCCAGCTAGAACATTTATACACAAAAGGCCCTCTCTACCCTCTCCACTCTAGGATTTCCCCCTTTGCTTCCTATGATTGCTTGTGATTGCTATGGTTTTTTAAGCCAGTAAAACTGTGGATTATCTATTCAAGTTTTGGTCACCCAGATGCTAAAACTGGGACCTGCCTTTGAGCAAAACAGCCTTAAAAACAGGTTGGTTTTGGTTATTTTCCAATGCCTGCAGGAAATAGATTTTTCATATTTTGTCCAGAATTATAATTGTTATCTGTTGGAAGGTTGGTTCAATGGGACCAACCTCCTCTACTACTAGAAATTGAAACTCTCCATTTGTTCTTTATTTCAATGGTGATCATATACCCATAACTGCTCCAGATACCACTAATTTCAAATAATCTATATTTCAGATGTATTTCAATTTTTGTTTTGAAAAATACAGTCACTGCATTTACATTCTATCCTAATATTAAAAGTTTAACACACCACCCATTAGATGTTAGCAGCAAAGCCTAAGTGCAGGAAAAATACAAATATTTTTAAAATAAGCAAGCATTAGTCAGTCAGTCAGTCATGGCTGACTCTTTACGACCCCATGGACTGTAGCTCACTAGGCTCCTGTGTCCATGGAATTCTTCAGGCAAGAATACTGGAGTGGGTTGCCATTTCCTACTCCAGGGGATCTTTCTAGCCAGGGATTGAACCTGGGTTTCTTGCACTGCAGACAGATTCTTTACCATCTGAGCCACCAGGGAAGCCTTTTGTAAAATAAGCAAAGGGGCAGCCTAATATGCAGTGTTAAAACCCAAGATGGGTGAAAGAAACATCCATACAAGGAATAGGGACAGGCCAGGGTAGGCTGTTGGAGACCAACCAATATGAAAAGTGTGCCTGTGTGGGGTGCACATTTAGCATGAGATGAGGAGGGATTCTACATGAAGGGCAGACAGATTGGCAAGTCAGAGCCTAAGCAGGATGAGAAGGGCAGGAGAATCACCTGGGCTGGAGTGATGAAGGACGTATCCAAGTAAGGGATGAACTAGCATGAGGAGTCAGAGCCTGAGCACAGAGAAGACGCCATTTATGCCTGGGGGTGCTCTCATTTCAGGGAGTAGACAGGGTTAGCAAGGCACCCACACAGGGACAGTGGGGGCACCAAAGAGCCCAAATGGAGTGAGTAGAGTTTCTATGTTTGGGAGTATCCAAGGCAAAGTGTCAGATTGGGTTGAAGGCAAACTTGATTGGGTTGAAGAGGGCATCCACATTAAGGGCAGCTTTGCACTGGGATCTGTGCTGTGCATAGTTGCTCAGTTGTCTGACTCTTTGCGACCCCATGGACTGTAGCCCACCAGGCTCTTCTGTCCATGGGGATTCTCCAGGCAAGAATACTGGAATGGATTGCCATGCCCTCCTCTAGGGGATCTTTCCAACCCAGGTCTCCTGCATTGTAGGCAGATTCTTTACCATCTGAGCCATCAGAGAAGCCCAAGAATACTGGAATGGTTAGCCTATCCCTTCGTCAGGGGATCTTCCTGACCCAGGAATTGAACTGGGTTTCCTGCATTGCAGGTAGATTTTTTACCAGTTGAGCTATCTGGGAAGCCCATCAGACCCCAATAGAAAAGGGTATCTACGTAGATGAGTGCCTGCAGTACAGGATGTCAGAAACCAAATGAGGCAAGGTAAGAATCTTCACTGAAGAGGAAATGGCAGTGGCAGTGGATGACTGTTTATACAAAGGAGGATTGATTAAGTAAGAAAAATATAATAAGGATAATGAGACCCAGGTTTTTCTCTGTCAGAGAAGGGAGTTATAAATATGAAAACCTGTGGTCCTATATTGGAAATGGAAGTACTGGCAGAAAGCGATCTTGAGAAAGAAGAATGGAACTGGAGGAATCAACCTACCTGACTTCAGGCTCTACTACAAAGCCACAGTTATCAAGACAGTATGGTACTGGCACAAAGACAGAAATATAGATCAATGGAACAAAATAGAAAGCCCAGAGATAAATCCACGCACATATGGACACCTTATCTTTGACAAAGGAGGCAAGAATATACAATGGATTAAAGACAATCTCTTTAACAAGTGGTGCTGGGAAATCTGGTCAACCTCTTGTAAAAGAATGAAACTAGAACACTTTCTTACACCATACACAAAAATAAACTCAAAATGAATTAAATATCTAAACGTAAGACCAGAAACTATAAAACTCCTAGAGGAGAACATAGGCAAAACACTCTCCGACACACATCACAGCAGGATCCTCTATGACCCACCTCCCAGAATATTGGAAATAAAAGCAAAAATAAACAAATGGGACCTAATTAACCTTAAAAGCTTCTGCACATCAAAGGAAACTATTAGCAAGGTGAAAAGACAGCCTTCAGAATGGGAGAAGATAATAGCAAATGAAGCAACTGACAAACAACTAATCTCGAGAATATACAAGCAACTCCTACAGCTCAACTCCAGAAAAATAAATGACCCAATCAAAAAATGGGCCAAAGAACTAAATAGACATTTCTCCAAAGAAGACATACAGATGGCTAACAAACACATGAAAAGATGCTCAACATCACTCATTATCAGAGAAATGCAAATCAAAACCACTATGAGGTACCATTTCACACCAGTCAGAATGGCTGCAATCCAAAAGTCTACAAGTAATAAATGCTGGAGAGGGTGTGAAGAAAAGGGAACCCTCTTACACTGTTGGTGGGAATGCAAACTAGTACAGCCACTATGGAGAACAGTGTGGAGATTCCTTAAAAAACTGGAAATAGAACTGCCTTATGATCCAGCAATCCCACTGCTGGGCATACACACTGAGGAAACCAGATGGGAAAGAGACACGTGTACCCCAATGTTCATCACAGCACTGTTTATAATAGCCAGGACATGGAAGCAACCTAGATGTCCATCAGCAGATGAATGGATAAGAAAGCTGAGGTACATATACACAATGGAGTATTACTCAACCATTAAAAAGAATACATTTGAATCAGTTCTAATGAGGTGGATGAAACTGGAGCCTATTATACAGAGTGAAGTAAGCCAGAAAGAAAAACACCAATACAGTATACTAACGCATATATATGGAATTTAGAAAGATGGTAACAATAACCCTGTGTACGAGACAGCAAAAGAGACACTGATGTATAGAACAGTCTTATGGACTCTGTGGGAGAGGGAGAGGGTGGGAAGATTTGGGAGAATGGCATTGAAACATGTAAAATATCATGTATGAAACGAGTTGCCAGTCCAGGTTCGATGCACGATACTGGATGCTTGGGGCTGGTGCACTGGGACAACCCAGAGGGATGGAATGGGGAGGGAGGAGGGAGGAGGTTCAGGATGGGGAACACATGTATACCTGTGGCGGATTCATTTTGATATTTGGCAAAACTAATACAATTATGTAAAGTTTAAAAATAAAATTAAATTAAAAAAAAAAGAAAAAAAAAAAGAAGTACTGGCAGGAACACATGGCTTCGACTATATATAAATTGATACAAAACATAGATGGAAATGTGTGTATATGTATGGTATAACACACCTGGTCTCTAGCTCTGTTCACTGAGAGCCCCTGGGAGCAGTGACACCACAACAGCTTTCAGGATACGGATATTAACTTCTAAGTATCATTCTCAACTTATAGAAACCATATTCCTTAGAGAAATGGCTGACTCCAGCACTGGGGGAGGGAAAGTACAGATGAGTCTGGAACATTTTGTTGTGCCAGAAAGCAAGGAAGTGCTCACAGAAACAAGAGCATATATTAAAAGGATATGGAAATTATTCTGAAGGGGTTCCCACTGGCCAAATCTGAGACAAGGGAGCATCAAAGTTATAATGATAGTATTGGATTACAACCTATTAAAAAGCATAAATTCATGAGTCCATATTGACATTAATAAGTAGTTGATAAATGTAAAGTCCAGTAACAAATGGAAAATTTACATAGTTGCAAAATGCTTCTTCTCAAAATATTATTACAAAGATGAAAAGAGAAACTACATAGTGAAGAACGTTGTAGACACCACTGTACTGAGTAAAGTGATCATTATTGGTAATGGGACAAATGAAAATTATGTGTCCACTGATAATGAAAAGAACACAGCTTCACTTCTGTGATATACCTGCCAGACATGCACAATCTAAACCTAACCATGAGAAAACTAACTCTAATTGAGGGATAATTTACAAAATAACTGGCTTGTAATTCTCAAAAGTTTCACAGTCATGACCAACTGGGGAACTATTCCAGACTGAAGGACGGGGAAGAGACGTGACAACTAAATGCATATGTGATTCTGAGCCGAATTCTCCTGCGGTAAAGGGCATTATAGAAGCTACTGGAGAAATCTGAGTGGGGCCTGAGGATTAAATTGTAGTAATGTCTCAGTGTTAATTTCCTGGTTTTGATAGTTGTTTCCTGGTTATGTAGGAGAAGGTAGAACACACACTAAAGTAGTCAAGGGTGGATAGGGCTTTATGTCAGCAACTTACTCTCAAAATTTCCGGAAAAAAAAAAAATAGTTTTTTGTACTGTATTGCAACTTTTCTGTAAGTTTGATAGTGGGAGTTTTTTAAAAGCTTTTTTTTTTTTTTTTCAGCTAACTGTGAAACTTTTAACTGCACACTAAAGGGATTCTGAACAAAAAACAAAAAGAAAGAAAAGTAGCTCAAAAGTTTCAAATGAACGATCTTCATGTGAAAACACGTTTTAGTTATTACAGAGCAAGATGGCTTTTGATTTGGTGACCTAAAGAAAAAAGGTCCTAGTCCCCTGAGCCTCTTAAACTCTCTGACAGTGACATTTAAATAGCTCTCAGTATTTTTTCAAGCAGCCTTTGTGTGGTGTAAATAACACCAGAAGGAACTGAGTACAGTTTCCAAGAAAAAAAGGAGATCTGACTATCTGAGTATTCAAAATTTGAAGGAGGCATTTAAACCATCTATGACTTCCCTGGAAGTCCAGTGGTTAAGACTCACGTTTCCACTGCAGGGGACACAGGTTCACTCCCTGGTCAGGGAACTAAGATCCCATATGCTGTGGCACAGCCAAAAAGAAAAGCAAACCATCTATAATCAGGCTATATGGATGCTATTCTTAGGTGCTAAAAAATACTTAAAATACAAGAACAAAGGAGACTGAAGTGTATTTTCCCCTCTTGAATGTAAACATCTTTATAAAAATGTGAAGTCTAGTAGTGAATAGATGATAAAGGAATTCCCACCTGAAGACCAGAAACCTATTAAATATTTATAAGTGCAGCAAAAGTTTTACAGTTTTTAATGGATAATTTTGTCATTCCTTCATACTTCAGTTCAAAAAAGACTTTCAAAAATTTCCATGGTGGGGTCCATTTGGGTATTTTTAATGTGTTGGCAGTCAACATAGTTTTAAACTATTTCCCGCCCCCCCCCAAAAAAGAAAGCTAAGAAGGAAAGGTCCCTATACTTCTTTTGACAAAAATATTAATTCCCTTTACTGATATTAATATATACGGTGCAAATGATGGAAGAATTCCAAAGTGGATTAATTCTGTTGAGATAGCATTCCTGTCAATTTTCTACCTCTCCTATTACTTGAATTGGGTAAAGCATGTTCCTGCCTTAGGACTTTTGCTTTTACTCGTCCCTCTGACCAAAATGCTCTTCCCTCAGATGGCCACCTGCCCTACCTCCTTTCTTCATTCAGGTGTGTGCTCAAAAGTAACCTTATAAAACCAGCTTTACCTAACTACTCTATAATAAGATGTCATCCTTCATTGTCACTTTTTTCTCTTACTTTATAAACTTTTCTTCATACAATTTCTTCATTTTCACCACCTGATGTATATTTATTCATTTTTTAAAAAGTATTTATTGATTTGGCTGCACCAGCTCTTAGCTGTGACATGCAGAACCTTTGATCTTCATTGCAGCATGCAGGCTCTTTAGTTATGACATGTGAACTCGCAGTTGTGGCAGGTGGGATCTCGTTCCCTGACCAGGGATTGAACCCAGGCCCCTTGCATTGGGAGCAGAGTCTTAGCCACTGGACCACCAGGGAAGTCCCTATTTGTTCACTTTTAAAATGTCTCCTCCCCACCCCACCAGAATGTAAACTTAATGAAAACATGGATGTTGGCTGTAATTTTTATTGCTTTTTGCTATATTTTCAGCTCTCAAAATAGTACCCATTGTGACAGCCACTCAATAAATATTTGTTGAATTAATACATGAACTTTTACATCTCTATCTTTGCTACTTATAAATACTCTAAGTCAAGGTTCTACAAACTACAGCTTTCACCTGTTCTTGTATGATTTGTGAACTAAGAATGAGTTTACATTTTTTAATGGTTGAAAAAAATCAGAAAGATTCATTTCATGCAACTTGAAAATTGTGTGGAATTCTAACATCAGTGTTCACAAATAAAGTTTTATTGGACCACAGCTAAATCCATGTTGTCTACAGCTGCTTCTGTATTCCAAGAGCAGAGTTGAGTACTTGCAAGAGACTATATGACTTGCAAAGCCAAAAACATTCACTATCTGGTGACCTTTTAGAAAAAGTTTGTCAAGACCTGGTCAAATCTACTATTAATACTAACACTAATACTGCACTGGCCAATACAATAGCCACTAGCCACATGTGCCAATTTGAGTTTAAATTTAAGTTAATTAAAGTTAAAAATTTAGTTTCTCAGTTACCCAACCACATTTCAAGTATTCAACAGAACATGTAGCTAAGGGTCTTTCATATTGGAGAATATAGATAAAGAGTATTTCCATCCCTGTAGAAAGTTCTACCAAAGAGCACAGCTCTAGATTTTAGAATATCTTCTTGCCGCTTGGGATACTGCTAAGTGCAGTTATTTAAAGCAAACATTAAAACTTTGGGTCAGGAAAGAAACCATGTATAAAAGTTAAATCAATGAAAATTCTAAGGAAATATACTAGGAAACAGCTTAACAATGATCATCTTCTATCAGTGTTTTCTAAACTCCTGCAATTGGAATTTCAGGGGAAAGCACTTTCTATTAATGCAGTCATCAAAAAGGTAAAGGATATAGACAGCATCTTCATACAAAGAACTTTATAAATTTCACTGATTAAAAAATAAACGTGACTCTTTGAAGGGTTAAAAAAGAAAACCCACATGATGCCAAACATCCAGATAAAATATTTCTAAATGTACCTATATGGGGCTTCCCAGGTGGCACAGTGGAAAAACAATCTGCCTGTCAATTAAGAGGACATGGGTTAAATCCTGGTCTGGGAAGATTCCACATCATGCAGAGCAACTAAGTCCACGTGGCACAACTACTGAACCCACACTCTAGGGCCCACGAGCCACAACTACTGAGCTTGTGCTCCGCAACAAGAGAAGCCACCACAATGAGAAGCCCACGCACCACAACCAAGAGTAGTCCCCCACTCACCATAAGCAGAGATAGCTGAGCAAAAGCAATGGAGACCCAGTGCAACCAAAAATAAAATACTTATATATGTGTATACAAAATAAACTCAGCATGTACATTAGAATTTTTGTATCATTAGATAAAATCATTTTTCTTACCTCGTTTAAAAGCCAAAATTACAATCCTTACTTAACACTCTTATATATATCAATTTCCCTCCTGCTCTTGCCATAACTAAATAATCTCCTGATATATTTTTAAATTAAATAATTACTGTTTTCCATTGACACTGGTGTTGTACTATGTTTTCCAATGACATTTTACCTCTTAAACAATAAATCTTATGGACAGATTCTTAGAAAAGTTCAATCTTCCAAGACTGGACCAAGAATAAATAGAAATTATGAACAACCCAATTGCAAGCACTGAAATTGAAGCTGTGATAAAAAATCTCCCCAAAAGCAAAAGCCCAGGACCAGATGGCTTCGTAGCAGAATTCTATCAAACATTTAGAGAAGAGCTAATGCCTATCCTTCTAAAACTCTTCTAAGAAATTGCAGAGAAAGGAACACTTCCAAACTCATTGTACAAGGCCACCATCACCCTGATACCAAAACCAGACAAAGACAACATAAACAATAAATCTTATAAAAAATACATAGCTTCTGTAACTGATACAGTTCACAAATATATTAGACGGTTAAAGTTAAAGGTTATTTCTTTTGTAGTTTTCCAAGCACTCTACATATTCAAAGCTTTATTAGCAATCTCAAATTGTTTTCTGCTGCTGCTGCTACTAAGTCGCTTCAGTCGTGTCCGACTCTGTGCGACCCCATAGACGGCAGCCCACCAGGCTGCGCCATCCCTGGGATCCTCCAGGCAAGAACACTGGAGTGGGTTGCTACCAGAAGTGAAAACAAGCCTCATCATATGCTTACTGAGAGATGACAATTTCAAATTTTTACTCCTTCAGATTCTCTCTTTGACAAAGATGCTGTTTAAAAAATTTCATGAGTTAGAATTTTTGTTAAATATACCAAGATTTTTCTCTGAGATTCTAGCATTTTATGTGCTACAAAATGAAAAGAGGTAGATTACAAATAAAATTTAAAGCTGAAAATGCTAAGGATCTGGTTAATTGAGATTTCATAAAAAATCACACGTGAATAATATGCTATCTATGAACAAAATCAAATATTTACATTAGCAACAAAACATGCAACCATATTTTTAATTCGAATGATTACAAACTTGTTTTCATTTTGTTACTTTAAGTAATTATCATTCAGTAAAGGATATCCGCTAATAAACATGGAACTCTGCTCAATGTTATGTGGCAACCTGGTGGGGAGGGGACTTTGCGGGAGAATGGATACAAGTACATGTATGGCTGAGTCCCTCCAATGCTCACTTCAAACTATCACAACACTGTTAATTGGCTATGCTCCAATACAAAACAGAAGTTAAAAAAAAGAATACCAGCTAATATAATTCTACTCTTAATTTCAGAGATGAGATTTCCACTTGCTGGTCTGTCTTTCCAGCATAGCGTAGAAGCTAAAGGAGAGCAAAATGTCAGTCTCAGAAGAGCCCTGCACTGAGTTTGCAGCTGTCCTCAGCACTGGTGCCTGACAGCAGCCAGAAAGTTGTCTTTGAACGTCAGCATTTCCCTTTACCTTCATAACAATAAACTGATTTCTCTATCCCCATACCTCGTTCTTAAATTTAAAATGTCCATTTTTACTTTTTAACCAAAAGCTTTGGAAACTGAGTAACTGACTACAAAACGATCCTTATAATCAATGAAATTAGAAACGTTGGAATTGAAGTAGATATCTTACCTAATCTCTTCTTTCCCTGCCACTTGATATTTGAATTTTCTCCAATATCCAACTATTTGGATTATGAAGTCTCTGCTTAGATACTTCCAAGAATACAGAAGTTATACTTTTCTTTTTCAGAAAAATTCTAATGGTTTAAAAAGTTCCTCCTTAAATACAGTGGAACTCAAAATTTCCTGAATTGTCCATTTCAGGTCCTAGTTCAGCTTTCTGGGAACATCCAGAATAAATTATTACACAAATGCTACCACTCAGGTCCCTAACCATGGTGAGAGCTTTCTTCTGAGCCTGGTTTGTTTGCCTATGGTCCTCCAAAAATGTGGCATCAAGCACTTAGCCCAGGAGTGCACATGAGACTTCATATTATCTCATAGCATCTCTGGAAAATAAACAGGTGCAATGGCATTTATTATTCTTCCCATTTTACAAAAAAATTTTAAGACAAAAGAATGACAAAATATATAAAGTCATGTAATTGTTCAAAGGTACAATGTCAGTGGCACATTATGAAGAGAAGCAGGATTCCTCTCTTGAGTTTCAACCTTTGTTTCAAAGAATTTAAATAACGTTTTAAGGTGCTTTCCTACATAGATTATAAATCTTGGAAGAAGGTCAGAACTAGAAGACATTTTATTTTATTTTTTTTAGAAGACATTTTAGACCCAATTAATTTCAAATACCTCAAGTGAGAGGAAAGGAAGATATTAAAAAGGAGGGGGCATGCCTTAAAATGAGAATAGTCTCTCCAACCATGAAATCCTTCCTTTCCTTCCTCTTTGGACCAAAGTAAAGGTTAAGAGACATCAAGAATACTTCTCTAAGAACATCAGGTCAATATAGCCCACGTTACCCTCTTTTTTTTTAAACAAAATACTCCATTTTCCCTAGGTTAAATGTGAAGAAATTATAGACTGCAGGGCACAGATCTTAAAGAGCAAATTCAATATCTAGTGTTTTTTCCCCTGAAAGGTCAGTTACTATAAAGTTGTAGAAAAATATACTTATATTTTACCATGGGTATCACGTGCCAACAAACATGCAGAGAGAAAAGGAAGAATGAGCATTTCATGCCACTGGTACTTTTAAAAATTGTCTGTGCTAAAATGATTGAATCCAACATATTACAAGTAAGATTTTCATTTTGTACCTGTAAAATGCCTAGTTGGTTATAAAGTAACTGAAGTTAAAAACAAAATATCAATTGAAGATGGGTGACAGACTTAAACGTGACAGCTAAAACAATCAAATTTCTAGAGGAAACGATAGGAGAATATTTTTATGGCCTTGGATAGGCAAAGACTTAATCCCAAAAGGAAAAAAAAAGATAACTTTGTCTTCATTAAAATTAAGAATTCTGTTTATCAAATAGATTAAGAAAATAAATAAGCAAGTTACAGATCCAGAGAAAATATTTGCAATACACATCTGATGAAGTTCATGCTTCTAAATTTTAAATGCCTACAAAATCAATAAGAAACATATAAACAATCCAATTTTTTAAAAATGTACAGAAGACTTAAAGCACTTTAAGAAGAAGAATATGTAAATAGCCAATAAACATACAAAAAGGTACTCAACATCATTATTCATCAGGAAAATACAAATTAAAACCACAATGAAATACCACTACACACCCACCAGAATAGCTAAAATTTAAAAGACTGACAACAGTAAGTGTTGACAAGATGTGGAACAACTGGGGATCACCAGTGAGAGGGTAAAAGTCCAACCACTTCAGAAACTGTTTGGCAGTATGCATCAGACCTAAGAACACACCCACACTATGACCTAGAAACACTAGTCCTGGATATATATCCAAGAGAAATTAATGTATATGTCCATCAAAAGACACATACAAGAATATTCATCATATAGATAAACAATGGAAACAAATCAAATGTCCATCAACAGTACAATGAATAAACAAGTTGTATATTCATACTACTCAGTAATAAAAAAGAATGAACTATTAATAAATGTAACAATGTGGATGAATCTCAAAAGTATGTTGAGTAAAAGAAACCAGACGCCTAAAAAGTACCTACTGTATGATTTATGCAGAATTCAAGAACAAGAAAACTGACCTATGGTTACAGAGGTCTGAATAGTGATTTACTTGGTGTGCATGCTCCGTCACTTCAGTCATGTCTGATTTTTTGCAATCCTACGGACTGTAGCCCATGAGGCTCCTCTGTCCATGGGGATTCTCCAGGCAAGAATACTGAACTGGGTTGCCATGCCCTCCTTCCGGGGATCTTTCTGACCCAGAGATTAAACCCATCTCACTTATGTCTCCTGCATTGGCAGGAGGGTTCTTTACCACTAGTGCCACCTGAGAAACACTTTTTACTTGGTGTAAAGGGAGGTTTTATAAATGCGCACAAAGGGAATCTTCTGGAGTGATGCAAATGTCCCGTATCTTTTTCTAAATTTTATTTTACTGAAGTATAATTGATTTAAATGCTACGTTTCTGGTATAAAATGTTTCCTATCTTGACTTTGAAGGAATGCATATAGATAAAAATTAATCAACCTGTATATGTAAGAAACATATACCTCATTGTATAAACTATTCCTTAATTAAAAATAAATCTATTGAACATTGCTGCTGCTAAGTTGCTTCAGTCGTGTCCGACTCTGCGCGACCCCATAGACGGCAGCCCACCAGGCGCCTCCATCCAAGGGATTCTCCAGGCAAGAATACTGGAGTGGGGTGCCATTTCCTTCTCCAATGCATGAAAGTGAAAAGTGAAAGTGAAGTCGCTCAGTCGTGCCCAATTCTTAGCGGCCCCATGGACTGCAGCCGACCAGGCTCCTCCGTCCATGGGCTCTTCCAGGCGAGAATACTAGAGTGGGGTGCCATTAATATCTAAAACACCAAAGGAGTTCCTGGAGGTCCAGTGGTTAGGGCTTGGCACTGTCACTGTTGAGGTTCTGGGTTCAATCCCTGGTCAGAGAACTAAGATCTTGCAAGCCACACAGTTCAGCCAAAAAAAAAAAGCCCAAACCTTAAAAACGCAATTATAGCAGTATCTTCTCTCTTTTAAAAAAACATTTGAATTTTGGGGGATTTTCATAAGTTTTCTATAGTCTTTATGGACTATATCTATACCAACCATCCTCTGAATGGGCACCATGTAAAAATTCTTACGGTGAGGAAATTTATTTACATGTTATGTACCACCTAAATACAAAGATATTTTCAGTGATAGCTAATTCTCCAATCAAATTTTCCTGAGGATTGAGATTTCAAGATTTGTTTCAATTTTTGATCCTTGATTTTTTTTCTTTTTTCACTAAGCTTAGGCTACAGATAATTTGTGTCATTCATCTTTGGAAAACAAAAACAAACAAACAAAATCTCTTGATCCACATCTATGCTTCTCTCCAGCAACAGCTCCACTTATTTCTCTGCTTCACTTCCCAGCTAAACTTCTGGAGAATATGACGTGTACCCAGTGATTCTACTTCTATTCCCCTTCCTGCTTTAATCATTTCAGTCTGGTTTCCATCCCCACTCCACAAAAACCACTTTTGTTAAGGTCACTAGCAAGTTTTACGTTGCCCAAAACCAGCCCACACTATTTGTCCTCACTTTACTTGACTTTCCAGCAACAGTGAACATAGCTGTTCACTCTCTCCCCTGAATTCCGTTACACCACATTCTGTTGGTTTTTTCACTTGTCTTGCCATGCTGTTTCTCTTATGTGAGCCCCTCCCCCTCTACATGACCACCTAAATAGGACGCTTCTCAGGGCTTGATCCCGAGCCCTCTTCTCACAATAGGTGGCCCCAATCATTCTCATGGCGCCAAGGATCATCTACGTGCTGAGGATGACCAAATTTCTATCTCTAGCCAGACTTTTTATTCAGAGGAGAGGTGCACCAACCCTGCCCTGACCATTATTCTTCCTTTTAGCACTGTTCTTTTATAACACTTCAAATAACTCAAATCTTTTCAATGGGGATTTACTGTTTGGGAGCCTACCTTCCTCAGATCAGTTCAGTTGCTCAGTCGTGTCCAACTCTTTGCGACCCCATGAATCGCAGCACGCCAGGCCTCCCTGTCCATCACCAACTCCCGAAGTTCACTCAAACTCATGTCCATCGAGTCGGTGATGCCTTCCAGCCATCTCATCCTCTGTCGTCCCCCTCTCCTCCTGCCCCCAATCCCTCCCAGCATCAGAGTCTTTTCCAATGAGTCAACACGTGAGGTGGCCAAAGTATTTGAGTTTCAGCTTTAGCCATCAGTCCTTCCAAAGAACACCCAGGACTGTAAATTCCAAGCGGGCAAAAGCACTGTTGTCTTCTTCACCATTGCATTGCCAATACTTTGCATACAAGACACATAACAGTCAGTGAACAGTTTCTGAATGAAGAATGAATGAATAAAGATTTCTGACTTTTGAATTACACTGCTATTAATATAAATGTTATATTACAAGGTAAGTCAAAATCAAATGTTATAAAAACTTTCATTGCTCAGCTCTCTTTTAAAACCAGCATATAAACAATAAAAATATATTCTAAAACAATGGGAATACCAGACCACCTGACCTGCCTCTTGAGAAACCTATATGCAGGTCAGGAAGCAACAGTTAGAACTGAACATGGAACAACAGACCGGTTCCAAATAGGAAAAGGAGTACGTCAGGGCTGTATATTGTTATCCTGCTTATTTAACTTATACGCAGAGTACATCGTGAGAAATGCTGGGCTGGAGGAAGCACAAGCTGGAATCAAGATTGCCGGGAGAAATATCAATAACCTCAGATATGCAGATGACACCACCCTTATGGCAGAAAGTGAAGAGGAACTAAAGAGTCTCTTGAATGAAAGTGAAAGAGCAGAGTGAAAAAGTTGGCTTAAAGCTCAACATTCAGAAAACTAAGATCATGGCATCTGGTCCCATCACTTCATGGGAAATAGATGGGGAAAGAGTGGCTGACTTTATTTTGGGGGGCTCCAAAGTCACTGCAGATGGTGTCTGCAGTCATGAAATTAAGACACTTACTCCTTGGAACAAAAATTATGACCAACCTAGACAGGATATTAAAAAGCAGAGACATTACTTTGTCAACAAAGGTCCGTCTAGTCAAGGCTACGGTTTTTCCAGTGGTCATGTATGGATATGAGAGTTGGACTATAAAGAAAGCTGAGTGCAGAAGAATTGATGCTTTTGAACTGTGGTGTTGGAGAAGACTCTTGAGAGTCCCTTGGACTGCAAGGAGATCCAACCAGTCCATCCTAAAGCAGATCAGTCCTGGGTGTTCATTGGAAGGACTGATGTTGAAGCTGAAACTCCAATACTTTGGCCACCTGATGTGAAGAGCTGACTCATTTGAAAAGACCCTGATGTTGGGAAAGATTGAGGGCAGGAGGAAAAGTGGATGACAGAGGATGAGATGGTTAGATGGTATCACCGACTCAATGGACATGAGTTTGGGTAAACTCCGGGAGTTGGCGATGGACTGGGAGGCCTGGGGTGCTGCGGTTCATGGGGTTGCAAAGAGTCGGACACGACTGAGCGACTGAACTGAACTGAACTGAAAGATATAAAGATGATCTACTACTAACCCAGTATGTGCTATGAAAGTGATGTTTCACTAATACTTTTCAAACTGTGGACCATGTTTATCACATTTTAGTGTGCACAAGAATGCCCTAGAAATCTCATTAAAATGCAAATTTTGATTCAGCATGTCTGGCCTGAGATTCTGCATCTGTAACATGTCCCAGATGTTGCTAGTGGTACTGGTCCACACACCATTCTTAGATTAACAGGTGTCTAAAGGATCTTTGTAAATGAATTATGAATTAAACTGAACATGTGCTGGATCCTAACTTTACTTCTAGTAGAATGCAAGGTGGTTTTTGTACACACCATCTTATTCAGATTTGCTGGTCTCTTGCAGTATTATAAACTTAGAGGAGTTCTCAACCTTATCAAGACCAAGTGCCCCCCTCTTTTAGAAAAAGTATTTTATAATACCTCTTTACCCCAGGTCGACCCCTGGGTTGGGAAGATCCCCTGGAGAAGGGAATGACAACCCACTCCAGTATTCTTGCCTAGAGAATTCCATGGACACAGCAGTCTGGCAGGCTACAGTCCATGGGGTAACAAAGTGTCGGACACAACTGAATGACTAACATACACACACACCATCATAAATTAAATATAACCTATCCACACATTGAAGTTTTCTAAAAATAAAAACCTAACTGTAACATAAATGTGAAATAAATTTAAAAAATTTGTTTTAATATGTAAATGTACTAGTAAATTATTATATAAGACATAATAAGAAGGTAGTCAGATATGTTTATAGAATCATCATGAATGCAAGAGACAAAATATGCAAGATATAACTTGCATCAATAATGGCGAAAGTCTTGGCTCCAAACTAAAGAAAGAATCATCTTCCTTTGATTTATTGGGTTGGTCAAAAGGAACCCAGACAAACTTTTTGGCCAACCCAGTAGACAGCAGTTTCATTCTTAAACAATTTAGATTGCATTAAAACCATGCAAGAATACTTTATGCATAAAAATACAGTTAGGTTCTAGCAGTCATTAGAGGACATAAAATATTACTAAGTTTCAGAAAAGCAAGAGATTCCAACCTAGAATAGGGAACAGCTTCCTAAAAGACTGCCAGTTGCTGATCTGTGGTAGAGGCAAAGGGTCAATAGCTAAGTGGATCTAGCAGTGGTCCCTATAGTGATATCCTTACCTAAATAACTTTACATGAGCACATATGCATAGGAAAAAAATATTCTGTGGATAAAAAATGAGCATGCTCAATAATCAACTTTTTATGAATGTGGAGTTATATCATAGCTGATGTAAAATATAATAGCTCCACTCTGAAAAAACGGTTTTTGTAATATTTAACAACTAATCATTTTTGCCATCATCTGCCTTTATCTCTGCAATTGAAGATCATTTGTTATACACTTGTGCACAGTGTAGACAGTAGCACAAATGTATATCAGGGGCTCAATTTGACTTTCATGTGTATCATTTACCAAATATTAATGCATTGAAGATTATCCCTATAAAATTTATATTCAGACCTCAAAATAAAACTTTTTAACCAGCTCTTTGAAAATATTAAAAATTTATAAATGTGATATGAGTAAGATCGTGGTTGTGCACTGGCATTTTTTTCCTGTGCATATTTGCTCATATAAAATTGCTCTGATGTTCTAAATATTCTGCTATGTTAACAGTCTCTAAAACAGATAATACTTTGCAAATAAATTGATCGTGGTGTGATAGAGAATTCAAATGAAGTAAAATATGGTATTCTCAACTTTAAAAAGCAAAACATTTGTTGTGAAGAAATAGTTTATTGTGGCTTGCTGAAACACTGCAAAACAATGTAGCAAAGTCAAGGATTAGATTTCACTATGTTATTTTGCCCAAAGTTAAGCCAGTATTGGATAAGAAAAAAATAACAGTATTCATCCTGTTGAATTCAGCCAACATTCGAAGCTCTTCTATCAAACCTTTAATAGCACCTCTGACAAATTAACCAGCAAAATTAACTAGCTTTCATGTCACTATTTTCTTTACTATCTTTACCATACAAGTTGAACAAATAAATAGTCAAATGACCAAACACAGGCAATTTATTAGTTGATTTATTCAATAAATGACTGCAGTCCTACTATGTGCTAGGGACAGGCTGGGTACTAGTTATCACTGGTGATAAAAAGATCTCTACACTTTGGAATCTGACAGTTTAGACGGGGCAACAGGTGTACTACTGACCAAAATATGCAAGAAATCTAGTTAAATAATCTTTAAATAATTAAGAGTTAAGAGTAAGAAATACAGTTTTGCACTGCTTCATCAGTGATGCTATTGAAATGTTTTCCATTTCTCTTATTTTAAAAAGTTTTCTTTATAAACCCACAAATAACCTGATGTGCCAAAAATGTTATCTCTAAGAACAGTTGCTAACAAATGCAATTTGTGATATGTTGCCAATTCCATTGATATAAGTCAGGAGGTAAGCCTCTTTTGAATTTTTGATGTGTAAAAAGCACTGCTTAATAAATGCTTTTATTCTGTTGCATATCTATTATTAAACATTTAGTTTTTTCTGTCTTCTAGATGGGCTACATGTCCAATATAATATGGTATTGACTCCAAATTATATTGATTTACTCTATATCACTTTGTACTCTAAGAACTTTAATTCTGGATGCAAAAGCAGATTTCAATTAAGGCTGAAAAAATTATCTCATTCAGGATCATTAGGGATTATTTTGACAGATTTTACAGCAATAATAATTAATAGTTATATATATATATACACCACTTTTCAAATAATCCCCCTATAATAGAAATATAATCAGTTTAATTATTTCATCTTTTTTAAAAAAGTGATTCAAAGGCCTTAGAGTCATCCTTATGATTTCTAATTATTATGAATGTGCCAGTTAATGGGAGAGTTGTATTTTCAAAAGGCTTAACAGCAGCCTACTCCATGTTCTTGTGATGTTTAGAATCTTTTTCCGCAATAACTAATGTATGTTTAACACATTCAAAAAGCATTTATTGGGTACATACTGCAGGCAGCTTCTGTGTTAATCACTCCTTTTTCACACATGGTCTAGAACCACAGCTTGAGTTAGGAGCCAATTCATACTGGTTATCTGATAAAAGACCTACCGATAATCTTTTAGTCGTAAGTGTAAATACATACACTGATGACAAACTTTTAACAACGTATTAAAAAGGTATCACCAGGAAAATGTATGATAATTTTATGATACCATTCATGTATCTTACTGACTGAGAAAGTAAATTTCCCCTCATATTTGATCCATGTTTTAATGGACTAATATGTGATCCTGAAATCTGCTCATGTAATGTTAAAAAGGTAAGGTTTAGCATTAAGTAATATGCTAGTCAAAAAATCAATACCATTTTTGTTTTCTAAGTTTTCCTTTCTGTTATACCATTTTAAATATTTAAAAATTTTTCTGAGTTCTAACAAGGAATTGCTAGCACCAATCCCTTATTCACAAAAAGTAATTAATAAAAGGCATCATAATAAAGATAATGAAAATGACTTTCAGCACCATTTTTTCAAAGTTTTTTTATGAGGACCATTTTCTTAAATTCTTTATTAGATTTGTTACAATAATGCTTCTGTTTCATGTTTTGGTTTTTTGACTGTGAGGCATATGGGATGTTAGCTCCCTGACCAGGGATCGAACCCACACCCCTGCACTGAAAGGCAAAGTCTTAATCACTGGACTATCACCAGGGAAGTCCTTTTTGGGCACCATTTTGAAACTTTAATGCAACAAACTCGGAGGATCTTTTATGAACCAGGAACTGCTCTTTGCACTGAGTATACAAAAATAATACAGAGTTTCTGCCTTCAGAAGCTTAAAGACCAGTGGGGGAATAAACACTTAAATCGGTAAATAATTTCAATATAATTGGGAGAAGTAAGGAAAGGCCCTTAGCCCAGGTGGATGGAGGTGAGGGACTGAATAGAATGACCACCAGAAAGCACCAGGAAAAGTCATGAGAAGGAGGTCCTTCATGGTGATAATGCATGAAAAGATGAGTAGGCATAACAAGGTAAAGAATGGGATGAAAATTTTAGCAAAGACATGGAAGTATGAAACAGCATATTAGATTGCAGGAAACACAACCAGAAATTTTCTAAAATTATGTTCTACCAGGACCCCATGACCTTTCTGTGGCTTTTGTTCCTTTGAATTTTATCAGTTCAACCTTCACATGTTCATAACGGAGGGCTAGTAAACCACCATCTGGAGGCTGTATCTATGTAAATACCATCCATCCAGAACAGAGAAAGGAAGCTAGAAATGAAAAAAAAAAATGGCTACCACAAAAGCCATGTGGTGGGAAGCTGACATCAAGAAGGAGACAAAAATTACACAATAACCTGGGAATATTTAGTGTAGGGGCATTCAGCTTTGTACAGTTCAAAACCCCATGAGAATATACTACAGAACAATATATTACCTGATGGTCAGAATACTGAGTCTGGGTCCCTAAGATAAAGTTTTCTCTTGTGGACCTCACTTATAAGGGGTCTGTGTAACAAATACTCTTAGAAAGATTTCTTCCCAATAATGTTGAAATAAAAAAGGTTTTTAAAAATATTTATTTATTTAGCTGCACTGGGTCTCAGTTGTGGCACATGAGCTTTTCTCATGGCATGTGGGATCTTCATTCCCAGACCTGGGATCAGACCTGCATCACCTGCATTGGAAGTGGGATTCTTAACCACCAGACCACCAGGGAAATCCCAAAGGTTTTTGTTTTTTTTTTCCAAAGGTTTTATATTAAATAAGAAATATGCCAATACCTGTAAAATTTGTGAACTACCCATTTCTCAACCATCAGACAGAAGGGATATTATTACAGCATAAATAACAAAATTCAGTAACATAAAGAATCTCTGTGTAGAAAGTATTCAGGATCACAAATTGGGAGAAAAGAAAACAATTCTAGTTCTCAATTTATTACATGCATTAACTCTTCATCTTTATATGACAAACTTTCTATTTCAAAAGCTTATTTCATCTGACATCTTCACACACAGAAATTCTCAATAAATGTCTGGTGATGAATGAAAAATGAATAACTTTTTTAAAAGATTTTTCATGTTGAAGAAATATCGACTATATAGTTTCACATTTCACAATAAACCATAGCATATTAATCTGGCCCCCAAATTAGGCAGAAAATAAAAGTACTTCATCAAGTATGCTTACAGTGCCAAGACATGACAGGTATACACTATAGGTCAAATTCTAAACTGGGACCAAAATATCAAAATAGTATAAAAGTACTTTATTTAAATATCAAACACATGGGCCAGATTAGCCAATCTTGAGTGGCTATAATAAACCAGATATTTTATTATACCAAATACTCTGATCCTCAAGGATGTGATGTTAGAATAGCCAAATTCACATCACTAACCTTTCTGTTAATCTTAGTTCTTGATTTAAGTGTGAAATCTTTGCATCAAGCATACCATATAACATCCATCTCCACGGATTATGAATATAATCTACTCATCTAAACTCACCTAGTGATTCAATTCTGTATTCTCTTTCCATTTATAGCCTGTACATTCCAAATAAAATTCTACACAAGTTTTCATTCCCTTTTTATTCAGCTTATCAAAAAGTCACTGTTAGGGCTTTAATAATTATTCTATTTAGTTAATAATTTCTTTATTTCACATTAAATAAATGAATTCTGGAGTATTAACATTTATAGAGAAACATCCCAGTTTCCACTGTCTTACATTCATTCATATGTTATTCTTGAGAATGAAATGATAATGATTAAGACTAGGAAAAAACAGTGTTGGAGTATTGATCTATCACATCACAAAAATAAACTCAGGAATTCATTTGAAATAATTAAAACCTGAGTGTTTTTTAAATTATTTTTTCTAGTGTACAACAACCTAATTTCTTCCTGTTCTTGGCCAATGAAATCTTTACATGATAAAAATTACACATCATAAACCATTTTTAAAATATTCAAAGTGTAAATTTTTAGATTTACTTTTAAACCTTGATTTAAAGCAAAAAGTTGTTCATAAGAGAAAAACCCTTAAAATATTTTTCAATAATGATCATTAAATTTTTTTTTTACAGAATACTAAATATGTACTGTGCACTGACTTATCATTTGGCGCTCTACTTAGAGGGAAAAAAACACGTATAAGTGCCAAGTCAGTTTAAAATTATAAACATACCCATGTGTAAATTAAAGATTTACAATCACAGTATGGTGCTCAATTATACATGAAACAAAATTTATTTTGTGTCCTGACATATTCAATTAAGTTTTAATAACTTCATAGACCCTAGACCTAAAGCGGCCAAAGATCAAGGTATACTGGCAATAAGAGAGCCTTCAATCGTTATGAAGAAAATATCCAGGCTATTGATAATTATTTATCAAGTTAACATTTTAATTAGGTGTCAGTGTCTCATTTACTAATAGAATGAATACATTTCTCACAAATTCTGATTTTCTATTTTCTGATTTTCTCCAACTTGAGATGCACCTGCCATTTTCAAGGTTTTAGAAACACTTGTTGAGAACTGTTGAAAAGTTTAAAATAATACTGTGAAACTTTAGTTATCCCAAGGAAGTATATATATCCCAATAATACTGAAAATTTGGGGGGAAGTGAGGATAGGTTAATGACTTTAAAAATTAATTCAAATGAAACTTTTCATGTGAGCTTGATTTTTTGCTTTGAGTAAATAAGTTATCATTAGAAGATTGAGTACCAAGGGAAGCACAAATGCCATCACTTAAAAATTTACCTTCCCATATGACAGCATTTACCCTTAGAGGGTAAAAAAAGTCACCTTTCATCCTAAAGAAGTCACTCAGGTTAGCCCAATTCCAATGGACATTGAAGCCATGGACGAAAAAATCATGCAAAAGGATTAGTTATTCCACCTTAGGTTTGCTGCCATTTCAGGGACACCCCATAAGTACTCCTCCTCTGCAGAATCAGAGTTGACCCCTGACAAACCCTAAGAGGTAAAACTGCGGAGAAATTATCACTGTCCAAAGTTAGGTTGGGGGTGGGGGGGAGGTAGCAAATGAGAGATGTACGAAAACCGACACGCTTTGCCCTCTGAAATTTACTTTTTTCAAATTTACTTTTGACAAAAGAAATAAATAGAAGCAAAACCGAGATTCAGAAGGAACTCTCTCTGCTGCGTGCACCGGTTGAGCATTTCAAAGACCCCTTAGAAAAGAAGCAGGCTGGAGGCTCACCTTCCATCTCGCTGCCGGGCTGGGCTGGAGCTGCCGCACTGGCTACCCAGCCGCTCCACGTGCTCCTGCCGTCGCCGGGACTCAGCGCGCAGCTGGCGGGAGATTCCCAGCGCGGGGAGTCCCCGGGATCCGGCCGCCGCGTCGGCGCAGATTGAAAGGGGCAGGAGCCGGCGACCGGACTGTGCGCGGGGTTACAGCGGCGCTGGCTGGCGGCGGCTTTAAAGGACGCTCCTCGCCGAGGTATCTACCGCGCCTCCAGCCGCCTTTTGAATGTCAAAGCCGAGAACCCCAATAGGAAGGAAATGGCAAGGCAGTAAATTGTCTCCAAATGTCTATTTTAGAAGGATAATGGATAAGACAGTAATATCACATGGAGGGAGGGAGAATCTGGATTGCTTTCTTGCAAGTCTAAGTTCAAAGAGGTTTGTCTTGAGCAAAATCTGGAACTTTTGGTCTAGATTCAGGGATGATAGCCATGAATGCCATCAATGAGCACTCTATTAAATGTAATATGTTTTTCTTCCTCAACCTTTCATCTCACATAATAAAAGTTCTTGGTTCAAGTTTTCAGGAAGTGCTAAGACAGTTCCAAAGAGTGTTGGCACTTTCATCAACTCAACTTTTTCAATTTTGGAAGCAATATTCTCACTTTATTTTCCCTTTTGGAAACTGCTTGGTTTATTTCCCACCACTCACAAAACACTACACACTGTATTTATGTGTGTTTATTTTCTACTACCTTACCTTCTTCCAAATAGGATCTGAGACAGCTTACAAAAATACATATATTTTTATCATTATCATATCATATCTGATATCATATAACAGTGCTAAGAGATTGGGGTGGTAAGGGGAAGATACACTAAAGACAGTAAAATTGACTCAAAGATGTTAGTTGTACACAGAGTGAACATCTTTTCCCAACATCCTTCCCACATTATAGAGATCAAGCACACATTTGACTATAGGGAGAGGGAAGGGGAGGTGAACACATAATTTTTAAAAAATAGAATTTTTCTTCACACTAAGGTTGAAGGGACATTGTTCAGGTGAGTCCTCTTAAAGTTACCCAGTATATTAAACATGTAAATGATTCTCAAAAAGACCATTTTGCCTTTGTTAGAAGTGGTTGGTATATACAAGTATATTTGAGACTTAAGGTTGGGCGTTCATGCATCAGAAGGCCATACCAGAGTAAACCCATTCTTATCCAGTTAAAGAATACATATGGTAATTTTATGAATTTTAGTTTATTTTAAATATGCCTTGGTATAGGAGACATATATATAGATATAGGTATATAATTTTTAAATGAGTTAATTACTTGTAGTGGCTTTGTTTTACGATTATGGCACCATGACAGCATCTCTATAACTTGTATGGGATGGAGTTCTACAGGATAATAACAATTTCAGAGAAATACTCTAAACACTAGGTCTAATTTTAGTATCGAAAGGGGAAATTTGTTGTTTGTTAGTTTCTAAAGGCAAAAATAGCACATCAAAAGTAGCAGAAGAGGAACTGTAAAATTTCACAGGGATGGTGTAAGGATGAATAGTTATTTGGTTATTAAAAGTTTTAGAAGGTGTTTAGCTTCCATTACAATGTTCTTTATACTTATCAATGGAATGTGTTACTACTCTGTGAATAATTAGCTCAGTATTGAGTATTTCAGACTCAAAAACGTGATACTTAAGGGGATAGATAAAAAGTAAGTGGGTAAAATAATTCATGCAGCTATTTCACCCTCAAGGAGGTAGAGCATAAATCCCCACTCCTTAAGTGTACAATTCACTTATGGGTGTTTCTAGTGGCCTAGTGATTAGGATTCTGGGCTTTTACTGCCATGGCCTGGGTTCAATCCCTGGTCAGGGAACTGAGATCCCACAAGCCACACAAAGCACCCCACCCCCCCAAAAAGGTGTTTTGTTTTGTTTTGTTTTAAAAGAATGCTATTCACATAGTGACATCCTTCCAAAGATTACAGTATGAAAAGGTACAGGAAAGAGAGTAACGTTATATGACAGAAACCAGACAAATACTACCTCAGGCAGGTGATCAAGTTAACAACAACAGTGATATAAGGCATGTGACAGTATGTGCCCTTGATATATACTTGAAAATGGTACTTCACCTCCATAGCCTTCCATCCATTAACCCTAACCTAGAGGGTTAACCTAGACTGGTTAAGCTCCAGTCTAACCTAGAGGCATTCTGCAAAGAGCCTGACCAGTTCAGATCAAGTCAATGTCATCTCAAAACCCATTAACTGTCAAGGTCATCAAAACCAAGAAATGTCTGAGAAACTGTCACCACTAAGGAGACTTGATGACTAAAGTAACAAGGGATCCTGAGTGGGATCCTGGAGCAGAAAAAGGCCAATAGGTAAAAACTAAGGAAATCTGAATCAAGTATGGACTTTATTTAATAAGGTATCAATATTGGTCATTACTTGTGAGAAAAGTATCATAACAAATGTAAGATGTTAATTATAAGGAAATAGGTGGGCATACATGAGAACTCGGTACTATCTTCACAATTTTTCTGTAAATGTAAAACTATTCTAAAATTAAAAGTTTGTTCTAAAACAGTAGATGGATTCTTTGAACAAATCACTACTCATTTGGTTAAGTCTCTTCTTACAGTATTCAAAGTTGATCACCCAGGGTTTACAAGGATCAATTACTTATAACTGGGAAGCTAATAAAACGCTGTGGGTTTAATGATAAACTCCCAGGGAATCAGAGATAATGCCTAAATTTGTCTTCATTATCATTACTTTAAGAAGGGAACAGTTGAGACTAAACCATGAATCTAGACACGGTAACTGACAAGGGTGGATCTGACTCACCGAATCACATTTCATGGCTTATGCTATGTAGTAAAATTAACAGTGACTAAAATTGAAATCACTGACAAAGGCTGCTCCTGGACCATCTGAGATAGTCCAAGTACTGACTCGGCTCAAAGGAAATAAAACTGAAAACTCTTGATCTCACCCCAAATAATCATTCTGCACCCTGTCTGAACCTTAGGCTCTCTACCCACCAGCCTACTCAAAACCACGACTGAGGGTGTCCCGCTGCTAAGAAACAGACAATACACAGGGCTTTCCAGGCCACTAAATGAGTAGCCAAGAAGGAACCATGAAAGACGCTGGCCTGGTCTCTTTTGGAGCTCGCTGATCTTGACTGAGATCCACCCTGCAAAAAAAGCATTTGGAGACCTTGCCTTTCAACTGGGCTCGTGTTTTTGTTTTTGTTAAAGCAGGCTTACTTCACAACCCCGGATACATTTGCAAGTGGAGTCTCTCAACATGGTATGATGCTGGAAGTTGACAATGAAGGTTAAACGTTCCTCTAGAGTGCAAAGCCCTGGAGACGCCTTGTTGGTGCACTAGTTCTTCAGATTCTTCATTCTGTGGGTTAGAACACAGGTGGGTGAAAACTGGGAGTTAGGAATTTGAAAAAGATTGTGCACACAGTTCCAGACAATTCATAAGAAAGGCATAGGGAATTCGCACGCGGGGCTCTCTGCTTCCTGTGAAGTGGAAGCTTCTCCTTCCTCAGATCCTAATGTAATCTCATCCCCTAATCGCCCTATCCCATGGCGCCCACCGTGTTCCTCTCATCGATTTCTTCAGCTCCTAGACTAAGGAAATGACTAAAACGCCAAGGCTTTTCTTCTCTCACCGACTGCCCAGAGAACTAAGCGAACAAGAGCGCGGGAAAATGGCGCCAGGTTGAAGGCGCGAAGCACCGGAAGCATACGCATGACAGCGACCGCATGCGCGTGAGGGGCGGGGCGCTTGTCTCCTGTGCACCTGCCAGGGCCCTGCCCTCTACACACGCCCCGCCCCCAGCCCCACCCAAGCGCGACAGGCCGCGGAGCACTCGCGCGCTCTCCTGCGTGTCCGCTCCCTTTGTAGCTACGCACGGTAGGGGAGCGGACCCTGGCGGTTTGCTCCGCTCAGTGGAGGCGAGATGGGGAGGCGTGGCGCTGGGGCTGAGGTAGGAAGGAGCCCGCCCCTCGACGCCTAACCCTTCCTCGACGCTAGCCGCTGAGTCGTGATGCGAGCGTGGGTCCTACTCTCCGCGGTGCTCTGGTACCTCACAGGAGGTGGGGCTCCTCCCGCCCGGCCCCCGGGCTTCCCGCAACTTCCCGATCCAGCCTCCCAGCTTCGCCCCGCCCCGCCCCAGTCTGAGCTCCGGCTCCGCTTCCACTTGGTCAGTGGGGTTTTTTTTCCTCCGCAGTTGGATGGCAGCGTAATTCCGAACGCACTGAGAAAGGCTTCATTTATGGCAAGCCGGGACACCCAGGTAATGAAGACTTCTTCACTCGCAGAGTCCATCCGAAGAGCCGGGGGCCCCGTGGCTCTGCTGAGGTTTTTCCCGAGCAAGGAATGGAGCAAAAATGTATAGAACGTCTACTGTGTGCTCTGCACTTCCTGGAGGTTGTTTCATCCTTACAGCAACGCCACTGCGCCTCAGTTGCGTAAAGAAGAATCTCGCCTAAAGAAGTACGGCTCGTGAGGAGCTAAGATTCAATTTATAGCTCTTTCTCTGATACCCCATCTCTTCAGAATGTCCCTGCTGCTTTGCAACCTGCGAGACCAGCTCAGAGGAGTGATTTCCGGGGCTGGAAGTCCCTCTGTTTGGAATGTCCTTATCCCTTCATTAACTAGAACTCCTACACATCATTTCCGGCTCAGCTTAAATGTCATTTGTCACTGTGATAAAACTTTCACAAACTGCCCAAGGAAAATTAGTCACACAGCTAACTTTAGATGACTTTGGGCAGGTTCGTAGCATTGGTTAGATTTGGAATCGCTCCGTTTTTGGAGCCCCTCCCCCGCCGTGCCACCGCCGAATTGTGGTACAGTATCTTCTTTACAGGTTCAGAGCCCGGTGTTCAGCAGGCTTTATAATTAGTATCTTGTGGGACAGTATTGTTCAAAGCACATTGTTGCTGCTTCCATCAAATCCGAGATAGAGTAGGAATTGCAGAAAATCTTCCTTATGTGTCCCACATAGACTGAATTATTGTTCCTTGTTAGGAGCTAAATATCACATTTGCCTTGGGGATGATAATGATCATCTTTAAAATAGTTTTACAAGCAAAAAGATTCTTTTCTCATCTTTAAGATTCTACCAACGCTTCAAAATTTTTTGATTCTAGTTCTTCTGAATCTGTACATTAAAATGTATTATGTACACTTTTATTAACACTATACTATCACACAAAAAATGACTCTCTGGCAGTCTAGAGTTTTAAAAGTCTATGAGAAGTAAAAAGGACTTTAGTTTTCCACGTGTTATAATGATATGCTGATTTTTAAAACCGTGAAATCCAAAGAGAACTAATCAAAGTAACTTTGGGACAAAATGGTAGGAAGTGTGTTTATTAATTTAAATTTTGCTATATAATGTAGTTATATACTGTTTTATTTGTCATAGTGAAAGTATATGTAAAATTACATCACAACAGCCCAGTCCTTGTCTGTATGGACTTTAAACGTGCTGAAAAAGAAACAGTGGACCCCACATATTTATGGGTTGGTCCTAATGAAAAGCAATTATCAGGTAAGTTATTTGATTTTAATATCTTCTTTTTTTAATGATGCAAACCTTTTTTTAGAAAAGCACAATTATTTATGAGAATGAAAAAGTTGTAACAAAATACTGAAGTTTCACTTACTCAGTATTTAGACAGTCATAACCTGGTCTGTGCCTTATTTTCTCCTTATTCATAAAACCGAAGCAATAATTTTTGTACCTTTCCTCCCAAAGCCTTATTCAGAAGTTTTTATAGAACCTAAAATTTATCTTTGCAGCATCTGTGATAGGAAATGAGGTAACTAATTTGTAATTTTTCATGATGTTAGAAGGGTGTCTTACTGTCTTAGAATGTAAGGATTATTAATTTCTATCTTATGTGAAGAAATTGCATCATACTATAAGGTACTATAATCTCATTTACTGAATTACTGGTATAAATCCATTGAAATTAGATGCCAAGAATTGAATTAAAGAAAACCAAAATATATTTCAAAAGTGTACTTATCATGTGGTTTTCCATTGAGGAATACAGCAGAATTAAGACTGTTGAATTCTTGAAGTTAAAATTGTCCATTAATTTATAAATTTTCATATGTATTAGTAACCCCAAGTTTACTAAATAGTGTTTGAATTGTTACATGTTAGATAACAAACTCATTTACTCTTTCTGTTTAGGAAGTGATAGAATAAATATAACTAATACAGGAAAGCTGACGGTGAAAGACTTTCTGGAGCCTTTGTCTGGACTTTATACATGCAGTTTTTCTTATAAGACTATCAAAGCAGAAACCCAAGAAGAAAAGATAGTAAAACAGAGATATGACTTTATGATCTTTGGTAAGAATATAAGCACATTTTAACTTACACATTTAGTTTGGATCAGAATTAAGTATATGGTTTCTTCATTTAGTGTAAATGGCTTATAGAGTATTTTAAATGTGGCTGGTTCCAAATAGGAAAAGGAGTATGTTAAGGCTGTATATTGTTACCCTGCTTATTTAACTTACATGCAGAGTACATCATGAGAAACGCTGGGCTGGAGGAAGCACAAGCTGGAATCAAGGTTGCCAGGAGAAATATCAATAACCTCAGATATGCAGATGACACCACCCTTATGGCAGAAAGTGAAGAAGAACTGAAGAGTCTCTTGATGAAAGAGGAGAGTGAAAAAGTTGGCTAAAGCCCAACATTCAGAAAACTAAGATCATGGCATCCAGTCCCATCACTTCATGGCAAATAGATGGGGAAACAATGGCTGACTTTATTTTTGGGGGCTCCAAAGTCACTGCAGTTGGTGATTGCAGCCATGAAATTAAAAGACACTTACTCCTTGGAAGGAAAGTTATGACCCACCTAGACAGCATATTATAAAGCAGAGACATTACTTAGTCAACAAAGGTCCGTCTAGTCAAGGCTGTGGTTTTCCCATTGGTCATGTATGGATGTGAGAGTTGGACTATAAAGAAGGCTAAGCACTGAAGAATTGATGCTTTTGAACTGTGGTGTTGGAGAAGACTCTTGAGAGTCCCTTGGACTGCAAGGAGATCCAACCAGTCCATCCTAAAGGCAATCAGTCCTGGGTGTTCATTGGAAGGACTGATGTTGAAGCTGAAACTCCAATACTTTGGCCACCTCATGTGAAGAGCTGACTCATTTGAAAAGATCCTGATGCTGGGAAAGATTGAGGGCAGGAGAAGGGGACGACAGAGGATGAGATGGTTGGATGGTATCACCGCCTCAATGGACATGGGTTTGGGTAGAATCCAGGAGTTAGTGATGGACAAAGAGGCCTGGTGTGCTGTGGTTCATAGGGTCGCAAAGAGTCGGACACAACTGAGTGACTAAACTGAACTGAAATGTGTCTGACCAAGGAACCTCAAATTGACATCAAAATAGTGTGTCCTAAATAATCCTCTTTCAGCCTCCCACTTCTCACTGTCTAGGTATGCAGGCACAATCAGCATTATCACAGTTTTGCTAGGTAATTTAAAAATTGATGTTTAATTCCATAAAAGCAAATTAATGATCCTTTTCCCTGGATAGTGCTGACACCAATGATACTTCTGTAAACTAAGACTCTCCCCACCAAAATCTTATTTTTTCCTTGATACTTTTAACTTACATATATAGGGCACCCACAGAAGCTATATCTTCTCTTGTACTGAGTAGATAATGTATCAGACAAAATAACCTTTTTCATTAAAGTCATTAGTTTTGCATCTCTTCATGAGGACAAATTGTTAAAACATTTTGTGCTCAGTTGCTCAGTCATGTCTGACTCTTGGAGATCCCATCGACTGTAGCCTCCCAGGCTCCTCTGTCCATGGGATTCTCCAGGCAAGAATACTGGAGTGGGTTGCTATTTCCTTCTTCAGGGGAATCTTCCTTACCCAGGGATCGAACCTGCATCTACTTGCGTCTCCCACGTTGGCCACTCCTGCACTGTGCCACCTGAGAAGCCCTTAAAACATTTTATTAGATAAATTAAGCTTCTTTGGTGGTTTGTAAGATTGATGGTATTTAATATTACATGTTACTTGGAAATTGATGCTAGGCACAATTGTTTTATTCTCATCTTTTTTTTTTTTTTAAAGCCTATCGGGAACCTGACTATTCATATCAGATGGCTGTACGTTTTACCACAAAATCTTGTGTAGGAAAATATAATGATCTGCTTTTTCGAGTCCTGAAGAAAATCTTGGATAATTTAATCTTTGATTTGTCATGCCATATCATAGAACCATCATATAAATGCCATTTTGTTAAAGTTCCAAAACATGGCCTCATTCATGAGCTATTTATAGCCTTTCAAGGTAAAAAATTTTAATATTTCTTTAAATTCATGAGTTTAATCTTATTACAGAATTAATTACCATATTAATATGAGAAATAAGTAGTAGGCTTTAAATGCTTGTTAAGCACTAAAATCTACTGTTGTTCTTAGCCTGATTGTGGTTTTAAAAATTAACACATTAATTATTTGCCTTCAACTATGATATATTAGGAAAAGCCAGTGGCACCCCACTCCAGTACTCTTGCCTGGAAAAATCCCATGGACGGAGGAGTCTGGTAGGCTGTAGTCCATGGGGTCGCTAAGAGTCAGACACAACTAAGTGACTTCACTTTCACTTTTCACTTTCCTGCATTGGAGAAGGAAATGGCAACCCACTCCAGTGTTCTTGCCTGGAGAATCCCAGGGACGGGGAGCCTGTTGGGCTGCCGTCTATGGGGTCGCACAGAGTCGGACACGACTGCAGTGACTTAGCAGCATGATATATTGTTGCCTATTTTTGAGAAGTCAATAGCATTTTATAAATATGGCCTTTAACTATGCAGCTAATATTTAAGTTATAATTTCTTATAGAATTTTAAATTGTATTTTTGAGAACTTGACAAAAGGGGGAAACCAAACCAAATTTATTTCTATTCATTTTAAAGCCTTGTAGTTACCTCCATTAGCCCCCAGATGGAGTGAAATCATAATGTATAAAGTATTCAAATTGTGCACCTTTCTAGGATTACATAGATTAAACACATGCACACATGTATACTGAATTCAGCATTTGGAACGTTCTTGGAATGTTTGGAACTTTTTGGAATTGTTTTGTGAAGATGTCATTTTTCCCCCCTCCAGTTAATCCTTTTGCACCAGGGTGGAAAGGTACATGCAATGAGTCTACTGACTGTGAAGATACCACTAATCATAATATCCTCCAGGTGAGAATTTCAGTGTAGGGGGAAAGTATTTGAATAGTAAACAAAGCTGTTTAAAAACTTAAGCATGAAATATTACTGATATTGGTTTCAGTTTTATAAACTGAGATTGTGAGAGTCTTAGCTATTTTAAAATGTTTTGTCTTGGAATAGTATGTTTGGAATATTATATAACTCCCCAGGTTAATATTATGTATTTTTCCTATGATAGAAGAAGGATGGATCACTGGTCTTTGTTCTCCAAATGTAACCAAGCAGCAGCTTGAAAAACAGCTTTACAGGGCTTCCTTGGTGGCTCCGTGGTAAAGAATTCACCTGCCAATACAGGAGACACAGGTTTGATCCCTGATCCAGGAAGACTCCACATGCTATGGATTCTGAAAGAGATGGGCATACCAGACCACCTGACCTGCCTCTTGAGAAACCTATATGCAGGTCAGGAAGCAACAGTTAGAACTGGGCATGGAACAACAGACTGGTTCCAAATAAGAAAAGGAGTACGTCAAGGCTGTGTATTGTCACCCTGTTTATTTAACTTATATGCAGAGTACATCATGAGAAACCCTGGGCTGGAAGAAGCACAAGCTGGAATCAAGATTGCCAGGGAAAATATCAATAACCTCAGATATGCAGATGACACCACTCTTACGGCAGAAAGCAAAGAAGAACTAAAGAGCCTCTTGATGAAAGTCAAAGAGGAGAGTGAAAAAGTTGGCTTAAAACTTAACATTCAGAAAACTAAGATCATGGCATCTGGTCCCATCACTTCATAGCAAGTAAATGGGAAACAATTGAAACAGAGACTTTATTTTTTGGGGCTCCAAAATCACTGCAGATAGTGACTGCAGCCATGAAATTAAAAGACGCTTACTCCTTGGAAGGAAAGTTATGACCAACCTAAATAGCATATTGAAAAGTAGAGACATTACTTTGCCAACAAAGGTTCGTCTAGTCAAGGCTGTGGTTTTTCCTGTGGTCATGTATGGATGTGAGAGTTGGACTGTGAAGAAAGCTGAGCCCTGGAGAATTGATGCTTTTGAACTGTGGTATTGGAGAAGACTCTTGAGAGTCCCATGGACTGCAAGGAGACCCAACCAGTCCATTCTAAAGGAGATCAGTCCTGGGTGTTCTTTGGAAGGAATGATGCTAAAGCTGAAAGTCCAGTACTTTGGCCATCTCATGCAAAGAGTTAACTCATTGGAAAAGCCTCTGATGCTGGGAGAGATTGAGGGCAGGAGGAGAAGGGGACGACAGAGGATGAGATGGCTGGATGGCATCAGCGACTCGATGGACGTGAGTTTGAGTGAACTCCGGGAGTTGGTGATGGACAGGGAGGCCTGGCATGCTGCGATTCATAGGGTCGCAAAGAGTCGGACATGACTGACTGAACTGAACTGAACTGAGGCCTCTGCAGCACAATTACTGAGCCTGTGCTCTAGAGCTTAGGAGCTGCAACTACTTAGCTCACGTGCTGCAACTACTGAAGGCCCTGCACCCTTGAGCCCAAGCACCGCAACAAGACAAGCCACCACAATGAGAAACCCATACACTGCAACTAGAGAGTGGCCCCCACTCTCTGCAGCTGGAGAAAAGACTGCCCAGCAATGAGGACCCAGCACAGCCAAAAATAAATCATTTCAAAAAAATAAACAGCCTTATAAAAATAAATAATGAACAGCCTTATAATCATGTCATTCTAGGTTAAAACATTGGTTTTTCCAAAACTGTGTCTTTATTGATCATGATAGTTGCTCTCTCCTCTGCCTTATTTGAGGCTCAGGACATAGTCTAAAAAAATACCTTCATTCTCCTCCTCTAGTCCTTAAGCCCATACCCTTAACATTGTGCATGGTTTATGGGTTATTATTAGTTACTATTTAAGCCCTGTGCTCAAAAAATAAAATTTACACCATTAGTCTGTAATGCTAATTAAAGTTTTGGTTTCCATCTTGTTTGGCTCTTTGGAGTTAGAAACAATCAACTCCCAGTTATCTACGTATGGGATAGACATGCTGCAAATAATTCAAAACAAGTGCTTTTTAACCTCATTTTAATTCTTCTTAACTGTTGTACATAAAAATTGACAATAATTGATAAGTTCAGGCTAAACTAATTTTGGTATTAACATGCAACTTTTCAAGAATTCATCTGTTGTGTAAAGCAGTGCCATGCTTGTATTGCGTTTCATTGCCTCTGATATAGGAGAAGAAATTTGATTCACAGTTTAGTAATTGTACTTCTCTCTGGTGTTAATCTTAGGCAAGAAATCGAATAGAAGAATTTTTCCGGAGCCAAGCATATATTTTCAACCATGATCTAAATAAAACTCTACCAGCCATGCATTTTGTGGATCACAGTTTTCAAATAGTACGTATGGATAGCTGTCGTCCAGGCTTTGGAAAAAATGAAGGTCTACACAGCAATTGCGCTACCTGTTGTGGTAATTATAAAATACACATATCTAGTTATTTAAGTTATATAGTCAGAATTCTCTTAGCATAATTGAATTGAATATATATAGTGATTTTCTTACCAAAGAAAGGTATTTAGTTAAAGGGAAGTAAAAATTCGAACCCCAAATTTCTAAACATAGTTATCTTCACGGATATTAATTCTGCCTAGTATAATCTTTTGTATTACAAAATATCTCTATAGCATTCTGACTTGAGATACTGTACTATGAAAGGAAACAAAATGGTCCTGCCGAGAAATTAGAAATAGGAACTAGAAAACAAGAAATAGGAACTCATAAATGGAGCAATGCACAAGTTATTGGAAGATGCTACTAAAGGAAAAAGTAGCTAAGATTCTAACTTTCTTTTACAGTGTTACCTAAGATCACCAGATAACAACATTTTAAACTCATAAATGGGGAGTTCCCTGACAGTCCAGTGGTTAGGACTCCACTTTCACTGCCAAGGCTCCGAGTTTAATCCGTGGTTGGAGAACTAAGATCCTACAACCTGCTCAGCAGAGCCAAGAAAACAAACAACTCATAAATAATCTTTCACAGTTTAATTGGTTGAACATTACTGGTAGTAGAACATAGGTATAGAATGTCAATGGTGTGACATTGATGGCAATTTGTATTATTGGTATAAAATACCTTTAACTGAAATTATAATATCTGCTCCATTGTATTTTCCTCTGCAGTGGTTTGTAGTCCTGGGACTTTTAGTCCTGATGTTGATGTTACATGTCAGACCTGCATTTCCGTCCAAATCTACGGAGCTAAATCATGCCAGTAAATTTCAACATGAAGACTAGGGGTGAAAGCATCATTACTTGCTTGTGGAGGTGGAAGACATAAGATGATTTGTTCACATCCCAAAGTGTCATAGATATTTTCATTAAGGAAGATCAGTAAGACCAAAACATTGGAAAACGTACATTGTAAAAACCGTAAAAAGATAGTCAACATGGTATTTCTAAGAAGGCATTTAATCTCAGTGGATGATTTTTAATGAAATATGTTTTGTTGCTTACAAACAATCTTGTTTCTTTGTACCTAAAACTATGTTAAGGTCAAGAAGAGTAGGCAAGTATAATATAATAAAATTTTGTACTTTCCATATATTATTTTGTTTGATATCACTCATATGATATAAAGGCATATGTATTACCTTTATAATTAGAACCAAAAAAGTTATTTCTTTTAGTCTCTTTGCTTTTAGTCTATTTATTTTAGAATAATAGACTATTTTTTAGTATAGAGTTAGGGTTACAGAAAAATTGAGCAGATATTACACAGAGTTCCATATGCCTGCTTCAGCCCACACCCTCACCCCTCCCAGTTTCCCCTATTAGTAGCATCTGGCATTAGCGTGATACATTTGTTACGATTAATGAACCAATGTCGATACATTATTATCAACTATAGTTAATAGTTTATATTAAGGTTCACTCTGCGTGTTGTACAGTCCTGTGGGTTTTGACAAGTACATACTGACATGTGTCCACCCCTACAGTTTCACACAGAATGGTTCCACCACCCTTAAAATGCCCTCTGTTTAATCTAGTCTTCTCTCTCTCTTACCCCACAGCCCTTGCCAACCACCAATCTTGTTACTGTCTCTACAGTTTTGCCTTTCCCAAAGTAGATTAAACTTAGAGCCGCACAGTGTGTAGACTTCCCAGACTGGCTTCTTTCACTTACCAATATTCATTTAAGATTCCTCCATGTCACTGTATGGCTTTGATAGATCATTTTTTATTGCTGACTAATATTTCATATCATGGGTGTATAAAGGACATCGTGATTGCTTCAAGTTTTTGATGATTATGAATAAAATTGCTATAAATATCTGTGTACAGGTTTTTGTATGGACATGAGTGTTCAAATCAATTGCGTAAATGCCTAGGAGCATGATTGCTGGGTTGTATGGTAAGATAATGTCTAGTTTTGTAAGAAATTTTCAGACTGTGTCTCAAATTGGTTTACCATTTTACATTCCCACCGCAATGGATGTGTTTCTTGTTGTTCCTCATCTTCACCAGCTTTTGGTATTTTAAGTTTTTTTATTTTGGCTATTCTATTAGGTATACAGTGATAGTTCATTATTGTTTTAATTTTAAATCCCCTAATGACATCTGGTCTCTGCATTATTTCATGTGTTTATTTGTCATCTGTGTATCATTTAAATCTTTCTCCTTGTTTTTATTGAATTTTTCATTCATATTGTTAAGTTCCAAGAGTTCTTTGTATATTTTAGATACAGATTCTTATCAGATATGTGTTTCTCCAATTTTGTGGTTTGTCTCTTCTTCTCACAATGTCTTTTACTGAGCAGAAGTTTTTAATTTTAATAAAATCCAGTTTACCAATTTTGGGCTTCCCTGGTAGCTCACTGGTAAAGAATCCCCCTGCCAAAGCAGGAGACACTGGTTCAGTCCCTGGTCTGGGAAGATCCTACATGCTGTGGAGCAACTAAGCCCACGCACCCCAACTATTGAGCCTGTGCTGTAGAGCCCAGGGACCCGCAACTGCCGAGCCCTCACGCTGCACCTACGGAAGCCTGTGTGCCCTGGAGCCCACGTTCAGCAACAGGAGAGGCCACTGCAACGAGAAGCCTACACACTGCAACTGGAGAGCAGCCCCCGCTCGCCCCAACTAGAGAAAAGCCTGGGCAACAGGGAAGACCCAGTGTAGCCAAAAATAAATAAAAGTATAGTTTACCAATATATTTCCATAGATCATGCTTTTTATGTTATATCTACAAACTCATCACCAAGCCCAAAGTCATGTAGTTTGCTCCTGTTGTATTTAAGAAGTTATTTAGTTTCGTGATTTACATTTAGTCTAAGATGAATTAGTTTTTGTGAAAAATATAAGTTGTATGTTTAGATTCTTTTTTTTTTTTTTTTGCCTATGGATGGTTCCAGCACCATTTGTTGAAAAGACTGTCCTTCCTCCATTGAATTGCCCTTGCTCCTTTGCCAAAGGTCAGTTGACTACATTTGTGTGGGTCTGTGTCTGGGTTCCCTATTTATTAATTTATGTAATCTTTCCTCAGTATGGTTCAGTTCAGTTCAGTCGCTCAGTCATGTCCGACTCTTTGCAACCCCATGAATCGCAGCACGCTAGGCCTCACTGTCCATCACCAACTCCCGGAGTTCACTCAAACTCATGTCCATCAAGTCAGTGATGCCATCCAGCCATCTCATCCTCTGTCGTCCCCTTCTCCTCCTGCCCTCAATCCCTCCCAGCATCAGAGTCTTTTCCAATGAGTCAACTCTTCGCATGAGGTGGCCAAAGTACTGGAGTGTCAGCTTCAGCGTCATTCCTTCCAAAGAACACCCAGGACTGATCTACCTTGATTACTGTATAGTAAGGCTTACATTTGGTTGGTATCAGTCCCCTGGCTTAGTTCTTCCTCAGTATGGTGTTAGTTATCATCTTTTGCCTTTTTATACAAACTTTTAAAAAAATTTTTATTTATTATTTGGCTCTGCTGGATCTTCATTGCTTCACACAGGTTTTCTCTAGTTGCAGTGAGTGGGGGCTACTCGCCAGTCGTGATGCTTGGGCTTCTCACTGCAGTGGCTTCTCTTGTTGCAAAGCATAGGCTCCAGGCACTCAGGCTTCAGTAGTTGTGGCACACAGGCATAGTTGCTCTGTGGCTTGTGGGATCTTCTTGGACCAGGGATTGAACCCATGTATCCTGCCTGGGCAGGTGGATTCATAACCTCTGGACCACCAGGGAAGTCTATGGTCTTGTATTTTTAATTTCAAATTCCAAGTGTTTATTGCTGGTATTTAGGAAGGCAATTAACGTTTGTATACCTTACATCCTATGATCTTTCTCTAACTGCTATTAATTCCAGGAAGTTTTTTGTAGTTTCTTTGAGATTTTCTACTTAGACAACCATGTCACCTGCAAACAAAACAGTTTTATTTCTTCCTTCCAATCTGTATATCTATTACTTCCTTATCTAGTCTTACTGCATTAGCTAGCACTTCCAGTATGACATTGAATAGTAACAGTGAGTGGGCACATCCTTGTCTTGTTTCTAATCTTTGAGAGAAAGCATTCCAGTTTCTCACTATTACATGTGATGTTAGGTATAGTTTGTTTGTTTTTTAATAGATGTTCTTTGTTGAGGACGTTTTCTAGTCCTCTGATTGATTGATATATGATATTTCCATCTTTAGACTGTTGATATTGATAGATAAATTGATTTTCAAATGTTGGAACTATTCTTCTGTATTCAGAATAAATCGTTTTTAGTCATCGCTTCAGTTCAACTTTCAGTCGTGTCTGACTCTTTGCGAACCCATGGACTGCAGCACACCAGGCCTCCCTGCCCATCACCAACTCCCGGAGTTTACTCAAACTCATGTCCATTGAGTCAGTGATGCCATCCGACCATCTCATCCTCTGTTATCCCTTCTCCTCCTGCCTTCAGTCTTTCCCAGCATCAGGATGTTTTCCACTGAGTCAGTTCTTCGCATCAGGTGGCCAAAGTATTGGACTTTCAGCTTCAACATCAGTCCTTTCAGTGAATATTCAGGACTGATTTCCTTTAGGATGGACTGGTTTGATCTCCTGCAGTCCAAGGACTCTCAAGAGTCTTCTCCAACACCACAGTTCAAAAGCATCAATTTTTAGTCATAATGTACAGTTATTTTATACATTGTTGGATTTGATTTGCTAATATTCTGTTGAGGATTTTTGCATTTATTTAATGAGACATATTAGTCTGAAGTTTTCCTTATGATACCATTATCTGTGTTTTAGTATTAGGGTTATTTTTTGTTAGTGTTAACATTGTAGGTATGTGTGTCAGTCAGGTCCAATCAGGAGACAGAAAACATGAAGCAATTTGAACAGGGAAATTTTAATATAAAGAACTGTTAACCATAACGGGATTGGAATAACAAGGACTTGGATAGTAAGATGTAGAAAACCCTAAAGACTCTGCTACAAAACCACACAAGGAAGAAGGGTCGGTGAAGCTGCTGGCCACTGTGCACCGCAGGATGTGGCCGGTGGAGACACTGCACGTGCTGCAGGGGCCTGTCAAGGGAACAACCTGCTGCTTTTCGATGTCAGCTCAGTTTGGCTTTCCCTTCCTCTCCTTAGAAAATCCTGCAGCGTGTAGCCACTGCTCTTGAGTTGGAGAATTTCTTTTTTTTTCCTAAGCCAGAAAGCAATTTTCTCTTTTATATTTTGTTTTACATCCTCCAGGGCCCCTGTACTCTTTAGGTTGCTGCTATATTTGCTTCTTAACTTTGTTCACCGTTAGCAGGCTTCCCTTACCGCATAGTTCATGCATCTGATAAATGTTTCTCAGGCACCTCTTGATTTCCTCCTTCAGTTTCAGAAGCTTCTTCATTCCCTTGAAAGGAAGAACATAGATAAACTGACAGATTAGTATGATTACCTCTATGAGTATAAATAGTTTAATATTCAAAAGCAAAACCTGATCTCAAGAAACATTAATTTTAAGTTACAATAATGGGGGAAAACATATCACTACCAGGTTTGTGCAGGTGTCAGTGGCCTAGAGTGGAAGTTATTTTCTATCACAGCAGGCTTATTATTTCACCAATAACCCATACCTCAGAACTGAAAATTAAGTAGCCAAGGAAAGAATTTTTGTATTTCTCACTGGGCCAGAGATTGTAACTATCACAAAGTAATATAACTGCTGCAGCTCTTGCACAGTAATGAATTATGTAGGTCTGAAGGACCCTAAGGTTGCAGAAACATGATTGGTGCCAAAGTATGGTTGCTGAGTGGCAGTGCTTATTTTGAAGACTGCTAGATATGTGAGTTGAAGTTTGGATAAACAGATACAGTACTATCACTTTGGGTCATCCCAGGGTAACACATTGATACCTAGTATCAGAATCTGTAAACAAATAGACCACAGTGAAGGTATTTGGAAAACAAAGACGATAAGGAAATCGGGAAGCAAAAAGAAAAGAAAGTGGCTTTAAGCACAAAACTTGGGCTGGAGAGCTCTAATTTAGGTTCCTGGACCCTACCTCATTTCTGTGGAAGTTATCTGGAATGTGACTCAAGCAGAAGAAAGTCAACCAAATTTTTAAATGCAGAGGAAAGACTAAACTGAGGATGGAGGTATGTGTGTCTGCCTCCCTCTTCTTTCTTATGGCCCAGCTGATGAAGTCTAATGTCCAGTGTCCAAAGCATCTTGCAAACTATGTCTCCCTTGAGTGACAGAAAGCAAGTGAGAAAGATGTCTGCAGTCTACAATTTGAAAGACCCTGGCTTTCTGATTCTAGTCCTGACTCGATCATTTTCTATCTTGGCAAAGACCATTTTCTCATCCCTGCTGTAGGGAAACTAATTAATACCAGGCTCAACCCCCCTCTTAAAATATAACTTTATGTAATCTTATCATTTATATGAAAGAGCTATGTAGACCATAAAACACCAACAGTTTTAAGGCTCTGTATTAGCTTTGTGGTGGTGGTTGTTGCTCAGTCACTCCTCCTTTGTGGGCCTGTGATAAACAATGAAGTAATTCTACACAGCTAGGAATCTAGAGCTTTCACCATAATTTGCATTATTGTTGTTCAGTCACTCAGTTGTGTCCGATTCTTTGTGACACCATGGACTGCAGCATGCCAGGCTTCCCTGTCCTTCACCATCTCCCAGAGTTTGCTCAAACTCATGTCCATAGAGTCGGTGATGCCATCCAACCAGCTCATCCTCTGTCATCCCCTTCTCCTGCCTTCAATCTTTCCCAGCATCAGGGTCTTTTCCAGTGAGTCAGCTTTTTGTATCAGGTGGCCAAAGTATTGAAGCTTCAGCTTCAGCATCAGTCCTTCCAATGAATATTCAGGGTTGATTTCCTTTAGCGTTGACTGGTAATTTGCATACATTCTGTCAATAAGCTTTTATTTACTATAGGTCCAGTGTTCAGTAGTTTCGGTCTCTGTCACCAGGAAGGGCCCAGACTAGTGTCTGAGACAAATAAAGCACTGCAATTAAGGCCGTTGTGACTTAGTAGCTCTGTCCTTTGGATGTTTAGTTGGTAGATTTGAAGGAAGATTTCAGAAGACAGGCAGAGGAAGGATTATACTGCCTCAATACACAAAAAGCTTAAAATGAAACGATAAGCATCACCATTCTCTTTTTTTTTTCACCACTGTTATTGTGAAATACAACATGCATACAGAAAAGTGCATTAAACACTAATTTACTGTTTAACATAATTATCAAATAAACATCTGAAATACCCACCACCCAGTGAATAAATAAAATATTTCTACATCCTCAAAACCCACCCCTTTCCCATGTGCCTGTCCCTGATCTTATAATAGAGGAGGAATGATAGTAATTATTTCCTGCCTTTTCTTAGAGTTTTACCACCAAAGTTGGATCCCTAAACCATAAAGTTTCTGTTTTTGAATATAATGGAATCATAATGGATATACTCTTTTATGCCTTGATTCTTTCTAAAGATTACTCTCACATAGAGTTAGTTCATTTATACTCATTGCTGTATAGTATCATTTCAGTTCAGTCGCTCAGTCATGTCCAACTCTTTGCGACCCCATGAATCACAGCACACCAGGCCTCCCTGTCCATCACCAACTCCCGGAGTTCACTCAAACTCATGTCCATCGAGTCCGTGATGCCATCCAGCCATCTCATCCTCTGTCGTCCCCTTCTCCCGCCCCCAATCCCTCCCAGCATCAGAGTCTTTTCCAATGAGTCAACTCTTCGCGTGAGGTGGCCAAAGTATTGGAGTTTCAGCTTCAGCATCAGTCCTTCCAATGAACACCCAGGACCGATCTCCTTTAGAATGGACTGGTTGGGTCTCCTTGCAGTCCATGGGACTCAAGAGTCTTCTCCAATACCACAGTTCAAAAGCATCAATTCTTTGGCACTCAGCTTTCTTCACAGTCCAACTCTCACATCCATACATGACCGCTGGAAAAACCATAGCCTTGACTAGACGGACCTTTGTTGACAAAATAATGTGTCTGCTTTTCAATATACTATCTAGGTTGGTCATAACGTTCCTTCCAAGGGGTAAGTGTCTTTTAATTTCATGGCTGCAATCACCATCTGCAGTGATTTTGGAGCCCCAAAAGATAAAGTCTGACACTGTTTCCACTGTTTCCCCGTCTATTTCCCATGAAGTGATGGGACCAGATGCCATGATCTTAGTTTTCTGAATGTTGAGCTTTAAGCCAACTTTTTCACTCTTCTCTTTCACTTTAATCAAGAGGCTTTTTAGTTCCTCTTCACTTTCTGCCATAAAGGTGGTGTCATCTGCATATCTGAGGTTATTGATATTTCTCCCGGCAATCTTGATTCCAGCTTGTGCTTCTTCCAACCCAGTGTTTCTCATGATGTACTCTGCCATTATATAAATATACCACAGTTTTTTTATCCATTCTGTTGTTGGGGAACACTAAAGTTGTTTCTGTTTTGACTGTTACAACATCCTTCTAAGTAAAATTCTTTATATACCATGTAATGCATATGTTCACAAGTTTTTCTAGAGTTTATAGATGGCAGTCAAATTTTGGGGTTATAGGGTATGTCAGTGTTCCATTTGTAATGATGAACTGCTATTCAAAGAGTTTGTACTGATTTATCTTCCCAGTGGTAGTATATGGAAGTTCTCATTGTTTCAGATACTTACCAACATTTGGTACTGTGAGACCTTTAATCCTTTTCCAGACTGGTAATTGAGTAATAGTATCTCCTGGAGGTTTTAATTTAAGTTTTCTGATTACTAATCAGGCTAATCATCATTTCATGTTTGTTAGCCATTAGGATTCTTTTTCCAAATATTCTTTAGAACACTTTTGACTCTCTTTGTATTGAGTCGTCTTTTTTATTGATTGGTACAAGCTCCTTATACTGGATCTTATTATTTTGTAAGTTACATGTTTTAAATATCTTCTCCATGCTATAGTTTGTCTTTTCACCTCTTTATGATATCTTTTGATATACAAATGTTTTTGTTTTGTTTGTTTGGGGTTTTTAAAAATTTATTTACGTATTTTTGGCTGTGCTGCACAGCTCAACCTGTGGGATCTTAATTCCCTGACCAGGGATTGAATCTGCACCACTGGCAGTCAAAGTGCAGAGTCCTAACCATTGGACAGCCAGGGAATGACCTTGAACAAGCGTTTTTAATGTTAATATAGACTTGCCTTAGATCTAAACTCTATTTAGATCTATTTATCTAAATTCACATTTAGATCTAAATTCTAACTGGAATTAATTTTATATATGATGTGTGCTAGGCATCGTTTATAATTTTTTATCTATGTGGTTACTCAATTGTACTGACACCACTTACTGAAAAATCTAGCCGTTTCCCAGCGCTCTGCAATGATACCTCTCTCATATAGCACGTGTCCGTTTATGCATGAGAAGCTATGTCTGAGATGTATCTTCTATTTTTCTATTTGTCTCTCCCTGCTCTAATGCTCGGAGAAGGCGATGGCACCCCACTCCAGTATTCTTGCCTGGAAAATCCCATGGACAGAGGAGCCTGGTAGGCTGCAGTCCATGGGGTCGCAAAGAGTCGGACACGACTGAGCAACTTCACTTTCACTTTTCACTTTCATGCATTGGAGAAGGAAAGGGCAACCCACTCCAGTGTTCTTGCCTGGAGAATCCCAGGGACGGGGAGCCTGTTGGGCTGCCGTCTATGGGGTCGCACAGAGTCGGACACGACTGAAGTGACTTAGTAGCAGCAGCAGCAGCTCTAATGCTACACCAAAATATTACAGTTTTATCTGGTAGAGCAAGTTTTTCCATCTTGTTCTTCATGAGTATCATGGCTATTTGTGCCTCTTTGCACTTCCATATAAGTGGAAGTGGATAACTTATTAAGTTATATGCACAGAAATGTTGGGATTTTTGTTGACATTGCATTGAATCCATAAATTATTTGGGAAGATTTCACATTTTTGCAATATAGTGGCTTCTAACTCTTCAACATAGTATTCCTTCTTTAAGTCTCCTAGGTCTCTCAATAAGAGTTTATAACTTAATGTGTCTTTCAGGCTTTTTGTTAGATATATTCCTAGGTATTTCACATTTTTGGTGCTATTATAATTGGTATTTTTAAATTTCATGTCTTCTGTTGCTGATATATATAAAAATACAATTGGTTTATATATGTTTTAGCAAATTACTAAATTATCTTACTCTTTTTAATAATCTCTAGACTCTTTTTGGGGAGAAGGCAAAGGCACCCCACTCCAGTACTGTTGCTCAGAAAATCCCATGGATGGCGGAGCCTGGTCGGCTGCAGTCCATGGGGTCGCACAGAGTCTGACACGACTGAAGTGACTTAGCAGCAGCAGCAGCCACAGACTCTTTTGGACTTACTATATACAAATTAGATCATCTGCAAGTAATACAGTTTTCTTTTTAAAACAGTAACCTTACCTATTTTGTTTCTCTTTTGGCTTCCTATACTTGCTAGACCATCTACGTAATGTCAAATTGATAAAGGCAGTGGCTGTAGGCATCCTTGTCTTGCTTCTGATTGAGAGAGAAAACTTATAACATTTCACTCCATTAAATATGATATTTACTGTAGGTATTTTATAATATGTGTATCAGATTAAAGACATCTCTTTTATTCTTGTTTTTCTAGTAGGAATTTTTAATGCACTTTTTTCCTCCAAAACAAACAACTTTTAAAAAATTTTATTCAAGTATAGTTGACTTACAGTGTTGTATTAGTTTCTGGTGTACAGCAAAGTGATTCAGTTATATATATATATATATATATTATACACACATATGTACATCATTTTTCATATGCTTTCCTATTATGGTTTATCACAGGATATTGAACATATTGAATTGAATATATTAAAATCAATATATTGAATATATTGATATTGAATATAGTTCCCTATGCTATATAGTAGGACCTGGTCGTTCATCCATTCTCTATATAACAGTTTGCATCTGCTAATCCCAAACTCCCAATCCATCCCTCTCCTATCCCTTCCTCCCCCTTGGCAACCACCAAGTCCGTCCTCTGTGTCCATGAATGTTTCGTGGATAAGTTCACTTGTGTCATATTTCAAAGTCCACATATAAGTGATAGTATATGGTGTTAAAGCAAACAGCCCTTTATTGAAGTCTAGTTGATATGCAGTATTGTATTAGTTTCAGATATACAGGAAAGTGATTCAGTTATATACATTCCAGAAATATATATCTACTCTTTACAGATTCTTTCCCACTATAGGTTATTACAAAACATTGACTGTAGTTCCCTGTGCTATATAGTAGGTCCTTGTTGTTTATTTGTTTTATATATAGTAGTATGTAGCTACTCCTAATCCCAAACTCCTGATTTATCCTCCCCCACTCTTTCCTCCTTTGGTAACCATAAATTTATTTCCTATGTGTGTGAGTGTATTGTAAATTATTTCATTTGTATCATTTTTTTAGAATCCATATGTAAGTGGTAGTATATGATATTTGTCTTTGTCTGACTTCACTTTGTATGATAATCTCTAGGTGCATTTTAGGCATTTTTATCAAGAATGAAAATTTAATTTTATCCAGTGCTTTTTCTGTATCTATTGAGGTGGTCATGTCATCTTTCTTCCTAAACTTTTAATGTGATGAATTACATAAATTGATTTCTTACTGTTAAGCTAACCTTGAAGTCCTAGACACACCTAACTTAGTCTTAATGTAGTCTTATTTTTTTTATTTCTTTATTTGGTTTGCTATTCATTTTCTATTTTTACATCTAAGTTTATGTGTGAGACTGGCCTGCATTTTTCTTTCTCTTGTTCTTGTTAGATTTTGCTAGCATTGTAAACAATTTGGAAAGTGTTGCCTCTCTTTTAATTCTCTGGAAGAGTGTGTATAATGTTGGAATTCTTTATTCTTGAATACTTCATTGAATTTACTGGAGAAACCATCTGGACTTAGAATTTTTTGTGAGAAGATATTTTACTGTTGACATAATGTCCTTTGTAGTTATAGGATTTTTCATATTTTCTATTTCTTCTTGGGTTAGTTTTAGCAGTTATACCTTTCTAGGATAGTTATTTAATCTAAAATCTTAAATTTATTGGCACAATGTTGTTCTAATATCCTTTTATCTGTTTAATGCCTGTAGCATCTATAGTGGGCTTCCCTGGTGGCTCAGATGGTAAAGAATCTGCTGCAATGCAGGAGACCCAAGTTCGATCCCTGGGTTGGAAAGATCCCCTGGAGAAGGGAACGGCAACTCACTCCAGTATTCTTGCCTGGAGAATTCCATGGGCAGAGGAGCCTGTTGGACAGGGACGGGGTCGCAAAGAGTCAGACATGATTGAGCGACTGACACACACATAGCATCTATAGTACTGTCTCCTTTTCATTTTTGAAATTGATTATAGGTGCTCTTTCTCCCTTTTTCTTTTTATCACTCTTCTCAGAGGTTTGTCTATTTTATTACTGATTTCAAAGATCCAATATCTGTCTTTATTGAACCTCTTTATTATTTATTTACTACTTTATATTTGGTGTGCCCTTTATTTTCTTTCCTTCCATTTATTTGGATTTATTTTGCTAATATATTTTTTTTAGCTCCTTGACATAGATACTTAACTCTTTTTTTCTTTTAAGCTTTTCTTCTTTCACATAAACAATTAAGGTTATACATACATATTCTGTTCTCTAAAATATCACCTTTAGCTAATCGTACAAGTTTGGGGGGTTTTTTTAGCTGCCCTGGGTCTTTATTGCTGTACTTGGGCCTTCTCTAGTTGTGGTGCTTGGGCTTCTCATTGTGGTGACTTCTCTGGTTGCAGGGCACAGGCTGTCGGGCACGTGGACTGCAGCAGTTGTGGCCTGCAAGCTCAGTGGTTGCGGTGTGAGGGCTCTAGAGCGCCAGCTTAATAGTTGTGGCGCACAGGCTTAGTTGCCCCAGAGCATGCAGGATCTTAGTTCCTGGACTGGGGATCCAGTTGATGTCCCTTGCACTTGCGGGGGGACTCTCAACCCCTGGGCCACCAGGGAAGTCACCTTACAAGTTTGATATGTATACTTTTATTGCTAAAAGTTTTATTCTTCAGTTATTGTTGGGTATAGCTTTCTGAATATGTCCATCAGATCAAGTTTGTTAATTATGTTGTTCAAATCATCTGTATTACTGACATTTTAGCTGCTTATTCTATCAATTACTAAGAGGAGTGTTAAAATCTTCACAGTAGGTTTGTACTTGACTATTTTGTTGTCTGTCAATGTTTGTTTTCTATATTTTGAGATTATATTATTATGTACATAGCAATTCAAAATTGTTGTATCTTCTTGGTAAATTGAAATTTTTATCATTGTGAAGTGGCCTTCTTTGACACTAATAATGCTTAATGCGTCAAGTTTATTTTGCCTAATATTAATGTAACTATACCAGTTTCTTCTTGGCTAGTGTTTACAAAGCTAATGTTTTCCCAGCACTTTATTTTCAATATTATATATCTGTATGTTATTTAGATGTCTTACAAACTGTAAATAGATAAATTTATCCATTTTGACAATACTACATTGTCGCTGCATCGTTTAGCCCTGTATACATGTAATTTCTAATACATTTGGATTTCATTCCACCATTTTCTTTTGGGTTTTTTGTTTCACCTGTTTAAGGTTTCATTTTCTCTTGTTTCATGTATTCTTTTTGTTGATAATCTTTTTATCACTCTGCTTTTTTCCCTCCACTCATCTGTTCCCTAGTCTTTTGATGGTTACCTTAAAAATTATAGAATACATACAATATCATCAAAGTCTAAAAGTAAACAATATCTTTTCTCTTTTCCCAAATAAGATAAAACCCTTTAGAACACTTTAAATTTATTATATTATATTATTTTATTATTATTATCCTGTATTTAACATTAAAAGATGCTATTAATAGTTTTATTATTTCTGTATATAATTACTGCTCATTTAGATGTAACCATATTTTTACCAGGATAATAAATAACCTAGCTTGCCACTACCAGAAACAAGATTGGTATCACCATTCTTGAGTGTTTTTCACCTATTCCACATCAAGAAGTTTTTATTATTTCATCTAGTCTCAGTCTCTCTCTGCCTTTCTTGTGCTTCTCCTTAGCTCCCTTCTCTCCTTTCAGTGTTCCCCTCCTCCATTTTAGGAGCAAAATCAATAAATTCCTCAATTTGTTACCTGCAAGGTAGTTTTCCCTCTTCTCCAAGACCTGTTGACATCCAACTCTATCTATCCCAAGGTGGCTAAACTTGCATTTTTCCAAAATGGTTTCCTTCCCAACAGGGTCTCTAGCTCAGATTGGAGAGATGTTGAAACTGTCAGAAGTAGATACTGCTTGAGCTAAGAGTTCAGAAGAATGAGTAAGAGTTAGTGGAATCTCTCACATCCCTCCAAGCTCAAATAATGACTATTCTAACTGTCCGCATTTCAAAACCATCCCCTTCCCCAGTTTCAGCTTCTGGAGCAGGAAATTCCTTACAGACTTAGCAATTAATGTATTGAGTTTCATTCTGGAATCAGAAATGTGAGATGAAAAGGAGAGAAATCAGCAGATCAAATATGAACCTCAGATTTCTGGGTTAGTTTAATCTCCCTTAGACAAGTAGTCCCTTGCTTGCACTCTAAGAGGACGGAAAAAAAAAATCTTAATGACAACTGGTTGAGACAGCCTCATGAAATTGTGAATGTGTCTCCCAAACTTCCCCCAACTCAAAGGCACTTTTGAAAAGGGCCCTAGTAAAGTGGCTCAGCTGGTAAAGAACCCACCTGCGATGCAGGAGACCCCAGGTTGATTCCTGGGTTGGAAAGATCCCCTGGAGAAGGGATAGGCTACCCACTCCAATATTCTTGGGATTCCTTGGTGGCTTAGCTGTTAAAGACCTGGGTTCAATCCCTGGGTTGGGAAGATCCCCTGGAGAAGGAAAGAGCTACCAACTCCAGTATTCTGGCCTGGAGAACTCCATGGACTGTATAGTCCATGAGGTCACAAAGAGTCGGACACGACTGAGTGACTTTCACTTTTCACTTTTTCAGTAAAGAAAAGTAAAATTTAAAGCCTATTCTCCAGAAGCTTTCACATCAGTGGAACAGACATATGTGTTAATAATTTCAGTATGGTATAATGAGGCCTTAATAGAAATGTATTCAACATGCTCTGGGTCAATCAGAGGAAGAAGTAACCAAATTCTTTGGGAAACTGGGATAAATACGGAAAAAGAGATATTTAAGCCTTAGCTTAAGAGGTGGATATGGTAGGGGAAGGTAATCCAGGCAGAGGAAGAATGCAACCTGTATTAAAAAAATCACAGCATTGTAAAAGTGCGTGTCATATTCAAATTGAAGACCAATAGTTTAGCATGGCTAGAATCAGCATTTAAGGAAAAGGGAAAAAGACTGTCAGAGGTAAGATGGGACCACCCTGTTACCTTTTATTAAACACTCTCATAGGACCCTGTATTTTTTATAACACTTTCCTACTTTGAACTTCTTGTTCAGTGTCTGTTTTTTCACAACATTCATCCTTAATCCTGGGCAATCAATAGATACTACCCATGGCTCAGATGATAAACAATCTGCCTGCAATGCAGGAGATGTGGGTTTGATCCGTGGGTCAGGAAGATCTCTTGGAGAAGGGAATGGCAACTCACTCCAGTTTTCTTGCCTGGAGAATTCCATAGACAGAGGAGCCTGGCAGACTACATACAGTCCATGGGGTCTCAAAGAGTCAGACACAACTGAGCAACTAACATTTTCACTTTCTTTCAAAATTAATAAATCAAGAATAAATAAAAGAATATCATTTTTAGTTGTAATAAACACTAAAATTGTTAATATGGCTCTCACAAGGAAGTGGGACCAGGTGATAGGGTTAAGGGGTTTGAGAGGAAACTTTTACTTCATTTGTTTATATTCCTCTGTACTGCTCAAATCTCTTCTCATGTGTTCTCATTATATTTTTAAAGTTTTTATTGAGATAAAAATTCACAGTACAGTGTGCAGATCTTGTGTTTAGCTTAATAAACGTTTACACATGTAAACGTGGTTATACATCCATGTAACCACTATCCAGATCAAGATATAAAATATGTCCAGTGCTCCAGAAGAGCCTCTCAGTACTCCCCCTTCCCAGACATACTGCACCCCCCGAGACCACCACTGTGGTGACTTCTTCCACCACCGTGTAGTTTTGGTTGTTTTCACCTCATTTACATGGAGCTATATAATATGTACTTTTTCAAGCCTTTCTTATTGATGTGTAATACACTTCCATTAACATATCCTGATCTTAAATGTTGGCTCAGTGAATCTGGATATATTTCCAGCACTCCAGAAGATTCCCTCATGCCTCTTCCCAGGCAATAATGTCCCCACTAAGATAATCACTATTTTGACTTCTACCACCATTGTTTTGTCTGTTCTTGAGCATCATATAAATGGAATCATACAGTCTCACAGAGGGCACCACCCGGATTTTCTTTAGGAGAACCTGCTGTAGGAAGCAGCTTGATGACGGACCTCTAACCCACCCTACTATAGATCTGCCTCCTGAGCCTCTCCTGAGCAGCTCTCTGCCGAAGGCTGAGCATGGGGTCCCAGCGCCTGGCCCTCCTGCCTGATGGGGAGCCCTCTGGCAGACCGCTTTTGCTCTGGTTGGCTTGGCAGAGACCCTCAGACTGTGCTGTCATCTGAGACTCTTCCTACTCAGTCTCTGCCTCCTCCTCTCCTTTCACAGGTTTTAGATCATGTGATCTGAAGTTTTGCCGTATCTATTCCTGTTCCCTCTCCCTTTATTCTTCACGAGTTTTTCCCCTAATAAGTCTCTTGCATATCTGCTTCCACCTACTTCTCAGAGGACCCAAACACAAATGTGCATTTTTGTGCTGACTTCATTTGCTCAGCATTCTGTCTGTGAGAGCCATCCACGTTGTTACATGTAGCAGTAATTTGTTCTCTTCTATTGCATGAGTATAGCGCAATATATGTATCCATCCTAATGGCACTGGGCATTTGAATAGTTTGCAGCTTAGTGCCCTTATTTTGATGTTTTTATACATGCAAGTATTTTGGTGAACACGGGCACTCATTTCTCTTGGGTATATGCCAAGGAAGTGGAGCTGCTGAGTCATAGGCATATGTTTAGCTTTAGTAGATATTGTTAAAGTTTTCCAAATTAGTGGACCAAGCTACACTCCAACAGCACTTATAAGAGTTCCTGTTGCATATAATATTTTTACAAATGTAAATGTAAAAATAAATAGTTCAAAAGATATATTCAAACCAGATGTATGCCATCTCATCCTAGTTTGTTTAAGTTACCATTTTTAAAACTGCCCAACAGAAAAAAATGTTCACATACCCTAAAATGTGCATAGTGGTTATATTAAAGGGAGAAGGGAGATCACGGGGTACATTTACCTTTGACTTTGAGCAATATCTGAAATGCTTTACAACAAGTACATATTTCTTTTAATTATTGTCTTGAAAAATATTAACTAGAACTAAAAGGCTTATGATGAAAACCAGCAGGCTCCTCCTATACTCCTCTACACTACTCAGTTGCGAGGCTCCTAGCTTACCACTCCTTTAATTGCTTCCAAAGATGTGTTGAAATCCCTTATCAGCTGCCTAATTCTCTTTATTCCTTGTGGGTTTCTATCATTTCCATCACTTTATTGTCATTTAGTGAAATTTGAAGAGAGAGAGGTAATTAATATGATCAATCTCCCACTTTTAATCAGAAGTTCATGCCTACAATCTAGCTGATTTTTGGACAGTATCGTAGTGAATGGGATGTATCAAAGAATAGCAGCTCGTTTTAAAGACATCATTCTGGTGATTGAGATTAGCGATGATGAGGACGGACTGGGGAGGAGAACACTCAGAGGCTGGTGGGGAGAATGCTTAGGAAGACACAGAGGTGGGCTTCTCACCAAGCTGCAGCAGGATGGAGACAACAACATAGAGGGCACAGAGAGTCCATGCCTCAGGATCACAGCTCACATCTAGGGGCCCCTCACCCCAGTTCTCCTCCAGGATGGACTCCACCTGAAAGGAAACCCACCAGACTGTAAAAGCTGAGAACAAGGAAATATACCAAAAATGGCAACTATGTGGCCATACCCCTTAGTCCTGAGTCCATAGCAGAGGTTGTAATCCACCATGGCACACTTTCCTGCAGAGCCTGGGGAGCCTCATACTCCCAAATGGTAATAGACACTGCTGATGCATCAACATGGGGCCAGTTGCCCTCCTGTATCTAGTAGCTTCCCACCCCCTCTCTTGCCCACAGGCAAACAACAGAGCCTAAAGACCCCATCCTGAATTGTCCTGAAAACTACATGTCCAGGGAATTGCCACAAACCAGCTGCATAGACGTGAGCTGGCAGTGGACTATGAAATAGGAAGGGACTGGTCATTGAGGTTTCTGGGTCCCTTGAGGGCATGGGCAGTCACTTCCACTAGGACCTGGGCGCTCAGCTGTCTTACCTCATACTTCACGGGGCGCAGTTCCCCCTTATCTAGGACCTCAGCAACAAACTGCCGGTACTCAGACAGCTCTGGAGACAAGAGAGGGGGTGGTCAGCAGAGAGGCAGGGCACACAGTGGGACCGGGCTTCGCTGTCTGATCAGACCTGGGACAAGCATCACAGGAGGTTCCAGAGAACCCCAGCATGGCTAGACGGGGGTTATTCCCACTGGGTTTCTGCTTTCCTTTTAGCCTGTAGGAGGTCGGAGACTGCACCATGGGGAAAGAGGAGGCAGTCCCTCCATCCCTGGCCTGGGGAAGATGGCTGGTTTGTGAAGTGTGAAGTCTGTGCCCCAAAAAATGTAAAAGGCAGTGATACCCCCTTCCTCCCAAGAGTTGACTCCCCACAGGTCCCTCTGCTTATATCCATGCCAGCTTATATCCAAGCCCCTCCTCACCCATCAGGGCATCCAGGACATCCCAAATGGTTTCTGCGCGTGCCTCTATCAAGACCCCAGCAGCGTTGAAAAGACTGCTTATGAGAGAATTCGCTGGGCTGTTCATCTGTAGCTCCCCGGAGCACTGGACCTCAGACACCTAGGACCAGGAGATGGAAGAGAGGAGCCCAGTCCCATCAGAGTAGATTGTCTCCCCACTCGTCCCTCCCTCTCTCTGCCCTCTTCTTCCTTAGGCCTCTTACTCTGCTCTAGATCCTGCAGCTCTTCTTCACTGCTGAGGCACTTAGTGAAGCAGTTTAGCGCCTCTTTTTGCTCCTCCGGAGTGAGATCCTGGAGGACTCGCACCATGTCCTGAACTCTCTCTTTTATGCTTCAGAAATTCTCCAAACTCAAGGACTTCCCTGTAGAGGCAGAAATTAAGAACCCAATCCCTCCAGCCTAGCAAGCTCCATTACCAAGGCCCCCAAGACCCCATTCTTGATCTATCTTTCTTCTGGAGACCACCTCTCTATAACTTCCCTTCTTCTAGTCTTTTTCTGTTAACATGAAGCAGATAGACACCCGCCATCACTGCCTTCTGCTGACCCCACTTCCACCTCCCAGCTCACTTCAGTCTAGTACCAACCCCCAGTTCTTCTCCACCGCCAGGAAATCAAAGCTTATGTAGTTCTTGCCATTCAAAGTGCAAGCTTTGGACCACAGTAGGAGTAATGAGGATTTAGAGGAAGTTAGAACAGTGGTTCTCAGTCTTCACTGTGCATGAGAATCCCCTGCAGAGTAATTAAAACTCCCAGTGCCCAGACCAGGCCCCAGCCCCAGATCAGCTAAATCAGAATTTCCAGAGGTGGAACTCAGTGATCACTACTTTCAACATTTCCCTCAGGTGATATCTGTGTACCAGTGAGAATCACTGTGTTCAGAGGAGACAGATGCAACCTCTAAAGTGGAAACCTACTTTTGGCACTGCCCTACCCTTCTCCAGGGCATGGCAACCTACTCCAGTATTCTTGCCTGGAGAATCCCATGGACAGAGGAGACTGGCGGGCTACAGTCGCACAGAGTCGGACATGACTGAAGCGACTGAGCACGCACTACCCTTCTCCTCCCAACATTCTCCGCTACTACTGCCACACACACGCGCACGCACACACACTCAGCTGCCCCACTTGAGCTGCATTCCTTGGGACCAGAGGGCTCAAAGGTGAGGAGTGCAGCTACCCTGAACATAGCTGGCCTCCCCATCCTTACCCAACCAAAATGAACCGCCATCTTTCTCTGCAAAGAGAGGAAGAATAATCTCAGCAAGTCCTCAGGTCACCTCCACCCCAGCCCACCCCATGGACATTCTTGTCCCAGTGGTGGGGGTTCTCAATTCTAGACTCTGAGCCCTCACTGCCTATGCTGGGGAGCCTGCGTCCTCATCATGGTGTATAAATGACAAAGTACTATATTTACAGACCCCTTCCTACACTCAGAGATAGGCAGCCATAGGCATATGCCTAAGATGATTGAAGGAGAAAGGGAAGTCCAGAGAGAAGCACCATGCCCTTAGCCACTCAGAAAATGTGGGTGACGGCAGGAACTGGACTCTTCTGTGATGGAGAATCTCACTTGAGCTAGTAAGACCTTGCCAGAACTGAACGTGCAGCTTCTACAATTTTCAGTAATTTCTCTCGAGTGTTCTACTCCACCTAGACCTCGCTCCACTCCTTCACAAGGGATCTTAGGCAGTACAACCCTTATGGGATTCAGGGAAAGACTGAAAGGCCAGAGGAAGCCACACACAGAATCATACAGGTCTCCTGGTCTAGTCCTAGTTCATTTTAAGGTTAGTACAACCATGAGTCTGGGGGCTGTAGGCCTAGTGAGCGGCAGAGCCAGGACAAGACCCTGAGACTGTCTGACTCCTAGTCCAGTGCTCATGCTGTTGTGTGAGAACTGGCCAGGCAATTCAACTGTGCTCTGTAAGCCAACAGGCCTTCAGTAAGGGCTGTGAACCCAGGATCCAGCGCACTGGCCTACACAGAGCAGGTCAGAGTTGGCGGAGCCTGGAAACCCTAGGCCAGCATGCAATCCAACCTACTTCTCCAACAGGCAGATTTTCCTCCTGCCCTCACCTTGGCTCAAACTTGAGTGCATCCTGTTACATTCTCAGCACTGATGACTCTATAATTCCAGGTCATTTGTTATCCTCTTTTTAAAACCAGTATCCTTGCCCATTCTAGAATGATGAACAGGAGGCCCACTCACTCACCTTCTGGAAAGGATCTGGTTTTGTCCAAGAAACAAATATCTAAACCAGTTTTTAGATAGAAAGAGAGATCAGTTGTTAGAAAGCCCAGTTCTAAGTTCCTCTCTCTAATATCTCCCCCGTCTTCCCACCCCACCCAACAGGAAAAATAAATTCTGGGAGAGAGACAGGAGCTAACACCTCTAGGGAAGAATTGGGTTTCCCAGGTGGCTCAGCAGTAAAGAATCTGCTTGCCAATGCAGGAAACACAGGTTCGATCCCTGTTGGGAAGATCCCTGGAGAAGGAAATGGCAAGCCACTCCAGTATTCCTGCCTGGGAAATCCCATGGACAGAGGAGCCTGGCAGGCTACAATCCATGGGGTTGTAAAAAAGCTGGACATGACTTAGTGATTAAGCAACAACAACTTCCATCCTTCTTCCCAGTCCCTGAAACTTCCTCCCACCGTCCAGGCCACCAGGACCCCTACAGACTGACACAAACCCCAGTTGAACTGACCCCCACCTTCTTCATGTGTTCAGCTCCCCTACCTCACCCCCCCACCCTACCAGGCCTAGCTTACCCATCCTCTCTGCGCTGGGGAAGACAAGCTGCTTTACCCGATAGGCCAGGACCTTCTCAGGGGTGATGGTCACTTCCTTTTGGTGCCAGGAAAAAGGAGCGATGTAGATTGACCCCTCAGTTCCTGACATAATTACCGTGCCTGATCTCCCAAACAATCCTGGGAGGTAGACATTATTACCCTCAATTTACAGATGAGAGAACCAAGGCTCTGAGAGGGTCAGCAGATGAGCCCATTTCACAACAGCAGAGTTGATATTTGAATCCACGTCTGACTTCATTTCCATTTCACTCAACAAATATTTATGGGGAATTCCCTGGCTGTCCAGTGGCTAGGACCCAACACTTTCACTGCCAGGGGCCTGGGATCGACCCTTGCCTGGGGAACTAAATTTCCACAAGCCACATGGTGTGGCCAAAAAAAAAATTTATGGAGGACAAAACATGCCTGTTTTGTTCCAGGCATCATGGCTCCTGTTGTCCTGCCTCCTAAAATGGGTGGAAGACAAAGAACAAGCAAGAAATACCTGTGTAATTATGAGCCATGGGAAGCGCTATGAAGCAAATGAAAACAGAGCATTGCCAGAGAGTCAAAGGGGAGACTGTGTGATGCTATATACCCTTCTGGGGCAAGAAGAGAAGTTGTAAGAAGGCCAAGGAGCAGGCAAGACTGCTCAGAAAAGTCTAGAGGAAGAGATGAGGAGCCTGGTGTCTGGGCTGGCAGCCCCTGACCGGAGTGTGTGAGCCAAGCTGGCTCGCCCACAGTCCCTGTCTCCAGAGATCCTAACCTCGTGTTCACGTTGGAAACCAAACATTTTCAACAGGATCTGAACATCAAATTGTGTTTCATATTTCAGGGTTTCAGTCCTTTTTGTCTTCAGAGTTTCTGTCACTATATACAGGTCTTCTCTCTTCGCCTGGATTGATTGGAATGAAGGAGGCAGTTCCTTCTTCAGCTTCCTGGAGGGAGTAAAGGGGAAATGAGTGGGGCCCCACCTCCTAGGCACATTTCTCCCTCCCCACCAGTTACTCTTTATTTGAGAGTAAGTGCTCCCGAGGCCGGAAAACCAAGGAACGTGGAACCCCTGTCAAAGTTCACTTAACCCACCATGGAGGGGGAAGGGGGTGCAAAGTGGGAAGGGAACCCACTAGCATCTCTGGAAGATTAGAGTATGGCAGCACAGTGAAATACTTCACAAGTCATTTCACTTAATCCTCTCCACACCCCTATGATATCGGCAGGCTTGCATCTGTTTTTCATATGAAACTGAGGCTTAGAGACAGGTCACGAATGGTCCAAGGTCACACAGCAAATAAGCACAGAGCTGGGATTCAAGCCCTGGTCTGTGTAAGTCCCAAGCTTGTGTCCTTCTCACGGCACTGAGATGGGCATGTGCCCAGTCCACAGCAGCCCCTTCTCTCAGGAGCGGTCCCAGCTCCCTACACGGGTCTCTGGGACCTGGTTGTGCATTGTCCACCTTTGGGGTCCATGGGCCATTTCTGATTCCATAAGGGAATTCGTGGGCTTTCCTAGTAGCTCAGAGGGTAAAGCATCCACCTGCAATGCACAAGACCTGGGTTCAAACCCTGGGTCGGGAAGATCCTCTGGAGAAGGAAATGGCAACCCACTCCAGTATTCTTCCCTGGGAAATCCCATGGACAGAGCAGCCTGGCAGGCTACAATCCATGGAGTCGCAGAGTCAGACACGACTGAGCTACCAACACACAAGGAAATTCATTTTGTGACTTAAAACAGTCTGATGGAACTTCTGGTATTGCAGCCAAAAGACCTACCTACATCCTTGTCTCTGGTGACCTTCCTTTACCTACCTGCCCCCACACAACTCTATTTATACACTCAACATAGCCTCACCCTAGAAACAATGCATTCTAGAAAAAAAAGAGTTCCCTCGGCAAAGGCCCCTCCCCAGCAAGACTGTGGTGGTAGGAGCAGCTCAAAGGACCAGTACAATTTCACTGTAAGCCTTTCAGTTCTTAATTAAAAAGGGGAAACAAAAGGCATCCACCCTGCTGGGGGAGGGCTAGCCCAGGAAAACAGAGGGGCCCCTTTCCCTGAACCATCCACACTTTCCAACAATTCCAGCTAAGGGAGAAGACACCAATATCAGCCACAACATAACTGCTGAGGGGGAAGGCTGGTGGAGTCCCTTGGAAGGACCATGCCCTCAGCTATTAGAATGTCTGTAGCACTTGATGGGTGCCACCCTGGTGGGGTGGGGTGATGGCACTTCCTGTGCAGGAAATGTTCAACCGGGGTGCTTTGATTTCCCTGTGCTTCACCTCATCTCGCTTCTTGAGTACTTACCATGTGCTGGGGATAAACAGAGAGGTTAGTAAAGACGGTCCCTGGCCACAAGTTGTTCTTAGTGCAGTGAAGGACAGGTACATGGAAACCACTGACTTGCCACAAGGCGAAGTGAAACAAGCACAAAATGAAGATTTGGGTAACACGATTTAAGAAAACAGAGGAGAGTGGTCTCGAAACCAGCCAGTTTGCGCCAAGTCAGAGTCATCAGTTACCCTGGAGAACAGCAGGAAAGTAAGTGAATTGGGGACCTCAGAAGAAGGGCTCCTGGAGGCTGGTTCTGGACGAATGAGAAGGCTTGCAAAGGCTGGAGAAGAGGAGGGCATGCTTGAGTAAGGACTGGGTTGCAGGGGCGACAGGTACTGGGAGTAGGGAGTGGGAGGCAGCACCAGCCAGGGCTCCCCACCTCCGATGGCCTAGGTGCCCCAAAATATGGGCTTCTCCCTCCCTCCTTCCCCCTTACCACCCACCTCCAGCCTCACTTGTTCTTAAGGGAATCCAGGAATTCCTGGGGTATCTCGCTCTTTTCTAACTTGATATTCTTCTCCTGGAAAATGTGGAATGCTATTTTAAATGTTATTTGGGGGTGAAATTTCACTGCCAAACTTCCCTTTGAGTCTACGATGTCCAGAATTTCAAAGTTATCACCTTGACCTGGAAAGAGAAAGAGAGGTCTCAATGTCGTTATCACTGAGGCTGACCCAAAAGCTCTCTCTCTAGAAGATCCTTGCTGATGCACCCCATCCTGGGCTCCCCTCATGATCCTCTTCTCTTCCGAGCAAGTCTTCCAGCCATGGTTCTCCAGCCAATGCTGTTCACCCCGGAAGTTATCATGGTTGGAGCCCACTCTGCCACAGTCTTACCAAATGACCTTGGGTAAGTCACTTTACCTCTGAATCTGTTTCCTCATCTATACAAGGAGAATATTCATAGTACCTACTTCCAGTGCTTGAGGAGATTAAATCATGCAGCTAAGCACTTAACACATTGCTAAATGCTCAATAAATGTGAATTAGTCCTATTAAACCATTTGAGAGGCTGAAATGAAACAAAGAAAAGTAAAGTGAAAGAATCAGGAGCCCCTGACCACCTGGCTTCCCAGCTGGCACTAGTGGTAAAGAACCCGCCTGCCAATAGAGGAGACAATAAGAGACTCGGGTTCGATCCCTGGGTCAGGAAGATCCCCTGGAGTAGGAAATGGCAACTCGCTCCAGTGTTCTTCCCTGGAGAATAATGGACAGAGGAGCCAGGAGGGCTATAGACCATGGGGTCACAAAGAGTTGGACACGACTGAGGGAATGAACACAACCTTTGGGAAATAAAAATTAAGCAGAGTTCACTCTCTGTGTTTGTGTGACCTGAGCAGGTGTAAAGTACGGCAACTCTGGAAAGTTGCCCAGGGGCATGGACTCTGCCCGGCCTTGCATAAGGCCTTGTGTAAGGGCCTGGAGTCCGAGTCCATTGCTGCCCCGGAGTTAGTGGCGAGTGTGTGGAGATGCTGCTAAGCTGAGTGCCTTTCTCTCAGACCTCCCAGTTCTGAGCCTACAGAGGCAGGAGAGCATCTACTGCTGCATTTTAGGGGTGGGCCTGGATTTCTAGAGAAAAAAATGCATTTTGAAACTGGTGGAAACATGCCAGACCTAGAAACAATGCCTGAAATCAGTCCTGTGTGTGTGATGCTAATGTCTCAGGGCCCATTTGTTTCTTGAGTAATGTAAAATTTGGCGTACTTTATCAGAAAGAAAGAAAAATCAAACCTCATGCACACAAAGGCTACAGTATGGGAGGATTCCCTGGTCCAATAGTTAGGACTCCATACTTCCACTGCAGAGAGCATGGGTTTGATCCCTGGCTGGGGAACTAGATCCCACAAGCCATGCAACAGAGCCCACACAGTATGGAGAGGGGCAGCACAGAAGAATAACGTGACAATGGAGAGACCTGACAGGTACTACCTCAGCCAGGTGACCAAGGTCAATATCAATAGTGATAAGTCTTGTTGACAATATGTACCCTTGATATGAGGGTTTCCCAGGTGGCTCAGTGGCAAAGAATCCTCCGGCAATGCAGCAGATGCAGGTTTGATCCCAGAATCAGGAAGGTCCCCTAGAAAAGGAAATGGCAATCTACTCCAGTATTCTTACCTGGAAATCCCATGGATGGAGGAGCCCAGTGGGCTAAGCAACAACAGCAGCAAATCCTTGACATGATGTGGTGAGAATAGTACTTTACCTTTGTAATCTTTCCCCGGCCCCCAAACTCATTTCCTAGGTCTAAGAGACAAAAAAATTCAGACAAATCTCAGTAGAGAGGCATCCTATAATATGCCTGACTAGTACTCCTCAAAACCGTCAAGGCTGTTAAAAACAAGGAAAGTCTGAGGCACCGTCACAGCCAAGAGGAGCCTAAGGAGACACGACAGCAAAACGTAACACGATGTCCTGGATGGGATCCTGGAACAGCAAAAGGGCACTGGATGAAAACAAAGATCTCTGAATAAAACTAAAGAAATCTGGGTATAACTTTGTTGCTGTTCAGTCACTCAGTCCTGTCTGACTCTTTGCGGCCCCATGGACCACAGCACGTCAGGCTTCCCTGTCCTTCACTCTCTCCCGGAGCTTGCTCAAACTCATGTCCATCGAGTCGGTGATGCCTTCCAACCATCTCATCCTGTGTCACCCTCTTCTCCTCCTGCATTCAGTCTTTCCCAGCATCAGGGCCTTTTCCCACGAGTTGGCTTTTCACATCAGGTAATGGACTTTAATTTTTAAAAAACCTATGTACACCATCCACACCAAATAGTTTAAAATAATAATGTTTCAAAAAGAAGCAGGTCAAATTGCTAAAAATCAATTTAAATGATCAGCTCACCTCATTCTTAAGAATTTTTTTAAAGTTTGGTTTCACCTCTGTCTTTGAATTTTTTATGAAAACAGATAGAATTTCCCTTAAAGGAAGTTAACCTCATCAATTTTCCATAATTAAACTTGCCCCTGCCCCTGGAGAATAATACGATCATTGCAAAACATCCTAGTCCTGCTTTAAAGTTGTGTTGTTTTTTTTTTTCAAAGAACTTGTCTGATTTTTTTTTGGCGGGGTTGGCCACACTGAGCGGCATGAAGGCCCTTCGTTCCCCTACAAGGGCTCGAACCTGTGCCCCCTGCAGTGGAAGTTCAGAGTCCTATCTACTGGACCACTAGGGAAGTCCCTGATTTTTATTTTTTTGAGAACTAGCTTTTAGTAAATTGACTCTTGGCAATTCAATTTTCAGAAAGTCGACTCAGAGTCTTTGGAAAATGCTAATCTGAAATTTTCCTAAAGCTGCTTGCTTGCTGAATTAAACTCCACTTGCAGAAAAGCCCACCACCTCTGAGCAATCTGGGTACTGTTCTTGATCACATAACAGTCATACGTGGCAGGTGCTCTAGAACTATACAGTGGTGGTGTTAGAATTCTTTTCCATCTCTTGGGGAAAACCAAAAGGATTTTGGTAGAGATGTCTGAGTTGCAAAACTCCTCACCATGAGGCGTGAGACGCTGTAATAAAGTCTCCAAGAGAAGGTTCATCTACACCTCTCCTGGGGCTTCTGAAACCCAAGAAACCCCAGGAATTGGGAACCGCTGAGCTTGGAAGCAGGGGAATGGGACAGACTTCTCTCCTAAGGCCTCTGAACCCTTACGGAGTTCTGCTGACCGGCAACTTCCCATTCAACTGTCATCCCCAGGGAACAGGAAGGGCTAATAATAACTGCCACCAGTTGAAAGTCTGGGGCGAACTTTGATTGAACGCTCCTTCTTGCAGGCACAGTGGTAAATGATTTATGTAATTTACCTCATTTGATTCTTGCAACAGTCTTCTCAAGTTGACAGATGAGGAAACAAGCATAGAGAAGGCAACTTGTCCAGAGGTTACCCAGCTGCTAAGTGTGGCGGAGCCAGGTTTTGAAGTCAGATGCCCTCTTCTCTAGTTGACAGATGAGGAAACAAGCATAGAGAAGGCAACTTGTCCAGAGGTTACCCAGCTGCTAAGTGTGGCGGAGCCAGGTTTTGAAGTCAGATGCCCCCCAGTTCTAAAGCCTGAGTCCTTTCTTAACCAGTAAGCAAATTGTTTCTATTTATTTATACATTTAAATGATTAATTTCATAAACACATGAGAAGACCTTAGCTAATTTAAAAGCGAATTATTTACAAAGGGAAAAAATAGAAAAAAAGACAAATTCCACGGTTTCTTTGTTAACTGGCTGACCTGGTTGATAGCAATGGGGCCTTGAGAGACGGGTAGAGTAGGAGTGGGCAAAGTCTCTCACCATCTCATACTGACCTTGGAACTCAGGAACCACCATATCAAATGGTACTTCACGCTCCAGGATGTCCTTCAGGGTGAGGTTTGTCTTGTCATACTGGTATCCAAAGAAACGTCTCCTCTTCTTCACCAAATAGAAGCGGTGGAATCTGTCAGCATCGCTGAGGCTTCTGACGGCAATCGTCTTTCCACTGGCGTCTATCTCTTTAACCACAGCTCTTGAGATTGACTCAAATACCATGGGCATTGTGCCTGGACCAACTGGGGAAAGGAAGCCAATTGAAGTTTGGGGGCAGGGGGATATTGGTTCAGGTTTTTTGATCTTCTACTTTTGGCCGATCCAAAAGTTCTAGGCCAATCAGCACTTGGAATGATTTGGCTTCCCTGTTTCTAGAAGGTGTGGCATTTACTACACAGATGGAATGACCATCACAAATGCCAGACTCTCCTCACGGCTGGTAGAACCCTTCTGGAGGAAAGCTGGAATGGCGATTGCCCCAAAAGGAAAGTAAGACCTGTTTTCTGAGTCTCCCACAGCAGAGTTGCCCCTTGCTCAAAGGGACCCCATGGGTGGGAAGGCAGGCCCACCATCCCCAAACCTTACCAGTGCTGATGAACAGAGGAACCAGGAAGAGATGAAGGGCTTGGCTGCAGACCTCACATTACCAACCCCAACAGACGACTTCTTCCCTTGGCTCTGACTCCTGGGCCTCCCTCCCTTCCTGTTCTGAAGGCAGTTGGATGGGTGCCCCTACCCACCATTTCCCAGTAAGATGGTGATAAACTGATCGCAGAAGGAAACCCTACCTTTATACTTAAACAGTGGCTTGCAGCTGGATATCCTGGACAGCCCCCCACCCGCAAGTCCTATCTCCTCCGTTTCTGGTCACCTTCTGAAGGATCCCCTCATACTTGGTAAAAGCAAATGAATCCCAAAACCTTACCTGGGACATCTCCCGCCACCCACTCTCTGCTTCACCCTCTCCCTGGCCTACTTTTGGCCCCTGTGCCTCCCCACTCGCCGGCCCTGCGGGACCTTCCATAGGCCCACCACCAGTCCAGCCTGACACGGCTGCCCCTCCTCATTTCTTGTCAGCAGCAGTTCTTTGATCCCCACCACGTTGCAGCCCTTAGGCTCTCTTCCCTCCAAATCCTTCCTACTCTCTCCTCTTCCATCAGTCACTCTGCCTCTCCTTCCTTTTCAGATCTTTCCCCCTTTCTTCAGGCTCCTCTGCCACCCTCCTGAGGCCAGACCACACCCCACAGGCTTCCTGGCCACCTTCCCCTAATTCCCTTCTGGCTGACCCTGGCACCTGCTCACCCCTCACCCATGTTCCCTTCTCTGCCCCTGCCCCCGTAATGGTGATCCTCTCAACTCATTCTCCACCTAGGAATCCTTCTGGGATTATGGAAAGGGTGTGCCCAGGGCCTACGGATCCATCTCAGGGGCCACACACCTCGTTTTTGTCCTCAGCTACTCACCAAAAATGGAGGTTGTAAGAATCCCCTCTGTGTAAGGTCTCTGCACAGTTTCTGGCCACTGTGTCTTGGGACTATATAATATGGGAACTGAAATTAAAAAAAAAAAAAAAAAAAAAGAACTGGAGAGCTAGGTACCCCACCTCTCAGAGTTTTAGGTAAGACACATTATGGCTGGACAACAGGTCAAAGGTAAGAAAACAACTCTTCCCTCCTCAAGGACCCAGGGAGCAGGAAGGTGGGAGATAGACAGACAGACACAGATGATACTGCACAGAACAGGCTGTAAAGGCCCCTCCCTGGTAGGTGAGCCTCACGTCCTCTTCCCTCCCACTCATGCTTGTGGAGGGAGGAGGAAGCAGGAAGCTTCCTCTGAGGACAGAGAGGCCAAGGGGGAGAAGCCGCCCTCCAAGGCAGGGGAAGTGACAGGAATTCAGGGGGAGGAATTCAGAGGAAAGGACTGGGCACCCCTTGGGACTCTGGCTTCTTTATGAAGCTGTGGCTGAACTGACACCCTCCCTGGTTGTGGCACAAACTCTCCCTCTGCCAGCCCGGCCTGGCTCAGCCAACCAAGCCCAGAGGCGTAAGTTCTGTCTGAGGACCAGCCAGGCGAAGTCCCAGAGCAGAGTGCTGCACTCTGGCCAGCTTGCTGCCTCAGCTAGCTCGCCACCAGCCCCTTCACCCTGTTCTGCTGGTCCCAGGGGCCCTCCCACCATCCAGGCAGAGGGTCGGACCCATGCGCCACACTGCCCTCCCCCCGCCCCTCCTCCAGAGCCCTCCACGAAGCAGAGGCCAGACTCCGGGGAAATAGGAACACATTGTCCTTTATTTGCATTTCTCAGAATACTGTACAAAGGGAGTAAAAATCCTATTCACACTTTGCTTAGAAAGATTTTGAGGTGAAAGTTCCCTATGATACATGGGGTGGGGCTTGGGGGGACGAAGAGGCAGAAAACAGGGCCAGTGACCCCCCCCCTCAACCCCCACTGCTCCCTCAAGGCCCTGGTACCCACACCTCAGAAGTAACACAGACCCCAGTCAGATGGCGGGGGTGGGGAGAAGGCAGCTCCCCTCTGGTCCCGCCCCGCCTCGCCTCCTCAGCCTGAGTGGACAGCCCCCACAGGTCACTCCCTGCTCCCTCCACTGTCCTGCTTAGGCGGGGACCATGCAGGACTCTCTAGCCTACCAAACCCATTTGGCGGTGACCTGATGACCCCACAGGTGCATGCCACATGGGAGGCCCCGGCCCAGGCCCTGTCTGTGTGAGCAGGTCTGTGGAAGGGCTGCAGCACTGCTGTGCAGAATCCCCACGCCACCCGCCCCACCACCGCAGAGACGTGTCACACTGGACCTGGGCGTACGATGACTCAGGGGCCTCTCCCCCACTCCACCCCGCCACGCCACCTGGAGCTGCAGAGCCGCAGCAGCCTCCTTACCGATGCACCGCCCCACCACACGGGGGGTAGATGATCCCTCCGAGTCTGCCCCTCCTCCCAGACCACTTCTGAAAGACTGAGGTTGGGTCTGTCCCCACCACCCACCCCCCTCACACCAATCCCAGCTGCTACGTGGCCCCATTCTTCTAAGACTCAACTCAGTATCCCACCCCTGCCCCCAACTCCCTCCCCCAGGGCCAGGATGGCTGCAGCCCTGGCGCCTCAGCCCTGGGACCAGGCCACCCACATCCAGCCCGCCATCCTGCTCCTTACCCTCCCCACTCCTACCCAGTACCCCAGGTGGGTCGTGCGAGAGCCATCTGACTTGATTAGACAATTCTCTACACAGAGCGATGAGGTGCCGCCACACGGTTGCTTTGAGAGATACAAGCACACACGAAGTGTCATTCTAAAGACTTAAGAATTAAAGTGAAACAAACTAGAAGCTGTACCGTCCCCTCTGCCCCGCTCACAGGGGTTAAAGTGCTTTAGCAGTCTGAGGATGAGCAAGTGAGCAGGGGGCTTCTCTTGCCCCAACCTCACAGGTCTGTGTTCAGCCCAGAAGCCCAGCCCATTTCATGAACACCCCCACAGAGTCTCTATCCAAAAGGCAAAAGGAAAAGATAAAAAAAGAATCAGAAGGGGTCAGAGCCCCAGGGGGCCCCACCCCAACCCACTACAAGCTACTTCAAGTCTGCCACTGGGGGAAGTGAGGGGAAAACTAGGGCCCAGAGGCTCAACCCTCATCTCTGGCGGCTACCAGAGGCTCCTTCTGTCTTCAGCATCGCAGCCCAGGCTTCTACCCCTCCCCCGCCATCCCGGGCAGGGGAAGGGGCTGCACTCTCAGTACTTATTGATTCCAAAAATCCGGACTCCGTGGAGCTGGGGCAGCTTGGGGATGAGCACGCTCATCAAAGACACAGTGTTGAGAATGAAATGGATCTGGTCGTACTTGGTATAGAAGCTGGTGAGGAAGTACCTGTAGGGGGAGGTTGGGAGGAGGTATAAAACTCTGTTTGAAAGGTCCCTTTCTTCCCCCCTCCATGGTTGAGGGAGACATTTCTGACAGTGAGAGGTTATGGGAAAGACCCCCTAGAACTGAAGTAGGGTGGTAAGATCCCCCCAGTTACAGAAGCCCCCTGCTGACCCAGGCCCCGAGTTCTACCCCAGACCTGAGGACCAAACTCAGTGGCAGGAAGGAAGCTTCAACGGAGGACAGACAGGACCAGGGAGTCACAACCTGAGCCCAGCATGAGACCCAGGGGCACCCCAGCCTTTCTGCCTCTGGTCATTCCTATGCCAAGGGCCACAGTTGGCGAGGGGTTTAAGCCTCGCAGGGCCCCAGGGTTCCCCAGGCCTTGGCCTTTCCACTGGCATCCTCCTCTGCCCAAGGCACTCACAGCACAATGGGTGTGATGGTCAGGAATTTCCGAGATGCGGTGAACTGGACCCCATAGTCCATCTGCTCCCAGTGGGTGAGCAGCCTCGCCTTGCCCTGGTCCGGGGTCTCAAAGGGTGTCCCCTTCACTGTGTGCAGGAAGATGTACATGCCCTGGAGAGAGGGGCCTTCATTAGAGGACACAGAAGGCCAAAGGCCCTCCAGCTCAGCTCCTCTGCCCCAGTCACAGACATGGGCTCCCAGTGATTCGGAGCCCCATCTACTGGGCAGGGGGATGCGGGCCGGAGGTCAGGCTGGAGCAGCTGGGAGACTGGCCAGAGAATAAGGAGACCCACTGGGTGAGAGGGCAGGCCTGGCATGAGGAGAATTCCCGGGGAGGAGTCAAATATAGAACCAGCAAGGAGACGCCGTCTCTCCAGCCCAGGGCTAGGCTTCCTGCGCCAGCTGCAGGGAGGCCAGCTGATGGAAAGGAACCAGGTCTTGCTTGCCCACCAAGAGTACCAGGGAGCAAGCAGGTAGTGAAAGAGCACAGAGGGGCAAGAGAGAAGGACACTCAGATCCTGATTGGGGAAAGAGGCATTTTTGCCCCAGGCTAGGCATCCAAGTGCTGCAGACTCTTTGGGGTCCTTAGCTCAGCTCTTGATGACCCTCTCTTCCAATCCATAAGCCACCCCGTCCAAGAGGTGTGGCCATACCTGCAGATTTTATTCCAGTAACGGGGGGTGGGGCAGAAAGAAGAGAACTCTGGTGACTGAAGTCAGCATGTCACCCTGACATCTGGCCCACGTCTCGGGGGAGGGTCCCCTACCCCCACCCCACCAAAGGCAGGCAGCGGGCAGGCCCTCACCATGTTGTGGATGAGGTTGGTGAGGGTCCAGACGACGGGGACGCTCACAAAGGGGATGCTGAGCAGCACGACGTGGAGAAGCCCGATGGCCAGCACGTACGAGAGCCAGATGCCGCGGCTGTTCATCACCCGCGTGTTGGGGTTCACCTCGCTGTGTGCTGTTCCCACGTTCATCCTGCTGCCCCTCTCCTGCCACTGTCCTACAAACAAGCAGCACAGGCAAGACAGGTCACACCACCTTCCCTGCTCCCTCACACCTTCCAATTCCTGCAGGGAGGCAGACTTTATCCATTTCCCGGTGCTGGTGCTGGGCTGAGCACCAGGCTGCTCTGTACATCATCCAATCAGGACAGTGCCCTTCCAGGCACTGGAACTGCCTGGGTGGACAGGCCATCAACAGGCATCCAGCCCCAGGGCAAAGAAACCACTGCCTGTCTTGCAATCTCACCCTCTGGGGAGCCTTCTGCCCAAGAAGCCCAGGGTAGGGGAGAAGAGGCCTGTGCCCTAACAATCACTCAGCAATACCCCCTGCTGTACTCCGTCTCACTGAGGGTCTGATATAACACATCTCCACCCCTGAACCCACTTCTCCCTATGAGAAGGAACAGGCAGTAGTGGATGAAGTATCCTGGGTCTCCCTGCACCCTAACTCAGTAGGATTGGCGGGGGTAGAAAGAGAGAGAAAAGGAAGAAAAGAAAAAACAGACAAGAGACAACCTTTGCCCAGACCTGGAAGCTGCCTTCTTGGGGACACAAAACCACCCATCCAGATGTTTTATCCATTTAGCAGCCACTCAGGCTAGCCCTCCTGGTGCCACCCGTTTTCCTGCCAAACCACCTCGGCCCTTTTCCCTACCAGAGGAGGGGTGAGGACAGCGAACATGACCAATGTCTACAGTGCCCATGGGCGCCTGGAGCCCACATCAACAGACTTCTCCCAGGGACACACCTACAGCCGCTCTCCTGCCCTCTTCCCTCTCTGCCTACCCATCCTCACCTGGGCCTCTTTTCCCAGTATCTGTTTCCAAGTGTAAGTTATTAGTACCATGCCTTCCTATGCCCAGTTCCAAGGGCAGAGGCCCTTTAGCAAGGGGAACCCGGAGGGCTTCCCTGGCTGCCCATGAAACCATGCAGCCCAGCCCATTCTTGGATGCAGGTAAGGAGGGAAACGAGCAGCCCCTTGTCCAGAGCTCAGCTGTCCCCAGATCTCTGAGGGCCTTCTGACCAGCAGGAGGTGGGAACAGATGACATCTTTGTACTGGCTCACCTCCTAAGCTAAGGGGAGATCCTGTCCAATAAAGACCCTAAGGTCATCACCATGGTAACAGCCCCATCTTTCCTGGGGATACAGAAAGGGGTTCCAGATGAGGGTATCCTGGAAGTGCTCAGAAGGTCATCCCCCAACTCTGCTGCGATGATCCCACCCCCACCCCCCAACTTGGTTCCCTCTATCTCTGGGTGGGATCACAGAGACTGCATAGGAGCTGGAATTCTCAAGGATCAGTTCCCTACTTCCAGGACAATGGGAACAAGTTTCCTCCTCTTGGATGGCTCCAAGCTTAGAGACCTCAGGGGAAATGAGACCCACAACACACCTTCCCAACATACAAACATACATGCGAAGGCTCCAAAGCAGTCATGCTCCTGGGGCCCATGAGCTCAACCCATTAGGTTGGATAATTGGGCCTAAGAGAAACCCAGGGAACTAGAAAACCAGGACTGGCTCGGTTGTTTACCTTCCCAGGGCCTTAGGGCTTCAGTTACCTAAACACAGCTCCTGGGAAACCTACTGCACAAAAGCCTCCACCTGGTGGAAAGGGAGCGGAGGGTGGAGAGATCGTCAGTAGACGGCCTGAAGGGCTTAACTACTGAGGAAGAAGAGGGAGAGAGTTCCCCAAGTAGGACCAGAAACTTCTTCCCTTCCCCACGTCTCCCTAACCTAGACCTACAAGGATAAAGGAGTAGCAAGACCTCTAGCCCTCCAGAGTTGTTTTGTCCGGGAGGGCCAAGAGCCTGGCTGAGTCCCAGATGATTCGACACTCCTTTCTGGCTGTAACAGGGCACCCAGCAAAGTCTGAGGCGTCTCGGGGGGGCTCAGACTTATGGCTTCAACTGACACCCTTTCTGAAGGGAAGCTTCTTTCTGCAGCCTGAACACCAGGTGCCCTGAGAGCAGAAATTCCCAGGAGACTCCCCCTCCCCCAAAAAAGATAGAAAAGTCAATAAACTAAGGGAAAGACTGGCAGCAATAAACTAAGAAAAGCTCTCTTGAGACTTTTGTGTGACTAAGGGTACACACCACTTCCATTAGTGAAGTAACCTAACTGCCCCTGGCCCAGAAGGGGAGAAATGGGAAGAAGAAGCTGACAGACACAAAGTAAGCTCACAGCAGCTGAGGCTGAAAAGTTCTGCCGCTAAACTAGCAGGTGGCTGCCCGCGTCAGTCCCCGAGGTGGTTTCATAACCTGACTCAAACCAAAGCCTGCAGCAACTCTGTTCTGTTAACTACTTTCTTGCTGGCAGCTCTTTCCCACTCCTTCCCTCCCTTTTCCTACTGGCTCCTACACAAATATCTTTGCCCAGTCTGTCAGACACCTAAGCCAACACCACAGTGCCAACGGCCAGGTGAGCTGCTTCCTAATCTCTCCCCCAACTAAGGGCAGCAAATCTTTCGCCATCTGGGTGAGGAGCACAAAGCATAGGAGCCTGCAACCTGGACCCCAGCGGAGAGTCCCTGACACAGAGCCACTTTCTGCCCACCCCCACAACCGGCAGGGCCACCACCGTCGCTCACCACTTAGCTTCAGCTCTTCCTCCCGGACTCGGGAGGGCGGTGGGGATGGAAAGAAGGCGAGAAGAGGAGCGAACCCCTACTAGCACGGGGAGAGGGTGACGCGAGGAGGCGGAGTCCGCACTATTGTTGGGGTTTACAGAGTGGGACTTCGAGACGAAGTGGGGGTCTCCGCTCCACCCCCCAGCCTGGGACCTCGCACTCGGAGCCTGGCTTCGTCCGGAGCCCCACCCCCACACGTTCACCCAGCTGGAAGCGGCCAAACCTTTATCCCCGAAGCCCAGCCTCTTCCCCGCCCCCATCCCCAGCCCAAGGGCTTCTCCTCTACGCCCCATCCCCTGCCTCCTGCCCCCACTTTCCCCTTTGGGCATCACTTCGACTGATGCACCTCCACCCCGCGGCTGATGCACCCCCGCCACCTCCACTCGCCGTGTCCCGATCCCCTCCAACCCCGGGCGCCTCCCCAACAAGCCCCCACCTCCTTTCCCGTCTCTCCTGTAGCCCCAGGATACTCCCGGTTTGGCCACTCCAAGGCCGCCCGACTGGACTCACCGTGTGGGGCCGGAGGTCGAGGCCCGGGAAGGGTGCCTGGGGGCGGGGGCCGCTGCTGCTCCAGCAGCTGTAATGAGCCGCGGCGGCAGCCACTCCGCTGGCAGCTCGGGCCGAATCAGCGCCCCGCGCCAGCCCCCATTACGTCACCGCCCAGCGCCGGGCCGCCCGCAGCCTCCTGGGAGTTGTAGTATTTACCCCTGCTCCAGCCCAGGGCTCTCTGGGCCCGCCCGCAGGTTTCAACAGTGCGCGACACAAAGGTCAGCTGGTATTGCTTTGACGCACAACAATGCCTGTTTTGGCGTCAGCGTGCTTCTTGTGGAGTTTACTATTGCCCGGTTTTGCATATGAGGAAACTTTAAGTTTTAAGTAACTTGCCATAGGTCCCCGCTGGGTTCCAGCCTGGACTGAAACCCAGAAATTCTGACCCCAAGTCAGAGTTTTTCAACTACACCTCGCTGCCTCTGGCCCTCCAGACAACTACTGGCTCAGCCCCTGTCGGGCCCTCCTGGAAGTGGGTTTTTCGCGATATTGATTAGTATGAGAGTCTGGAGGTCAGAGAACTAAGTCCACAGCCTGTCTGCTGCTCAGTTACACCTGACCCAGGCGGGCCTGGGCCAGGTCTCATCTTTGGCCTTCCCACATGAGACGTGGGAAGAAGACATGTGACTTGGGAAACCACCCTGGTGAATAACCAGGTCCCTGAGTCCCAGTCCCAGGTCAGCGGTGTGGGTTTGGGGTGGCTCTGGGGTCTGCAGTTTTCTGCTCAGAACTCTGCGGCCAGGGCACAGATTTTCCTGCCAGGTAGACTAAGCAGGCACTGCTTCACCAGCAGCGTAACCCTCAGCAAATAAGTTGTCTTAATCTCCAATTCCATACCTGTGAAAACCTACCTCTAAGGTTGTGGGAATTCAAAAGAATGTTTGTAAAGCGACTGTTATATTGTAGGAAGTTGTTTCTGTAGGAGGCTGAACTAAAGGACTCTTGAGGTCTCCTGGGTCACTCCCACTCTCCATGTCACCAAGAGGGCCTTGTTTGAATAGTTTCTACTTCCCCTGCCCCAGCTTCTAAGTCCACTCTATGCCCGGTGGGGCTGGAATAGCAGGATCAGGTGATGTCACGACTGGCCAACCTGCCTGGCTGTGAACACACACTGGAATGAAGGTGAGGGAACAGAAAGGAGAATGCTGGTCCAGGGAACCTGGGCAGCACTCCCTGTGACCTCACCCACCCTCTCACCAGGCGGCTGCCAGGAAACAGCTGTCATAAAGCTGGAGTGGGCCCCTGAGGGACCTATTGGACACCCAACAGGTAGATATCTGAACCACTCAGGGCAGAAGAACAGGCAGCTTCTGAAATATTTCCAGGGCCAGTAGCTCAAGAGCACTTAGCCCAAGACTTGAATAGTCACCCCAGAGTCTTAAACAATTGTGCCTGGGCCTTACAGAAGTTCCTGCTGGTTGGTGGAGGCCCCTTCTGAAGAAATAAGCAAAAACTGCGTGTTGTCCTTCCATAGAGGCCTCCCCAGTACTGAAATCTCTTATTTTTCCCAAAATGCGCCTACTGGACTCCTTCCACTTTTCTCTGGGAGTCTTTCATGCTCCCCATAGTTGATCAAGCTCTCTGATCTTTGCCAATTTCCTGTCTGAAGTTCAGTGACCCAGACTGGTTCCAAGCCTCAAACAAGAGTCTGACTAAATGCATAGTCTAACAGAAAGATTACTGGACATGCCATGCCCTATTAATAGCTCCTGTTATCAGGGGTGGTTTTTTTTTTTCTACAATGAGAATGAACAGAGTCCTGACTCACTCTAGGTTTGTGGTGAATTGTGGATCGCTTTCTGCTTAATTTAGCCTGAGTCCCTGTCATCACCCTTCTCCTCTGGCCCTCTGCCCTTGTAATTACCATGTCTTAACCAGACATCCTTCAGCCTTGAATAGCCCTAAGCACAGTTCAGAATGAGTGACAGCACTCTTATGTGGCGCTGGCCAGTGTGTAACCCCTCAGACAAATAATTGCTGATATATGCTAAGAGATTAAAAAATTGTTCAGGCCTCGGAGCCATGATTACACTTCTGGTAGCATATTCTGAGGAAGTACAGCCCATGTACTATGTGTGAGGGTGTTCATTCCAGCATTATCTATAATAATAGAAAACTGAAAGCAACCCAGTTCAGTTCAGTTCAGTCGCTCAGTCGTGTCTGACTCTTTGTGACCCCATGAATAGCAGCACGCCAGGCCTCCCTGTCCATCACCAACTACCAGAGTTCACCCAAACCCATGTCCATTGAGTCGGTGATGCCATCCAATCAACCATCTCATCCTCTGTTGTCCCCTTCTCCTTCTGTCCTCAATCTTTCCCAGCATCAGGATCTTTTCAAATGAGTCAGCTCTTCACATCAGGTGGCCAAAGTACTGGAGTTTCAGCTTCAACATCAGTCTTTCCAATGAACACCCAGGACTGATCTCCTTTAGGAAGGACTGGTTGGATCTCCTTGCAGTCCAAGGGACTCTCAAGAGTCTTCTCCAACACCACAGTTCAAAAGCATCAATTCTTCAGCACTCAGCTTTCTTTATAGTCCAACTCTCACATCCATACATGACCACTGGAAAAACCACAGCCTTGACTAGACGGACCTTTGTTGACAAAGTAATGTCTCTGCTTTTTAATATGCTCTCTAGGTTGGTCCTAACTTTCCTTCCAAGGAGTAAGCGTCTTTTAATTTCATGGCTGCAATCACCATCTGCAGTGATTTTGGAGCCCAGAAAAATAAAGTCAGCCACTGTTTCCACTGTTTCCCCATCCCAAGTGCCCAAGAAAAAAGTTATAGTACCATATCCACTGAGTGCCATAGAAGGAAGCCATATAGTAAATGACGGTGACTAAGAAGATGTTAAATGAAAAGACCAGGATACAAAATAGCCTGTGCTGGGAGTTCCCTAGCGGTCCAGTGGTTAGGCACAGGGCTTTCAGTGTTGTAGGCCTGGGTTCAATCCCTGGTCAGGGAACTAAGATCCCAAAAGTCATGCAGCCTGGCAAGAAAAAAAAAAAGTCTGAGCACACCCCAGGGATGCAGTCAGCAAAACTAACACCCAACTCCATCAACAAATAAATTGGAAGAAAAAAGGGAGAGGGGGAGGCTTAAAATGAAAGGAAATTAAGAAATCTATCAATCAAAAGCCTTATTGGGGTCCTCATTAAAGTACACCAACTTAAAAAAATATTTAAATTATTGAGGAAATTTGAATGCTAACTATTCGAATTGATGATTTTAATGAAATATACATTTTAAGGCATGGTATGGTACTGTAATTTCTTCAATAAAAAAGTCCTTCTTATCTTCTGGACATATATGCTAAAATATGTGGATGAAATTATATGATGACTGGATTTGCTTCAAAATAATCTGGGCTAGGGGTGGGGGAGAGGAAGAAAAGAAGCAAGTTGGGCCATGAGGTGATAATTATTGAAACCGGGAGATGGGGACATGAGATTACTTCTATTATTTTCTATGCTTTTTTTTGTTTGAAATTGTCCATAATAAAAAGTTTTTATAAACCTGCAAATGCATTAACGATTATGATGTGACAAGACAGAGCAACACTGGTAAGATCCTGGCACCAGACTGCCAGGGTTCAACTCCCAGCTCCTGTGGTTGCCAGCTGTGTGACCTTAGGCAAGTCACTGGACCTCTCTGTTCTGTGGTTCCTAGAAATGAAGAATGTTATCTTCATGGTGATACCTGCCACATGCTGTTGAGAGAATTAAATGGGTCACTACATGTGAAGCACTTGGAACAAGTCCAGACACACAGGAATCGTTATCGACTTTTATTAATCCATTCCACATTTGAGTGATATTTGATCATCTACTTCACTAGGCTGTGGAAATCCAATAAAATAAAAACAGATTTTGTGTTAGGATGGAGAGGTTGGGGGTGATTTTTTCATTCCCTAGTTTTAAACTTTGTGTAATGTGAGATTATTCGCTTTTAAATTTTTTATGAAAAGTGTTTATGTTTTTAAAACAGAGTGAGTCATCTTCACTGACTCTCCCTGCCCTCTGGGAGCTCCTTAGTCTGCTCAAGTAGACATGTTCCCAGCCTTGGGGTGTTTCCATCTGGCGGGGTGGTGTGGCTTCTGCTTGCCACAGATACACCGTGTGGGCCGAGATAGCAAACAGGGGCGGGGTAACAAGCTGGGAACACATTCCTGGGGTGCTGGCAGTGGTGGGAAGTGAGGAGGTGGGATGTCAAGAAACAGAACCCCTTCTTCCGGACCCCGGGGGGAATGACTGAGCCCTCCACTCTTATCACCTCCTACTCCCCTCCAATTCATTCCTGCTGCTCTCCAGCTCCCCCCACCTCACCTCCCTCCTTCCAGAAGGGGAGGTGTTGAGGTCACACCCAGAGCAAGTGCAAGGAAGCAAAGAGCTGTTTATGTCCGCAGCTGTTTTTGTTTGGGTGGGGGGACACCCCGGGCATGTGGTGGCAGCAGAAGGGAGGGGGCAGTGATGCTGAGCCATCAGAGACCTGAGTGAGTTTACCAAGTTGATGAGAAACAGGAGGAGGTGCCAGGACAGGCCGAGTTGCCAGTGGGCACTCTGCTCTCCTCCCCTCGCCCAGCCCTGTGGTTGGCTATTTTGGGCTGCAGAGGGAAAGGGCAGAGCCTGCCAGGGCCTCCTGGGCCAGAATCAAGGCTAGGGAACCAGAACCTCCCTCTGGGAACCAAGAGCAGGCTGCTCATTAGGAACCCCTCCATCTGCATATTCTCTGATACAAACAACTGAGACTTTCCCCTATGCGGGGAGAAAAAAAAAAAAAAAATTTAGAAAACAGTAAATATTACCAGATCAAAAAGGCAATGGATATAAAAACAGTAGCTTTAAGAAAAACCCCCCTAGGTTCTTTCCAGTCTCATGACTACCCCTGGCAGGCCCCACCTCTTTAGGAATTCTGGGCCACACTGCCCCAGATGAGCTTCTGCCTTCCCCTCCTAATACAGCTCCTCCTTCAGGGGTAATCACAGCCACTATTATTAGCGCTTGCTCTGTTCCAGGCACTGGGCCAAAGGTCTTACCTACATCAACTCTCTTCATCGTTCAAACAACTCTGTGAGATAGGTATATGGGTAGATAGATAGGGCTTTGTTTTGGGGGTTTTTTAGCTGTTCTGGGTCTTCGTTGCTCCTCAGACTTTTCTGTAGTTGCAGTCAGCAGGCTACTCTCTAGTTGTGATGATGCACGGGCTTCTCATTGCTGTAGCTTCTGTCGGGGAGCGCGGGCTCTAGGGCATGTGGGCTTCAGTAGTTGCGTCTCCTCAGCTCTAGAGCACGGGCTCAATAGTTCCGGAGCATGGGCTTAGTTACTCCACGATGGCATCGGCATCATGGCATCTTCCCCTGACCAGCAATCGGAACTGTGTCCCCTGCATCGGCAGGCAGATTCTTTACCACTGAGCCACCAGGGAAGCCCCAGTAGGTATTATTATCTCCACTTTGCAAATGAGATAACTGCCATAGGAAGAGTTTAAATATTCTGCCGAAAGTCATACCGCTAGGAAATGGCATTTCTCCCAAAATTCAATCCTGGCCACACACACTCTTGCAACCATGTGTCCCTCATGTTTGCATCAGTGCCTTATAAAGACTTCTCTCCTGCCCTGGGAGTGCTGTATTTATCTGTTACACATCCACTGCCCCTGGAGGCTGCTTGCTCCATACTTCTTACTCATATTTGCATTTCCTGTATATAATAGGTTCTCAGGAAATGTTAGCTGAGATGCACACCTCCCAAACTACTGCTGCATCAAGCCCCTAACCACTCTCGCCTAACCACACCTGGCTCTCTCTTGCTCTTGTCTCAGCCTACAGTGCCTTTGTGCCACTGGTAGACTCCTATTTGTCCCAGAAAGCCACCCCTCACCTGTCTCCTTCTCTGTGAAGGAGACTATCCAAACAGAACCCGCTGCTTCTCTGACGCCTGCAGACGCCTCAGCTACAGCCCACCCCTAGGCCATCAAGAGGCCAAATTTGCGCACACACCCATCTTCCTCTATTGTCTGAAGGCTGTTCTTCTTCTCTCTGCATCCCCAATGCCTAAGATGCCCAGCAGGTATGTGTTGAACTAAGGAGAGAGTACATCTGAGGATGGGAGCGTGAGGTATGTACACCCTTGTCAGTTTCCACAAAAGAGCAGAGGACTTTGTTGCCCCCAAAGCCCAAACTGCCCAAGAGACTGGTGTTAGATGGGTCCCTGGTTGACTTGCTGGGTCAAGGAGACAGCTCTCCTCCTTTCCTTTCAGCTGTCCCTCTCTACCCAGGCTGAGCCTGAGGGGCGCTTTCAATATCAGGCAGGGAGGGCCCTAGAGGACTGCTCAACTTCCTTCCTCCGAAGTCACATCTCTGGGGCGTGGAGTTACTGTCGTTGGAGGGAAGAGTTGTGACTCAGGCCATGGAGGGTGGGGGCCTTCGGGGCCTACTTTCCAGGGCCCTGAACTTGGGAGCCAAGCCCTGCCGTGCCGCAGCCTCTTCCCTGCCACATCATCATAGATACATCAGGCTGGAAGTGTTCGGAGGCCAAGATTCCAGAGAACCAAAGCCCCAGGGGAATCGGGAAGGACGTGCCCACTGGCACGAATGTCTGATGGCCTTGAGCTCCTCCAGTCATAGCTCCTTCAGTCGCCCATCCCTAATCACTTCCCGCCCGGACTGGTGTAGTAGCTGGTCTCACATTCACCAATACATCTTCCACACGGCCAGCGGCATGATCCACATTCAAAGCTAATTTTAATACCTTCCATCCATCAGCCATGGAAACAAGTCCTAATTCTTGCCTTGTATACAAGGCCCCAGGATCTAGACCTTTTCCACTTTAACTGCAGCCTTTGCCACCACCCCTTCAACTCTACATCTAGGAGAAGCCAAGCCTTCTGATGCTCCCTTGTTCCTGCATATACTCTGCTGCTCCACCTGATGAACTCAGCCTTAAAACCCAACTCAAATGTCCCTCCCTGGTATAGCCTTCCCTGAGATCTTGGAAAAGTTATCAGGTAGGAATGCTCTCAGTTAAAAGCAACAGAAAACCCAAGCAAAGGAATGATTCTGACCCTGGTTTGCCATCAGAATCACCTCAAGAGGAACTTCCCTGGTGGTCCAATGGTTAAGACTCTGCGCTTCCAGTGCAGTGAATGCAGGTTTGATCCCTGGAACTAAGATCTTTTGTGCCATGAGGCATGGCCAAAAATATTTTTAAATGAAAAATATTTAAAAGAGTCACCTAAGGAGCTTTAAAAAGTCCCCATCACTGTACACATGCCAGACCAATTTAATTAGAATCTTTGAGGTGGACCCAGGCATCTGTAATTCTCAAAACCTCCCATGTTCTAATGTGCAGCTAAGTTAAGAAGCACTGAGGCAGGAGTTATCTTTCTCATATAATGAGTCCAGAAGTAGGCAGTTGCTGGTGTTGGCTGAGCGGCTTAGCCATATCCAGGCCAGGTCTCAGTGATACTCTTGACCTTTCTTTTCTGCTTTGCTGCCTCAAGATCAAAATATGGCTGTAGTTGACTCTTCATGTCCAATGCCTGAAGAAAGCTGTAGAGAGAAGGGGAGGGTTCAGTCCATCCTCTTTGTATGAGCAAATCAAAGACTGTCCTAGAAACCCCTCAGTCAACTTCAGATTAGATGTCATTGGTCATAGTGAGCCACACCCAGCTGCCAAGATTGCTCCTCCCAAATCAGTGTGTGTTATCAAGGAAGGAGCTCAGGAACAGACACTGAAGGGTGGCAGAATACACCACCCCAAAATATGTCACTTGGGCCTAAGGATTATTTTGAGCAGATGCAAGAAGGGGATTCTAACCTCCTCTTTTCTTCCAGAAAAGAAAGTCAAAGTGTTCATCGCTCAGTAGTGTCCAACCATTTGTGACCCCATGGACTATAGCCCACCAAGCTCCTCTGTCCATGGAATTCTCCAGGTGAGAATACTGGAGTAAGTTGCCATTCCCTTCTCCAGGGGATCTTTCCAACCCAGGGGTCGAACCTGGGTCTCCTGCATTGCAGGCAGATTCTTTACCATCTGAGTCACCAGAGAAGCTCTTCTTCCAGAAAACAGGAGAGCAAACTCCCCACATGAAAGAAAGATGCTCTCCCTATATCAGGAGAAAAGAAAATTCTTCAATGGGGAGTTAAGGCCAAGAGAATGCTGCACAAACAGACTTTGTTAAAATAATTTATATCTTCCTCTAGGCTTCCCATATATTTTAGTCACTTCTCCACAATTGCTTCTTTTTATTCAACCCAGAATAAAAGTATTAATGTTTTGCCACTTTTCTGGGTCTTCATTTCCTTGTGAAGGTTCACATGTCATTAATATAAATTTGTTTTTAACTTTTTTTTAATTGAGGTATAGTTGGGGTTTTTCTTTTTGGCTGTACTACATGCCTTCCAAGATCTTAGTTCCCTGACCAGGGATCAAACCCAGGACCCCTGCAGTGGAAGTGTGGAGTCCTAACCACTGGACTGCCAGGGAATTCCCACTGAAGTCTAGTTGATTTATAATGTTTCAGTTGCACAGCAAAGTGAATCAGTTACACACACACACACACCCATATATGTATGTATTTTTTTCAGATTCATTGCAATATATTGAATATAGCTCCCTATGCTGTACAGTAGGACCTTGTCATTTATCTTTTTTATATATAGTGGTATGTATCTGTTAATCCCAAATTCCAAGTTTACCCCTCCTCATCCATATAAATGTGTATGCTTTTCTCCTGTTAATCTGCTTATGTCACTTCAATTCTCAGGCCCAGCTGAAAAGCCCTAATTGGGCAGGGGGAAACTGTTGCCTCCCCTAGAGCACCAGCAGATTCTGCCACGGTGACTTAACCTCTCTCTTGGCTTCACACATCATCTGGCAGACATCACATTAAAGGCATTGTGCAGACGTGTGTTAACATGTCCGTGTCTCCCTCCAGACCGGCAGTTCTTAACTCAGACTGAACATTAGAAATACCTGGAGAGCATTTTGAAAAATACCAGTGCATACACCCCATCCACAGAGATTTTAATTGGTCCAGGTACACCCAAGCATAACTAATTTTAGAAATTCCCCAGAGTGATTCTAATGGGCAGACTGGGTGAACCACTGGGCTAACCACTGCTATCTAAGACCTTCAAAACAGGGGCTGGGGACTTCCCTGGCAGTTCAGCGATTAAGACTTCACCTTCCAATGCAGGGGGGAGTGAGTTTGCTCCCTGGTCGGGGAGTAAAGATCCCACATGCCTCACAGCCAAAAACTAAAACATAAGAAAAAAATTAACTAGAAGCAATATTGTAACAAATTCAATAAAGACTTTAAAAATGGTCCTCATCAACAACAACAACAAAAAAACTTAAAAGAACAGGGGCTGAATCTTGAGCACAGCACTACTTATAACATGGGACTCACAGGATATCTTTCCTGAATGAACAAATGAATAAATGAAAGAACGGTGGAGAAGAACTTCTGCTTCAGCCTCGTTCACCCTCAGACTGTACTGTGCACCATTCTGAGGGTTGTTCCTCCTTCCTCTCTGTTTTCTCATCTCTACTGAGCATCACATTCAATCACCCTCAGTGAATGACGTCGTGAGCCAGCGGGTGCACAGACTTCCTGCTTCTCTGACAGCTGCCATGCCAGACACCCCAGTCCCACTCTTACTTGGCAGCTGCCCTAGTTGAAGTAGATAACTCTCTCCATCCACATCCAGGCTCCCCTCTTGTGCCTTAGCTAAAGCCCCCACCCAGTGTGACAAGACAGCACTGGGTGGCGGGGGGTGGGGGGTGGGTAGGGTTCCATGTGCTTCCTCTTCCACACTCATCCCCAATCCCAAAGTTAACCCCCAAGTATTCAGTAGCAGAGTGTCTGGCCTAACGAACAAGCAACCCACAGACAAAATGTCCACTTCTTCTGCCCCAGTGTAGAAAATGTGTCTTATTGGATTCAGTGGACAATGCAGTCTGAGAAATGACCCTGTTAATGTCACTGGAATGAGTCAGTGGCAAGCACATCTTCAGTGATAACATCATCCCATATCCTAGCCTCTGATTCGGACTTCCATTACCCATCTGAAAATGCTCGTTCAAGGTCACCTACAGGGCCAGGCTCAGGGAGTGGCAACCTGTGCAGGGCCCCATGCCCTCCATTCAGAAGGGCCCTGCACTTGGTTTTACAACCTACTGCTGTTGCCACTTTGAAATTCCCAAGTTTTGAACAAAGGAACCCACGTCGTCATTTTGCGCTGAAGCCTGCAGTTCTGTGTCCAATGCTGTTCATCCGTAGTCTCTTAGAAAATCCAACAAGGTTCTCCTTCCCAGAAAGGTCTCCACAGCATATGACCTCAGCTCTCTGTGACACCCACTCTTCTGTTCCCTTCCCTTACATTAGGAGAGGGTGGCGTGATGGGGCCATGCGGCTGTAAATGATGGTCGGGATCAAGAGACCCTGGGGAATAAGTCGTCCAAGCTCTCCCCAGCTCCTGGGCATGAGGGAGAGTTAAAGGTACCAACTTGGGAGCTCAAGGCCCCAGCAAACTAAGAGAACATGAGTCAGCTCCAATCCAGAACAGAAAACCAGTGAAAAAACTTCTAGATGACCGTATGGAACTTCAGAAACCTTGAAGAACCCCCTCCTGCTCCTTAAGGGGCCATCTGCCAACAGTGCAGAGAACTAACACAGTGCCCCCTGCCTGGCAAGGAGGCTGGACACCCTTCAGGGAGCCAGAAGATGAGGTCCTCCTAAGAGAGACAAGTTTTCCAAGAAAAAGGGTGAAGGAAGCTTATTTACCATGGAAGAAGGTGTGCACAGTAGGAGGGGAGACGGGTTGCTGAAGGCAGTGGTGTGAGATGAGGCCCCCCCTCCAGGCCTGCCAAGCAGGGATCCTCCTACTGAGCCAAGCTCTGGGCAGAAGGCAGAGGTTCTAGGAGGCAGAGTCTGAGCCCCGGCAGAGAGAGGAAGGATGCAGGCTGGCAATGTCAAGGCTTTGGAAAGGGAGCCTGAGGCAGGGAATGGAATTGGGGCCTGGCCTTCCCACGACAGGGCTCATCAGGGTCCAGGATCTACCCTCCTTGGGCATCGCCTGGCCAGACCAGGGCTCAGGTATCCGACACCTGGGGCCCGGAGTCACATGCCAGGAAACCCAACACTCCTGGGCCCCAGCCCCCAGCTTCCAGCAGCTACGGGAGCAGGGCTCCGGAGGAGGAAGTGGGTCTCCAGAGTCGCACCGCAGGGAGGCTACTTCCGGGAAGAGGGCAGCACAGGAGAAGGCTCTCCCAGCAACAGGGTGAGAGGCTGGGAAGATGAGGAGGGAGAGAACAGGGAGGAAGAGTGGGGCGGAGAGGACAGAGCTGGGATGGGCCGAGGGGTGGACGCTCCAGGAAAGGGGGTGAATGGGCACAGAAGTTGGGGGCCTGAGTCACTCAGCCTGGCTGGATACCATAAAGTCCTATTACTGATCCGTCCTCCTTGTCTCCTTCACACGAGTGCTCTCTGGTGCCTACCTGGCCCATCTGGCAGCCACCCAGGTCCTTTATTCCAGTGGAAGGAGAACAGTACATGAGCAGAAGCAGACGCTTAGGAGCCCCCAGACCCAGAATGACCAACAGAGCATTGGGCAGAAAGACTTCCTAGATTAGCCCTCCAGAATCAAAGAGAACTTAGAAGAGTCTCAGGCCCAGGGGACCGTCTACCCCAAGGGCCCAGTAAGGAGTCTTAGACTCCAAGGAAGCAAAAGAGCCACCCAGCCACCCACCCCTCTCTGAGAGGGAGAAGGAAATGGCAACCCACTCCAGTATTCTTGCCTGGAGAATCCCATGGACAGAGGAGCCTGGCAGGCTGCAGTCCATGGGGTCGCAGAAGTCGGACACGACTTAGCGGCTAAAGAGAGAGAGAGGCCTGAGGGAGCTCCCAAAGGAGAGGCCCTAGCCCAAAGAGAATCCAGAGGCGGACTTCAGGAAGAGAACACTGGCCGCAGGGAACAGAATTCTCTCGACTCACTCTTCCTTTGTGGAACTTTTCCTTCCCCAGATTCTACTCCAGTCCAGGACTATGCCAATCTGTGGCCATGTTCCCACCAGCCAGTCATCTCCTGTCCCTGCTGCTGGTGATAGACGCAGGGGGGGCCGTGCCCAGCCCCCAGGGGGTTCCCCAGGGCTGCTATGCAGCAGAGGAAGCTGGGGAGCGGACCTTCCGCTGCAGCCAGGCGGGTCTGAGCGCCGTGCCCACCAGCATCCCCAACGACACCCGCAAACTCTACCTGGATGCCAACCGGCTGGTGTCGGTGCCAGCTGGTGCCTTCCAGCACCTGCCTGTCCTGGAGGAGCTGGATCTGTCCCATAACGTCCTTGCCCACCTCTCAGGGGCTGCTTTCCAGGGCCTGGCGGGCACACTGCGCCACCTCGACCTCTCTGCCAACCAGCTGGCCTCGGTGCCCGTGGAGGCTTTCATGGGGCTAAAGATCCAAGTGAACCTGTCTGCCAACCCGTGGCGCTGTGACTGTGCCCTCCAGGAGGTGCTCCGTCGGGTGAAGCTGGCCCCGGGCACCGGGACAGGCATCGTGTGTGGCCCAGGAGCCCGACCGGACCTCGTGGGGCAGGAGTTTCTGCCACTGGTTGGGGAGGAAGAGTTGTGTGGGACAGGGCGGGGCGGGGCCCGGCGCAGCACCGACGTGGCCCTGCTGGTCACCATGGGGGGCTGGCTGGTGCTGGTGGTGGCTTATCTGGCCCACTACGTGTGGCAGAACCGGGACGAGACCCGACGTCCCCTCAAGCGGGCCCCTGTGCTGCCTGTGCGCTCTGAGGACTCCTCCACCCTCAGCACAATGGTCTGACAACCAGGGACACTTCTCCGGGTCTGCGCCCAGCTCCCCTCTCCATACCCTCTCCTCTCTTCTGATCCCCTCTGCCTCCTCTGCAGCCCCTTCCCATCCCCCAATTCCATCCCCTTCCTCCTCTGTCTCTCTGAAACACCTGATCTCTCTCAGTCCACCAACACCATCTTCAGTGCCGGGGGGTTTGATCGCCTAGTTTTCGTACCTACTCTGCTGGTCTCTCATAAAAAGAGCGAGGGAGGGAGACTGTGTAACAGTTATTGTTATAGATTCACTGCATGGAAAAATATTTTCCAGAATTATGAATTAATTAACAGTCTAGAATTCTTTTTTTCATACTTATGAACTATATAATGAAGGACTGCGATGCATTTTGCATAGCACTCATTTCTTTAAAATTGCTACTTTCTAAAATTCTCTTGTTTTCACATTTTGTTGGGGAACCCAACAACTCTACTGAGAAACCCAACTCAGTAGAGTTTCACCCAAGAAATAGCAATAGTTGGACATTCCTGAATTTTTCCATATTGCTTTTTCCCTTGTTATATTTATACTTGATTTTGAAGGGCTGCTTATGCTTGTGTCACTGCAAGCAATCAGTACCCAGTCATTGCGTAACACATAATGATACTTATTGTACAACAAAGCCTGAGTTTCTACCAACTGTAAGCCCCTACAGTTGGGTGTCTCCCTCCTAATCCATTCATCTATACCATGGCCTTTTCTCTTCACACTCAGCAGGTTCATAAGGTTATTTGCCTTTAGTGATTTCACTTTCTTACAATATGAAATGATGAAAGTTGATAAAAGGAGAGATTACATTTTTTTTTAATAATAAAGAACAGGAAAGCAAAGCTAAAAGAAACAGCAGCTCTAATTTATTTCTCTATGAGAGTCTCAGGTCTCCTAAAGTGTTTTCCTGTTTTGGCTCTTCAAATCCAGCCTAAGCTAAAATGAAGAGGTATGGTAGATGCTGGTATTACACATATGCACAGTTCCCAAAGACCCCAGTAGGGTAAAGACCAAAAGGAAGCAAAACTAAAAGAAGATAAAACAGGAGAGCTAGGTTCGATCCCTGGTTTGGTAATATCCCCTGGAGAAGGGAATGGCAACCCACTCCAGTATTCTTGCCTGGAGAATCCCACGGACAGAGGAGAGCCTGGTGGGCTACAGTCCATGGGGTTGCAAAGAGTCGGACACGACTGAGCAACTTTCACTCACTCACTCACTGCTGATAAAGAATCTGCCTGAAACGCAGAAAACCTCGGTTCAATTCCTGGGTCGGGAAGATCCCCTGGAGAAGGGATAGGCTACCCACTTCAGTATTCTGGCCTGGAAAATTCCATGGACTGTACAGTCCATGGGGTCACCAAGAGTCGGACACGACTGAGCGACTTTCGCTTTCACTGGGCCTGGACTGTGCTAGACTCAGAGACCCAGAGCTTCCGAGTCCACAGAGATGCAGGAGTGACAGACCAGAGAACGGTGGCAAATGGTCTCGTGTGCCACCTCGGAGGTGGGAGCAGGCAGCTGTGGAGCGTGGCGGAGGTGGTCTCAAAGGCGGCACTGAGTGGATGTTTGAACTGACTCTTCAAGAATGAGGAGGGCTTTGCAGAAAGTGGAAGGTCCCCAGCTGAAAGGTGGCGGACCAGGGCAAAGAAGATACAAAACAACTTGGAACGTCTGGGCAGTGGCAAGACTTACCTGGGGGCTGGAGAAGAGGGTATATAGGAGGGTGAGGAGACAGAGGGACCCAGCTGGCAGTGAGGCCAGGAGGGACCTTGCAGGCTCCTCCTGTCTTCTCCCTCTGCCTCTGCTGAAAAGCTGCACCCGCCTCTCTCTCTCTCTCTTTCTCTCTCTCTCTCTCTCTCTCAGACCCAGGCTCCTCTCCCTCTACCCTCTACTGTGGATCCCCTGGCTTAGGGTCCTCTGCTTCCTGTTTCGGAGATTCCCTTGCTCTCTGCTCTCTCCTTTATACACAGAAGGGCTTCCTGAACCCTTTCCCTTGGGAGAAAAGTGGTTTCTGCTCCACCTGAACTGGGGATGGATCACTAGAGAGCTAGAGGGATGGGGAGGTTTCTGATCCCCACCACAGAACATCACTGGACAATTCAGTAAAGTCCCTTTATTAATGTCCCTGATCTTTTTCTTATTTCACTGAACATGTGTGGCCCTGCACTGAGGAGTGGGAGGGTGTTGAGACCTTCACCTCCACCCCCAGCACTCCTTTGATGAGGGTGCTCCTGCTGAGCTGGTGCCAGCTCCTCTCTCCTCTCCTACCTCCCAGCTCCTGACACCAGAGTCTATCTGCCACGGATGCCAGGGCCTATGCATTAATGATGATGGAATGGAAGGATAGGTGATGGGAGGGGACAGGGAGGGAGAACAAGGAGGGAAGGAGGGCAAAGCCCAGACTAAGGGAGCACGGGAAGAGGAAGTCAGTACTCTCTTAGCAATCTGTCTCTTCTCTCAGCAGGAGTCTGGGTAGAGGGTAGGGAGAAACTAGATGTCCCCACAGTTAATTAAAGAATGCCTGGACAGAGTGGGAGGGGAGAAACGAAGCTGGTTGAAGGAAGGGGCCGTATGAGACATCCCCATCACAAAATAGGCTTTTCACGGGACCCAAAGGTGCCAACACACCCTGTCCCTTGTCCTTATGAGGATGATTCACCCATGTGGCCTCCGTGGAGGAAACAGCCACTTTGGGAAAGCTCCTGGGAGCCCCAATAAAAACTGAAGATAAGAAACACTGAACCAGGGTTCCACCTAACTTATGGCAGAGCCTGGAGCAGAATAGGAGGCCACTCAATGAACAGCAAAGAGGAAACCATCACCTCCCTTCGTCCCTCTGACCCATCCTGACTTCCCTGTCTCCTTTCCAGTCCTGCCCAATCCTCTCTCAATCCCTGAGGCTCCCCACCACTCCAAGGTTGAGCTTCCTTACCTCCTCCCAGGAAACCTCCATTCGACTCACGTCACAAGAACCTGGGACAGGCCCCCATCTTCTTTACTCAGGAGACATGGCCTCCGTCTCCACTTCCAGAGATGCTCGGGGATGGGGGAAAGAACTTGAATGTGGGGAGTTTCAGGCTGTGGCTTTGACCATCCACCCCAGCCACATCCTGGCCTGGGCCTTAGGATCCTGCCCCATCCCTACCAAACCCTCCGTCAGTCCCTCCCCTACCACTCTCAGAATCTGCCCCCTCTCTGCTCACCCATCCCCTTCCGGAATCAGCTGGGACTCATCTCACTGGGTTCTGGGAAATACAGTGTGGAGACCTGTGGGAGTGGGAGGGTAGGGGACGGGTGGGGCCCCGGGTCCCAGTCATTGGTGCCTATTTCTGGAGGTTCATTCAAATCCCTGTTGTCCTGAGCAGCAGAGACAGCATCTTTAAGGTCTTCAGAGAGTGTGTTCCCCTACCCTGACCCCTAACTCCAGCTCTCAGAGATAAGCTCAGGATGGGAAAGGATCCAAGGAGGGAAGCCCAGATCAGAAGCGGTCCTGGAGCTCTGGATAGTAAACATCCCACCAGTTATCGCCATGGCTCCCCTCTGGCTCAAATTCCTTTCCCTCTGGAACTAGGACAGGAGGGAAGGGAGGACAACCGGGGCAGAAGACGGGGGGCAGGCTGGGGAGGTCACAGGGGTGGGGAGGTGGGGGGCTGCTGTGGCTCTCTTCCCCAGAGAGCGACCCCATCACCCAGGCCAGTTAGGGTCTCTGAGGCAGAACTTGGTGCAAGGGGAACATCAAATGCTGTAACTTTGGACTTCCCTGGTTGTCCAGTGGCTGAGTCTACGAGCTCCTAATGCAGGGGCCCTGGGTTCGATCCCTGGTTGAGGAACTAGATCCTGCATGCCACAACTAAGAGATTTCTCATGCTGCAACGAACTAAGACCCAGCGCAGCCAAAAAAGAACCTGCCTGCCAATGCAGGGGACATGGGTTTGATCCTTGGTCTGGGAAGATTCCATATCTTGTGGGGCAACTAAACCCACGCACCACAGCCACTGAGCCCATGTCCTAGAGCCTGTGGTCCACAACTAGAGAAGTCACTGCACTGAGAAGCCTGCACACGGCGACTGGAGAAAGCCCACACACAGCAGTGAAGACCCAGTGAAACCAAAAACTAATAAATAAATGAATAATTTTTTAAAACACTGTAGCTTCGACTGAACAAAGTTGGGCACCCACAGACTGCAAGAAACACCCGCTGAGACAACAGTCACTGAATCCCTAAGCCCTTTCCTCAGCACCTTGGCCTCTGGGTATCCTCTGAGCAGGCAGGAAGTGGTGGCACACCTGGTTTCACCCCCATCCTCACCTCTACCAGGGACCAGAGGTCATAGAGCCAGAGTTCCAAAATGCCACAGGGGCCCTGGCATGGCAGCCGGATTTTTGTTCCCTGCTTCTGGCCCTTCTGCCTGGTACAGAGATAAGGGAGACATGCTCTGTTGAAACCAAACTCTCCTCCAAGGGGTGCTGGAGCTAGGAATAAAACTGCCAGGTACTGAGAGAGCCCAGCCACATGCCTAGTCCACCTTTGATGTGAGAACCCAGGAAGGCAGGTCCTGGCTTGTCATCCACAATCAGCATCCTGGAGCCTGCAGGCGGTGGGTGGGGGTGGGAGCACAGGAGAGTCCCTCACTCAGCCTTTCCATCAGCAGCTTCTTCCTGCCTACAGAGCAAAACCTGGAGCGGCAGAGAAAGCAGACGCTACCCTCAGGGAGTCCCCATCTGAGGAGGAAAGCTATGACCCTAACTCTCAGGGAACCCCTAGGCTAATGGAAGAAATAGGGTCCTTTCTCTTTGCAGAGCTTAGATGCTGGTGAGGCCAAGACATCCCCCAGACGAAGCCCACACAACGCCTGGTTAGCTACCAAAGGAAGTGGAGAGAGAACAAACTGAGTTCACGGGAACTGAGGGAGACAGTTAAGAAGCAGCAGGTGGGGCACAGCCCCACCCTTCCTGTCCTGGCCTCCCGTGCAGACCTACCAAATGCAACCCTGAATGAGCAGCTGCTGCTGCTGCTAAGTCGCTCAGTCATGTCCAACTCTTTGCAGCCCTATGGACCGTAGCCTGCCAAGTTCCTCTGTCCATGGGATTCTCCAGGCAAAAATACTGGAGTGGGTTGCCATGCCCTCCTCCAGGGGATCTTCCCTAACCAGGGATTAAACCCGCATCTCTTATGTCTCCTGCATTGGCAAACGTGTTTTTTACCACTAGCGCCAGCTGAGAAGCCAGGTGATGAGAGAGTGTCGGTATCAAAACCAGGAGGGAGAACCAGGCACCTTCTTCCAAGTCCCTCCCCCATTAGACTACGGGGAGTTCCAACTTAGACACGGTTTCCCCTCATCTCTCTGAGGCTCTGTTATCAGCACCCTCAGCGTCCTGTGAGGAATGATTTCGCAAACCAGGAAGGCAGAAAATCACGCAGACAGTGCAAAGTATCTGAGCTGCCACAGACAATGCCACAAGTCCACTTGCTCATTTCATAAACATTTATTGATGCAGGTACAAAGAGAAGGGAGTCGTGGTGCCCATCCATGGGGACCTGACTATGTATCAGTGATGACAATTAGCATATCAGTTAGTGATGACAAGGGGGCTTCCCTTGTGGCTCAGCTGGTAAAGAATCCGCCTGCAATGCGGGATTCAATCCCTGGATTGGGAAGATCACCTTTAGAACAGAAAGGCTACCCACTCCAGTGTTCTGGCCTGGAGAATTCCATGGACTGTGTGGTCCGTGGGGTCGCAAAGAGTCGGATATGACTGAGCGACTTTCCCTTCCCTTGGTGATGACAGAGGCATGAACAGGGGTCATGAGAGCCCAGAAGGGACATCTAAAGCAAATACTCACTCTGGCTCAGGCACTTTGTTCACAGGAGCACTCACAGAGAACCCATTTATTTTGCCTATTTTTGAAAATCTTTTTTTACATAGAGTTCTAATAATATTGCAACTATGGCTTCCTGCATACAATAGGTTCCCGCATACAAACATTCCTATTTGAAATAGGAAAAAAGCTCATCACAGATAGAACAACAGCGGGGAAAATCAACAGCCTGACAGCAGGGAGAGACATTACTGAAGTATTATTTTTAATTAATTTATTTATGGCTGCACTGGGTCTTTGTTGCTTGCCTGGGCTCTGTCTATAATAAATAACGCAGAATGACTATTGGAAAATGCTCATTCTACCAGCGCTGTATCCTCATACCGTCCTCCCAAGGGACCAAGACCTGCCCTGGGGCTGTGCAGAGAGCCCAGTCGCTCCTGGAACAGCTCTTCAGGTGAGTGAAGATGCCTCTCCAGCACCTGAGTCAGAACATCATGATCCTTCTCTGCCCCCGTTTAATGTCCCATGGTCAACATCACACCGACGCACCTGCTTCAGTTCCCTGGAATCCAGTTCATCTCCTACCGGTCTCTACTCTCTTCTGCACTTATGACGATCACTATCTTCCTCTTTTAGAATGTTAAAAACAGCAACTCAAGTCCCCATACTAAAACTAACGTCGGAGGTCAGCCCTCAATTTTCATTCATTTTATTCTTTCATTTTAGGGGTTAAGGACCCCTATCATGCAAAGTCAAGCCATCAGGAAAGGTTCTCTCAAAGAATGTGTGGGGGAAATCACAGAGGCATAGTGTCTGTCTTGGAGAATCAAGAAAAGACTCTGAGATCAACAAAGCTGCAGTCGTAGGGCTCCCAGTGAATATCTCTGTCACAGGCAGCAACAAATGTCAAAATTCCCTCGACACCCAAAACCTCAGCATTAAGAATGATCTGGAAAACCTAAGAAGGGATGAATTTGCAGTTTGCAGGCCAGCCAAAGAGTTTGGCACCAAGGGACATGCCCTCGCCCCAAGCAGTGCAGGCTATCAGAGCGGGCAGAGATCTTCATTTCATTAATAATTCTGCCCCGATGGGAGGGAAACTTTCTCAAATGCATCATCTGCTGCCTATCCCTGGGAGTGAACGCTCCAAGATTTAACCTTTTTTGCAAGTAACTCAAAGTCAAGGAGATTGATATTACACATTTTTGCCATTTTGAGGTGGGAAGAAGCTTTTGTCCACACAGGGCCATTTAGAAGACATTACATGTAAAGTATTGGAGAAGGAAATGGCTGGGTTTCCCTGGTAGCTCAGCTGGTAAAGAATCTGCCTGCAATGAAGGAGATGCCGGTTGGATCCCTGGGTTAGGAAGATCCCCTGGAGAAGGGAAAGGCTACCCACTCCAATATTCTGGCCTGCAGAATGCCATGGACTGTCTAGTTCATGGGGTCGCAAAGAGTTGGACGTGACTGAGTGACTTTCACTTTCATTTTCTTTCTTCACATGTAAATTGGTGCAGTCACTATGGAGAACAGTACAGAGGTTCCTCAGAAAACTAAAAATAGAATTGCCATATGATTCGGCAATCCCATTCCTGGGCATATATCTGAAAAAAAAAATGTAATTTGCACCCCAATGCTTATTGCAGCACTATTTACAATAAACAAGACATAGAAACTTCAACGTCCATCGACAGAAGAGTGGATAAAGAAGATGTGGTACATAGATGCAATGGAATACTACTCGGCCATAAAAAAGAACTAAATGAAATAATGCCATTTGCAGAAACATTGGTGGACCTAGAGATTATCATACTAAATAAAATCAGAAAGAAAAATAAATACCATATGATATCACTTATGCATGGAATCTAAAATATGACACAAATGAACTTATCTATGAAACAAAAACAGACTTAGAGACATAGAGATCAGACTTGTGGTTGCCAAGGAAGAGAAGGGTAGGGGAGAGATGGATTGGGAATTTGGGATTAGCAGATGCAAACTATTATATATAAAACAGATAAATAGCAAGGTCTTACTGTATAGTACAAGGACTATATTCAACATCCTGTAATAAATCATAATGGAAAAGGATATGAAAAAGAATATATATATACGCCTACACATATATATATGTGTGTTATACATTGTATATGTATATATATATGAATCATTGATGTACACTAGAAGCTAACATAACATTGTAAATCAACTGTACTTCAATATATTTTTTTAAGAAAAGATGACACTACAGGGCCCTACTGCGTTGCTTTTTGAGTTCTTAAAAATACTTTCAGTAGGACTTCTTTATTGGTCCGGTGGTTAAGAATTCACCTGCCAATGCAAGGGACATGGGTTCCATGCCTGATTTGGGAAGATTCCTCATGCCACAGAGCAACTAGCCCACGCACCACCACTGCTGAGCCTGCATGCTGTGACTGCTGAAGCCTGCAAACGCTAGAGCCCACGCTCCGCAACAAGAGAAGCCGCCACAGTGAGAAGCCCATGCACCACAGCCATCAATACACACAGCCCAGAAAAGGGTGGTGGGTTGTCCAAGGTCACATAGAGAGTGAGGTGTCCTGGTTCTTCCAGGACTAGAATCCACAGGCCTCCTGTCCCGGATGATACACACACTCCCTTCCCAGGGAATGGGTTGAGGGAAGGGTGGACCCAGGGGTGCCACTGAGAGAGCTGGACGTGGACAGGAAGAGAGCTCCACCCGCTCAGAGCCAGCTCCACTCCACCCAGCTCAAGAAGCTGAAGAAGCTTCAGGAGCATGGGGAGAACCTATCTGTACATGGTGACCGAGGCTGTGAGATGCTGAAGGGAGCCAGACAGGAGGGCTAGCTCCATCCCCCTCCTCACTGCTGCTGGGCATCTTTTATAATACCACATCTTTTATAATATGTATTTATTTGGCTGCATTGGATCTTAGTTGCAGCACATAGGCTCTAGAGTGCAGGGCTCAGTAGTTGCAGCGCTTGGGCTTTGTTGTTCTGCAGCAGGTAGGATCTTAGTTCCCCAACCAAGGATGCAACCGGAGTCACCTCCATTTCAAGGCAGATTCTTAACCACTGGGCCACCAGGAAGTTTCCCCTGCTCTTTTCTCCTCTTTTCTAAGGACTTTTCCATCTATTATCTCACAGGAATCCTGTGAGGTTAGGCTACATTGCTGCTGCAGTCCCCACTTCATGTGTTTAAGAAACTACCTGGGAAAAATCCAGTGGGTCACCAGCTTCTTGGTGGGGAATCTGTGAGCAAAACCCAGGCTTTGAGACGCCAACCGCCAACCGGTGCTTTCCCCTCACAGCTCCACCTCCTGCCAGAGTTCTCACCCCATCTGCCAGGTTCCCCTGTCTTCATTTCTCTCCCATGTTCCCCCCTGCACCACCTGCCCCTTGATGGCCTGTCTTTCCCCAGGGCTCTCTCGGTCCCATCACCACCCTCAGCGTGCCCCAAGCAGTAGTCATTAGGGGGAAGGGGGTGGGGGGTGTGCCAGGTGGAAGCTGGGTGAACACGAAGGAGAAGAGGGGAGGCATGCAGCCAGGGCTGGTCCCCCAGCCTCAGGGCTGAAATCTGGGAGGTGGAGGTCTTCCATTCCTCTTTAAATTCTGCTCCCCAAACTAACTGATGACCTTAGACCCCCTTCTCAGCCCCTTCCAACTCTTTCTGTGCAGCTCCCTAAAGCATACACCTCACACCACTCCTCCCCTCTCCGAGACCACACTATGTGGGTATATGTGGCGAGGAGAGTGGGACAGAGAAGATGGAGGCAGGGAGTCAGTGCCCCATTTCTGATCCCTACAGACATGTTCCTATTCAAGGACCAGAACCTGATGTTGTTCCCATCTGAAGGTGAGAGAAATTGAAGGACTTTTCTTCCCTCCCACCCCATAATATGATGGAGGCTTGGAAAAGGTGGGCAAAGTCTTAGAAGGCGAGAGGGACACAAAGACCCCCCTTTTCCAGCAAAGGAAAGAAACTGCTCAAGTGAGGACCTCATTCCCAGAGTCCCTTGGGGTGATGGTGGCTGGGATGCAGAGGGGTCCCGCAGATTTGACAGGATGTAGTGACGTCAGGAATCCCAGCCATGGGTTTCTTGGGCCTTTAAGTGCATCCTCTCCCTGCGCCCAGCCTCCACCACCACTGGGCCAGGCAGGATGAGGCTGGGTTGCACCTCGGGGCAGGAGGACGCTTCTACCCTTAGGGCTCTCAGTCCTTCTGCTTCTGTTGCAGTTGCCTGTAATGTCCTTTCCCCTGAGCAGGATCCTCAACACCCATCGAAAAATACTGTAAGGAGTTGAGCTCCTCCGTCACCCCACAAGAGGCCCTGATTTGATCCTCTTTCCCTGGGGAGGGCTTCTTGAGGGAGGACCAGAACACCAAACCCCACACTCAAGTGCCTGTGAGCGGCAGGCCTTTCGGGTGAAGTTTCATGGAAGTAGACACAGGGTAGGGTTCTGGTCACTGCTGTCCTGTACTCAAAGCTCTATCTGGGCCTGAGCCGTTCCCCGGAGGGCCCACGGGGTTTCGGGAGCCACAGGCTGAGGTGGAGGAGTTGCTGCTGGCGCCGCTGGGCCAGGTGCACAGGCTACCGGAGCCCTGGGCCTCGCGGGGGCGGGGCCGGGGCGCCCGGGGGCAGGGCCGGGGCTCTCGGGGGCGGGGCCGGGGCTCTCGGGGACGGGGCCGAGGCGGAGTGGGCAGGATTGCGGGAGGCTGGGGGTGGGGCGCGGAGAAGGCGATGGCACCCCACTCCAGTACTCTTGCCGGGAAAATCCCATGGACGGAGGAGCCTGGTAGGCTGCAGACCATGGGGTCGCGAAGAGTCGGACACGACTGAGCGACTTCACTTTCACTTTTCACTTTCATGCATTGGAGAAGGAAATGGCAACCCACTCCAGTGTTCTTGCCTGGAGAATCCCAGGGATGGCGGAGCCTGGCGGGCTTCCGTCTGTGGGGTCGCACAGAGTCGGACACGACTGAAGCGACTTAGTAGTAGTAGTAGGGGATGGGGCGACACGGGAGTTCCGGAGCACGCTGCAGTGGTGACTGCAGGACGGCGGGGCTTAGAACGGCTGGGGGCCAGGTTTGGGTCTCTGAGGGCGGAGTTGGGGTGCTGGTGATGGCTAGACCTTCGGTGCTGAGGGCGGGGCCAGGTGGTGGGGGCGGGACAACGCAATGAGGGCGGGGCTTAACTCAGCTTGAGGCGGGTGTGGGCGGCCTGGGTTGGGGCTAGGGACGCAGGGGCCAGACGCAGGTCGGATTGGGCGGGACTGGCCTCCTCTGGGAGATCTCGGCAAGCACATCCAATTTAAGGGAGGCTTCTTTATGCAAAGGTGGAGATTAGACTCCTGCCCCGAGGGAGCCCTCACTCTCAGTGGGGAGACCTGTTTCTCCCTCACAGAACTCCCTGTCTCTCTTAACTACGGGAATATCTAGCTGACCAGTTCTCACCTCTCTACCATATGGATGAGGGGGGCCTGGATCTTAACAAGCCAGAAGTTCTGGGAGTCCGAGTGGCAGGCCCGGGGACTCAGTCCTCAAATGACTGTAGGAGACTTCTGGCAAACTCAGCCCCATACTGGCTGAATACATCCTCTCCCTGTGGAGGCTCTGGGCTGTAAGGGTCGGGAGTGGGAGTGGGGTGAGTTACTGATGTGGTTGACGGTCCTACGGGACTAGGCCCAGTGGTACCAAGATGGAGGACCTGAAGCATAATTTACGAGTCCCAGTGCAAAATGAGAAATATGTTAAAAATTTATTGGGTTATTATTTAAGATGACAACTGTTGTCCTTTTAGTCACTAAGTCGTATCCAACTCTTTGGGACTCCATGGACTGTAGCCCACCAGGCTCTTCTGTCCATGGGACTTCCCAGGCAAGAATACTGGAATAAGTTGCCATTTCCTTCTCCAGGGGATCTCCCCAGCTCAGGGATCAAAGCCATGTTTCCTGCATTGGCAGGCAGATTCTTTACCGTGGAGCCAACAGGGAAGCCCTAACTTAACAACAGCAGAGTTTAACTAAGCATGGGACCCGTGCACAGCTTGCATGCCCATCAAGCCAGCTGTGGTACCAAGCAACAAAGCAGAATGACTCAGGGTCCAAGCTCCAGTTGTCCCCTCCAAAGAAAAATAAGAGGTGCACGTCTTCCTACCCCACCCCAACTCCCACTCATTTTTCCCAATGGAGAGGGGAATATATTCTTTTAAGAATCTCCTCTTATCCTCTCCTGGAGGGGAGTGAATCTGCGGCACCCCCAACAAACAAACACACACATCACACACACACACATGCAAGCCCCAACTCCCAGAGCTGCCTTACAATCCCCTGCCCACCAGAGAGGGAGAGAGCATGCCCCTGTCCCTCATGCCATCACCACTCCTGTACCCTCTGCAGAGCTGAACCAAGAGCAGCAGCAGCTGCTGGCCATGTCCATGGCAAAAGTCTTCCTTCAACAGGCAGAGTTGGTGAGGATCTGAGGATTGCACAGTGGATGTCAGGGATGACAACAAAGGTAAACTTGAACACTAGAAAGGATGTGGGAGCACCCAGTTCCTCCCCCTCTCTCAGGATGAGCACTCTGGACCAGAGAGCAGAGGGTACTTCTCCCAGGCCACACAGCAGGCCCTTGGCAGAGCTCTCTACAGATCGCAGATCCCTAGATTCTTAACACATGCCCATTTCTTCTCACAAAGGGGTAGAAGGGGTCAAGGAAGGGGCAGGGACTGAAATTTAAAATTTTACTGCAGACTATCTCTGAAGTTGGTAGGTCCCCAGATGCAAAGCACCCTGTGATGTTTATTCTCTACCATGCAGGTGGTGACCATGCTGGAACAAATTCTTCCAGTAGGAGGCAGTGCTCTTCTGTCTTCGCTTCAAGCTGCCCAGGGGCTTTTAGGGTGAGGAGCTGAAGGTCACCCAGCCCTGGTTGAACTCTGCAACCTTGACATACAAAGGGATGGACCCCACCCCACTATACCCAGGAGCCCAGGGCCTCGTCACCGCTCTGTGTCTTCCGTGCCATCCTTGCTATCTTTCAGGTGTGGCCAACAACACCTGGCTTTTCCCAGTTGGAACAGGGGAAAACAGAGTAGGGCTTGGCACAGATCTGAGGAAGCTGGAGAAATGGAGAGGAGCTTCGTCTCCAAGTTTTCCTGGAGGCAGAGTTTCAAAGGCTCCACCTGGGACTCAGTCTCTTTAACCAGGCTCTGGAGACTCTGTCCCGTCTGGAGAGCCTTGGAATCACAACTGAGGAGGAAAGTTTCTCTTTCATCAGCCAAGGAATGGATGGAGTTCCAGCCCTTGATGCAGCTGCATCTTCAGCCTGACAGTTAGGGAACCTGGCAGCAGAGGGCTGGGGGCAGCGAGGGCTGCGAGGGCACCTTAAAGTTGGACATTGAGTTTGATGCGTTTCTTCAGTTCTTCAGCATAACTTTGATTTGAGTAAGTATCACAGGCCATTGACCAATGTCTGCTCAGCCAGAATTTGGGAGATGTTTTGGGCTCCAAAGCTGATTTGGGAATTTGGGAAGAAAACTTAAAGGTTTTTAAGGGATAAGAAAAGAGTCTGGGGTTTTATTTCATTCATCTCACAATCTGAAATCTGCACCCCAAAACTTCCAACCTCCCAGGAGAAATATAAAACACGATGCCTTAGGGGCACATTTTTTTCTGTTCCTCCATCACTCTGGCCTGCCTTCATCCCTAGCTAGTCCACCTCCTTTTACTCAGCAAAGGTCTAGAAGCATGTCTGGGCAGGGGGTCACTTCCCCTAAATGCTCCAGCCTTCCCAAATCCTCCTCCTTTTGCCTTCAATTTGGAGAAGGGGGTAGCAGAGGATAAGATGGTTAGATAGCATCACAGACTTAATGGATATCAATTTGAGCAGACTCTGGGAATAATGGAGGACAGAGGATCCTGGCAAGCTATACAATACATGGGCTCTGGCCTACATATGTGTGCTAAGTGGCTTCAGTCATGTCCAACTCTTTGCAACCCTATGGACTGTAGCTCACCAGGCTCCTCTGTCCATGGAATTCTCCACGCAAGAATACTGTAGTGGGTTGCCATTTCTTCCTCCAGGGGATCTTCCCAGGAACCTGTGTCTCATATCTCCTGCATTGGCAGATATATTCTTTATCACTAGCGCCACCTGGGAAGTCATCTGGTCTACCTACACATTGCATAAATGAAGAAAGTGGATAAGGAAGTAATGCCCTGTCCCAATGTCTGTATCTGTCTGCAGGGTTTGCAGTGCACTCTGTGGCTCAGGTTTTCAGAGAACAGGTGGCTGGGGCTTCCTCCCCTAAGTGGATTCCCTTTCCTGATCCCCTTGGCTGATCCTCCATCTCCTAGCAGAAACACACAAATCACAAGCGTGGCGCAAAGCTCAGGGGTGATTATCACCCATTACCTTCCCTAATTTACCACCAGAGGGAGATAGAGAGCAAAGCCTGTTTCTTGCATCAGCACAGCTGCCCCACCCTGGCTCCTGTTTCAACAAATCTCTCTTAATTGACCTAAAGCGTTCTTACACATTAGTACAGTTTAAGTTTCCTCCAGTACAATTGTGTCCCAGATTCCCCTGAACATAAACAAGGACTCTAAGGAAAAGAAGTCTCTGAACCCTAAAGGGATTCTGTGTGTGTGTGTTGTACTTTTTGCAGCTCATGCTCCACCAGGCTTCTCTGTCCATGGAATTTTCCAGGCAAAAATACTGGAGTAGATTGCCATTTCCTTCTGCAGGAGATCTTCCTGACCCAGGGATGGAACCCAGGTCTCTTGCGTCACATCTCCTGCATTGGCAGGCTGATTCCTTACCACTGCGCCACCTGAGAAGCCCCAGAGGAATTCTGTGGTCTCTTCCTAATGCTTTTACCAGAGGTTTTCTTGAGGAACTGGTAGTGATGGGGGCGGGGTAGAGGGGGAGGTTGACAGAAAGACAGGATACCTGGGGTGGATGAGAGGAGCAGCACGGGGACGAGCTGACAGAGATGTTTTTATGCCAAAAGCACAAGACATTCAACCGGTTAGCCTCACAAACCCTTATTTCTTCTCTGTGCCTTGAACCCTCAAAGACTCCTGCTTGCAACACCATCAGGCAGTGTGGGGAATGGAGCAATAGGATGGAGGTCGGTGGGAGCAAGCCTGGTAGAGTTCAGAATGAAAGAAGGATGGCATGAGAAATAAAGGAGCAATACTGCTAGGCCCGAGGAGAGAAAGCTGGCTAGATGGATTTTGGGGGTTCTCAGGAAGAGCAGATACAGGTGTGACTTTTTTTTTTTTTTTTTTTTGGCCACGCTGCACAGCATGTGGGATCTTAGTTCCCCAACCAGGAATTGAACCTGTGCCCCCTGCAGTAGACGTGTGAGATTCTTGACCATTGGACCTCCACGGAAGTCCCCAGGCATGACTTCCTGAAACCACTGTTCTCCAAATCTCTGGAGAACGAGCTGAACCTTGACTTGCAGTCAGTGGGAGGAAGATAGACACCAGGAAGAAACTCCCCAAAGTCTGGCCAAGACAGTGGTGGGCTGAGAAGGTGGGGAGGGGGGCCACCTACTCTGGAACTTATTAAGGGATGGGAGACTGCACAGCCCAGGACCACATGCTGGTTGCTATAGAATCACATCCATGTGCTGAATAAGAGCTATAGAGAGGAAAAGATGAAAATCCAGGAAGAACCAGGAAACGAAACGTGGAGAGGATATTACACAGACACACATTTCTGCATACACGTGCACTCATGATGGGAACTGCATGACTAATGACAGCCCTCCCACACACTCCAGCTCCCACCTTTTCTTCTCCTAAGGAAAGGGATGTTTGCTTAAGGTGATGATGGTTAGAGCTGTTGAAGGAGGAGGTATTAGATAGCTACACAAGATGAGAGTGGGTAGGTAGAAAAAGAGGTAAACCAAAAGACAGAGGCAGGGGACATCCCTGATGGTCCAGTGGTTAAGACACACCCTCCAACACAGGGGGTGTGGGTTGGATCCCTGGTCAGGGAACTAAGATTCCCACGTGCTGCAGGTTGCGGCCAAAAAGTTTTTTAAAAACAAGGTTGGGAGCTTCCTTTGTGGTCCAGTGGTTAAGAATCCACCTGCAAAAACAGAGGACACAGGTTAGATCCCTGGGCCAGAAAGACCCCTCATGTTGGGGGCCAACTAAGCCTGTGTGCAGCAACTCCTGAGCCCCACACCCCTGAGAGCCAGCACACCGCAACAAGAGAAACCACCGCCATGAGAGGCCCATGCATCACAACTTGAGAAAGCCTGCATGCAGCAGCAAAGACCCAGTACAGCCCAAAAATCTTTTAAGTAATAATTAAAAAAAACAAAAACAAAAACGAAGTTGTATTCATATAAAGTCAATACACAAAAATCAATTTAAAAAAGAAAGATAGGAGGCAGGAACCAGAGGCCTAGCAAGGGCAAGGTCTTGTCTTGTTTCAGGACCCAGAGGAGAGAGATTTGGGAGCAGCTGACATACTAACTGAGACTCTCGGGATAAAGGTGAAGTAGTTAAGTTTTTAAAACCTTGGCTGAGGGTGATGTGATCTCATCTCTCCCATTCACCACCAACCCCTCAAGAAAACCTCCAGTAAAGACCTAACTTACTCTTCATGGCCTTCAAGGTCACATTTCAGTTTTGGTGGGTGATATTGAGGAGAGCCAAGAGGTGAGAGCATGAAGGCTCAGTGGTGTTCAGATTTACGTGCGGATGGACAGTCACAGATCCCAACAACATAGGAGCTTTGCTTGTGAGTGTCTTGATTTGTCATCTAGGGACCTGTCATGTGTGTAAAGTCTCCTTCACAATTCCTTCCAGGCAGAGATTTAAGATAAGAGCAAGACTTTGATGGGGAGGGATAAATTGGGAGTTTGGGGTTAGCAGATACAAACTACTACATATAAAACAGACAACCAGGTCCTACTGTACAGCACAGGGAGCTATATTCAGGATCCTACAGTACACTATAATGGGAAAGAATACGAAAAAGAATATGTGCATATATGTATAACTGAGTCACTTTGCTGTATACCTGAAACCAGCACAGCATTGTCAATCCACTATACAATAACATTTTCAAAAACTACACTTCACTTAAAAGAAGATGAGAGCAAGACCTGAGTAACCAATGGTGAGGAGTCTGAATTCCCACAGCAAATACACATTGTGGGCTCTTCCATTAACTCCACTGGGCCTCTGTCTATGCGTATGTGTATGTACAATACTACGTGAGGTACAGAGATGCTGAACAGGAAGCAACGCAGAGAAACGTTTGGTGTATCTCCGTCTCCCCCTACACAGACATAAGCTTCTAGCAGTGCCATAGTTAGGTCCCTGTTTGACAAACAAGGCAGAGGACAGTTTTTCTAGCTGCTCTGCTTGTTGTTGGAATCTGAAGACACACAGGATTTCTTATCCCCTCATCACACCCACAAGGCCTCATCATGAATCCTAGATGCTTCCTGATGACCATGATGATAAAACAGACATGCCTGTCCCACATCACACACACGCATGTGAACACACACACACACACACCCCTGCCTGTCCCCACTGCCTCTTTCTGCAGCCCCCTCCAAGGTGCCTTCCTTCCACTGTTCTCAGCCTGTCAAGCCAAACTTCAGTCGCCACCTCTCCCCCACCCACGCTGGCACCTGCCTGGCAGCACCTCACCCACCCCCTCAGCCCTCAGGAGGCCAGGGCCCGGGGCAGGGCGCACGTGGAACAGGTTGATGCTGTTCTCCTGGAAGTGGAGCAGCTGAGGGGTGGGGTCACTGGGGCAGGCGGGGTCCCTGGAAGCCTACATCCTTGCCTCCACAGAGGCATAAAGCCACAGCCTGACCTGGTGAGGGACAGTCATTCTCTCAGCCCACAGACCCAGAGGGCTCCTGACCTTTACCCAAGACCCAGCTGCCAGACAGGACCCAGCACTGCTCCCTGGTAAGAACTTGATGACACCAGGGGTAGAGGGCAGTGGGGGTTCTAGGGGTGGGACAGGAAGGGCCTAGGAGTCCCATAGGGCCCAATGGGGTAGAAATGCTTTTTTTTTTTTTTTAGTACTTATTTATTTATTTGGCTGCACTGGGGCTTGCTACATCTTTTAGTTGCAGCATGTGGGATCTAGTTCCCTGACCAGGGGTCGAACCTGGGGCCCCCTGCATTGATTGGGAGCATGGAGTCTTAGCCACTGGACCACCAGGGAAGTCCATGGGGTAGGAATCTTGACTGGCCTTGGGGAGGGAAGGGAAAGGTGGCCCCGTGAGCACTTCTCTGGTGAGAAGGAGACAGCAGTCACCCAAGACTTTCCTGGCTGGCCAGGTTGCCTGTCCCACCTGAGCCCTCCAAGGAATGAGGGATTAAAAAAGCACATTGGAGCATGGTTGTATGGTTGGCAGAATGGCCCCATGTACCTGTGAGTGTGCCCCCGGCCTCCCTGACTCTGTGAGGTTCCCACAGCGGGTATGAGGTGGTTTCCATCCAGCTGGTATGTCCTGTTCCACCCCTGGGGATAATTCAGCTGGGCCAGCTGGCTGACCAGCTAAAACACCTGGACTTGAACCTCAAAGGCAGAGACCAGAGGCCATGAACCTCTGGAGGCCATGAACCTAATGCAGGCCCCGCACTCTCCAGGGCCCTCTGATCCTAGCTTATGTCTCCCAGCATTAGTTGCTTCAGTCATGTCTGACTCTGCAACTCTTTGGACTGTAGCCCACCAGGCTCCTCTGTCCATGGGATTTTCCCAGCAAGAATCCTGCAGTGGGTTGCCAGGCCCTCCTCCAGAGGATCTTCCCGACCCAGGGATCAAACCCGTGTCTCCTGCATTGCAGGCAGATTCTTTACCATCTGAGCCACAGGGCTGCATTTCTTCATTCATTCTTTCCACACACACTTGTCAAGCTCCGTGTCTGCACTGGGCACTGTGCTTGGAGCTGAGGCCACAGAGATGACTAAGACCCACTTCCTGGCCTCGGGGAGGTCACGGTCAAATAGGTGAGGGTCAAGTAAACAGATCACAGCCACATGAGGTGGCAGGTGTTTCAGAAGGGCATGTACACAGTGCTTTGGGGACATGGGATAGAGTCACTGGCTGCTGGAAGCAGGGAAGGAAGGGGTCACAGAGGAGTGACCCAAAGTAACCCAAAGTGAGTCTTAAAGGACAAACAGGGATTCCAGATGGAAGAGGAGGTATTACAAGTAGATGGGGCAAGAGCAAAGAGCAGCAAGATGTCTGGATCTGTTGAGTGGTGCCAGGAGGGAAGTGGGTCTACCCACAGCTGTGAGCCAGGAGCAGGGCGACATTAAGATACAGGGAAGTGACTCCCACCCAAAGAAAGAGCAACGGGGTGAGCAGCACTGTCCCCTGGGTCCTCCTAGGCCCCAGGGGTGGCTGCGTCCCTCCCCCAGGTTCCCCAGGTGGTGGTTTTCACGGTTCACTGGTGGGGAGACAAGGTGGGCGTGGCTGACTGAAAGGAGCTTTACTTCCACATTAATGAGATGTGCCAGTCAGGCTCCAGGTCCATGAAGACAGTGAGCAGGGACTGAGCAAAGAGCCCTTCACAACGAGAGGGGAGGGCTGCCTCCTCTAGCCAGCCTTGTAGCCGGGCAAGTTGTTTCAGCTCTCAGGGCCTCATTTCCTCACCATAAACGAAGACTCCTCTGGTCCCTTTCAGCTCTGACATCCTGAGGATTCAGGCGTCTTTAAGGGCATACCCTACCCCAGAGCCCATGGACCTGTCTTGGTGGAAGATGTCACCCTTCCTCCCAACTTGTCACTTTCCCTCCCCATACAGAGACAATGACCATGTTTGAAAATGTCACCCGGGCCCTGACCAGACAACTAAACCCTCGAGGGGACCTGACACCCCTGGACAGCCTCATAGACTTCAAGCGCTTCCATCCCTTCTGCCTGGTCCTGAGGAAGCGGAAGAGCACCCTCTTCTGGGGTGCCCGGTATATCCGCACCGACTACACCTTCCTGGACATTCTCGAACCTGGCAGCTCTCCTTCAGGTCAGCCTTGGCCACGGACTTGGGGACCGAGGGACGGGCTGGAGCCGGCCAACCAGGAGGACCTGAAGCTGTCTCTGCCCAGCGGACAGGGGTGGGAATCCTCTAGCCAGAAAGTTCTCGAAGGAGGCAGGGAGGAGGAAGCGCCTCTCAGCCCAGCCCCCTTCATCTTCTCCCTCCTGCAGACCCAACAGATTCCGGGAACTTTGGCTTTAAGAATATGTTGGACGCCCGAGTGGAGGGAGAGGTGGACGTGCCAAAGACAGTCAAGGTGAAGGGGACAGCTGGCCTGTCCCAGAACAGCACCCTGGAGGTCCAGACCCTCAGTGTGGCACCCAAGGCTCTAGAGACCTTGCACCAGGAGCGGTGAGACTTGGGGCAAAGCTGTGCGGTGGAAGGGTGCTCTGGGCCTTGAGTCCACGGGCAGGGCCCTCACACTGAACTTTCACCCATGGTCACCCCAGAGGAGCTCTTGAAGACGACCCTTCAGCCTGTGGGTGCTTCCGGGCCATTTCCTAACCACTCCCCTCAACCCCACCCCCATCCTTCCACCACCTCCCCACTCTCACGAGAACACCCGAGGATGAGTGTTTTCACACTTAAGAATTGTGTGGCCTTGGAAAAGTCACTTCGCTTCAGCTTTCTCTCCTGAAAAATGATAAGTGTTCGATGAAATTCTTTAGGGTTTTTTTCCCTTCCATAAGATTCTATGAAAATACACTAAAAAGGGAAGAAACCTTAAATGCTCCCTACTGAGACTTGAGCACACCATTCTCCTTGAGTAAACAAAGCCCCCTACCCAGCCCCAACCCGAAGGGAGCAGCGCTCAGGAACGCTGCCCCAGCAGCACAAGGGGTGTGGCAGTTGCTGTGTCTGCTGGGTTTCCTCAGATGTTTGACTTGACAAGGGAACTGACTTTTTAAGTAGTTAAGTGGTGGTTGAAAGGAGGTGAGTGCTGGGGAGGCAAAAAGAAAGGGCTGAGGTGCTTGGGGAATCATGCACTAAACTCAACCTGCCTGAGTACAAAGCACTCTATTAGGTGCTGGACTGCACGAGAACACCTTTGCCTTGTGATTTCAGAGTGGGGGGACATGTACAACAGTAACTCTAATCCAAGGCTAGAAATGTAAGTGCCAGAGGAGGGCTTTGCCTGAGTTTTGTGTGCTGGGGAAATGGGAACAGACTTCACGGAGGAGGCAGCCCACAACCTAGGCCTTGAAAGTGTGAAAGTGTTAGTCACTCAATCGTATCCACCAGGCTCTTCTTCCATGGAATTCTCCAGGCAAAAATACTGGAGTGGGTAGCCATTCCCTTCTCCATTCCCTTCTCCAGGGGATTTTCCCAACTCAGGGATGGAACCCGGGTCTCCTGCATTGCAGGTGGATTATTTACTATCTGAGCCAGCAGGGAAGCCCTAGGGAAGGCCTTGAAAGATTATCAGAAATTGGACTTGCAGGGCTGGGAGAATGCCATTACAAAGGCACACAGGTGAGAAATCTCAAAACCTATAGCGACAGGACTTCCCTGATAGTCCAATGGTTAAGACTCCAAGCTTCCAATGCAGGGGGTGTGGGTTCCATCCATAGTCAGGGAACTAAGATCCCACATGCTACACAGCGTGGCCAAAATAAATAAATAAATGCAATCCATCCATTAAAAAAAATTGTTTTAACCTATAGGGGCCATGAATAGCCAGTTTGGCAGAAGCAGGTAAGAGTAAAACAAGGGAGAAATGTAGGGAGAGCCAAGACCATGGAGGACCCAGGCCAAGGACACATCTATGCTGTACCATGTACAAGGAGACTTGACGATGCTCTGATGTGCCATGATTAATCTGGCCAGACGGAGGAAGTGTGTCAGAGGATAAAGAACAGGGAAGGCAGGCAGACCAGGCAAGACTCTGTTCCACTGCCTATCAGAGAGATAAACTCAGTAGGGAGGAGCAGACAGAAAGAAAAGGGCTGAATGGACTCAAAGTCTTGAGGACAACAGAGTGGATGGACTTGGCAGGGTGAGGGAGAGGATTTTGTCAAAATGCACCTGGGAGAGATCTAATGTGCCGTCTGGCCGTGTTAATACTTCTATATTGCAGGGAATTCCCTGGTGGTCCTGTGGTTAGGACTCCGAGCTTTCATTGGAGGGAACCTAGGTTCAATCCCTGGTCAGGGAACTAAGATTGCACAAGCTAAAAAATAAAAGTGGAGAGAAAGAAAGGACCCCCCAGGAGAGATGCACAGAACTAAGAACAGGGAGGAAAAGGAGGGGAATCCAAAGGAGAAAGAAACAACCACGAGACCCCATTCTTGGCCAGGCGCTGTGCCCGAGGATTCCCCAGTCTCTCTCTCTCCCTCTCTCTCTCTCTCTCCCCGGACGTAGGTGTCATCATCCTCATTTTATAGATGAGGCAACCCAGACTCAGAGCAGCTGCCCTGCCAGGAGGCGGGAGAGCTGGGTTCCAGCCTGTCTTGCTCCAGAGTCCTCACGCTTCCCGACACCCCCGTGCCTCACTGCTGGGAATGACAGAGGAAAAGAGAAGGGCAGGGCCCCGATGGGGAAAAGCTCTGGACGGGTCCCTTCCGTTTCTCCTGTCACAGGAAGCTGATGGCAGAGCACCCGTTCCTGGAGGAGATGCGAAGGCGAGGAGAGAACCTGTTCGTGGTGATGGAAGTAGTGGAGGCCGTGCAGGAGGTGACCCTGGAGAGAGCTGGCAGGGCCGAAGGCTGCTTTTCCCTCCCGTTCTTTGCCCCGTTGGGGTTACAGGTTTGCTTCACGCACACACACTTACATTGAGTTTACCCTCAGAGGCTGCATTGCTTTGCCCAGTCAGTACCCCTCACCCCAGGATACTGAAAAGGACCCACTCCCTCCCCTTGCTCTTCAACATCCAGACACCAGTTGGCCAGGAACCAATCATCTCTATGGTCAAGGTGCCCGGTTGGGTAGATTCCTGTGCCAGCTGCCACAGGGAGCTACAAGAGAAGGGGAAACTCACGGTCACCAGTTTTCCCTTACAGTGCTCCCAGTCTTAAGAAAGACGTCCTTGATGCCAGAAAGGTCTCAGTCTCATGAAGGAGACACAGAGGTGAAAGGCCAGAGAATACAGGCTTGGAAAATTCAATGTAAATAAGTAGTCTTTACTTACGTATATCTATGCTGTGTAAGTATAGATCCAAAAAAAAGCAAGGAGATGAAACCAGTCAATCCTAAAGTAAATCAACCCTGAGTATTCATTGGAAGGACTGATGCTAAAGCTGAAGCTCCAATACTTTGGCCACCTGATACAAAGAGCTGACTCATTGGAAAAGACTCTGATGCTGGGAAAGATTGAAGGCTTTTGAAGGAGGTGGTAGAGGATGAGATGGTTAGATAGCATCACCGACTCAATGGACATGAATTTGAACGAATTCTGGGCGATAGTAGAGGAGAGAGGAGCCTGGCATGTTACAGTCCATGGGATCACAAAGAGACAGTCATGATTTAGCAACTGAATAACAACATACTGTGTAAATATTCAAGGGCTGAGTTGGCACCAGGAGTAAGGATTAATCATGGAAGGCTTCCTAAAGGAGGTGATCATGGGACAGATGGCCAAGAGGAAGAAGGAACCAGGGCCTAGATGGACGCTCTAAAGTGGGACAGGGACGCGCAGGCAGGTGATGAACAGGTCTGCCCAGTTCCTTCATGTGTCTGAACCCGGAAGACAGAAAGAGGTCATTAAAGGGGTGACCCGCAGAAATGAGCAGAAGAGCTCTGAAGCTCATTCCACACTGGATGGAAAGGTGATCAGGGACAGCACTGAAGGGTTCCTAACTTCTTATCTCCCCAAAGGCTTTTGGGCCTGGCCTTCCACTTGCCCTTTACCCCCTCACTTCCAACATCTTACATGTAGGATCTCTGCTGACTCACAAATCCTCATTGTCTACTCCTAGGGATCCGTAAACCACAAGGAGGCTGTTACCATCCCCAAGGGCTGCATCCTGGCATTTCGAGTGAGACAGCTGATGGTCAAAGGCAAAGATGAGTGGGGTGAGCATGTTTTCCCCTGCAGACAAGAGTTACCCACACACTCCTAAGGCATCCTGCTCCCCTCTTGTGGCAACACTGGGGAAGGAGTAAAGGGGTTGTATTGTATTGTGGTCCAACGTCCACAGACAGAACTGTAGGGGCTGCTCTGGGAGTGAGGAATCCTGGATTCTGAGCATCTCCTGAGTGCTAGCTAGGCACCTTTGTTAGTAGGGAGAAGGGAGTACAGAGATGAACAAGCACAGCCTCTGCTCTCAAGAATTCTGGGGCCAGCAGTTTCCTGGTGGTCCAGCGGTTAACTCTCTGAACCTCCATTGCAGAGGCCTTGGGTTTGATCCCTGGACAGGGTACTCAGATCTGGCATGCCACGTGGCCAAAAAAATAGAAGTCTGGTTCTGAAAACAGACACAGATACCAGTACTAGAATGCAAAGTAGAAAATAGTGATATCATACGGAAAGATTTACAGAGGAAGAAAAGATTACTTCCAGCCGTAGAGACAGATCGGGGATAATGTTGAGGTATTCAAAGACAGGTTCTTAGCCTTTAGCAGAGTTCATAGGCTTGAGGCCAGAGAAAGAAAGTTGGGGCAGCTGTTAAAAGTCCTTCTGCCCTCCCCGCTCTTGTTCCTTACAGATATCCCACACATCTACAATGATAACATGCACACCTTCCCTCCCGGAGGTAAGCAAAAATTGCTTCCTGGTTCCCCACGTGTTCCTCCCTACCCCTGACATTATCTGCTGACATCCTGCACCCTCTAACAGGGTATACCAGAAGCCCCCAAGGAGCCCCCTGGTTTTGTTTCCCAAGGCTCTAAAAATATCCATCTTCAGCTTTAGGAAAGGCAGAAAGAGGCATAGAAATGTGCCCAAGAGAGACCGAGAAACAGAAAGAGACCGGAAGGCACCATCAGAAGCAGCAATACTGGAGACAGTGTGTGTTCCCAAAATTGCAGAGGCGGATGAGCTCTGTTTTTATAATGATCACTGATAAAGCTGCCTTGACAACTGCTCTAGATAAAAAGGCACAAAGAGGTTTTATGCTGACATATGTGTGTTGTTTCTGTCTTCAGAAAAGCCAGAAGACGAGAAGTTCACCAGTGTTTCCTGTCATTTCACGGCAACTTTCTTGATAGGATTTTAAAACTCTAATGTTTTTCTTCCCTTCTCTCTGGGACTGAAAAGGAATATGGCAGAGCAGATCTCAGAAAGACTATTGTCTCTGAAACATGGCAGGGATTCCAATAGCTTAGGAAAAAGCAGTGGAAGGGGGAAAGTCTTTGGACAAGACTCCCAGGTGGTCAGATGCCTCCGACCTCTGTCCTCAAGGCCTTAGTAATAACAACCTGTCACATGCACGTCTGCGTCTCTGCTGCCCAGAGCCTGGGGTGGGAGCCACTGAGCCACAGTGATGCCAACTCAATCCAAGTGCCCCTTTTCACAATGCCTTAGCTTCTCTGCTGCCCCATTTCTGCCTCCCACAAATGGAACAAGAGTATCTTTAAGTCAGCTGGGACATCCCAGGAGACAGGATGTATTTCCTAACCTCCATTCATGTCCCACTCCCTGGGTATGGCTACTGTTTGGGAGGATTGCCTTCTAATTGGATTTTTTTTTTTCCTTCAGTTATCCAGGCATCTGATGTTGGTAAGGAAATTTGTGTTTCTCCCTACATGTTGGCAGGAAGGCAGTGGAAGTAGCCTTGGGGTGAAGGGAGAGGAAGACAAGTGCTGAGTCCCTGGTGGTGGGGCTTGGAGCCACTTCCAGGAAGCCCACTCTTTCCAAAGCAGGCTGGATGTTCCTAGGATGCCAGGCCCCTAGAGGGGCAGGCCAAGGTTCGAGCTATCCCTAGCTGACCCATGTCCCTGGATTTAGACCCACTACTCTTGGGGCTTCCCAGGTGCTGCTAGTGCTAAAGAATCTGCTTGCCAGTGTAGGACACATAAGACACGCAAGTCCAATCCCTGAGTTGGGAAGATCCCCTGGAGGAGGGCATGGTAACCCACTCCGGTATTCTTGCCTGGAGAATCCATGGACAGAGGAGCCTGGTGGGCTACAGTCCATAGGGTCATGAAGAGTTGGACATGGCTGAAGCGACTTGGCATGCAGCATGCACACACTTCTGAGCAGTCCCCTCCCGGTCTTCACCCAGTCACCAAAATCACTTTGTCAACTGACTCTTAAGAAGGGAAAATAGACCTTCCTTCTCAACTCTTAGGGGGTGGTCCTAGAGAAAGGGAAGTCAGTTGTCTACTGATCTGGGACGGAGCCTAGAATCTCAGGGGGAATGAACGCCTGGTTTAGATGATACTGTGGGTCCTGGCCCACCCCTCGATTCCCCATCTCCCCACTCAACACCTTAAGTCAAGTCTAGGGAATAACTTTATAACTGTGTAACTTGGTCAAGCAAAAAAAGAAGCCAGGCTCTAGCTGAGAGCAGAGCTCAGGGGGAGCAGAGCCTGGGGGCCTGAGCAGGGCTGAGTGAAGGAGATCCGCCAGGAGCGCACATACTGAACTGGTGAAGAGGATGCCGCATCTGCTGTTGCCACAGGGGCGGTACACGAGGACTTCAGGACCCTAAAAGAAGAGGTTCAAAGGGAGACCCAGGAAGTGGAGAAACTGAGCCTGGAAGGGAAGAGCTCCCTGCTCAGCTCCCTCAGCAAACTCCTAGGGAAGAAAAAGGAGCTACAAGACCTGGAGCTGACGGTGAGGACCCAAGGGAATGGCAGGAGATGCAGGGAACATGGAGGTGGGGGAGCTGTTGGGGGATCCCACAGACCTGGCAGAAGATGGCCAGTGGCCAGAGGAGTCGGCAGTGGATGCCTTCTCCAAGGCTGGTCAAGTGCCCCCCTCCCAGGTTGCCAGGGTCGCCACTGTGCCCTGTGCCCCTTTGGAGATGGGCAAACAGTGCAGATTCCCAGGCTTCCCCCTGATCGACAGAGGTGGGCAGCAGGCCAGCAGAACCTTCTTTTGGAAGGGGGCTGGACCTTTCCTTTCCAGAGTCCAAGACTCAGGGACCAAGGAACCCAAGAGTCTAATACTTTTCAGGACTTGATATCTTGAAAAAGAAACAAGGAAATGGAGAGAGTTAATACACCTCAAGGGACTGTCATGCGCCAGGCACTGGGAGCTCTACCCATGTTCTCCTAAGTCACCCAGCTTTCCCCACAGCTTGAAGAAGCTTTAGGCAAAGGACATGAAGAGACCCTGGAGGCACTCCCAAAGAATGTCCTGCTATCAAAGGGGGCTATGGACGCCATCCTCTATTTCCTTGGAGCCCTAGCAGGTAAGTGGGGAATGAGGTCTTCATTTATACACCTATTCAGTAGTAGGAATGAGTCACTAAATGAATTCTTGAATGAATGAATGAGTAAATAAATGCCAGGCAAATTATACTGCAGTTAAGTAGTTTATATTTCATTCTAAAAAATTGGTTTCATTCCTTAGGATTCACATGGTCGCCATACCCTAGTCTTGCTAACAGAGGTTGGGAAATAATCCTAGTTTTATCAGCCATATATTTAAAACTTCTGCATATCTCTAAGCTCATCACTTTAATTTCAATATCTGATAGCTTTAATCTGAGGATAACATCTTCTGATCTTACCCCTGAATTCTTTTTCCCTCTGCAAGAAACATTGTCCCACTTTGAAAAACACTCTGATCCTTCACATGTAAGCTGAGATGTTTGTTCCTTCAAGAAGGCTGCCCTAGGAGCTTCCCTGGTGGTGGCTAAGACCCCATGCTCCCAATTCAGGGGGTCCAGGTTTGATCCCTGGTCGGGGAACTAGATTCCACATGCCTCGACTAAGACCCAGCACAGACAGATTAATTAATTAATTTTAAAAAAAAGAAGACACCTGCCCTCAAACACCAAGACCAAAGTAGATCCTCAGCTATGGCTCCTGTCACAGCCTACATTGTAATTGCACGTTATTTTGTCTTCTCCACTAGAATGCGGAGAAATTCCTTGAGTGAGCATGATTTTTTCTGGGCCAACAAAGGTGCCTGGCCCAGAACAGGCATTCCACCGTGGGTGAACATATAAATCAGTGAATGCTGAAATTCTGGAAGTACACCCACTTGGAACTTGTAGTTCCCTTTGCACCAACACACATCTCTTCCTCTGCTTTTTTTCTCCAGAGCTAAGTGAAGCCCAACAGAAGCTGCTGGTAAAATCCATGGAGAAAAAGATCCTACCAGTGCAGCTAAAGCTGGTAAGAAAAAAATGGCAGCTGTTAGGGAGACTTTGGAAGGGAGTCAGCTATAACTGGCGGAAAGATACAATCTAACCTAATGACAGAACCCTCCTACAGGGCCTCTGTCTTATTCTAGGAGATCATGCCTGCTTCTCATTTCTCTCCATGTTTCTTCCTATTTGCTATTTCGCAACTAGAGGTAGAGGAGTGCATTTCTGGGCAACTATCTGCGTTTTTCAGTCTGGTCCTGGGAGAAGAGACAGAAAACTCTAGCTTGGTTTATTCCTAGCCAAGTGATGTGAGTCAATCTTAATGTCTCTGAGTCTCAATTCACTCCTCTGTAAAAGGGGCCTAAAAATAAATGTACTGCCCTTCCTACAAGGCTGTTAAAAAGCCCAGGCAGAGTTGTCATGTAATGTAACCTAAGGGGTTATAGTGAGAGAAAGTTAGCCCTCTTTGTGGATTTTGTGAGATGGGAGAAAGGAATAGAGGTTTCCAGTTCTTTCTTCTCATGCTACTTTGCTTCCTTCCAGGTGGAGAGCACAATGGAACAGAATTTCCTCCAGGATAAAGAGGGTGTATTCCCTCTGCGACCTGAGCTGCTTTCCTCCCTTGGGGAAGAGGAACTGACCCTCACAGAGGCCCTAGTGGGGCTGAGTGGCCTGGAAGTGCAGAGATCCGGCCCCCAGTACACATGGGACCCAGACACCCTCCCCCGCCTCTGTGCCCTGTACGCTGGCCTCTCCCTCCTGCAGCTACTGACCAAGGCCTCCTAACTTGCCTTTTCCACTCAACTCCTGCTTCCTTAATGCCTTCCCTACCTCACTGTACCCTGTGTGAACACCCAAGGGCATTTCAGAACCACCAGGCTAAGGATAATGGAAACTGTAGCTGATCACTCAATTCCCACTTGTCCAACTCTGTACATCCCCCATCCCTATTGCTCCACAGCCCATCCACAGATGCTTAAATTCTCTAATAGAGTAAACACTCAAAGTTGAAAAACTATGAACCATTTCAGCAAATCCCAAATTAATTAATTAATTTCCTATCCCAACCCCTCCCACTTATGATTCCCAAAATCAAACTTTACTGGAATTGATGAAAAAAACATTATTTTACTTTGAGTGAAACGTCTTTTGGTGTTTTTCCTTAAAGAATCTATCCTAAGGAAATTCTTAATTTGTGCCAGAAAAAAACAAAGACATTATCATACTCTATACAGATTATATGTACATGAATACTATTATGATGTCCTCAGACCAGCTAGAAAATGCTCAGAGAACTATGAAGGTGTAGAATTTGGACTCTAGACTCTAGAATCAGAAGATCATCAAAGCAATTTGTCTTCCAAGAGGAGATTTGAGATTCTCTGGACTTGGGTTGAGGGACTGGAAAAGGTGAATATCTAGAGATATGTGGTACAAACACAAGAGTAAGACAACTTCCAAGTTTATTGAATAGAAAATGCAGGGGAATTCCCTGGCTCTCCAGTTGTTAGGACTCTTAAGTTTCCAATGCCAGGGGGCCAGGTTTTATCCTCAGTCTTGGAACTAAGATACCACAATCCATGCAGCCAAAAATATATATATATATATTTATATATTATATATATATAAATATATATATTTATATATACATATATTCCCTGGCTCTCCAGTTGTTAGGACTCTTAAGTTTCCAATGCCAGGGGGCCAGGTTTTATCCTCAGTCTGGGAACTAAGATACCACAATCCATGCAGCCAAAAAAAAATATATATATATATATTTATATATTATATATATATATATTTTTTTTTTAATGCAGATAAGTCAAAAATAAATGGTACCCCAAGAATACTGGGTGGCTTCCCAGGTGGTACTAGTGGTAAAGAATCCACCTGCTAATGCAGGAGATGCAAGAGACTTGGGTTTCATCCCTGGGTCAGGAAGATCCCCTGGAGTAGGAAATGGCATTCCACCCCAGTAGTCTTGCCTGGAAAATACCACAGGCAGAGGAGCCTGGTGGGGTACAGTCCATGGGGCCGCAAAGAGTCAGACAGGACGGAGCATACACAAGAATAAGACTGATCCAAAATTTTAAAAAAGAAAATATAATATTATCTTCTCATTCCACCTTTCCTTCTTCTGCCCTCAATTAGGGTGGTTGCAGGAGGAAGTGAGGTGGATAGAATTGGCATGTGGACGGGTTAACATACACATTCAGTCTCATAAAACTGCTAGGTTTATACCAGCCTCCTCTGCCTAAAGCTGGGTTTTAACATCTTTCACTGATCTCTTTTAACATAGTTTTATGGGTGGAATAATTTCTCCAAGGTTTTTGGCCCCAGGAGTCAGACTCTTCTTCTTAGCCACCCTTCTCCAGGCTGGTTCCCTCACTCACCAAGAATTCAAGACCAACTGCCAAAAACTTTGTGTTAAGCCATCCTCCCCCATGCTGGGGCGTCTCCAAGGCCTTGCTCAAGGACATACTAGGCAGTTATCTGCTAACTTGATTGTTTTTCCCTTGTGATGTAAACTTAATAATGAAGTGAGCTAACATTCTAACTATCCAGAAAGGTAACCTCATAAAGATGAACAGCAAAGCCCATCTGTATTCTTCCTTTGCCATTCTCATCTACCTACAGTTACAGATATGGTGTTATAAAGAACATGCTTTAGGGGCTTCCCTGGTGGTCCAATGGCTAGCACTCCAAGCTCCCAATGCTGGGGGCCCCGGTTTCAGCCCTGGTCAGGGAACTAGATCCAGCATGCTTCAACTAAGACTCAGCATGGCCAAATAAATAGATATTAAAAAAAAAAAAAAGAAGAAGAACACATTTTAATGAGTTTACTCCAATGATGATTCAAAAGTCCTGTTATCCAATCTCCCAGCCCTAGAGCGCAAGGGTACAGTTCGGGAAGAATTGATCATTTTTCACTAAAACTGGAGAACACAATTTTCCATTTAGGAAATCACTACTTAGTACAAGGAGCTAGCTCTTCACTCCAATAGTATAAAAGGAGGGATACAAAGAATATCCTCTCTTTGTAAAAATATAAAGGAGAATATGGTCAAAACATTCTCTGCCCTCTAGGACCTTACAGCAGGGCTAGGTTGCCTTGCAGGGTCTGACCTGGTCTAAACGCAAAGCTTCCATTTACAGAAGAGATAAAAGTTCCAAGATAGGAGAGGAGTTTTTTGCTTTTTGTGTCTTAGGAAGTTGGAATCTGTATACTCCTGCAGAATCACCGGAGGAGTCCTTTGAAAGAGTGGACGGGGTTTCAGATCCAGTTTCTTTTCCCTAGGGGACTCAGGTGCTCCTTAAGCGCACTAGTATTCTGTTCCCCATTTCACTACAGTGTCTGTCTGGATGCACATCATCTCCCCAAAGGACCCCTGAAGCCTCTCTGTTTCCTCCAGCCTCACAATACACCACAGCCCAGAGCAGAGCTTCCAGCATGCCACATTCTGAAGCTGATTTTTTTTACCACCCCGCCCCCTAAATATGCTATCCCTGGGTCTCATAGAGACCAGAATCCTAAATTTTATTACATTGAAGTAATTACACCCAAATACACTCTCCCCGAAAAAAAGTCTGAGATGAAATGCAGTACTTGGATGCAATCTCAAAAATGACAGAATGATCTCTGTTCATTTCCAAGGCAAACCATTCAATATCACAGTAATCCAAGTCTATGCCCTGACCAGTAATGCTGAAGAAGCTGAAGTTGAACAGTTCTATGAAGACCTACAAGACCTTCTAGAACTAACACCCAAAAAGATGTCCTTTCCATTATAGGGGAATGGAATGCAAAAGTAGGAAGTCAAGAAATACCTGGAGTAACAGGCAAATTTGGCCTTGGAGTACAGAATGAAGCAGGGCAAAGGCTAACAGAGTTTTGCCAAGAGAACAAACTGGTCATAGCAAACACCCTCTTCCAACAACACAAGAGAAGACTCTACACATGGATGTCATCAGATGGTCAATACCAAAATCAGATTGATTATATTCTTTGCAGCCAAAGATGGAGAAGCTCTATACAGTCAGCAAAAACAAGACTGGGAGCTGACTGTGGCTCAGATCATGAACTCCTTATTGCCAAATTCAGACTTAAATTTTAAAAAGTAGGGAAAACCACTAGACCACTCAGGTATGACCTAAATCAAATCCCTTAAAATTATACAGTAGAAGTGAGAAATAGATTCAAGGGATTAGATCTGATAGGCAGAGTGCCTAAAGAACTATGGATGGATGTTCATGACATTGTACAGGAGGCAGTGACCAAGGCCATCCCCAAGAAAAAGAAATGCAAAAAGGCAAAATGGTTGTCTGAGGAGACCTTACAAATAGCTGTGAAAAGAAGAGGAGCAAAAGGCAAAGGAGAAAAGGAAAGATATACCCATTTGAATGCAGAGTTCCAAAAAATAACAAGGAGAGATAAGAAAGCCTTCCTCAGTGATCAATGCAAAGAAATAGAGGAAAACAATAGAATGGGAAAGACTAGACTTCTCTTCAAGAAAATTAGAGATACCAAGGGAACACTTCATGCAAAGATGTGCACATTAAAGGACAGAAATGGTATGGACCTAACAGAAGCAGAAGATATTAAGAAGTGGCAAGAATACACAGAAGAACTATACAAAAGAGATCTTCACGACCCAGATAATCACGATGGTGTGATCACTCACCACTCTTGTCGAGCCAGACATCCTGGAATGTGAAGTCAAGTGGGGCTTAGGAAGCATCACTACAAACAAAGCTAGTGGAGGTGATGGAATTCCAGTTGAGCTAGTTCAAATCCTAAAAGATGATGCTGTGAAAGTGCTGCATTCAATATGCCGGAAAAATTGGAAAACTCACCAGTGGCCACAGGACTGGAAAAGGTCAGTTTCTATTCTAATCCCAAAGAAAAGCAATGCCAAAGAATGCTCAAACTACCACACAATTGCACTCATCTCACACGCTAACAAAGTAATGCTCAAAATTCTCCAAGCCAGGCTTCAACAGTAGGTGTACCTTGAATTTCCAGATGGTCAAGCTGGATTTAGAAAAGGTAGAGGAACCAGAGATCAAATTGCCAACATCCGTTGGATCATCAAAAAATCAAGAGAGGTCCAGAAAAACATCTTCCTCTGTTTTATTGACTACACCAAAGCCTTTGACTGTGTGGATCACAACAAACTGTGGAAAATTCTTAAAGAGATGGGAATACCAGACCATGTGACCTGCCTCCTGAGAAACCCAGGTCAAGACGCAACAGTTAAAACTGGACATGGAACAACAGACTGGTTCTAAATCGGGAAAGGAGTATGTCAAGGCTGTATATTGTCACCCTGCTTATTTAATTTATATGCAGAGTACACCATGAGAAACGCTGGGCTGGAGGAAGCACAAGCTGGAATCAAGATTGCCGGGAGAAATATCAATAACCTCAGATATGCAGATGACACCACCCTTATGGCAGAAAATGAAGAAGAACTAAAGAGCCTCTTGATAAAAGTGAAAGAGGAGAGTGAAAAAGTTGGCTTAAAACTAAACATTCAGAAAACTAAGATCATGGCATCTGGTCCCATCACTTAATGGCAAATAGATGGGGAATCAATGGAAACAATGAGAGACTTTATTTTGGGGGGCTCCAAAATCACTGCAGATGGTGACTGCAGCCATGAAATTAAAAGACGCTTGCTCCTTGGAAGAAAAGTTATGACCAACCTGGACAGCATATTAAAAATCAGAGACATTACTTTGCCAGCAAAGGTCTGTCTAGTCAAAGCTATGGTTTTTCCAGTAGTCATGTATGAATGTGGGAGTTGGACTATAAAGAAAGCTGAGAGCGGAAGAATTGATGCTTTTGAACTGTGGTGTTGGAGAAGACTCTTGAGAGTCCCTTGGACTGCAAGGAGATCCAACCAGTCCATCCTAAAGCAAATCAGTCCTGTATATTCATTGGAAACTCCAATGCTTTGGCCCCTGATGTGACGAAGCGACTTATTTGAAAAGACCCTAATGTTGGGAAAGATTGAAGCGGGAGAAGGGGACGCGACAGAGGATGAGATGGTTGGATGACATCACCAACTCAATGGACATGAGTTTGAGTAAATTCCGGGAGTTGGTGATGGACAGGGAGGCCTGGTGTGCTGTAGTCCATGCTGTCGCAAGGAGTCGGAAACGACTGAGCGACTGAACTGATAGACACTCTCCCCATCCGCATTCCTCCGCTGCGGATTTTATGCTTTATTTTCAGCCCTAGCTAAACACAGATGCACTTGCCTTGTGGCTCAGCTGGTAAAGAATCCGCCTGCAATGCGGGAGACATGGGTTCGATCCCTGGGTTGGGAAGATCCTCTGGAGAAGGGGAAGGCTACCAATCCAGTGACTTTCACTTTTATTTTTCAAACTCGGACAAAGTCTGAATCCCATAGGGTTTTCTGTCGTCTCCAGTTCGGTTTTATTTCAAATCCAACAGAGCTGATACTTTCCAATTGTGGTCCTGGAGGAGACTCTTGAGAGTCCCTTGTACAGCAAGGAAATCAAACCAGTCAATTCTAAAGGAAATCAACCCTGAATATTCATTGGAAGGGCTGATGCTGAAGCTGAAGCTCCAATACTTTGGCCACCTGATGCCAGGAGCCGAATAACACGAAAAGACCCTGATGCTGGGAAAGACTGAGGGCACGATAAGGAAGCGACAGAGGATAAGATGTTTGGGTGTCATCACCGACTCAATGAACATTTGTTGTTGCTCAGTTGCTCAGTCGTGTCCGAGTCTTTTTTCGACCCCATGGATAGCAGTACGCCAGGCAAACTCCAGTAGACAGCGATTAACAGGGAAGCCTGGCTTGCTGCAGTTCATGCGGTCGCAAAGAATCGGACACGACCGAGCGACTGAACAACAGCCTAGCTCCACAACCCTCCTCAGATTATTTTCTTCTCTCGTGCCCGATTAACCGGGCTACGGTTGAGGACCAGCCTCGTGGATCTCGAAAGTGAATCCTGCCGGGGGCAAACTGAGCGAGTTTAAGCATGAAACCCGCCCAGCAACTGATGGCGTCAAAACGCCCTGCATTCCGGTAGGTCCTACTCACTCCTCGCGGGGTGGGGTGCTCCGCAGTAACCCAGTTGGAGCCTGAGGTGACCGCTTGTGGACCTCTCGTGGACATTCACGGAAGTGCACTCGAGAGAAGCAAGCAAGAAAATCAACACAGCGGAGCACGCCAAAACAAGCCTTACAGACGCAAAGAAGCTCCTCCCCGCTCCTTCCGTGGAGATCCGCCTCCATCATGCGTCTCGGTGGTTGACTTTTTCCCCCTTTGATGACTCGGCCATCGACCAGTCCGGCCTGTAGTTTCCCAGAAGGCCCAGCGCCGGGAAGGGGTTTGCAGCTGCTCCGTCATCGTGCGGCCCGACGCGAGCCCGCGCTCGTGTGCAGGCCCGGCTCGGTTCCTGGTCTCCGGTGCGAGGGTTTACGCGAGGCCCCGGCCTCGGTCCCCGGACTAGGCCGCGACCCCGGGCGCCATGAAGCAGGAGGGCTCGGCGCGGCGCCGCGGCGCGGACAAGGCGAAGCCGCCGCCCGGCGGAGGGGAACAAGAACCACCGCCGCCCCCGGCCCCCCAGGATGTGGAGATGAAAGAGGAGGCGGCGGCAGGTGGCGGATCAACCGGGGAGACCGCTGGCAAGACGGCGGCTGCGGCGGCTGAGCACTCCCAGCGAGAGCTGGACACCGTCACCTTGGAGGGTACGAGAGCTTGGGCCGGGGACGTGCCCTGATCACGGGTGACAGCACCCGATGATGTAGCCTCTCCTTGGGACCCCAGCGTAGCCTCCACCACCGTGACTTGGGGGTTCCTTGGGATCACCCCCAGTGCCTGCTCCCGCTACCCTGACACTCCCGACCGTGGCCCGGATAACTGAACAGTTTCTCTAGACTCTGGCCTTCTCCCTTCTCACACACCCTCCCTCCACGGGGAATTGCATCTAGAACTAGGTCTCACCGGGCCCGTAGACTCCCTCTTCTAAGTTCTCTCCTCTTACCTTATTATTCCACTTATATCTCATCAGACTGATTCTAGTGACCCCAATGCATGACTGATCTCTACAAAAACCAGTGTCTGTATTTATCTTTGAAGGGGGATAAGGATAACACAGAATACTGACCCCTGTGTTTTAAGAATGATTGCTGTTGTCTTAACTACCTTTAGAAAACTCCGCTAAGAGAGCCCTTTCTGCTTAGTATCTTGCTTCCTCGTTGCTCTAATTGAACTGCCCAAACGATCCTATCTTGTTTTTCTCTCCCTTCAAACCCTTACTCCTGCTCTGTTTCTAAAGAGTTTAAACACATGATACACTTTCAACTTTTTAGTTGTCATTTGTTAAGTTCCTGATACTCACCTCCCATCTAAACTATATACCAATTCCCCCATTTCTCTTCTCCTTGGTGCCTGTTCTCAGTTTCCACCTCCTCTTGTTTCTCCAAGTTTATATTTCACTTTTCCAACTTAGAGCATCCTATCCATATTTGGAGTGGGTAGAGTGAAGACTCCCCACTGTGACCCTGGTGCTATTGCCCACTTCTGGGTCAAGTAGGAGAGGACTATTTATTGGATTTTCTCTCTGCTTAACTGCATGAGATACTAGCTCAAAAACATTGAAATAAGCAAAGTTATGCTCCTAGGTGGTGGTTTGAGGATGTGATAGTGTTGACTGCATCAGCTCCTATTCTAATACAAAGGAATATGAATACAAGGGAAACTGAGAAGCTACCAATTGATGGTGCTCCCTTATTTCTGGACATTTGTTTCCATTTTCCTCCATTATAAATAGCTTTGCAGCCATCATCTCTGCCCACGTATTTGATCTATTTCTATAATTACTTATTCAGTATAGATCCCTGAGTTGAGAGGGTAAATATTGTTAAGGTCTTTGTTAGATATGTCCAGGAAAACTGTACTGATTTACATTATGCAAACAGAAATGTCCTGGTCACCCCTGTACTCTGTATGTTATCATTTTTCAAATACTGTTAGAATGGTTATTGAAAAATGTTTTCATTTGTGGTTATTTGAATACTAATGAAACCTTTTTCGTGTCTATTTGTCATTCCTCTTTCATATTAACCATTCATACTGATTTGTATTTATTTTAATCCTTTATACAAGCTCTTTATTGAATATGCATCTCTGGCCACATTTGTTGCAGATATTTTTCTTTTGCTACAGTTATTAGAAGGATTTTGTTTATTTGTTTGCTTTTTCTTTTTTTTTTTTTCTTTCTATTTTTAAAAATTTTATTGGCATATAGTTGACTTACAGTGTTGCATTAGATTCAGGTGTACAGCAAAGTGATTATTCACACACATGTATTCCTTCTTTTTTAGATTCTTTCTCATGTAGGTTATCACAGGATTCTGAGCACAGTTCCCTGTGCTGTATACAGTAGTTCCTTGTCGGATATCTGTGTTATATATGCGTTAGTCACTCAGTCGTGTCCGACTGTCTGTGACCCCATGGACTGCAGCCCACCAGGCTCCTCTGTCCATGGAATTCTCCAGGCAAGAATACTGGAGTGGGTTGCCATTTCCTTCCCCATATTTGTTTGCTTTTTCTATGAAGTTCTTTAAGTCTTTTGTGTGTGTATGTGCGTGATTTCTCCCATTGTTTGCATTTGGAAAGTATTTTCCTATTTGAAGATCTGCTAAATTCCCACGTGTTTTTGTTTTTCATTGTTTTGTTTTGTTTTTTTCCTTTTTATGTCACCCTCTACTTCTTCTCCAACCCAGCTTTATTTTTCTGTGTCTCTTGGTTATGTCTTAAAATCAGCATATGGCATCCATAAGTATTGCTCAATCCTGTTAGAATAAAAGAGGGGACTGGCCACATCCTGACATTTGTAAGCGGCTTCCTAAGACTGCTTGGCTGGAGTGGCGGAGGGGAAGGAGGAGTTGCAATTCACGTTTTTCCTCCCCTGGTCCTCCTCAGACATCAAGGAGCACGTGAAACAGCTGGAGAAGGCAGTGTCGGGCAAGGAGCCTCGGTTTGTGCTGCGGGCCCTACGGATGCTGCCTTCCACGTCCCGCCGCCTCAACCACTACGTTCTGTACAAGGCCGTGCACGGCTTCTTCACTTCCAACAATGCCACTCGAGACTTCTTGCTACCCTTCCTGGAAGAGGTGAGTGGAGTCAGGCCAGCGCAGGAGTGTGGGCTTGGCTTGAGACACACAGGGACACACATTCCACCCTGGGTAGCTGTGTGCCATCCTGGAGACCTGTCTTATTACCTGCCACAGCAGAGACACGAAGCAAAGCAGCCCCCTCATTTGCCCTCTAACAGGGGGACCATCCTTCTGCCCAGTAGGGTCAGTATTCTGAGTCAGGAAAAGGATCTGAGAATCAGGACCCTTCCAACTACATTCATTTCCCACCACTCCCAACACAGGGCCTAGGAGAAGGTTCTACCATCTCTTTGCCTCTGAAGCTTCACCATGGAGGATGTAGAGAACAATGGTTAAGGGACTTCCCCGGTGGCCCAGTGGTTAAGACTCCTGCTTCCACAGCAGGGGTTGTAGTTGGATCCTTGGACAGGGGACTAAGATTCCACATGCCCTGCAGTGTGGCCCCGCCCAAAAGAGAACAGTGGTTAAGAGCCCAGGTTTGGGAGAAGGTTGAGTTTTTAACCCCAGCTTTACCATTTGATGTTGGGCCTAACTTCCCTGTGCTCTAGGGGGATTCTAGGTTTCACTGCTGTGGCCTGGGTTTAATGCCTGGTCGGGGAATTGAGTTACGCAAACTGTGTGGCTTGGCCAAAAAAGAATAATGAGACAAAAAAAATTTTTTTGGTGGTAATAAAGAAATTTGGGGGGAAATTGACATATATATAGTATTTATTTTCAGATCTAGTCACTAAAACTGGAATAATGTGTAACATCAAAAAACAATCGTGGTGGGGGACTTGATTTGATGTATGTGATGAACAGCTCTGGGGGCACGTTGTAGGGCAGTTGCTGAGGAAGACGGGGAAGCTCTTAGAACAGTGTGCGGCACAGAGTGCATGTCGATGACGTTAGTTTGCTGGTGGTAGTTGTCTCCATGCCAGGAGAAACCTCTCCTTTTCCTTTCTGACTGTAAAACTTCTCTTATCATCCATGGTACAGTTCAAGTCCTGCCCCTTCTTAAACTTCATTGGCCCTTCAGCTACCTTCATCTCCCTAAAATTCTGTATGCTTACAATCTGTTTCATAGATGAAAAACTCAGGGAATCCCCTGAGGTGGACAGTAAGACTTTACTGTCTGGGAAAGGGGAAAAGCACCCTCCCCCAGCCCTGCCTGGAATATTTTTTAACCTGTACATCTCTGAAGTTCCCCCACCACGATTGTTTTTTGATCTGTTACACATTATTCCAGTTTTAGTGACTAGATCTGAAAATAAATACTATATATATGTCAATTTCCCCCCAAATTTCTTTATTACCACCAAAAAAAATTTTTTTTGTCTCATTATTCTTTTTTGGCCAAGCCACACAGCTTGCGTAACTCAATTCCCCGACCAGGCAGTAAACCCAGGCCACAGCAGTGAAACCGAGACTCCCAGCCACTAGACCACCAGGGCACTCCCTTCTCATTATTCGTGATCTCATCTCTAGAACTATATCACTTTATTAAACAGAATTTGCAGTGGTTCCAGGTATGGTGGTTTAATCTCTAGTTATATTGTAGGCCCTCTGAGGGGTCCTTACATCGTCCTTTCTGTCCCCGTTCTATTCTATAAGGATGCTATACTTCTGCAACCCTTTTCTGTATTGATTTTATCGCCAGCCTTTTTGACTCCCTTCAGTATTTTTGTATCCCCAGCACCCAGAAAAATCTTGGCACACAGTGGGCACTTAGTAAATCTCTTGAAATAATAGTGAGTGCCTAAGAAATTCCTGGTTGATTGATCTGACTGAGCTCTTCCACAATAACTCATGTCCTCTCCTAGCCCATGGACACAGAAGCCGATTTACAGTTCCGTCCCCGAACAGGAAAAGCTGCGTCGGCTCCCCTCCTGCCTGAAGTGGAAGCCTACCTCCAGCTTCTCATGGTCATATTCCTGATGAACAGCAAGCGCTACAAAGAGGTATCCAAGACCAGAGCGTGTGACTCACGCGCCCCAGGCAGTGCGTGGGGTCAGTGGGGGAGATGGCCTCTTGTGAAGAAATAGATCATCATTGGTCATTCACTGCCCCCCAGACTCTTCCCCAACGTGAGAATGCGCCCAGCCCCACATCCGAGGAAGACCCCTCAACTCCTGCTCGGGCCCTGGGAAAGGCCTGCCATGGTCACTCTGTACCTCTCTGTGGCACAGTCCCCAGCTAGTGGATGCTTTGGAAAGAGTAGATTTGGAGGCAGAAAGACCTGGCTTCAAATCCCATTTGTACCTTAGGCAAATTGATTTCTCCCAGCTATGTGTAAGATAAGACGAACTGCCATTCTCACAAGTTTATCATTAGTATTAAAAAAATAATACATTTAAAAAATACTTGGCACAGTGACCCGCACAAAGTCAGCATTCCCAACATGTTAATAAATGGTAGCTCTCACTGTGGATCTGAAAGGCTCCATTGTGGATACGACTCTTCCAACACAGCCTCCAGCTGGGGCAGCTGCCCTGGCAGGCTCAGCTTCTCTCCCAGGGGCACACCCAGGAGGTGACAGGTCTTAGGCCTCAGTCTGCTGTTTTATTTTTTCCTCGCTTTGCCACTGGTTGGTTTTTGTTTAATTGGTTGCTCTTTAGCTATAATTCACCCACTTGATTGGGTTTTTTTGTATATTCACAAGGCTGTACAACTGCCCTCCTGTCTAATTCCAGACAAGCTTAATCACTACCCCACCAACCCTCACCGCCCCCCACAAAGAAAAACACCATACCTGTTAGTAATCACACCTTGTTCTCCCCTCCCCCCAGCCCAGTAATCTGTTATTACTTTGTGTCCCATGGATACTATGTGCCTTTTGTGTCTGACTTCTTTCCGTGCTTAGTGTTTTCTAGGTTTATCCACGGTGTAGCGTGTATCTGTACTCTATTCGTTTTTATGGAGGAGTAATATTTCATCATATGGATATACCACATTTTGTTTAACCATTGATTAGATGATAAGCACTTGGGCCAGTTCCCCTTACTGGTTATTGTGAAAAATGCTGATACAAACATTGGTGTGCAAGCTTTCGTGTGAACATGTTTCCAGTTCTCTTGGACCTCTGCCTAGGAGGGGACTTGCTGGCTCACGTGGTATCTCCGTGTTTAAATTTTGAAGCACTGCCGCTTGACTCTCTTTTGGCTGCCTCCCCAGGCACAGAAGATTTCTGATGATCTGATGCAGAAGATCAGCACTCAGAACCGCCGGGCCTTGGACCTTGTGGCTGCCAAGTGTTACTATTATCACGCCCGGGTCTATGAGTTCCTGGATAAGCTGGATGTGGTGCGCAGGTACCAGTGGCCAAGGGTCTCGCTTGCGGCCCTTGGGGTCAGCAGCACGGTCAGAGCTGTGGACTTGCAGAGGGCTGAGGCCTGGGGGATGTCAAGGGCCCAGCAGGAAGTAGGGGTGACGGTTAACACGCCCTGAGCTGGGGGAGGGCTCTAGAGGCCGAGACAGAGATGACCACTGGCCCGCTAAGTCCTGTCCCCTGGGCTCCTCCTCTCACCGCACGTCAGGGAGGACTGTTCAGCGGGTCCGAGGTACGAGGGCGGCGTGGCTGAGGCCCTTTGTTTTGCACCTGAAACTACCACAGCATTGTTAATTGGCTGTGCTCCAATATTAAATAAATAAAAGATTGTTTTTAAAAAGTACAAGGACAGGCTAGAAAGCCTTTCACTCCTCTGCCTGGAACCCGTGGTGGCTCCCCATTCCCCTCGGGGAAAAGCCAGAGCCCTCCTGATGAAAGCTTTTGAGGCCTCCTAGGGTCTGGGCCCCCGCTCCCCGACGCCTCGCTCTTCCACGGGCGCACACCTCCCTTGGCCGAGAGTGCCCTCCTCCCTGCGTCCTTCAAGCCTGTGCTTAACTGTAGCCTTCCCAGTGAGTCCTGCCCTGACCGGGCTGTTGAAAGCCACAACTCCCTCCTGTCCTGCTCGCCCCTGTCGCACTTACCCTGATTTCTGCGTCACCCCCCACCCCCACCCTTTGTCATCCTCACGGTACACTTATTCATCATGAGAGTTGTCTGTCTCCCCCTTCTGAGTGCAGGTTCTCTAAGCAGAGCTCCATCCTCTGTGCACCCAGACTGGTGCTCTACTAGTTGACTATTCAGAGTTGTTATTTGAGGCCTTGACCTCATTTCTCTCCTTGCAGCTTCTTGCACGCTCGGCTCCGGACCGCCACCCTGCGGCACGACACGGACGGGCAGGCCACGCTGCTGAACCTCCTGCTGCGGAACTACCTGCACTACAGCCTGTACGACCAGGCCGAGAAGCTGGTGTCCAAGTCCGTGTTCCCCGAGCAGGCCAACAACAACGAGTGGGCAAGGTACCTCTACTACACAGGTGAGCAGGGCCCGCGCCAGCCGGGAGGTGTCTCAGGCTCACTCGGCACAAATTTGCTAAGAATGTGGTGCCCGTGGTGCCTAAGAGGCGCTCTGGTTTGTGGGGGACCAAGGTTTGGATAATGCTCTTCTTGTCTTGATCAGCTCTCCTCTTCTCACACCCAGGGCGCATCAAAGCCATCCAGCTGGAGTACTCAGAGGCCCGAAGAACAATGACCAACGCCCTTCGGAAGGCCCCTCAGCACACAGCTGTCGGCTTCAAACAGACGGTGAGCAGCAGCTCTCTCTCCCCTTTGACCCCCTTACTCATCTGATACCATGTTAGTGCCGTTTCCCCATCTGAGGAGCCAGGAAGGCATCCTTACTTTGTCTTCGCACCCTAAAGGTGGCATCGCGTGTCTGTTTCCACATAACGTTGTTCAGGGCACCGTAGGCAGACACTGCCTGCACCTCTGGCAGTATATATCCCCAGTCTTCTCCCTGGTAGGTAGGTTTAAAATATTCCTGACTCCGCAGAAGATCCTATAGTTTTTTAATGCAAGGGTCTTGTTTGTGTTGATAAGCTCTGGACTCCTTATCTAGTCCCCCAGGTGCCCCTTTGGGAGCAGTGGTGTCTGGCCAGGGAACCCAGGGCCCTCCTTAAGGTGGCCGGCTCAGGTGGAGGTCAACCTTGGCCATGTCAGAGCTGTCAGTCCCCAGGTATATTTCTTGAGTGCTGACCTTGATACCGGGCACTGTGAGGGATAGAAAAGAAGGATTAGAAATGGTATTTGCACTCAGAGAGATGGATGCAGAACACCTGAAGCAGAATGGCTTGAAGGCTGTGTAAAATCACAGAGCCGAGCAGCCAGAATTAGGACCCAGCTTTCCCGGCCACAGATGACTGCTCCCACACACAGATACCTCCTAGCCCTTGAAAGAGAGCAGGATGAGCATGTACACCGACGAGCTCAGTGTGGTAGGAGCTCTGGTGTGTTTCATTTCAGCAGTTCAGAGAAAGGCGAATTCAGTTGTGGTAAAATAAAGAAATCTTTAAACAGTTATATTTGATCTGGTTTTTGAAAGATGGGTTGAATTTTCATAGAAAGGGGTGGTTTTTCAGACACATAAGGTATATTGCAGAATGTGAGATTGCTTACAATGTAGGACACACACTAAACCTTCTAAAAATCAGTAAAAATGCACGTAATTGACATATAGGCTGTGTTGCACACCAGGGAGAGGTGTCATGGGGTAAAGCAGTGTTTTCAAACCAGATTTAGCTGTGGATGGATAAGGTTTCAGAGTTTTCTGTGGTAGACCCAGGTTGCAAGAAGGAGCAGAGGGAGCTGGAGTGAGGTCTTGCCCATGGACTGTTGGTGAAGGGGCCAGGAAAGAGGTGGAAGGGCTGCTCGAGAGGTGAAGAAGCAGAGGTAGGGGAACTTCCCACCCAGAGAGGCTGAAGCAGAGAGGTGACGAGCCAAGGCCTGGGGAGAGGTAGGCGGGATGGGCTAGAGAGCCCCAGTGGAGAGCCGGCTTTAAGTAAAAACAGGGAGCGTGAGAATGGTTTGAGACAGTCCTGGACTTTAACGTGGCATCTAAAGCAGAGCAGGCTGAAGGTGTACCGTCCATAACTGTTCCACGTTCTCGTCTTGGGGGATCTCATTTGCTTTCACAGCTTAGCTCTCACCTCCACAATGCGTCACCAAAGTCCATTAATCTGTCTTAATCTGCCTGGTTGCTGTAGCAAGACTGGCTGGCTTAAGCAGCAGAAATTTATTTTGTTCTATTTCTGGAGGTGAGAAGTCCAAATTCAGGATGTTAGTGTGGCTGAGTTGTTCTGGGGGCTTCTCTTTTGCTTGGAGTTGTCCATCTTCTGCTGTCTCCAAATGGTCTTCCTTCTATGCATATCTGTATCTCTAATTCTTCTTGTAAGGACCCCAATCATAACTGGATAAGGGCCCACTCACATGACTTCATATTCCCTTCATAATTCTCTTTAAAGATTCTAGCTCCAAATCCAGTCACATTCTGGGGTAGTCAGGGGTTAGGGCTTCACCATAAAAATCTGGGGTTCACAGTTCAGCTCATAATACAAGTTTTGAGCCCTCTCACGAACCCAGACCTGCAAATTCCACTTCTCAACAAACATCTCCATTAAGATACTTGCTGGCTCCTCACGCTTACCTTGTCCAGACCCGCTTGTGTGCCCTTTACAGTCCTTCTTGCTCTCCTGATCTGCATAGAAGCCTTGGGTCATCTTGGACTTGTCCCCACCTTCCCCATCACTGAGTCGCCTGTTGACTTCCCTGACGGCTTTGGTAGTCATCTCCTCTCTGATGTTGCCCGTGCCCTTGTTCAAGCCACCAACACTGCTGGTCACCATCCTCCCCTCCACCAGCCCAGCTTCCCCTGCCTGACTCGGTGGAGGTCCTGGCCAGTCTGCCTGGTCCAGGAAGCTCACATTTTTCCCATTTCTTACCCAGTAAAGTACTGTGGGTCTTGTGGATCAGGTAGTTCAGGTAGTATTACTGTTATTACACCCGTTCTAGGGAGGAGGAATCCAGAGACTCGACATTTCTAGCTGGCAAGTAAAGACTAGCATTCTGTCTCCGAGCTCAGAACTCAGCCTGGCACTCAGAACTGGGTGTCCCGAGACATGCCCCAGGCATCTCACCTGACAGCCCTCCCACTCCCTCAAGTACACTGGCCTCTTCTCCAACCTGTCCCCTTAGCTGAGGCATTCTCCCTCCTTTTTCTGCTTCATCAGAATCCTCAAGGCTTGGGACTTCCCTCATGATCCAGTGGTTAAGACTCCGTGCTCCCAGTGCAGGGGGCACCGGTTCTGTCCCTGGTCAGGGAATTCAGATCCTGCATGCTGTAAGGTGTGGCCAAAAAAGTACCAGTCTGCCATTGCTTAAAAGAATCCTCAGAGCTCATGCTAATTTCTGCCATCACCATGGCTTTCCCCTCACTCATGGAGTACGCAGAGGGACAGGGTAGTGGTGAGCGAGGGGACCACCCCGGAAGGCAGGACCCTCCTTGCCCAGGTGTGGGCACCATCACCCACCCCATTTTTAACCGCTGGCCTCCTTTGTGACGCTTGCTTGCCCACGGTTTAGCTCTCTGTGCTCCTGTCCCTCCTGCTTGTGGGGGAAGTTGTCCCCTCCTCCCAGTCTCCCTTGCAGGGTGCTGCATCAGGAGGAGGGGCCCGGTTTCCCAGGCAACCCTGTCCTTCATACCCAGCTCATTCACCAAGGCTCTGCAGGCCCTTTGCTGGGCTTCTTCCTCTACCCATGTGACTAGTTTACATATGGTTCACCTCCGTAACCAGCATCTTAGGCTGACTTGCATCCCATCCCCGAGGCCTCTGGGCCCTGCTTCCTCACTGGTTCTGAGCCATAGAACCTGCCCATCCAGCCTGTAATTTGGAGCTTTGCCATTTTGGAGCTTTGTGCACTGACTGGCCAAGTGAAATGAAGCTGAGGCCCGGTGTAGTCAAAGGGTCAGACCCCAAGGCAGAGCTTTGGTTCCACATGCAGCACAGCTTGAGGGTTTTTTCCCCTCCATGGGCCCAGTCCAGTGCCGCTGTCCTTCTTGTCCAGTGTGTCTGGCTGAGTTGAAGCCCCCTTGGTTCTCTCCTCCCACCCTGTGGGGCTCCCTGCCCACTGCCTTCCAGGTGCACAAGCTTCTGATTGTGGTGGAGTTGCTGCTGGGGGAGATCCCAGACCGGCTGCAGTTCCGTCAACCATCCCTCAAGCGCTCACTCATGCCCTACTTCCTTCTGACCCAGGGTAAGGCCGGTCCCCTCCCAGGGTGTGCCGCCCCCTGGCACTGTGTCCCCTCTGGTGTATGTGCCACGGGCAGCATCTGACCCACTCCTCTCCCCACCGCAGCTGTCAGGACAGGAAACCTAGCCAAGTTCAACCAGGTCCTGGATCAGTTTGGGGAGAAGTTCCAAGCAGATGGGACCTACACCCTCATCATCCGACTGCGGCACAACGTCATCAAGACAGGTGTGGGTTGGGCTTCAGAATCTACCTTCCAGGGTAGGGGACGCGGGTTCAGTTCCTGGTCAGGGAACAAAGGTCCCACGTGCTGCGGGGCAGCTAAGCCCACACACCACAGTGAGAAGCCCTTGTGCTGTAACGAAGACCCAGTGCAGCCAAACTAGAAAAAAGAAAAGGTAACCTGATCACTTAAAAAAAAAAGACGAGTGTGGATCAGGGTCTGAGGGAGCCCTGGAAGCAGGACTAGGACTTGGCTTCTTTGGGGCTGGGACAGCGCTGTGGCTGCCTGGGCGGGTGAAGGGTCTGTGCCCAGCCTCTCCTCCCCACGGCCCTCCTCCCAGGTGTGCGCATGATCAGCCTCTCCTATTCCCGCATCTCCTTGGCGGACATCGCCCAGAAGCTGCAGCTTGATAGCCCAGAGGATGCAGAGTTCATTGTTGCCAAGGTGGGCCTGGTTTGGGGACCACAGATGCAGTGTTTCGGGCGCGGGGCGGGAGGGGGTTGACAGCTAAAGCGGTGGCATGCCCAGCTTACAGTGAAGCCAGGAAGCCAGTGAAGCCAGAGGGAGTGTCTGTGTGTGCACGAATGGATGTAGGAGAGATCAGGGAGGACAAAGAGATGAGACGGGATGTTCTCAGACTTAGAAGATGGACTTTCTGGTGACTTCTCCTCCCTTTGGGGCCTGCAGGCCATTCGAGATGGCGTCATTGAGGCCAGCATCAACCACGAGAAGGGCTACGTCCAGTCCAAGGAGATGATTGACATCTATTCCACCCGCGAGCCCCAGTTAGCCTTCCACCAGCGCATTTCCTTCTGCCTGGATATTCACAACATGTCTGTCAAGGTGAGGGGCCCTGAGCTGCAGAGCCAGCTGGGCAGCAGCACGCTGCCACACCCCCAGGCTCCTAGAGAAGACTGGCTTGGTTTGGGGCCCAGCTCCCAGTCTCTAAAACACTGGCGGTCCAGAAGGGGCAAAGGACTTGGCTTGTGGGACCACAACGCCTCTGTGGACTTAAAGGGTCTGGTTGCCAGGAAGGATCAGACTGGGGTTTAGAGTGCACGGTTCTGGATTTGGTGCCAAATTTGAGTCATTTACCTTCTCTGAGTCTCTATGTCTCCATCTGTGAGATTGATAGTGAGGTATTACCTGCCCTGCCTGCTTCACAGAGTTGTAGAGATTGGATGAAATCACTGTCTTGGGGCACTTAGCAAAGTCTGAATTGTGTAAAGGGTAGGACCACCATCTTGGTCCACAAAAGGCTCCTAAGCCTCTGTGGGTCAGGTGCTGGTACTGTCGGGCACCGTTTTTCCTGGTCTCTCCCCCCAGGAGACCAGGGATATCACTTTGTCTGAAATCAGGCCAATGCTGTGCATGAAAGGCCCTTGGTGACTGGCCCCCTGTGTCTCTAGCCTCACTCCCCAGGACCGCTCCCGTCAGCCCCTCCCCCGCTTCTCCCCGCCTCCCAGCTGGCCCCACTGAGCTCCAGCCTAACCTCTCACACCTTGAATGGCTCTGCCTAGAATGCCCTTCCTTCCACTCCTGTAGGCCATCCGTTCTTCCTCCTTCTCACTGCCAGTTCGCCTCCCTGCCTGACTGGGAGGGTTGGTCGTCTGTCCCTCTGGATTTTCTTTTTTAGTCAGTCACCATGCCTAGCTCCCCCAGCAGACTAAACTGGGGAGTGTCACCTGTCTGGTACATTTCCTGGCGCCCAGATGCCTGCCTCCTCTTCACTCACTCCTCTCTCCATTGTGCTTCAGGCCATGAGGTTTCCTCCCAAATCCTACAACAAGGACTTGGAGTCTGCAGAGGTAAGCTGCTTTCTGCTTTGGGTGGAAGGGGAAGTTTCTGGAAAGCCTGGATGGGTCGGGCTGGGTGCAGACCACAAGCCCCCGGCTGGTCCTCAGCCCCTGCCCCCCTGCCCTCTTCCCCAGGAGCGGCGAGAGCGGGAGCAGCAGGACTTGGAGTTTGCCAAGGAGATGGCAGAAGATGACGACGACAGCTTCCCTTGAGCTGGGGGGCTGGGGAGGGGTGGGGTGAGTGGGGACTGGCTCTGTCTTTCCCCCACGGGGGTCCCCTGCCCGGGGAACTGGCTCCTCTTCCCACGTGGGGCACACAGACTGCTATGTGCAGGGGGTGAGGGGTGCAGGGAGCCGGTCACCCCACCTCATCCCAGGGCCCCTCCTCAGCCGGTGACTTAGCACACGGGGGCAGGCGGGTGGGCGGGCAGCCTCCCAGGGCAGGGTCCTGGCTAGTGGTGTGGGCAGCACGATGGGGGAGCGCTCTCCTCCAGGGGCACCAGAACTGGGACATGTGTTAGGTTGTATGTTTTTTGAAGCCTCAATTATGATTTTTAAACAATAAAAATTTCCCCAAAGCTCCTTGTGTATCAGTTACTCTATTTTGCCCTCACAGGTACAGTGTTAACAGGCCCAGATTTTTCTCCTGACCTGGGAGTGCCAGCCCCAGGCATGATCTGAGGACCTGATGCTGCTGTAGATGAGGTGGCGGCCAGGGGCTGGGTGAAGAGACTCTGATCTGGGGTCAGAAGGGCCTGGGTTTACCCTTACGCATCTAACTGGCTCTCAAATAATTGGGCAACTCTCTAAACCTCTCAGGCCCCTTTGCCAGATCTGTCAAATAAATGATTATACTCAGTGACCTCCTGGCTCTAAAACTAGGAATCTAGGCTTCCAATGGATCAAACAAAATGTGAGAGTCTGGCCCTCAGGTGAGATTCAGTGAGGAGAGAAGGGTCTCCAGCAAGGCTGCACCGTGTTGGGAGCAGGGTCCTGCCCAGCTGGCCCTTGAGGAGGAGGATGGGCTCCTCCCTGAGAGCAGGGAGGAGTGGTCGGGCTCGAGGGGGCTCTCTGGCCCCCACCCCACCTGCTCCAGCAGCATATGGTGAGACAGTGGGCCTGCCTGGCTCTCCAAGTCTTCAGCCACGGCCAGTGGCGCTCCCCTCGGGTCATTTGCAACATTCGTGTTCTCGGGCTGGCACCTGGGGCGTACGTGTGCCATACCTTCCTGCCAGCTCTGTTATCTGAACGATGCCTCATGGGTTTCTCCCTCGGCTGCAATCCCTCTCTTGCTCTCCACCTTGCTGATTTCTTTAATTTTCTTTTTTTATATATATTTATTTGGCTGTACTGGGCTTCCCAGGTGGCGCTAGTGGTAAAGAACCCATCTGCTAATGCAGGTTAGACCTAAGACATACCAGTTCAATCCCTGGGTCTGGAAGATCTGGAGAAGGGAATGGCAATCTGCTCCGGTGTTCTTGCCTGGAGAATCCCATGGACAGAGGAACCTGGCAGGCCACATACAGTTCCTGGGGTTGCACAGAGTCAGACACGACTGAAGCAACTTAGCACAGCACGGGTCTCAGTTGCTGCACACAGGATCTTCGCTCTTCACTGCAGCTGTAGGATCTGTCTTTTTAGTTGCAACACGCGGGATCTTTAGTCTCAGCATGCCAACTCTTAGTGGCGGCGTGTGGGATCTAGTTCCCCGACCAGAGATTGAACCCAGGCCCCCTGTATTGGGAGTGGGAAGTCTTAGCCACTGGACCACCAAGGAAGTCCCTCCACCTTGCTGATCTCTACACGTCTTCCAGACATCCTGCCTCTTAGTGATTCAGCTTCCCAGCTTCTGAACCACTCACTTACTGATAATGGAATTCTTCTCTTAGGAAGTCGTTTGTATGAAAGCCTTATCTTTCCAACTAGATTGCAGACTCTTAGAGAACTTGAGGCATATCTGTGCCTCCAGGACTGCCCAGTGCTTAGCACACTGAGTTGAACAAAGTCTTGTTCGTTAGGCAAGGTCCGCTGTATATTCCCAGGTGGTGGTAGTGGTAAAGAACCTGTCGGCCAATGCAGGAGACAAAAGAAATGCAGGTTCAAGCCCTAGGTCAGAAAGATCCCCTGGAGAAGGGCATGGCAACCCACTCCAGTATTCTTGCCTGGACAGAGGAACCTGGCGGGCTACAGTCCATACAATAGGGTTGCAGAGAGTTGGACGTGACTGAAGCGACTTGGCATGCACGCACTGCATTTTCATCTGGGGATAGCCCTAATCCCATCAAAGGCATGTTTTAGACTGGCCTTGCTTTAGTTCCTTGCATCCAAACTTTATTTTCTAAGGATTCAATCTTTTCCCCATTTTATAGGCCAATTCAAAAATCTAATAGATCTTTAGTTCCCTTCCAGAAAGGATGAGGACTGACAGTGAGCATCGCCCCCATGCCCTTCCAGGGTGTGAGGACAGGCTTAGGTGGGCTGTGAACCCTGGCCTGTGTGATGCCAAGTGAGGGTCCCGTTCTGTGGGGTGTGTGCAGCCTTCCAGTCTCAGCCTGTGGCTCTGTTTTCTTGCTGGTTGGTTGGTTTTTGTCCTCCCATTGCTGTCCTTCTGGCCCTTGACCACTTTGTCTGACCTTTAAAATGACTTTCTGGGGCTCCCCTGGTGGCTCAGTGGTAAAGAATCTGCCTACCAATGCAGGAGACACGGGTTCTATCCCTCACCTGGAACGATCCCACATGCTGCAGAGCAACTAAGCCCATGTGTCACAACTATTGAGGCTTTGCCCAGGGCTCAGAGCCCCAACTACTGAAGCCCACGCGCCCTGGAGCCCACGCTTCACAAGAGAAGCCACCACAATAAGAAGCGCTTGCAACGCAGCTAGAGAGCAGCCGCAGCTCACCACAACTGGAGAAAAGCCCACACAGCAACGAAGATGCAGCACGGCCAAAAATAAATAAATAAAATGACTCTGAGTGTGTGATAATTAGTTGTAATTATTATTATTCAAAATGACAAGTCTTGAAGTCACCACCAGCCCAAAGTGCCCCAGACCCTTTCCTGGCTGGTAATGCATCAGAGTGTATCAATCCTGTTCACAGAGTTGGGGTTATTTGTCATGATTTCCTGGTTCTCACCCACCTTGAGTCTATGGGCCATTTTTCTGTCTGCTCAGTATCTGGAAGTTTCTTGTAATTCATCCTCATTGGCTTGGCTTTCTTTTCCTGGAGAAATTCAGTGTTATTTTTATGCTTGGAGAGTTCACTGTGTTCTCTACCTCCCAGTTTTGTTTTTTAGTTAGAAAACTACAGAGAAGTACAAAGAATAACATGACATAATTTTGAAGCCCATCTTTAGAGATAAGTTTAAAGCCCATCTTTAAATATAAGTTTAAAGCCCATCTTTCCCTCAAGACAGCCACTCTGCTAAATTCAATGGGTAGCCTTCCGGTTTACACTTTTCTACTTTTACTACAACATATAGTATTGTCTTGAGTTTTTAAATCTTTGTAAATGATGTATCACCTGAAAGTAAGTTCCTTTCACTCAATATGGGTTTTGAAGTCTAATCATGTTTAAACCCACACCCAGCACCGTTCCAAGGACTAAGAATACAACTGAATAAAACAAACCCCTTTCCTCGTGGGTTTTTATTCTGGAAGGGTGGGGAGGCACACGTGGTGTGAATGGGCCACAATTTATTAATTTACTGGTGGCCATTGGCTTCCTGTTACAAACAACATTCCAGAGCACATTTCTGTGTGTCCCTTTGTACATGTGTCCTGTGTACACAGCTTGCAAACTTTTCTTAAAGGGCCTGACAGTACGTTTTTTAGACTTGTGAGCCATATCCGCAGTCACAACTATTCACTTCTGCCCTTCTTGAAAGGGGACCTACGTAAACAATATGTAAACAAATTATTTATTTTGGGCTGTGCTGGGTCTTCACTGCTGTGAGGGGGCATTCTCTAGTTGCAGCGAGCAGGGGCTGCTCTCCAGGTGCAGTGCAGAGGCTTCTCGCTGCGGTGGCTACTCTGGCCTTGGAGTGCAAGCCCTGGGTGTATAGGCTGCAGTACTTGCGCTGTGTGGGCTCAGCAGTTGTGGCCTGTGGGCTCTAGAGCACAGACTCAGTAGTCGTGGCACCCGGGCTTAGTCGCCCTGCGACCTGTGGGATCTTCCCAGACCAGTGATTGAATCCGTGTTCCCTGCATTGGCAAGCAGATTCTTAATCACTGGGCCACCAGGGAAGTCCTGAACAAATTATTTATGAACACTGGCTTTTCGTGATTTTTACATGTGATAAAATATTCTTTTGATTTTTTTCCAGCCATTTAAAAAAATGTAACACTCATTCTCAACTTGGGGTGTACATATCTCGGCCCACAGGCCAAGTCTGCAGCAAAGGCATTACTCCAGAGCCTGTATAAAGACTCTCTGGGGCTTCCCTGGCAGTCCAGTGGTTAGGACTCAGTGCATCCACTGGGGCACAGGTTTGATCCCTAGTTGGGGAACTAAGATCCCCATGTGGTGCGTGTTGTGGCCAAAAATAAAGGGGGGTGGGTGGGTGGGAAGTGCTCCAAGCCCAGTTCCAGATGAAAACAGGAAGTGTGAGTGGAAGCTATCACCCGCTCTGGCTATTGAGAAATAACTGGGAAAGCCCTGAGGAAGCTGGAAGGGTGAATAACAGCTGGGGGTCTCTGGGGCCAGGCCCTTTGAGAGATCGTTTCAGTCTGGCTCAGCCCACATGTATCAGAACCAGTAACTATCTCTCTGGCTGCTCTTTACTCTCTCACGGGTGGGGCTGAAACCTGGGCTGAGCTGTCATCCAAAAAGTACATCTCTCTGAATAGGAAGGCCGTGTAGTAAGAATGACGGGGGCTCAGGAAGGGTGGCCACAAATCCTGCCCCCAATTTGTTCTGTGATCTTGGGCCTTTCCCTTCTCTGAAGCCAACCCTTGTCTGTAATGGAGACTATGCACACTCGGTTGACGGGATGAAAGACGAACGTGTCATGGAAGGTGCCTGGCATGTAAGAGGTGCCCTGTAACTGTCAGCCAGCATTCACTCAGATTCTCTCTGTGTGGGATGGAGGCCAGAACACCTCCCTGGCCAGACAGTCCCACTTTCTCTGGAAGCAGCTCACCCCATCCTTCAACACCTCCGGTAGTTAGAACACTCTCTTCTTGAGCTGAAAATTGACTGGCCATTGCGTCCACTCCCTATCCCACTTCTGGTCTCTGAAACCATGCAACAACCCTCTCCTCTTTGCCAGACAAAACTGCCAGTTTGCGGACATTCCTGGTGGTCCGGTGGTTAAGACTCTGTGTTTCAGGTTCAATCCCTGGTCTGGGAACTAAGATGCCGCATGGCACAGCCCCTTTACCAAAAAACTTTTTTTTTTTTTAAGAAAACTCTGTTTTTTTTTCAAATCAACATCTTGAATCCTTTCACCATTCTGGCCACCCTTGTTAGAATTAGCATTTTCTGAGCCCAACATCTGAAACACCTGCACTGTAAGTGAAAATTAAAGTTTGGGTCCCGAGCTGGCCTGGTCACAGGTGAGGAAGGCAGAACGCAGAGATTCAATAGTTAAGAGCTGAAGACTCTGGCACAGGGCAGACCTTGGCTCTGCTATTTGGGGGCAAGTCATTTAACCTCTTCAAGATCAGATTCATCTTCTGTAAAGGGGGAGATATTTCTGGTAACTTTGTCATAAGGCTTATTAAAAGAGTGCATTTGCCAATGTGCAGGAAGTGCTCCTTGGACTGCAAAGAAATCAAACCAGTCAATCCTAAAGGAAATCAACCCTGAATATTCATTGGAAGGACTGATGCTGATGCTCCAATACTTTGGCCACCTGATGCAAAGAGCTGCCTTACTGGAAAAGACCCTGATGCTGAAAACACTGGGGGCAGGGGAAGAGGGTGCCAGAGGATGAGATGGTTGGATGGCATCACGGACTCAATGCACGAGAATTTAAGCAAACTCCGGGAGACTGCAGAGGACAGGGAAGCCCGCTGTGCAGCAGTCCATGGGGTTACAAAGAGTCTGACCTGATTTAGCGACAACAACGGGGACTGACCAACACATTATCTGTGGTGGGCTGTGTACTCTGGAGGTTCTTAAGGCGAGGGAGAGGAGGCATGACTGTGAGAACTCTTGCCCTGCCTCTCAACAGTTCTGCTAAATTCACCCCTCTCTTCCCATGAAGGTGGGCATAGAACTGGGCTTAATCAGTTACCTGGCCTAAGGTAGAGTCAGGGCCAGGGCTGTCCGGCATGGCCAGGACCAGAGGCAGGACGTGAATTGATTCACAGTTGTTGGCCCTACCAGGTGTGACCACCAGGGGGCACCTCCACCCCAGAGATGGCCTGGACCAGTCAGACACACCCACTCCTCTTCCCAAGACTGTTCTGGCACCTGGGGGGGTTAACTGGGAGGGAAAGGGACAGTCTCAGATGCAGTTGGCCACACTGCCCCAGGCAGGCCCCATGGCCTGTGGAAAACGCTCAGACCCGACGCAGAAGTCTGGGTTATAACTCTGACTCTGCTATCCATGACCTTGGGCGAGCCTCTTCACTCACTGACCCAGTTCACCGTGTTGGAACAGACGCCCAAGTTCTCCCAGCCTGGACAGTGTGTGGTTCTTGGGTTTGAGGCCAGGTGGTTTCTTCTTTCTCACCCCAGCCCTTCTCCCCTCTGGGCAGCACACACTCGCCCGCTGGCAGTGAACCCCGCCAGGGAAGCCACCTGTCCCAGACCCTCAACTCCAAAGCGCTGAGGCACTAGCAGGGGGTGGGGGTGGGGGGCGGTCAGTGCAAGAGGAGGAGCGGGGACAAGGTCAGGTGGCCCAAGAGCCTCGAAGGGTCTTGCTTCATCTGGGACAGACATCCGGTTTCCTCTGGTCCCTGCCAGGATTCCGGGGGCAAAGGGATGAGTCATGGGGGGATTGGGGAGTTCCCAGCTAATCAGTTCAGGATGGAGTCCAGGAGGATGCCCATCAGAGTGTGGTGTGGGGACAGGCAGCCAGATCCCAACGTCCCTACTTCAGGCCTCTGGCCCCTCAAGAGGGCAGAGAGGCAATTTCTATCGCCTGGGACTTGGGGGGATAGAAATGAGGCAACTAGCTTCTTCCTTCTCCAAATTGGGGGCCTGGGGAGCAGGTGGCTTAAGGATCCCGAGAGAGAGTGGCTTAATGGGGCTGACCGAGGAGATATGCCAGGGGAGGGAGGGACGGAGGAGGGCCCCAGGCCTGCCTCTTCCTTGAGGTTCAACCAGACTCCAGCCTCCCGGGCTTTTATCATTAGCTCAGTTTGGTTCAGAGGTTCAGTTCAAACACTCTGGGGCAATTCAGACCTGGGTGGGGCTGAGGGGAGGAAGGGAGTTTGAGGGGCAAGACGTCAAAGAAGAATCAGAGATTCCACAATTTCACAAAACTTTCGCAAACACTTTTTTTTGGTCCCAACCCCCCTGCATTGTCCTGGACAACCAATTTGCATAAAACTTGGGAAGCTATTACTAAGCGTTAGTCGCAGCACCAGGTAATTTCCTCCCAGACCTCCATGGGCTTGAGTATAAAGGCCCCAGGAGCTGGTCCCTGACAGAACCCAGAACCTACAGCCCCACCCAAACCTTTGGCTGAGCCTTCTGCCCAGAGCCCCATGAAGCTGATGGGTGAGTGTCTGGGTCCTGGGAGGGGAGAGCTGCGGCAGCGGGCAGGGGTGCCTGGGCTTCCAGAAAGGTCTGCACTTCTCCTGAGCCCCGCCTGCTCTCAGCCCTGCAGCTGCTCCTCTGGCACAGTGCGCTCTGGACGGTGCAAGAAGCCGCCCCCCTTGGCCCTGCCCGCTCCCTGCCCCAGAGCTTCCTGCTCAAGTGCTTAGAGCAAGTGAGGAAAATCCAGGCTGATGGCGCCGAGCTGCAGGAGAGGCTGGTGAGTGAGGGAGGCCAGCGCGGGGACGGGGAGGGGACAGATGCTCCAGCAGGGCAGGGAGGGAAGGAGGCACACGGGGGAGCTGAGGAAGAGAGCGGGGCTGAAGGCAGCGTGGGAAAGGGCAGCAGGAAGGAACGCACGGTGAGAAAGGACACTGGGGGAAAAGGACAATCAGGAGAGGCCCAGCCCAGAGGGCAGCTGGTGAAGAACTGGGGGAAGAGCCTCTAGGCGACAGTGCTGGGAAGGGTTGGCTGGGAGCTTGGATGGAAAAAGGGGGCTGAGAAGCCTGGCAGGAGGGGTGGGGAGGCAGAGATGTGGAGGTGGAGAGGTGGGGGCGCTCGGGGAGGAGGAGCTGGCCCCTCACCCTGCATCCTTCCCACCGCAGTGTGCCGCCCACAAGCTGTGCCACCCGGAGGAGCTGATGCTGCTCAGGCACTCTCTGGGCATCCCCCAGGCTCCCCTAAGCAGCTGCTCCAGCCAGTCCCTGCAGCTGGTGAGTGTCCCAAGGGGAGAAGGGAGATTGGGGGGCGGGAGGGCAGACTGACCTGGAAGACTCCCCAGTTCTCTAGGCTCCACGCGGGGACCCTGAGGGGAGCACCCCAGGCAGCGTACCCTGACTCTCCCACCTGACCCCCCAGACGAGCTGCCTGAACCAACTACACGGCGGCCTCTTTCTCTACCAGGGCCTCCTGCAGGCCCTGGTGGGCATCTCCCCAGAGCTGGCCCCCACCTTGGACACACTGCAGCTGGACGTCACCGACTTTGCCACCAACATCTGGCTGCAGGTGAGTCTCCTTGGGAGCAGCAGGCTTTAAGGGCCAGAACCGAGCTGGTCCCCAAAGGTGGTGCTGCAAGCCTGGGGCCCTGGAGTTCTCTAGGGCTGAACCAAGTCCCTGGACCTGGTTCTTGTCCTGGCTCCACCGTGAACCCTGAACCTTCCACAGCCCATCAGCCCCTGGCCTTCCCTTCCTGTGCCAACACGCCCTGACTGCTGACCTCATCCTCCCCCACAGATGGAGGACCTGGGGGTGGCCCCCGCTGTGCAGCCCACCCAGGGCGCCATGCTGACCTTCACTTCAGCCTTCCAACGCAGAGCAGGAGGGGTCCTGGTTGCTTCCCAGCTGCAGCGTTTCCTGGAGCTGGCATACCGTGGCCTGCGCTACCTTGCTGAGCCCTGAGCACAGCGCTTCCCCTCTCGTGTATTTATCTCTGTATTTAATATTTATGCTTATTTAAACCTAATATTTAAAGACAGGGAAGCACAGAAAGGAGCCCCAGGCTCCTGGGTCCTTCCTTCCACCTCCATGTGGGGAAAACTCCCCGTCTTGCATACTGGGACTGGGAGGGAGTTGGTAAATACCAAGTATTACTTCTTGTGGCTGCTCCAGGCTTGGCTCTGTGGTGGGTTCTGGGGAGAGCCGCAGTGAACCCCTAACCTGAGGATGCCCACCTCGGGGCCCTTGGAAGCATCGGGAAGTCTCCCAAGTGGGAGATGAGACAGCTCTGTTTAATATTTAAACAGCAGTGTTCCCCAACTGGGTCCTTGCCCCCTGGCTCTGGCCCTGCATTTGGGCATGAAGCCCAGCAGAGGCAGCTGGAGTGGGATGCTTGACTCTGGGGTCCCACAGATTTGCTGGGGAAACTTCAAGACTTTTTTCAAGCACATTTTGCCTCCTCGTGTGGGGAGCCCAGGCATCAGTGACGCCTCTTGTTTTTCTGGATGCACTAGAGACGCCATGAGGGTCATGACCTTGCTCCACCCTACTGGGGTTAGGGGCAGGATTCTGACTCTCTTTCGGGCTGGGCAGATGGTCGTGTGTCTCTGCCTTGCTGGGTGAGACTGGGAAAGTGGAAAGGAAAGATGAGGGAGCTTGTGTGACGGGGTGTGAGAGAACACTCAACTGTTCACTTTCCACCGGGCCCCCACTTTCTCCCTGTAGCCAAACTTCACGATAATAAAGTGTTTGTCTCCAGTAAATGGCCTTCCTCCTTCTTGAGTCCAGCTGGTGCCTGGCCAAGGGTTGCGGGTGGGGAGTTGAATGGCGGGCGAGGCCCGAGGGAGGGAAGAGGAGGTGCGGTCATTCCTTGGCACCCACTTGGTATAGACGCCAGGCCGGGTGCTGGGGCATAGCGGTAATGAGGCAGGCGTGGTCCCTGCCCTCGTGGAGCCACGGCCTAGCGGGTGAACAGGAAGCAGATAGGTCAGCGGTACCGGGAGAGGAGAGTGGGCTGGGGGCGCTCAACAGTCCAGACACAGATGGACATGGGCCTGATGCAAGGGAAGATTTAGTATTCGCTTCAGTCTACCACCTTCCATAAACCTTCACCCTCCTGTGCTCACAGCTGCCCGTAAAGATAGGATTATGAACGGCCTTTTACAGACCAGGGTCAGGGCGACAGCTTGGATCCAACCCCAAATTCCAGGCTCTGCACTTCTCTCCCTCGTTGAGCTCTGCTTCTGACCTGGCAGGGAGCCCACAGCCTGAACTCACATCTGGGGAGAATGGAGGGGCCGCTTCACAGCACAGGTCCGAGGCAAACCTCTCGGCCAAGGACGCACATGTGCTTCTGGGCTGCTGCCAGCAGACCCAGAACACCCAGACAGCCAACCAGTCCCCGGGCCCCCTCCCAAGATTCCCATCCTTGGCTCGAGTCACCTCCCACTCCCCTTCCCCACTGGCTCCTCAGAAGCAGGGTCGGGCTGAGAGGGCTAGAATCCCCAGCTGTGCAGCTCAGGGTGCCCCCCTACCCCTTGGTTGGTCCTGAAGAAGCCAGGGCTTGGAGATGTGTGACACAGGCAAGGAAGGGTTAAACAGAGCTCCTGCCCTCACCCCCGTGGTCCCTCAGCCCGCCTCACCCCTCATCCCCCAAGTCAGTCCTCCTCCGGAGAGGAAGCTCCGGGCCAGTGAGACTCTGGGTGGGGCTTCGAAGGGCTGGGAAACATCAGAACGAACAAGACACCCTACCCCAGCACCAGCGGGGCCTCAGCCAAAACCTCTCCCTTTGCAGAGTAAATCAGACTCTGCGAGCAGGCGGAGGCAGCTGGCAGGTATGAGGAAGGGAAGCTGCTCCTGTGCCCTGCCCTGCCCCTACCGAGTGGACAAACACGGGAAGCTGAGCCCAGCCCTCCCCTGAACTCCTCGCCTGCCTCCTCTACCACCAGACTGCACGGGGCCAAGGAGAAGACAGCGCTCTCCACCCGCGCCAGACACGGGCACCAATGACTATAAAGGGATCCACGAAGCCTTTATTTACAACTGAGAGGAGGCAAACACACCTCATGTAAAAAAATATATATACATATATACACAAACACACACACCCCCCCACACCCGTAAAGCTCCTCGGAGGCAAATCCACTCTTGGAAGGCGACAAGCAGGCGGGTGGGGGTGAGGTGGGGGGTGTTGAAGCGAGCCTGCTCTGAGTGAAGGAAGCCGGCTGCTCATGCACAGAAGGTACTGGCAGCGGGGACAGGAAATTATGAAAGAAACTGGGAGCCGTCTTAGAGATCAGAAGTCAGGACCAGGGGAAGATCTGGAAACTGACCAGGGGAGGCTACGTCATGTGCATGTGAGCAACGATGGCTCATCATTCTGCGCGTTCCCTTCAGAGGAGCGCGGGGCTGGAACCCTCCCGCCAGCCCCCGTGGCCACGCCAAGCCCCTCAGAGGGCGGCGATGGCTTTGGCGGCTACCTGGCGGCCCAGGGGCAGGCTGAGGTCCGTGATGGCCAGAACTACCTTGGGGCTGGACATGGCCGACACCTTCACCAGTTCCGATACCTGTCAGACAGACAGCTGCTGAGCCAGGCGGTGGTGGGCACGATGCCTGGGGGAACAAGCCCTTCCCACTGGCCACTGGACCCTGAGCTCTCCTGAGACTTGCTGACCCGCTCTGAGCTAGACGGGGCCTGGCTGGGCCGGGGGCGGGGGGCACTCACGGTGGTGAAGGGCATGAACTGCAGGATGCTGCCTCGGCTGCCCTGCTCCAGGCAGTCCACACACTCTTCCATGAACCACTGCACGAACTGCGTGTGGGGGCCGGCGGTCCGAGAGCCCAGGATGGAGGAAATGAGCAGGAACAGGTTGGCTATGTGGCAAAGAGGGGGGAAGGAGAAGAATCCCATGAGAAGGGCTTGGGAAGCAGTCAGATTCTGGAAGAAGAAAGAAGTGCCAAGGGTGTCCCCAAAATGGGGACATCAAAGAGAAAAAGTACTTATGAAAGCTGAGGGCGAGCCAGAGGACTCGATGGGGGCCTGGGGGAGACAGGAGAGCTGGCACTCAGGGGAGATGGGCCAGAGGTGAGGAAGGGAATGAGGCAGAGGAGACGAGGTTCAGGAACCGGGGTGGGAGGCCTCACCCAGAACTCGGTTCAGTGGATCTCTCATGTTGACTGTGTGGAGCTGGGAGGCCGACAAGGAGCTGCTCATGGACCGGTCGGCTGTGGGGACAAATGAGGGAGCATAGAGGAAATGGCTTCTTGTAATCAAAACCACTGTCCCAGGGGAAGCTCTCACCCCTCAGGAGTGGAGGGCCCACCCAGAGAAGGTCCTTGGGTCCAGTTACATGGGCCCCAAATACAGACACCGGCACAAGCAGATAAGAGAGAAGAACTAACGTTAGGTCAGCACCACCAGGCACCAAGCTGCAGGCTGTACACAGGTGAAACCGATAAATCCTCACATCTCCATTTTACAGACAAAGAAGCAGAGGCTAAGATTTGCTAATTAACTAGCCAAGAGTCACTAGCCAACTAACTAGCCAAGGGGTCTGTGCGTGGCAGACCCTTCACCTTTCCTCTCCTTAAGCACACTGGTCCCCTAATCCCTCAAGGCCCCAGATAACCCCCAGCCTCAGGAGAAACCTCTGGAAACAGGAAAAACTAAATGCCACAGGAGACCCCTTGGCAGGGAGGCGTGAGGACATCTAGGAAAGCAGGTGGGGGAGGGCTGTTCTCCTGACAGGAAGAGTGGGGAGCAGTCCAGCCCCAGCCCAGGCTGCTCCAGGCCTCAGGGCCCATTTCAGGGGAAGGAAGGTCAGGGCTGAGTCAAGGGCACAGTCTGTGCCTGAGGCAGTGAACTCACTGGGGCCGAGGGGTGGGGAGGGGTCAGCTGTGCACCCTGGGCTGGGCTGGGATCTGGGTAGGAGAGTGCCAACCCTGAGGGAGAGATCACAGCAGCCTCCAGTGTCTCCAGGGTGGGAAACTGAGCAGCCGGAGGGGGCAGAGTGGGGAAAACGCCCACCATGCCCCTTTGGGCCAGCCAGAGGGAGCAGAGAGCCTCTCTGCAGGCGTGAGCTCCCGGAAAGGAAGCGGCCACCTGGCCCTGTCCACACACTCACTGGGACTCGAAAGGATATTTGCATCTTCCTCATTGGAGCTCAGCAGGCGCATCAGCTTCGAGGGCTGCATGTCATCCAAGGGGAAGAGGCTGATGTAATCCTGGGGGGCAGAGGAGTCACGTCACCACCTCTGCACCCTGACATCTCCCAGGATGAGGAAGGTGGCTGGAACTCAGCTGGGAGTCAAGTCCCTACAGGCCACAGGCAGTATCTCCGGAGGGGGACCTTCCCTCTCGCCACCCTCCCACCACCCTAGGGAGAAACCCTCCCACACAGTCACCCAACACAGTGGCCCAGGGGCAGGGGCCATGCCTGGCTGCCTGTGCCCAGGAAGGCGCCTCTTTCAAAGAAAGGCTCAGCATACATATGTGGGCAAGGGAATGGGAAGGGGTGCCCTCATACCTCAATGTCTTCCCGATGTCTCTTCTTTTGGCGGGAGGATGCCTGCCCCTTGTGGGAGGAGTAGGAACTCAGGGCACACCAGACGGCCAGCCTGGTAAAGGGGTCCAGGAGATGGGGGGGAAATCAAAGGGGGCTTCTGTGCCCGCTGACCAGGCCCCACCCGACAGGGCTTCCCCACAGTCCAGCTTCCGGGGTGGGGCCCAGGTGGGGCGCCCAACACCGGGCTGGGGGACTGGAGGCTCCACACGGAACCCTACTTGGCGAGAGCGGTGCCAGGGGGGTCCATGAGGCTGTGCCACTTGGAAGAGTCAGTGAGCAGGCCTGGCAGGATGTGGCCCAGCAGGACCAGGGTCACCTGCTGCATGTCCAGACAGAAGATGGAGTACAGCAACTCCACTGCCCGCAGTGTGTGCTCCTTCCGTGTCTCCTTCAACAGCTCCTGGGGGGCAGGGGAGGGGGACCCAGGAGCTGAGGGCCCACAACACAGGGTAATGACATCCCACAGCTCCCCTCAGAGCCCAGGAGTGCCCCAGGCGAGGACTGGCCTCTGGAGCCCAAGGAACCTTCTCGAGCTGGGATTCGCCAGGCTGGGGGTTGGGGAGCCAGACAACCAGACCTAGCTCAGTCCCATCAGGCCTGTCTCTGGCAGTCTGAGGATGCCTGCTCCCACAGCCCACCCCCAGCACTCCCGTACCTTAATCAGATTGTTGCAGAACCAGTAGACACCACCCATGTGCAGCAGGGTGTCAAAGATGTGGATGGAGCGGCTGTCCACCCATCCCTTCTCCAGCACCTTAGCAAATATGTCCGTCAGCACCTCCTTGATGGGCCGCTTGGGGGGCAGCAGGTTCCAGTAGGGCATGGTGTCCATGCCCGTGGAGGGGAACTTAATCTGCGTGGCGGTCTGCTGCAGCACGTCGGCACACATGTGCTCCAGGATGGAGCTCATGATCACCACCCTGCGGGGGAGGGAGAGAGGGCCAGCGGTGCAGGTTCAACAGCCAGGGTGAGAGTCGGGGCGGAAACATCCAGGCCCCACTCCTCCCAGGATAGGGTTACGGAACCACGAACCGGGGAATCAGCCCCATTCTGTGCTGAGGGAGGGAGGGGACAAGAGGAAGTTGCAAACCCCGAGCAGATGTGACCCCACCAGCCCTGTGCCAGCACCGAGCCTATGGGGGGTCGGTGGGGCACTTGCCTCTCAGGTCATTTCAGCAACATATTCATCCTTTTTCTCTCTCAGTCTCTCCCTCCAATTTCCCCCACCCTCCAGGCCCAGGCCTGCCAATCCTCTGGCGTCAATATTGATAAATACAATCACTTCCCTCGGCTGAGTGCTTGAGGGGGGTTCCCCACCCGGCCTTGGCTTCCTCCCAGAGTAAACTGTTACTTCCAGGACAGGGGCCCAAGGGCTGCCCCACAAGACTCTTCCCGGCCCTTGGTAGCCGGGCAAATATAAGTACATCCAGGAATTTCCTCATGACAGGAGTCCCTGATGGTGAATGCAGGCCTGGGCCTGAGAGCTAACTGTTCAGGGAACACTGCGTGGCTCTGGGAAAGTCACCATGACTTTCGTGGCCACTTTTCCCACCTGCAGGATGGAGCCACAGATTTCCCAGACAGCAGTGAGGGTGCTCAGAATTAATTATATCAAAGAAAACAGCCCCTGATTTGTGGGAGGAGGATGAGGAAGGAGGGGAGGAACAGAGAAGGAGGCAGGGGAAAAGACCCTCCAGATCTCATGTCAGCTGTGTTTCCATTTTTTCCCCTAAAAGACATTCTGATGGCTACCTTGTGGGTCATCACTCATAACTTAAGGTTTGGTGTAAGCCCACATTCGTAGCAGCACTAGTCACAACAGCCAAGAAGTGGAAGAAACCCACGTGTTCATCAGATGAGGAACAGATAAGCAAAATACAACATATACATACAATGGAATGTCATCCAGCCTTAAAAAAGCAAGCAAGTCCTGACACGTGCCATGATGTGGCTGAACTTTGAGGAACATTACACAAAGTGAGATATGCCCGCCACCAAAAGGTAAACATGATATGATTCCACTTACATGGGGGATCTAAAGTAGTCAAATGCACAGAAACAGAAGCTAGGATGGTGGCTGCCAGGTGCTTGGGGAAGGACAGGAAGGGGTGGTGTGTAATGGGTCCAGGTGCTTGGGGAAGGACAGGAAGGGGTGGTGTGTAATGGGTCCAGGGGCTGGGGGAAGGACAGGAAGGGGTGTTGTTGGTCCAGGCTCAGAGTTACAAGATGAAAGCATTCTAGAGATGTTTCTCAACAATGTGAATATACTTAACACACTACTGAACCGTACCGCTGGACCTGGTGGTACAGTGGAGAATCCACCCACCAGTACAGGGGACACAGGTTCGATCCTTGGGCTGGGAAGATTCCACATGTCTCAGCGTAAGAAAGCCTGTGCGCCACAGCTACTGAAGCCTTACAGACTCTAGGGCCTGAGAGTCACAACTGAGCCCACACGCCCTTCATAGTCCGCACTCCACAACGAGTGGCCACCACGATGAGAAGTCCATGCACTACAATGAAGAGTAGTCCCAGCTCACCACAACTAGAGAAAGCCCATGTGCAGCAACAAAGGCTCAGCAGAGTCACAAAAAAATAAAAATGAGCTGTTATCTTAAAAATGGCTAAGGTGGTAAATTTTAGATTATGTATTTTTTTACCACAATGTTTTAAAAAAGCTTACTGGATGAGTAAACAAACACACACCCCTTGAACTCAACATAGCTGAAGTTGCTAGTGAGGTCTTTCAAGTCTCTGAAAAGTCCAGGGAAGAAAAAGTCACAGAAGATGGGGGTGGGGGCAGGGTAGGGAGGCGGTGGACAGGCCCACAGCCTGTACACTATAGAGGGGCTCTACAGCTCCTAGAGAGGGACAGAGCTAAGACAAGCCCTGTTCCCACCAGCGAGTCCCCTGGCACTCAAGCTCGCTGAGGGCAGGAATCCTGGCCGTTTGGGGTTTGGAGTTCGGCACACACACAGCAGATGCTGGATTATAAACACAGATGCTGGATTATAAACACGCCCAGCATGAAGACACACACGAGCACTGCTGAGTCAGTGAGTGAAGATGTGATTGAGAACGTGAGTGAGCAGGCGAGTGGAATGTCTGGGGAGGTATGAGCAGAGGCGGAACTTCCCTGCTGGTGCAGTGGTTAAGAATCCACCCGCCAGTGCAGGGGACACGGGTTTGATCCCTAGTGTAGGGAGATTCCACATGTCATGAGAGACTAAGCCCGTGCGTGCCACAAGAGAAGCTACTGAGGTGAGAAGCCCTCAAACCACAACTAGAGAGTGGCGCCTGCTCGCCGCCACTAGAGAAAGCCTGTGCACCTCAACGAAGACCCAATTTATCTAGTGTAGCCTAAATCAATAAAAAAATGATTTTTCAAAAGAGGGAGAGAGAAGAGGAGGAAGAGTGGTTACTGGAGGGGCTGACTTCTCACAACAGACCTGCAGAGTTCAAGAAGGGAGGGGACAGGCCACTGACCTCTCGTTGTAGAACTGCAGGGTGTTCTCGCTGTACAGTGGCCCTGCCAGCTGGCGGATCATCTGCAGCGACTTCTCACGCTCGTCCAGTCCCAGCATCCGCACGTGGGCCACGAGCCAAGCCACAGCGCACACTGCCAGACTGCATACCTTCCCCTTGATATTATCTGTGATTTTCTGGGCGAGGGAAAAAGAGTGACTGGGGCCTCTCGCCCCCTCCCTGGCCATCACTTGCCCCGGCCTCCGTGAACAACTCAGCAGAGCAGTGGGGTCTGGGGCCACGTCCACGCCTCTTTTCACCACAAGTTTGATTTCCCTAAAGTCACCTGGTGAGAGGGGGTAGCTAAGACTATGACTACAGGGGAGGCCAATGCCCACACACAGGCTCCTGGAGGAAGGGTCGTTTTGTTTTTATGAGATGTAGCAAACTATTAAAGACTGGCTGTGCCTTAGGGAAGAGGGAAGGCTGCTGAAAAGGGGGGCTACCTGGATGGACTCGAAGGCTAGCACCCCATTCTCCCAGGCGTTGAGGATTTCCAGGATGGCTGCTGAAATGTTGAGACAAGCTTCGTGCCACTTCATCTGCCTACATGGGGGTGGGGGCAGGAGAAAACATCACCATGGGGCAGGGGGTGGGCGTGAGCTGGGCTGAGGGAGAGGGTCCAAGCCTGCCCCCACCAGCACCCAGGGAGCAGGCGCCCAGCCACTGACACGAGCTTTATCTCTGAGGAGTTGTTGAGCAGAGCCACCAGGGACTCCACTTTGGTGGAGTCAGGCCGGAAGCAAGGGTGATCGGGGTTCAGGATTTTGCCCTCCTCGGGCATGCACGTCTGCATCCAGGTCTCAAAGAAGAACACCTCCCCTCCTGTGTTCGACTCGGACAGGATCACCTGAGAAAGGAGGGGTGGGGGCGCAGCAGCGCCTCGTGGACCTCGTGTCCTGCCCACTGGCCTCCCCTTTCCCAGCCTAAGGAACCGGGGACTAACTGGTCTAAGGGAGGAAGACAGGGGCTCTGCTGCCACCTGGTGGTGCATGTGGCACTCAGGCCATGACAAGGGAGCATCTACTGACTCGGGGCGCTGGCACCTGATTTCTGCCACCAGAACTAACTGGCCTGGGACACAGACAGGGGGCAGGGGTGAGGTGGGAAAAGTTATTGGTTGTTTATGTTTCCTTTGTATCCACTTGGTGCCCCAATCCTGACCGCTCCCCCTCACTCACCTCTGAGCCATAGGTCTGGGCCACGTGGCACAGCATGAGGAAGGAGATGTCAAAGAGCAAGGCTCGAACCGAGGCCGCCTTGGCTGTGAAGGATGAGAAGGCTGACCCCGTGGCCTCAGGCACGGGCCCGAAGGCCTTGGCTGGGTTGCCAGGGGCTCAGGAACTACTTCAAGGAAGGTCAGGGAACGAGTGGCTCCTTCAAAGCTCTGAGGCTCAGAATCCTTTTCTTGAGTTTCAATTGGAACATCATCCCTTCCTTGGAACCAAAGACTCCTAAACCCTCCTTCCCCCACAACACCTGACCAAATCATTATGCTGATGGAGAGAGATAGACGGTGGTCTGGGAAGAATGTTTTTCCCAGCATGACCCTCTTTTGAGGCTCCCCAAAAGCTCCAGCCATCCCCAGGGGAGCACACAGCCTCCCCAGGATGAGCAAAGGCTTCCTCTTCCTCCCCTGTTCTCTCCCCCTGCACCCCTCCTTCGGCGCCCCTGGGTCTGCAGTGTGCAGAGCTGACTTACTGCTCTCTTCGCTGCGGTGTGTCGTGAATTCGTTCAAACTGTGGAAGGAATGGAGACAGGTGGCATCAACCAGGGCGAGGGCTGAGCAGAGGCTGGGGTCGGGGGCTCTGCCCACTCAGAGGCGATCACTGGAGTCTGAATTGTGGGTTCAACTTAAAAGGAACACCACTGCTACAGAGACAAGAACTCTTTCTATTTTTAAAAGATTCCAAGCCCTAGAGAACTGCTTGCTGAATGGAGCCATGTTCTATACATCAAATTCCAGGTCAATCCAAAAGGTCAGCAGAATGTGAGAGCTCCTTATTATTAAGTGGGTATGAAAGCCATCTCTCCCCATCACTGTTCAACACCTCGAGGCCTCACGAAACACCTCCTCTGCACCAGCCTTGGCTGAAAAGCAAAACACTCTTCACTTCAGAAAACCAGCCCTTCCCCAGTCTCCGGCTAGGATGCTCTCTGCCCTGGCATCTCTGGGGAGACCTTGCCCTTCTTCTGCCCTCTCCTCCTTTGGACATGCCTCCCAGACCCTGGTCAGGGGCTCGACCTTCCTTACTTGATGAATTTCCGGGCGAAAGACTTCAGCTTTCCAGTGGCAGCGGCAGCAGCCAGCAATAAGTCCAGGCTCTTCCCAGACAGCATGTGGCCCAGGACACCCAGCAGCCCCTCCGGGGACTTGGAGTGGTCTGCATCCATCGTCTGGGGACGAGACAGGACACTGGTCCTGGAGAACACTGAACTTCCCAGATGCAGCCTAGCCACAGTTTCTTTCTCTGCCTGTCTCCATTCTATGGGAGACCACGACCTGCAATTTACCCTACAACTGACTCCAAGCTGGAAATCTGTTCCTTGAATCCTCTGCTCTCAGATCCACCCTTCTCAACTAGACTGGGGTGAGGGCAGTGGGGTCAGTGTGAGCCAGACTGGGGTCTCTCTGCTGGGAGACTCGGCACTGTTTCCACATAAGCAAGCAAAGCACCCACCACAGCGCCAGGCTGACTGGCGATGCTCAACACACACTCGTTTCCAGGACACTTCCCTCACCTTCCTCCTTTCTCAGCTTCCAAAGAAAATAGAAGAGAGAGAGGTCTGGGGCCTGCTTATTCATCTGGCAGTAGAGGGAACCTGGAAAGAGGGAAGGGCTGACCCTGGTGGCCAGGGATGGGCGAGCTCACTTTCAGGATGTTGGTGACTGTGGGCTCCGCGCGGAGGATCAGCCCGGGGTTGGGCTGGATGTTGGCATTTTCGTCTGACTTCAGCTGAGGGGCGTGCTCCCGATCTGCTTTGCTGTAGCCAGGACCAGTTGGTCCAGAGAAGGTAAGAGGAACAGAGATAATTCCTGACACATACCCTAGTCCAGTTCAGAAGCAAAGGAGGATGAGAGTTAAAACCCTAACAGTGCAAAACCCTGGTCTGCAGAAATCAGTGTCTCTTGTCCCTGGCAACCCTTGGCATGGTTCCTGTCACCCACACTCAAACTCTAGACAGGAAAGAAAAGGCACCCAGTGGCCCAGGCTGGACACTAGGCGGGTGGTCAAGGGGCCCTTGGGCCAGCCCAGGGAGTTCCCACTTACCGCTTGGCCATGAGGTTGTTCATACTGGCCTCAGACAGAAGGCCCTGCTTGCTACATTCTTGCAGTAGGAAATTTGTACAGTCACAGCTGTGAGGGAAAAAGACCATGGGGGATGGGATACAACATCCCTGGGGCATGCTGCAGGGATTACTGGGCAGCGGGGGTGGGAAATGAGGCCCTGCCAGACATCCTCCTTTGTTTAGGAGGACGAACACTGTGAGCGCCTGAGGGAAGGCAGAGGGGCTCGGGCACTCAGCAACCACGGAGTGGCTGCCTCCTGCCCCTGCCAAGGGCAGCAAACAAGCAGACGGTCCCCTGGCACTGACGGGCACAAAGGGCAGGGGGAGAGCCAGAACTCCTTCCAGTAGAGCCAGGTGAGCGGGGGCCTCGTACTTGCAGCGCTGGTCGGCTTTGTCCAGCAACGGTGTGAGCTTCAGCAGGAACTCGAAAGCTGTATTGACATCCTCAGTAAAGTCCTGCCAGAGTAAAGTAAAGCCAGAGATCGCCACCTGGCTTCCAGGCCCTCCGTTCCACCCACGGCCTGCACTGTAGGCTCACAAGGACACACTGCTGGGTACAGTAGCCAATAAGTCGGCTGTGGCCACCACTGGCTTCCAGTGACCGAACGGGAATAGTATGGGGCGTCAGTGTCCTGCGCCCTGGCCCTGGGACTCCGGCCCCAGGCATTTCGGGCACCCTCGCCTCCAGCGCGGCCTGGCTGCCTTCTGTGTGTGGATGCACAGAAGCTCAGGGAAGGCCCCGCCTCCAGCCTGCCTCCTCACAAGAATGCACTGCTGCCCAGCTCGGGCCCTGCGACCCTTCCCTGGCCCTTTTCTCAGAGCTGAACCAAGGATTCACCTGTTCCCATGCCCACTCCCCATTTCTTTTTTTTTCTTATTTGATTGCGCCAGGTCTTACATGCAGCACATGGGATCTTTAGTGGTGCATGCAAACTCTTAGTTACAGCACATGGATCTAGTTCCCTGACCGGGGACTGAACCTGGGTCCCCTGCATTGGAAGTGTGGAATCTCACCTGCTGGACAACCAGGGAAGTTCCACCATCTCATTTCTTTAACTCACCTTGTCCCCATGGGAGTATTTCTTCAACTTCACCAAAACCTGTGGAATCTGGAGGGTGAGGCGGGAGAAAAACAGGAAGCTCAATCTCCTCTCTCTCTCACCCAGAACGAAAGGCACACTCCCTCAGTCCCCCTGCTCTGGGTGGAGACAGGGCCGCTCCTGCCCTGGGAGTGACAGCATTCTAAGAGCCAGATCAGACATGCCAGCGCTCAGCCTCAGAACCTGGGAGCCTCGCTTCCACGGCTCAATGAGGAAGTACCCTTTGTGAGAGTGGGCTCCCAGAGCTGCCCCATGCTAACCTGAGGACTGCTCTCATGGCACCTGTGTGCCAAGACACAGAAGAGGCCTGCCAAGCGGGCAGAAGAGCCTTGGGGCTTTTGGACAATGGGGACCTGGCAAGCTAGGGATGAAGCTGGAGGGGAGAAACCTGGGGCAAAGGTCCAGGGGGTTGCCGACCCTCCTGAGAACCATCCCAACACTGGCTCTATGGCTTCCATAGCCCAGGTACCTTGAGGAAGGTGAAAGCTGTCCACTTGAGCTCCCCTGTGCCCTCAGGAGACTCAATGAGCCCCACAAAGCAGGCTTTCCAGATCTCCAGAACGAAGAGCGGGGTGGGGATATGCTGTGGGAAGACCCAAGGGTGAGGAAGAAGAGGGTGCCCATCCCACTCCAGTCTCCTGACCCTTGGGGATCCGGCAGGTCAGAGCCAGGCAGCATAGGCACCTCCCTGACTCCTGAGTGAGAGCCAGGGACAGCAGGTGAGATGGCAGAGCCATTCCACCGGACAGAACCACCACGATGGGGATCCATGATCTGCCACAAAGCAGGAGAAACCCTGTATCTCCCAGAGAAGACCAGAAGACTCCTTCCTCCTGCCCGCCATGGCCAGCCCGCTGTGGGGACAGAGAACCCACCCCGGCCTCCCACCTGCATGCGTTTCACCATCATCAGCTGCTCCACCAGGGGCTGCGTCTCGCCAGTCAAGTTCATGGTGCCCTCGAGCAGGACCACCGCGTGGACTGTGGGGAAGCCAGTCTTGTGCAGCTGCTCAGAGTGCACGGACAGCATGGTGGGGATGCTGAGGGGACAGAGTGCAGGGGGCGCGGTGAGGGCAGAGGGGTGGGGGCCAGGGGCCACATCTGCCCTCCCACCCCGAAGGCCTTCCCTCCCTCCCTTCCCCAGGGTCACCCCAAGCACGGGTACCTCCTAATGAGCGTGCCACACTGCTCAGCCTGGCCCCGGAGCTGGGGGTTGCTGAGATTGGCCAGGATCTCTCCAAGCTTCAAGAGACAATGCTCGATGGCCGTCCAGGAGGCTGGCAGAGAGAAGGAAATGCGGAGGAGGATGGGAACCCGAGGAGAGGGAGAGACTGGCCCCAAACCCCAGGGCCCACAGAACCACGTGGGGAGGCTTCCCCTAAGGATGGCATGGAGGCTGGGAACCTGAGGGCAGCATGCACTGTTTCCAGAAGGGGGGTGAGCACTAATGATGAAATCACTAGAAATGATTCCCAGAGGCCCGACTTCTAGGGGTCACCCGCAGCTGACTTCAGAGACTAGGCACGACAGAACACAGGCAGTGACGGAGAGAGGCCCAGTGGGCTTGGAGTCCAGTGGCCGGAACAAGAAGGTGACCCTGAGTCATTTCAAGAGTGGGCCAGCCTTGCAAGTGGCTACTGCTCTCCACCCCAGTCAAGCTGGATTCCTAAACAGCCTCTGTGTTCAGCCACTCCCTATCTGGGCCTTTGCTCTCGCTGGGCCCCTCCGAAAAGCCCCTCCACTCACCTCTGCCTCTCACACTCTCACTACCCTTTAAGTCACTGTTCAAGCCCCAGCTCCTTTAACAACTTACCCAACTGGTCCAACCCACTGATCTCCTACTCCTAAATGCCTGAACTCATGGTCTACACTGTATAGTTTAGCTCTTAATTGTAAGTCATTTATCCTAGTTAACACTTCCAGAGGGTCAAATGATGAATAATGGCACCAACTAGCCCATTAACCTCCATGTAGCATAGCGGGGAAAAAAAGAAGAAAAAGATAAGACCTGAGAGCCAATAAAATTAAGTCAAAAATTCATTCATTTTTCAGCCAGTAAACATTCATCAAGTGCTCAAGATAGATAAGAAACCGTCCACAGAGCCCATTTTTTCATAGTGATCATCTTTCTGGACTTCTCACAGGCAGTAAACCGTATTTTCAGAAGTGATAAATACACGAATCCTAGAACTCGTTCTACAACCAGGTCCTAAAGATCTATCTGGGTGTAAACCATTCCAGCACTCTTATTACAAAGAACAAGAGTTCCTTCCGTGATCCCAAGCCTCATCAGCAAGACTGTGGTCTCTGGGCCCCATGTCCAGCAATACCCGTCTTCCCTCCCACCAGGTGATCTGTCTGATCCCCAAGCTCTGGAGGGTTCCAGGATTTAATATCTGCACTTGAGTTGAGAGGCAAATGGCACAACAGGCCCGACAGCAGACTGGTACTGCATTTAAAGGGATCTTTTAGGCAACACTCAAACACAAACGTCATTTGCTTTCAGAGGATGAGTACAAACACATGGAGACAAACACAAGGATGGATGGTGTGCTTGTCTTGTCTGCTCATTTTTTCCCATGTATACTAGACACTAGCCTTGCTCCCCACTAGCAGGTAGGCTCGTCGAGGGCAGGGACCCTGCCACATGCTCCTTTGGTAGCCCCCCACCCCCCACCCCCAGCACCTGGCACAGTGCTGGGCATACAATAATGCTCAGTAAATACCTGTTGGTTGATTGGCTCGGGTGCCACCCTGCCCAAGTCCCTGGGATGTATGCAATGCTTATGGGGAGAAAAAAAAGGAAGTGGGATGATTTCAGATCCTCCTGGAAAAAAGTGGGATGGCATCCTGCCTCTCCCCTCTCAATTAAAGACCCGGCTATGGGAGTGATGGCGGGTGGGGCTCAAGGAACCAGGGACATACAGGCCTCCTCCAGTTTGGCGATATGGAGCAGGGCCCGGTTCTTGGTGCTGCTGAGAGTCTTCTCCAAGCGTTGCAGGCACATAGCAAGCTGCTTCTCTCCGGCCGCTGGGGTGCCAGCCTCCAGCCCCTCCCGGAGCCGCTCTGCAGAGGCTGCAGTACAGCGAAGCAGCCAGTGGAGGGCGCTGAGCAGGGCCCGGCACAGCCCGATGCACTCCTCCGCTTTGCCGTGACAGCTACCAGGAAAGGATGCAAAATCTGTCTCCGCTCCAAAGGCTGAAATCCGACCCACACCCATGTTCCCCAGAGTGCCTGACCCTCCCTTACTAGGGAAGAGACTTGGGAAGCTAGCAAAGTCCTGGGGAAGACTGCCCTGTCGGCCTCCACCGGATAAGATTTCAAATGAGCTACTCCAAATAGAGCAGAGGCATTAGCCCTAAGAGAGTAAGTAGAAAAAGATGGGGATGGGTGGGTGCAGAAGAGCAAGCGGGGGACAAGTGTGGGAACCCACAGAGATGGTTTGAGCCTGCATGCCAGGAGCTTCTCCTTTACACTCAGATAATGCTGGAAGGTTGCAAGCCCCTCGCTCCTGCCATTACCTCAGTCGGTCACAAAACATGTCCATGATATCCAACAAAGCCTGGACACACAGGTCCCGGGAAAAGTCATCGAACTGTGGAGAGAACAGAGGCGATGCGATAAGAGTGTCCTGGCCACCCCACCTCCCTGTCTCCCACGAGGCAGCTGGCACCTTCAGGAGCCCCACTCATCTTTCCTCCAACCCCAAGATTCACACTCGACATCCTTTCAGTGTTGGAAATTGGCTCCTAGTTGCCAGCCCCCACTTGCCATGATCCCCCACTCTCTAATGGGAGGCGGCCATGCCAGCCAGAGGTACGCATGCTCATGGTCCAGGCCCAGAGGTCATGTGATCAGAGCAGTCAAGGAGGTGGGGCCCCATATACCACCACCATATCTCTGTCCCCTGCCCCCCACCCAGGCTGTGAGCGGCTGTGGTCGTACCTTACTGATAGCTGTGAGAACGGAGGAGTAGGACACCATCTGGAGGGAAAGAAGAAAGATAAAGTTCAAACAACTGGTGTGTGCAATCGAGAGGAACAAACATTGACACTTAAAGTTGCTGCAGCTATCTGAAAATCTCAACCCCTTCAAGAGGCCTTCCACAAGCCCCAAAGACAGGCAGTAACACCAGGCACTGTGCCCATCCCTGCTTCTGTCAAACTCACTGTGACTGACAGCACCAGCATAAATGGGGGGATCGTTTGGGGGAGTCAAAGGGGCCGTGTTTCATGCCCACCTGCCACTCACTGTTCACCACTCAGTTCAAGGTCTGATTGCTGGTGGGCAGAAGAATGGAAACACGTGAGGTCATGATACTGCTATAACTCCTACCAAGAGTGATTTTATTTGGACAAGAACTGGAGACATACAAACTGGTCCCTCAATGAACAGGTAGCATTTACACTTTGAAATTGGTAGTGAATTTCATTATACACACTCATTCTCTAGGACGCCTCTGGGACATCAGAGCTGAAACCCTCCCTTCAGTGCTCTAAGCAATCCCCTTAGACCCGTCATGACACCGTGGACACCTGCTGCCCCACCAAACTAGAAGCTCCTTGAAGACAGTCTACATGTCTTCATTCTACAATGTCTGCAGAATGAATAAGTAAAGATACACTCTCAGAGCAGTATTTCCCAAAGTAGCTTCCAAAGCCACACTGTCCAATAGGGAAGCTACCAGCCAGCCACACATGGCTGTTTAAATTAGTTAAATAACATTACAGATGCAATTCCTTAGTCATACTAGCCTCATTTCAGGTGCTCATCAGCCACATGGGGCTAGTGGCTACTGTACTGGACAGTGCAGATATAGAACATTTTTTTAGTATTTTTATTTATTTATTTGGCTGCACTCGGTAGAATATTTTTATCATTGTAGAAAGTTCTACTGGGAGATGTTGCTCCAAAGGGTCCTCAAGATGTTAAGAAATTTTATACATCTACACACAGAGCTTGTGTGTAATATGAGTTTGAGAAACTCTGAAATAAACACACAAAGAGCTATCTTTAAATAAAGTAAAGGGTTCTTTCAGTAAAGAGCTTTCTTTAGGACTCCTCTTACCCATTAGTGTAACTTGTACACAATGAAAATCTCTAAGATCACTGGAGGTGAGGCAAGCAATACTTTTCCAACTTATTTGACCAAGGAATCTCATTTAACATAACTGCAAGGCATGTTTTGCAAAATGCCACCTGAACAGTGAGCTCCCTGAGAATAGAAACAGTGTTAAAATTTATGTTTCCCCAGAACTTAGCCCAAGGACTATCACATAGTAGGTCCTCAGGAAGTTTTTACTGCTTTCAATTGACGAATTCTAGTAACTAGCATTCTAAAAAAACTTTCACCTTAACACAATTTTCTATTAGTAAAACCTACTTATCACCATTATAAGATCGGAGACGTAGTTCAAAAGAAATAATCTGGCCTGAATGAAACCAAATTTTACCGACAGCTTTTAAGTTGTCGTATTTTTAAAAAAATAATTATAGCATGCTAATCAAATATGAATAAGACTACAGAAAATAGTTCCAACTCTACACTCAAAATCAGTAGCAAAATATATCAAAATAAAAAGCAGAATACAATGATAGAAACTGTCAGGCTAATCACCTGCCTCATAGAAGAAGAGAAATTTCCAAAGATTTAAAAGAAAGCTAAGTCACCCTCAGTGACTCAGTATGGTGAATTTTACATGCTTGGCAATGCCTTCCATGTATAATTTCTCCATCACGTGAACAGGCTGCTCCCCGTTCAGACATTTTTTAACCAGTGTTCTTGGATAAAGAGGAGCAAAACACACAGAAGACTTAAGCACACAAATGGGTGTTTAGTGCCACTCTCAGCGGGTCATGCCGTGAAGCCACAGTTGGTGTCTGACGGTGGCCAGAGAGTTGGGAGCCTGCCTGGGCAGGATGACTGTAACGTTCCAGGCGAGCGTGTGTTTATTTATAACTGATGTCCCCATAGCAAGAGCTTGGCAGTGAGCTGAACCTTGCTGGATACCGACCTGAAGGGGGAGCTGGACATTCCCACTGGAAACTGACCCCAAACTACAAGAGGAAACTCCCAAATCTGTACGTTTAAGGGATGCCATCAGTTACTATGAATTTATGGTCTCCAAATTGAGAATTCTGTTCGGTCAATTTCTGCTAACAGTATCAAGACAGCCCTGCTACTTCAGAGACCTAAAAATACTTTCCACATGGTGAACTGTTTTTCACAGCAGGACTTATAACCTATCCCAGTCCTAATATATCTATCAACACAGAAGCTCTAACCTACCACCAGCCCCCGAGGCTGGAGCCCATCTACAAGGCCCAGAGCACACCTGGCCAGCCCAGAGGGACCCTGCAGCTGCTCTCTAATCCCCTCTCTCTTCTTCATATTCAACGCCCTCAACTGCTCCTAAGTGCCCTCTACATGCATAGATAGCACTGGACCAAAGAGCCTCTTGACTCTGAGGGGAGAAAAATTACTAATTTTGCACTGCACTTTGTAAGTCAGGGAGGTCTTTCAAATATATTTATTTCTCGCTCACTGGCACTTCAGCCTCCACCCTCTCTTGCCTTTCCCATCAGTTTACATATCTCAAGATTCTTCTATTTTTACAAGAACCTCCCGCAGACCATATACTTCCAATTAACCACCACGCTCTCTTCAGTCATAAGGGTTCTCTACCCTTCCCCTCCCCAGCTTCCGTTCTCAACGTGACCCACTCCAATCACTTCTGTCCTCACCACCACTGCGTGAATCTCTCATTAAGCTCATCAACAAACTTGTTGTCAAACCCCATAGATACTTCTCAGTTCTGATCTCACTGACCTCTCAGCAGCATCTCACACCAGGAAACACCTCCTCATCCTTCCGCCCTCCCTTCCCTGGGCTTTTCTTTTCCTCTTTTTTCTTGGCCACGTTGCACAGCATGTGGGATCTCAGTTCTCCGACTAGGGATCGAACCTGTGCCCCCTGGAATGGAAGCTCAGAATCTTAACCACTGGACCACCAGAGAAGTCCCCCTGGGCTTTTCTTAATATCACACCTTCTTGCTTTCCTTCTTTCCTCACTGGTCCCTTCTTTGCAGATGCCTATGAGGAATTATTTTCCTATGTATGTTCCTGAAATGTGACTAGTTCCTTAGAAATATGGCTTGGGTCACTTCTTTGTTCCCTCTGCACGCTCTTTCTGGGTAAATCTCATCCATGCCCATAGCTTCCATTGTCACCTGTGGCTGACAATTCCTAAACTGCCACTCCAGCATCCACCTCTCCTTTTGCGTCTCCAACATTGATGCTCAACTGCGTACTGAGTGTCTACTCTTGGAGGCACCTTCCATGAAATGAGGCCAGAATCAAATAAGGCATCTCCACCCTCACCTGCAACCAAACCCTGACAATGGTCCTGCTCTTCTCCCACTGTCTCCTGAGATCCCATCAGCCATCTGATATCTGAATCAGAAACTGAGACACTAGCCTTCACTTCTTCCTCTCCTGCACACCCTTCATCCAATTAATCACCAAATCCTCTTAGTACCATTTTCTAAATTGTTCCTGAATTCATCTGTTTTTTTTTTTTTTTCTGCTGCCACTTCTCAAGTTTAAGCCAGTATCATCTTTTACCTAAATCACTGCAACAGCAGAAATCAGGGGCTAGAAAATGACAGCTTGCAAGCTAAATCCGGTTCATCACCTTTTTTTGGTAAATAAAGTTATGTCAGGGCACAGCCTCATCCATTTATTTATATGTCACCAGTATGTGCTTCTGAGCAATAAGGATAGAACAGTGGTAACAGAGACCATACGGCCAGCTAAGCTGAAAGTATTTACTATCTGGTCCTTTACAGGAAAAAAAAAAAAAAAGCCACACTAAACTGTCTTTCTGCCTTCTTCTGTCTTACCTCTCTCCAACTCATTCTTCAAACTACAACTGGAGTGATCTTTCCAAAATTACCCTACGAATTCCCCAAATTCACGAAGTCGAGGAAACTCCAATCAAAATGCAATAGGCTTTTCTAAGAATTTAACTTGATTCTAAAATCTGACTGGAAAAGAAAAATGCCTGAAAACAGCCAAGAAATTTCTGAAAAATAAAACAACTAAGGGAACACTTGCCTAACAAGCATCAAAAATGCTTCAAAGGTATAGTAATTAAAATAGTAAAGCAACAGTCCAAGAAAAGACAAATATGTTAATGAAATATACTAGAATGTCAAGAGATAGACTCTCGTCTATCAGAGAATTTAAGATATAAAAAAGAATGTGTTATTCAATTAAGGCTGTTAAGCTAATTGTCTATCTATTCAGAAAAATAAATAAATTTGGATCTCTTTCTCATATCAGAATAAATTCTAAATGGGTTAAACAAAGTGAAGTCGTGGCAGAAATTAAAGATTATATTTTGATCCTTGGAGTAGGGAAGCCCTTATGAAAGACAAAAGTCATATAGAGAAAAAAAGGCAATTAAATCTGAAAACAAATACATTTTTAAAATTCTAGGGAACTCCCTGGTGGTCCAGGGGTTAGGACTCTCCACTTTCACTGCCAAGGGCCTGGGTTTAACTCCTGTTTGGGGAACTAAGATCCTGCAAGCCACGTGGCACTGCACTCCCGCAAAAAATATGATAAAATTCTGCATGCTAAGAAAGGAAAACAAGTTTAAAAACCGATAGAAAGAAAATTTAAAACATAAATAACAGACAATAATTACAAGATACAACATATTAAAAGACACAAAAATCAGTAAGTAAGAATCCTTCTTGGGGTGATAAAATGGTCTGAGTTGACTGCAGTAACGGTTGCACAATTCTAAATTCACTAAAAATCAGTGAACTGTACACTTTAAATGCATAAAATGTATGGTATGTGATTTATGGGCTTCCCAGGTTTCTCAGTGGTAAAGAATTTGCCTGCTAAACAGGAGATGCAGGTTTGAACCCTGGGTCAGGAAGGTTCCCTGGAGAAGGAAATGGCAACCCACTCTAGTCTTCTTGCCCGTGAAATCCCATGGACCGAGGAGCCTGGTGGGCTACAGTTCATGGGGTTGTAAAGAGTCAAATACGACTAAAGCGACTTACCACTTACGTACACACACAAAATTGTTACTTAAAAAATACAGAAAACAAACTAATGATAAAAAACTGGGCAAATGAAATTCATAACTAATTCACAGAATATATACAAAGAGCCAGTAAGCATTTGAAAAAATACACTCATCATCACAATCGTGGAAATACATCTTATAATATGTTGTAATTTTTTGTTTCTCTGGAAAAAAAAATGTTAAAAGATTCAACACTGGAAAAGGTGTGGAGAAATACTCTCAAGCACTAGGGAGCAGGTGTAAACTGAGAGAATCATCTTTTGAGGGCAATTTGCAGGATCTATTATAATTTAACACATGCGCACTCTTCAAACCAGCAATTCCATTTCTGTTTATCTATTCTAGGGAAACAGTGACAGATATGCAGAGAGATTAAGTATAAGAACATACAATGAAAAAAAAGAACATACAATGAAATGCTGATTACAATGGTAAAAAATTTAAAACCACCACCACCTGACCTGCCTCTTGAGAAACCTATATGCAGGTCAGGAAGCAACAGTTAGAACTGGACATGGAACAACAGACTGGTTCCAAATAGGAAAAGGAGTACGTCAAGGCTGTATATTGTCACCCAGCTTATTTAACTTATATGCAGAGTACATCATGAGAAATGCTGGGCTGGAAGAAGCACAAGCTGGAATCAAGACTGCCGGGAGAATTATCAATGACCTCAGATATACAGATGACACCACCCTTACGGCAGAAAGTGAAGAGCAACTAAAAAGCCTCTTGATGAAAGTGAAAGAGGAGAGTGAAAAAGTTGGCTTAAAGCTCAACATTCAGAAAACGAAGATCATGGCATCTGGTCCCATCACTTAATGGCAAATAGATGGGGAATCAGTGGAAACAGTGTCAGACTTTATTTTTCGGGGCTCCAAAATCACTGCAGATGATGACTGCAGCTATGAAATTAAAGGACGCTTACTCCTTGGAAGGAAAGTTATGACCAACCTAGATAGCATATTCAAAAGCAGAGACATTACTTTGCCAACAAAGGTCCGTCTAGTCAAGGCTATGGTTTTTCCAGTGGTCATGTATGGATGTGAGAGTTGGACTGTGAAGAAAGCTGAGCGTGGAAGAATTGATGTTTGAACTGTGGTGTTGGAGAAGACTTTTGAGAGTCCCTTGGACTGCAAGGAGATCCAACCAGTCCATCCTAAAGGAGATCAGTCCTGGGTGTTCATTGGAAGCACTGATGCTAAAGCTGAAACTTCAATACTTTGGCCACCTCATGCGAAGAGTTGACTCACTGGAAAAGACCCTGATGCTGGGAGGGACTGGGGGCAGGAGGAGAAGGGGACGACAGAGGATGAGATGGCTGGATGGCATCACTGACTCAATGGACGTGAGTTTGAGTGAACTCCGGGAGTTGGTGATGGACAGGGAGGCCTGGCGTGCTTCGATTCATGGGGTTGCAAAGAGTCAGACACGACTGAGTGACTGAACTGAACTGAAATTAAGTATATATGGAACAGTACACAGCAGTTAAAAAGAACAAGGTAGGGACTTCCGTGGTGGTCCAGTGGTCAAGAGTCTGCCTTCCAGTGAAGGAGACACAGGTTTGATCCCTGGCTGGGGAACTAAGATCCCACATGCCAAGGGGCAACTAAGCCTGTGAACCACAACTAGAGAGCCTGCAACTGCTGAGTCACGGTGCTCAAGAGCCTGTGCTCTGCAGTTAGAGAAGCCTGAGAGCCAAAACTAGAGAAAGTCAGCATGCCACAATGAAGACCCAGCGCAGCCAGAAAAAACCAAAGTAGATGAATATGTGCTAACATGGAAATGAGACTTGATGCCAAGAGGAAAGAGGAAGCATAAGAACTACGTGCCAACTGAGGAATACTACTCAGCAAATTTAAAAAAGGATGAACTACTGACATATACAATAACATAAAGCTCAACAACATTTATGTTAAAAGAAGACAGAGCATTAAGAGTTAATACTAAATACAAGTTCATTTCTATGAAATCCAAATACAGGCAATATTAATCTATGGGTATAGAAAAAGGTGCTGAAGCTGAAACTCCAATACTTTGGCCACCTGATGCGAAGAACTGACTGATCTGAAAAGACCCTGATGCTGGGAAAGATTAAAGGTGAGAGAAGAAGGGGACGACACAGGATGAGATGGTTGGATGGCATCACCAACTCAATGAACATGAGTTTGAGTAAACTTGGGGAGTTGATGATGGACAGGGAGGCCTGGTGTGCTGCAGTCCATGGGGTCGGAAAGAGTCGGACACGACTGAGTGACTGAACTAAACTGAACTGAATAGAAAACATTTAGTGGTTATAGGAAGATGGACTAGAAAGGGCACAAAGAAACTTTCTGGGAGAATGGAAATGGTCTATCTTATTTTGGATGTTAGTGACACAGGTATACAAAGTTACTAAAACTCAAGGTTAATTAAAAGGGAAGAATATTTTAATAAACCTTTCAGAATATCCACATTTATCTGAAAGAATTATTAAAATATTCTTCCTTTTTCAAACTAAATATCTGATGTGCAAGGCCAGATTTTCTTCAGCTGAAACAGCCTACTGTAACAACTGAATGCAGAAGCAGCTATGAGAATTCAGCTGTAATCTATTAAGCCAGAATTAAAGAGATCTGCAAACATGTAAAACAATGCCACTTTCCTCACTCATTTTGTTTTGGAAAATATGGTTACTTTTTCATTAAAACGTTATGTATACTAATATACAATGGGTTTACTTTTTTGTTACTTTTAAATACATAAGTATTTTTTTAATTTTTTAATTTCTAAAGTGGTAAATACGAATAGATATAATACATATAAACAAAAGCTCTGCAGGAGTCTCAATTTTTAAGAGTATAAAATGTTCTAAGGCCAAAACTGCTATTTTAGCCATTGTTATTGTTTAGTTGCTAGGTGGTGTTCCAACTCTTTTGAGACCCCATAGACTGTAGCCCGCCAGGCTCCTCTGTCCATGGGATTTCCCAGGCAACAATGTTGTAGTGGGTTGCCATTTCCTTCTCCAGAAGATCTTCCTGACCCAGGGTTCGAACCGGTGTCTCTTGCTTTGGCAGGCAGATTATTTACCACTGAGCCACCAGGGAAGCCTACCCTACTCTAGCCATATCACATTATTTTCAATTCCTAAATATCATGTGATGTTTGTCTCCCAACCATTGCATATTCTTCTCTCTCTGCTTTGTGCACTCTCATCAATCTCCTTGGCTAATTCCCACTCAACACTCCAGTCTTGGTTTAAACATCACTTCCTCCCTGGTTGCTCAACCTGGGATTAGGTATCCCTCCCATGTACTCCCATAGTACTCTGTCCTATATCATAATCCCATCTTGTGATTGACTGCTTATTCACATACCTATATTACTCACAATACCTGTGCGCTGGAATTAGACCTTGTTCACAGCTAAATCCCCAGGGCATATGTGAGTATTTATTGATAGAGAAATTAATGTAATATTCATCATAACCAATGGAGTATTATTATTTTCACAAGAAAACTGAGGCTCAGGGAAATGATGTGTTCAAATAAATTCACCTGAAAATTTGAGCTGACAACTGTATTCCAAGCCTTTCACCTTCAAACCCTGCCTGGAATAGATAGAAGAGTTTACCTGGGAACTAATGGCATACTTCAGGTAAGACAGGATGAGAGGATTGGGGGAAGGTCCAATCATGGCCTGCTCCAGGAGTGCTTCTGCAAGGAGAATAACAAAGGAAGACTCAGTGTTACAACATTTCTGGGTTTAGCCCTCCCATCCTTCCTTCCTACTTCACTTAAGACCTGCTAGGTTGAGAATGTCCCAGGTGGCTCCTTTGGGAAAGAATTTCTTCATGTTGACTGCCCACTGGTAGTCACTCCATCGCTCCTTCCAAGCTTGCAAAATGGCTTGCTTCAGGTTCACCACCTTCATGATTTCACTCTGAGGAGACCGGGCCGGTAGCAGTCAGCCTTGAGGTTGGAGAAATCAAGCTAGAGAAAGGGAAAGGGATTCTGAGGAAAAGAACCAGGCGCGGGGATGGGGGATGGAGCGCAGACTTAGATGGAATGGAGTCGATATAGGAAGATTCAAGGGAAGTATAACTAGAAAGGAAAAAAAGGGGAAAGGGGCAAAACAGGGATCCTATTAGGTTATTCCCACCTGAACCATTCTTCTTTAAACAAGCGTAATAAGAAGAGAGTGTCAAAGGTGCTTAATACAAAGAATAAATGGGCAGTAAGGGGTTAAGCCAGTTCCGGTTGCCTAAATATGCCCTTAGCTCTGGCTGCGTCCCTCAGCCACTATTACCCCAAATCCAAATTTCTCCCCACCACTTCCTCCACCCTCCCCAACCCTGAAACTATAATTCCCTATTTCCTTTCCATCCATCACCTCCCCAAATTTAAGCCTACCGGACAATCTAGTTCTAGATCCTAGGTGTCGCCATTTTGGCACTTATAAAAGAGCTAGCTTTCTATTGGCTGACAGTAACAAACATGAACCAATAGGAAGGCAGCGAGGCACCGGTCACACCACTATGTCTTCTGGGAATTGCAGTTCCTTGGACTCAGCTAGCTCGGAAGCTACGAGAAGCTAGTCAGCCCGCATTGTTTCTCTCCTTGAGGGAAAGCCGAGTAGGAGCTGAGGATCTCGGAGACTCAGGAAGCTTAGGGGGAAAGGCTCTCAAAAGGCCTACCGCAATTAAGTTTCTTCCAGTGACATCACTGTGGACCTAGCATTTAAATCAAATTCTGACACCCTTTCATTGCCCGCTAGTTAGTAGGCACAACACGGGTGTGGCATAATTCATCCATAGGTTTTCTCTTTCCTGGCTTTTTTTTTCCTCCGAAACCCCGGATTTCCCAGAGTTCTTTTCCTTTCCACAACTATATTCCAAAGCGACACTGAGTCTCTGTCAGTTGAACACACCTCACCCACCCCTTCACCCTAAAATCTGGCAGTTCTCTCGGAATCTCCTGGCCCAGCCAACTGCTTGACTAAGGGAGACGTAAGGAGGAAACTGAGGTTTAGGAAATCGAAGATAAGAAAAGTCTAGGAACCTGTCACAATCAAGAGGGCCTAAGGAGACATGATGACTAAATGTAACTTGGTATCCTGGATGTGATCCTTAAACAGAAGAACCTTAGACGAAAACTAAACAATCTGAATAAAGCAGGGACTTCAGCTAATAATAATGTATCAATGTCAGTCATTAATTCAGAGAAGGCAATGGCACCCCACTCCAGTACCTCTGGCTTGGAAAATCCCATGGACAGAGAAGCCTGTTAGGCTGCAATCCATGGGGTCGCTAAGAGTCCAACACGACTGAGCTACTTCACTTTCACTTTTCACTTTCATGCATTGGAGAAGGAAATGGCAACCCACTCCAGTGTTCTTGCCTGGAGAATCCCAGGGACGGGGGAGCCTGGTGGGCTGCTGTCTATGGGGTCGCACAGAGTCGCACACGACTGAAGTGACTTATCATAGCATAGTAGTCATTAATTGTAACACCTACCATACTAAGTAAAAGGTTAAAGGGGTAGGGATTGACAGTGAGGTATATAGGAATCCTCTCTATCTTCAATTTTTTTCCTATAAATCTAAAACTAAAATTCTTTTTTAAAAAAATGTTTATTAAAAGCAGTATGATTAGACTTCCCTGGTGGTCCAGTGGTTAAGAATCTGCCTGCCAATGCAGAGGGCACGGTTCTAGCCCTGATCTGGAAAGATTCCACCTGCCAAGGAGCAACTAAGCCCATGGGTCACAAATGCTGAGCCCAGGCTCTAGAGACCAAGAGCCAAAACCATTCAAGCCCACAGGCCCTAGAGCCCACACTCTGCAACAAGAGAAGCCACCGAAGAGAGAAGCCCACAGACCACAACTAGAGAGTAACCCTCCAGTCATCTGAACTAGAGAACACCTATGCTCAGAAACCAAGATCCAGCACAGCCAAACATAAATTAATTACTTTAAAAACATGATGTCTTGCTTTAACCTATTGAACCACATTATAAATAATTATGTCCAGTGTTTGGAATATTAGCCTTTCTCCAACCCCCTCTTCCCCAGTGAGAAGCCAAAAGTAAATGCTACCCACCTCTGACTCCAGCAGCTGGGCCTCTCCACACACAGCCCTCATCCCTGTCCTGCCCTGTGGACAGATTGCCACTAACATTTACAACCAGAACTACATTTACAACCAGAACAAGACAGTGTCCTGCCAGCCCTATTTTCAGCCCTGCATCCCATATCACAAGGAGCCTCAGATCCCCATCCATGAATCCAAGCTCCATCCATATTTCCCAATCACCATTCTTTGGTCACCCTTTAAGTGTCAGACTCAGTTCTCAGAGGGATGAATCTGGAAGAGCAGACTCCTCAGGCTCTGGAAGCAAACCTGCAGCTCTTGGGGCAAAGAATGACAGAATCCTGGGTGTCTGGAGCATAGTCTAAACAGGGAGACCAGAACTCCTGTTCTGAAGAGGAGAGTGCAGCTGGAGGAGACCCAGATCACATCCCTCTAAGGTCATGACTGCCTTCAGCTTCTTCCTTCCCCATAACCCACCCACAACCCCCTCCATTCTGCTCCCTTTAGTGCCTGCCCAAGCGACACCACTGGGGAATAATGTTTATACAAAACAGCTGCCAAATATGTGTAGCCAAAGCTTCCAAAGCAGGAAGGAGGGAGAACCCAGACTTCTCACACTTGACCTCCAAAATCCCCTCAGCCACACACATTGAAGCCGGCTACAGACCTTGTTTCTCAGCAGTCTCTCATGTACCTGGCTTCACTGCTTCTCCCAGGCCCCCAACTCTACCTTCGCCTGCCTCCCTCCTCTTATTCTTTGCTGTCACTGCAGCTTAGGGCTTCCCACCTAGACACATCCATGCATCCTGCAGCTCCACTCCCATCCCACAGAGCCCAAACTGTCCTCTCAGAGAAAAGCTGTCAACCTTGTGACTGCTTCTGACTTGGTCCACATGGGAGTGGAGAATGTTTGGGCCCTGAGGAGAGTGGCATTCTGAACTCAGACCATCCCCTTCTGGGAGGAAGCTAGCAGACCTCTGGGGAGGGGTGCCTCCTCCCCCACTTTACAGTGGCAGAGAGGCGGCTTTTGTCATGAGACCATCTGCCTTCGCTGTCCCCCACCTCTCACCAGTAGCTCTTTCTCTTGGTTTGGCAGGGTTTCCCCAAGGACTGGACTTCTAAGGGTTTAAAAGGACACCCTTTTATTTTTTAATTTTTTTATTTTGGCTGTGCCGCACAGTTTGCAAGATCTTAATTCCTTGACTAGGGATTGAACCTGGGCCCTCAGCAATGAAAACAGGGAGTCCTAACCACCAGACTGCCAAAGAATTTACTACAAGGATTCCCTTAGTTCTGGGTAAGGGCTATTTGCAGTTTTGCTACTTTGTCCTCTCTAGCGTGTCAGTTTCAGAGACTGCCTTTCCATACCCCACCTCTTTCCTCCAAACCAGAAGAGCTTCTAGGGCCCTGCAGGCTCTCTGACTTGCCCTCCACAAGACCGGGATTCTGTGATAATCCTCCAGTGGGTGAGAGAAGAGATGCCAGCATCCTCTTTGGGAGTAGAAGGAAACCCTCCCCACCCACAGTCCCTCTCAAATATCCCTCTTCCTTACTCCACTTTCCTGGGCTGTCTGTTTCTTCTCTCTCAGCACCGATAGAAGCTGAGCTCTCACTTCCACCCTCTTAGCCCCAAGGTCCAAGCTCTTCATTTTGCTGGCTGGGGAAGGGGACTGGCTGGAGAAGAGGGGCAGGTAAAAGCCAGCCAGCCAGGTAGAACTTCCCTGGTGGTCCAGTGGCTAAGACTTTGTGCTCCCAATGCAGGGAGCCTGGATTTGACCCCTAATCAGGAAACTAGATCCCACGTGCCACAACTAAGAGTTTGCATGCCCCAGCTAAAGATCCCACACGCTGCAAGTAAAGATCCCATGTGCTGAAACTAAGACCCGGCACCTCAAATTAAAAATGAATACAAACAAACAAACAAAGCCAGCCAGGCAGAGTGACATGGCAACACTGAAGGAGTAGCTGAAAAGGAACTAGGTTGGAGTGGGGACTTGCAGTGGTGTAAAATGCTATGAGGAATTGGGGTTTGGGTACCCAAGGGGATGGGAACACTCCTCATCTAGCCTGGAAAGAAGTGTAGAGAAAAGTGGCAAGTCTAAACCGAGAAACTCTGAAATACTTGGTAAGCACGCAAGGCACAAAGGGTGTCATCATCCCTTCTCTCTATAGGGAAGAACATTTTCCTTTGGACGCTTGCCTGGGTCCCCCCACTATGGGGAGTTAATTGGCAGCAGGTGGATGGGAAAGAAAGCAAGTCGTTCCCACACACTCCACACTCTGTACACAGCTGGCTCCAAACCAGTTCCCTCCCCTTACCCGTCCCCACATTCAGCTCTCCACTCTCTGTCTATCTGGGGAAGGGGAGGATGGAGAAGACTGCAAGGTGGTCCCCCCCTCAGGGACAGCTCCTGGATCCCCCCCAGTTCCGCCTCTATATTCCCACTGGCCCCAGGAGAGGTCCAGAAAGAGGCCAGCCAGGACAGCGAAAGGCAGAATCTGAACCTTTGAACCACTCTGAATCTGAACCACTCTGAACCTCAGAATGGTTTCCTCTCTAACACCTGAAGGATGCCTTCTCTCTCCACACCCTCCAGCAAGGAGGAGGAGAGTGCCATGATCCTGAACCCTAGACAGGCCACTGCTCCTCCCTTCTGGCTCTGAGAGCCACTCTGTCCTCTTGACCTCCACAGCTGCCTGTGCCATCTCTCCTTTAACTGGAGGGGGAGGGCTGTGGTGTGGCAGGTAAAGGAGACTGCCCCCCACCTCTTCTCCTGGCAAAGCAGGATGAAAGGGTTCCAGGTGGGAACCTTCTGAGACCAGAAGCTGGAAACGTTTAGGGGATCTGATACCTGAGATGTATTAAATGTTCAAAAAGAAAGTGTCAAATGAATGAACAAAAGTAGAAGAAGCTCTGAAAGATAACCTGGAGAAGGTGTCAGCTTCTTTTTCTACTTTTACCCTCAGATCCCAAAGCAAGGCTTAGCCAGGCCCGAGTCCCCTCCCTGGCTCTCTTTTTTGTGACCCATAAACAGGGCATCTGATGGGACAAAGGTGATTGATAGGGAGCAATAAGTGGTCACTTTACTCTTAGTTGGGCAACTGTTTGCTAATTTCTCAGTCTCTCATCTCTGCCAGCCGCTGATCCCCAAATTGCATAAACTGACCTCCTTTTGTCTCCTCCTTTTCCACTATCTTTTCTTGATTAAAAAATCAGTAAGAGAAAGAAATACCTAGGTTTTATGTTCTCTTAGTTGGTGATACCTCAGTTTATTCTTTCCAGAAGCCCCCAATAAGTGGGGCTGTATCTGCGGAGTCAGGGGGTGTCTGTTGGACACCTCATCACTTGCTGACATCACCCAGGACCCAGGAGGTCAAAGGGAGATGGGAAGGGGAATTACTTATGCCCAGGCCACTGAGGGGCTCGTTCATTCCAGGGCAGGCTGACAGAGGCCTTGTCCCCGTTCCCCCAAACTGTTTGTGGATTCTTGGTAGGAGTGGAGAATGCTGGGTGGGGTCTTGGCTTCCAGGATTTGGGAGAAGCTCTTTAGAAAGCTATCTGGATCCCCAGGTTTCTAGGGGTAAGACCCTTGATCAGTCCTGGGGTGCTTCCTAGCAACAGTCTGGGAGGGAGAGAAGAAATGGAAGAAAGAGAGGGAGAGGCCTGGGCATAGCTGTTCCAATGGGAGCCCAGAGAACAGGCTGTTCTTGCTGCCTCCTTGGCAACCAAAGTCTAAGTGGGAGGGGGCCGTCAGACACATCCCTGCAGGGTCTCTATCCATTCTCACTTGAGCCCCACCCTTCTGCTCTCCCCTTGGACTCAGCACTGAAGAGGTGGCAGGGATGGGAGAAGCAGCCTGGATAAGGATTTCGTGACAAGGAGGGAACGTGCTGGGGACGAAATGACTCTGAGATGAGCTAGAAGCCTTGAGAAATGGGGGTAGGCAGGGTGAGTGGGGTGGGAAGGGGAATGACGTGACCCAGGGCCAGGGTCTGTGAGCTTAGACTTGGGCTGGATCCTGGCATCTGGCAGGATGCCTGCTTTGGAGGCAGTGTGCCCTTCACTTTGCCCTTGTCCAGGTCTGTTACCAGCCCGTGTCGGGAGTGAAGGAAAGTGAGAGAGGTAAGAAGAAGGTAGGACGGGTGGACTTTCCTCTTTGAATTCAAAGTGCCTGCTCAGGCCCTGGGGAAAAACAGATAGATCAGGAGGCACTTCATTATCTATGGCTCTGGGTTTAGGATTTCATAAAGTCTCCCTCATCCAATAACTTTAGGACCTTTCATTAGAGAGATGTGGTGGGGAAGCCGGAATGGAGGGAAGAGGAAAACCATAGTGCTTGCACCTTCCCGCTCTGGACTCCATCACCCTGCCCTAATCCTGACTGTCGTTAGACCTCTTCACCGCCTCTGGTTCTGGCTGATGGAGGCAGAAGATACAGTAGCTCATCTCATAAATGTGTCTTATGCATTGAGATTATCTCCCAGCTCCCTGGGCAACCCAGTCCCAAAGGACTGTTTCCACACATGGCACAGCCTGCACCCTGGGCACTGCACAGCACAGCCCTGCCCCCTGCCCCAGCATATCAGCCAAATCCCATCACTGAGGAGGTGGCATCGATTGGCAGACAGCCACCCTCGGTGCTCCTCCCACTGCACGCTGCCTTGACCCTGCACGATCAGCTTCCTGCCCCACACTGCAGCTGTTGCATGTCCACCATGAGCCCAGGCAGAACCCACAGGTTCACTGACTGCATGCTGACTCTGCAGGCTGCAGCTCTAGCTCCCCGCTGCCATTTCCCTTCCCCCATCTGCAAAGCCCTCATCACCAGCACTCCACTCTGCATCCCAAGGGTTTCTCCCTAACTGCCCTTCTCATCCCTGTGATTCCAGGGAGGTCCCAAGAGAATTATCCTCCCCTCATCCATGCATTGCAAATGCCAGGACCCCCTGTAAAAGAAGTGGCTGCAACAGAGCCAGGATGCAGGTGGCTGAGACTAAGAAAAGCGAGGGCAGCCCAACTCCCATAGGCTGTTGGTCAGAACCCCACATTTGGCAAGTGATTCTGCCTAGTACAAACTGGGCTCTGGTAGAATAGCTCTCCACACACACACACACACCAGCTCTCCACACACACACACCTATCCAAGAGCAGACGGTGGAGACAGGGCCCCGCCCTGGGAGCCGTGGGAAGGCTAGGGCCCCCGCTGGTAAAACTGGGCTAATGACAGCAGGGGAACCGGCGGGGCCGGAGGGGGTGCTGGGGTAATTAGAGTCCTGCCTGCTGCTGGGAGATCTCGAGATGAAAGGGGCTCTGGCGTCACCGGGTTGGTTTTATGTCCACGAATGCAGGTGTGTGTGTGTGTGTGTGTGCGTGCGCGCGTATGAGAGGTGGGGCTGGCATGATGGAGACCTCTCCTTTGGGGAAGGGGGATCTATTTTTTCGCAGCCCACCCTTCTCTCTGGACTGGCCCTGTACATTTGGATGGGGAGGGGCAAAAGTGGAAGGAAAACCCACTGTCCTGAAGCTGACAGTTAAGGGGGGTAGGGCAAGCCTCGCCCCCTCCCCAGCTCAGAAAGAGCACCAGATTGTCGAGGAAATGACTGGTGGCAGTGAATAGAAAAAGCCTACATTGGAGGAGGGTGACATTTTAAAGGGGAGGCAGTGGATCAGGCAGGTAATGATGTTAAAAATGAGCCTGCAAGGGAGATAATGGGGAAGCATACCCCCAAAAGGATTAAAAACACAGGATGGTTTAATTTAAGAGGACCCCAGGGGTCACGTGCTCAATCCTCGAATTGTAAGGTTGAGGAAGCTTGTTACCTAGAGAGGTGGTGATTTGCTCAAGGTCATACAGTGAGTTACTGGCAGAAAAGGGACCCGAACTCAAAACAAACTCTAAACCGTCTGCGGTTTGGTGTTTAGACTTTCTCCCGGACTTCTCAAGTGCAGGCGGCTCGGCTCGCCGATGTGCCCTTCTCCATCCTCGTGGTGCCACCCCCCAACCCCCCAATTCTTGCAGCAAGCGAAGGCTATGTTTTAAATGACATCTCTTCCAAAATATGTCACCAAGCACCACTCCTGCCGGAGCCGCCTGGAGTGGGGCGGGCGAATGCGGGTCGGGAGGGGGCAGAGGCGGCCGAGGGGCGGCCGGGCGGCTGGCCGGGGTCCCAGGGCGCGGCGGGGGGCGGGGGGCGGGGGCCGGCGGCGGCGAGGCGGCCTGCAGGGAGCAGCCGCGAGCCGGCTGGGCGCGCCGAGCCCGAGCCCCTGCCAGAGCGGGGCGGGGGAGGGAGGAGCCAAGAGCGGCCGCCGCCTCTGCCGGAGGAGCCGCGGGGCCGCCACACTCGCCCCCCGCCCCCCCGCGCTCACTCGCACTCACACCCGGGCGCAGGAGGCGGGCGGCCCGGGCCCCACCGGCCCCCCATGGACGCCCCCGCCACGGGGCGCTGAGACCCCCGCGTCGCTGCCCAGCCCGGTCCAGCGCGCCACGCCGAGGTAAGGGGGAGGGAGCGAGGGGGCATTAATATGCAAATGCCTCGCGATTGATTATGCAAAGCCGCGGGGCTCTCTGGCCAGCTCCCAGGCGGGCTGGGGGCGTCCGGGGGGTACCCGCGGCCAGCCTCAGCCTTCCCGGGCGCCCCAGTGACCCTGTCACTGGCCGGGAGCTTGCAGCTTCAACGCCCTGGGGAAGGGAGGCGTTGCTGGGAGGTCGGTGGGCCCCGGGGTTCGCCGGCGGAGATGGCGTCCGGGCCTCCCCCTCGAGGGCCCGCCCGGCCTCTGTCCGGCCCGTCCGCTGCGCATTCCCGGGCCCGGCCCCGCTGCCGGCCGCCGGAGCTCCCCCGCCCGCCGCGCCGCGGTTTGTTTACGGTGCGCTGGAGGCCTGCCCCCCCAGCTCCCACCCCCAGCCTCCCAGGCCGAGGCCGAGTGGCGTTTGCAAGGCTACCTCCAGCAGCGGAGGGCGGTAGGAGTGGGGTGGGAGGTGGGCTTGCCCGGGCCCCAGGAGAAGAAAGTCCCCCCCCCCCACTTCACTCGCCTCCCCAATTGAACATGGCTCTCTGGTTGCAACACAACTAATTGCAAAAACGCGGCTGGGGGTGTGTGTGTGTGTGTGTGTGTGTGTGTGTGTTGGGGGGTGTATCTGAGGGTCCCTGGATAATTAGGGGAGTTGCAAGCCAGGGTGGTTGGGGAAGAGAGGGAGGAATAGGCCCGTGTTGTGTGCCACCCGCTTCCCTCCCCTTGCAACGTGTCTCTGGTGCCCCTTCTCTGCCTGGGGCCCTCCCTTGTCCAGTGTGAAGGTAAAGCCTGCGGGGTGGGGGTTATAGAGGCAATGGAGAGAGCCTCCCGTTTTCCGGGGGAGGGGGGTTTGGCGGGGGTGGAGGTCTGGAGGTCGCAGAAGGAAAACCAGTGGGATGGGAGCCCACCCCTCAATGCTGGCTCAGGCCCCAGGAAGGGGAGGGATATAGGGGGCTGTGGTCCAAGATGAGGGGGAAGCAAATGTGCCATGCAGACACAGAGATATGCCCACACACACGGCCACATGCACACCCAGGGACACCCAGGCAGACTCAAGGACAGGAACTGCTGGACACACCCACATGGGGACAAGGGAAGAGGCACGCTGCCACTGCACAGGGGAGCTCAGAAGGGTGGGACACACCCACGGGAGACCAACCCTTGCACAGGCATAGGGTCACGGGGAGATGCTCTCATACACAACAAGGAGGAGTCGCTGTCACCCACACAGAAAAAGTCACTATCGCCTGCATGCATGAACGCAGAGCAATTGCACACAGCCACACATTACAAAAGACCCTGTCACTCACAGGCACACACGAGCTCGCATGAGCCCAGTCACACAGGCATCATCGCCTTGCCGTGACAGTCGCTGTCACTCGGTCAAACGCAAACGCAGTTGCACATCAACACACATATACACAACTCAGCAACAAGTATTTTCCTGGACTCTTACTGTGGCTTTCTGAGGTGCTGTGTACCACACAAAAAAGACCCTGCTCCCATAATGGTGGAAGGCACGCAGTCACTATAGATAACATTCTCTGTCTCTTTCCCTTGTCATCCCACCCCCTAGATGGTGAGCTCCTTGAGACCCAGGAGAATCACTGGAATTGCTCTGGATCCCACCCAGAGCTGAGCATAGGAAGTGCTCCGTAATCCTTTTTAATTGATTGACTGTGGGAACTCTGGACACAGGTGCAGGCATCTGCACACAGTCCCAGGGGCTCAGGTGCAGGAGGCACTCAGAAGATTCAGGACCACACAGTCACAGGCCTACAACCCCCATGCACACACTAGCTGTGCGGCCAGGCACACCCCTAGATGTACACGCAGTCGTAGACTTTTCCCCTCAAGCTTCCTCCTGCCTTCTTTTTCCAGGCTTTTTTTATTTTTTTGAGGGACAGGAAAATCAGAGCAAAGAGTAAGGGGGAGGGGGTTCTAGAGGGCCGAGTCACGCACGTGAAGCAATGTTAGGTGACTTCAGGAGCTGGGATGACCCTGGCTGCTGGGGGGGAGGGAGTCTTGGGGAGACCTGCCTCCTAGGGAGCAGCCCCCACCCCCACCCCAAAAGCAGATAACCTCAGCCCCTGCTGGGCTCGTTGGTCTGGGCCATTACTGGGGATGCTCACCGGCTTCCCCCCACTAACTCCCACCGAGTTCCTGCCTCCCACCCGGAGTCTGGCCCCTTTTCTCAGCTCTGCCCTCCTGTCTAAACTTGGAAGCCTCCCTTAGGAGGCCGTAAGCTGGTGAGTGTCTGGGTGAGTGCTGTGTATTTTTGACTTGGAATTTTGCTCCACCACCGTCTCCAGTGCTCTGTCTCGCTTGTGTCTCTTCTCTCTCCCCTTGTTTCTCCACCAGTCTGTAACTCCCTCTCACCCTGTCCCTATCCACCCCCCTCGTTGACCCCTGTTCTGGTGTCCGTTTCTGCCACAGCCTCCATGCTCGGAGCTGGGAACCGGCAGTGATGTTCTCCATTCTTCTCCAGTTGCTAGTACTCAGACCCCGCCCCTCGGCCTGCCTGCCCTGCCTCTGGGGTCAGCGAGAGGTTGGGGTGGGGGGCGGGGGGCTCAGCTGGCTGCTCAGGACATCCTGCACTTCCTCAGCCCTGCAGCTGCGGCCAGCAAGTTTGGGGGGCTGAGCATAGGGGGAGAAGAGAAGGGGTCAACCACTGCCCACGCTCATTTCTCAGGCTGGTGGGCTCAGCCTGGGTGGAAGGTCTGGGTGGGCAAGCCACGGAAGGTTAGCAGAAGCTCTTTCCACACCGACCCACTGGAAAATAATCGCCGCCCCCCCCCCTCCCCGCCCAGGGGCAGTGGCGGGAGTTGGCAGGACCCAGCCGAGCAGGACTCACAATGGCCTTTCTCCACATCCCTGGCAGCTGAGACCCACCTCAGAGATGCCCAACAGCTGTGTCCGCTTTGCCCAGCCTCTGAGCCTGGTTCTGAGGGTACAGCTGCCCAGACTTTGTGTGGGGCTGTGTGAGGCCCTCTCCCATGGGTTGGCCCTTCACTTTGGGCTGGCAGGGTGGGTAGTTCTTCCAGAGAGGAAATCTGAGCAGGGGGCACTTACCATTTCTGGCCATGCTCCCCTCTAACTGTGGTCTGGACAATGGATGAGGAGGTACTGGCACGGATTCCACCCTGGAGAGTCCATGGCTGCTACAAAAAGGGAAACTGAGGCTGGGTCACAGGGAACACATAGCTGGATGAAAGAACAAGGTATTGTTCCTCTGACAGGTGGTATGCTGTAATGGTTAAAAACAGGGATATACATGTGCATATATATATGTATACATATACACACATGTGTATATATATGTAGGAGCTAGAGTGCCTGGGTTTGAATCCCAGCTCTGCCCCTGGCAGTCGTGTAATCCTGGACAAGCAATTTAACCTGTCCTTTGCCTTATCTGTAAATTGAGGATGGTAATACCGACCTCATTTGGTTTTTTGAGGATTACAGCCGTCAGAATATATAAAATGCTTTTAAAAAGTGCCTGGTGCGCAAGCACTGCATGTGTTAGCTGTTACAGCAAGGAAATCTGTGGGTCTGGGGTCCCCTGGATTTCTTGGAGAAGCTTGGTGGAGAATTGGATCTCCTGGACATTACAGGCATGAGGTGGGGTTGGTAGGGATAGTGGGTCCCTAATCTCCAGCCTCCTTGTCACCTCTGCACGACACCTCTCTCTCTCCCGCCAGGAGTTTGGGCAGCCTGGAGCCCCTCTGCCACCACTGTGCTTTCCTCCGATCCTCACCTTATTTAGCTGCTTCTTAAAGGAGCCCTAGGTATCGCAGCCTGGGACACACCTCCCCAGTTAGGGACAAATGCACGAATGTTTGGGCATCGCTGCATCTCTGTTGGGACAAGTCTGAGCACTGGGAGTGTGGGAGAGGAAAAACAAGGAAAGCAGGCTCCTCTCCACAACCCCTCTCACTTCTTATGTGTGGAGTAAGTTACCCTTCCTCTCTCCTGGGGACCCAAAATCTCAGCTACCTACCATCGATCTATCATTCAGGACCCACCCTTGGCTGACAGATTCCCCACCCCTGCACAGAGGGGACATTAGTGTGGAGGGTGGGGGCAGAGCATAAGAAGGGTGTTGGGTGCAGCCCCTGGGGGTCCAGGGTGTAACTTGGGTTGCCTCTTATCCTCTGTGAATCTGGTGATGAAACTCTTCTCTCCGCCCTCCATCCCTTTTATGCAGCTCCCCCAAGACAATATGCGATATGCCCTGTGGTGGGCCACTGGGGAGCCTCTGGAGTGGGGGCGCCAATCTCAACCCTAGTTCTCATGGCTGCAAAGGTGCTTGGGGGACTTTTTGCCTCGTGGGGAAGGGAGGCACGCATGACCATGGTGGGAAGACCACTGCCTGGGAGTTGGAGGCTGGGTTTTCACCACTTGCCAGTTGCTGACTTTGGGTTTAGGTTTTCGTAATCTGGAGACAGGGATGCCCACCTTGTGCGGAGTGAGGGCAAATAACACAGCGTGAGATGGCACCTGTAGTCAGCCCCTGTTGCGAGCTGTCACGGCCAACAAGGCCTGTGGAGTCTCGTCTCTTCCCAGGGTCTGGGACGCTGCAGGGTGGGTGGGGGACACAGAGGCCGCTTGGAACCAGAGACCGTTCTCAGGCTCTCACAGAGGCGGCTGGGGCTGGTGGAGAGAGGACCGTGTGGTTCTCAGGCATGTGGTGTTGCTTGCCCTCCTCCCTGGCAGGCCACGGCTGGGGCACCAAAGGGGGGCCACCCTGTGGCATGCCGGGCTGTGAGGTGGTCCACAGGGAGGTGTCAGGAGTTCTCTGGGCAGACAAGGGGAGCAAGATGGAACTCACCGGTGCCCAGAAAATGCTATCTTTGCTCCTCTGCTTTGGAGGCAGGCACCCAGTCTGGGCACGGGGACTGGGGTTAAAGGTTAGGGCCAAGAGCACGCCTCTAGCACTGGCACAGAGCGGCGGGACTGGACCCAGCCCCCAAGCCTCTTCTTCCTCCTCGCTTCCTCTTGTAGGGAGGAGATGAGCTCTTGGCTTCCAGAGCCGCCTGTTTCATTTTCTCTTTTACCCAGGCGCATGGGGCGTGGGCGAGGGAAGGGGAGTGCGTGGACCCCAGGCTTTAGTGGCTATCGGGCGTCTTGGTACACATCAGTGAGTGGGTGTGTTGTGCGCGCATCCATGTGCGCGCATTTTGTGCATGTGTGGGCCGGGGAGGGCTCTGCCTCTCCGCTGGAATGGGGTACCGGAGCCGCGGCTCTGCGCATGCGGGGTGAGTGTGTGTGTCTGCACGTGTCCGTGTGTGTGCGCGGGCAGACTCGGCTGCATTTACTTGCTCGCTCTCGCCTGCTCTCTCTCTCTCCCTCCCCTCTCCCCCTCTCTCCCTTTCCCTCTCTCCCGCTCTCACACACACACACACACAATTTTCAATCTCTCCTCCCTTTCCTCATTCCCTCCCTCTTCTCCCAGCTCCTCTCTCCCCGCTTCCCTCTCAGTCCCTCCCCCACCAACCCTGCCTGTGCCTGTTCGTCTGGCTGGGGGCTATCTCTGCCTCTCTGGGGGTGCCTGGGAGAACATCCCCGCTTTTCGTTTCCCCTCGATCATTCCCTTCCCTCCTGGGTAGAGCTCTCCAGGGCTCGCAGACTCCTCTGTGCCACCTCCTCCCTGGAAGAGGGGAGTGGGGAAAGGAGGACCCCAGCCCTGTGCCCATGATGCCATCTGCAGTGAGCGCCTTGGCCCCGTGACATTCATGCCTCCAGCCTTCAGCTGCCCCAGCTCCCAGCTCCGATTACCCACTGGCTGCTGGGGGGGTGGGGGCAGGGAGAGTGTGCTCAGCCTGGGGGTGCTCCTAACTCTGCCTTCTTGGCTATTTGGATCTCCCTCTCCATTCCTTGTGGGGAGTGGGGGTGGTATGGAGATCTGTGGGTTGGCAGGGAAGGGGCTGAGCTCTTGAGCAGGAGCTGTGGGCCCCACCATCATCAGTAGGCGTGGCAGGGGGTGTGGAGGTGAGCCCCACACCTGGGTGCCCACCTTGCTGTCTGACAGGAGCTGGCCTGGGGTGGGAGGAGGTGCAGGAGAGCAGCAGGTGGGTGAGGTTATGGTGGGGGTGGGCGGAAGCCCAACAGTCTTTGATGTTCCTACTGGGCATCTGGCCCAAGTCAAGGCTACTGTTTATGTCTTTCTGTCTCTGACCTGCAGGGGGGAATTTCCTGTTATATTCTTTTGGGGTAGAGGATCCTTTTGTTTAAGTAACCAATCTCCCCCTTATATCCCCCACCCCCATCTCCCATTAGCCTCCAAGGCCCCAGAGTGGCTCAGGAGATCCGACGTCAGGGGTCACTGCCCTTGAGCTCCAGAATCCCTTCTCAGGGGGGCCCTGTGAGAGTCCACGGAAGGCTGCTGCCTTCCCCTGGCCCCTCCTGCTTGCCAAGCTGGTGCCTGCATCTGTGTACTCCTCTGCCATCACACACCTGCCAAATAGCACCTCCCTTCCCGCCTTCACCCCTCCTCTCCCTCCCAGCACTGGGATAACAGGGAGTTGGGTGGGGCAGCCCCCCCCGCCCCCCCCCCAAGTCCATACCTGAGAGTAGCAGAGTGGGGGATCTGGGAAAGGAGATAAAGATCCCAGCCCTGAGAGGCACCCAGCCCTCAACCTGGGGGCCGGTGTTGCTTCTGCAACCTCCGCCGTCGCCAGAACCCCCGGGGGCTGTTGGTGTCTGTGGCTGCCCATGGGAGCCCACGTTGGCACAGGCGGTCATGTCTGCACACAGATGCCTGTGTTTGCCTGTGCATGCCCGCGCGTGTGTCTGGTGTGTGTGTGTTTGTGTGTGGGCTGCAGTGGCCACCTGGGCCTCTTAGCATCACCCTTGTTGGCCCCCATGGTGTGCAGTCAGGGCATCAGTGCCAGATAATTGGGAGTGGGGGTGAAGAATCTACCCCCCACCCTAGCAGCAGGCAAAGGGGAAGGGGAGAGGGAGGTGCGAACCTCCCCACAGCACTATTAATAGCCCACATGCCAGGCCACCAAGAACCAGCTGTCACCGTGGAAACCATTTCTGCTCTGCCCTCCCCCCAGCCTGCGTGAGGTGGGAATTGGGCGGGGCACCGAGCACCCCCCACCCATCTTCCTTTGTTACCTTTCTCTCTGTGTCTCCTCCCCTCCTCTGTCCTTCTGTCTCCCCCACCCTTCTCTCCCCACCCCCACCTCCCTGCCGCCTTTCTTCTTCTCCATCTACTTCATTGTCAACCCTGCCTCTACCCCAGTCTCGGCCCATCTCTTTGTCCTTGTCCCTCCTCAACTTCCCTCTCCTCTCCCCCTTCGTCCCTTTCACCCTTCTCCTCCTCCTCTTTCTCCCCTTTTCTCAGCCCCCCTCTCTCTATGTCCTTCCCTCTGCTTGGCAAGGAGGAGGGCTGGGCTTCCCTTAGTGCATTAAGGACAAAGTTCAGGGGCCCTGACAGGTGGGGCCAAAGCCAAGAGTAGACCCAGAGGAGACTGGTGTGGAGACCTGGGGGCTCGATCTGGGGGCACAGAGTCCCCCCTCTGGCAGCCTTAGGCATCCTTCCAGGGATTCCCTTGGGTCCACAGGACTGCAGAGTGGGACAGTCCCTGCAGTGGGGACCTGGCATGGTGCCTGTGGATGCTGCATTGGCCTCTTGTCTCTGTCCCCCCATCCCAGAAGCACTTAAGCTTAATGAAATGTTTCCCCCTCCACGGGCGCCTTGCCCACACTGCCACCAGGCAGCTCTTATCTGACAAAGAGGAAGTGGGTGGCCAGGCCTCCGACAGGTGGGCCTTGCCTCCCGGCTGTCCAGCCTCCTCTGCAGCATGGCTCCAGCCCCCCGGCTGTCCAGCCTGCTCTGCAGCATGGCTCCAGGGGCCTGAGCCTCTTCCTCTGCAGGTCTGTGCCCGGCAGGCACTTGGGGAACTGACAGGATTCCAGGAGGAGGGGCGAGAGGCTGCCCTTCAGGGTGGGTGTCCCCGCCCCACTTCCCCGTGGACTTTCATCTGCCCACGGCCAACGCAGGCCTGGCCCACGTGCCGTGTGCCTCCCTGCATGCTGGGCTCTCTGCCCGCTCTGTCGCCTCAGAGGCCCAGGTATGTCCTCAGAGAGACGACAAGGAGCCCTCAGGGGCTCCAGCCTCTAGCTAAGTGCCAGGCGAGGGTGCCCTGAGCGGCAAGGGCAGGACCTTGCTCCACTGCCCGCTGCCAGGGGCTCCGGGGAGCCTGGGTGGTACCAACAGGCAGCAGGCACTGGTCTGCTCAACGCCGCTCCCAGCAGGCACGTGCAAGCCCTTGGCAGTGCCCAGACACATTTGGAGTTAAGACTGGGCCTGGGAGGGGGAAGGGAAGATAAACATGGTGGCTTAGGTTGGCGCTGCCCCAGGTGTGCCCTGTAGGGGCAGGGGCAGGGGTGAGCGGGGAGGGGGTTCCTCCAGCTCTATGGCCTGGGAGGGAGCTGCCCACGCCATGCGCTGCCACCGGGATTCCCCGCCTTGCCTGGCCCACAGCTGTCGGTACCCATTCCTGCACACCCTGGCTGCCTTCACCTGCCCCCAGGGCCTGCTCCCCGGGGCTGCCCGTCTCTCCCTGTGCCCACTCCTGTGTCTGCCTCCTCCCCTGCCCGGGGGCGCCCAGGCCTCAGGCTGGCGAGTGGATTTTTCCAGCTTCTGTAAACAAGTGGTGGCGGCATGCCAGGTGGGCAGGAGCCAGGCTGTGCCAGCTTCGAGGCACAGTCTCGGGGGGAGGGGGACACAGGGAGACGCCCCACCCCTGGGGGGAGAGAGAGAGACATTCTGATGCAGACAGACAGACAGACCAAAGGAAGCTACATTGAGCAGAGAGACGTGGAAACAGAGGCAACAGAAAATAGCCCGCTATTGTCAGCCCCACCCCCACGGCTACCCTGGCCCCCCTACCCCTCAGCGCTCTGGCTGGAGCGGCAGGCCCCTGTGCCCAGGCTCTGGGCAACCCCACCCACTCCTTTTCTCCCCCACCTCCACCCCTTAGGGCTGGCTACGCCATTATAAATTTATAACAGGAATTTCTCCGCAAGCCAAGAAAAACTTGACCTACTTTCTTGACGGCTCCCTGGGCTAAGGCTCCCCGCTCTCACCCGCCCCCCCCACCAGTGTCTCCTGTCCAGCCCCCAGTGCCCAGCTCTGGTCTATGGGGGTATCAAAGGCAGAATGGGCCACCCTTCTGTCCTCCTGCCCTGCTCCCCAGGATGGGGACTCACCCCAGTGCCCTGTCCCATGGCCCGGCCCTGCCCTGCCCAATGGCCTGACTTATCTCTCCCTTCCCCTCCCACCCTGACTCCTTATCAGTTCTTGGAGGTGGGGCTGAGGGGCAAAGCCTCTGCTGCAGCAGTTGCACTATGGAGGGATGAAGGGGTGTGTGCAGGGAGCTGCACCTTTTGTCCCCTTTCCTGTGCCCACACCTGCCTGTGTGGGCAGACACGGAGCGTCAGGTCTGCAGCCTGGGGTCAGCAGTGTGGCGTGGAGGGAATGGTTGGCCCAGGATGGCACTGCCCTAGACCCCAGGTAGCAGAACAAGGCCAGCGTTGGAGGCAGGCTGCTGACTAGCTGCGCCCACTTGAGTGAATGTTCAAGCTTTCTGAGGCTTCGTTTACTCACCTGCGAAGTTCTGATACCAGAGGGCACATACTCTCTGTGCCATTAACGGGGGTTATTTTCCATTCCCTGTTCCCTTGCCTTCCTGGTGGGTGGCAGCTCAGCTAAACCAATGGGGAAGGGGAAGCCTGGTCCTCAGACTGGGAAGTGTGATGTGGGACCTTGTATGGGAATCTCCTTGTGGGGCCAGGGTTGGGGAGTCATAACTGGGCCAGCAGCTGGGGGAGGGGGGCAGCTCTCTACTGTTTTCAGTGTCCTTCTTTATTGAGGCACTCAGGTGGGTGTTCAGGATTCCTGCATGCCACCTCTACAAATCACACTTCCTTCCCCAGTACACGCCGCCCCCCCCCCGCCCCGCCCCCTGGCGCCCTGTGCCTGGGCTCAAAGCTGCCCGTCTCTGGTGGCCTCTTGCCCTACAGTACTGATGAGTTTTAGGAAAACTTGGTGAGGGGGTTGGTAATAGCAGCTGATGTTTAATAGATGCATATTAAGGGCCAGGAACTTCCCAGGTGGTGCTAGTGGTAAAGAACTTGCCAATGCAGGAGACACAAGAGAGGCGAGTTCAATCTCTGGGTCAGGAAGATTCCCCTGGAGAGGGAAATGGCAACCCACTCCGGTATTCTTGCCTGGAGAATCCCATGGACAGAGGAGCCTGGCGGGCTACAGTCCATGGGGTCGCAAAGGGTCAGACACGAGTGCAAGGACTTAACACACACACAAGGGCCTCACTTGATTGTGAGGATTGAGACAAGGTACATGGATGACCTCATTCTTTCCCTCCATCCTTGTTCATGTCTGGAAATCAGGCTGTGGATCTCCAGTCTTGCCTGCTGTGTGGTGGTTATTTATTTTTTTGCCTGCTCTCTGTTGATTTGAATGGTTATCCTGGTCCTCTCCCTGTGCCTGCCCTCTGTGACTACCACTATCTCAGTATTTTCTTTTTCACGGTATTTATCTATTTGGCGTGCTCCAGCTCTTAGTGGTGGCACACTGGGTCTCAGGTCTTCCTTGCGGTATGCAGCAACTTCAGTTGTGGCTTGCGAACTCTTAGTTGCGGCCTGTGGGGTCCAGCTCCCTGACCAGGTATTGAACCTGGGCCCCCTGAATTGGGGGCGTGGAGTCTTAGCCACTGGAGCACCAGGGAAGCCCCCCCATCATCTCAATATGAGCCCCAAAATGTTGGTACCAAAGGAATCCTATTCGCCTAGCCCCACCATGGCACCGCCTTATCCCTGCCTCTCTCCTCTCTCTGCAGGGACCTCTGGACAGGACAAGATTCAGAAGTTACTCTTCCCACCCAGGACCCCTTTACAGACCCGGCTTGCTCCCCCACCCAGCCCTACCACCTGCCATTCCCTGGCCCCTTTCACCGCCTGCCCCCCTTGGGGCTCAGGGCATGGTGTGAAAGGCCAAGTGCTGAGGCGGGCACCATGGGTGCTGTGCCCTAGGGCCTGGGTGGCAGGGGGTGGGTGGCCTGTGGGTGTGCCGGGGGGGCCAGTGTGCCCACCCCAGTCTCTCGGCGTGCTGGAGGGCATCCTGGATGGAATTGAAGTGAATGGAACAGAAGCCAAGCAAGGTGGAGTGTGGGTCAGACCCAGAGGAGAGCAGGTAATGCATTCGGCAGCTACATCGTGCCAACTCCTAGGCAGCAAGCAGGGTCACCTGGCTGGGCCCAAGAGAGCTGAGCTTGGGTCTTTTAAGTACCTCTGTGGCGGGGGCCAGGGTGGGGGCATGAGGCCAGCCAGCCTGCTGCCTACCTTTGCCCAGGAGATGAGGTCATGTTCCCATGTGGCAGGGAATTAGGCACCTGGATGGAGAGATGCCCATTCTAAAAGGGCGAGGTGATGTAGAGTAATTACAGGCGGCAGGCACATGGCCCCTCCCTGGATGGTGCTGGGCATCTCAAATCCTGCCCCCTCCCTGGTCCCCTGGGCCAGCCTTACCTGCATCTGTGGAATCCAAACAGCCTTGCCATTTGCAATCTTTCCTCCTCTCCCTACCAGCTCATTTACTTCTGACTGCCAGTGTGCGGTCCAGAAGCCATGGTGCCTGTTACATGACATTTCAGGGCACATGGTCCAGTAGCTGTTGGTCACAGCTCACGCTTATATTTGGAACCTATTGGGAGCCTCACAAGCTCTTCCTTGTTCATGGGCAAGGGCGGGCACTGCCATGGGGCTCCTCCCAGGAAGTGGAAGTGAATACCAGCTATGAAGATTTTGCTCCCACGTGGAGCAGACATCAGCCTTGCACACACAGCTAGGGATGGCTTACCTACCATCTGCAGTGCCTTTCAGGAGCCCAGAGGGTCTCTGCCTCTCCCATCGGCTCCAAGTAGCACAGAGCTCCGTCTCTGTTGGCATGGTGCCCTGGGAGCTGGGTACAGCCTGTGCCTATGGCCAGGGAGAGGGTGGGGGATGGGTGCTCTGGGGAGCAGTGTGGCCGTTGCCTAGGAGACCAGATCCTGAGCCAGGAGGCTGGAGTCCTGGCCCAGCAAAGCCCTGGGGCCCAAGACTGGGTCCCTGGAAGGGTGGAGGAAGTGGATGGGGCTGGTGGTTGGGTAAGGGCAGTGGGGTATCCCCCTACCCAGTCCCCACCCCAGGGAACTCTGAAAAAGGTTTAGCCTGTCATTGCATAGCTTTCACTTACAGCCTCTGTACCTCGCTGCCCAGACTTCTTCTGTGGGTCTGGGAGAGTCTGCTCCTAACGCAGAGAAAGGCGGGAATGCCAGTTCCTGGTCCCCCCCAGGACTGCAGCCCCTCCCCGTAGCGTCCCCTCCCCCATGTCGTTGCGCCACCTTGTGGCTAGCCCTGGTACTGCACCCAGAGACTGTAAGTCTGATTAATTGCAGAAGACCGCCAGCTCAGCTGGGGCCTCGGTAGCTAGGCGTTCCCCCATACCCACCCGTCCGGAGACAGGAAGCAGATCTGACCCTCGAACCGTTCTAGAAATTAGACAGGGGTAATCCCCAGGGTGTGTGGGACACAGCTATCTGTGACTGTGACCCTGGCCAAGGTCACTGTGTCAGTGTGTATCGGGCTCTGGAGGGAGGGTTCTGCAACATGCCACACACGGGGTGTGTGTGAGAGGTTATACAATCCGTGCATGCATGTAGAAGGCTTATGTAACCTGTGTGTGCCGAGGTTATGTAACACGTATGTGGAGAGGCTGGCCACATGCATGTGCAGTGGCTGAGGGCTGCTATAATACCTTATGTGGAGGGGCCCTGGGTCTTTGTTCTGGCTCTGATCCCGGCCCACTGTGTCAGCTGGCACCGGTGGGGCCTCAGTTTGCTGTTCTGTTAAACGGGGGCCGTGGACAGGGAGGCTTTGGGAGTCGCATCCTTTTCTCATGTCCTTGAGTCTAGGTTCTGGTGGTCCACTGTGGTTATCTAACGTGTGTGCATGAGCTGAAAATCAAGTGACGTGCTCGCTGCTGGGAGGGGCGTGGTATTATTAGGTGCCTGTCTAGAGGGTTGTGAAACACGTGGGCATATCCTTGAGGTCGTATAACATTTGAGAAAGCCCTGAAAGTCATATCCACATAGATAATAGAGACTGCTGCTTACATACCATGCTTGGGTTTATACTGAAGGCAGCATAGTTGTTCATATGTGCTGGTATTATGCTGCATATATTTGTGTGTATTCTAAAGCTTATATAGTTTTAAGCATGTCCTAAAGATTCATGTCCTGAGATTCTTTCTGCATATGTGTCAAGTACTGAAGGCTTAAATATGTGGATGTTTTATAGATGATAGATGTTTACGGTTCTCTAATGTGTGTGTCAGTGTGTGTTGGGACCCTTGAACATGCTTGTGCCCCAGCCAAGCCCCTTATCTCTTGCTCAGATAGCTGGACCCTTCTCAGTTTTGTCAGCTGACCTGAAGGTGGGAGGTAGATGGAGGGAGTCAGGCCTGAGGCATGACCTCAGCCTGTTGGATGCAAAGAGGGGCTGCCCAAGGTCTGCTCTCTGATTCTACCCACTTTGCCCCTGTCCAGTACCAGGTCACCAGATGGAAAGCGAAAAAGAAAGAACGGCCAATGTTCCCTGAAAACCAGCATGTCAGGTGAGCCTGGCTGCGTGTGCCCTTCCTCCCCACCCTCAACCCCACCGAACCAGCAAAGGGCTCTTCTGGGGCCTGGGCTTGTACCGGCAGTTCCTGTGTCCTGTGGGAAGAGCCTCCTGGAGAGCTTGGGATGGACTTGTCTGGGTGAGAGGTGTGACGTGGAGCATGCCCCAGCCACTGAGGATGGAGTAGGTCAGAAAGGGCCTCTTCCCTCTCTTCTCCCATCACGCCCTTACCTGAGGTCCCCGAGATGAGCTGCTGCCGAGATTTGCTTCTCCTTCTCCTGTGTCCCCCTGCCCCTGGGATGCAGCAAGAGAGAAAAGCCCTAAAGGGGCAGTCAGAAGAACTGAATTCTCCATATTCTTAGGGAAGGGGATGAGCAAGATGACCTCTGATATGTCTCCAGGACTCTGCCTGGAGACAGAGAACCCTTCAGGGAGGCTGGGCAAGGGAGGAAAAGTTGGGGGATGGAGAGTCTCGAAGCCTCTCTGCTGGGGCCCCAAGCCATGCCTGCCTGCCTGCCTCCCTTCCTCCCTCCCAGGGTATATCCCTAGTTACCTGGACAAAGACGAGCAGTGTGTCGTATGTGGGGACAAGGCAACCGGTTATCACTACCGCTGCATCACTTGCGAGGGCTGCAAGGTATGGACCAGCCAGCTCCTGCCCCTCCCCCACCACCTGAGCCCCCCGTCTCGTTCCCTGTAAGTTAAGTCCCTCAGCACCTGGCCCGACAGACAGCTCTATAAACGTGTAACCTAAAGCCCACCTGTTTCATCGTCATTTCCCTTATTAATTCATTCATTCATTTGTTCATTCATAATCCCTGCTCTCCCACTCCTAGGCAAGAGGCCTCATCTCTCTGAGCCTCAGTTTCTTCATCTGTAAAATGGGTTAGGATAATGATAATACCTACCACATAGCATTGTTGGGAGAATTAAATGAGATAATGCACATCAAGTATTTAAAACAGTGCCAAACAGAAAAGAAGCACTCAACAAATGTCTGCTTCCATCCATCCACTCAGTGTATTAAGCGTCAGATGTGTAGTATCTGCCTTGACCTCAAGCTGCTCACAGCCTACCAGGGAAAGACTGAAAGCAATATCAGTGTTTTTGAAATCTGGTTCCTGGACCGCCTGTATTACTTGTTAAGTGCAGGTCCCCAGGCCTCATCCCAGCCCTACTCTACCAGAACATTTTGTGGTGGCTGCCAGGCATCTGCCTTGCAACAGGCTCCCCAGTTGCTTCCACTGCCCCCGAAAGGTTGAGAACCATTGCTCGGGAGGGGCACGGTGGAGCCCAGAGGAGAGGATGGCAGAGTCTCCCTGGGCAGAGGGGACAAGGCCGTAGACTTGGGGAGACTTAATTAGATCTCACTTTGGGCATTTCAACCTACGTGGTTTGTCTAGAGTCATCACCTCCTGAAAATATAAGACCTTTCAAGAAACAGAAAGATGAAGAATACATCAAGCCATCAAGATCCTCTTTTCTTGGTGCCAGTCAAGCCAAGACCACCAGGAGTGGAGAGTCCCCCTGGCAGCATCACCAGCAGTATAGTGTAGAACAGGGAGTCTCACCCTCAAGGCCCTCTGAGTCCCAGTGGGTCATCCCCAAAGGACAGAGATGTCCTCCCACTCCTAGAGAGTCCAATGGTAGAGGTTTAGAGTGAGGCCCAGGAATCTGTATTTTTGATCGGTACTCTAGGTAGATTTTAATTGCACCCCAGAATCTGAGAGCTCAGACCTTGCGTCTCATACCTCAGGTCCAGTTCTGACCGTTTAGCCATATGACTTTGGGCAAATGGCTTAATCTCTCCAAGCTTCAGTTTCTTAGTTGGCAACATGGAGCTAGTAACAGTTCCTACCTCATGGGGTTGACACCAGCATTAAAGGTGATGATACATGAAAGAAAAGGTTTAGAAGCTCCTGGCTCAGAGTAAGTATGCAGCAGACATTAGCCCTTCATATTATTACTGCCATCTTGAGTCTTGAGGTTTTTTTCCTTTAAAGCAAAGATTAAACCCTGTATATAAAATTGAAAATTTTCTTTTCATACAAGTTCACACCCAATGCCTTTTCTTGATTTTTTTGACATTCTCCCCGCCCTCCACCATTTCATGAATTCCACCTGCATAGGTAACAGGCAGCGTGTATGAGAATGGTTTGGGGCCAGTGTTGTTTTTAGAGTTGTTTAGCAAGATGGAAACTCAGGTATTAATTGGATGTCCAAAGTGGCTGTTCCTTCAGGCCTCGTCATATTTCACACCCTCCCAGGCTCAAATCTCCTCTCCATGGTCACCATCCTTACCTCTGCCACCACCACCACTCCCCAGGTACCCCATAGGCAGTTGGGGGCTGCAGATGTGTGTTTCTAAGTCCTGGCAGAGCCCAGGTGATGCTGGGCTTGCTCTGTCCAGAGGATGCCAGGTCCCCTCACTAATTCCCCTAGCCCCCCACCGCCTGCCAGAGAGCTGCATGGTTGGTTCAGGAAGAGAAGATGGTGATCACACCATGCTCTGTCTCTCCCCTCCACGCCCCCACCCCAGGGCTTCTTTCGCCGCACAATCCAGAAGAACCTCCATCCCACCTACTCGTGCAAATACGACAGCTGCTGTGTCATTGACAAGATCACCCGCAATCAGTGCCAGCTGTGCCGTTTCAAGAAGTGCATCGCTGTGGGCATGGCCATGGACTGTAAGGGGATGGGTGGGGGAACCGGGCCAGGCAGCTGTAGGTGGGGGTGTGTGCAGATGGGGCAGCTCCCTTCCAGGGTACCCACAGGGCAGAGTGACCATCTGGGTCAGGCTGGTGACGGAATGAGTATTCAGAATCTTCAGGGAATTCAGCAGTCCATGCTGCCCTCATCTCAGAAGAAAAGGAAACAGAGGATTCCTCTATTGGCCCTGAGCACGGGCCCTGGTGCCTACCTGCCTTTCACCAGTCAAGGGTCTTCAGAGAGTTGTTGGGTAGAAATAAGTCCTGAGTACCCCACCATAACGCAGTATCTTTGACTACCAGGGAAGGCACTCCACTTCCCTGTGAGGTGAGAGAGGGCATCTTGTTAGCTAGGGACTGGATGGCTCAGTCTTCTGGTAACCACTGTCTCCCTTAGACCAGAACATGGTATCCTCTGGGTCAGCCCAAATCGGAGTTGATGTGGTCCCAGTGATTATCATGATCCAGGCTGTGCCACCTGACTACTAGGGAAGTCCTTTAGCCTCTCTTGGCCCTTCCCCTGAGTTTCTCCAACCTAAACACCACGAAGAGTAGTTTCTGAGCAGGTGACAGAGTGTGCCATGCAAAGGGCATCGTGTCTGTTGTTGACAGTGGTTCTAGATGATTCGAAGCGGGTGGCCAAGCGCAAGCTGATTGAGCAGAACCGAGAGCGGCGACGGAAGGAGGAGATGATCCGATCACTGCAGCAGCGACCAGAGCCCACTCCTGAAGAGTGGGACCTGATCCATGTTGCCACGGAGGCCCATCGCAGCACGAATGCCCAGGGCAGCCATTGGAAGCAGAGGCGGAAATTCCTGGTAAGGAGAGAAGGGGCATGAGTGAGAGTGGCAGCCTGGTGGCCAGGAGAGGAGAGTGAATTCAGAGCCTTGCCTCCTCCGGGAAGCCTTCTTAGACTAGTCCACCCCAAAGCTGCTAGTCTGCACAACTTGGCATTCTGATTTGTACACCTGTGTATGTGTCACTGCCTTTTCCATCTGATTGGGAGTTCCATGAGGGCAGGGCCTTGCCTCATCAAATTTCCAGTGAAGGGGGGAGGATCTCTCCTCTTTTTCTTGTCCACAGTGACTGGGAGGCAGGGGCAAGAACACAGTCATGGAACAGTATTTTGGGGAGCCTCCTGGGGGCCACGTGTTGTCTTGGGCCTTGGCAAAACTGAATGCCAAGGAAATGGTCAGCGTGGGAGGAGATGGACAGTTGGTTGTGTATGGTGGGGGAAGGCAGAGAACTCCTGATGGATGGAGTGCGTCAGCAGGTGAAACAGGACTCTGTAAGGAGCACCAGCTCTGAAACCAAGCACGTGTGTGTGTGTGTGTGTAACAGGGATCAAACTGCCTGGGTTCAAATCCTGTTTCCACCGCTTACTAGTCCCTCGACCTTGGGCTTATTACTTAGCTTCACTCTGTCTCAGTTTCCTCACCTGTGAAATGCGATAAGTATAACATCAACTAATGGTGATAAATCATGGTGAGGATTAAATGAGATAATACGTGTAAAACACATGGCCTAATTCCTAGCTACGTATTAGTCAAATGTAGCTTCTGTTGTCATGACATTATGGTTACTGGTGCTACGATCCTTGTTCTTATTAGCCGTCTCGAAGCTCTGGTGCTAGTCTGTTCTCTGCTGCGAGGTGGGAGAAGCCCTAGGCCTGGGACACAGAGTCCCTAGGTGCGGTGGCCCCGCTTCCCCAAGCTGCCTTGGAGCTCCCCCTGGTGGGCAGGGAGCCTCAGTGAGTAGTTGAAAGGGGTCTGCAGCCCCAACTGACCCCCATCTCTCCCTCTAGCCGGATGACATCGGCCAGTCACCCATCGTCTCCATGCCAGACGGAGACAAGGTGGACCTTGAGGCCTTCAGCGAGTTTACCAAGATCATCACCCCGGCCATCACCCGTGTGGTGGACTTTGCCAAAAAACTGCCCATGTTCTCCGAGGTGAGTGATGGATGGGAGGAGAGACCTGGTGTCACACTGGAGGGAAGCCTTGGGCTGCTCCCCGGGTCACCCAGTCCCAGCTCATCCTTATCTGAAGCTCTCTGGACAGGGAGCAATTCCTATAGGTCAACACACCCAACACACACACATGCATGCACACTCGCATACACAGGGTGAGCTGATTCCTAAAGAACTAACAGGCTCTATGGGCCCGGCCCTGCACCCCCAGCCTCTCCCTGCCCAACTCCCCGCAAGTCTACGTGACCATCCTGACTTGAGATTCTTATTTTAAAGAGCACTAACTCTGTGGACCGGCTGCCCTACTGGCTTGAGACCTTGGCCACGTGGCCTAATTCTTTAAACCTCCCTTTGCTCATCTGCAGTGGGCATGGGGGTAATGACAGGACCTAACTCAGAGACCTAGTTGTGAGGCTTAGTGAGGCAAGGTAGGTCTGCCTCCCAGTGCAAGGGTAGCTGTCCAGAGCACGCGTTCCCAGTTGGTGGTGGCTTCGAAGTTCCCAGGGTCACCTTCAGGGGACACTCATGGGGAGGATCATGCTGAGCGTTCCTGTGACTCTGCAGCTGCCTTGCGAAGACCAGATCATCCTCCTGAAGGGGTGCTGCATGGAGATCATGTCCCTGCGGGCGGCTGTCCGCTATGACCCCGAGAGCGACACCCTGACGCTGAGCGGGGAGATGGCCGTCAAGCGGGAGCAGCTCAAGAATGGCGGCCTGGGTGTCGTCTCTGACGCCATCTTTGAACTGGGCAAGTCACTCTCTGCCTTTAACCTGGATGACACGGAAGTGGCTCTGCTGCAGGCTGTGCTGCTAATGTCAACAGGTACCTCGCCTGGCTGGGGGGCTCCAGAGCTTCCAGGGACCGAGAGCTTGGCTGGGCCCCAGGCTTGTCCTTCTTTAACCCCTCAGTCTCTCTGCTCCCCAAGCCCACCTCTCTGTCCCCCAAGCTTATCCCTGTCCCCAGGTCCATCCTCTGTCCACTGTCCCCTGCTTTGTCACCCATCCCCCTCTGTTCTTCTCTCCAGGCCCATCTCTAGCTTCCCACACCCTCCTCTCCTATCCTGGCTTCATTTTTCACCTCTGCCCCACATCTGCTCTGTCTCTCATAGTCTCCTTTGTTCCCCACTCCTGACTTTGTTCCCATCCACCTTGCCTTCCCCTCCCTCCTCTGTTCTCAGAACCCCCGTCCCTGCCCCCAACCTCCTCCTACTCCTCCGCCCAACCCACCTCTCCACCCACTAGGCCTGCCTCATCTCCTCCTCTCCTCTCTTCCCAGGCCCACCTCTGACTCCTCTGTCTGCTTTACCTGCCCCCTCCACCGGCTTTGCCCTGCGGTTGCCCCCCACTTGCCCCCTGCCCCCGCAGAATGCATGTTTTTCTCCATTCTCCCCTAGCCTCTCAGCCTCTGCCCCGCCCCCACCCTCTCAGCCTCCTGCCCCTCCTTCCCTGCAGACCGCTCGGGCCTGCTGTGTGTGGACAAGATTGAGAAGAGTCAGGAGGCGTACCTGCTGGCGTTCGAGCACTACGTCAACCACCGCAAACACAACATTCCGCACTTCTGGCCCAAGCTGCTGATGAAGGTGACTGACCTCCGCATGATCGGGGCCTGCCACGCCAGCCGCTTCCTCCACATGAAAGTCGAGTGCCCCACCGAACTCTTCCCCCCACTCTTCCTCGAGGTCTTTGAGGATCAGGAAGTCTAAAGCCTCAGGCGGCCAGAGGGTGTGCGGAGCTGGTGGGGAGGAGCCTGGAGAGAAGGGGCAGAGCTGGGGGCTGAGGGAGACCCCCACACCTCTTCTCTCCTCCGTCTCATCCTTGGATAGATTCAGCTCCCCACACACACCCCCACACTGCCCTGTCCCTCCTCAGAACCTCCAGCCCTGGGACAGGGCAAACAAATGAACTTGCCATGAAAAGGACAGTGTGGGAGGCGGGCGGGGGGACCGTGTCCTGCAGTTCCCAGGACCCTGTCCTCGGAGAAGGTAGGAGAAGGGAGGGAGAACTAAGAGCGGACAAGCCATCTTGACCGTAGGGGATAGAGGAATGTGGAGTGGGGGCAAAGGCCCTCACTCACCCCCTACACACACACAAGAGAGAGCCCCCTCGCCCAGTCTCTTGGCCTAGGTCCCCCCTCCAGGCTGAGGGCCTCTCTGCTTCCCCAGATGCCTGGTGCAAAGAAAGGCTTGGCTTGGCTCCTCCCCTGGAGGTTAAAAATTACAGTCATTCTAACTGCACTTTGGAAACCAGGCAAGGGGAGAAGATAAATGAAGAAATACTAGACAGAGGAAAAAAGAGCGAGCGACTGATAGAGAGATGATATTAAGTTATTAACTGAGGCTGGCCAGAGGGGAGGACCCCCCCTCCCACCCCCGAGCACTTTGAGAGCTGCCCCTCCTCCCCCCAAATCAGAGAGAACTGCCCCCCCATCCACGTCAGGTCCCCAAGGGTAGGGCTGCCATCAGAGCTGTGAGTTAATACAGCAGGGTCCTGGCCATGCCCCCTTGCCTTGCCCCTCCCTCTGTGCCCTTTGGCACCCCCCGCCCCAGTACTCCCTCTGCTCTCTGCCACTCGTGCCCGCTGAGTTCCATCTACCTCTCACTCTGGATGCCAGCTGGCCCCTCACCAGCCTGCCCTGCTGCCCGCACAGCTCCCCTTTCAAGTGCCCAGCCCCGGGGGCCTCTCCCTGTCACCCCCCTCCTCTTCTGCACCTTGGCACCCACACAGGAAAAACTGTGGCTCAAGCTCCCGCCCTCCTCACATCCTGCAGTATTAGCTACGATCCAGATGCTGCTGCCCCGGGGCGGGGGTGGGGGGGCAGCATGGGGGAGGCGAAAGGGGTGTGTGTGAGCTTCTCCCAGAACCTGCACACCCGCGGGCCCCTGTTCCCATCCGTCTGCTGGGTTCTCTCTAACCCCTGCCCTCCTTCTTTCCCACTCCCACTAGCACTACCCCAGACTCTGGGCGGGTGGGCCCCGGAATGGGGTGCTTAGATCAGTGGCACTTAGTCAAGGCCCTGGGGGAGAGCGAGGTTGGTGCTCCGCCTTTTTCCTTTGAAGCTCTTCAGGCCAGCCACCCCTGTGCCCCTGGGACCCCTTCCCCCTCTTCTTTTCTCTAATTCAGGGACTTTGGCTTGAGCCACCTCCCACCCTCCTGGTGAGGAGTGCTCTGTTGGTCTGCACTTGGGTGAGCTGCCCTCCTCCTCCCTTCTTTGCCAGTGCCCACTCCGCAGGGAAGAGAGGGAGGGAGGAGGTAGCCCTCTGAGGGTGGGGGAGGGGAGGGCGGGGAGGGACAGAGCAGACCGGAGGGCCCTGGGCTCAGGGCTGCATGTCGGCAGGGATGGATGGGTGGACATAGATGCCCCCGGAAGCCATGGGGAATGGGGCAGGGGGCGGGGGGAGGGGTGCCAGGGCTTCCTGCGCTTTGCACTATTGGGGCAAAATGTCTTAAGCAGTGGGGAACCTGCCACCCCACCCTGACCCTCAGCCTGCCACAGCCCCCTATACACATGCGCACACATGCGTGGACACACACACACACACACACACACACACGCACGGGAGGGCAGTGCTACGCTGCCCGCGGGCCATGTCCTTTCCCCCTGTTCAGGCGCTCCGCTGGGGCTGGAGGCCTGAAAGGCAGTGCCGTCACCTGTGCTTGCGCCTGCCCCGCCCCTCGGGCTCCTGGGCTGCCCGTGCCGTCTTTGTCTGTCTCAATCCCCATCTCTCTTCTGGGGTCCTGATTCCTGTATTATTCCAGTCCCATGGATAAGCCCTCTCATACCCTCCCCCCACCCCTGGGGGCCCAGTGGAATTCCTGACCTGTCTGCTGTCTCCCCGTCCCTGCATCCCCACCGCCACGTCTCCATTCCCATTCTCAGCCATGCACATGGTGGAGAAAAGGCCTCCAAAAGGCTTGGCCTCTTGCAGGCACTTGGGAAACCCTCCCTACCCACCCACCCCCGCCCAGTCATATGAGCTGTGATCCCCCACTCCTCTCCGTAACCCCTGACCCCTCCCCCCACTCTCAGTGAGGTGGGGTGTGTGTGTGTGTGTGTGTGTTTTTCTCTGTGTGAATGTGTGAGCAAGTACACGTGGTGGGGGAGGAGCTGGGGGACTCAGGAGTGCCACGCACCTGCTCTAGACGGGCAGCCAGCCGTCCCAGTCCCTGCTTTGGAAGTGGGGGACAGGGCCCTCTTCTGGGGGCCATTGGTGCTAATGAGGGGGATGGCCTTGATGTGGGTGCTCAGCCTGCCTTCCCCAGTATTGGCCCGGGGCGCTAGGGCAGGCAGAGTGGGGGCAGCAGGTGCAGTATTTGTGGGAGGAGGGGCTGCTGGGACAAGGAGGAGGGGGCCAGGCCAGGACAAGGGGGTGCCAGAGCCATGACCACTACCCCGCCCCCACCACCCGCCTCTCCATCTCAGTATTCCCCCTCCCATCACTCATAACACACATACCTCATCCAGCCTCCTCCCTGCTCAGACCTGGGGAGGGTGGGGGTGGAGGAGCCCCTACCCCTTCCTCTGGCGGCGGGTCTACAGGGCTGGGAGAGGGCGGGGCGTGTGACACAGACACCGTCCAGAAGGGGGACAGCAACTCCTGCCCTGGGAGCTCCTGGGTGGGAGGAGGGGGACACTTCCCTGCAGGCGCTACTGAATGTATGAGAAGCTGGTGCTGGGGTGGGGGGAGGGGGGCTGTGGCCAGAAACAGGGAAGGCGGTAGGTCCCTTCCCCAGGGAGGGGTTGGGGCCAGTAGGGGTGACCTGGGGGCTCCTACTCCTGCCCCACGTTGACAATCAGTGTGTCTGTTATGTGCGATTTTTCACCCCGTTGTGTTTTGGGTCAGGATTTTAAAGAAAGATATTTTTATGGTAATTGTTGCTCGTCTATTTTACTATATATTTATGTAATAAATATATGATGAAAATAACCCCCTTGGGCACCCCCCCCCCTTAGACTTGCGTGCTGTTTCCCTGTATCCTCCCATCTGCTGGCAGAGTACCCACCCCCAAACTGACCAGATGGAGAGGTGTGCCCCCAGCCTTGGCCATATTTCCACCACCCCCTCCCCCTCCCCACAGAACGAGCACACACCACAGAAGCCAGCTCAGCTGTGAACTATTGGATTTGAGACAGGAATAGAACAGATCGGGGGGCTAGAGAGAAAGAGCGGGGTGGGGGGAGAGTGGTTTAAATAGGGGAGGCTGGGGAGGTGCAGTGATGGGGGAGGGAGGCAGGTATTTACAAGAAGGCTCGGGGGGGCCAGAGGCTCATCTTGGAATATTTTATAACAATATAAATAAGATTCTGGTTTGCTTTTCCTTTTCGTCTCGTAAAGGAGAGAGAAGTGCAGAGTTCGATTCTGTACAAGGGGGCAGCGGCGGAAGGCCGGCCGGGCGGGTCACTGGGCGTCCACCCGGAAGGACAGCAGCTTCTCGGAGTGCATGTTGTTCAGGGTCCGCAGGTCCGGCAGCTTGAGCAGCAGCTTGGTGAAGCGGGAAGTCTCCGAGGGCCGGTTCTTCAGCACCAGAGCCCGAAGAGCCCGCAGCAGCGTCTCCTGGAGCTGCTCCACCGAAGCGGAATTCTCCATTCCCGAGCGGTCTGTGGGGAAGACGACAGCAGTGAGGCAGACTCCCTGAGCTCCTCCGACTCTGACGAGGAGGAGGAGGACGCGGAGGTCTGCGAGGATGCAGCGGTGGCCACGCAGCCTCCCCCTGAAGCCCCTCAGAGGGCCGACGGGGAAGGGGCGGGAGGGGGAACATAACGCCCTCTCCCAGGCCCTGACCCGAAAGCAGGAGATGCCTGCAAACCAGGAGCCCAGGCTCAGCAAGGCCGGCCCCCCTCCCGCCCCACCAGGCCACTCTCCTTCCCTGAACAGGCCCAACAGGGCCCTGGCTCCCCCGCTGCTCTGTGGTTCCCTCTGCCTGGGACGCCCTTCCCCCCTCCTCTGCCTGGCAGTATCTCTGCTTGTCCTTTGAGGCCCCACCCGAGTGTCACCTCCTTCCCCAGCTCCCCAGGCAGAAATAGTTGTGTGTGCTCCCAAAGCCCTTGGTTCATGCTTCTACTGTGACACTTATCTCACTGTTTTATAATTAGTCGGGCATGAGTCTGTCTCCTGAGCTAGACTGTGTCTGAATCATGTCTGTATCTCCAGTGCCCAGTGCAGGGCCTGGCCTAGAGTAGGTACTCCATAAAAGGTGTGTTGAATCGAACTGCGTCCGCCTCCTCCCCGGTCAGGCTCAGGCGAGAGCCTGACCTACCTGCAGAGACGAGCACCACCGCGGTGAAGAGGCCCAGCTCCTCCTCGGTAAGCGCCAGGGAGTTGAGCTTCTCGCTGAAGTCGAACATGGCGTTGAGCAGGTCCCCCATGCCCATGGCGCCGAGCTCCTGCAGGCTGTAGGTGGTGCGGCTCAGGAACATCACCGTCTGGTCCTTCACGTTGAACAGCGACGCAAAGCGCACCATCAGCACCTGAAGCGGGGACAGTCGTCCTGGGTGGGGCGGAAGACTTGCCAAATCACCCCTACCCTTTTCTGAAGGGGTTACAGGTGCTGCCTTGGATTTCTCAGTCAAGACCAGGGCTAGTTTCTGAGTGGTCAGTGAGGCGGAGCGGGTGGAAGGATGGGGAACATCCCACTGGCATTGGAATCCAGCGGGCCTGAATCTGAGTCTCAGCCTTGTCACTCCCTGTGACCCTGGGCAAGGCCCTTCGCCAAAGTGAATCCGCTCATGCCTAGAACGGGGGGTAGCGCTGTACTCTGAAGTGTTATTTTACGGTAGCAGGATGTGATTAGACCCCGTTTGAGATGACATAAGTTCCGGCCATCCACAGGCAGGACTGGGTGGGATTCTGCCCCTTCCTAATCACTCAAGAGTAAGGTGGCCCCTGCCCACCCCAGACCCCCATTCTGCTGGCTCCTTCCCAAGGTCGAGAGCAGGGAGCCCAAATGGTCACTCACCTCAAAGGTGCCAGCCTTAAGCAGGGTGACCTGGTCGTGCTGAGAAAGATCACGGAAGCCGGGGATGTGCTTGGCAAACTCTACCACCTCCCGCACAGCGGGCGTGAAGCTCATGGAGAAGTCCTCCCAGATCTCCTGCACAGTTCGCCCACTGCGTCCATGCGGGTACATGTTCATGGGACATGCCTGGAAAAGGGAAGGATTTGGGGAGGGGAGTATGAGCCAGGCCAGCTCAGATGGGCTTCCCTAGCAGGGCTGGGCCCCAGATTCTGCCTGGGTTAGCATTGTGGCCTTGGAGCATGGGTCTTTCAGGTAAAGCAGCAATCAAATGCCAGGTGGAGATCAGGGTTTCCCAGGCAGAGCCCCTCCTGCAGGACTGAACATCCTCTCTGCACTTAGCCTCCATACACACCCAGCGACCCTGTGCTCAATCCGTTCTCCCCAGCCCCCTGCCCACCTCACCCCCAGTGCCCTCACCAGCAGAATGTTCTTGGAGTTGCCCTGCCGCGGACTGTTGACAGGGGCTTCGCCTTCGGGGGCTGGGTACACGTGGGTGGGGCACAGACGGTGCCCATTGCTGTTGGGCTGGTGGCAGCTGTGGTGGGCAGCGCCGGGGGGCCAAGGGGGAGGGTAGGAGGAGGAAGCCTGGCGTAAACTGTTCAGGGCCTCATTGTGACGCTGGGCGGCCATGATGTTGTCATTGGCAGGCGGGCAGCCCTGACTTTCCCAGCGATGTGGGGTGGTGGCCGGACGGTTGCCCGAGGCATGGTTGGCATTGAAGTTGCCAGGTGAGGTGCCCAGTTTGTCATGGGCATAGGTGAAGATCTCACGGTGGGCCCGGGCTACCTGGGATATCACATCCTCCACTGTGGGCTCAGGACTTGGGGATCGAGGAGGCGTCAGCTGCTGTGGGAACTGGGAGAAGCCCACCAGGGGTGAGGGGGCAGGGGCTGGGGGCGGTGAGGGGCCCATGGGGCCCGGGTTGGGGTGCTGGGTGGGTGGGGTCTCCAGTGGGCACTGGCTGCTCAGCTGGTTGTTGGCCAGGTTCATGGCACTCTGCATCTCGGCCAGCATCCGCTGCTTCTCCCGTTTGGGGATGCGCCCAAAACGCACAGCTGTGACAGGATGAGAGCAGTGTCAGGAAGTTCTCACGCACACTCACATGTTTCTCTTCCTTCCTCCTGAAAGGGCAAGCCCCCAAGGACTTGGGGTTCCATATCAAAACTAAAACCCAGAAGGCCACACCCATGAAGGGGGTTTTCTAAGCAGGGCTTGTGGTAGGAGGGGACCAGAGGAACTAACTGGGAAAGAAGTGTGTGTTTACCCAAGCCCTGATGAAATATGGCCACCCCCTCTGCAAATGAGACACACAGTCTTGGGACTTTTTAAGGGAGGGACTAATTCAGAAACCTCGAGTGGAAGAAAGGCGGAAGGTGCGGGGAAGCTGGCGGGGCCATGGTGCTGCCTCACCATCTCGAGACATGCCCACGGAGAGACACTTCTTGAAGCGGCATTGCTGGCAGCGGTTACGATTGATGCGGACGATGGAGCAGTTCTCATTTTTCAGACACCTTTTGTACTGGATGTTCTGCTGGATGCTCCGACGGAAAAAGCCCTGTGGAGCAGGGCAGCGAGTGAGCATCTTGGTCCAGGCCAAGATGTGTCCTGTGTGAGAGGGTCACCTGCCCCTGCCCTTCCCTCCTCCTTGCCTCACCTTGCAGCCCTCGCAGGCATGCACGCCATAGTGGAAGCCCGAAGCCACGTCCCCACACACCTTACACAGCAACACCATGCCATTCAGCTCTGAATGGAAGAGAGGGGAGGCAGGTAAACGGGGGTTTCTGAGTGGCCAGAGAGCTGGAGGTTTTCTGGGCTGGAGACTGGGTGGGGTGAAGAGCTGAGGAGGAACTTCAGTATCTAGGGGGCATTTGGATGACCAGACGGGGCCAACAGCAGCTGGTGCAACTCTAGGAGAAATCCCCGAGGCCTGAGTAGGCCCTGGAATAACTGCCACATGAAGATCAACTCCCCACCTAGACCTGGACACCTTCCCTTCCCCCAAATCAGCTGGAAACTGACTCACTGGTGATGTTGCTGGTGCTCTTGCTGGGAGACACTCGGTTACTGTCTTCCAGGGCCACCTGTAGACCCCCTGGGGGGCTCCCATTATAGAAGGAAGAAGACGACGATGACGACGAGGAAGATGAAGAAGAAGGAGAACCATCATCACCCAAGCTGGGCGGAATGCTCCCAAAAGAGCGAGCTGGGTCCTGGGTGAGGGAGCCAGTGGGTGATGGTGGGAAGTAGGTGGGGCAACCTTGGGTCAGGGACTGGAAGCTGCCATTCGAGCTGTCACTGTATAGGGATTCAGGGCTGGTGCGGTTTGGGGAGGAGCCACTGGAGCCAATATAGGTGATGACGCCACCTGGCAGGAGAACACAAGGGAAAGGGGTGTCAACTGTTGGGCACTCAGAAGTTAACCATGTGGCACCCCTACTCTTGGAGTCCCCAGAAGAGCCACAATAAGCAATTCCCCAACATAAACCAGACATGGCCATCCAACCCCTGCAACTCTTGGCAGGTACATTCTGCGTCTGCCTTGCGTGTGAGGTACCTCCCTAGAGGCATGACCTCTGTGATGCTCTGTGGCCATCTCACATATGTACTGCTCCCCCCACCCCCGCCCTGGATGCCTTCCTTTAGAGTATCAAACGCAGCTAATGACTTAATTGTCAGCAGCTGACCTGGGGATGGAAGAGCAGCTGAAAACCATTCATAATGCACAAGCTTCAAGAAAAACAGCCCAGCTGCCAATTTTAATACCAACACCATTCCAGGGATGAGACCATGGAGGGGCAGCTAGCCAACAGTGAGGAGAACAGAGGTCTTACAAGAATAAAACAATTACATTCTCTCAAAACTGAAAGACATCATCTCCAAAGGTACTGTTCCCCTGGCCTCCAAAATCAAGAGTCAGAATAGGCTCTATCTCTGAATCCAGGAAGGGCTTAACAGTATGAGCTGCAGGAGGTGGAAGTGAAGAACAAACTGTCCAGCCTAAAGCTTTGGAATTCCCCCTTCTAGATCTCTCCGCCTGGTGACAATGACCTTGGCTCTCTAAACCATTCAGGGACTTTGACCCTCTAGTTATATTGCCAACCAGATGGCCGAGTTCCCATTGCATTAGCAGGATAAAAAAGCGACCTGTCTGCCACACCTTTGGCCAAGTACCTCGCTTGGCTTGCCATCGGTGGGGTGGGAGAAGGGAGGATCCCAGGACACGTGTGAGCCGACACAGGCCATGCCACCGTGTCTACAGAGGCATGTCTTGCTCACCCACTGACACACACTAAGTTGGGCAGGGCCACCCTAAAATAGCTCAAGGTTGGTCAGGGTGAACCCAGTTCCCTGTAAAACAGTTGCACAACAGATCAGCTCCTACAGTTTCAGGGTTGAGGTTGGGGGATGGGATATTTATCTGGTGGTAAATGAACCTGACCTAGTTCAGCCATCCCCCAAAAGGAAGTAAGACTTTCATCCAAAGAGACTTCCAACCTGGAAGGAGGGGCACATTCAAGAGAGTCTGGTTTTAGATCTAGATCTACCACCAACAACTTGATTTGTGATCTAGAGGAAATCAACTCCCTTCTCAGAGCCCCAGTTTTACTTTCAGTGGGGAAGAGAAAAGAAAGATGAAAAGAGACTTTATATCCTTTCAGCTATGTTTCTGAGATCTAGTTGTTTTCGTGGTGGTGGTTTATTCCCTAAGTCGTGTGATCCCATGGACTGAAGTCCCCCACCACGCTCCTCTGTCCATGGGATTTCCCAGGCAAGAATACTGGAGTAGTTGCCATTTCCTTCTCCAGGGTATCTTCACCACCCAGGGATTGAACCCTGGTCTCCTGCATTGCAGGGAGATTTTTTACCCACTGGGGAAGTCCTTAGGAGGCAAGCTGCGTCTTGTTTCGTGGGGGAAGGGGTAAGAGTGTTGGCAGGACTAAGAAAAGAGATGCTGGGGAACAGAAGGAATTTGTATTGTGGAGAAGCTGACTCTAAAGGCGGTAAGGTGAAGTAGGTGCAAGGACAATAAATTGAAAAGGAGTGAGGAGAAAGCTAGATGTGAGGTCTCTTTGAGGAGTGTAAACATGAGGCCACGAGAGGTCAGGGATGACTCCGTCTTACTCTGCATCGGTTATGGCGAAGGGGGGCCCCCCTCCGACAAGCGGACAGGAAAAGGAGGCAGGCGGGGGCGGTGAGTCAGCCCAGCTTCACCCAGATCTCGGCGGGGCGGGGCAGGAGCCGGGCCCTCAGCCGGCCTCACGTCCCAGCTCCACGTGTGACTCTTGCACGTGGCTCCCCAACGAGGAACCCCAGTACCCGAGGCTCCGCCCCCTCCACTTCCGTCAATCGGGAGCAGTAGCCCCGCCCCCGTTCCGCCCCTCCTAGGAGTCCCGGGTCGGGGTCTTGGGCTGAGCTTCTAACACCGGCTGGGTCGGGACTACAAGGGGAGGAGAAGAGGCGGAGGGGGGAAAATCACGCGTTGCCGGGGCAACCGGGGGGCGGAGCTCATTATGTAACGGGGCCGGGAGGCACCCACCAATGGGGTGGCGGCCACGGCTTCTGCTGAATGAAAACAAACGCAGCACGTGGGCCCGGCTCTGCAGCCATGTGAGCGCTCCCGGCTGCCTGGGCGCTCTGGGTGTCCTCCCTGGGGCACAGCACCACTCTTGGGGCTCCTCAAGTGCCACTCCCTACTGTCACTGAGGGTTCCCCAATGAGATCCGACCCATTTCCCCAGTCCCTCCTGCCTGGAACCCGAGTCGCCCCTCTGCTTCTCAAGTTCCTGCGGACTCTGAGGAAGAGGAAGATTGTAAAGAGGGGGTCCTCTTTCCGAAAAGTCCAGGCATGCCACAACTGCAGCGGGAGGATAGAAGGGGGCGTTTCAGGGCACTGCTCCAAAACTCCTAGTTACTCTAAACTGTTCATCTCACCACACGTACCCACTCTCTCCATTCCCTCCTTCCCCGGGATCTGAGTCCTAGCTAAAGGGAGCTTTGGGAGTCTGAAGGGTGACGGTGGGGCGTTTCCGGGCGCATTCCCAGGCCGAACAACCCGCTGTGGAAATCCCAGCCCCATGTCCATCACTAGCAAATCCCCTGACCAAGGGAGTCCCCAGTCCCTTTCAAAGTTCCTCTTGTTCCAAGGCATAGAGGAGAGGAGACAGTGACATAGAAAGAATGATGGTAGCAAAGGAATCTTAGTACCTGTGTTGTTGTTCGAGTCCAGGGTCGTCATGTCTTCACTGGCTGACAGCGGTCATTCAAACTGGACCTTGACACAACTGGAGGTTACAGTTGCAGCTGTCGCCCCCTGGGCACTGGCCGAGGGCGGGGAGTGGACCCCCGCGGCTCACGATCAGGATCCGAGGCACTCTGCAGCAAGGTCTTGGCGGGGCAGGACTGCAGCCCTGAAGAAGGGTAGAACGCTGAGGCACCGAGGTCTGTTTTGCATGGGAAGAGCAGAGAGTGTGGGGGAAGGGGACGGAGGGAATCAGCCTGCAGTACTCCTGGCTAGAATGTAGCAAGGAGGGTCGGGTCTCTGCAGTGCACGGGGTGCCGCTGCCTGACGACTCCGCAGCGCTGCAGGGTATCGAATCTGGAGCTCCTTGTGCAAAAGTCCCACAGGGAGAGAGGCTGCAGTCAGGAAGTAAGTAGGTGATGGGGAGAAACAGGGCACCCAGGCGCAAAGAAGCGAGACGTGTGCCCTGCTACGTTCCCTCGGCAGCAATATTTCACTCTGCCAATCTCAGCCGCCTTTTGCCCCAGCCTTTTTCCCTGGGACAGAGGGCTCTGCGCAGGCGCCAGCAACCCAGGGTTCCCGGGCCGCACGCGGCACTGGAGCAGGTACCATGTGATCCCAGGGAGCGCCTCGTGCCCCAGTGACACACTTTTCCAGCAGCAGGCACGTTGAGCTCGGTGCGCCTGCGTAAAGCCGAGGATGTCGGGATATGTAGTCCGTTGGCAAAGTGGGCGGACTGCGTTTATTTCCCCATTTCTGCCTTGCATAAGCTCTTGCTGGAACCGGGGAGGAGCTGCGAGCCTTGTGGGGTGGAGTGCGTTGAAGAGTCAGGGTGGCGTGTTTGGAAAGCTTGTATGGCAGAGGCATGTGAATTCCTGGGGAGGGACTGACAAGCTTGGCGGCTCCCTGGGAGATCAAAGCTAACAGCCCCTTTCTGCAAATCTTGCAAACGTGAGGGCTTCACGTGATTGTGGGACTGACCCTGCCTTGAGGTTAGTGGCCACACTAGAGAGAGAGAGATGATAGGGGAGGGAGATAGCCCCACCGTCAGGAGCTTAAGCTCCTGCAGAGCCAAGTCCTGAGAGGGAAAGAAAATGTGACCCCTTTTGCGTTCTACTCCCCTTTGGGAAAGGAGTTGCCATAGGGGTTGAGGATGTCCCTGGGGACTCCCTGGTTGCTTATATGACACCATCCCACCCACTCAAGGAGACTTTGGGGTGAGTCATTTCCCTTTGTCTAGGAAATAAAAAGGACAAGGGAAGGAAACTGTGGTGAAAGTGTTTTGAGGTCCTAAAGTAAAAGGACCAGAGGTAAGGCAGGACTTGGGGGCACCCCCCCCAGCTCCACCCCAGTGCTTCAGGGTAGTATGGGTTTCATATGGGAACACAGAGATCATCTTAACCCCTATCCTTTACTGATGAGAAAGGCTTAGAAGGAGTGACTGGCCCAAGGTCAGACAGCCATTGCTGGTTTCATTTGCCTACCATCAGGCAGTGAGCTGACATGAAAGTGAAACATTGAACAGGGGTTAAAAACAGCCAGCATCTCCCTTCAGAGGAGCAACTCTACCCCACTGGTGAAAGCGGGTCTCCAGTGGAGGTCTATCATGGTTTTTTTTGTTGTTTTGTTTTTGGGTTTTTTTGGCCTCACCATGCAGCTTGTGGGATCCCTGACCAAGGATTGAGCCCAGATCCCTGGCAGAGAGCTTGCAGTCCTAACTGGACTGCCAGGGAATTCCCGGGTCTATCCTGTTTGAGGACTTGGGTGTGGGGAGAGCTGAGAACCTCTTCTTGAAGCAGCCCAGTGAACCCGCGCCACCTGCTGCTTCCTGCTAATCCCTCTTCAGTCCCACTGCTCCTAGGGAGGGTTTTGTTTGTTTTTTTGCACACAGGAAGCCCTTCCCCACTTGTTCACAGACCACTCCTGGGACAGCATTGATGGATGCCTGGACACAGCCATCAAAGAGGTAGAGAAAAGGAGGCGTGTGGACCCCGGGGAAGGAGTAGGCTGGGTGGTGAGGAAGTGAGTAAGCAGAGAGGACTGTGATGGTGACTGAAGGGGAGGCAGCTGGGCAGCTGGCCTGACCACTCGCTGACCCTCTGCTTCCCTGGGGAAGACAGATGGACTCCCTACAACGGCCTGGGATTTAGCTTTGTTCCCTTGCCCCCAAGAACAGTGGGAGAGAGAAGGCAGTGGGCTCTTCCCTGGGCTGCCCGAGCCCCTTGGCCCAGAGCTGGGAAGCTTCAGGACAGCGTGGGAGGGCCTGGGAGGGGCTAGGACAAACAAGGAAAGAGGCTTTTCAGGAAAATTTGGTTCTGAACTTGGCCTCCACCCCCTCTCCCTCCTCCCTCAGGGCTCTGGAGGGAGCCCTGGGAGGTGAGCTGCCTTGTGCAGCACTGCACGCTCTCTGTGCCCTTTCTGAGTTTCCATCAGAGCCAGGACCCGAGCCCAGGGACCTGCCACCGCTGGATTCAAAATCAGGGACCTTGGCGTGACCTCCAGCTCCCCACCAGCCTCAGCATTCCCTTTCGTTGCCCTGTTTAGCACCTACAGCTCTGTTTGCTGCTGTGGTGACCCTGCCCACCCCTTGTTCTGCTTGCTGGTGTTTATTCCCATGGGGGGAGGGCCAGGGGTCAAGATTCCCTCCCTGAGTTTACAGCCAGTGAGAGGGAGGAGGAGGCAGAGACTGCATGAGCTGAAATGCAGTCAGCCTAACTCTTGGCAAGAAGCTGGGTTGTTTTGCAGTCTGTGTGAGGTATGAAAGCGGAGGCTGGGAAGGAGGAGGCAAAGGAGGGGGGTTCCTTCTGGGTCCTCCTTCCTCTGAACCTCTTACAGGGCCCCTCCTTTTCTCCCTGACAAGTAACTTTGGGATCTTCCTTCTAAAACTGGAGAGAAGGAAACAGAATAATGAAGAGGCAGGATTCTCCCTTTGTTCCAGAAGCTTCTATCTATCCACCCTGTTCCTCTCTCTGTCAACAGCTGCTGGGAAAAGGACAGAGACTATGGGACTCAGAGCCACCAAAGGGAGGGAGAAAAGGCTGGGTTGTCTGGCCTTTGGGGACCTGTAATAGAATCTAGCTTTGGCCTCTCTTTCACTTCAGCCTTGACCTAAGACAACAGGTGTATATCAACATGGCCTCCGACCCTCTCCTGCCAGCTGGACATTCCAGTTCTCTTTTACACACACACACACACACACACACACATGTGCACTCATGCACCATATCTCCCATAGCCAAATTCAGCCCAAGAATTTGGACCCTTAATAAATAGTGCTCAGATAGAATCCAAGACCTGGCACAGCAAAGCACATCTAGCTCCATATTGCCCACACTTCTGCACAGATTCCTCAGAGTCTGAGATTCCAGACTGACCTCACCATTTAGGGACAGGGTGGGATCCTGTATGTGAGTGTGTTTCCAACTATGTCTTAAATTCTCTTGGATTTCTTTGATTTGGGGAAGACAGCAGAGATAGGGTAGAGGAAAGGAAAAGAGTGAGAGCTCTAAGCTCTGGCCCGAGTGTGTGTGTATGCGATCGTAGAGACTGCATGTCCGAGTGTATAAGCGTGAATGGCAGGAGTGTGCATGGATGTGTGTGTTTGATCCAAGACCTTTTCTTCTCATCAGTAGGACACTGTGGGTAACAGGACAACACCTTGTGCAAATCCTGGGTGGCCTAAATCTTGACTGAATGACTGACTGACTGACTGAGGAGGGTGGGTCCTTGCTGGAAACCAGGTCAGGCTTCAGTAGGTGTCTTCCTCCCCCACCCCTCTCTCACCGAGAGAACCATTGCCCCTGGGAAATAACCTACCTGCCCAGGTGATGCAAACCCCAAGACAGAAACTCTGGGAATGCCCTACACTCAGGCAGCAAGCCCTGCGCTGGGAGATACTCATTCCCAGCCCTCCTAGATCTTTTTTTCCTGCTCTCTGAAAGGCCAGCCAGCTTTCCCTAACCCACCCAGAGCTTTGATGTCTTGGGGAGAATTTCAAGAGAATGAAGTAGGAGGGTTAAAGTCTGAGTTAATTTGTTCTTTGAGGGAGATGGAAAAAGGGAGGGTGAAGTATGATCCAGAGCTGGGTTACATGGATGTGTTTTGCCTCAGATTCTATCTTTACCTCAATACTCCTTTTTCCAAGGAAAGGGAATAATAAATATGTACTGAGTACCAACTGTAGGCTTCCCCAGTGGCGCTAGTAGTAAAGAATCCACCTGCCAATGCAGAAGACCTAGGAGACATGGGTTCGATCCCTGGGTCGGGAAGATCTCCTTCAGAGAGCATGGCAACCCACTCCAATATTCTTGCCTGGAGAATCCCATGGACAGAGGAGCCTGGTGGGCTACAGTTCATGGAGTCACAAAGAGTCGGACACAACTGAAGCGACTTAGCATGCACACCAACTATATGCCAGGCACTGGGCTAAGTGTATTACATAAATTATTTCACTGAATATCCACAACTACCCTGTGCAGTAGGTCTCATTCTGAGTTTAGAGGTGGGCAGTCTGAGACCTAGAGACATTTATTCACTTGCCCAGGATGCTTCAGAGACTAGGCGATTTGCCTTGAAGCTGTATTTGAAGTGAAGTGTGTAAAACTGAGATGTCACGTTAAATAATGGTGGGAAAAAATAACAGTGGAGTTAATGGAGGTTTTGGAGGTGCTTAAAACTCCCCCAGCTGTCTCTTGGAACTACCAAGAGACACAATGAAAATGGGGATGTTAGAAATTCAACCCCGAGCCTGTGGATCAAACTCTTTCCACTAGCAAGCTGCCCATCCTGGAGAGAAGGATTACACCGAGTGGAATGTCTGAGCTGCAAGCTCATCCTGGTGCTACAAGTGAGGTGTGTCACCACGGAGGGGAAGCCTGAGCACCCCTTGCTCCTGACCCCACAAGTACCTTAGCCATCTAGAACCTCTAACTCACTCCAATCACTCTTCTTCTTCCCTTAAACTCCTGCCTTCCTCCCTCCTCCAGTCTCCTCTTCTGGTGAGGTAGAAGGGGGCCAGAATAAGGTGCAAACAAACAAACATACAATAAGACGAACTTCCTCCCACGTGCTACAACTAAAGATCAACTAAGATGTGGTGCAGCCAAATAAATAAAAGACAGAGTTCCATGTTATCTGCTACAGAGGTGATAACTGAAGCAGGCATTGAGCTTTTTTAGTTGGTGATGATGGGAGAGGGACACTGACATGTAGGTCTGGGCCCCTTAAAGGGCCATGGCACTTCCTTCCAAACTGTTACTCACTCAGTCGTGTCTGACTCTTTGGGACCCCATGGACTGTAGCCTGCCAGCCTCATCTGTCCATGGGATTCTCCAGGCAAGAATACTAGAGTGGGTTGCCATGTCCTTCTCCCGGGGATCTTCCTGACTCAGGGATCAAACCTGGGTCTCCTGCATTGCAGGCAGATTCTTTACCATCTGAGCCACCAAAGAAACCCGCTTCCTTCTAAGGGGTATATCAAGAATGGATTGGTTAGGGGGGAAATGGGAATCGTTTGGCGGTCCAGTGGTTAGGACTACGCAATTTCACTACCAGGTCCCTAGTCAGGGAATTAAGATCCCACCAGCCACATGTGGGATGCCACCCGCCCACAAAAAAAAGGATTTTTTGGGAGGTCATGCTGAAAGGCACCCTCGGCAGGGGCTCCATGAATGAAGACTGCATGGATGCCCTCCTCCCTTAGGAGCCTTGTACGCGCAGACCCTTTGGTGGTAACCATATCTACATGGATCCCTTGGTAGAAACCAATTGATATGGATCTATTGCCAGAAATGACTTGTTACATATTTGGTTACCTTTATAATTCACTGAGTTGATTGACTTTTCCAGTGAAACAAAGTTCTCTTTCCTTGCTAACAGTTCAAATATAAGCTTCAGTTAAAAAAAAAAAGAATGGATTGGTTAAAGGAGTATGGAAGGCCACCAAGGACAGACAGAAGTTGTATAAAATGCCATAAGGAAATGACAGCTTGCTTCCCCATTTACCTGCTTGAGAGACGAGTACTTCTAAAAACAGTCCTCTGAGAGCCACTCATCATCCTGGGTCAGTGCTTCTTCAGCAGATGATTTGGGGAACTCAAAGGAGGATTCCCCTCTCTGAACCCAGGATCCCACCAAAACCACAGGATCAGGGAGGTGACATGGACCGCCTTTGGCAGTAGAAAACTAAGCCCCTGAATGCCCTCCTTCTGGCATGGAGTTCCCCCTGCCACGTTGAAGGGCGGTGGCATCCAGCACAGGTTATGCCAAGGCCATCCTGTCCGACCTTTGTATGCTCTGCTGGAGCCCAGGGCTGGTGTCATCTTCCAGGTTCCTGCACCTGCCCACTGGCTGTCCTTGAGCCTCTGTAGGACACACACACAGGGGAATGTGCAGGGGGAGTGGTGGGGGCGGGGATGCCCGTGTGCCTGCCCCTATTTCGATCGTTTACCCCGAGTTCTGTCTCAAACCTCCGTGTCCAGCGTCTCTCCTCATTCCTTGGGTCTCTGCAGATCTCCTCAGAGCTGCCTGGGGGAGGCCAGAGGCTCATGACAGTCCTCGTGAGCAGGATGGACCTTGGAGGAGCTGCAGCCTGGGCATACATTAGGGGCCAAGTGTAGCTTCTGGGAGGCTTACATAAACACTGGCTGGGATGAGGAGGGAAAGAGGGATGCAATGGGCAGCCCAGGGAAGAAAAGCAACCCCGGACAGCCAGCTCAATCTGAGTGGAAAGAAGGAACAAGGCTGGTTTTCCCTCCTCCCATCTCTCTCCCCTGGTTTGCAGCTGTTAGTTGGTCTGGAAAGACTGCAGTATCTTGGGGGAGGGGGCAGGCGAAGGCGAGGGGGAGGATGCGACTTCACAAATTTGGGATCCCTCCCCTTTTTCTAAATTGGGGGTCGGGGTGGGAAGAAGCAATTTGCCAAAGAGATTTTTCAATGCCACAGGAAGGAGCTTTGGCTCATTAGAATGCGCAGTTTGCACCCTGAAAAAAAAAATCTGTGCTGGTTGCAAAAATGCAGACGTGTGTAGGGGCCCAGCAGAGAATTAAAAAAAAAAAAAAGCGCTAGCTCTGCAATGCAGGATCTGCGAAGTTTTGATGCGGTGAGGAAATGTGGGTCGTGCTCAGTTCGTTTGCTTGTTCCTGCTAACCTACTGTCCGCCTGACTCCAGCATCGTCTCACATCCCAGCTAGAGGCACTGCAGTTCAGAAACAGGGTCACGGGCGGGGACCAGAGCCCAGGGCTGGGACCAGGGGTCTGGGGTTAGAGTGCTGAGACAAGATACTATGGGGCTGGGAGGACTGGGCAGAAGGGAGGCTGGAGGGATGGAGGGATGGAGGCTGAACTTGTCTCTCGCATCCTAAGGAAGAGTTTGTTCTCCAGCTGGACGGGGTTAGTGTTCTTCCAGATCTCACCCCCACCCCCATCCCATCCCTCAGCTCCTCCCGATCCCCAGTTGGCAGAGGGATTTTCCTTTTCCTGTCTGCTCACCCTGCAGATCACTGCTGCAGAAAGAATCCTTGCTTCCAGTCCCCAGCCCCACAAATTCCTGAGCTCTCCAGGTTCTAATCCTGGACGGAGCACTCACTGTATCTTTGGGTGGCATCCTCCTTCCTAGAAACAGGGGACCCTGCAGCCTGACTGGGGGAGCCCAGACTGCAGGGAAACCAAGTCTTGGCTCTGGGCTGCCATTAGCACATCAATTGGAGGGCTGAGGCTGGCATTCTGTGTTCTTGGCTTGGGGAGGCTTTTTGTTCGTTTGGGGCCTAGGGCTCTAGGTTGTGTAAATGCCAAGGGGCTGCCTTGGAGGAGAACCTGCCCCAGGGGAAACCATGTTGCTTTCCTGGGTGTTTTCTCCCCTGGTGGCTAGCGAGAGGCAGAAGGAGACGCAAGCAGGGTAAAGAGCCAGGAGACGGGGAAAGGGAGCCCAATGCCTTTTCACTTCTTCCCCATCTTTCCTCCTGCTTCTCCGGTCGGTGGAGGACCGGGCCGAGTGTGTCTGTGCCGCCCGAGGCTCACGCGGGCTGCCGGGGGTCACATGGCCCGGGCATGTGCAGCCTGCTCCATTTCTACCACAACAACTCGCTCATAAACAGCCCGGCTGCCGCGGCGGTGGCGGCGCAGACATGTGCGAGCGAGGGGGTGGGGCACGTGGCCCTGCCCGAGCCAAGGGAAGGCGCTCGCTCAGCACGGCCTCTCCCCTCCCCGGGCTGGCGCTGCCTCGCCACAGGAAATTCCTAGTGCTCCGCTGCTGCTGCAAAACATGTTTTTGGGAAGTGACTTTCAATAAGGACGGAGTCGATGGACTATTTAAATAGAGACAGAACGGATAATCAGTCGGAGACCCGCTTCTGCCCTCCCTTGCCCTCTCTGGGATCCCTGGAGGGCTGAGCAGGAGTCACGTGTTCCTAATTCTCACCTGTTCCTTCCTACTAAACTGTATGAAATTAGAACCAACCAGGTCCCCGTGGTGAGTGAGCACTGAGGTGAGGGGCTGTGGTTGCCTAAGCCAGGTGTGCTCAGGATCCACTGGTGGTCCCAGGATTAGTGGTGGGGTCAGCATCACCTGGGCACCTGTTAGAAGAAATGCAGGTTCTCATGTCCCATCCCAGGCTCATGAATCAGAAACTCTGGTGGTGGAGCCCAGCAGTCTGAGTTCCACCCAGCCCTACAGGCGAGTCTGATGCTGGAGAACCACGGCTCTGGGTCTCTTTTCTCTAGCAAACAGTCCGGTAGGAGATTCTATCCCAGAATCTGGGGAAGGTCTTCCTTCTTCCTTTGTGCTTCTTTATCTTAAAGTATAGCCAGAGAGCGTAACTTGATTCATTTTGACTCAGTGTGAAAAGCATTTACTGAGTGCCTACTGTCTGCAAGGATTCTGGAAATGAGAGCAAATGAGTAGTGAGAGGATAAGGAGCTGAGACATGATAGGGTAAGGTTTGCGGGGAAGAATGAGGGAAAGAGAAGGCCAAGACTGTTTATCCTTTCTCCATCTTCCCTACATTTCTTCCTGAGGCTCCTACAGAACAATCCATTGTGGTTTAAACTGTTTTGAGTCTAGAGGTAGAAACTGGTCCCTTGTCTATTTTTGCTGGCCTTGGGGACCCCAAACTTGTTACAACCATAGGTCCTTTGACTCCCCATGCAAAACCAATAGTATGAGCACCATCATACTCTTCAGTTCAGTTGCTCAGTCATATCTGACTCTTTGGGACCCCATGGACTGCGCCATCAGTTCAGTTCAGTTCAGTCGCTCAGTCGTATCCGACTCTTCGCAACCCCATGAATCGCAGCACGCCAGGCCTCCCTGTCCATCACCAACTCCTGGAGTTCACCCAGACCCACGTCCATTGAGTCAGTGATGCCATCCAGCCATCTCATCCTCTGTCATCCCCTTCTCCTCCTGCCCCCAATCCCTCCCAGCATCAGAGTCTTTTCCAATGAGTCAACTCTTTGCATGAGGTGGCCAAAGTACTGGAGTTTCCGCTTCAGCATCATTCCTTCCAAAGAAATCCCAGGGCTGATCTCCTTCAGAATGGACTGGTTGGATTTCCTTGCAGTCCAAGGGACTCTCAAGAGTCTTCTCCAACACCACAGTTCAAAAGCATCAATTCTTCAGTGCTCAGCCTTCTTCACAGTCCAACTCTCACATCCATACATGACCACAGGAAAAACCATAGCCTTGACTAGACGGACCTTTGTTGGCAAAGTAATGTCTCTGCTTTTGAATATGCTATCTAGGTTGGTCATAGCTTTCCTTCCAAGGAGTAAGCGTCTTTTAATTTCATGGCTGCAGTCACCATCTGCAGTGATTTTGGAGCCCAGAAAAATAAAGTCTGACACTGTTTCCACTGTTTCCCCCTCTATTTCCCATGAAGTGATGGGACCGGATGCCATAGAGGCACACAAAGACACACATTCCTCAGGGTGGGGTGGGGGTGGGGTGGCAGGGGTAGGGAGAGTCAAGAAATGGAATGAGGTCCCAAAGGGTTGGAAGTACCCTCAGGCAAAATGAGTTTAACAGATAAAAAGCAGGAAGAGCCTTTCAATGGGGGAGGGTGGGGACAACCCTGGCCTACTCTAGCTTCCTGAGACCCAAAAACTGACCAGAGGAAGCAGAAGGTCTCTGAGGGCAAGTCACAAAGGCTTCTGAGAATGAAACCTGAGCCTTGAAAGCAAGGTGACTGGAGAATGGGGGATGGACACAAGAAGGGTTCCCTCACACAGGCAAGCAGAGAAAAAATGGAGCATGGGAGGGAAAGCCAGGGATGGGGCCTTGCTCAGCCTCGCCTCTCTCCACTCCCCTCCTCCATCACAGGTAGCGCCTCTCAGGAGCAGAACTCCCATGACTTGTCTCAGATGTGACCAGTTGACTTATAGCCTCTCCATGCTTCATTTTTTGAGGAATATGCTTTCCTCCGGTTCTCACAGAGCCCTTTCTCTCACTTCTCTGCAAGGTTTCCTCTCCGTCTGAAAGGCACTGGGCTCAAGGAGCAGACAGCCCTGCAGGCTCAGCTGCAATGACCTACATCGGCTCTCCCCTAGGCCCTGGGTGTGGGGGGGCTGAGGTTTCAAGACAGGAACTTAGGAATCTAGCACAGATCTGCAGATGATGACTTCAGGGAGACAGGCTGCAAAATCTGCACTGGTGGACTGTGAGGTAGGGTTGAGTTCTCACTTTTGTCATTTGTGGACAATATCAGAAGACTTTCCTATCCCCTCCAACGCAAAAACATTTCTGAGCAGTGACCCACTGGATAGGAGCCAGAGGTCTCTGACAGGCCTGGTCTTTATATTCATTAGATTTGGGAGTAGTTTTTGCCCATTACCCATTCTCACTGAACCCATTCCAGTCGGCTGGAAAGATCTCCTTGGCCCTGAGGTAAACCAACAAGTTTAGATTTCAACTGATTTATTTCAGGAACATGGAGGTTTGGTAGAAGTAGTCAGATAAGCAGAAATCCACTCCCAAGCTTTACTATTAAGAGATGTACTTCCTTAGACCCAATGGCTCTGAGAAGGATCCACAAGGAGCCCCAGGGCTCAGGACCCTGGCAGCTGAACCTCTGCTTCCAGCTACAGGCTTTCTGGAACAGGCAAGACAGGTTCTAAAATAGTTTTTCCCCACCCCCACTTCTCACTACGAACCAGTGTTTAGGATGCCCACCACCTCCAGATTGTGGATGTTTTGCTCTGGCAAGGAAATCCTATTATGGGGATAGGAAATTAGGTGATGGTGACAGAGAATGATAGATGAGCCTTTTGCTTAGCAGAGAGAGAGAGAGCGCGGGAGAGAGAGCGAGCGAGCGAGCAGGCTAAAAAGGATTGGGTGGCTCTCCTGTCCAAAGGGCTTCCCCTTGGCCAAGCCCCACCCCAAAGCCCAGGAAGTCCAGAGCTTGGCACCCAGCCAGGGTGAGAGCATTCCTCCGGACTCTGACAGGCCGTGGGGGATGGTGGTAGTGCTCCTACCGCGAGGATGGGGGAGGGGAAGGAAACGCGCAGGGGAGGAAATGACTTCGGAGGGTAAGAGGTGGGGAACTATTATAGTTCTTGGTCCCACGAGTCCCTTTTAGAAAGAAAGGCTGAGGCTGAATGTCTTCCCAACAGCCATGCGAAGGGTCTGCAGCTTCAGAGCAAATGACCCCTAAGTCACCTCTCTGCTCAGGGTCACCACTGAAGTCCTGAACAGTCCTCTGGAGGCTCTCTGTCTCCGCGTCCCTAACTCTGGGGCTGTGGTTGAGCTCGGGAGACCCCGAGTGGCGAAAATCTGGAATTGCAGCTGGGCTGGGGGAGGAGTCCATCGGGTCTCCCTCAGCCTCTCCACCAGGGCCCCTCCCTTTTCCTGCACTAGGCCCAGAACTCTGGAAATAGCACCTGGTAACGGGAGCGCTGACAGATGCTGAGTTATAGGAGGGCAAGTGTCCTTTACGTTCTAGCTTCATTGCCTTGGAGCTGTTTCGCTTGAAAATAAGTGCCTTAGGACTCCTCCCATTCCCTTCCACACATCTCTCTTTAGTATGCCCCTGGGTAGTGTACCTCTTGGCTACAATGGAAGTCCCCCTGTTTGTGTCCCAAGAGACTTTTAGCCTTTGGGTTATCTACTATTCATGACCTCTGTGACTCTGGAGGGACAAATGGCACCCGACTATTCTGATTTTAAATTTACCCTTCCTTTTCTGAGCACTGCTTAATGTACAACCCTTTCTCCTAGTCAGCCTTCAGTCACATACCTTCCATTACCCCAATTCCTACCCAAACCCTCAGTCTCACATCTTACCTGGGGAAAAGGAGTGGAGAAGAAAATGGACAAAGTCTTTGTGAGAATTTTTCCCAAGGAAAATGGTTCCCTCTGTTTAGCTTCACTTGAAGAATTGATGCTTTTGAACTGTGGTGCTGGAGAAGACTCTTGAGAATCCCTTGGACTGCAAGGAGATCAAACCAGTCAATCCTAAAGGAAATCAGTCTTGAATATTCATTGGAGGGACTGATGCTGAAGCCGAAGCTCCAATACTTTGGCTACCTGATGTGAAGAACTGACTCATTGGAAAAGACCCTGATGCTGGGAAAGACTGAAAGCAGGAGGAGAAGGGGACTAGAGAGGATGAGATGGTGGATGGCATCACCGACTTGATGGACATGAGCAAGCTCCGGGAGTTGGTGCTGGACAGGGAAGCCTGGCATGCTGCAGTCCAAGGAGTTGCAAAGAGTGGGACACGCCTGAGCGACTGAACTGGCTAGCTTTTCCTGGTTAGTCCCCTTGCTCTGCATCAAACCTTCCCACTGGACTGATTTTTACTGTCCTGCCCTCCCCTTTCCTCCAACATGATCTTCCAGAACATGATCTTCCAGGGCTCTACCCATCCTGGGCAAATGTTCTCAACGCTGGGAGAGGATTCTGCATTCTGGAAATAATTTTCAGCTTGAGGAAACAGCCCATAGAGGAAGAACTGTTTTCAGTGTTGTTGGGGAAAGGGAGGTGATGGAGGAGGCCACAAACTGAAGGCTCACTCTAGGAGAGGTCACGTTCCCGTTATCCGGCACATAATTAAAGAACTCAGCTGGTATTCGGGGATCTCCGAGAGCTCTGCCAACATCGTGAAGAACTCTAGGGGAAATCAAGCACAGGTAGTCAAGTTTGCAGCTAGGGATTAAAACTCTACCTAACTCCTCCTCCAAAACAATTTCCTTTCACGACATCCCTCCTCTTGAATTTGCCTCATCTTTTAGTTGTATGATCCTTAAAGCTATCAGCCAGGGAGTTACGTGGGTTTGAAATAATCTTAAGTAGAGGCAGCAACAGCCCCCTTTTGCACTCCAGCCCTCAGTCAGCTTTCCTCTCCTCCCCATGCTGCTGCTCCACATTCTCCCTGAAGGGGGCACTTTTGTTCAGTCGTTAAAAGTCCTTTTGCCAGCGAAAAAGGAGCCGAAGAAGGAAATGTTACAATTGGTCACGTGTTGGGGGGGGGGGGTGTCCTCGCAGAGGTTTCTGGGAAGGGAAGGGAGGTCCACGTGGAGTGGGCGGGACTCGCTGAAAGTTTTGGCGGGGCTGGCAAAGGGAGAAAAATACCCGAATTTGAGTTGTGATTTTATTTGGGAAAAAAAAAAAAAAGGCAGCAGAGAGGGTGGAGGGTGTGTCCTGCGGAGAGGCCCCCGCGGAGGGGAGAACGGGAGCGGCACGCAAGCATCCTGCTCGCGGAAGCCTGGAGCGCAGGGCAGGGTTTTTGCCAGAAAGAGCTCTGGGCCGGTGCCGAGCTTCAGAGCCGGAAACTTCTGTGGCTCCATGCTGGTTCCCCATCCCCCAATACTCAAGAAGGGAAAGGTAGCCTCTCCACCCGTGGTCTCATTTCGGTGCCCTGTGGAGCTGGGCTATTGCCAGCTACGCAGCTCCAGTCTTTATTTACCTTTCCGAGAGCCTCAGGAAGCTGCAGAGATGAATCTTCTCTTTCTGGGAAGAAGCCAAAGCAAGTCTCTTTTTACTACTTAGTTCTACCCCACTATTAGTAGGGAAAGGCAACTTCATGCAGTCTTAAAGGTGATCTATTTCTTTTCTTTTCTTTTTTTTTTGGTCTGGGGAAACCAGGACCCAGACTGGTAAAAGGGCTTGCTACATGGTCTTTCCACACTATAGGCTTTCCAGTCAAAGAATGCAGGTCATGGAAATGGGATTCCGTCATTCCAAAAGTCTTAAGAATAATGGTTGAAGTGTTGGCTTTATCTCCATCCATACACTTAGCCAGAGGGCAAATGGAAATGGTCACTATCCCATTAGGGATTAAATAGGCAGAGAACTGTTTAGGGACTTGATTTATGGGTCCTATGGTTTACCTCAGGCTCCTTCTCAAGCCAGCAGGTCTACTCTCTCCCTCTTGGTCTTTAGTCTTTGGTATCTTATGTCCTTATATGTCCTAGTTTAGGGATTATCACAGTTTAAAACCTAATGATAGGGCTTCCCTGGTGGTTCAGTGATAAAGAATCCGCATGCCAATGCAGAAGACACAGAATCCATCCCTGATCTGGGAAGACCCCACATGCCTCAGAACAACTAAGCTAACGGGCCACATCTGTTGAGCCTTGCCACAGTCGGAGAGCCACAACTACTGAAGCCCAGGAGCCCTAGAGCCTATGCGCAGTAACAAGAGAAGCTTTCATAATGAGGAACCTGTGCACTGTGACTAGAATAGCCCCCACTCTCTCCAACTAAAGACCCAGTACAGCCAAAATAAATAAATACGATTAGTTTAAAAAAAAAACTAATGGTTTCGAAGCAAAAATTCTCTTCCTTTTTAGAGAGCTTCTCTTCCCAAGTTTCAGTTTTCTGGTAGTTTATTCACCTCATCCTATGAATTGAGATGAAGGAGATCAGACATCAAATTCAAAATTCCAGCCTTTTGGGGGAGAAAAGCATGTTTACTTAGTCTGAAGCAGTGAAATCCTAGATTTTGGATTTCAGTGCTGTAAAGTTTTCAGGGAAAAAAAAAATGTAGGGAACTGATGTAGGATTGCCAGCTTTTTATTTTGCCAAGTAAGGACATTAAAAAAACTACCACTACCAATTGCTGTGTACTATCATCATCATTTTAGAAAGGTACATTTAAACATTTGCAAAATAGGAAGTATGTGATCTCTGAGTAAGTGACACTATTAAGCCACCCTGCCTTAAATTTTGGTTTCGCTGGTGGCTCAGACAGTAAAGAATCAGCCTGCAATGTGGGAGACCTGGGTTTGATACCTGGGTTGGGAAGATCCCCTGGAGGAGGGCATGGCAACCCACTCGAGTATTCTTTCCTGGAAAATCCACATGGAGAGAGGAGCCTGGCATTAAATTTACATGGGTGCATTTGTTATTTGTAGAAGTATTTATTTATCTTTGTTTGCACTGGGTCTTCATTGCTGTGTACAGGCTTTCTCTAGTTGTGACAAGTGGGGGCTACTCTTTCTTGAGACGCTCAGGCTTCTTTTTGCAATGGCTTCTCTTGTGGTGCACACCCTCAGTTGCTTTGAGGCATGTGGAATTTTCCTGGACCAGGGATCGAACCTGAGTCCCCTGCATTGGCAGCTGGTTTCTCATCCACTGTACCACCAGGGAAGTCCTATTTGTAAACTTTCAAATAATGGCCATTCTGACTGGTTTGAGGTGGTGCTCCATTATAATTTGATTTGCATTTCTCTAATAATTCAGCTAAGTATTTTTGAATATTGAAAATCTAAAGTAGTATTTCACATAACATGAAAATGTATGAAATTCGAACTTCAGTGTCCATAAATAAAATTTTGTAACATGGTAGGAATGTGATCACTGCTTGCGGTATTCACACCAGAGCCTTTGCTTTCAAACAGTGAATCTGCAACCTGTCATTCCCTCTAAATCCCCATACCAGTGGTACCTTAACCATCAGCCACCATTTGTTCATTTACAGTCTTTTGTGCTGCAACAGCAGAGTTGAATAGTGCAAGAAATTCCACTGCTGTCAAAGCCTAAAATATTTACTATCTGGTTCTTGAATAATAGGTCCTGATATAGACACCAATGTAGTGTTTTTCAGACTTAAGGTGAATCAGAATCATCTGGTGCACTTGTTAAAACACATACTGCTTAATCCCACCCAGAGTTTCTGATTCACTATGTCTAGGGTGGGACCCACGGAGAAGGCAATGGCGCCCCACTCCAGCACTCTTGCTTGGAAAATCCCATGGATGGAGGAGCCTGGTAGGCCGCAGTCCATGGGGTCGCTGAGTTGGACACGACTGAGCAACTTCACTTTCACTTTTCACTTTCATGCACTGGAGAAGGAAATGGCAACCCACTCCAGTGTTCTTGCCTGGAGAATCCCAGGGACGGGGGAGCCTGGTGGGCTGCCATCTATGGGGTCGAACAGAGTTGGACATGACTGAAGTGACTTAGCAGCAGCAGCAGCAGATTGGGACCCAAGAATTTGCATTTCGAACAAGTTCCCAGGTAATGCCAGTCCAGGAGATTTGGTCTTGTTCAGTCACTCAGTTGTGTCACTCTTTGCAACCCTATGGACTGCAGCACGCCAGGCTTCCCTGTCCTTCACTATCTCTGTTTGCTTGAACTCACATTCATTGAGTCAATGATGCCATCCAACCATCTCATCCTGTCACCCCCTTATCCTCCTGCCCACCCCATCTTTCCCAGCATCAGGGTCTTTTCCAATGAGTCAGTTCTTTCAATCAGGTGGCCGGCATATTGGAGCTTCAGCATCAGTCCTTCCAGTGAATAGTCAAAGTTGATTTCCTTTAGGATTGACTGGTTTGATCTTCTTGCTGTCGAAGGAACTCTCAAGAGTCTTCTCCAGCACCACAGTTCAAAAGCATCAATTGTTTGGTGCTCAGCCTTCTTTATGGCCCACCTCTCACATCTGTACACAACTACTGGCAAAAAGCATAGCTTTGACTAATAATGGGAGTTTGTTGGATAATTCCATGGACAGAGGAGCCTAGTGGGCTGAAGTCCATTGGTCACAAAGAGTTGGACGTGACTGAGCGACTAACATTTGGTCTAGTGAGGAACAGAACAGGGAATTTGTTCATGGAACAAATCCTGGTCTTAGAAGTCGACCACAAAGTCCTCCTTCTCCCTCATGCCCTCCTCACTGTTTCTATTGATTACAAAGAAAGTGAAAATTTAGTCGTGCAGTCTTGTCTGACTCTTTCTGACTCCATGGACTGTAGCCCACCAGGCTCCTCCGTCCACAGGATTTTCCAGGCAAGAGTACTGGAGTGGGTTGCCATTTCCTTCTCCACTTGATTACAAAGTTCTTTAAAATAATAATGCGAAAACTAGATTCTCAAGCCTTATATTAACCATTTATCATCTCTCACTTGAACTAATAGCCTGCAAGTTGGTCTCCTGCCTTCAGTACAAACATATATTAGTTTTCAAAAACACAAATCTGATTATTCCTCACTTTGCTGGAAATCTTTCAGTGTTTCACCTTGGCTGATAAATCAGTTGTCTCAAGTCCCTCAGAGAGGGATTGGTTCCAAAATCCTGCTCAGGACACCAAAATCCTCGAATGCTCAAGTCTCTTATATAAAATGGTGTATATTTGCATATAGCCTATGCATATCCTCTAAGTCATCTCTAGTTACTTACAATACCTAACACAATGCAAATGATATGTAAATCATTGTTGGGCTTGTAGCAAATTCAAGTTTTGCTTCTTGGAACTTTCTGGAATTTTTGTTCCTGAATATTTTCAACTTGCAGTTGGTTGAACCTGTAGGTGTGGAACCTGTGCATGTGGAGGGTTGACTGTATCCATTTCTTAACTGGGCCTTCAGACCTCAATAATCTGGTCTCAATATACCTCGCCTGTTTTATCGCCTATACTCCCCACTATCCAAGCTAAAGTCCAGTCGACTTCTCCATTTACTCCAATACATCCTTTTATCCCAGGTATCTGCAATGTTCTCAACTCTGAAATGTCCTCCTATGGCCTCAACCTTTAACACCCACTTCAGTTGTCACTTCCTCAGTTCCCTCCAAATAGTATGTTCTATCTTCTCTGTGCTTCTAGACAACTTTTTTCTTCCCTAGGTTTCACTATTTACACCCTATTAATAAGGCTGTCACTGTCAACCAAGCTAAAGGTCAAGGGTAGAGGCTTTCTCTTAAATATCTAAACACTTCATTTACTCAGTGAATATTTATTAACTGCCTACTTTAGGCCAGATATATTTCTACGGGCTAAGGAGACAGCAGAGAAAGAAAACATAAAGCTCACATTCTAGTGGAAGAGGACAATAAACACAATAAATTACATGTTAGATAGTAATATCTAACATTATCTATTAGGGGCTTCCCTGGTGGCTCAAAGGTTAAAGCATCTGCCTGCAATGTGGGACACCTGGGTTCGATCCCTGGGTCAGGAAGATCCCCTGGAGAAGGAAATGGCAACCCACTCCAGTATTCTTGCCTGGAGAATCCCATGGATGGAGGAGCCTGGTGGGCTACAGTCCACAGGGTTGCAAAGAGTCGGACACGACTGAGCGACTTCACTTCACTTCAGATAGTAATAAGTTTATGAAAAAACTAAAGCAGGAAAGGCCCAGGAAGGAATTTAGAAGAGGTTGTGGGTTTACATAAGATAGCCAGAAAAGAAGGCTTGATGAAAAGACATTTAGTAGAACACGGAAGCAATGAATAGGAAGGTACGTGAATATCTGAAGAAACAGTGACAGGTGGAGAGAATAGCAAGTGAAAGGACCTGAGCAGACCCATGCTGGGTGTGTGTGGACAGCAAAGAGGTGAGTGTGGCAGGAGGGGACTGAGTAAGGGGGAGAGTAGTAGGAATCACCAGATTCTAAAAACCAAAAGGATAATTTTGTTTTTACTCCAAGTCAGATGGGAAGTCATGAGAAAGAACATGTTCTCATATCAGGTTCACTGTGGCTGCTGTGTTGAGAACAGACCTCAGTGGGGGAAGGCAAAGGTTGAAACTGAGGGGCTAATTACAATGTTATTGCAATAAAAAAAAGGTGAGATACGATTATGGCTCAAGGTGGAAGTTGTGGAAACGTTGCAAAGGTGTATGTTTCTGGATATACATATTGAAGAGTAATGGTATTGAAGACTGACTGGATATGAAGTGAGAGAGAGAGGAAGGCTATAGAAGAAACAGGATTTAGATGAGGCAAATTCAGGAGTGTGCTTTTAGACACAAATTTGAAATGCCTATTAGAAGTCCAAGTGGATATGTTTCCTAGGCATCTGAATATATCATTTTGGAGTGAGGGAATGAGCCTAGGAAGAAGATCTAAATTTAGGAGTTGCCAGTATAGAGACTTGGGTTTGATTCCTGGGTCGGGAAGATCCCCTGAAGTAGGAAATGGCAACCCACTCCAGTATTCTTGCCTGAAAAATGGACAGAGGAGCCTAGCAGGTTATATAGTCCTTGCGGTCGCAGAGTCGGACATGAGTGAGCATGTGAGCAGTGTAGAGATGGTATTGAAGGTCTTGACACTGAAAAAGATCACCATATTCTATATGCCTCCTGCCACACATGGCCCCCACTTCACTGGTATCCCTAACTCCAAATACTCCCTTTGCAGATCTGAGGCCATACAGTCTGGCAGAAGAGGGCTGTGGCTCCCTTGGCTTCTTAGCACATTCCCATCCATTCGTTTAAAGTTTGCAGTGCTTCATGCTCTGAGCTCACAGGGCAGAGACACAGTTTCAATTAGAGGTTTTCACATGAGGCCAACTAATGATAGTCATGTCCATACAGACTGGAAAAAAAAAAAATCCCACCTAAACAGAAAAGAAAAATCAATAAAAACTATTTAAAAGTTTTCAAGGAGAAATTCTGTAAGGACTTGTTGGCTAAAGCTGCCTGAAAGTTTAGACAGACACAAAATGAACACAGAGAGGACAAAGTGCTCAGCATACGTTAATACCCTAAAGTATTTCTATTGTCGGTAAAGGTAAAGATCCTTTATTAGACTTCCTTTGCCTCAGTCCTTCATGAACACTCCCAGAAGACGCTAGAAGTGACTTAAGAAGTCTAGGGAGGTGGCCGTTGGGAAAGAACTGTTGGTAGTTGGCAATACTTCATTCTAGGGAGATGGCAACAACTCCCTAGGCAGCAGACATCATGGATTTTCCTCCCTCGGGGTACCAGAGGTCCCCTCCGTTTCTGGTCTGGGTCCCTTAGAGACAAAGAACTTCATTCTCTCCCATACAAGTGTGGGGTTGCTGGGGAGCACAGGGATAGAGGGGTTAGAATTCTATGCCCAGGAAACACCCACAAGCTCAAACAGGAACCTGTATCCTAACTCTGGTCCAGGCGGCGCGCGGGGCCGCGGGGCCCCTCCAGTGAGGGCCAGGCCTGTTGCCAACGTGCCCGGGAAAGGGTTCGCCCAGCGCAGGCCGGGTACATGGAGCACTCGATACACTTCCACGGAGGGCGCATCTGCCTCCCAAAGCCCCCTTCCTTCCTCTCAACTCCACTCTCTCGCGCTTCTCTCTCTCCCGGACCCTCACCATTCGCCTGCAGCCCGTCGCCGCCCTCGCCCTTTCTTCCCTCCTCCGGACCCTCCCCCGGCTCGCCCCTCCTCCGGCAGCCCACCTTCACCCCGCCGCTCCGCGGGTTCCTCGGTCCTCGCCCCTTATTCCCGGCCTCCCCTCGCCGGCCCCCCGCGCCCGGGGCCCCCGCGGCCCCCTGCCCGCCCTCCTCCAGGCGACAGCGGCCCCTTTCACAATAGCGCGGCCCGCCTCCCTCTTCTCCGCTCCCGGTTCACTCCCGCCTGCTTCTCTCCCGGCGCATGCGCCCTCCGGTCGGCGGCGGCTGCGGCTGTGGCGGCTCGGAGCGGCTCCGTTTTTTTAAAGGGAAACGCTGAGGCGTCGGGGGTGACTGTGGGGGAGGGGGACCCCGAGTCCGGAGACCCCCGGGTGAGGCGACAGACCCTCTCCCGTAGTAGGAGGGCTTTGGGCGGACCCATCCCTCCCACCCCCTCCTGAGGAGGAGGGGGGGGAAAATGGAGGCTCGGGGCGGCTGAGGCGAGCTCCGGGGCGGGGGGCCGGGGCGGGGAAGGGGGGTGTGGGGTGGGGAGACGAGGCGGGCCCGGCCGGGCCAGGGGGGGCTGAAGCGAGCTCCGGGGATGAGCTCGGGGGCGGCTGGGTGCGAGCTTCTGCCTCTGAGGCGAAGGCGGCGGCGGCGGCAGCAGAGGCGGCGGCGAGGCCCCCATGGGCCGGCGGCGGGCCTCAGCCGCGGCCTCCACTTCTCCGCACGCCGGCGGGATGGCGCCCGGGCCCCGGAGGAGCCGCGCTAGCCGAGGCCTGCTGCCGCGCTGCTGAGGCGAGCCCGCCAAACTCCCCTCCCCCTCCTCCGTCCTCGACCCCCCGCACCTCACCCCTTCCCCACCCCCTCCTCCGTCTCGGTCCCCGACGCTGCTCCGGACCACTATGACCATGAGATCCGCAGTGTTCAAGGCGGCCGCGGCCCCTGCCGGCGGCAACCCTGAGCAGCGACTGGACTACGAGCGGGCTGCGGCGCTGGGCGGGCCCGAGGACGAACCTGGGGCGGCCGAAGCCCACTTCCTCCCCCGGCACCGTAAGCTCAAGGAGCCGGGGCCCCCGCTGGCCTCCTCCCAGGGCGGGAGCCCCGCGCCCTCACCGGCCGGCTGCGGCGGCAAGGGCCGGGGCTTGTTACTCCCGGCCGGGGCGGCCCCCGGGCAGCAGGAAGAGAGCTGGGGCGGCTCGGTGCCCTTGCCCTGTCCACCCCCGGCCACCAAACAAGCTGGCATTGGGGGGGAGCCAGCGGCAGCCGGAGCCGGCTGCAGTCCCCGACCCAAGTATCAGGCGGTGCTGCCCATTCAGACGGGCTCTCTCGTGGCGGCGGCCAAAGAGCCTACGCCCTGGGCTGGGGACAAGGGTGGGGCGGCTCCCCCAGCTGCCACCGCCTCGGACCCGGCGGGACCCCCACCACTACCTCTGCCCGGGCCGCCACCCCTCGCGCCCACCGCCGCCGCCGGGACCCTGGCGGCCAGCGAGGGCCGATGGAAGAGTATGAGGAAGAGCCCTCTCGGAGGTGGCGGCGGCTCTGGAGCTTCCAGTCAGGCCGCCTGCCTCAAACAGATCCTTCTGCTGCAATTGGACCTCATCGAACAGCAGCAGCAGCAGCTGCAGGCCAAGGAAAAGGAGATCGAGGAGCTGAAGTCAGAGAGAGACACGGTACGGGAAGGGTTAATCTGCTTTCGGGACGAGGAGCGAGTTGTGCGCATGCTCGGGGGAAGGGGGCTGTAGGAGGTTAAGGTATCCCTGAGTTAGGGGTAAGGAGGTCGGCCACCAGCAAAGGAGTCTTCTCAGTTGCTGGGTCCTTGGGAGCCAGGCTCACAGACACGTTGGGTTTGAGGGAAGGGTTAAAGGGCAACCTCCCAGGAGGAGGGGGAGGGGAGGTTTCAGGTGCCAAAGGGTTAATTTAAAATGACAGCCCCAGACTTGTGGGAAAGACGTTGAGTGGGAAAGACGTTGAGTGGGAAAGACCTGATTTGTGAGGGGTTGAAAAATGAAAAGGTGGGATGCATATGTGGTTGCTTTATGGAAGGAGTTAAAGAGCTTTGCGTTAGAAATGCATTCTGGAGGAGAGGGCCATAGCAGCTGTTGCTCTAAGCACTGCTGTAGCATCTTTATCTAGATAGAGTAGTAGACCTTTTCATTGGCAGAGGGGTTGGGGTGACTCACAGTGGAATCCTGTTTTAGCTTTTTAAAATGATATTAGGAGAATCATCACCTTTGATTTCAGACAGTTTTTCTTTTGTTTTAATAGGAATCTGAGTTATAAAACATGACCTACTCACCAGCTCCCTTGTATAAGCATGGTGTTTAGAAACTGGAAGGGTTTTAAGGCATAAGGGGAAATTAAGCTTATTAAATGCATTAAGTAGACCAAAATTTTTCCCCCTACATTAGAATCTTAAGATGTAGGGAAGTCATTTATTATTTCTTTGTACTTCTGAGGAGCATGACTATATAGGCTTGTTTTATTTTATTTTATTACCCTTGTAGCAGTAGTTAAGGGCACCTGATGTGTTAAAACATACTCCAGATATCAGGAAAGCTGTGGTGGTGGGATATTATAGTGCTAGCATACCTTACAGCTGCCTAAAAATAAACATGGTTTCTACAATTGTTGTGTTCAGGCTGCAGCAGTCTCTGTCTCTCCTCTCTCTCCCTCCCTCTCTCTCTCTGGCGTTGTGTGCGCCAAGGGCTGAGCAAGGGAGCAGAGGGCTATTCATTTTGTTTGCTTTCCAAATGAATCTCTTCAGGCAGCAACTGTTTTATTAGAGAATGCATTCTGCAAGGTGGGATGGGAGCTGGGGCCGGTCTCATTAAAATATTTCATGGTGTTGATTTGTGGAAGTTACTCAATATGGAGGTGGCACTGCTCAGCTACTGTACTGCAGTCTAGGGGTGTGATGGTACTGTAATTACAACACATCATGTCCTGACTTGGGGTGGGGGGAGTCGGGAGAGGACGACCAGTGAAGGAGAAGAAATCAAGGAAATGTCATCCACAAACAAACGTGTTTAAGTAACGTTAAAGCTGTGAATCAAAACAGAAGGAGATGAAATGAGAGTGTGGCTGACAGGGGCTCTCTGCTGATTGTGGTTTCTGCTCAGTTCCTGAGGTAATGGCCCTTTTGCAGATTTTCCTAGGCAGGAAAAGTGGGGTGAGTTAAGGATAGAGTGTCAGTCTGAACTTGGCATTCACTGCCTCTGTTGTGTATTGCAGTCTTAGTGTTGCTTAAGCTTGTTTCTCTTATTCCAGTTGTTATTTGGCCTCATGAGATCTGTGCAGCTAAGTGGATGTAATGAAGTCAACATTAATATCACTGTCTAACCCAAATAAAATTCTTGTTATAGAGTATAGGTAGCACAGTTGGCATCTTTTCTCAGAACATTTTAATGTGAAATTTTCAATGATAATAGACTTCCATTTTGTGTTTGATCATGTGGTCCTCCCTTTAATTATTAGAGTCAAAACACTTTTCAATATTTAAATAAATAGGTGTAAGTTTTTCTGTTATCTCAAATGCAAAGCAATATGTGTATTTGATGATTGATGGGACTTATGGGTACTGGTTCTTTTTATAAGTTTTCCAAATTGAGTGTTCACATTTTAGGTGGCACCTCCCCACCCTACCGTACCCCCTTTCAAATAACATTGCAATCCCTAGCGGCACTGTGATTGTGTGAGCTTTTAATTCTGTCTCAATGCACTGTCTGCACTTTGCCCTCGTGTGGAGCATTTTTGAGTGGAAGTAGAGAGGATAGTGTTTGGAGAACTTCAGGGCCTCCTAAAAGAACATTAAGGTTAATTCTGGAAACTCCCAAACTGACTTGGAGCCACATGTTAGCAGTAGCAGAGACCATGCCATTTAAAAGGCATGTTGTGGCCTCTCCCGGTGAAGAGGATTTTTTTTCAGAAGAATGAACTACAGATTCCCCATGTCCCTCCCCAACTACATTAGCTCCTAAAATTAACCAGTGTACCTTGTCTTCTCTATTGTGATTAAGAAAATCTATTCAGATTATGTCTGCCTGTTAAAAATAAGTTGAATTGTTGTGGTTCATGAAAAGAGGCAGAAGACCAGACTGATTCCAGAATGGGGATAAGTACCTGTGTTTAATTTTTCTGTTTTTTAAGTCTGCATTTTGCCACTCTCTTTTTTAGCTCCTTGCTCGGATTGAACGTATGGAAAGGCGGATGCAGCTGGTAAAGAAGGATAACGAGAAAGAAAGGCACAAGCTGTTTCAGGGCTATGAAACTGAAGAAAGAGAGGAAACGGAGCTATCGGAGAAAATTAAACTGGAGTGCCAGCCGGAGCTTTCTGAGACACCCCAGACTCTGCCTCCCAAGCCTTTCTCCTGTGGGCGGAGTGGAAAGGGACACAAAAGGTGTGCTGATAACTTTGTTACACTGTCTGGACTTGAGGTCACTTGTTTGCAGTGACTGAGAGTAAGGGATGAGGACTTATGAATTAGTTTTAATACAACTGTATCTTGAATCACGAGGTCTTCTGCACTGAGAAACTGAAACATCCTTGTGTGGGCTATAAAAGTGTGTTAGGAACATTTTGGCCACAGTAATAATTATAGAATGCAGTATACATCATAAAGAGAATGGGCAGCATATGTGACAGCTGAATTTCTTAAAACTATAGCCCTTCACTTCAAGTTAGGAAGTATTAAATTACTTCATTGCGTTAGACACTGGTAGATGTTAAAAATGTAAGCTCTAAAAAAAAAAAGTAAGCTCTAACTGTCCTTGGACTCGAAGAGATTAGTCTAGCTATAAGATAGCATACATTTTGAAAACTCAGAATTCAATATGCAGATGGACAACAGTGATATAGACTATTAAGAGATTAATTATCGTGTGTTAGAATAGTGAAAGTTTAAGGAGGAAATGGATCTTGAAAAAGTATAGAACTTAGGTTGGTAAAAAAGGAAAGGAGATGACATTCTTGAAGTGTGCGTGTGTGTGTGCGTGTGTGTGTGTGTGTAGACTGGTGGGAGAAAGAGAATCAGAAGATAGCAAGAAAAAAATGGTTGTAATTAACATGGTATAGGAATAGGGGGGTGGGATAAGACTGGCATCTGGTTGACAGGAGTGAAATAGACCACAGAGTAGAGGCATCTGATGTTAGCTAAAGGATCTTGAATAAAATAGGAACCTTTTTACATTTAGTAGTAAATAGAATGGTAGTAGAGGTGCTTAAGCATGGAAACTCACTTGTTCAACAAACGTTTACTAAAGGCTTATTATACATACGGTTAAGCATGAGGCTGTTCCTGCTCATGACAGCCAAGTGAACCCAGATATTTAGATACTTGAATACTGGTCATTTTGGTGCAAGCTAGTTCTCTTGCCCGAAAATGTAATCAAATCAGATTTTATTCAAGAGTCAATAAAATTCTATAATGTTTTCTTCCCTATCTAATAGGAAATCCCCATTTGGAAGTACAGAAAGAAAGATTCCTGTTAAAAAGCTGGCTCCTGAATTTTCAAAAGTCAAAACAAAAACTCCTAAGCACTCTCCTGTTAAAGAGGAACCCTGTGGTTCCTTATCTGAAACTGTTTGTAAACGTGAATTGAGGAGCCAAGAAACTCCAGAAAAGCCCCGGTCTTCAGTGGACACCCCGCCAAGACTCTCAACTCCCCAGAAGGGACCCAGCACCCATCCCAAGGAGAAAGCCTTCTCAAGTGAGATAGAAGATTTGCCGTACCTTTCCACCACAGAAATGTATTTGTGTCGTTGGCACCAGCCTCCCCCATCACCGTTACCATTACGGGAATCCTCTCCAAAGAAGGAGGAGACTGTAGCAAGTAAGGCATAGAGAACACTTGCTCTTATACCCTAGTGGTGGCGGTCAAGCTAACAAGTGTGAAAATGCCTTTGGCATTTTTAAAAAAGTGCAATCAATAAAGCAGAGTTCTGTCAAGAATGAGTAAGTTAACAGCCAGAGACAGACACTGTGCAGGCATTGCAAATAGATGGAATTACAGCAAAATGTGCTCAATGTATTTGCCTGCTTACAACACTGGGAGATGTGTTTGCCAGTAAGTTGCTCATCACAAGAGCACCAGACTTGGGGGTGTAATCTCCGGCAACTTGCATGCCCTCTGAAAGAAGGGTTTTCTGTGCTGTGAAATGCATAGAACTTATACTTTGCCATGCACGACTGTTCCTGCAATTGATACTGTGTGAAACCTGGGAGGGTGGTCTTTGGGTGTTCTCAGGGGCCAATGGTAATTTTTGGGCTGGGGAGCCAGCTTGGGGTGGGGAATTTCACCTGGGCCTCCGCTCTTTAACTATATAAACATTTATCTGTATCTCTGTGTCCCGGTCTGGGGGGCAGGAGGAATCTGCCAAAGACCAACAGTCTTACTATATCTCACTATACTTCACAAAGGTTCTAAATGTGAAGAGTTTACTTGGATTGCAGTAGCCCATTGGTTGTTCATATATTTAAATAAAATGGTCTACAAACTATTTTTCAAACAATAAGGACTATCTTGGGATATCTGAGCTGCTTGGGATGGGTGTGGGGTATGGGACCTTGGTCTTCATTCCCTTTTTGTTCTTCATGGCTTCCATACAGAGATGCTTCCCTATCTCCTACATCAACCAGTAACTGGAATGTGCCTTCAATCGTGTAATGTTAGTCTATGACAGTCACTGTGGGTGCTCCGGGGTGATGGTGGGGAAGCCTTCTTGGATAGAGTCACAGTCCTGAGTTTCTACTGATGTGTCTTGCCCTCGTAGGGCTGGGTATGGGAATCCATTCCAATAAGACAAGAGCATTCTCCAGGCTTTTGTTTGGCTGTTCTGGTGACAAAATCAAGTGGGGAAGATAGATTACTCTTCTTCATTATCTAAAATTCATTAGGCCTTACATTTGAGTACATAGATAGACCAGGACCCTGATCTAGGTTCAGGTTTTTGTTGGTTCAGTCAGTTGAACAGGTTCATCCTTAATGGTTAACCTTCTTGCTGCCATGGCAATGCTGTGTAACAAGAGAAACCGTGAAGCAATTTCCCATCCGGGATTGAGAAATGGCTTGGTCCGGAGCTGTTCTGTGTGACTGGCTGTTTTTGAAAACCCTTTCTGCCGTAGTACAGAAAATTCCAAACACCTCTGATATTGTGGGTCTAGTAGTACAGACAGAGTCTGATTGGGGGGATCCCAGTCCTTTGAGGAGCCTGAGTTGTGAATAAATGTGTGAATCCTTATTCTGGATGCCCCTATTTCAAGAGGAAGTCTCAATGGCTTGTTCTAAGGAAGCCAAAGTCTTTGTGCATGTTGTTCAGGCTGGACCAGCAAGGTAGTTTGTTTGGAGGGAGGAGGGAGCTGTTTAAGAAGACTACATGTGTAAGTTTTGAGAACACTGATCTTTTATTTGAAAAATAGGGTCAACTTTTACTCACCTGCCATGTTCTGAGTTTAAGGTTTGATATCCTTGGCCATCAACTGTTGCAGGGAAACCACCCTAAATAATGAAGAAAAGAAGTCGTCTCAGTGTAAAAAAAAAAAAAGTGGTGGGCTTATTTTCTTTTCTTTTGTCTGTTGTTCCCTCTTCCCCTCCCCCGAGAGAAATTCTCAAAAGAGCAACTCAAAAAAAACAAAATGGCTTCCTAGTGAGAGCATCAGTGATGATCCTTTCCTCCATTTTGGGTATGGGCTTTTTTTCTTTTTACACTGAGATGATTCTTCTTTCCTGCATTATTTAGGGTGTCTGATGCCATCAAGTGTTGCAGGAGAAACTTCAGTCTTGGCTGGTGAGTAGAATAGGAATTATATTGACTGGGCCTGGGGTGGGGGCTGGTGGGATGGTGGATGGTTGGGAGTTGCATCCCCCATCAGTTGGATGGGGGAGAGTGAGATTTCTTGGTATGTGATTACACTATAGACTTCAAAATGACTACAAATTTCAGTTGTTTTTCAGGAACTGCAATAGCATCCATTATATGAATTGTCAGGTATTGGTTTAGGGTTTTTTGTGATCCTGTGTTTGGCAGACTGCAATGGCATTTTAGGTTCTTTCAATACCATAGCGAGGACACTGAATATGGCTTCAGGTGAGGCCATAGAATGGATTCCTATCACTTGGTAACTTTGTCTTATCTGGGGAGAGACTTCTTGTCCTAGTGAATAGTAGGTTGTGTGACCTTGGATTTAAGGGTGGTTCCACCCCTCCTCCCTTTCTTTTTCTTTTTTTTTTTCTTTCCAGTTCCTTCTTGGAGGGACCACTCAGTAGAGCCTCTAAGGGACCCAAATCCTTCAGACCTTTTGGAGGTAGGTACCCAACACCTGTCAGTAGAAGGGAGTGAGAGATAGATAGAAATGGGGGTATAACTTGAATATGTCATCATAACTGTATGGATGGGTTAAATAGAATTCTGAAGCCAGAAGGTAACTTGAGAGATTATCAAGTCCAACTCCTTTGTTGTATAGATGAAAAAACTGAGATCTAAAATGGCTAAGTGATTTATTAAAAAATAAGTAGCTAGTGAATATTCAAAACAGAGCTAGGTTTCATGCTAAGTAGAAAAGTTAGGCATGTACCACTCAGAAACAGAATTATATATTCCAAGCTCATTTGCCTTTTGAAAGCTTGATACTTACTTTAAACTCATACCCTTATAAAGTATAGCGGTAGGGAGGGTTTGTGGCAGTCTGAAGGGTTGTTTCAGTTTTATGTGACTTTCACTTTGGAAAGTTATAGAAATGATTTTGAAATACGGAGATTCTGCAAGGGTAGGAGTGGGGATAGGAATATGTGTTTTGTTGATTTTTGTTACCAGGAGTTTCCCATGATACCCATAGAACTCACAGACTTAGGTGAAAGAGTTTTTATTCCTGGAAACTGGAAATGAGAATACATGTCACACAGTGATAAATAACTTATCAGCTGCTATTCTTTACACAGAACCTGGATGACAGTGTGTTTTCAAAGAGGCATGCAAAACTGGAGCTGGATGAGAAGAGAAGGAAAAGGTGAGGCTAGAGATGTTCACTGTGGGAACAGTTGAGCCTATAGGACTGTGACATCTCTCATCCATGCTGAGGGGAGCCCAGGAGCTCTTAATACTTTTAAATTACTGACTTCCTAATTGATTGAGTATCACAGTTTTGAATTGGTTATTGTTAAAGATGTTTGGCCTCTTTTTCTTGTGGGGAACACTAACACATGATCCAGACTGCTATACCTAAACAGCTCTTCCCTAATCAAGCAGACAGTTTTCTTTACCCCCTACTTCCCCCCCCCCCCCATCCCCTCATCTAGAAGTCTCAGCCAGGATCTCCCTAGCATCTGGATTATATAAGTTGCCTTTATAGAGCAGGTTTTCAGTAATATTGGGTTTGTTTGTTTTCTTTGTCTGGTTTGTTTTTCCCAGATGGGATATTCAGAGGATCAGGGAACAAAGAATTTTACAGCGACTGCAGCTCAGAATGTATAAAAAGAAAGGAATTCAGGAATCTGAGCCCGAGGTTACCTCATTTTTCCCTGAGCCAGATGATGGTAAGTTTTGTTTATCTAAGAGAGTAAGTTTCTCGGAGAAGAAAAAGGGTACAAGGCTCCAGGATACAGCTTGCTCTGAATGAATGTGGTATTTTGGAAGAGGTATAGTTGCTAGATATCTTCCATCTATGTCACTAACAAGGTCCCATCTGGCTTTCTTCCATAGTTGAAAGTTTGATGATTACCCCCTTCTTGCCTGTTGTAGCATTTGGACGACCATTACCAAAACTAACTCCACAGTAAGTATAAAGTTTTTTTCCCTCTTCTCAGGTGGCTTGCACTTCACTTCCCTTTCAGTCTTCATGAAAGCTTCAGTATAAGGTGGAATAGTTGGCTTAGGGATAGCCATGGCTCTTTGACAAGTGAGGCTGCCTGGGCCACTAGCTTTTGCAATGATCAGATTCCCAAGCCAGGAATTAGGAGGATTGCTTTTCGATTTAGAAATAGATTATTCAATCACTTTAATAGCACACCGTTGCTCTGACTTTGAGGCAAGAAAGACACTCCAAACATGGGACTTGGGAGTCAGGGCTAGGAATGGTGAAGGATATACCATCTCTTTGACAGTCTCATGTCCATACCGAATTTCTTCTAGTCTTGCAGGTTGATTTCCTTATTCTTTTTTTGCCAGGAATTTTGAGCTGCCCTGGTTGGATGAGCGTAGCCGATGCAGGTTGGAGATCCAGAAGAAGCAAACACCTCATCGGACGTGTAGGAAATAGCTGTGCTGGCAAGAACCTTCTGTCTTCAGATAGTTGTAGCATGCCATTCCCAGGGAGTGGCAGAGACCTGTATATGTGACCTATGTCCTTATGTATGTTACCATTTGCTGAAAATGCCCTTCCATACTCCCCTGATCTTGGTTTTGTTTTCATCACTCTGATTTCACAAAAACTCTTTCATTGGGCTAATTGTGAATTGTGGAGGGTGATTGGGATTTCTTTTCCCTTTTTGGGGAAATGAGTTCTCAACTTAAATCTATAGGATGGCAGACTTGGAAGCTTCAGGGGTCTGCTTCTTTACATTTGCCTGTGTTAAAGGGGTAAAAGGGCTCTCTTCATTAGACTTATGGAAGATGAAGCAACCCCTGCCTTTAGAGTTGTGCCTGCATGGCACTCTTCTCGCCCCGTATACCCTTCCTTATAGTATGGGTATAGTGGTTTTTACCCTAAAACAAAACAAAATTTCACCAGGAGCTTAAGGACCAATGAGGAATAACAAGTGACATGATGAAGCAAGTCATCTTCACAGGGTAGAAAAGATAATGGAGAGTTGGTTGATAAATATCTGAAAACACAGTTGTTGTCTTAAAACTGTTTTGTGATACAGCCATGTGGGAAGGGATGTTTGGCTGTGATTATTTTCTTAAGTTAATGGGTAACTGAATTTCTTTCCCCACCCCTCAAGAATAAAATCTTCTGAAGAGAGAAAGAGGATGGTTAGTCTGGGGCCAGTTATGGCTCTAAACAAAAGCAGTTGGTGTTTGGGAATGGCATGCCAGATCCTGTACAGATGTCTTTGTGTCACATCACCTCTTGAGTATTCCTTAGTTGGGTTTTATCCTTTTAGCTGAGCTCTTGGTGGTGGGTTAGAGATTTAGTGAGGGTGGGGATGTATGTGGAAATATGTGCTTCCTCTGGCTGGCAAATGTCTACATTTTGAAACAAACAGATGTACCTAATGAGCTTCTCCAGTTCATTTTGTAAAAATAGATTTGTATGTGTACCATCTTGGTTCCCCCCTCCCAACCCTCACCTCCCCCATTTTGTTAAAAAATTTCAGGACAGCACTCCAGGCCACTTTGGTCTCAGTGTAAGATCCCTGTAACTATCTGGAAGGAAAATAGAGCCAAGACCTCTGGTCTTAAATATATAGGAATTGCCTTTCTTTAGTCTTCAGGACTATTGTATGAAAACAAGTAGGGGTCTAATCTCCTAGAAGGTAGGGGCTTTTATCCTTGAAGAGAATATGTCCCCAGATTATTAGCACTTTTAGAGGAGAAGCCAAGGTATGTAGGGTGTGTGGCCGGCCCGTCAGTGGAGCATGAGAGAATGGGATACCATTGTGGGAAGGGAAGAAAAAAGTTCCTCAGGGGCCTCCCACTGCTAAAGCTTTTTGTGAGATGTTGGTCTGTGCTCCCTGAGTTTGACTTTTAAAGGAATTACTCGGGCAGCACATGTAGTATTCTTGGATGATCTTGCTGCTCTTATTTCTCCTTTGTGTGTGTGTGTGGCTATGGGTTTTCATTTGTAACTCCATCTGCTTAGGAGAGTGGGCTCTCCACAAGGGAACCTGCTGTGAACTTCTTTGCAGCAAGAATGTAGAGAGAAATAGGACTTATTCCACTAGGGGCTCTCATCTCACACCTTAAGGAGAGGAAGGAGATTTCTAGAAAAACTAGGCCAGATTTTCTTTGTTCTCCATCCTTTTAATGTGGCAAACTGTTTGGCTTTCCTACTCTGACCTATGTTAAAATGTGCCCAAGAAGAAAAAAGACCAGTCAGTGTCTCTTTATTTTATTCCTTGATTCCTCTCAGTTTCTTAATTTTCAGCATTTGTTGGATTCCTTTGGATATGGGTTAGCAGATTTCACCTTTGTTTGTTGCTACCCAAGGGACTTCCCAGATTCTGAACTCAAGTTAGATGAAGAGGAATCCATGAGGTGCTATTTGCCCAGATTTATGTGGATTCTAATTTTCTTGGTTTTCCCTCTACCTAGTATCTCTTTATTTTATTGCCCCCTCTTCTAGATCAATTCTCCTTTGATTTGGATATGTTGAAGTTTTTTTGAGAAGGAGGTTGGAGAGTAGATGAGCTAAGTTCCAAGAGCAAAAAGACAGTGTGTCAGAGTGTGGGGGGAAATTAGTCTTATTTTTTCCCTACATGGGATACAACACTGTGAAATTCAATCTTCAAGTGAAGGCCCTGCCGTTCTCCTAAAACATAGTTCTTTGTTTCTTTCTTTAACAAAGTTTAAGCTAGTGTTAATAAATTAAAAAAAAGAAATTGCTTGTCTGTCTACTTCAGCTTTGTTTTATGCCCATTTCATATTGTTGTCTGTGTTGTAATTCATACTTTTGATACCATTTCTGATGTGTAAAATTGGTTGTCTTGTAAATATCTTATAAAGAGTTCAACTGTAAATAAACTATTGTGGCTGTTAATTTTTGAACTTCTGCTTCAATTTATTAGATTTATTGGGAAGCATTAAACAATTTTGCTTGGATATTTTAAAGGACTAGAAAAAGAAATCCACTTTCACAAAATAGAAAAACACCATTTTCCCTTTTATATGAGATACTAACTTCCATTTGTGTATGTACACAATGTATGTTCCATCTCTCTTTGTCCTGGGTTCTTCCTTACAGATAATGGGCAATTAAAAAAAAAAAAGAGATGATAGGATGCTTGGTGCCTGGTGTCTAATTAATAAAACCTCAGTTGGAAGGACCTTATAGGTCATGTAGTGTGACCCAAGTACATGATTTCCCTCTGACAACATTCCAGACAAATGAAATCCAGCTTCTTCTCTAACACTTTTTCTCCTGTCCAGTTTTTCCTAAATGTTAGAGAATTCTTCTTGTTGACAAAATCTAACTTCTTGTAACTTGAGCCCACTGGTTCTTGCTTTGCTTTCCAGGGTGACCAAAAAAAAAAAAAAAATCAATTCCTCCTTTCCTCATCAGATCAGATCAGATCAGTCGCTCAGTCGTGTCCGACTCTTTGCGACCCCATGAATCGCAGCACGCCAGGCCTCCCTGTCCATCACCAACTCCCGGGGTTCACTCAGACTCATGTCCATCGAGTCGGTGATGCCATCCAGCCATCTCATCCTCTGTCGTCCCCTTCTCCTCTTGCCCCCAATCCCTCCCAGCATCAGAGTCTTTTCCAATGAGTCAACTCTTCGCATGAGGTGGCCAAAGTACTGGAGTTTCAGCTTTAGCATCAGTCCTTCCAAAGAAATCCCAGGGCTGATCTCCTTTAGAATGGACTGGTTGGATCTCGTTGCAGTCCAAGGGACTCTCAAGAGTCTTCTCCAACACCACAGTTCAAAAGCATCAATTCTTCGGCGCTCAGCCTTCTTCACAGTCCAACTCTCACATCCATACATGACACTGGAAAAACCATAGTCTTGACTAGATGAACCTTTGTTGGCAAAGTAATCTCTGCTTTTGAATATGCTATCTAGGTTGGTCATAAGTTTCCTTCCAAGGAGTAAGCGTCTTTTAATTTCATGGCTGCAGTCATCATCTGCAGTGATTTTGGAGCCCAGAAAAATAAAGTCTGACACTGTTTCCACTGTGTCTGGAAGTGGACTCTATTTCCCATGAAGTGGTGGGACCGGATGCCATGATCTTCGTTTTCTGAATGTTGAGCTTGAAGACAACTTTTTCACTCTCCACTTTCACTTTCATCAAGAGGCTCTTTAGTTCCTCTTCACTTTCTGCCATAAGGGTGGTGTCATCTGCATATCTGAGGTTATTGAGATTTCTCCCGGCAATCTTGATTCCAGCTTGTGTTTCTTCCAGTCCAGCGTTTCTCATGATGTACTCTGCATATAAGTTAAATAAACAGGGTGACAACATACAGCCTTGACGTACTCCTCAAGTCTGTTGTTTCATGTCCAGTTCTAACTGTTGCTTCCTGACCTGCATACAGATTTCTCAAGAGGCAGATCAGGTGGTCTGGTATTCCCATCTCTTGAAGAATTTTCCAGTTTATTGTGATCCACACAGTCAAAGGCTTTGACATAGTCAATAAAGCAGAAATACATATTTTTCTGGAGCTCTCTTGCTTTTTCCATGATCCAGCGGATGTTGGCAATTTGATCTCTGGTTCCTCTGCCTTTTCTAAAACCAGCTTGAACATCAGGAAGTTCATGGTTCACATAGTCCCTCAAATACTTTGCTGTGGCAGTTCCAATCTTCATGGTTCACATTCAGAGCTCTTACAATTGTTCCTCAAAAGAATCTTGAATGTTTCAGTTCTCTGGATGAGTGAACAATTTGCTCATGTCCATTTAAAAATTGAATGCAGACCAAACAACTGAAAGGCAAAGTGGCAGACTATCACTTTACTTAGACACTAAATTTGGCAGCCTTACTATATCAATTTACTTTGTGATTGATAGGATCCTCTAGGTTTTTTTTTTTTAACACTTTTTAAATCATATATCCTACATTTTGAGCCCAAGCATTTGGTTTCTGGACCTGTATTTACAAGTTGTCGCATTTGACCACTTGTTTATAACCAGTTGAGCTCTGTTTGGATCCTGACTATCTCTGAAGGCATTCATAATACCGTCTAGTTTCATAATGTCTATAAATTTGGTAAGCATCAGTAGCCCTGACCATATTATTTGTAAAAGCATTACAGGGGGCAGAGTCCTGTGCTATGATAGTGACCTCCCTCGGGTGTATATTATTGTGTACTCCTTTAGGTACACGGTTAGCTCACGCTTCTTGTATGTTTTTTATTATGGTTCAGAGAAAATATACCAATTTTTTTCCTTGCTGAAAAATGTTGCTAAAATCACAGCATTCCGTCATCTACCTGTTTGGCAAGGAAGTCATTTTGGGATATTAAACCAATGCCCGTTCCTATGATTATCTCTTTTTCACTCTCCACTTTCACCTTCATCAAGAGGCTTTTTAGTTCCTCTTCACTTTCTGCCATAAGGGTGGTGTCATCTGCATATCTGAGGTTATTGAGATTTCTCCTGGCAATCTTGATTCCAGCTTGTGTTTCTTCCAGTCCAGCGTTTCTCATGATGTACTCTGCATATAAGTTAAATAAACAGGGTGACAATATACAGCCTTGATGTACTCCTTTTTCTATTTGGAACCAGTGTGTTGTTCCATGTCCAGTTCTAACTGTTACTTCCTGACCTGCATACAAATTTCTCAAGAGGCAGATCAGGTGGTCTGGTATTCCCATCTCTTGAAGAATTCTCCACAGTTTATTGTGATCCACACAGTCAAAGGCTTTGGCATAGTCAATAAAGCAGAAATAGATGTTTTTCTGGAATTCTCTTGCTTTTTCCATGATCCAGCGGATGTTGGCAATTTGATCTCTGGTTCCTCTGCCTTTTCTAAAACCAGCTTGAACATCAGGAAGTTCATGGGAAATAGATGAGGAAACAGTGGAAACAGTGTCAGACTTTATTTTTCTGGGCTCCAAAATCACTGCAGATGGTGACTGCAGCCATGAAATTAAAAGACGCTTACTCCTTGGAAGGAAAGTTATGACCAACCTAGATAGCATATTCAAAAGCAGAGTGCCAACAAAGGTTTATCTAGTCAAGACTATGGTTTTTCCAGTGGTCATGTATGGATGTGAGAGTTGGACTGTGAAGAAGGCTGAGCGCCGAAGAATTGATGCTTCTGAACTGTGGTGTTGGAGAAGACTCTTGAGAGTCCCTTGGACTGCAACGAGATCCAACCAGTCCATTCTGAAGGAGATCAGCCCTGGGATTTCTTTGGAAGGACTGATGCTGAAGCGGAAACTCCAGTACTTTGGCCACCTCATGCAAAGAGTTGACTCATTGGAAAAGACTCTGATGCTGGGAGGGATTGGGGGCAAGAGGAGAAGGGGACGACAGAGGATGAGATGGCTGGATGGCATCACTGACTCGATGGACATGAGTCTGAGTGAACCCCGGGAGTTGGTGATGGACAGGGAGGCCTGGCGTGCTGCGATTCATGGGGTCGCAAAGAGTCGGACACGACTGAGCAACTGATCTGATCTGATCTGATGATTATCTCTAAGTCGGTTCTAAAATTTTAGTAAGATTACCATCTGGCTCAGACAGTAAAGAATCCGCCTGCAATGTGGGAGACCTGGGTTCGATTCCTGGGTTGGGAAGATACCCTGGAGGAGGGCATGGCAACCCATTCGCGTATTCTTGCTTACAGAATCCCCATGGACACAGGAGCCATATTGGCTACAGTCCATGGGGCCGCCAAGAATAGGACATGGCTGAGCGACTAAGCACATCGTATTAGCCTGCACTTTGAGGGAGGTGATGGCTGGGGTGGGAAGACACATGAAGGGGGAAGAAATGAGAATACAGGGGAAACACTGTAGTGCTGCAACACTAAATCCTCGGGCTTCCCTACAGACAACTGGTTTCTCCTCCGCCCTTTAGCTTAAAATGGACTGATATAACAAATTTGAAGCAGCACAACGGCTTCAGAGGTTTCCCTTGATTCGTGATTTTTACTAAGCAAACGAATACAGTCAAACGATCTGCTTCAAACGTAGGTAGAAATGAGAGATGGAAAAGAAAACCATGAAACAACTCTAATGCCGCAGTGAAGCTGTGACAGGTCACCGCTATCCACTCAAGCCCAAGATGGCCGGGCAAGGACCGTAGCCGACTGCCCGCCCAAGAGCAACTCTCCTCGCCCGGGGCCCAGCGGCGGGGAAGTCAGGGGCCTCACCACGCCCCCTCACGTCACCGAATACGCTATCCCGCGCACCCGCAAACGTGCCGCAGCGTGCCAGCTCCTCCCCCAGCCCCTCCCCCCGAAAAGCGGGGCGACCAGCGCCGCAAGTGAAGCATGCTGGGACCAGCTCTCAAGCCTCCCGGCAGCCCCTGCGACGGGCGCGGTACGTCAGGATCTGGCCAGCGGCGGCCGTTCTCCGTAAGATGGCGGACCGGCGGCGGCAGCGCGCTTCGCAGGACACCGAGGACGAAGAATCTGGTGCCTCCGGCTCAGACAGCGGCGGTTCCCCGGCGCGGGGCGGCGGGAGCTGCAGCGGTAGTGTTGGAGGCGGCGGCAGCGGCTCTCTGCCTTCCCAGCGCGGAGGCCGAGCTGGGGCCCTTCATCTGCGGCGGGTGGAGAGCGGGGGCGCTAAGAGCGCTGAGGAGTCGGAGTGTGTGAGTGCGCGCGGGCGGGGCGGACCGGGGGCGGGGTGTAGGTGGTGATGGGAGGCTGGGAGTTGACGGTAGATGCTGAGGCGTAGTGTGTTGAAGAGGAGAGCGGTCCCGGTGCGGTTTGCATCCGGAGCTCCAAGGGAAGAGAAGGGATTGAGGCTTTGTTGGGGGACAGGCGGAGCTGCTGCGGATGGAAAGCGGATATTTACTCAGAAATTGGGACTGGAGGTGGATAGACGGGACCTCCCTCAGATCCTGCCTGTTAAAGATATTCCTTCCTTCGTCTGCCTTTTCAACCATTTTGTGTTCAGTCTTCGTTTCTCCACCCCCTGAAAATAGTAGAACTAACCCATGTCTTCTTTCCTTCAGGAGAGTGAAGATGGCATCGAGGGCGATGGTGAGTAGCATCATGATAGAGATCTTTAAACTCAGGTCACCTGTCTGCAGCAGTTGACATCTTCTCAGACTGTTAAGTGGAGAAGGAAATGGCAACCCACTCCAGTATTCTTGCCTGGAGAATCCCAGGGACGGAGGAGCCTTGTGGGCTGCCGTCTGTGGGGTCGCACGGAATCGGACACGACTGAAGCGACTTAGCAGCAGCAGCAGACTGTTAAGGGTTTGGGGGAGGGTGCCACAAAGGGGCTCTTTGTAGTTTAATGTTCAAGAGCTTAAGTTCTAGCTGTATGATCTTGGGAAAGTCAAAGTCACTCTTTGAACCTGTTTTCCATCTGTATATGGGGACTATAATTTCATCTACCTCATAGGTTGATGTCAGAATTAAATGAGAGTTTTAGCTTGACCCACAACAAGCACTGGAAGATGTAATTATAAAATTTCTGTTGCATTTTTTTTTCTTTATATGTTTCTGTTTTCTTTCAGCTGTTCTCTCGGATTATGAAAGTGCAGAAGACTCAGAAGTGAGTGTGATAGATTTTTTTTCCTATGATGTAGGTTGGAAAATGTGTTTTAAAAATTGTACCCGCCTGTGGTTTGAAAGCATCTGACCTGTTTGTTACTCCGCCTGTGCATTCTTCATTTATGCTTCTGAAAAGCTATTATACGAAGTGTTCAGATATAGAGAGGGAAACTTTGTATAAACCTTTTCAGGCCACATGTGTTACACTGTTTATAGTTGACCTGTCACCCTATCTAAAGAAAATAAGATGCTAAATAAGAGAAGGAGAACATTCTTTGGCCCTTCACAGGATGTTTGACACTCCATTTTATGATGCCTAGGTGGTGAAACCAGTCAGTTGGGTATTTTTTGAGTATGTCTGAAGACCTCAGAAGGGTAGGATTCTTAGTGGTTTGTGTCAGAAACATTTCTCAGTTTACGGATGAGGTTTTCTGTCTTTAGCAGAAAGTTTCCCTAAGCCAAATGTTTGTGAACTTAGTTTGCTTTGATTGGATAAACTACTAGAGATGTTATCAGAATGGCTACTTGTTTCCTGGAACTGTTGAATAGAGCTCTGATTGATACAGAAAGAATTGGATTGTGGATCAAAGGTTCATTCTGTAAATCTTATAGAACTGTTGCTACATATTAGATTTACCATTAAGCCCTGGAGATGCAGAAGTGAACACTATAACAAAGTTCCTATCTTTTGGAATCTTACAGCTTAGTAAAGAAGTCAGACAAACATTGAGGAAATCATAGGACTTGGTGACAACTGCTGGGGGATAGGGTTAAATAGGGTGTTAATGACTGGGTACTGATTCCATATTAGGCAGTCAGAGAAGAATAAATTGGAGTTAGCCAGGCAAATCATGTTCTAGGCAGAGGGAACAACAGTTGCAAAAGCTCAGAGATAGGAGAGAAGATTGACTATCTGGAAACTTGAAAGTAGTTTGGTGTGGCTGGAACATCGTTGGGACAGGATGGATACCAGAAATAAAGGCAAATTATAGAGTAGGGGTCAGATCATGCAGGGATTACTTCTTTTTTTTTTTTTTATTAAATGCCTCTTAGCGCCAGGAGCTGTGCTAGGCCCTGGAATAAAAGATGCATGGTTCTGCCCTCATGGAATTTACATTCCAGATCAGAGAGGGAAAATATAGACAGTTAAGTAATTACAATAACTCTTTGTTAAATGCCATGGTATGGGAAGCATAGGGTGCTTTGGGAGCACATGGCAGGGGCAGCTAACTGAGTGTAGGGTGTTTGGAAGTATTTACAGGAGGGACTCTTCAAATAGAGACCTGAATGATGAGTAGGAGTTAGCTAGCTAGAATTTTCCTAGCAGAGGAAACAGTCCGAGAAGAAAGTCCAGAAGTGGTGGGATTGGAGGATAGTGAGTTGGAGGACATGGAAGATTTAGTATAACTGGTGGTAAGGATGAATCTCAGTCCAAAGCTTAAGTACTTTATAAGCCTGGTTGAAAAAGTATTTGGATTTTATTCTAAGTAAGTAAAGTATAACAGGGTTTTAAACCAGAGTATGATATGGAGTATGGATTAGACTTAAATTTTAAAGCAGTGTTTGTCAGATCCAAGGAACATCTACATGAAAGAAAATCCTATTGAAACAGACTCTTGCAGAGGGAGGGAAGACTCAGAGGTTTATATGTTAACAAAATCCCAGGTTGATTCACAGTAATATTTTAGAATTGTTATCTTTAACAATTGTTTTGTGTGCAGTGGGGAGAATTATCTGAAGGGAGCAAGATTAGAGGCAGAAAAACTAGTTAAGAAAGCTACTGTGGAAGACTAGGCAAGCAGAAAACGTGGCGTGGAGTGGAGTGGAGTGGTGGCAGCGACAATAGAGGTGGGCGGCACTGGCAGTTATTTGGGCTGTGGGAATGACAGAATGTGGTGATTGGTGAGATGACTTATTTTCTGTGAAGTCAGTGGTAAGGTTATCCACGAAGAATTAAAGGAAGATGAGAGGTTTTGGAGTGAGTAATGTTTGCAGTAGTCATTAAAGAAAGGAAACATCGGAAAGACTGCCAGGCAGTGTGGAGTATTCAGTGAGGTTTTGTGGCTGTGACTTTATAGCAGTTTACCATTATGTATATAATGAATTTGGATGTTACTCTAACAGCAAAGAAAGAAAGACTGTTGGAGGCTTAAGTGGAGGAGGATCTGAGGATGAGGCAAGACTGAAGACAGAGCTGTTAAGAGAATAGTCCAAGGAGCGTGATAGTGCCCTAAAGAAGGGACGATGGCAGTGGCACTGCAAGACATACATTTGAGAGATATTTAGGTATTATTATTAATAACAGAATTTCTTGATTGATTGATCGTGGAGCCTGAATTAAGGAGGAGTCAGAGAGAATTCTGCTGAAACTCGAAAGACCGCTGTTTTGGTTCCTATAAGCTTTAGATGCCCAGCAGTGTTTGACCTCTCCTGATGACAGGAAGATGTTGATCCAGGTGAGGTCTGGGACCTGGCCAGATGCCTGTGATAGAGCCAGAAAGTTTACTGACAAGAACAGCAACAGCGTGCTGAGGGAAGGGACTGGGATGAGGGAGCTTGGTGATCCGGGTTTCTCTAGCTTCATTCCAAAGCCCTAGAATAATACTGAGTGTTTTGACTCTTGCTCGTGAGTGTCCTCTGTTGTTTTGTCCCAAGACTTACCTCTGCCTCAAATGACCTGTCTGCAGTCTAACCTTCAGATTTTAATATCCATTCCCTTCAGCTCTGAGCAGAATACAAGCTCCTAGAGGGCTGAGACTGTCTTTGTCACTGTTCTATCCTGGGAACTTATAAGAGTATCTGTAATAGGCCCTCAGTAAACTTTTCTTGGATTAGTAAATGAAATAGAACTGCAAGGACTTTTCTTCTCAATCCACTTTATTTTGGAATAATTCTGCATTTACAAAAAAAATCACAGAGAGAATACAGATGTTCCTAGGCTTTTCACCTAGTTCTTCTGTTAACATCTAGAATGACTTATTTAAATTAATTTTGTTCTTTTGACACACATTCCTGTGTTAACACCCTAGTTCTACTTTACCCTTTACATTTGAGCAATTATCATTTGGAGAAACCTTTTTTCATAAGTCAAGTATCATAAAACAATTCCATTATGTGTAAGATACAGCTCCTGTTGTAAAAACTAGTAAGTATAAGGAAAAAAAAAGTGTTGTTACCTTAAGAAAAAAAGATAAAAGATTGTGCTACTAATGTTGAAGTTCAATACATTTGTAATATCAAAAAAAGAAAAAGGAGTCCAAGTAATGCCCAGGTTGGAGAATGGTGTTGGTCACTAAGAAAGGGACCACAGAAGGAAGAGATTCCAGGAAGGACAGTGTTGGGTTAAGTTTTGGATGTTTTGAGATTGAGGAACATGTGCAGCTTTGATGTGGCAATATCTGGTATGTATTTCCTAAAATTTAAGAGAGGAGTGTAGTTCTGTTGTGTCAAATAGGATAGTCACCAGCCATACGTGGCTATTTGAGTTAATAAAAAAGTTCAGCTCCTCATGTGCATAGGTAAAAACATTTCCCTCATTCCAGCAAGTTTTGTTGGACAGCACTGATCTAGATTAAAGAGTTTGACTTGATATCTTGCTTTACGTAGTTATCTGTTACTTGATTGCATTTCTTCTTAATTACTAACTGTGTATACCTAGATGCTATGCTTAGTTTTGCCTGTTGTCTTAAATTTTGATCTGTCTCTTAATCTGACAGGTTAGTTTTTCATCCTTTTTTTTAATAGTGTGTCTGTTAAAAAGATTTTGATGGCCACTCACTCATTGTACAACTCACCATGCTATCTGTATCCATTGTATTTCTTGCAAATTGTCTTTCCATGGTAGCCATGGAAAATAGCAGTATGACCCAAAGCTTTTATCTTGCACAGAACTGGCTGATCACCTAATTTTCTTTCCCTTGTAAGTCACTTACTATTTTTGTCTGGATATTCCCAGTATATTTTCCTTTAAGGTCCAATAGTTGTATTAAAATTTTTCTTAGACTTGGTCATTCTGGATCAATATTCATAGGTATGAGAGGTGCTGTACAGTATGTCATGGAACTTCATCCAAATACTCTCTTCCTGTCTTCAGTAAACGACCCTTTCTCTTTAATCCTTTGTAGTATCTCTATTTTCTTTTGATTACTGTGTTTATTCACTCTTGTTTGTGTTCCTTCTAGTTCTAGACTTTGTATTTTAAATGATTTTTTAAATTTCTAATATCTTCTTGAGTTCATCTCTGGATTTTTAAAATTCTGATTGATGTTCTTTCATGCCTTATATAATATTTTTAATGTCTTTTTTTTGCTCATTTTGAAATAGAAGTTGCAATTTTGGTACGATATGCATATGTCTTTCTGGCATGCTTTCATTGTAGGAGTGCTATTCTACTTATTTTTTTTTTCTTTTAGTAAGTTTCTGTGGGATTTGATCTCTATATTTTTCTTTTGTTGATTTCTATTTAGTCTTCCTGATCTTTTCAAAGGAAGTATGGCTCAAAGTAGCTTTTTCTAACTTTGTAGAACTCCCTTCTCAGATATTTTCCTGTAGTGTTAAAACACACACACATACATATATATATATGGCTTTCTGAGATTTCCTGGTTTTGTTCCCTTCTCCAATTTGCTTTGGACCTTCTTCCTTCCTTCATTCCTTTTGTCCCTCTTCTGCTGAACTGATTCTCTTCTCAACAATTTTATCTTCAGTGTGGTGCTCTATCCTCGAGGGAACCCCTGGCAGCCAGGTTGATTTTAAGATTTCAGAAGGCTTGGATTGCTCCAGCCCTTTTGGACCTTCTTACTGCACGATCCTTAAACTCACATTCTATTAGAGACAGCAAAACCCCTTCTGGTTTCAATTATTTTCAGTTTTACTTTCTGTTGACTACCTGTTGACTAGTTCAAGGTTCTCCTGTTTTCAGGTCCATTTACTGCTCTCTGCTTTTTCTAGCCCTGATACCAATCTGATGCAGGTCTTGTGGCAGTTGTTGCTTTGCTCATGTGCTTGTATTTTGGGGTGTGGGGGATACCTTGTAACCTAGTTTTGTTGTAAATATTGTCCAGAGGGTTTTGATTTTGCTGTCAGAAGCCCCCATTTGATGTGGATATTTGAAGAGATCAAAAACTATGCTGCTGCCATTTTTTCCAGAATCCTCTGAGGAAACATTTTTAAAGAAATTAGACTGAAAGGGAGGCTAGAGAGATGGTAGCTGGAAAGAAGGCTCTAAGGTCAAGAGAGGGTTTGGTGTTATTTTTTGAGTTGGAGAATCAAGTATGCCTAAAAGTTGAAGAAATGATTAAAAGGGAAAGTAAAGGGAGAGGATAGGTAATAAGTGTGTGATGTCCTTAATTGAGTATATGAGAAGAAATAGGAACCAGATGAGAAAAACATCTTCCACTGTAATTATAGAGAGGTGGGAAGGAAGCTGGTGTTCCCTTTGTTTTGTTTTCCTTGTGAAATATAATAGAAGGAAAAACATAAAAGAATGGTTGTTGATGAAGGGACAGTATAGGAATTTTGAGATAAAGAAAGTTTGAATAGTTGAGGCTGGAGGTGGCACTGATATGTAAAGTTGTATGATTTTTTTTTTAATCCCCCTAGTGATGATCAGTAGTCTAGTTGCAAGCTTAGGAAAAGCAGACAGTTTGGTTGATCCAGTCCTGAGTGCATAGGAATAGGGGATTGGCGGGAGCTACCGATAATGCTGAAATGATCGGGCCAGAGAGTCTAGAAAGAGAAGAAAGTGAATGTGGGAGAGGACTGATAGGCAGAGAAAAGGTGGGAATGTCAATGGAGCGGATGTCTTGAGAAATGAGAGAGGGAAGGATAAATAACTGGGGACGGACAGGAATAACAGGCAGGATTTGGGGGGAAAACAGCTTTATTGAGATACAATTTATGTGCCATTCAACTTACCAGTTTAAAATGTCCAGTTCTGTAGTTTTTAGTACATACAAGTATGTGCAACCATTACCATAGTTAGTTTCAAAATATTTTCATTACTTCAAAAAGAAATTTTGTACCCTTTAACTGTCACTCATCCCCCCACAGCTCCTGCGTTCTCATTCCCTCCAGCCCTTAGCAACCACATATTTCCTTTCTGTGTCTAGAGATTTCCTTATTCTGGCCTTCTTTATGAACAGAATCATATATGATAACATATGACTGGCTTCTTTCACTTAGCATATTATTTCTGAAGTTTTCACCCAAGTTGTAGCATATATCAGTACTTCATTCCTTGTTATGGCTGAATAATATTCCATTGTGGGATTTACCTGGCTCAGACAGTAAAGAATCCACCTGGAGATTCTGGAGAATCCCATGGACAAAGAAACCTGGTGGGCTGCAGTCCATGGGGTCACAGAGTCAGACGTGACCGAGTGACTAAGCACACAGTATTCCATTGTATGGTATACTATATTTTATTTATCCATTCATCCACTGATGGATACTTGGGTTTCTATTTTTTTATGAATAATACTGCTAAAAATATCTATGTTCAGGTTTTTGTGTGGATGTGTGTTTGCATTTCTCTTGGGTATGTACCTAGGAATGGAGTTGCTAAGTCATATGGTAACTGTTCAGTTGTTTGAGGAATTGTCAGACTGTTTTCCAAAGCAGCTGCACCATTTTACATTCTCAGCAGCAATGTATGGGGATTACAGTTTCTCCACATACTCAATGGCGCTTATTATTGTCTTGATTTTTTGATTCTGGTCATCCTAGTAAAATGTGTAAAATGGTATCTTGATATGTATTTACCTGATGTTGAGCATTTTGTCTTGTGCTTATTGGCCATTTGTGTATCTTCCTAGGAGAAGTGGCTATTCAGATACCGTGTCCATTTTTAAATTTTTTATGTATTTATTTTTGGCTGGGCTGGGTCCTCATTGTAGCAGCAAGCAGAGGCTGCTCTTCAGTTGCAGTGGCACAGACTTCTCATTGTGGTGGTTTTTCACTGCAGAGCATGGGCACTAGGGTGCACAGGCCTCAGTAGTTGTTGCTCATGGGCTCTAGAGCACAGGCTTGATAGGGCTGAGTAGTTACGGTGCACGGGCTTAGTTGCCCTGTGGCATGTGGAATCTTCCTGGACCAGGGATTGAACCTGTGTCCCCTACATTGACAGGTGGATTCTTAACCACTGGACCACCAGGGAAGTCCCACTTTGTCTTTTTTTTTTTTTTTTTAATCATTGAGTTGTAAGAGTTCTTTATATGTTCTAGATTTATTTCTTATCATCTACATGATTTGCAAGTGTGTTTTCCCATTCTTTGGGTTGTCTTTATTCTTCTTAATGGTGTTAAGTTTTCAGTTTTGATGAAGTCCAGTATATATGTTTTTTCTTTAGTTGCCTGTGTCTGTTGGTGTCATGCATGCCAAAGAAGCTTTTGCTGAATCCGTGCCAAATCCAAAGGCTTGTTTTCTTTTAAGACTTTTATAGCTTTAGCTCTTAGTTTTAGGTCTTTGATCCATTTTGAGTTAATCTTTGTATGAGGAGTGAGGTAAGAATGTAACTTCATTCTTTTTTATGTGGCAGTGCTGATGAAAACCTGGGGTATTTAAATTTAAGATGTTTAAAAGTAGATCAAATTTACTTAAAATGTATAGCAGTTCCAGGTAAGACTGGTCTGAAATGTATACATGAAAGTGGATGACTGAAGTGGAGGTGAAAAGTGTGAGCGTATTTCCATAATCTTCAGATCAGTGACGGGATAGACCCAAGCAAAGACAGAGGTGGAGGTTTTCCCGTTGAATTTATAGAGTGTCCCTGTGAAACCTTTCGTAAGTTGAAATGACTTAAAGCAAAGAAGCAATTACCTTAGGACGCTTCTCACCAAGTGATGCACAAAATAAATTGAGGTAAAGCACCGATGCTCACAGACACAGTTCAAAGCTGTGGCAGCTTGATGCTAAGAGGCTGAGTGTAGTTCCCAGGGCAGGAGCTTGGTGGTTCCACTCCTTCCGCTTAGGGTATAGAGCTGCTTGTATGACAACTCACTGCAAAGCCAACACTGAGTGCAGTTTTCACTTTTGCCTTTTTTTTTTTTTTTTTATCTTTTTCAAATTTCTTTCAGTTTGTGAAAACAAATACTACTATAGGTCTTTTGTCAAAGAAAAAAAGCAAAATGGTGTAATCTGAACTTTCGAGTAGTAAGATATAGCTAGATGATAGAAGCCTCAGAGAAGTAGGAATTTAAAATGAAGTGGAGTTGGGATTAGCTGATGGAAACTGGTATATATAGAATGGATAAGCAACAAAGTCCTACTGTACAGCATAAGGAACTATATTTAATATCCTGTGATAAACTATAATGGAAAAGAATATGAAAAATAATGTATAGGGACTTCTCTGATCCAGTAGTTAAGACTTTGTGCCTGTAATGCAGAGGGTGCAGTTTCGATCCCTGTTTGGGGAACTAAGATCCCACATGCCATGTGGTGAGGCCAAAAAAAAAGTGTGTGTGTATATACACATACACATACATACAAACACACACACCCTATATATACATATGCTGCTACCGCTGCTGCTAAGTCGCTTCAGTCGTGTCCGACTCTGTGCGACCCCATAGACAGCAGCCCACCAGGCTCCCCCGTCCCTGGGATTCTCCAGGCAAGAACACTGGAGTGGGTTGCCATTTCCTTCTCCAATGCGTGAAAGTGAAAAGTGAAAGTGAAGTCTCTCTGTCGTGTCCGACTCTTAGTGACCCCATGGACCACAGCCTACCAGGCTCCTCCATCCATGGGATTTTCCAGGCAAGAGTACTGGAGTGGGGTGCCATTGCCTTCTCCGATACACACACACACACACATATACATATAGTTATATTACATGTATATGCCATATATATATATTAACTATGCCACTTTGCTGTACAGCAATAATTAAAATTATTATAATTCAACTATACCTCAGTAAAAGATAAAAGGCGACAGAGATCTGGAAGAGACATTGAGAATGAGAAAGATAGACTCCCCTTTTACTCTGAAATATGTGGGAAATAGAAAAATGAGCTAAAACATCTGCATGAAAATTCTGCCAGGGAAGCAGTTGCTTAAGTGGAGGGCTAGGCTTTAGAGTTGGGAGGGTGTTCACTAAATGGGAAAGTTAGCAGTAGGGAAAATGGTTTTGATGTCAGCCTTTAGGCAAAGATGGTAAAGAATCTGCCTGCAGTTCAATCCCTCGATCGGGAACATCCCCTGGAGAAGGGCATGGCAGTCCATTGGGTCACAAAGAGTTGGAAATGACTAAGTCACTAACACTTCCACTTCTGTAGCCAAAGAAGCTTGACCCTAGGGTAACACCTTGGCTTCAGTTACACCAGATTTTGACTCTAATTTGGAGTCTTCTCAGCACTATGCTATTTGTATCTTCTGTCCTGCCCTGGAAACAAAATTAGTTTCTCCTTTGGAATTTGCTTCATTTGACCTTCCACCACAGACTAAGAAGGATAGAGCATGAAACAAAGTTCTCTCATTAATCATGCTGATACTATTTTAAGATGTTTGAATTCAGTCAGTGTGTGTAGGGGCAGGTTTGGGGTTGAAGGGGGGAGAAGTAGTGATTTAAGGTCACATACACACCAAGCACGATTCTTGCAGATTCTTGCAACACAACCTGCAAGGAATCTAGGACCAAGGAAAGAACTGAATGATTACCACCCTCCCATTCCCAACTCAAGAGGAGAGAAAATTTCTTGTGATTGAGGGAAAATGGGAAGAATCTAGGGTACTTGGTTGTTAAAAAGCTGTAAATAAAGGCTTGGTTCTCATAGTGTGGATGTGGTCTATGAGCTTCATAACAGTATCATCTTTCTGGGAATCCTAACTCAAAACAGGCCGAAATACTTACGGTGGACAGGGAATAAAGGGGAAGGATAATTAATTGGCTTATCTGGGCCAGTCTGGCAGTCTAGGTCCTATTTGAAAAAAAGATCAGAAACAGAGCTTGAGAGCTTCTTGTTTCATCAGGAATCTCAGTGAGTATCTTTGATCATATTCCTAGGCCATCCTGGGCCTGGAGTTAGTCACAGATCGAGTGTCAGATCCAATAGAAGAATAAGAGAACAGTGTACGTGTCTGCCGGGGGGCAGAGGTGTTTTGGCACCGACTTGTTAGCCCAGCATGGGGACTAGACCACCTTCCTTTGAACCCGTTTCTTTGTGTCCTTCTAGGTCTCTAGACCTACCTCCTTAGCCTTTATCTCTGCTTCCCTAGGTCCAAATCTTGGAAGGACCAGGATATGAGAGAGTAACTTGTAGTCTGAAGCCAGCTCCCTTAGCATGAATCTTAGCTGCTTTTTTTCCCTACCTGAAACAAGCCACACCTCTCTTGCCTAACCCTTTCTAGTTGCCCCTATTTAAAGGATGGCCTCAGGACCCTTCTTTGAATGGATAGATTTTCTATGTCACAAGCAGGATTATTCAGTTTTTTAAAAAATTGAAGTGTAATTGATTGGGTTATTCAATCTTGCTGTGCCAAGAAAAGGAAAGGGAAGGGAGCACTTGGGTGTTAATTTTTTTTTTTTTTTTTTTTCATTTCTAAGATGCAGTGGTTATGCAAGTTCTAAAGTTTTAAAAGTCAAAATTTTATAATTATATCATTCTAGACAGAGTTACTGGCTAAAGAGCTCTCATGTTACAGAAAATTTAGTGTTCATATCACAGACATAAAAAAATGTAAGCCACTATTTCCCAACTTGAGAGTAATAGTGCCGTGGGAAAGTGTACAGAGTTATGATAAGGGATTGCACATTCACTAACTCTGTTCTCATTATCTATAGACCAAATCAACATCTATCTGTATGTACTACTATTTTTTAATATATATAAATTAATGAAAATATATTAATGTATTTTAAAGTATTATTGAACATATAGCAGTTGTTTGTCATTATGTGTTTTCTCAGTTCATGGGTACTATACTGTGCTATTTCTCATGGGATTCCATGAAAATTTTAGGTCCTAAAAGGGGATTCACGTAATCTAAAAGGTTGGGAATCTCTGCTGTAAGACATTTTGAGATGAGAGAATTAACAGCTTCAGTTAGAGTGTAGTTATTAGGCACTGCATGTTTAAGAGACAATTTATTGAGAGAAATTATCAAAAAGAAAGCTGCTTCTGTATGGTTTAGACACCTAAAAGCCTCTGATCCATAGGCCCTGGGCTTCTTCTCCAGAGGCTGCAGCTATTTGTTTTGTTGGTTTTTTTTCCTTTCAGTTTTATTGAGGTAAAATTGTGCTGTATAAGTTTAAGGTGTAACAACAGCATAATTGTTTGACTTACATGGTGAAATGATTATTACAATAAGCTTAGTGAAAGAGGCTGCTGCTCCTGACAGTTCCATGCATATCTTACTGGAAACTTAACAGAGATCTATATAAGCTTGTTTATGTGTGCATATATATATTGTTTAGTCGCTAAGTTGTTTCCAGCTCTTTTGTGACCCCATGGACTGTAGCCCACCTCCATCCATGGGATTTTCCAGGCAAGAATACTGGAGTGGGTTGCTATTTCCTTCTCTAGGGAATCTTCCTGTCCCAGAGATTAAACCCACGTTTCTTGTGTTGGCATATTCTTTGTCACTGAGCCACCTGGGAAGCTGTGTATGTGTATACACACACATATATGTATGCATGTGTGTTTTGTCTGAGCCGTGGAGCTTGTGGATGAATCTTCATTCTTCTCCCAGGAGTTGAACCTGGGCCCTTGGCATTGAAGGTGTAGAGTCCTAACCACTGGACTGCTGGGGAATTCCCTGTATAGGTTTTTTTAATGTGGCTTTAATTTTTTTTTTTAACAATGCTTCTATTCAGTAGAAATTTTAGTAAAAATATTGAAGTGTTTGCTTTTAGTCCTTGCATTATAGTAAAATTTGTTAGAAAATGTTTTCCTAAAGAATGAAAAATTTTAGAATGCACTATTTAGATCTTATCTCCATAGCTAACAGGGAAACTTAAAAGGGAAATTATTTATTTATTTGCACCAGGTCTTAGTTGCGGCATGTGGGATCTTTAGTTGGGCATGCAAACTCTTTAGTTGCCAATATGTGGGATCTAGTTCCCTGACCCAAGGGTTGAACCTGGGATCCCTGCATTGGGAGCACGGAATCTTAAACATGGGACCACCAAGGAAGTACCAGGAAACTTTTTTCAGGGTGATGACGGGGAGTACAGTGAAGAGGAAAACTCCAAAGTGGAGCTGAAATCAGAAGCCAATGATGCTGCTAATTCTTCAGCAAAAGATGAGAAGGGAGAAGAAAAGCCTGACACCAAAGGCACTGTGACTGGAGAGAGGCAAAGTGGGGATGGACAGGTTAGTACCCACCAAAGGCCTCCATTTCCATTCGAGTTCTGGAACAGGGGCTTTTACGCTTGGAGTGAGTAAAGAGCTCTTTATCTGTCCGACAGGAAAGCACAGAGCCTGTGGAGAACAAAGTTGGTAAAAAGGGCCCTAAGCATTTGGACGATGATGAAGATCGGAAGAACCCAGCATACATACCCCGGAAAGGGCTCTTTTTTGAGCATGATCTTCGAGGGCAGACTCAGGAGGAAGAAGTCAGGTAACAGCCCCTTGCTACTGCTCTGTAGTATGTTAGTATTATATGTATTCCATGCTTACTATATGCCAGGCACTTTACTAAGTGCTTTACCTGTATTGTCTTATTTACTGATCACAACATTTTAAGGTAAGTATTATGATTATCCCCTTTGTACAAATAAGGAAAGTAAGACTTAGAATATTTAGTAACTCTTGGTGGAGGAGCTGGGATCCAGACCTATATGTCCACTACCTTCATTAATCTGAGGCGCAAGGCCTCTAAATACTTGCATAGGTGGCCTTATAGGAAAGAGATGTTTCCAGAGTGCTGGATAGTTTGAAGTAAAGGCTTTCCTTATTTTTATACCTGTTACATTCACGCCCAGCAGGCCCTGAGGTGCTGTGATTCACCCTTGCTTTTTGGAAGGCCTGTTTTGTATAACCTGTCTGGGAAGATGGAGAGATTACCTGAGTTCCTAATGTTTCTCTGCCAACCCTATTTATTTCATGAACATCTTTACATGGCAGAATCTGCCAACTTAAGACACTTTTCCCTGGTTCCAACCAGACCCAAGGGACGTCAGCGAAAGCTGTGGAAGGATGAGGGTCGCTGGGAGCATGACAAGTTTCGGGAAGATGAACAGGCTCCAAAGTCCCGACAGGAGCTCATTGCTCTTTATGGCTATGACATCCGCTCAGCTCACAATCCTGATGATATCAAACCCCGAAGAATCCGGAAACCTAGGTGAGGACATTTTGGAGCCTATATTATTGATATTTGCAAGGAAAAAAAAAAAACTCTGCTTTTTAAAATGCCATTCCGGCCTGTAATTGAATGGGTGAGGAATATGGGAAGTCTGCCTGACCCACAGTTTATATTTCTAGTGGCCCCTTTTAATATTTCTCTGTTCCCTTTGTTCAGGTTTGGGAGTCCTCCACAAAGAGATCCAAACTGGATTGGTGAGCGGCCAAGTAAGTCTCATCGCCACCAGGGTCCTGGGGGCACCCTACCACCCAGGACATTTATCAACAGGAATGCTGCGGGTACTGGCCGCATGTCGGCTCCCAGGAATTACTCTCGATCTGGAGGCTTCAAGGAAGGTCGTACTGGTTTTAGGCCTGCGGAAGCTGGTGGACAGCATGCTGGCCGGTCTGGTGAGACTGTTAAACATGAGACTAGTTACCGGTCTCGGCACTTGGAGCAGACTCCTGTAAGGGATCCATCTCCAGAAGCAGATGCTCAAGTGCTTGGCAGTCCTGAGAAGGAAGAGGTAACCCCCGAAATACCAAATCCTGCTCCTGATACTGCACCACCAGTTCCTGACAGGCCTGTTGAAAAGAAATCCTATTCCCGGGCAAGAAGAACCAGAATCAAAGCTGGAGATGCAGGCAAGGTTGCAGAGGAGGTGCCCCCTCCACCTGAAGGGCTGACCCCAGCACCTCCAGTCCCAGAAGCTACACCTCCTACGCCTGCTAAGACTGGAAACTGGGAGGCTCCGGTGGATTCTACTACAGCGGGTCTTGAACAAGATGTGGCACAACTAAATATAACAGAACAGAACTGGAGTCCAGGGCAGCCTGCCTTCCTGCAATCACGGGAGCTTCGGGGTAGGTACCTAGGGTTAATGACTAGCTTTTATCCCTTTGCATCATTGGACTCAGGGGCATGGAACTAATATCTCTCAGAGATGTGGTGTCTGACAATATCTTCATTTTCATTAATTGCAAGAAACAAATGGATCCATTGGCATATTCATCCAAAGAGCTCAGAGCAGCTTTATCTGTTACATAAGACTAGCCCACTACTTTGCTTACTGTTTACTATTAACTGATCAGTCACCACCATTGAGCTTCTGAGTGCAGAATCCTTTACCACTCTCTGTAGAAAAAGTGGAAGAAGGCAGTGTTCTTTATTATTTTAGCTAATGGTTAAATGTTTCAAGGCAGAAACTGCATTTGAATTTGGATAAGCATCTCCTAATCTCTTTGAAAGGAAAGCCTCTAATTTCCTTAGTCTTCTAGAGCCAGGCTGCCCAGTAGAACTTTCTGTAATGATGGTGCTTTTGAATACTTGTAATGTGGCCAGAGTGACTGAAAAACTGAACTTTTCATTTTTAATTAATTGAAATTTAAGTAACCATATATGGCTAGTGGATATCATGTTGGGACAGCATAGTGCTCATGACTAGGAACTACCTACCACCCCTTTGACCCATCCTTTTTTTTTTCTTCCTCCAGTCAGATAGAGCAGAGGATCTTTTCCATTGTTTCTGAAATCTAATTCAAACTTAGATTGGAAAACCTCACTTGGACTGCAGTTTTAGCATCCTTCTCTGGTGTGTGTTAATTTTGGAATATCAAAAATTAGGGTAGCCTAAACTGGACCTGGAGTTGATCTTTGGATAGAGAAGTACATTCTCTCCTGCCAATGCCTTATTACTATTGGAAGACAGTCTCTAGAACATCCTTTTTTGTCCTGAGTCATCTTCAACCAGAGGGGAATCTCTTCCCATACTTTTAGCCTAGACCTCTGTGGCCAGAAATAATCAGAGGTAGATTTAGAGCATCCTTCTCTGCCTAGTTGTTGCTCAGAAACATTAGGGTTGAGATTTTCCAATATGTTTGATAATATAATATGCTAATTATAACCTCCCAGGGATTCTGTATGGTAAATATTTGATGGGAAAATTTTGAACTTGGATTTTCTGAGTTGCATTACTGAAGTAATTTTTTTTTCATGTTCAAAGGCTTTACTGCTATATTAAGGTGGCAGGCAGTGAGGGCAAATTTCCAAATGCTGGTGTTGACAGGAAGCAGAGATAGTTTAAAAGGAATTTTGTTAGTTTAAAAGATGAGAGCCATTCCCCATGTTGGATTCTTTACCCTGTCATTTTCTTGATGTATCTTTAGTTCTGTTCACATCTATCTGCTCTGCAGCAGTGACTTTTTTGGTATATTACAGGTATGCCCAACCACATACACATGGGAGCAGGACCTCCACCTCAGTTCAACCGGATGGAAGAAATGGTACAGAGGCGGAAAGGGGCGCATGTAGAGGGTTGCATGTCACAGTTGGGTCACTGTTTAAGCCAAGTCAGTTTTCCCATGTTTCCCTTTTAGGGTCTCTGGAAATGTACGGTTTAGGTTTGGGTTTAGAGCTTAATGTTTTTCATCAGTTTTTCAATTCATTTTGTAATTTTTTTTTTTTGGTATGTACATACTGCTGTATTTATTTGGTTGCTCTGGGTCTTCGTTGGTACAGTGGGTTTTCTCTAGTTGTGAAGAGTGGGGGCTGCTGTCTACTTGCAGTGCACAGTCTTCTCATTGTGGTGGCTTCTCTTGTTTTGGAGCACAGGCTCTAGGCACATGGGCAGCAGTAATTGTAGGACATGGGCTCAGTAGTTGCGACTTCCTGGCTCTAGGACACACAGGCTTCAGTAAATGTAGTTCCCGGGCTCTGGAGCGCAAGGACTTCCGTGGTGGCACATGGGCTTAGTTGCTCTGAGGCATGTGAAATCTTCCCAGACCTGGGATCAAACCCATGTCCCCTGCATTAGCAAGCGGATTCTTATCAACTGTGCCACCAGAGAAGTCCTGCAAATACTTCTTTAATACTGCCATGTACCCAGTAAATGTTTTGCAGTTCTACAGGACATTAGGACTTAATAGGAGAGTCAGCCTTTTGGAAGTCTTCTTGCTCTGACCTCTTTCTTTCTTTCAGGGTGTCCAGGGTGGGCGAGCCAAACGCTATTCATCACAACGGCAAAGACCTGTGCCGGAGCCCCCTGCCCCTCCTGTGCATATCAGCATCATGGAAGGACATTACTATGATCCACGTGAGTTTATTTTTATAGCTGGGATATATTTCTTGGTAGGATGAAGTGAACTAAAAGACCAGCCTTCTGAACTTCCCTTGTGACCTCTCATGGTGGTTAACAAACATTCTCTGGTTGCTGTTTTCTTCATATGGAAAATTGAGAACATCTTTTCAGCGGCTTGGGGGACAAGGAAACTTGTCCATTTGATGGAAAGAGTGAGGATTTATGAGAGTCCCAATGTGATATCTTACAGTGCAGTTCCAGGGACCAATCTATACCCATGGTGACAGCCCTGCCCCACTGCCTCCTCAGGGCATGATTGTACAGCCAGAAATGCACCTTCCCCACCCAGGTAAGCTTTGCACCTCTGTATGCTTCCAGTACATAAGGATGTGTGTTGCGGGCATCACAAACCCCAACTTTCTCAGCTGTATGCTGCTTGCTTATGAGGCTGGCCACTTTGGCTACATGGGCAACAAACTCCTCTTGGGTCCATCCTGAGGACTTGAAGTCTGAGCCTGTTTGTGCTGAGCAGTCTAGCCAGGCCATCCCATGGAAAAGGTGTTACCTCTTGTTTTAATTGTTGTTTCTTCTCCTTGTCCAGGTTTACATCCCCACCAGACACCGGCACCTCTGCCCAATCCAGGCCTCTATCCCCCACCAGTATCCATGTCTCCAGGGCAACCACCACCTCAGCAGTTGCTTGCTCCTACTTACTTTTCTGCTCCAGGCGTCATGAACTTTGGCAATCCCAGTTACCCTTATGCTCCAGGGGCATTGCCTCCCCCACCACCTCCTCATCTGTATCCTAATACACAGGTGAGATGGCTGATGAGATTTTCTTAAGTATACATCCTTTAAATCAGACAAGAATATAGGATGAGGAGAATACTCAAGGAATTCTGGAGAGCATTTCAGTGCCACTGATTTGCATGTGATGGTAGGAGCTGGAAATGCTACTTAGGTGATGCCTATCATATGTGCATTCTCTTCCATTTTTTTAGTGGTGTTTCATTCAAGTGTTTTAGTATGTCTTAGGTGGGCACGTCTGCAATTTATTTAACTGCATAATAAAGCCATATTCTACCTACCAGCCCTACTCTTCCCTGTAGTGTTTAACTCCCAACAGGTTAACACCTTCTGGTATCTGGAGTCTTACCACTGAGCTCAGTGTCTTCCGTTTGTCAGCTGATGATAGGAATTAGAGAAAGCTGGGCAGTACTTTGAAGAAGTAGGAACTATATTAGGACATACTAAAGCAGAAAAGAATAATTATTTTAAAGGGGGGCAGCTTAGAAATTCCCCTATACTCTTACAGATTCTCCTTATAAATTATAAAAAAATTCCCCTATATTCTCATTTTTGTGCCTGAATAATATTTCCTGTTTAGCATAGTTTGGATGAATTAATTCCTTTTTCTTTTCCTTGCTTATTGGGCTCCCAGGCCCCATCGCAGGTATATGGAGGAGTGACCTACTATAACCCCGCCCAGCAGCAGGTGCAGCCAAAGCCCTCCCCACCCCGGAGGACTCCCCAGCCAGTCACCATCAAGCCCCCACCTCCTGAGGTATGAGAGCTTCTAGGAAAGGAGCTCTGAATAAAGGATGTTGGGGCACATCTGACATCAGTGGGCTTTCCTTTTCTTCAGATTTCCTTCCTTTTCTTGTTGTGTTTCTATGGAAAATGGTCTTTTTTCTTTTTCCTTTTTTTAAAAATAATGACCTGATAACAAATTCCAACTTTATGATTTCAGGTTGTAAGCAGGGGTTCCAGCTAATAGGAATTTCTGAATATTTTAAATCTAACATCAAATAAAAGTAAGTGTAAAACTTATTGTGATTTAGAATGTTCTTAAAACTAATTTTCATGCTTACTTGCTCAACAATCACCTAATTAATGCTCTTAAGTTGTAATCATGGGATATCTCAAGGGGAGGCTTAGAGGAGTCCCAAAATTTGCCAATTTCTTCATTTTATGAATGCATTGAGTAGGGTTGAGTGGAAACCATTGTCAGTGTGGCAGCATTTTATTTGGGAAGATGGAAGGAAAAACTGCAAGAGGGCATTCTTTATTAAAGGAAAGGGAAAATCTGAATTTGAGGTGTTATAGCAGAGCCAATTCTAAAGGTTGTGGAGGAGGGACTTCCCTGGTGGTCCAGGGGTTAAGACTTTGAGCTGCCAGTGCAGAGGGTATGGATCCTGTCCCTGGTCGGGAAACTAAGATCCCATATGCCATGCAGCACAGTCAAAAGATTTTAAAAAATAATAATAATAAATAAGTTTTAAAAACCACTCTTTAAAAAACAAAGGCTGTGGAGGACAAAAACCAGGAGGTTTTGTTGTGTTGTTTTAGGGATATTTCTTTAGTGTACATTCTTTAGGAATGTGGCTTTTTGAAAATAGCTTGTAAATGCCTAAAAGGTCCAGTAACATTTTGGTGGTTCTTCCCTTTTTCTCACTCCTGTCAGGACAGCAGAAGTGAAAACCTAGGAGAGGAGAGAAAACAACTGGCTGTCTGCGCCAGGAGAGCGTTGAAGACCCAAGGTGGCGCCTACCAGCGAGCAGCTGAATGAAGGGGACTCCTGCCTTCCTCTGAGGATAGGCTCTGTTGGATAAACGAAAAACAAGTGGACTCCCTCCCGTTTTCAGTTTGTGTTGTGTCAACTGTGCTCAGAGGAGCAGAGATCAGACAGCCCAGGCTTCGGAGTCTAGGAGCCCACGTCTTTTGCTCTTCTTCACTTTCTCCTGGGAAATTCGTGTCTTCTCCTCCCAGGGAAGCTTGGAAGCTCCTTCCTGTTTCGTTTTGTTTTCTAAGATGTTCATTTTTAAAGCCTAGCTTGTTATTCTTAAATTAATATTCTTTTAGTCCATCACCCTACCCCTTCTTCTGCCCCTCTTTTTCACTCTCTCTGCCTTTAAATTAAACAAGTTCATTCTTTGGTTTGCTAGCTTCTCTGGGTTCCCTTTTGGCTTTTCCCTACATCCCAGATAATTGAGAACTTACCAGCCAGTCGGCCCCCACCAAGTCTACAAAGAGCTGACCTTTCATTTTTTTCTTGGCATTTTTTATTGTGTACTTGGAGCTTGTTAACTCTTCTAATACTATGGAAGCATTGCTGTCTGCACAGAATGTCCCATTGTGGAGAAAATCTCAACTGTGGTAGGAGCCCTTTTTCTTGCCTTGGGTTTTTAGAATTTTGAGCCTCCATCAGTCTCTGTACTCTGATAATCTTTAGTTCTCTACTGAAGGCAGAATGTTAACAGTGGGGAGAGATAGCAAACCAGAAGCTTTAGTGAGAAAGGGAGAGTAGAGTGAGAGCCTTTGCACCTTAGGGGTGTGTATTCACAGTCCTCAGGGCTCAGTCTTTGAGGTGAGTGGAGTTAGAGGGCTCTGCTCTTTTTTCCATCCTTTCTACCACACCCTTTTCCAGTTGCTATGGACCAATGCATCTCTAGAGGTAAATATTACCTAGCCAGCAATCGTCCCTGTCCATTGCAATTGCCCTTCTCCTCGTCTTTCCTGCTGTAAGTGTTTTAGGTATTACTACCTTATTTTCCCAAGGACAGTTTTACTCCTGTCCTTGCAAACAGGATACCACACCTGGGCCTAAAAGCAGTCACTTTTCAGGGCAAGGGCTTCTCCCTCCTTTCCTCCCTATCTACGGCACTGAACCACTCCCCAGCTGCCTCTGCAGAAGAGATTCCTGTTACTACGGCACTTGCGTCTGCCAGGGGTCACTTGGCCACTGTCTCTGTCCTACAGAACCTGAGGGAGAAGGTGGCAGCTGTGTCTCTCCCCAAGTAATGTCACTAATTCTGTCCCTTCTCTTCAGCAGTTGGCTTAACCACTTTGAGTCACAGGTGTGGGGTAGGAGGGGAGAGAGGCACTCAAGCTGGAACCCCCAAGGAGGAAATAACTAAGAGATTCTTCCAAGGGTAGCGCATGGTTGTGCCTTTTGTAGGCTGTTCCCTTTGCCTTAAACCCGAAGATGTCTCCTCAAGCCAGTGGGCCGCATGCCCAAATTCCCAGACCTTAAGACACTGTGACAGTTGTCTCTGTTGGTCCACTGTGTTTTGTTGCAAGAATTTCTCCATGTGTATTGTTGCTGTTTGTAACTGTTTTAAAGAGCGCACATATGTGATTGGCATTGTGACTTGAAGATAATAAAATTTAGACATGTAAACTTGGCTCCTTTGCCAGTGTTTTGCATGAGTCTTGATTTGGGAGGGAGGGAAGAGGACTCCCTGACTCCGTAGAGTCACAGTCACAACTCTGGCCAGCTCACACTTGAGAAATGGAAGCCCAAAGAGGTGAGAAGCCCCTGTGGGGCCACAAGTGACTCCCCATTGATTAACTTTCTTAACCACATTGCCGTGTAGACACCAGGAATATGCAGTCCCTTAGACTGGAAGTGCAGGGGCCAGAAAAACGAATAGATGCTGTGTACCCATGTGACATCTGGTATCCCTCATGCCTGCCTTTGTGTTTGGCAAGCAAGTTTCCCAGGGCAGTGCCCCACATGTCAATATAACTACCAGGTCCTGGATAAGGGGGAGGTGTAGAGAAGTAGCTGTCCTCTTGAAATTTGCACTGGCATGAAACCTCAAGCACCACAGTCTAAGAGGCTCGTATCAGTCTTAGTGCAGTTGAAGAGGTGACACTCCAGTGTTCTTGCCTGAGAAACGTCATGGACAGAGGAGTCTGGTGGGCTATGGTCCATGGCATCACAGAGTCAGACACAACTTAGAACAACAACGCACAATCTGGCAGATTGTGATTTGGGGAAATAGTTCTTGATGGAAATGTGGCATAAAATGAGAAGTGACCTAGCAATATGGAATACAGAGTTTTATAAGAAATTAAAATTTATGTATAGAATAATTAATAGTTGCATATATTCAAAGTCTGGCTAAAGGAAAAAAAAGAGAGATCAAAAGACCAGCTCTGGTTATGCTGCCAGTTAGCTAGGCCACTGGGTAGCTAGCTTTGAGTTTACCTATTTCCTCCTCCAGATCCCAGGTGGTGTGGAAGTTTACTACAAAGGCTGTCCCTGGTGTGGGGCAGCAATTAAATTCAGTGTGGAGCTGGCAGCAGCTGTCTGAGTCCCACAAATCTTTGTGGTACATCTTCAAATGACAGTTGGGACTCCCTCATATGCCCCTTGCTGCTGCTGCCACAGCCAGAAAACCATTGACTCTTCTGACCCTCACCCCAGATTTCTCTTTGAATCATGTCAGTTAACTTCCCTTCTCCTCCCCTGCAGAGTGATGGGTAACTATGGGCCTGATCTCGTGGGGTCATACAAAGAATGCCAGCCAGCCTTGGGGGTGGATCGCTGGCTGGAGGAATAAGCGTGTTTAGATACTTCCCCCTCACCCCTGCCTCTTGATTCTCCAGTCCTGCAGTTAGATCCCATTGCTCTCCCTGTTGCCCTGGTAACCAGCTCAGCAAGAAGAAACTCAAGCTCAGCAAAGCCCCCAGGTTCTCTGCCCTCCCAGCCTGCCTCTCAGTGGGCAGAAAGAAGGCAGCTGTTAGGGGCAGACAGATCAGCCTTAGGTAGTCCTGCTCTATCCCCTTCCAGAAGTCCATGGACTGGGTGCTTAAACTTTTTGGCCCCCTTCTCACAGGTGTTAATCACACCGCCCTCTCTCCCCGTTTCTTCCATCATAGAGTGTAGATGCCTTGACAACCATCTTCCCCACGAGGTCAGTATGGGAGACTCAGAACAGCAAAGGACTTAGAATCCCAAAGTTGTCTCCCAGCATCAGTAGCCCACTTAAGTTGGGTTGTCCCTCTAGGGCAGTAATTCTCAATCCTGGCTACGCAAATCACTTGGAGATCCTTTAAAAAAAAAAGTACCATAAACCTTGGCCCTATCTCAGAGATCTGATTTAATTAATTTGAGGTGTGGCCAGGGCAACAGTATTTTTGAAAAGTTCCTTGGATTACAATGTGCAATTGGGGCGAGAACCACTGCTGTTCTAGGAGCGCCATAACTTGATGCTGGTTTTCCTCTCTGATTCAAGGTCTTGAACTTAGTCTATGCCTGATATCCTTGAGTAGTTGGAGGGTGCTGGGGTCCTGTTCCCCAATTCCAAATTCCAGGAGTCTCTTTGACCCTTGTATTTGCAGCCCCCACATGCTCCACACTCCCCAATCCTTCCCCCTTCCTAAATGACAATCCCAAATCCTGCCCAGAGAGGACGTTACCAAGGCAACCAGCTTAATCTGGTAACTGTGGCATGTGCTGGGAGTGGAGCCCTCCTCTCTTCTTACTCAGTTCATGAAATACCTGGGGAGCTCCAAGCCACTCCAGCCAGTTTCCCCTCTTGACCCCAGGGATATCAGGGTATCCAATGAAGAAAGTATCAGGAAACTGATACTTGGATCTCTAGCTTCTCAGGCAAAATTGTGCTCTCTCCTTTTTTACTGTTCCTTTTTGCAAATCCACAAACAGATGGGTGTGCAAAGCCTTAATTCTGCGAACACATGCTCTTGTACACATTGGACCAGATAAGCACACATGGTGACACGTGTAGTACACACCCTGTTCAGTTCTACCACCACTCCCAGGCTTTCGCATTCCTGTCTCTGCCTGGCCCATGCACAGTAAACAGAGGTGGGGCATTGTCCAAGGAGCCTCAACCCACATGTTGCCTGGTGCCACTCCCCCACCTTGTTACTTTAACCTTGACGTGCTTACCCTGAGCGTGTCTCCATACCCGCCTCTACCTGGGACAGTCTATCCTTAGCGACAGAATGCTTTGGGCATAGGCATCAGAAATAAGGATTATCTGGAGTGCATATTTGGTACCACTTTCCCCACTCCATGGCTATGTCACCTCTGGAGGGTCTCTCTATGTCTGATGGTGTTGGTTGGCAGTTCTAGAGCTTGTCACCCATCTCCAGGGCTCTGCTTCCTCCTGCTGCCAGTAGGTGAAGGTGCCCTTGTGCTCCTGATCTCGCTCTCCCTCTGCCTACCATCTCTTCTCCTCACCCTAATTAGACTTGCCACAACCTGCTGCTCTCTGCTTGGCTCCTACCTGCCTGCCAGTACCTGCCTCTCACAGGCCAGGCCCTCACCATCTATTGTGCCCTACCAGAAAGGGCAGATGGGTGGTGCCCTCCCGTCCCCCTCCCCCCTTCCAATGCCAGTTCACTCGAGGCCTACCCAGCCCTTTTTACAGAAGGAAGATAAAGACCACATACTCCACTGAGTATGGCAACAGAGGGCACAATCGAGATCGAGAGTGATGGACACCCAATCAGCAATTTTTGTAGGCCTCCCTCACTTGAATACAGGCAGGTCCATCAAGGTGTGCAGCCTGATTTTTTGCAGTGATACCAAGAGTCCTCGTAAGCCTCGAGCCAGGAAGCTCCCTCTCCACTGGTAAATGACTCCCTCACCCTTGCCTTTAATGTCTGCGTCTACTCCGAACCCAATCCATTCAGCCCCTTACTGTTTCCCTCACGGTCAGCCCCAGCGCCCAAGTTCAAGCCTCGCGCGGCCCAAGTGGGCGGGACGCTGAAGGGTAGGGGCGGGGACTGGGCGGGGACTGGAGGAGGGGGTGCGGTCTCAGTTCTGCCACCTTCCCCCCGGCCAGGAGCGCAGCCGCCGCCGCCGCCGCCGCCGCGTCCTCACAGCCTTGCGCTCCGCCCGCTGTCTCTGCCGCCGCAGCCCGGCCCAGGAGCGCAGAGCCTTTGGGCACCGGCCCCGCAGCCTGCCCACTTTTCGGGCCGCGTGCGCTGCAGCCGGCATGGGGGGCCACTGAGAGCCGGCACTCCTTCCCTCTGGCACCTCCCCCGGCCACTGGCCACTGGACTCCGGCCAGCGAGCCTCGGGCACCTCTGGCCCCTAGTCCGGAGCCTGGCACGGCCCTCAGCTCTGCCCCTCCGGCTCTGAGCATCGTGTCCCCGCCCCCCTCCCCGCCCGTGCCTGGGACACCTGGGTCCCCCGGCGGCCCTGAGGAGAGGGGCGGGGGGGGGGGGCGGGGTATGAAGCCGCTGGAGAAATTTCTGAAGAAGCAGACGTCGCAGCTGGCGGGGCGAACGGTGGCGGGAGGTCCCGGCGGGGGTCCGGGGAGCTGCGGCGGGCCTGGAGGGGGTGGGGGACCTGGCGGGGGCGGCGGTCCAGCCGGGGGACCGCGGCCGCTGCAGCGGCGTCAGAGTGTGTCTCGCCTGCTGCTCCCAGCTTTCCTCCGGGAGCCCCCCGCCGAGCCGGGGCTGGAGCCGCCCCCAGAGGAGGACGGAGGAGAGCCGGCGGGGGTCGCGGAAGAGCTCGGCAGCGGGGGCCCCTGTTGGCTGCAGCTGGAGGAGGTCCCAGGGCCCGGGCCGCTCGGGGGAGGGGGACCCCTGCGCTCCCCTTCCTCTTACTCCTCAGACGAGCTGTCCCCCGGCGAGCCTCTGACTCCTCCACCCTGGGCCCCTCTGGGCGCCCCCGAGCGGCCGGAGCATCTTCTGAACTGGGTTCTGGAGCGGCTGGCTGGAGGGGCCACCAGGGACAGCGCCGCTTCAGGTAAGGAGTGGGCTGGCTCATCTATCCCGGAGTAGGGTTTGCCCCATCCCCCACCCGGGTCCTCTTGCTTGCCCTTGGACAGTGATGGTGGCGCCTTGCGGAAGCCTTGGTGTGGGGTTGAGTGGTCAGTTGAAGTGGGGTAGGGGCCTATGGGAAGGACAGAGCTTTCTGCAGCAGAGAAGTGGCAGTGCCACCTTCCTCTGCATAGCAGCCTCAACCACGCCTGGAGAAGAAGCTGAACCCCTTTTCCTCATTGAGCCTCCCTTCGTCTCCCCTGGACATTTCATCCTGACCCTGTGGGTCCCTGGTGTTGACTACCTCCTTCTGTGGCTGAGAATTACAGCTTGACACACTAAGATGGAAGCTACCCAGACCAGTCAGTGCAGCCCTCTAGAGGTTGCCAAGCCCCAAAAGACCTTCTAGGAGTCCCGGGTTCTCTTTAGAAGGCCCAGAGCAGAGGGCTGACCCACTCGGAGGGGCAGCGCCAGACAGGCACACAGTGGCCCAAGCTGCCTTTAGGCTCTGGCAAAGGGATGCATTGTCCCTAGCAGCTTGGAAGGGGGCGGGGGGCACGTATGGAGGGAGGCATTCTAGTTTGGGGTGGATTCAAAGGTGTCTGGTGGCTGGGCAGACCTCAGGCCCTGCAGCATCCAGGGGGGTCCAAACCTCTCCAGCTCCCGCCCTTCCGGTGGCAGGCCTCAGCACAGGGCCTCTTTAAAAATAACCACACCCTGAGAGGCTTATTCCCTAAATGATGAAGCTATTTTGCCACTCCCCACCAGCACCCCTGCTAAGGAGATTTTGAGGAAACTGAGGCCCCAGATTGCTGGTTAGCGGCTGAAGTAAAAGATCCAAGGGTCTTCAGGGCTAGTTGTCAGCATTTCACTAACACCCAGTGGGATCTGAGGATTGGGAGCCCAGGCTGAGGGCTTACAGATAGGGGTTTCATGCATTGCTCCCAGACCTTTGCAGGGAGCCCCAACCCAGGTGTGCAGAATGGGGCTCCACTCCCCTAGATTTTTCTCAAGACCCAGGTACTCTCCTTGGCTCAGGTTGCAGTTGCCCTGGGGAGCTGACACCTTTTGGATTTAATTAGAAAAATATCAGACACACACAGCTCTCTTAACCATAACTTCCCGCCTACACCACACACGCTGTGTCTCTATGACACATTCCCTGGGGAGGCTGTGCATTGGACCAGAGCCTGCCTAGGAAGAGACAGGCACCAAGCTGTAGCCCCTATGGCACCATTTCCCCCACTCTGCCCCATGGTCCTCTTTCTTTGCTCTGTTTATCTTTCCTGTGAGATAAAGAGTAGAGGGAAGGTTTGGGGACATCCCTAGTCCTCGTCCCCATCCCTGGGGCTGAGGATCAGGGCTGGAGGGGCTCTCTGACTCACTTGAAAGGCTGGGCAGAGAGAAAAAGGGAGAAACTGTCTTTCTCCTTTTGCCAGGGCCTGGTGCCACGATGCTGCTCAGTGTCCCCTGAGGAAGGACTCTTGAACTGACTGTCACTGTATTAGCTGGACTGGCAGGCTGGATCTCCAGAGTAACTGGTTTGGGGAAACCCCAAAGCAGTCCCAGAATAGATGAGAATCAAGCTTAACCTGCCACTCTGATATTCTCCAATATATTCTTAAGCTATCTCAGTTCCCTCCCAGGGTGTGTGGGCAGAGGAGACTTGCACAAGCTACCCCAAACAAGCCAAAGCAGCCCCCCGCTGCCCACTGTACTTCACTCTGACACTCTGCTTGCCTCAAGCACAGTGAGAAAAGAACAGAAACGCAGGAGTCAGGGTTCTTACTCTAGCTCCAGGCAAGTTCCTCTCAGCTCTGGGCCTTGGTTTCTCATTTGTGAAATGAAATCATTGAAGTTGAGGATCTCATGTTGATTCACCCGCTCCACTTTCATGGCTAGAATTGGAGGCCAGGGGATGGTGACCCAAGGGCCATCAGAAGCCTTGGGGCAGTACCTGGGGACCTGGCCCTAACCTGTTCTGATGAGGACACCTGGCTCCCTCCCCATGCCCTGCCTGTCTGTGTGTGCCAGGCTGCCCTGCCCCACCCCAGGGCTGGCTGCAAGTCAGGGCGACCTTGTACCTGGCTGACTGGCTGAGCCAGGCCCAGATGGGGGTGTGGAGGGGGAAAGGGTGGTGTGAGGAGCCACTCCCCTCCACCCTTGCATCATTAACTCTTCCATCCCTGGGCAGCTGGAGGACACAAGCTTTCTATTTAAAGGCTTTGGGATCAAAGAGATGGCAGTCGTCCCTCTCCCTTTTAATGGGGCTGGTTCTCACCTGCCTAGTTGGAACTCAAAACTCTTAGGTAGGGAGTGGGGAGGGGAGGAGGGACATACACACACACACAAACACACGCTGCCGCTGACCCTACCTGTGCTTAGTTCTCTTGGCCTAGAGACACTTGTAGAGACTACCTCTCTTCCCCGCCCGCCACCCCCCCCCCCACAGATGTCAAGCTTGGCGTATTAAATGACCCGCTACCCACGCACACTGGCGAGAAGTGGGCGTGGCAATCGGAGGGCGCCCCCTCCTTCCCTCCAGCTGCCTCGGCAGCTGCCAACCCCACCCCCGCAGCGGCTGCCCAGAACCTTCACGTGTGTGTGTGTGTGTGTGTATGTATGGTGGGGCATGTGCAGAGCATGACTGGGCAGGTGGCTGAGGCTCCAGCCCAGCTAAAGAGAATTTGCCCTCGAGGCAAGAGAGGGGGAGTGGTGAGCGTCCAACCAGGTCCTGGAAGTGCCCTCCTGACATCAGTGGTGGTGACTGCTCTTACAGATACCCTGCTGGATGACATCGTCCTCACTCATTCGCTCTTCCTTCCCACGGAGAAATTTCTGCAGGAGCTGCACCAGTAATATCCTTTTGTGAAGCTTGCGAAAGGGAAGGTCAGGAGGGAGCCACTCCCTGCATCCCACATGCCATGGGATGTGAGGGGCTAAGCTCTTCCCAAGAAAACACACCTGGGTTTCAATCCCATTTCTTCACTCACCAACTGTGTGACCTCGGGAAGATCACCTGACCTCCTGGGGCCTCAGTTTCCCCTTCTGTAAAATGGGGCTAAACAGTACCAGCCCCTGGGGCTGTTGTGGAGACCATTCTAGCAGCAGAGGTAGGAGTGCTTGGAGACTGCAGAGCCCTGTATGGATGTAAGGTGTTATTATTCTATTAAGAGCGCCTGTCTCCCCACTGAATTATTGCTCTAAACATCCGGTTGCCCAGCGAGTTATTACAGGGTCTGATGTAAACATCAGGTCATGGCTGTGCTTTCATAGGGTCACTAGAGACAAGTCACTGACTGGGCTATTCATAGGGCCTCTCACTGAGTTATTCTAGGACCTAATTGTAAATGGCAGGCCAATGAGTAGAATATCATAGGTTCTCTTTGAAACACCAGGGCTTACACGGAGAGATGGTCAGGTTTGTGGTTAGCACCATTGGCCTTTATCAGCCTGCTGTGAGCTCTGGGCTGTGGGCTGATCAGGGGTTGGGTGGGTCCAGGCAGAGTAGCTTCTAGTGAATTTCTTCAAGTGAAAGTCAAACAGGCAAGAGCCGCATGTGGTCAAGTGGGTGCCATCCCTACCTATTCTGGCAAAAACCTGGGCTGGGGCATGAGGGGTCCTGGTTCCAGGGAACTTCAGAGCCCCTTTCTCTCTGGCCCCAAACCTAGAGAATTTTTAGGGGTGGCCTTGGCTCCCATTGCAAAGCCTTGCCTTCCATACCCCTTCTCAGTGTCCTCAAGTCTGCCTGCCAGGGCTTTTTCTTAACTTAGGGGTCAGCTTTGTTTGGGCAGGAGGCATGGAAGGCCCCGAGGGGCTGGGCCGGAAGCAGGCCTGTCTAGCCATGCTCCTTCATTTCTTGGACACCTACCAGGGGCTGCTGCAGGAGGAAGAGGGGGCTGGCCGCATCATCAAGGTGGGCCTGGGATGAGAAGGTGGGTGACCAGGCTGTTTGCTCTGGAAGGGGCCCTTTTGAAGGAACCATACTTCTCAAGCTGGGTGCCTGGAAGAAAAGAGGCCAGCAAGTCCTAGCTTATAGGATTCTTCTGTGCTTGAAGGCATGGAGGCCCTGCCCTGCCTTTGCAGAGAGTGATGCTGGGATGAGACCCTTGCCCTCACCTTCTTTCTCCTTGTCTCTGCAGGACCTGTACCTGCTGATTATGAAGGATGAGTCCCTTTACCAGGACCTCCGAGAGGACACACTGAGGCTGCACCAGCTTGTGGAAACAGTGGAGCTAAAGTGAGGGGAATGGGCTTGGAGAGGGGCCAGGAACAAAGTCCTCCTTGTTCCTCAATTAGAGGGCTGGGTGCCTCTGGCCTTTGGACTCCAAGATGTCTTGATTTCAGTCCCTTTCTCTCACTGGAGAGGAGCACAAAGCATCATCTCCAGACATTTTGGGGGTCCATTCTCCCATCCACTTATTTGTCAGTCCAGTGGTGTACTGATAAATATTGAACAGCCAGCACTTCAGGAAAAAGAGCCCTGACTTGTAGCTTTTGCTGATTCCCATGGTGTAAATTCGGAGAAGGCAATGGCACCCCACTCCAGTACTTTTGCCTGGAAAATCCCACGGACGGAAGAGCCTGGTAGGCTGAAGTCCATGGGGTAGTCCATGGGGTCGCTACAGTCGGACACAACTGAGTGACTTCACTTTCACTTTCATGCATTGGAGAAGGAAATGGCAACCCACTCCAGTGTTCTTGCCTGAAGAATCCCAGGGATGGGGAAGCCTGGTGGGCTGCCGTCTATGGGGTCGCACAGAGTCGGACACGACTGAAGCGACTTAGCAGCAGTAGCAGCAGCATGGTGTAAATTCTTTCACCATGGTTTATTTCAAGCTCCCAATGTGACGTCATTGAATGTGAAGTTGGGAGGAGATGTGCGGTAGCAGGTCATTATGTAGTATCTTCACCATACAAATCCAACAGACGCAAATAACCTGAAGAGCACAGAGAATAACACGGTGAAACAATTAGGAAATGACTTTTTTGTATTATAATAATTTGGCTATAAGTTTATAAAACATATATATGTTTATATACAATTATCTATTATAATTAAATTTTTAATGGCTGTGTTTAAAACCAGTTGGCAAAATTTTCCAAAATTTAACAGTCTGCCTTCACAAGCCATTGTGAGCTGACTTCAAGACACCACTGTGTCCATCTGTCCATCTTTTCAGCCCTTTCAGTTTCTCCATTCCACTGTCATAACCCTCATTTAGGCTTCAGTATCTCTCACTTGGATTATGGCTGCAGCCTCTGATCCAGGGCTTTAGCTTATGGTTTTGTGTCTTTCTTATGCTGATGCCAGAGAGACCTTTCAAACTTGACAACCTTGTGCTTCTGTTCCCAAAATATCCATGCCCCTCCCCCAACAGCATCCTGGCCCCTCTCTGTCTGCCTTCTGCTGATCCTTCCCTCCACATCTCCCACATCCCCCCTTACGCATGACACTCCCTATACACCCACCAATTCCATGAACACCTGTGTGTTCTCAACTTCCTGCTATCACTTATATGGTCCACCCCAGAGTGCCCTCCTCCCACCCCCTTCTCTTCCTGTTGCCCTTCAAGGTCCAGGTCAAATGCCATCTTCTCAGTGAAAGCATCTTTTGGTGGTAGCTGTCCCCCCCTCCCTCCCTGTACCAACAAAACTCTTCTTGTGCCTTTATTATATCATCTAACACCTGTCTGGTGTGAGAAGTAGCTGTACGCAAGTCTGTCTCCCTCCCAGACTGTGGAGTTTTTGTCAGTAAAATTCAGCAAACAGCTGATGATCTACACCTGCCATGTACCAGGCAGGGTGCTAGGCCTGGAGGTTGAAAATAAAATTCAGTCAGCTCTCAATCTTGTAGAAGAGATAAGACACGAAGGTAAACACATATTAGCCCAATGTCCTACAGCCACTGAGACAAAAAGGTGACCTCTGCTGGTGGGTGGGGTGGATAGAGAAGAATTCAGGGAGGAGGTGGCATTTGATTCGGTCATTCGGACAGCCATCCCAATGCTGGCCATGGTCCTGTCTTCTGACCTCCTTCACCACTCTCTGAACCTGATGCTGGGGCATCCTTGACCCGGTTCTGATATCCCTGCTTGATGCCACCTGCCTGGCATGCAAGATGCCTGGCCGGGCTCTCTGATGCCCAGCGGTGTCCACACCAGGATCCCGGAGGAGAGCCAGCCACCCAGCAAGCAGGTGAAGCCACTCTTCCGCCACTTCCGTCGGATAGACTCCTGTCTGCAGACCCGCGTGGCTTTCCGGGGTTCCGATGAGAGTGAGTGTTCTGGGGGCTTGAGGGGTCTCCGGATCACCGGCGACCTCTATGGGGTTTCCTTCTGTCTCAGAACCAGTTTTTGCAACATCTTTTTCAGAGGCCAGCCCATTTAAGATTGCAGTGGGGTGGGGAACAGAGGTGCTCAGGAGGGGGCTGTGCTGATGCTGCCATTCTGCCCACTGGTGAAAAGCCACCTTCCGGTCTCTGTCTAGTCTTCTGCCGGGTCTACATGCCTGATCACTCTTACGTGACCATACGCAGCCGCCTCTCAGCATCTGTGCAGGACATCCTGGGCTCTGTGACGGAGAAGTTGCAGTACTCAGAGGAGCCTGCGGGGCGTGAGGATTCCCTCATCCTGGTTGCTGTGGCCTCCTCTGGAGGTGAGGGTCGGAAGGAGCTGGGCTGGTCTGGGGGCGGCGGGGCGGTGGGGGAGTGGTGGGACAAGGAGAGAAACTCACAAGCCCAATGCCCCGGGGCAGAAGTAACAGCTGAATTCTAGGCCCTGGCTGCTACTCTAAGTGTGGTCCTGGGACCAGCCACAGGAGCATCACCTGGGAGCTTGCTAAAAAGTGTCTCAGCCCCCACCCCAGACCTGCAGAGTCAGAATGTGTGTTTTAATAAGATCCCCAGGTGATATCTGTGCACATTAAAGTTGGGGGCACACTGGTCCAGGACACTTGGATGCTGCTCTGGGTGCTTGCCTCTTACTCACCTAGGGATCTGGTCCTCTAACCTCCTCAAGCATCTACGGATGCTACATTTTTGAGACCAAAGACACAGGATGGGCCTCCAATCCCAGTGCTGCTGCTGCTAAGGTCGCTTCAGTCATGTCCAACTCTGTGCGACCCCATGAACGGCAGCCCACCAGGCCCTGCCGTCCCTGGGATTCTCCAGGCAAGAACACTGGAGTGGGTTGCCATTTCCTTCTCCAATGCATGAAAGTGAAAAGGGAAAGTGAAGTCGCTCAGTCGTATCCAACTCCCAGCGACCCCATGGACTGCAGCCCACCAGGCTCCTCCGTCCATGGGATTTTCCAGGCAAGAGTACTGGAGTGGGGTGCCATTGCCTTCTCCGCCAATCCCAGTAGGAAGGCAAAAATCCCTGCAGTGTAGTTATAGCCTTATTTTTCCTCTAAGACAGAAAAAAAAAAATCCTGTTTTCTCAGTGTCACTGGGATGATAAAATAAGAGAAGAGCTAAAAAGAATGTTGGGAGTCAAAAGGAGGTTGTAAATGCAAGACAACCCATTTTTTGAAAACTGTCGTTTAAATACAGCATAGGCCAGTGATGACAAGTCCCGTTAGTCTAGAGTACATCTGTGCAGGGTTGGGAGCGTCGGGATGGGGCAGTGGCTGGGGGATGCGAGGGTGCAGGGGTCGATACTAAGGCAAAGCAGCTCATTCTCCTGCAGAGAAGGTCCTTCTCCAGCCGACTGAAGACTGTGTCTTCACCACACTGGGCATCAACAGCCACCTGTTTGCTTGCACCCGAGACAGCTTTGAGGCCCTGGTAAGAACTCCCTCATAAGCCTTGGCTGGTAGTGGAGGCTGAGAGGGGCTGGGGCAGAAATTCACAAGCCTAGCCCCTGTGCCGCTGCCTGCCCCACCAGGTGCCCCTTCCTGAGGAAATCCAGGTGTCCCCTGGAGACACGGAGATCCATCGCGGGGAGCCTGAGGACGTGGCCAACCACCTTACCGCCTTCCACTGGGAGCTGTTCCGCTGTGTGCACGAGGTGGGGACTGAGGCTGCAGCTGGGTTGGGGGCCTGCAGAGAGGCAGCGCTCTGGGCTGAAAGTTCTGGTTAGGACGCTCCGCGCCCTTGCAGCATGCCCTGGGGCAATATGCCGCCAGAACCTCTCTAAGCCTTTGTCCCCGTATCTGGGGAGAAAAGAAGAAAAAGAGGACCATCCCCCGCCCCCCATCAGGGTAGTTCAGGATCCAAGTGGCGCTTATACAGAACCTGACCCACAGTTAGTATTTGTAAAATATTCACTATTAAAGAAAAGGCAGCGACAGTAATGTCGATCAGATGGTTCAAGCGCCTGGCAGCGTGTGAGCTTTCGGTAGATGGTAGAGTATTATTAATGTTGGTTGTTTCCCCTCCCCCTCGTTGCATCCTGTCCTGTCCCCGCTTTTTCTATTTTCCACCCCTCCCGCCCCCGCCCTCCTGCCTGTCCTGGCTCCCCGCCTCCCACTGTCATCTCCCCGCCCCCCGCCCCCATCCCACGCCCTGGCGGCCCCTCCGCCGCTGCGGCTTCAGCTGGAGTTCGTGGACTACGTGTTCCACGGGGAGCGCGGCCGCCGGGAGACGGCCAACCTCGAGCTGCTGCTGCAGCGCTGCAGCGAGGTTACCCACTGGGTGGCCACCGAGGTGCTGCTCTGCGAGGCCCCGGGCAAGCGCGCGCAGCTGCTCAAGAAATTCATCAAGATCGCGGCCATGTGAGTGCGGCCGGCAGCGGAGGGGGAAGCCCTGGCCTCCCGCCCGCCGCTCACTGACCCCGCCTCCCCCCCCGCTCACCCCGCCTCCCGCCCCCGCTCACCCCGCCTCCCGCCGGCTGATCCCGGCCTCTCGCCCCGGCAGCTGCAAGCAGAACCAGGATCTGCTGTCCTTCTACGCCGTGGTCATGGGGCTGGACAACGCCGCCGTCAGCCGCCTGAGGCTCACCTGGGAGGTGAGGTGACCGCCTCCTCGCCTCCCACCTGGGCCGGCCCACCTCGGGGATCTTGGCCTCCACACACAGTCTTGACATCCCTGGGCTCACCCCAGAGATCTTTCCCGGGACGGCTGCTCGCCTCTGGGGAGCTTTTGTGAGGATTGGAAGGAGGTGCCCTCTTCTGGCGAACACAGCTACGGGGCACCGGGCAGGGCTGAAGGGCCGGGTACCTGTGCAAATCAGTGAAGGCGAATCCGCGCCTGACCGCGGGGTGGTGGGTGGGGGGCAGGCAGCCCGGCCCAGGTCTCAGAATGGGCTCTGGGATTTCAGCCCGCACCCAGGGAAGCTTTGTGCGTGGCTCAGGCATCAGCAGTGGCCTCCATTTCGCCAGAAGAGATCATTCCTCTGGGCTGCTGCCAGCGCCCCAGACCTAGCCCAAGGCTGGGTCTACTTTCCCACCCCGTAGGCTTCCCAGCCTCTTGCCGGCACTCCGGCCCTTTCCCACTCGAACACCTGGGGATTAGTTAGGGGGGCCCATGAAACCCAAGGAGCTCCAGAATCTGACATCTCCTTCCTTCAACCTGCAGAAGCTGCCAGGGAAATTCAAGAACTTGTTCCGCAAATTTGAGAACCTGACGGTGAGTGGCTTTGGCTCTTTTATCTGCCACTGGACTGGCTCCCCAGAGACTCAGTGCCCGCAAACCTTTCACCTCCAGCTTCCCTTTCAAGGTTTTCGGTGTCTGGGAGCCCCCTTTCCCACCCCTCTCCTCCAGCCCACCACGCTGGGAGGGAAGCTGGGAGGGTTGTGGCTTTGTTTTCCACAGAGAAGAGGATACAGCAGTGAAGTCCCCACTTAGACACCCAAGCACACCCCTGTCTGTTTGGAGATATTTGTAGGGAAGGGGCTGGGGGAGGGGGAGGGGGACAACTTTGGGGTACACTGGGCCTATTTGTCACTTTTTCCCTCTACTGTGGAACCCTAGGACCCCTGCAGGAACCACAAAAGCTACCGGGAAGTGATCTCCAAGATGAAACCCCCTGTGATTCCTTTCGTGCCTCTGATCCTCAAAGGTGAGAGTCGCTTCCAAGCTATGTTCCTCTCCACACGTTCCATGCCCCTTTCAGACCCTCAGTTCCCTCTCAGTTCAGCTCTGTGTGTGGCCACATAGAGAGAAGCCCCCAGGTTGAATGTGGTTTAGGGGAAGGGAAGGGCCCTTTGGACCTCCTCTCCCTTTTTTTTTAACTTTTATTTGCATTTGTGTGTGTGTGATCTATTCTCCAGCCATACGTTTTTATTTCTTCAGTTTCTTCTGGGATGTCTTTTTCTTCTGTGCAGCCTCCTCTCTGGTTCTGGGGTCAAGTTCTTTTTCAATAAGGATCATCTCCATGTGGCAGGGAGGGCTCACATATGGGTTGATCTGACCATGAGCTCTGTAAGACCCGCCAGCATCTTGGGGGCTTTGTTCACTGGGGTGTGCTCAGTGACCAGGGAATCTACCTCTCCGCCCTCAAGTTTAGCATTACTCTCTGCATTTTTGAGCATGTGCAGTAAAAATTCAGCACTCTTTGCACCACCAACCCTGAGTCCAGCCCCACTGTTTGGTTACCAGTTCCACCACTGTAACGACTGGATGGCACGCGTTGCTTCTGTAAAGGGACATCCTTCAGATACTTGGTGACTTTTGGGATATGCAGTCCCCTTAGTAGCCTGGGCAGTTTCACGAGTGTTCTTAAAGTGAACACAAAGATTTGAACCTCTTGATTTGCATGATTTTCTGGGGTCAAGTGAACAGCGAACTGTTTTTACAAGTCTCCTCGGGTTGCTTCCAGGAAAAGTGGATCTCCCCCTCTTACTCCTTTGCTTCTCCCCCCATCCCTAGACCTGACTTTCCTGCACGAGGGAAGTAAGACCCTGGTAGATGGCTTGGTGAACATTGAGAAGCTGGTGAGTGACACTGCCAACCCTAGTCCCATGAGTGGGGCGCCTGGTACCCTCCTTTGCTCTTGGCACACACACCCCTGAAGACAGCACCTTTCCTCATGGTGCCCAGCTTGCCTGGCAGACTCTTGACTGTCTCTCTGGTGGTGTCACTGTGGCAACCTGCCCATGGGTGGCAAAACTGACAGGCAGCTTGGGGCGGGGGCAGCTCTGCCTCTCCCTAACCTGGGCCTCTGTCACACCCCTTCTTTGGTCCAGTGGAGGAGAGGGAGCCTTGGGAGGGGAGCACCTTTCTGGGCCCTTTTCGGGACTCAGTTCTTGTCATCTCCCAGCATTCAGTGGCTGAAAAAGTGAGGACAGTCCGCAAATACCGGAGCCGGCCCCTTTGTGAGTAGTCGGGGTTTTGAGGGCGTTACAGGTGGAGGTTTGACAGAGCAGGAGGGTTTCTGGGAGACTCCCACACTCCAGTGTTATTTCCTTAAACGTCTCGTTTCTCCATTCTCTCCCGGCCTTCCTGGGGGCCCTCCTGCCCACCAACCACCCCAGTCCACACCCTTCCTTCCCTCGGGCTGGTTGTGTGCAGGGGAAGAAGGGCACCCTGACTGCCTGCCTCCCTGTCCTCGCATCCCCAGGCCTTGATATGGAGGCCTCCCCACATCACCTGCAGACCAAGGCCTACGTGCGCCAGTTCCAGGTCATTGACAACCAGAACCTCCTCTTCGAGCTCTCCTACAAGCTGGAGGCCAACAGTCAGTGAGAACTGAGGTTCTGGACGGCCCCTCACCAGGGTTCTTGGGCACCTGGCACTCAAGCACTTTGTACGACTCCCTGCCCACATCTGACAGCTTTCTTCTGGAGCTGCTTCCTGCCCCACGGGAAGGAGTTGGGTGGACTGAGCCCTGGACTCATAAGCCTGTTCTTCCTGCTGAAGTCCTCTCCCCCATGCTCCTTCAAGCCCAAGCCACCCTCTGCTGGTTCCTGCCCTCCCAGGGGAAGCAGTGGGCAGAGAGCTCCTTCCCTGGCCCCTCCCATCCAGGTCTGTTCCGGAGATGGAGTTTCCCATCTCCTCTACCCAAGCAGGCAGGAAGGCTTTGCCCACCCCCCGCCCCATCTCATCTCACAGAGCAGAGCTGTGGGAAGGGTTGGCAGCCTTCCTCTCCACCACCTGCCTGGCTTCTGCCTGGCTTCTCCCTGACTTCTTCCTGGTGAGGGCTGGGACCCTTAGAGGCACCCCCAGATATGATATTGCCCTTGTGTCTGTGTGCGTGCATGCGTGTGTGTGTGTGTGTGTGTGTGTGTTTGCACATGCGCGTGTGGCCCCTTTGAAGGAGTAGCACTGCATCTGGCATTTGAGGGAAGGTGCTGTGTGTCCTGGGGAGGGGGTCCTTCTGTTTGGTGCTACCCTTGTCTGCTCCTGGGATAGTACGGGGTGCTTTCCCCATCCCCACCACTCCCTGCCCAGCTCCTCCGCTGCCCTGCACACCCCAGGCTTGTGGCTGAAGCCGCTCCAGAGGGCAGGGAGCAGCAGCAGACAGGAGGGTTACCATCAGCCTTTACAGGTCTCCCACTCAGGCCTCCTAAAGTTCCCTGGGTGGGCTCTGATGAGAGGGTAAAAGATGCTCAGGGAAACACAGGCCTAAGCTGCCTACAGGACCCTCCCTCCACATTGCAGTGGGGTGAGACATGGTAGCAGGAGTCAGGGTTGATTTCTGCCCATCTTCCTGATTTTAGGGTGTCTCACTGCTAAGAAGGGTGTTATCATCTCCCTTTGGCCCTTCTGCAAGGATGCCAGCACATGGTCTCATCCTCCTCCCTGTCTTGACTACCCCCTTGGTCCTTCCCATCGGAGCTGGGTGGGGTGGACCCCTGTACTTGGGTCAGGCAGCCGCTCCCCGCTCCCCGACATGGGGCAGGGAACGGCAGAGACTGGAAAAGTGAACCTGGGCCTTGGCGATGCCTCTGTTACCTCTCAGTCTCCCCTCCCTCTCCCATCAGGGGCCTCCAGGGCTGAGGGTGCAAGACTCCCGGCAGCTACAGGGTGAGGTTTCCTGGCACAGCCTCACCCTCCTTTCTGGCACCACCTCTTTCCCTTCCGAAGAGGCAGCAGCAACCCCAGCCAAAGAAGCTGCTGCTCCTGCTCTGAGAGTGTATATATTTTTTACCAAAAGCTCGGGAATTGTAAATTTATTTTTTAAAACACAAGGAGGGAAAGAGCCTTGTATCATATGTAAACAGTGTATCATAGGTTACGTTGTACAGTCCCTTTTATACTGCGGTCTGTCTTGTTCCTGCCGCAAAAATATGTCTATAGACTCCCCACCCCACCACATCCACAGGCGCTGTGTCCCACCCCCTCCACCCCTAGAGACAGTGACCTCTGTCTGTCCACTCTTCCCTGCTACTGCTGATGTGCGCTTCTGTCCCTGCAGCCACCCTTCCTCCCAACACCTCTCAGCAGCCTTGTCACTCCAGCGCTCACAGTCCTCACCAAACCCCCTGGTCCAGTCTCGGCTGCTGCCCACCTCTGGCCTTGACCCCTGCCCTGCTGCCTCCCACGGGCCTCCCAGACCCCTTCCCATGCCCCACAGCTCTACCAGAGTGAAGCGTGTGTGCTGTACAGGCTCGGTTGTCATTGCAGAAACCTGCTGGAGTCAAAGCCGATAAAAGTCTATGAATCCACCCTCCTGCGGTTCTCCATTCTGTTTCTTTGAGGCTGGGGAAGGGCCAAAAGGGGAGAGAGGGAATCCATCTATCAGGACTCTGGGCTGGGCTGTCCTGGAGTGACTTTGAAAAACGTGGGTGAGAGGGAAAGATGCTAGCCTCGGGAGCCACGCCGCCTAGTGCCTGGGACTTGCAAGAATGAATGTTTTAGCTCTTTCGTGTTCCAGGCGTGCCATGGATATGCGATCTTGGTTAATTCTAACACTGTGAGGTGGAGGATGGAAGCTGACAGTCCCAGCAAAGTGTCTAAGTTACAGGGTGAGTGAGGTGGCAGAACAGGGCCCCTAATCCAAATCTGTCCATTGCAGACAGCGTGCACATTCTCTGCTGCTACCCAGATGCATGCACTCTGCACGCAACCAGTATCTACCAGTTATACTAAGATGTGGGGCAACTAGAGCTTAGGGTTTGGCTCTAATGGGAGCCTGACCTCCCGGAAACATTGCGTACTCAGTCACATGTGAGCCGTTGACCTTCCCTCCTGCATCAGTTTTTCCCTCAGTCTCCTGTATCTCAGAAAATAGTCTTCCCATCCACCCAAGTTTTTGAGGCAAGAATCTAGGGCTCCACTCTTGATGATGCCCCTTTCTCTTATCCCTCACTCCTCATCTGCCTGGTCCAGCAGCTTCAATTGCAAAACACATCCTGGGACTTCCCTCGTGGTCCAGTGGTTAAGACTCTGCACTTCCAATGCAGGGGACATAGGTTTAGTGTCTGGTCAGGCAACTGAGATCCCACATGCTTGCCAAAAACAAAAAACAGCAAAACAACCAAAACCAAATCCTGATCGGTCCACTTTTCCATTACCACCAGTCCAAACCACTTTCATGTCCTCCCTGGATGCTTGCGCTAGCCTCCTACCTGGGCTCTCAGCTGCTTCTCTCCAACCCGCTTCTAACCCCACCAGTTAGTTCCCCATACTGCAACCAGGGTGCTTTTTTACAAACCTAAATCAGATAATGTATGGCTAAACTTAAAGAAGGGCTTCCCAGGTTGCACTAGTGGTAAAGAAACTGCCTGTGAATGCAGGAGACAAATGAGATGTGGGTCCAATCCCTGGGTCAGGAAGATGCCCTGGAGGAGGGCATGGCAACCCACTCCAGTACTCTTGCCTGGAGAATCCCGTGAACAGAGGAGCCTGGCGGGCTACAGTCCATAGGGTCATCGCTGAGTCCACAACTGAAGCAACTTAGCACACACACATAGAAGCTTAAAGAAAGTGGCGATACCAAGTATCAGCGAGGATACAGAGAAACCAGGACTTTTATAAATTGTTGGTGGGAGTGTGAGTTGGTACACCCAGTTTGGAAAATTGTCTGGTCATATCTACTAAGACTAAATGTACTCTGTACCTGTCACCTAGCATTTCCACTCCTGCTGCTGCTAAGTCGCTTCAGTCATGTCTGACTCTGTGCGACCCCATAGACGGCAGCCCACGAGGCTCCCCCGCCCCTGGGATTCTCCAGGCAAGAACACTGGAGTGGGTTGCCATTTCCTTCTCCAATGCATGAAAGTGAAAAGTGGAAGTGAAGTCGCTCAGTCGTGTCCGACTCTTCGTGACCCCATGGACTACAGCCCACCAGGCTCCTCCGTCCATGGGATTTTCCAGGCAAGAGTACTGGAGTGGGGTGCCATTTCCACTCCTAGGTGTATATATACCCAAGAGAATTTAGTGCCTGTGTCCACCAAAGAATATATACAATAATGATCATATCATTTTGTTCATGATAAAGAAATTGGAAAAAATCCAAGCTCCCTTCAACAGGTAAATGAACAAATTGATTGTATATTCTTATAATGGAATATTACATAGCAAAAGAAAGGAACAAATGACTACTCCCCTCATGGGCTTCCCTTGTGGCTCAGCTGATAAAGAATCCACCCACAATGCGGGAGACCTGGTTTTGATCCCTAGGTTGGGAAGATCCCCTGGAGAAGGGAACGGCTACCTACTCCAGTATTCTGGCCTGGAGAACTCCATGGACTCTATAGTCCATGGGGTCGCAAAGAGTTGGACACGACTGAGCGACTCTCACTCACCTGTGTAAATGAATCTCATAGATATAACATTGAGTGAACAAAGCCAGATGTATGGACTACACACATACAATTCTGTTTAGAGAAGTTATAAAACAGGCAAAATTATGGAGAGAGAAGTGAACATAGTGGTTGCTCGTGGGATGGGAGAGAGTACTGAAGTGGTGTGAAGAAACCCTCTGTGGTGATAATAATGTTCTACATCTTTTTTTTTTAATTGAAGTACAGTTCATTTACAATGTTGTGTTTTAGGTGCAAAACAATGATTCAGTCTTATATATATATACATGTATATAACACACATATACACATGCATATTTTCTTTTTCAGCTTATCTTCCTTTATAGGTTATTAAAGATATTGAATATAGGGGCCTTCCCTGGTGGTCCAGTGGTTAGGATTCCGCCCTTCCATTTCAGGAGGCATAAGTTCCATCCTGGACGACTGGAAACCAAGATCTCCCACGTGGCACGATGTGGCCCAAAAATTGAAATTAAAAAAAAATAGAAAGCCATTGAATATAGTTCCTTGTGCTATACAGTATACACTTATTTATCTATTTTATATATAGTAGTGTGTGTCTGTTAATCCAAAACTCCTTCTTTTTTCTGCCCCCCTTCCCCATTGGTAACCATAAGAATGTTTTCTACGTCTGTGAGCCCATTTCTGTTCCATAAATAAGTTCATCTGTGCCATTTGTTTTAGATTCCACAGATAAGTGATATCATGTGATGTTTGTCTTTGGCTTACTTTACTATGATAATCTCAGGTCCATCCATGTTGCTACAGATAGCATTTTTTTTCATTCTTTTCTATGACTGAGTACTATTCCATTGTGTATATGATATGTACACCTCTTCTTTATCCACTCATCTGTTGGGCCTTTAGGTTGCTTTCATGTCTTGGCTTTTGTAAATAGTGCTGCCATAAACACAATATTCTATATCTTGACCTGAATGTGGCTACAGTGTGAGTATGTGTTCACTGAGATTTATATTAATACACTTTACTGTAATGTTATATTTCAATGAAAACAATCCTGATTGTAACACTCCTCTGTTTTTGATAACACAGATTAAAAACAAAAATCTCCCCTCTCTGACCTCACTTTCTCTCTCTTCTCTCCCTCACCCTCTCCAGCCACACTGACTGCCTTGCCATTCCTTTTTTTTTTTTTAAAGGCTTAAAATGTATTTTAATAAGTTCATGTTGCATTATTCATTTCTCAGAAAAACTTCAAAGGTATTAGGGACAAAATCAAACATGGTACACCAATAAAAAATGCACAGCATAACTACTTAAGATAGGCAAAGCTAAGAGCTACCGTCTGACATTCAGCATACAGCAACCCTGTTCTCAAGATTGTACTAGGCCTATCAAGAAAGCTGTGAATGGCAACATGACAGACACAAAAGGGCCATTTCTGGGTTGTCCTTACCCAAGAAAAAGATGGAGGAAAGTTTAACACAAGATTTTTTAAAGATACACTAAATGAAAATCTCTAAGAGAAAATGTCTTCCTTGGGACATGAAAGGGTAATATATGGGACATAACAGAACCGTATGTATGTTGTCTGTGACCTCTGTGGACATGTGCCTGAATTCCCACCTGGGAGTGATTGGAACAGTGGGGCCAAGGTCACTGGGGGATGTTTGGTTTTTGTGGTATATGTGGCAGGATCTCTGGGGTGAGATAGTGCACTAAGTCGTGTCCGACTCTTGCGACCACATGGACTGTAGCCTACCAGGCTCCTCTGTCTATGGGATTCTCCAGGCAAGAATACTGGAGTGGGTTGCCATTTCCTTCTCCATGCCTTGCCATTCCTAAAACACATTCTTGTCTCAGGGGTTTTACCTTTGCTCTTTCCTGAGTCTTTCCTGAGTGCCCTGACCACCCCCTACTTTGTCTCCCCTAATTCTCCTGCATGTTCTTCAAGGCTTTCATTGCTACCTGACATCATCTATACTTCCTCATGTATTTGATTTTCCTGCCCCCGGAATGTTAGCTCCGGGAGTCTGTCATGTTCCTTTTCAGTACCAAGAGCAGTACTTGGCCCTGAGAAGACACTCGATACATATTTGCTGAATGAATAAATTAGGTTATTTGAAATAGGAGTCGAAAGAGGAGGACAAGACACAAGAGGATAAGTGCTCTAGGAAACAAGGCAAAGAGATTCACTTATGGTCTGTGGGTTCAGCGTGGTGACAATCAAACTTCTTAAAAGAGATGATCCAGGACTTGCAGGCATGGAGTTGGATGGCCTATCTGTGGATGCGGGAAGTCGGGGATGACGCCCTGGGGCTCTGTGGGCTGTGTAGGAGCGGGTGAACTTACTTAGTAATGCTGCACCTCCAGAGGTTGGCTTAGCAATGAACAAAAAGGTGGAGATAATTTGAAGCAGTCAGACCAATGTATTAATAGAGGCTCTCTGGATCTGGGATTTGGAGTGAAGAATTTAAGCAGTGCCTTTTGAATCCACTAGGTGTCGCCACCAAGATTACGTCTCACCGTGGCAGAGGCCTGGGACTGGTACAGTTGAGTCTATCACAAGGGACTATTCCCAGGCATGAGAAATTTGACTGGAATATCCCAAATCTTTCATTCTCTGCCTTTCTACTGGGTCTTTCCCATTACACATTTAAACCTTCTCAATTCTTGCCAACCACCCCCGCCCCGCCTTTTTTTAATTTGGCTGGGCCATGTGGCATGTGAGATCTTAGTTCCCCTACCAGGCACTCATTTCACATGCTAACAAAGTAATGCTCAAAATTCTCCAAGCCAGGCTTCAGCAGTATGTGAACCAAGAAATTCCAGATGTTCATGCCAGATTTATAAAAGGCAGAGGAACCAGAGATCAAATTGCCAACATCCACTGGATCATAGAAAAAGCAAGAGATTTCCAGAAAAACATCTCCTTCATTGACTACACTAAGGCCTTTGACTGTGTGGATCATAACAAACTGTGAGAAATTTTTAAAGATATGGGAATACCAGACCACCTGACCTGCCTCCTGAGAAATCTGTATGCAGGTCCAGAAGCAACAGTTAGAACCGGACATGGAACAACGGACTGGTTCAAAACTGGGAAAGGAGTGTGTCAAGGCTGTATATTGTCACCCTGCTTATTTAAGTTATATGCAGAGTACATCATGGGAAATTCCGGGCTGGTTGAAGCACAATCTGGAATCAAGATTGCCAAGAGAAATATCAATATCCTCAGATATGCAGATGACACCCCCTTATGGCAGAAAGTGAAGAGGAACTAAAGAGCCTCTTGATGAAAGTGAAAGGGGAGAGTGAAAAAGCTGACTTAAAATTCAACATTCAGGAAACTAAGATCATGGCATCCAGTTCCATCACTTCATGGCAAATAGAGGGGAAACAATGGAAACAGTGACAGACTTTATTTTCTTGGGTGCCAAGATCACTGCAAAGGGTGACTGCAGCCATGAAATTAAAAGACCCTGGCTCCTTGGAAGAAAAGCTATGCCAAACCTAGGTAGCATATTAAAAACAGAAATGTCACTTTGCCAGCAAAGGTCCACGTAGTCAAAACTATAGTTTTTCCAGTAGTCATGTATGGATGTGAGAGTTGGACCATAAAGAAAGCTGAGTGCCAAAGAACTGATGCTTTTGAACTGTGGTGTTGGAAAAGACTCTTGAGAGTCTTGTGCTGCAAGGAGAACAACCAGTCCATCCTAAAGAAAATCAGTCCTGAATATTCATCGGAAGGACTGATGCTGAAGCTGAAGCTCCAATACTTTGGCCACCTGACACAAAGAGCCAACTCATTAGAAGAGACCCTGATGCGAGGAAAGATTGAATGCAGGAGAAGGGGGCAACAGAGGACGAGATGGTTGGATGGCGTTGCCGATTCGATGGACATGAGTTTGAGCAAGCTCCAGGAGATGGTGGAGGACAGGGAAGCCTGGCGTGCTGGAGTCCATGGGGTTGCAAAGAGTCGGACACGACTGAGTGACTGAACAACAACAATAACCAGGGACTGAACCCCCGCCGCCTACATTGGAAGAGTGGAGTCTTAACTGCTGGACCACCAGGGAGGTCCTTCAACTCTCCATTTTTATAAACACTTTCCTTGAGCTGACATGTCCATTCTAGCTACTTTCCCCCTTCACTTCTTGTTTCTTGTTCTAGGCAAAACTTCCTGAAGAGATTGTCTCTACCTCCTCGTGTCCCATTTTTTTTTTTTTAAAGAAAAACTTATTTACTTATTTAATTCATTTGGCTACATTGGGTCTTATTTGTGGTACTTGAGATCTTTGTTGCATCATGGGGGATCTTTCATTGCGACAGGAAGTCTCTCTAGTTGTGGAGCGTGGGTTCATTTGTGGCGTGCAATTTTAGTTGCCTCGAAGCATGTCGTATCTTAGTTCCCTGACAAGAGATAGAACCTGAGTCCCCTGCATTGCAAGGAGGATTCTTTTTTTTTTAATAATTTTTATTTTATTTATTTTTATTTGTGGCTGTGATAGGTCTTCATTACTGTGCAGGCTTTTTCTCTAGTTGCAGTGTGAGGGCTTCTCATTTCAGTGGCTTCTCTTGTGGAGCATGGGCTTTAGAAGTTACAGCACGTGGGCTCAGTTCCCAGGCCCTAGAGCACAGGGTCTGGAGAAGGCAATGGCACCCCACTCCAGTACTCTCGCGTGGAAAATCCCATGGATGGAGGAGCCTGGTAGGCTGCAGACCATGGGGTCGTGAAGAGTTGGACACAACTGAGCGGCTTCACTTTCACTTTTCCCTTTCATGCATTGGAGAAGGAAATGGCAACCCACTCCAGTGTTCTTGCCTGGAGAATCCCAGGGACGGGGGAGCCTGGTGGGCTGCCGTCTATAGGGTCGCACAGAGTCGGACACGACTGAAGCGACTTAGCCGCAGAGCACAGGGTCAACAGTTGTGGCGCATGGGCTTAGTTGCTCTGAGGCATGTGGGATCTTCCCGGACCAGGGACTGAACCCATGTCTCCTGCATTAGCAGCTGGATTCTTTACCACTGAGCCACCAGGGAAGCATGCAAGGAGGATTCTTAACCAATGAACCACCAGGGAAGTCCCCCCATTCATTCCTATTTTATTTTGTCTTGTTTCTTCAACTTTTCATCAAGAAAGATTTCAGACATAGAAAAGTTGAATGATTAGTACAATGAATACTTAGAACTTTCTAGACTCTATAATTAACATTTTGTTAAATTTGCTTTTGTTCTCTCTCTATGCACACGTGCACACACACACACTTTTTCTTTTGCCAAGCTACTTGAAAGTAAGTTGCAAATGTTAATATCACTTCATTCTTAAAAGCCTTAGTAAGAATCTTCTAAGAATAAGGACATTGCCTTACATGTCCACCACACCATTATCTCACCTAAGAAAATCAACAGTAGTTCCATGATATCAGCTAATATTCAGTCTATATTTTTTCCCAGGTTGTGTCAAAAATATCTTTAAGGGACTTCCGTGGTGGTCCAGTGGTTGAGTCCACCTGCCAATGCAGGGGACATGAGTTTGATCCCTGGTCTGGGAAGATTCCACTTGCTGCAAGGCAACTAAGCCTGCAAGCTGCAAATACTGAGTTCTTGTGCCGAAACTGCTGAGCCTGTGGGCCTAGAGTCTGTGCTCCCCAACAAGAGACGCTACTGAAATGAGAAGCCCGTGCACAGCAATGAAGAGTAGCCCCGCTCACCACAACTAGTGAAAACCTGCAGGCAGCAACGAAGACCCGGCACAGCCAAACATAAATAAATAAATACATAAAAATTTATAAAAATAAATCTTTAAAAAAATTTAGGGGAAAAAATCCTGATGTAATCAAGGTCCATGCATTGCATCTGGCTGTTAGGTCTCATTAGCCTCTTAATCTAGAATAGCTTCTTTTTTAGATGACATTGACTTTTCAGTCTAGACAGATATCTTGTAAATGCATGAATTGTCTGATTGTTTCCCCAAGGCTCTTGTTTACTTTTACCTTCATCCCCTCCGTAGAGTCTAAGCTACTGGTTCTGTCTAGAGAGGAGTGTCCAATACAAATATAATGTGAGCCATGTTGGTAATTAAAATTTTTCTAGTACTCACATTAAAGAAGTAAGAAGAAACAGATAAGTTAATTGTAATATTTTATTTAACTCACTGCATCCAAAATAATGTCATTTCAGCTTGTAATCAATATAAACATATTAATGAGACATTTTACTTTCCTTTTTTTGTATTAAGTCTTTGAAACTTGGTGTGCAGTTTTACTTGCAGCATATGTGGATTCAGACTAATCACTTTAAAATTTATTTTTAAGTGAAGTATAGTTGATTTACAATGTTGTGTCAATTTCTGCTGTACACCAAAGTGACTCAGTTATACGTATATATATACATTTTAAAAATATTCTTTTCCATTATGGTTTATCCCAGAAGAGTGAATATAGTTCCCTGTGCTATATAGTAGGACTTTATTGCTTATCCATTCTCAATACAATAGTCTACTAACCCCAAACTCCCAGTCCATCCCTCCCTGACCCTAACCTCCCCTGGCAACCACAAGCCTGTTTTCTACGTCTGTGCAGACTAAATCACAATTTAATTGATCAACAGCTACCAGTGACTATTGGCTCCTAGATTGGACCGTATAGTTCTAGTGGTTTTCTGGAGCTTAAATATTCTAGGGAAGAATACTTTATAGGTGATGTTGTTAATAGCATTACACCAGGAGGCAAATAGTGTCCATCTGGCCCCTGTTAGTGGTGGCTGAGGTTGACTCTGTGGTTAAAGAGGCGCTACCAGATTTCTCCATTAAAAAGATACCCTTCCCCGCCCTGCCCCCGCTTTGCAGTTAGTATGCAGTGATTTTTGCATCTGGCAAATATCCTGTGTATCCCAACCATTCACTCTTGTTCAAAAGTTATTTTTAAATGTATTGTGTAACATTTCAATCATACAAAAAGTTTAAAGACACATATAATGAACACCGGTCTCCACTCAGTTTAAGAAATGAAATCTTACCCTACACCTGAGATCCCTGGTACCCTACCCCAGTCACATCCTTTTCCTTTCTCCCCAGAGGCCACTACTTTTCTGAGCATGATATCATTTTCATGCATTTCTGTAAACTTTCATTACATATGTATACATCTCAAAACAGCATAGTGTTTTGCATTTAGGGGGAAGTAGCAGTTTTATTGAGATGTAATTCACAGCCACTATTTAAAATAAGTAGTTGTGCAACCATCACCACAATCAATTTTAGAACATTTTATTTTATAAGTTTTTTAAATTTCATTTTGTATGGGAGTATAGTTAAAACATTTTCATCACCCCCAAAAGAAAGTCTTTATATAAGAATGTTCATAGCAGCATTATTAGCAATAGTCAAAAAGTAGAAGCAACACAATTCCATCAGCAGATGAACGGGTAAACTAAAATGTGGTATATTCATAAAATGAAATGTTACTTGGCCATAAAAAAGGAATGACATGCTAACACATGCTGCAACATGGGTACCTTGAAAATGTGCTAAGTGAAAGAAGCCAGACACAAAAGGTCACATTCTGTGTGGTTCCATTGATATGAAATTTCCAGCATAGGCAGTTTCATAGAGACAGAGAGTGGATGAGTGGTTGCCAGGGGCTGGGAAGAGGGTGGAAGTGGGAGAGACTGCTAACGTGTAGAGTTCCTTTTGGGGTGATGAAAATGTTCTGCAATTAGATGTTAGTGATGGGTGTACAACATTGTGATTACACTAAGCCCCACTCAAATGTACACTTTCAAGAGGTGACAATGGCTTCATGTTGTGGGAACCTTATTTGCTTGATTTGTAGACACATCACCCAAACTCTGTTTCCATCTTCATATGGTATTCTCCCTGTGAGTGTCTCTGAACACTCTTTTCTTATAAGGACACCAGTCATTAGTTTTAGGGCCCACCCTAATCCAGGATGACTTAAATTAAAAAAATTTTTTTAAAGTATTTATTTTGACTTCATCTTAGTTGTGGCACATGGGCTTAGTTGCAGTGTGTCAGATCTTAGTTCCCCAACCAGGAATTGAACCTGGCTCCCTGCACTAGGAGCTTGGAGTCTTATCCACTGGACCACTAAGGATGTCCCTGGGATGACTTCATCTTAATCTAGCATGGCCTCAACTAATTCCATCTGCAAAGACTTTATTTCCAAAAAAGGTCGAATTCTGGGTAGTCGTGGATTGTGGCGGAATGCTAGTCATCAGCCAACTGCCAGGCCCTTTGCCCATTTTTTTTTTAAGATTTTTGTTTTGATGAGGACAATTTTTAAAGTCTTTATTGAATTTGTTACAATATTGCTTCTGCTTTATGTTTTGATTTTTTGGCTTCCAATCATGTGGGATCTTAGCTCTCTGACCAGGGATAGAACTTGCACCCCCTGCATTGGAAGGTGAAGTATTAACCACTGGATCACCAGGGAAGTCCCTCCTTTGCCCATTTAAAAGTTGGGTTATTTGTCCTTTTATTAGTGAGTTTAAGAGTTTTTATATTGACATATTTTCAAACTTGATTTAAATACTGTCCTACCAGATACAATGTTCAGCAACTTTCTCCCCTCAGTGTTAAGCTTGTGAGATTCTCAGGTCAATGTGTGTGTAAATTCTAGTTTGGTTTTGTGCTCTATGTATCCTGGGCTTCCCTGGTGGCACAGTGGTAAAGAAGCTTCCTGCCAGTGCAGGAAACACAAGAGATGTGGGTTTGATCCCTGGGTGGGGAAGATCCCCTGGAGTATGAGATGGCAATCCACTCCAGTATTCTCACCTGGAAAATTCCACGGGCAGAGGAGCCTGGTGGACTATATAGTCCATGGGGCTAGATACGACTCAGTGACTAAGCAACAATGTCCTTTTCTTCTTCAAAATGTGTCATTCTTCTACCCAGTACATCTGACTTCTGCCCTCATTACTTACTGAAACTGTTCTTGTTAAGGTCACTGACTCCCATTTTACCAAATCCAAGCGATGCTTATACTTACCATCCTCTCCTGGCGTTCAGTGTGTCTGATGGTCCTTCCCTCCTGAACACTCATTGCTACTTCTGGCCACTACACTCTCAGGATTTCCCTCTGTCCTATCCTTCTCAGCCTCCCTTGTTGGCTTTCTCCCTCAGCTGGGCCCTTGCATGAGGAGTTCCTTGGTTCTGTCCTAAGCCCTCTTCTCTCCCTTCCATACATCTGGGCTTAGACTTCATCAGTCTATCTCTGTTTGAGCATCTGCTGCTGCATAACACACTATTCCAAACTTAGTGGCTTATGAGACTTCCCTGGTGGTCCAGCGGCTAAGATTCTGAGCTCCCAATGCAGGAGGTTAGGTTCAATTCCTTGTTGAGGAACGAGATTCCACATGCTGCAACTAAAGATTTCACATGCTGGGGCTCCCCTGGTGGCTCACTAATCCAACTGCCAACGCAGGGGACATGGGTTCGGTCCCTGGTCTGGGAAGATCCCTTAAGCCACAGAGCAACTAAGCCCATGCACCACAACTACTGAGCCTGTGCTCTAGGGCCTGGGAGCCACAACTACTGAAGCCCGTGTGCCCTAGAGCTCATGCTCTGCAACAAGAGAAGCCACCACAATGAGAAGTAGGCGCACCACAACTAGAAACAGCCTCTGCTCACTGCATAGAGAAAACTCCAAGCAGCAGTGAAGACCCAGCACGGCCAAAAACAAACAAATAAATAAAGTTTATTTAAAGAAAAGCTCCCTCATGCCACAGTGAAGATCAAAGATACTAAGTGCCATGACTAAAACCTGGCACAGCCAAATAAATAAATAAATGTTTTTTAAAAAACAAAAACTTAATGACTTAAAAGCCATTTTAAACTTATGACCCTCCAGTTAATGGAGACTCAGCTGGGTAGTTCTGCTGTCCCCCTTGGGGTGTCTCAGTCAGCTGCAGTCAGAAGGTGACTGGAGCTGGAATGTCCAAGATGGCTGGCTTACGCATCTCATACGCAGTGGGTACAGGTGGAAGGCTAGGATGGCTAGTCTTCTCTCTCCATGTGGAGGCCGCCCCCTCCGGGTGGTCTCTACAACAGGATAACTGATTTCTCACATGGGAGTTTAGGGTGGATGCACAAGATTGGAGGCTGCCAGGTCTTTCTAAAGCTTAATTATGGGCCTGGTACAGCATTCCTTCTTCTGTATTAAAGGCAGTCACAGGCCAGCCCTGATTCAGTGAACACGTGGAGTCCTGGGTCATTAGGGGCTGTCTTGGAGACTAGCTAAACCAGTTTGTGAGTCCCAGATTGCTAGGATTGGTCTTCTAAATTCCAGACACAAACATCCCGTGGCCTAAAGAACCTCTTTTCCCTCCCTCACCCACCTAGTCTCCCTAATCTTTTTTCCTTGCCCCAACCCCTCTTCTTTCTCCTCTACTCTCTGGCTAAGTATTGGCATCACTTGCACAAAAGAGCTCAAGCCAGAAACTTGGGAATCATCTTTGAGTTCTCCCCTTCTTCAACCATCACATTCCACTTCATAAATATCTCTAGAATGACATCTCACTATCTCTACCACTGATACCCTCATAGTGATCACGTTTACAGTTAGTGAGTGTTTCCAAGTGCAGACATGGTTCAGGAGCATTCCATTTAGTCTCACTCTCCACCATCACCACCCCCCCACCCCCCCAATCCCCGGTTTTTGTTGCAGCACACAGGAACTTCTTTTGTTGTGGAACATGGGCTCTAGAGCCCGAGGATTCAGTACTTGCAGCACGTAGGATCTCTAGTTGTGGTGAATTGGCTTACTTGCCCCATGGCATGTTCCCTAACCAGGGATCTAACCTGTGTCCCCTGCATTGGAAGGCAGATTCTTAACCATTGAACCACCAGGGAAGTCCCTTCATTTAGCCTTATCTCACTTTGTAGATGGGAAGCCTAAGGCTGGTAGAAGTTGAGTAACTTGCCCAAAGCCTCACCCTATTCAGTAGTGGGGAGAACTAAGATTCGAGGCCTTGAGCTCTGCAGATAAGCAGCCCTGTCTTCAAGGTCTTTGTGCCCAATTGTGTCCAGCTGCCACTCAATGCAGGCATCCATCATCTCTCACTGAGACGTCTACAACATTCTTGCTTTTAGCCCGGCCCCCTCTAATTCATCCTCTATGCTGCAGTTCTCCAAAGCGTCCCTGGTGGCTCAGATGGTAAAGAATCTGCCTGCAATGTGGAAGACCTGGGTTTGAGCCTTGGGTCGGGAAGATCCCCTGGAGGAGGGCATGGCAACCCACTCCAGTATTCTTGCCTTGAGAATCCCATGGACAGAGGAGCCTGGAGGGCTGCAGTCCGTGGGGTCGTAAAGAGTCAGACACGACTGAGCGACTAAGCACAGCACATGCTGCAGTTAGTCAGAGGGCTCTTTCTAGAAGGCAAAGTGGGTCATGGCACTGCTCAACTCAAACCTTGTCATGGTTTTCCTCTTGCCCTTGGGATAAAATCTAACTTTTCATGAGAGATAATAAAGTCCTTCACAAACTGGTCCCTGGCAACTTGACAGTGTAGCATAGAGCAGTGGTTCTCTATAGCAGCATCTTGGAAATCTTGGGTGGCTAATTTTTTGTTTGTTTTTGTTTGTTTGTTTTTTGCTGCACCACATAACTTATGGGATCTTAGTTCCCTGACTGGGGATAGATCTGTGGCCCTGAACAGTGAGAACACAGAGTCCTAACCACTGAATCTCCAAGGAATTCCCTATGATGACTTTTTTTATCACAGTGTTTGTGCTATGGTATTCGGTGAACAGGGTTAGGGATGCTAGATTTTGGCAATACAAGGAACCATTCTGCACAACCAAAAATTATCCATGTGATTTTCAATGTCCTACTGAACCTTCTATGTGAGAAATCTATTAATTATCATCTGAGCCTGGAATCTATCTTCATTAACCCTACACCAAGGGAGGAAGTGTGTGCTAAGTGGCTTCAGTTGTGTCTGACTCTTTGTGACCCCACAGACCGTAGCCCATCAGGCTTCTCTGTTCATTGAATTCTCCAAGCAAGAATAGTGAAGTGGAATACTGAAGAATACTTGCCATACCCTCCTCCAGGGGCTCTTGCCCACCCAGGGATCAAACCCGGGTCTCCTGCATTGCAGGCAGATTCTTTACCGTCTGAGCCTCCAGGGAAGCCCCTCAAGGGAGGAAGGGACAGGTTTATTTCTGGTTCACCTTAACTATGAGGATGTAGTCCTTTGGCATCCCATCTATATGAAGGATTGAAAGTGAAAGTGGCTCAGTCACGTCCGACTCTTTGTGACACCATGGACTATACAGTCCATGGAATTCTCCAGGCCAGAATACTGGAGTGGGTAGCCTATCCTTCTCCAGTGAATCTTCCTGACCCAGGAATTGAACCGGGATCTCCCGCCTTGCAGGTGGATTCTTTACCAACTGAGCTATCAGGGAGAATCTACTGTTAAAATCCCTGCTGAAGAGTTCCTGGGATGCTCTCTTTCCCCAGAAGACACTGACAAAAGCTCAAGCTCATGTAGTTAGGCAAGTGTCCTCTGAGCAAGAACCTGCTTCAGTATTCCTCTTACCTCTTTTCATGTCCCCTGCCTTCACTTCGGAGAAGGCAATGGCACCCCACTCCAGTACTCTTGCCTGGAAAATCCCATGGACAGAAGGGCCTGGTAGGCTGCAGTCCATGGGGTCGCTAGGAGTCGGACACGACTGAGCGACTTCACTTTCACTTTTCACTTTCATGCACTGGAGAAGGAAATGGCAACCCACTCCAGTGTTCTTGCCTGGAGAATCCCAGGGACGGGGGAGCCTAGTGGGCTGCCGTCTATGGGGTCGCACAGAGTCGGACACGACTGAAGTGACTTAGCTTAGTTTAGCTTAGCCTTCACTTAGTTTGCTCCCCACATTCCTCAGTTTTTCATCAAAGCATTTAAGAGTTAAAAAATTTTTTATCTAGGATTTTTAGTTGTTTTTAGGGAGAAGGTCTTCAAGGTACTCAGTCTGTCATATTGTCAGAACAGGACCTCCCAGGTGGCTCAGTGGTAAAGAATCCGCCTGCCAATGCACTAATGCAGAAGCTGAAGGAGACTAGAGTTCAGTTCCTGGGTGGGGAAGATCCCCCAGAGGAGGAAATGGCAACCCCCTTAAGTATTCTTGCCTGGGAAATCTCACAGACAGTGGAGCCTGGCAGGCTGCAGTCCACGGGGTCTCAAAGAGTTGGACATGACTGAAGTGAAGATTCCACATGCCGCAACTAAGAAATCTTACATGCCGCAATGAAAATCGAAGATACCACGTGCCACAACTGAGACCCGTCAAAGCTTAAGTAAGTAAACATAAAAGAATGTAACTACTCTGTTGTTTTGTGTTGTTCAGAACTTTAACAAGAGTTGTTCACTATTTGGGAAAATCACCTTGTAAACGGCAGCACTGCCCAACACACACCCTTAGGTCCATCTGCATTTGTTGCTGTCGCATTCTCAGTGATTCTAAATATCAGTGCAAGCGTCTAACTACTTCACTATGCATCTTCCAGTGTTGTGATACCTGAGTGTTAACAGACTGAAATGCCTTCCTCTTATTTCTTTTTTATAGTCAGGGCTTTATATTGATTTTTAAAAAAGATTTATTTATTTTATTTTTGGTCTGTGCTGGGTCTTCGTTGCAGTACTCGGGCTTTTCACTGCAGTGGCTTTTCTTGTGAGCACAGGTTCTAGGCGTGCGAGCTTCAGCAGTTGCGGCTTGTGGGCTCCGTAATTGAAGCTCTCAGGCTCTAGAATGTGGGTTCAGTAGTTGTGGTACACAGGGTTAGTTGCCCAATGGCATGTAGAATCTTTCCGAATCCATGTGCCCTGCATTGGCAGGCAGATTCTTAACCACTGGATCACCTGGGAAGCCCTGATTTGTTTTTTGAAATCATGTTTGTTTTTTTTTTAAATCAGGTTAAATTCTCTGTTAATTTCACTTGGGGATAGTAAAGTTGAATTATATTTGTTATAATAAAAGGACACTGGGATCTGGGAGTGTGCGGGGTCATTTGGTATGCAGAGACTCTGGAGATACTTCTACTACTTTATAGGTATGTGTCTTCAGGCAAGATGGTTAACTTTCCTGTGTCTCAGTTTCTTTATCTGTAAAATGGAGGTAATAATACCTACCTCAGAAAGTTATCCTGAGGAAAAATGAGTTACGACATGTGATGTTATAATTGACAGTGCCTGGCACATGGCAAGTATTGATAAATTCAGATGTTATGACTACTTTTTGGATCAAATTCCTTGACTCTCCTATAAGTTCTAGCTCTAACTACCTGGAAATGCTTTCAGTTTTTTGAATGGGCCGTGCTTCTTGTTTTGTGTATATTCTTCCTGCGCCCTGAATGCTGTTCCCTTCTGTCTGCACCTGGCCAATTCCTACTTACCCATCGGGCATTACTTAGGTAAAAATTATTTTCTTTATGAAGCCTACACCTATTTCTCCAAGCCTAGTTGAGATGTTCCTGCATTGCACCCCAGTGGCTGCTCTTATCATGGAGTGATGTAATAGAGAATGGTGGCCTTACATTAGCTGTGGTATTTGGGCAAAGCCTGAAAAATGCAGAAAAGAGCAGAGATGAACAGAGCCTTGAAGAAGCACCTGGTGCACCGCACTAGAAAGCAGGTCTGCACAGTGTATAGTGAGCGGGGGAGGGGACAGAGTAGAGATGAGGCTGAAGAGCCGGGAGTTTAAATCTACCATGTATCTTGCCCAATCACTCCACCTTCAGGCATACAGGATTACAAACCTTATGTAATCTTTATCTTTGCACCTACTGATCCCTATGCCTGGAATGTGTTCCCTGCCTTCTCTGATTAGTAATAAAACTCTGCTCCTCCTTCAAGGCTGAATTCAAAACCATTTATGAAACCTTCTCCCATTCTCTAGCATCGAGTAATCACTCCCTTGTCTGAGGTCCCTCTGCCCATATATCCCCATGGCACTAATCATATGCCTACTTGTATCTCAGCCAGCTGTTTACACACCAGTCTGCCCACCATCCAGTGAGTGCCCTGAGGGCAGAGGCTCTGTCTTAGTCACCTCTGTAGCCATCTTCTGCTGCGCGGCCCAGTGCCTGGCCCACATCAGGTACTCAATGAATGTTGTGACATTTACTTGACTAGTGGGTGGTGCCCAGCACTTCTCATGGCGGAACAGAAGGAAAACAAAAATAACAACCTACAGTTTATCACATGCTTTCCCATTCATCTCATTAGCTTTCCAATAACCCTATGAAACAGTTGTTGGTGGTTTAGTCGCTAAGCTGTGTCCAACTCTTGCGACCCATGGACAGTAGCCTGCCAGGCTCCTGTGTCCATGGGATTCTCCAGCCAAGAATACTGGAATGGGTTGCCATTTCCTTCTCCAGGGGCTCTTCCCGACCCAGGGATCCAACCTGGGTCTCCTGCATTGCAGGCAGATTCTTTACCAACAGAGCTACGAGGGAAGTCCCTATGAAACAGTCGAGACAGGGACTATTAGAGCCATTTTACAGATAGCGTAGTTGAGGCCCAAGGGCACACGGTAAGAAATGAGAACTAAGTCCCAATTCTGTCTCCTTACTTCCGATTCAGCGTAAATAAAGGTGATGGAGAGACCCAAAGAACATTTTGAGGCAATGAGTTTGCAGTGGAAAAGCATTTTTGTGGGTGGACTAGGGAGGAATACTTAGCTGAGGCAGAGCTAACAGCAGGCGCACCAGGGAGGGCACGGGATTCCTTTCCCCCACTCCCCCGGAACCCCCCCGCCCCCGACCCAAACAGCAGGAAGTCTGCAGCACCAACCCCCAGCCATGGAAACTGGGGAAGCCCAGGCCCGGGAAAGTGAAGATGGATGTTCACAGGTGTTCGGGTCAAGCAGCTAAGATGACGGTAACGGGTGACTGGTTAGCAGGGCCTGCCTCCCCGTTGCCATGACAACCGGAGCTTGATTGCTGAGCCCTAGCAAGGTTTGCCTGGGGCGGGTTCTTCGTTAACTCGAAATTAGGAAAGGACATTTATGGTGTGTGTGTGCGCGTGAGCACGCGGAAAAAAGATGAAAAAGATATTATGCGAAACTCTGTTCAGCTCAGTAATTCTTCACTTCAGCAACATGTTAGAATCACTGCGCAGTTTTAAAAGTTCCGATGCCTGGCCACACACAAGATCAATTAAATCAGAATCTCTGGGTGTGGAATTCAGGTATCACTATTTAGTCAACTCTTGCCAGGTTATTCCAATTGCAACCAAAGTGGCAAACCCTGCTTTTCAGCGGCTAAGCAACATTCTTGCGACCTTCCCAAGATGGCGGCCACCGACAGCTTCCGCCTTTACGTAAACCGGCAAGGGGCGGGCTCTCCAGGTGCGCATGCGTGTAGCGTCTCTTCGCCCTCTGCTCCCTCCTCCTTTCTCCCCCTCCTCCATTTTGTTCGCGGACGCTGGGGACGGTGGGAGCAGATCCATTTCCGGGTTGGCAAAAGGGGCGGCGGCGGCGAGAAGGGGAGCTTGCCGCGGGGCAAGCAGGACTGGACGGAGCCAGAGCCGAGGTGGCGGAGGAGTCGCTCCCGGAGCCGCTGCGGCCAGGTCGGGAAGAGTGGGTCCAGGGAGGGTGGGTCCGTCGCTGAAATGACCTGCGGATCTGAATGGGAGGGCGAGCCGGGGGAGGGGGGACTGGGGCGGGGCTGTAAGGGAGAGAGGGGACTTTGGAGGAGGGGCCTGTGGGGGAGAGGGGTCCTGGGGGCGGGACCTAAGGGGAGGGGGATTGGAGGCTGGGTTTAAAGAACCTGGAGAAGAGGGGGCGTGAGGAATCGAAGTAGGGAGGAGTGGTCGGGAATCGGTGTGGGGCGAGCGCTAACTGTGAGATGGGAAGGAAGGTTGTTGAGAGACAGGAAATAAGGGATCCTGAAGGGTTGGGTGAGGTGAGTAAGACGGCGACTGGGGTGAGGAACGAGGTAACCGTGCGCAAAAAGGCAGATGGGGAGGGAGGACCTGTTGGGAACAGGTAATTAACAGGATGTTCCGGATGAGGAGGCCGCTGTAATATTTAGGGATTGATGAGTGAAAACCACTGGTTATGGGGTAACTGAGGAAATCGCTTACATTAGAGGGAATCTGAGAACGTTAGTTGAGAAGAAAGCAGAATTGAGTTTAAGGTTGGATTGATAAATGTTGAAGTTCGCGAGGGAGCGCGATCTGCAGTTGAGGGCTCAGGTTGGAATGATGTGAAGTCTTAATTCTGGCCTCCGCCATCTCCCTAGGATCCACCTTCCTTTACACTCTGTTATCTTTGCCCTGTGTTTGTTTCTGAATGACTTACTGCATGTTTTGGGTGACTTTTTCTTTCCTCTACACATCAGAAGAGAACCTCAGGGAATAAGGACGGTTCTAGCCCTCCTTTGGATTTAGTAAGTAACTTCGAGGCAGATCAGTTTTTGTCTCCCCCCACCCCCCCCACCACATTGGAGATGTTGGTTTGATCCCTTTCTGCATCTAAAAGATTGTGTTAAGCAAATGGGATCTTTAAAGTGGTTGCAAAGAAGTGGATCCTGAAAATAAGACTGAGATACTGATGTTTAGAAGATACGTCGCTCCCAGTTTCTTCCTCTCAACCTTGTCCATTTTTTTGTGCCTTGTGCCTGGGAAGAGTTTGTTTGGATTTGATACATGTCCAATTTTTAAACTTTTCTTATTGTCAACTTTTAGTAGCCAGAAATTTCATACTGTTGTGTTACGCTGTATTGGCTGCCGTCAAGACGGGGATGGGGAAGTTAGAATTGGAAATGAAAGAGGTTGGTTGATGGAGAGAACTGATGGAGAATGTGGGAGAATGCACTATTTTATTTTCTAGCTACAGAGTATTTTACTCCTGACAAACACTTGCTTCGTGAACTCTTTGAGAATTCACTAAAAAATAGTTGGAGGTCGTTGAGCCTTTTGCTTTCGTTCAGTCACTTAGGCCCTTTTTGCCAGTTGCTGGGGACAAGTGTGCTCATGGACAATTTTGGCTTCTTCTTAATCCTTTAACATCTTGACTGTTCTAGGTTTTCCTTTGGGTGTAATACTCTAAACACTTGGTGCATAGGTGAACTTGTTTAGCTTAGACGTGTTCCTGAAAGTCTTGGCATTTCTGAAGTCTGACGTGGATTTGCTTAAGAGGGGGCAGTTTCTAACTCGGCTTCACACTTGGTATCAGAGTAGTGTTTATCTTAGTTGGTACTGATTAGTTAGGTGATGTTAGCACAGAGATGAAATGCAGGGGAAAGTGGAAGGTGTTGAAAACTGTGGGGTTTTCAGGTTTTACTGATGGCTTTTAAGAGGGAAGAGACGAGTTCTATTCCTTATGGTGGATGTTCTTTCTTGATTTCTTAGGCTCTTTGATATATTATTTTTTTTTAAATTGTGTATTTATTATTTTATTTTTGGCTGCACATGGGCTTTCTGTAGGTGCTGCGAGCAGGGGCTGCTTTCGGTTGCAGAGCGAGGGCCTCTCGCTCTGGAGGCTCTTTCGGCGGGCTTTAAGGTCGTGTGGGCTTCGGTGGTTTAAGCTCTCCGGCTTAGTTTGGCACGGGGTCTTAGTTGCCCTGTGGCATGTGAAATCTTCCCAGACCAGGGATTGAACCCGTGTTTCCTGCATTGCATGGTGGATTCTTTACCACTGTACCGCCAGGGAAGTGTGTCTTGGGCTCTGCGGGAGAGTAACCTGGTGTACTTGAATCTTTGTTCCTTTTGCTCTGAATTAATTCTGAAAATCATGGGCTGCTGGTTCAGGTTGTTTCAGCAACTCATCCCCAGGAAGGACTGCAGGTATGAAGTACATAGAGATGGTCCCTGACTAAGCATGGTTCGACTTAGAGTTTTCAACTTCACAGTGGTGTGTAAGGGATATGCATTCAGTAGAAGCTGTGCTTTGAATGTTTAATTTTGATCTTTTCCTGAGCTATCAATATTTGGCTCTCATGATGCTGAGCAGAGGCAAACAGCCGCAGCTTGCAGTCAGCCAATATACACTTTATAATCATCCTGTGCCCATATAACTTTTCCGTTTTTCACTTTTAGTACAGTGTTCAGTAAATGACATGAACTATTCAGTCAGTTCAGTTCAGGCTTCCAGGTCCATCACCAACTCCCGGAACTTGCTCAAACTCATGTCCATCCAGTCAGTGATGCCATCCAATCATCTCATCCTCTGTCGTCCCCTTCTCCTCCTGCCCTCAGTCTTTCCCAGCATCAGGGTCTTTTCTAATGAGTCAGTTCTTCCCATCAGGCGGCCAAAGTATTGGCGCTTCAGCATCAGTCCTTCCAATGAATATTCAGAATTGATTTCCTTTAGGATTGACTGTTTTGATCTCCTTGCAGTCCAAGGGACTCTCAAGAGTCTTCTCCAACACCACAATTCAAAAGCATCAGTTCTTCGGCGCTCAGCTTTCTTTATGGTCCAACTCTCACATCCATACGTGATTACTGGAAAAACCAGGGCTATTTTGTACTTTATTGTAAAATAGGCTTTGTGTTAGATGATTTTGCCCAACTGTAGGCTAATGTACATGTTCTGAGCATGTGTAAAGTAGGCTAGGCTAAGCTAAGCTATGATGTCCTGTAGGTTAGGTGTATTAAATGTATTTTCGACTTAATGGTATTTTCAGTTTATGATGGGCTTATCAGGATGTAACCCGTCTGTACACTTACTTGAGGGTTAAAAACTTGCTTAATATTTTGCTGTCATTTAAGCCTACAGTGTGTTTTTTTGGTTTGTTTTTAGGAAGGTTTGGAAATAAGCTGTGGAGGCTCTGGGTGGACTTTTAGTGTAACCTGCTTCTTCCACATAATGGTTTTCCGTTTTTCCTATCCTGCCATGTGTTTCTGTTGCTCTGCTGGAACCAGTCCCAAGTGGAAAACAGCAAATTGCACATTTTTTCCCCCTCCTTTTTAGTCTCTGGTGGATGTCTTGTTTGTGTCACAGTTTGATACCACCAAATTGAAAGAATTCTTTACTGCTTCAGAGGGAGAGGGTGACAGAAGCTGAGCTGGGTTTCCTGGGCTAGAGAATGGACTCTGTCAAAGCAGAGAATAGTTGCAGAAACACAAACCGGGACCTTGAAGCTGTGACTAACATTTTGGCAACATGCTTCCCTGTGCCAAATAACTTCTTTTCTTCCTGAGTGTGATTGTTGATCTCCTTCTCAAAGTAGACTCTTGTTGCTACTGTTCTGCACACAGCTCCCGAGCAGAAGTTGGCAGAGTTCCGGTTGACTGTCTCTTGGGGGATGTGGCCTGGATTAGAGTAGATGGGGTGTTCCATGTCAAAGTGAGGTTCATTGGCAGATCCTGAGAGCCTCTCTGCAAGGAAATGGAGGCGGTACTCTTTACTGAATGTTCTTACACTCCTTTATGTTTCTTCTAAATTCAAATCTGTTTCTTATTCATCTGGTGATTAAATGCAGAATCATTGCCTTTGCCTAGCTTTGAAAGTCCAAGGCGTTGAGGGGAAGAGAGTGTTGCTGACTTTTTTTCACCTCACTCTCATTCCCAGGCCTTTGAGCCTAGGGAGCCACAGACTAAACTTATGAGCATTTTTCGGTATTAATATCAAAGGGTATTTAAAAATACTGGATAGAGCTTTATGGAGAAAAGCAATGTTAGTAGGGAAAGAAGGCATTTGCTAATATCTGTGTCAGTCTTAGCTCTCTTAAGATTTTGGCTGATGCCTGTGGAGGCAAATACGTTATCAAATAGGGAAGCCAGGAATTAGCTTCTCGCTTGCCATTTAGGCTTGGCAAAGTTGTAACAATTTAGTATGACCATCCTAAATACTTAATTTTACTTAGTAAATGCTCTTTTCAGTGTGTTCTGCTTAGTGGATGCACTTTTGTTTTTCAGGAGATGATTATTTGAAGATAACTGTGTTTCCATTAGGTCTTGGAATGGATTATGAAGATCATTTCTCGCAGTATATGGCAGTGGCCCTGTAACATTGCAGAGAACCTCAAAACAAATTTTGGCGGCCCTGGATTCACCTTTCTTCTCCCTTCATTAGCCCAGAGGATTCTGTTCTGATATGCAGGTTCAGATCCAGAGGTTTTGACCCTGGTCCAGGGCTTTGATTGTGGTAACAAATATGATTATTGGAGTTGTGTTTAATCTAGTCTCGGGTCTTTCTTTCCTGAAGAGTGTCTTGAAGTGTGGCAAATCTGTATAAACAAGGAACATGTGTAGATTTCCTCACCATTAAAAAAAATTTTGCGGGGGGTCTGTGCTGGGTGTTTGTTGCTGCGCGCGGGCTTTCTCGACTTGCCGCAAGCAGGGGCTGCTCTTTGTTGGGGGCACAGGCTTCTCATTGCGGTGGCTTCGCTTGTGGCGTGGGCTCTAGAGCGTGGGCTCAGCAGTTGCGGCTCCTAGGGGGCTCTAGAGCACAGGCCCTATGGTTGTGGTGCACGGGCTGGTTCTGCAGCGTGGAATCTTCCCAGACCAGGGAGTTAATCCTTGTCCCCTCTATTGGTAGGCAGATTCCTATCCACTGTACCACCAGGGATGTCCTCCTCCCCATTTAATAATTAGTTTTCAAAAATTTTTTAGCTTCTCAAACTTCATGGATTTATATTAAGCTCCATTTAGATTGAGGCCCCTGAGTGAAAGTAATGTGTTTTTAGTTGGTATTTATGATAATATTTCCATACGAATTCATCAGCCTGCTCTCTGTGCTCATAGAAAGCCTGAATCAAGTAGTCGCTTTCTTTTTCCCTCCCAATAAACCCTCTGACTGTGGAACAGTCTCCATATGTCCATATTGGAACATTTGGTATTTTTTAAAAAAGGAATTTTCTAAAGGGGTACAATGTATTATGGGACATGCTGTCTGAGACGTGTGGAGAGTGAGTTTTCCTTCTTTCCACTTCCACCTTCCCAGTGCTCAGATGTAGGCAGGATGTTTGTCATTTAAGATTCAGGTATGAGATTAATTTAAACTCTTGCTGCCACTGTCTTACAAGGACAGGACTTTTAAGAAAATAATAATAAATATCTATTTAAGAAAATAATAATAAAAAGATTATTTTCTTAAATAGATAATATACTCACATGGCCCAGAATTTGAAAGGTAAAAAGACGGTATGCATTGAGCAGTCTGCCTTCTACCCTTGTCTACTCTTCGTTCTGGTTTGTCTTCCCAGAGTCAGCTAATAGTATCAGTTTCTTGAGATCCTTTTTTTCTTTTTTTAGTCTTATTTATTTATTTTTGGCTGCGTAGGGTCTATGCTGCACGTGGGCTTTTTCTTAGTTGCAGTGCTTGGGATTCATGTTCCAGTGGTTTCTTTTATTGGGGAGAATGGCCTCTAGGATGCTCAGGCTTCAGTAGTTGTGGCGCATGGGCTTAGTTGTCCAGAGACATGTGGGATCTTCCCAGACCAGGGATGGAACTCATATCCCTTGCATTGGCAGGCAGATTCTTAACCCACTGGACCACCAGGTAAGTCCTCTTGACATCCTTTCCAGAGATAATGTGTACAAAGTAAATATATATGTGTCTTGCATTTTTTAAAATGAGTGTCACACACTAATTCTATGTATGGTTTTTAAAAAACTTATTTTGGCAATCAGTCATTCTATATGAACAGTAAAGAGAGTAACACCTGCTCTATCTGGTAGATATTTAATGTTTCCAGTCTTTTGCTGTTACAAACTATGCTCCAGAGAAAAACTATGTATATCTGGCCTTTTGCATGTGTGATTATATCTGTAGGGTAAATTAGAATTGCTGAGGCTGCTTTTTTGGGGGCCCTGTTATTCATTTCCTTGACAATTTTTGAGTTCCTACTGTGTGCCAAGCACTATGGTAGGTATTGGTGATGCAACAGTGAAAACAAAACTGATTCAGCCTTTGCACTCAGGTGGTTATGGTCTAGTGGGGAAAACATCCATTAAACGGGTAATTAATTACGGTTGCCAACAGTACAGTGAAGAGTGCAAATGGGAAGCTTGACCCTAGTTCATTGAGAAGGCGGCCGGTTAGGGAAGGTCCCTGAGGAATTGACTTTTAAGGCTGAAACCTGAAGGATGAGGGGAGGAAATGGCAAAGGTGAAGGTCCTGAGGAGGGAAAGAACGTGGCTATGTGGAGAGCTGAAGGGAGTCCCGGTGTGTCTGGACCTTAGGGAGTGAGAAGCAGAGAGATGGGAGGCAAGACTTCAGAGAGTGTGAGTTCTTAAAAAATACAGGTAAATGGCGTAGTTCATTTTAAGTTCAACCTTTCCAATAGAGATTTCTTCCTGTCAGTTCTCTCCATGGGAATAGTTTACCACTGTTGATGCTGAATCATCAGTATCATAAAGAACAGGAATTCTGTACAGCAGAACATGTTTCCAGAAAAATTTCCTGGATAAAGCCTGTTCTTTTAGTCTTGATTTCTTTTAGATCCTGCCCATTAAACTCTTGTGGCTGGATTAGAACTTAAAATGTGGGGCTCTTGAGAACTGGTTTGGAGATTGTTGGGGTGCTGTTCTTAGATCATGGGGGATGATGGGCTTGTTAGTTTACCAGACCTGGTTATTTAAGAAACAAAAACCTCTTCACCTCTGGGGATTATTGACTGTTTTTTTGGTAAGCCTCATGGGCTGGAGAGAGAACACAGATGTTCTTCTTGTGAACTACTGAAAGTAATTTGTCATCTAGGCCATATGTCTTAACATGGTGCATACATCTTACTGGACATGCAGATGGATCAGTAGCTCAGGGCCATTATAACTCTGAATATATGAAGCCATTTTTATCTGCTGTATCTGCAGTATATTTTATATTGACTTTTGTTCAGGAATCACAGTACTCTTCCTCAAAGCCCAGATGGTCCTGTTTTGATTTAGTACTTACTTGTGTAATTGGATCAGCTTGCCCTGTTTTCATACTTCAAAGTAGACTCCTGATTTTGCAGACCATCACTAGTGATCTCAGAATGAAAATGTGCAGATTTTTCTAGCATTTCAGCAAGGAGCATCTGTGTATCTGATGGCTTAAGGGTATTAGAGTGAGAGAAGAAACTCTTCTGCAGTGAAAGTCACAGCTTTGTTAATAGACTTTCTGTGGTGAGTTGGGACTTAATATATTATCTTTGAAATGAGGCATGACACTTCTCTCCATGTGAAGTCTGGATCAACGTTTTATGGAGCATCTGCTTAAATTTTCTTTCAGGCCTTTTCTTAATAGAGACTGTCATCACTGATTTTCCTTCCTCTGACTGTTCTCTGTATGTTTTCTACTTTTATATTTGTGCTGTGCAAATGATGGAATGCACATAGAAGCCAAGTGCTAGTCCTGTGAGATGGCCAGCCTCGAGTGAGAAGAGCTGGTTTTTGTCATCCGTGACTAGATTTCAGCCTACCTGCTAAATCTTTTAATTTCATTAACAGTTTCTTAGAACTTGTAAAGATATTTTGATAGCAGATGTTGGTTATTTTTGTTTTTCAGTTAGTTGTATTAAATGGAGAACAAGACCTGAAAAGGGGGCTAAGTAATTGGTTTTAAGATTTATCCCTCTATTTTTGTGCTTACCTTTGCAATTAAATTTTGCTTATTCGTTCTTACAGTGGCCTGGAAGTTCCGCACTATTTGACTTGTGATGGTGTGAGCGCTGGGTGGTGAACCTTGTTTGGTTACACCCAGGCGGTGGCACAAATTCAGGTCACATTAGGCAGCCTGCTTCATTGCATTTGAGCCTGAGACATGAGTTATTTTGGTTTGTTTGGGGTTTTCTACTTTCTTTAACTGCATTGGTAGCAGATCCAATGTTGACCTTTCTTGGGAAATTTTGGTAGTCTGAAGCTTGGTTTTGTTGTACAGTGTTAGATTTTTTGGTTTTAGTAGTTAAATTTAAAATGAAAATAGTAAGAATATATAAAGAGTCAAATAGTACTGTAAGTCTCATAGTACTTAAGAGCTGCTCCATTTCTCCTTACTTATACTCGGAATGCTTTTAATATTTTTAATAATTTAATAATACTTGTAATATTTTTTGTGATGTATATTCATGTTTCTACATAGTATTCTTACACTGTTATGTCTTGATTTTTCCATTCGTAGATATTATCTATTGAGTTTCTGCTGTGGACACTTGAGTTTTGCATTCTTATGCTGCTATTCATGCACAACCCTTCCTGCTCTCTGCATTATATATATATATATATCTCACTATCTTGATTAAATCAATATTCTATATGTTTTGGTATTATATATCATGATTATATATCACTGTAGCCTATCAGGCTCTTCCGTCCCTGGGATTTTCCAGGCAAGAGTGCTGGAGTGGATTGCCATTTCCTTTTCCAGGAGATCTTCCCCACCCAGGAATCGAACCCAGGTCTCCCGCATTGCAGGCAGACGCTTTACCGTCTGAGCCACCAGGGAAGCATTATATATCATGATTCAAGTAGAAAAACCAACCATTCTTGGTATTTCACAGATTATCAAATCATGAAAGGCCAGGGGAGCATAGGTCAGGGAAAGCCACTTGCAGGGCTTGAAAGAAACTGCAGTCATTAATAATCCTGATTGCCTTAAACACCAAAGCAGCCAATTTACAGAATATTGAAAACTGCTGCAAACCACATGTCTGTCATCTGTCAGAGGCTACACACCTGCTCATTGTTCCTGGAAGATCAATAATGGCATCTACCTTCCTTCTATCTTCTAGATCTTGAGTGAATGCTATGTGTTGGTGGGATTTAAACCACAACCCAGTGACAGGGGATTCTAGGAAAAGTAGTTCCCAGACCTCCAGCCTCCCCACTCTCCTGTGAGTCCAGAAGGGAGTAGAGGTGAGTGTTATCAAAAGAAGAGAAAAAAGTAGCATCCAATATAATGATTGTGTACTATATTTCCTTCTTTATATATATATATATATTTTCCCTTAAGTATTATATTTGCCTTTTTTTCCTGTCTTATTTCCTTTTTTTCCTTGATTTACTAAGTATCAGTCGTTAATTCATCCCTAACCTTGGATGGAAGTATCTCTTCTCAGCACATTTAAACACGTTAGTGGAGTCTCTTCCAGAGACTTTATGAGAAAGATCTATAGGATGGGTGCACTTTTTGAGGGTTTGCCTGTCTGAATCATCTCTTTTCTACCTTCATGCTGGTTGATAGTTTGACTAGATATAAAATACTTTGTTGGGGATCATATTTCTTTGGAAATTTTAAACCTTGCTTTGTGGTTTTCTAACTTTCAGTAATAATATTATGAAATTTGATGCTATTCAATTCTAGATTCTTTGTATAGGATCTGTTTTTTCCTCTGAAAGATTCTAGGGTCTTGTCTTTACCTGCCTCCTGCATTGGAGGGTGGATTCTTAACCTCTGGACCACCAGACTAGTCCCATTTAGGGTCTTGTCCTTATCCTTGGTATTCTGAAATGCAGTGATGTGCCTTGGGGTGGATATTAGAATTCATCATGCTTGGTGGTCCAGTGGTTAGGACTCCATGTTTCTGCTAGTGGGGGCCCAGGTTTGATGCCTGGTTGGGGAACTAATAAGATCCCACAAGCTGTACAGTATGGCCAGGGGGAAAAAAAATTCATCATGCTTGAAATTCAGTGGGCCATTTCAGTCTGCAGCTTATTTCCATTTACTTCCCTGGTGGCTCAGATGGTAAAGAATCTACTTGCAGTGTGGGAAACCTGGGTTCGATCCCTGGAGTCTCTGGGATGATCCCCTGGAGAAGGGAATGGCAACCGACTCCAGCATTCTTATCTGGAGAATTGCATGGACAGAGGAGCCTGGCAGGCCATAGTCTGTGGGTCGCAGAGTCAGACCTGACTGAGCGACTTAACACTTACACCCTTTCCATCTGTCAAGTTTTCCTGTATTATCATCTCTTATAATGTATTCTCTCTCTGATAATTATTTCTCTCCTCCCTATTTCTCAGAACCCATGTTATCCAGATGGTGAAACTCCTAGACTAGCCCTCAATTTTTTTCCCTTGTGAATGTTTTTCCCTCATTCAGTTTTCAGACAGCCTTAGTTTTTTCTTCCAGCTCTTGTATTTTAAATATTTACCATCAATTTTTTTTAGTTTCCAAGAAATTTTCTCCAAATTTTTAAAACTTTATTTTTAATTGGAGGATGATTGCTTTACAATGTTGTGTTGGTGTCTGCCATACATCAACATGAGTCAGCCAGAGGTATACATATCTCAGAATTCTATGTATAAATATTTTTGCCTGTTGTCAGGAATTCTGTTTTGCTTATTTACTTTGCTTCCTGTCTTTCATGTGAGAGGTTTTCTTGAAACGTCTAATAATTCTTGGCTATCTGTTCATTTTTAAGGATGAGGCACTAAAAAGCTGAGTGCAGATCCCTGGCTCATCAAGTGGCGGGCACCATTTTAGGGTGAATTGGCATTGGTCACTTTGCTCAGAGAGGACCGCTCCGGTCTTCTGCCTGGAGAGTATTAGCCCAGCAGCAGGTGTTTTGGGAACGGAGTGGGAGGAGAGAGCCGGGGATGGGGAGAGGTCTCATTATTGAGGACAAGTTAGGCTTGCTTGATCCCGTTTGTTCTCAGTATGGCTCAGCTGCCCTTAGCTATCACTGGTCCCTTGGTTCAGAGACCCTTTGGTTCAGCTTCTCTCATCTCCTGCCAGGCAGTGTAGGGGCGGGGACAGAGGGGATAAAAGAATCTTATTTCTTACACAGACTTTTTGTCTTTGCTTTCTTTTTCTTTTTTTTTAATTGGAGGACAGCTGCTCTACAATATTGTGTTGGCCCCTCCACACATCAGCATGAGTTAGCCACAGGTACGTTACACAGACTTGCAGCCCGTTCTCTTTCAGCCCCTCCTACACCCCTTTCTCCAGACATACTGGATGCCTCCAGTTTCTGAGCCTTTTCTGAGATTCTGTGGTAGAAATCTGCTTGCTTCTTTCCACTGCAGGCATTTGGTTTTTTCCTTTCTGTGAAGTTATTTATCACTAGTGCATCTGCTGTCCAGCTTCCAAAATTTTGTTGATACCTCTCTTTATGTTGTTGTCTCGTTTCCCATTTTCTCTTTTTTTAAAAATTTATGCCTTAAAATTTTTTTTCCTGATGTTAGTAGGTCTGGATTAGGGCCCAGAAATCTTTGTGTGTGTGATTATTAAACATGCCCTAGGATGTGTTTTTTCTTCAGGCAAGTTTGGAAGCTCTGTTTTAGAAGGACCTTCTGAACCATTTATTGCTATCCTGAGTTGCTTTTGTATTCTGGCTGTGTTTTAGTCTGTCTAGCTTTGGTCTGGATTTCTAAATTAGAATGTGTCCTTCATCTGATTAACTCCTCTCTTCTGTAAGTTAAATACTGGCAAATGGTAATAACTTTGGCCTTGTGTGACTGCATTTTTTTTAGCCACCATTTCTAAACCCTCCGGTTCCTGGGATGTGTGGGTGGGGAGGAAACATTAGTTATGAGCATTGAGCTGCTCTGCATCATTTCACTGTCCAAATCCAGGAATCCGGTTTTTGTTGTTGTTGTTGTTTGAAATGGAAAATTGACTCAGGCTTTAAAAACAAATTTAGTAGTTATCTGCCTTAGATTTATTTATGCAGTGTCATTTTCAGAGATGTTAAAGTACTGTGATTTGAAGTTTGTTTTTAATTTTGACAGTATGAGAGGGCACATTCTCTTCTTTTTGTGTTCTAGATCTTTAGGCCTTACAATGGAGAAGGAAATGGCAACCCACTCCAGTGTTCTTGCCTGGAGAATCCCAGGGACAGAGGAGCCTAGTGAGCTGCCGTCTATGGGGTCGCACAGAGTCGGACACGACTGAAGCGACTTAGCAGCAGCCATCTTTTTAATGAAGCCATTCTTCACAACTGGTTATTTAATTGAACACAAGAGTAGACTTCTCATTGATTTGTGGTCCTTTTAGATGAGAGGACTTGGTTGCCGTGTTGCCCTGTATTTGGGAATCATATATAACCTTTGGAACCTGGTATTTGCCACATCAAGTAGTCTATGCATATGTAGGCTTCTGAGTTTATGTTTTTCAGGCTTTTGAAAAATAACTTGGGACAAGAGGAAAGAGTCTTACTAGGGGGAAAAGCTGAATTCTGGGATATATAATTTTATTCTTATTAGAAAAATTATATTTGAAAGATTATCATCATAAAGTTATGTATTTTTCTTCTGCCTTCCTGGTGGCTCAGTGGGTGAAGAATCTGTCCAAAATGCAGGAGACACAGGAGACACGGGTTTGATCCCTGAGTTGGAAAGATCCCCTGGATGAGAAAATGGCAACCCATCCAGTATTCTTGCCTGAAAAATCCTGTGGACAGAGGAGCCTGGCAGGCTATAGCCCATGGAGTCGCAAAGACTTGGACACGACTAGGTGACTAAACACACGCGCGCGTGCACGCACACTTCTGCCGCCATCCTTTTTTCTTCCAGGATTGTGTGCTGCTTGTAACAGTGAAAAATCATGGAAGTAAAGAGGTTTTTTTTTTTAATTACTTGTTGTATCAATCAGGTTTGCTGCATAGTTAAATTTCCTCGATGGAAAATGCCTGTCATTGGAAAGATGATTTTTTTTATCCTTCATGGAGTAACTTTGGAATTTTAATTACTTCCATGGCCATACATGATAGAAATCTGTTTCACCAGAGGTTTGACTGAATTGAATTTCCAGGGAGAGGGAGCACCTTTTTCCCTGAGAGAAGAGGGCTGTAGATTACTTTTAGATTATATAAAGCTTTCGGAGGAGGGGAGGGTGGTAAAAGACGTAGAACAAGAAAGTTACTCTAGTCTGTTTCCTTGTGTTTTAGAGAAACCAAAATTGCTTTAGTGGAAACTCTACGGTATTCTGTCATAGAACACATGGAGGCATGTTCATAGTTTTCTGCTGATGTCAGTTCTTGCGTAATTAGAGGAACCTGTTTGACTCCTGCTGTTAGTCTCTGGCAGTGGTATGTGAATCCTCTCAGAGAGCTCCTGGCTCTTCTCCCATGTGGGGTTCTGTGGCTTGGGAACTGGATGCCTTTGTGCCACTGTGGTGATGAGCTCACGCTTCCCTAGACTGCTGCTTTTCAGGTGCAAGGTTGAAGGGTAGGTGGACGGGTAAGCAAATTCCCAGCAGGGAACTTTTAACCCTGCAAGGCTTCTGGTTAGTACCTAGGTCCCTAGCTGTGCTCAGGCCAAAGAGAGGTGAGGTACAGTCTGTGGGGATAATGCATGAGATAACTGGTGGAACTTGTTTACTTTGGATATGAAGCTATTGGTTTGTTTAGACTTCTTTGGTATAATAGGCATATTGGATGGAGGAGGATACTACTTTTTATTTGTTTTGGTTGAGCTAGGTCTTCATTGCTTTCTCTGGTTGCGGTGAGCAGAAGTTACTCTCTAGTTGTGGTGTGTGAGCTTTTCCTTGCGGTGGCTTCTCTTGTTGTGGAGCACAGGCTCGAGGTGCGTGGGCTTGGTAGTTGTGGCTCATGGGCTTAGTTGCCCCGTGGCATGTGGGATCTTCCCAGATCAGGGATTGAACTTGTGTCCCTCGCATTGGCAGGTAGAGTCCCATCCATTGTACACTAGGGAAGTCCAGAGAAGGATACTACTATTGGACTGGGAGGATGGCTTCTTATTTATTTATTTTTAATTGGAGGCTATGGAGCATGGCTTATAAAAACCTCAGGTTTCATCTCTTTCCATTCTTTTCACCCTGTTCTAGTTACCTTGGCGTTCAGTTCTCTAACACATCAAACTTACTTCCATCTCCTTGATGTTTGTTAATTCTTTTTGGAAGATGCTTTCCTCAGATGTTCCTAGGGCTTGGCTGCTCATGGAGAGGCTTCTGAGAGCCAGGCCCCCAGCCCCTGCCCCTCCACATCTAACAACACTGTCCCCTGCTCCTACTCTCCCCTTTATGATTCTCATTTTTCCATTCTTTTTATCACTGATATATGAGATTATATTTGTTTCCTTGTTTTCTTCCTCTAGAATGTAAAGTCCAAGATTGTAAAAAATTGTCTTGTTAAGCCACTGAAACAGAGTGTATCAGTCTCAGCATTTTTCACATTTCTAGACTGGATAATTCTTTGTTGTGGGTGGCTTAGTTGCTCCATGGCACATGGGATCTTCCTGGACCAGAGATCGAACCTGTGTCCCCTGCATTGGCAGGCAGATTCTTTACCACAGAGCCAGCAGGGGAGCCCTTAATAGGATATTAAAGAATCAAACACGTGTTTAAGAAGGGTGAGACAGGGACTTCCCCATGATCCAGTGCTTAAGACTTTGTGCTTCCAGTGAAGAGGGCACAGTGTCAGTCCCTGGTCAGGGAGTGAAGATTCTACATGCTGTGCAGTGTGGCCAAAAAAAATAATAATAATAATTTTTCTTGTTAACATCTTAAATTCCTATCCATATGACTGAGTCTTGTAAGGTGAAACTAAGGCCCTTGAGTCTTTCCTGAGGGAGATAGCCTACTTAAAAAATGTTCAGGGTCATTTTTTTCTCCCCCTGTGGAATTTTTTTCGGTACTTTGGTACAAAAACTGTAATATACTGTGTAATCAAAGTTGAGATCAAAGGAAAGTACTGTTACTTGAGGTCTCTCAGCATGAAAGTGGATGGCATTAAGATTTAGATTTTTAAAAATTATTTTTTCTTTTTAAAATAACTTGTAAACGAAACCTCAGTTTTAGAACAGTAGAATACCATTTGAATAAAGGCCTCAAATTATAGTGGTAACTACAATATCCTTAGATCATTTTAAATATATGAAAAAAGCAGCTAAATTGGATTCTTCATTTATCAAATTAAAAGGCAGCATCATTGTCTTTGTCCTCAGGAGGGTTCCTGCTCCTAAAATGTATGAATATTTGAAAATTGGATAGAAAAATAAGTTTTGTCTTTTGAGGAGTAGAAGAAAGCACTTTTTAAAAAGTGTATTGCTTGAGTTTTATAGAGACTTATCTCTGAATTCTGAGATAAAGTTGACATTAAGAAGACTTAAAATAATGCTCTCTGCTCTTTATTTCAAAGAAACTGACTCCTGAGGATGTATAAAGCTTATTTTATCATGGTTTTTAAGATGGAAGGGATTAAGAAAGGAATGAGAATTTTTCTGAAAATCAAGGACTCTGAAAAACAGAGATGGTGAAGTTTGTAGTTTGAATTTAATAGATCAGAAAGGAAAGACTTAATTCTGTGATGAACTTTTTTTCTTTTTTGTTTAACTTCACGAGTGTTAGATTCTTAAAAATGCAATAGGCAGTGATTCCAGAAGGCCTGGATTTGTCCTCTGATTAAACGTTAATCACTAAAGTTTGTCTTTCTGTTATAAAGCTTTATGAATTGTTTTTGCTTCATTTGTTCTTAACTGAAAGCACTTCTCAAAGCAGACCCTCTGCATTGGGTTCGTGCTTGTAGTATCCATCTTGAATTGGTTTGAATAACACTTCTTTAGGGAATCTTCAGGGAAAGGAAAGTTGGGTTAATTTAAATTTGTATAAATTGGTCTGGTCTGGGAAAATGTAGAGATCTGGTTGTATTCTATCACTAAGATAGGAATTTCGAGTGAGTTAAATTTTTATTTAGGAAAAATAATGGAAAATTGCTAAACCCAGCCAGCTTGCAGTCAAGATTTGTTTCATAGTGATGAGTGAGGTAGAAAGGGACGAGGAGACCTGAGTTTGAGTCCTTACTCTGCAGTTTCCTCCTGAGTGATCATGGGGGTTGCCCCTAGCTCAGTTGGTCTGCCTCTTACCGTAGTGTGTAGACAGACTCCTGCTCCTCGAACTTCCGAGTTCTCACCTGTAAAATGGGAGTGAGAATACTTTACTGTACAGGGCATCACTGTGTACTCCGTGTCCCTGACAGGAGAGTGACATGCTTGCAGTCTTTGTGAAGGCAGCAGGGAGGCTGAGCGCCACTGCTGGTAGTCAGCACTAAAGACAATCACTTGATCAAAGTGTGTGCGCACACACACACACTCCACGCCTTGCAGGACCTCAGTTTCCTGACCAGAGATCGAACCCGGGTCATGGCAGTGAAAGCCCAGAATCCTAACCACTAGGCCATCAGGGAACTCCCAAAAGTGATTTTTTTGAGGGATCTATTTTGAAATTGGAGTTTGAATTGAGCCTATTTTAAAAAGGTATCTTTAACTGTGTAATGTATTAGTGGTCTTTTGCAGTGGGTGACTTTAAAAAAAGGTTTGCCTTGCTAGAGAATTACTGCTTTGCCTAATAAGTGACACTCACTATCAGATTTAAGGTTCCCTTCAGGTTATTTCTTATTTCGTAGCACGTAGGTTGGATCAGCTTGTGGGTCTGGGAAGAATTAGGGACTTGTCTGAACCTCTTTTCCAGGTCATTCTAGAAGACAGTTTCAGCCGTGGCAATGGCCAAAGTAGGTAAAACGGGAACCCCAGAAAAGGCAGAAACTGAGGTGACTGGAATTAGTTGACAATGTTTGTTTCTGAATGGACTATAATTTTCCCTATTGTTAGGCTGTTGGCTATATGCCAGCTATGGAGACCTGAGTGGAATGGTCATAGTGATCCCAGAGAATTGAATAGAAGAAAGTTTATTTCTTCTTCTCCATATGTTTCTTTCATTTTAACACCCCCCACACTCTGTGATAGATGTTCTGCTTATGAGCATTTACTATTTTGACCAGTTTCTCAAGCCTAGTGTGTTAGATTCCTGGGAAAGGAAAACTAGACTTAGTTTTGAAACCAGAAATGAGAAGGTAGTTCCCTTAGAGGAGAGTCAGCTGCTTGTTCTTTGAAGTGAATTCAGACACTACTCCCCGTGGGAGCCACCCAGCCAGAGTAGTGTCCAGGTTTTTGTGGTTGGAGCAAAAAGTTCTGTTGGGCAGACAACCTTTAGAGGCATTACACTGGGAGGAGTTGGGATTTTGAAGACATTCACAGTAATGTTTTTAATCAAATTTTACTTACCTACAAATGTTCTTGGTTTTATAGAAACTGAAATATTTGCTGTTTTATCATTCTCCGGGCATTGAGAGAAGTTTTTAAGTGATCTTTATTCACAGAAAGATTTTGTTCACTCCTATAAAGAGTTTAGAACGAAACCTCTGCAGTTATTTGACTTTTGACTTTTAGGGGTTCAAGAAGTGGGATTTCCTTGGGGTGACTTTTTGGAGGTATTGTTCTTGAGTTTTGGTTTTGGCTTTGCCCCCTACTTCAGTGTCTTAGGGTAAGAGTCCCCTGGCTTTAGTCTCATTTGTGAAATGAGGAACACTTACAAACTCTTAACAGGGAGACAGCCATATAGTTTCTGAGTTTTAAGTGTTCAGCCACTGATGATGGGTTAAATTTGTACATAGTATTTATGCCCTTATCAGATTCCAGTCATATGACTATATCAGGGGTCAGTAAACTTTGACCCATGAGTCAGATCTGGTCCATGATCTGTTTTGTATGGCACAATGACTAAGAACATTTTTTTACATTTTCAAAATGCAAAGATCAAGAGAATGAAAAAAGCCATGGAATAAGAGAATATATTTGCAAAAAGTACAGCTGATAAAAGACCATTAGCTAAAATGTATAAAGAACTCTTAAAACTCAACAATAAGAAAACAACCCAATTAAAAAGTGGGCAAAAGACCTGAACAGGCATGTCATCAAAGAAGAAATATAGATGGCAAGTCAGCATTTGAGAAGATTCCAACATCACGTGTCACTTGGGAATTGCAAATTAGAACAACAGGACTGCACACCTATTAGAATGACCAAAATTCAGAATTCTCGCAAGGATATGGAACAGTAGGAACTCTTACCGTTGCTTGTGAGAATTGCACATTGATACAGCCACTGCGGAAGATATTTTGGCAGTTTATTACAAAACATACTCTTACCATATGATCCATCAGTCATACTCCTTGATATTTACCCAAATGAGTCAAAAACTTAAGTCCTCACAAAAGCCTGCACAAGGATGTTTATATCAGCATTATTCATAATTGCTCTAAGACTTGGAAGCAACTCAGATGTCCTTTAGGAGGTGAATGGATAAAACAAACTGTGGTACATCTGGATAGTGGAATGTTACCCAGCGCTAAAAAGAAATGAGTTATTAAGCCATGAAAAGACATGGAGGAAACTGAAATGCATATTATCAAGTGAAAGAAGCCAATCTGAGAAAGGTACATGCTGTATGATTCCAACAGTGTGACAGTTCTGGAAAAGGCAAAACTATGGAGACATTAAAAAGCTCAGTGGTTGCCAGGGGTTCAAAGGACGGGGGCAGGGAGGGATGAATAGGCAGAGCATAAAAGAATTTTTAGCAAACTTCAGGTTCATCAGTTATAACAAATGTAGCACAGCAGGATGCAGATAGTGGGGTACTGTGTGTTTGGTTGGGGGGACAGAGGTTTTAAGGGAACTCAATACTTTCTGCTCTTTTGCTGTGAACCTAAAACCGCAGTTAAAAATGAAGTTTAGTAATGTAAAAGGCTGTCAAAGCAAAATAAAAGAATAATGTGCAACAGAGACCATAGACAGTTTACAGAGCCTAAAGTATTGTTTTTAACTGGCCTTTTACGGAGAAGATTTACCGAGCCCAGGACTGGATCATGGTGCGCCTAGGAGATGAGTGCCTAGTTTCTCTGGTGTCGTGCCCGGGCCTCTGGTTCTTCTGGTACTCAGTGTCTCTCAGGGCAGAGTTGTTCTCTTGAATTTATTTCTGCTTCACTTGCAGGTATATGAGTGACCTAAAGCTGCAGATTAAAACGGAGAGAGAGCAGTGCCAACTGCACGCAGGGCAAGGATGCCAATTCCTCCTCCTCCTCCACCACCCCCCGGTCCTCCTCCTCCTCCCACTTTTCATCAGGTAGGTCGTCCTTCTACTCGGCTATCTCGAAACCTGAATGCATACTTAGGGCTTCCTGGTGTAAGACATACGGTGTGGGAAGATGGAGACTGAATAAATAAAGTCTGTCTTCCTCAATTAGTTCTGATTCCTGAGAAGTCCTCTTAGGACCATAATGGCTTGTCTTGGCTTTCCTATCCTGGTTCAGTCTAAGTGGAGCTTTGAGTAGGTGGCACCAGTGTCTCTTCCCTGTTAAACTATTTGTGACATAAAGGTTGGTGTGTCCTTTCTCTGTGCCCCAAAAGAGACTTACCTAGCTAGTTTGTTTCAGTACTAGGACTAGAACTCGGGCCTGCCAACTTGTGTTTTTTTTTTCTTCTAAGTTTTGGGTTTTAGACATTTTGTTTGAGAATATGTATGAATCCCCTTTTAAAACCTTATTTATTTTTGGCTGTGCTGGCTCTTCATTGCTGTGGGGGCTTTTCTCTAGTTGTGGTGAGCAGGGTCTCTCTAATTGCGGTGCTCGGGCTTCTCATTGAGGTGGCTTCTCTGGGGGAGCATGGTCTCTAGGCGTGAGGGCTCAGTAGTTGCTGCACGTGAGCTCAGTGGTTGTGACTCTTGGGCTCTAGAGCACTGGCACGATGATTATGGCGCCCAGGCTTCGTTGCTTAGAGGCATGTGGGATCTCCCTGGATCAGGGATTGAACCCATGTCTCCTGCCTTGGCAGGCAGATTCTTTGCTACTGAGCCACCAGGGAAGCCCTGGATTCCCTTTTCAGTTGAAATTTTATGTGGAAGACCAATAAGTAAAGTAGGTAAAAGCAGAACTGCTCTTGATAGAGTAGAGTTCAAAGATCCACAGTTAATCCTTGTATCCTTGTAGCCTTTAGGTTACTGCGCTGCATTGTTCTTAGTCATTCCCTCATAGCCTTTTCACTGGGGGCTTACTATGTGTCAGAGACTTGGCTGACTACAATTTCAAAAAGCCACATAGTTTTACTCTATACTTTAATTTTCTCTATACTTTTTAATTTTCATTTTTTAAAAACATTTTTTATTGTTTTTGGCTGTACCACTTGACTTGTGGGATCTTAGTTCCTTGCTCAGGGATTGAACCTGTGCCCTCAGTGAAAAGTGCAAGAGTCCTAACCATGGGACTGCCAGGGAATTCCCATATAAGAGCTTATATATTGCTTGACTCTCCACACGAATTTATTTAAAAATTAAAAGGGGAAATATGCAGATAAGCAAAAAGAAGCAGATAAAAATCATCTGTGATCCTGACAACCTGCAATGAAGCAGATTCTGCTTTTAAGGGCCCCCAGTATAATGAGTGAAACAGGTAAGTCAACAGACAAAATCCATGCTATGCAGAGATATATGGGGCCATAAGAAGGGCACATCACCAGTGGTCGAAGGAGAGGAGGCAGCCATAAGAGAAGCTTCTGGCGGGAGATGATGCTGAGCTGAATCTTGAAAGATGAGTAGAGTTTAGCCAGAAAAGGGTGAAGGTAGGCACTTGAAGTTGCTTAACTGGCATCCTCCTCGTTGTTCTTTTTGGTTGAACTTTTAGATTACTTTCAGCTTCATGCTATTATAAACTGTTTTTTCCTGTTATTATCTTTGTGCACTGCTCCAATTATTTTCTTCAAGTTAATTTCTGGAAGTAGAACTCTTGTGCTAGACTTTTATGCTATTTTTTGGCTGTGCCTCATGGCATGTAGGCTTCCTAGGTGGCTCAGTGGGTAAAGAATCCACCTGCAGTGCAGGGGACGCGGGAGGTTCGATCCCTGGGTCGAGAAGATCCCCTGGAGGAGGGTGTGGCAACCCACTCCAGTGCTCTTGCCGGGAAAAATCCCATCGACAGAGGAGCCTGGAGGGCTACAGTGCATGGGGTCACAAAGAGTTGGACATGACTGAAGCGACTGAGCATGCACGCAGGCTCGTACACTTGGCATGCAGGATCTTAGTTCCATGACCAGGGATCAGACCTGTGTCGCCTGAAGTGAAGGCACAGGGTCTTCACTGCTGGACCACCAGGGCAGTCCTGTGCTAGACTTGCCTGAACAGGGCAGGTTTTTGTTCTGTATGCTTTTTACATCTTCAGTGTGCCAGGCACTATGCAGGCAGTGCCTTGACAAAGCTAACAAGCTCTTTTTGTAATTTTAACCTTAACCAATATCATAGGTAGATAATAATACTGTTTCACACTATATTTTTTTTTTTATTGTTGAAGGTTTTTTTTTTTCTTTTCATATTTGCTGGCTCTTTTGACTTTCTTCAGCCTGTATTGTTCATGTGTGTGCACTAAGTCGCTTCAGTCGTCTGACTCTTTGTGATCCTATCTATGGACTGTAGCCTGCCAGGCTCCTCTGTCCATGGGATTCTCCAGGCTAGCATACTGGAGTGGGTTGCCATTTCCTTCTCCAGGGGATCTTCCTGACCCAGGGATCAAACTCAAGTCTCCTGCATTTCCTGCTTTGCAGGCAGATTCTTTACCTGCTGAGCCACCTGGGAAACCTCAGTACTGTTCATAATCTTTCTTGCTTATTATCCTATTGATTTCTGAGTCATCTTGTTTGTTAATGCTGTATAGATTTAGAGCACTACGTTTGTTTCTATCATATGTTACATTTGTCACTGATAATTTCTCCTTCCAGTGTGTTATCTGCATATTATATTCCTAAGTGAATAATCTATAATAAAGAGATCTGTTGGTCTTTTCCTGTATTTTGGTTGTCTTGATAAGAAGTCCTTCCCCTTACCTATTTTTTTCCATATAGTACTTCTGTGGGTTTTTTTTTTTACACTTGAAATTTTTAATTCAGCCAGAGTAAAGCCCTAAGGTAGGTATTTAACTTTATTATTTTTTTCTGAAAATTAACCACTTGTTGGACTTCCTTGGCATTCCAGTGGTTAGGACTCTGAGCTGTCACTCCAGGGGGCTCAGGTTTGAGCCCTAGCCAGGGAACTAAGATTCTACATGCCCCATGGTGCATCCCCCAGAAAATTAACCACTAGTTTTTAACACCTGGTATTTAATAACCTATCCTTTCTGCACTGATGAACTGTACTTTTATTTTTTCTTCTGTAGATCTGGGCCTGCTTATGGAGTGTCTGTTTGTTCCATTAATCTAGGTGTCTGTCCTTGTGTTCTTACTATAGTTGGTCATAGGACTGTTTCAAGATTTGAATGAGATAATGAAAGTAATGTGCTTATTATTATTAGCACAATGCTTCTGGTATAGTAGGGACTCCATAAGTGTTTGCATTGATGATGATGATACAATACAGATAAAGTGTCTGACACAAGCCTAGCACATAGGTACTCTGTTAGTATTGGTGCAGGCCTCCTATCAGAAGCCTCTAAATAGGAGGGAGAGCTATCCCTTCACCGAAGGGACAGCATGAGAAAAGGGTGTGAGAAGGGTGTCGTTTGGCACATGTACCTTATCAGGCTCGACAAGCATTGCATGGAATCCAGTTTGCCGAAGACATTTATCCTGAACTTGTGATGAAGAGGATATTGAGGGTGAACTTTTGTTTCCCTCTTCCTTCAGGCAAACACCGAGCCGCCCAAGCTGAGTAGAGATGAGCAGCGGGGTCGAGGCGCCCTCTTACAGGACATCTGCAAGGGCACTAAGCTGAAGAAGGTGACCAACGTTAACGATCGGAGCGCTCCCATCCTCGAGAGTGAGTCTGAGCTGCATCGCCTTGCGAACCGCCAGGACCCCAGGGTTGACCTGGAGACTCAGCCTGGCTGTCATTTTTTCTGTTGGATCTTGGGTGGGAGTTTTGTGTTAGGGTGTTCTGTGACTGTCTTCTCATCTGTACTTTTGAATGCCTTAGAAATTTCTTTTTGACCTTTGAGAAACATTCTTGGGGTCTTAAGCCTCCCGTCTCCTCCTATGCCTCGTGCTTGTTAGGGCACATCCTTGGCTTTTTTCTGAGAGAACCACCACAGTCCTGAAAACTGATAAGCTGAAGCCAGTAATGATTTTATAATTGCTGCAAGTGTTCTTGCTGGAGGGCCTCTGGGGAGCTGGCTCACACCTGGTTCCCAGAGCCATCAGCCCCGGATCATCTGGGACTTGGAGAGGAGAGTTTAGAGAACTCTTCATCCTGGTTACCCCTGTGCCCTAAATAAAGGAAGATTGGCTTCTCGTTCCTTTCGTTCTCTCTCATCACAGCCCAAAGTTTCATCCCCATGCCCACTTGAAGCTGTGGAGCAGAGAGGCTCACTTTCTATTTCAGTGGAAGGACAAAAGTAGTGGCGGTTTGCAAATTAAAGCCCAGGGAGAAGGACGGGTTTCTCCTCAGGATTGACTTGGTAACCAGCTCAGAGCACGCATGAAATGACAATCCTAATGGTGTGCTTTCCAGAGCCCAAAGGGAGCTGTGGTGGTTATGGTTCTGGAGCAGCTGCCCTGCAGGCCAAGGGAGGCCTCTTCCAAGGAGGAGTGCCAAAGCTGCGCCCTGTGGGAGCCAAGGACAGTTCAGGTATGTGGTAAGGACTTCCTTAGGGTATTTCCCAAATGTGTTCATTTTGGACTGATCCCAAGCGGGACCTCTGGAGATCAGGAGCACGGTAGAGGTGCGAGAAAGAGGGGTGGGAGCAGGGGAGGAGTGACAGAGCAGAATAAAGTGGGAGCTGAGGCATTCGATGAAAGTGCGTTCGACTTGCAGCAGTAGTATTTGCTAATGGACCCTGAGCCTGAAACCAGGTTAAAACCCAGAACCGTTCCTGCTGCCATGCAGGTTGCACAGAGGAGGCGGGGTGACACGGAGATAACTCACCACCATGCGCCTGGCTCTGTTGACCTGGTGCTGTCTGCTGTATTTGTAGAGAACCTGGCTGGTAAGCCAGCGCTCCAAGTCCCCAGTTCCCGAGCTGCTGCCCCGAGGCCTCCAGGGACCACAGCCAGCGGGCGTCCTCAAGATGACACAGACAGCAGCCGGGCCTCACTCCCAGAGCTGCCCCGGACGCAGAGACCCTCGTTACCGGACCTCTCTCGGCCCAATCCCACCAGCAGTACCGGGATGAAGCACAGCTCCTCCGCCCCTCCTCCACCTCCCCCGGGGAGGCGTGCCAACGCCCCCCCCACGCCCCTGCCTATGCACAGCAACAAAGCCACGGCCTATAACAGAGAGAAACCCCTGCCGCCCACGCCTGGACAGAGGCTTCACCCGGGTCGAGAGGGACCTTCTGCTCCACCCCCAGTCAAGCCGCCTCCTTCCCCTGTGAATGTCAGATCGGGACCAAGTGGCCAGTCTCTGGCTCCTCCTCCACCGCCTTACCGCCAGCCTCCTGGGGTCCCCAACGGACCCTCCAGCCCCACGAATGAGTCAGCCCCCGAGCTGCCACAGAGACACAATTCTTTGCATAGGAAGACTCCAGGGCCTGCCAGAGGCCTGGCGCCTCCTCCGCCCACCTCAGCCTCCCCCTCTTCACAGAGTAATAGGCCACCTCCCCCAACCCGTGACCCTCCCAGCCGGGGAGCAGGTAAGTGCCTGGAAGTACCTTGTGTTTCCCCTCATACTCAGACTGAGTCTGTCTTCCTTTTCACCCTTCTCACCAAAGCTCTTCTTCAGTGACTGAAGTGAATACTCATCGGACAGGTTTATTAGTGCCTTTTTACATGTCAGATTCTGTTGTTAGGGAAACAGCAATAAATAAAAGGCAAAAAATCCTGTTCTGAACACTGAGGAAAATAAGTTAATAGAAAAAATATATATATGTGTGTGTATGTATAAAGAAAACAAGCAAAAAATATATATAAACACATAATATATAGATGCTTTAGAGAAATACGAAGCAGAGAAAGGGGATGGGGTGTACTGGAGTGGGGATGAGGAAATACTTAAATTGCAGGGATGAGGGTAAAAGTAGGGTCAGGGAAGGCCTTACTGATAAAGCCACAGTTTGGCAAAGACCTGAAGAAACTGAGGGAATGCACTAAGCAGGCATTGAGAGCAGCAGATGCTAAGGCCCTGAGACTGGGGACAGCAGGGAGACCGCTGTGGCAAGACCAGGATATGCGAGGGGACAAGCGACAGGATGTGGAGGTCAGAAAGCTAGATTCCATGAAAGAGTAGCCGAGGACTTTGTGAAGGCTTCAGGTTTTAGTCCATGTGAGATGGGGAGCCACTGGGTCGGGGGGAGGATGGGAACATGGAAGTAGCATTGATCTACCTTTTGAAAAGGTCACTGGACCCTGTGTTGAGAAAGACCACAGGAAGACAGAGGGGCCAAGGGAGAGCACTTGGGAGGCTAGGGCAGTGAACTGGGTGTATGGTGTATGGGTGGGTCGCAGCAGCTTTGGGGAAAGATCGGTGTTCCATCGATCTTGTTTTTTTGTTTTGCTTTTAAATATCTATTCGGCTGCCTCCGGTCTTAGTTGCAGTGCGTGGGCTTCACTCTAGCTGTAGCTCGAGGGCTTTCTTGCCCCACACCATGTGGGATCTTAGTTCCCTGAACAGGGATCGAGTCCCCTACATTGGAAGGTGGATTCTTAACCACTGAACCACAAGGGAAGTCGTAGGTGTTCAGTTTTGAATGTCAAGTTTGAGACCTGAGGGGAAATCATGGATTGGCGATTGGCTCTGAGACTCTGCAGTTCAGGGGGATGGTGTGGGCTAGAGAGGGGAATTTGAAGAATTTTGAGAACTACATGCTGGGGTGAGACCACCTGGGGAGTGAGTTCATTGAAGGAGAGGAGAAGTCTGGGGCGTGAGTCCTTCCTATAGCAGAGGCCAGAGCATTGAGAGTACTGAGAGAGAGGAAGCTGAGAAAAGGCCTGGAGTGAGGGAAAAAGGAGGAATGCCGAGAGAGTAATGGGAAAAGTCCGAGATAGTCAGTGAGCACCCGGGGCCTGTGCTGCAGGTGGGTCAGCTAAGCTGAAGGCTGAGAATGACACTGGTCTCAGCAACACGAAGAGTCATTTTGAGGATCCACAAACTATCCTTGTGAGTAGTTTTAGTGGAGTGCGGAGGAGAGGGTGACGCAAAAGTCTGATTGGATTGGGTTCAAGCATGCAGGAATAGGAGAGGCCTTGATGAAGACAGCAGTAGACATCTAAGGAGTTTGCTGTAAGGGGAGAGGGCTGCAGCTATGTGGAATGGTTGCTGGAGGAGGATATGAGATTGAGGGCTGATCCCCCTGCCCCATGCTCCAAGATGGGAGAGATTTCAACATCTGTTTGTATGCTGATGGAATGATCCTGTAGAGAAGGGGAGATTGCCTGGATAATCCTCAGGGAGGCAAAAAGGAATGAAATCTGATCCACAGGTCAAGGGTTGATCTTAGGTAAGAATTCAGATAGTTCTTCTGGGTAGCAAGAGGGATGACTGAGCATATAGGCAAAGAAGCAAGTGAGTAGGTGGGTGTAGTGGTGGGAGCATGTGGAAAGTTTCTTCTGTTTTTTTTTTTGTTGTAGTTCTATTTACTTGGTGAGTTTGAAAGCAAGGACATCTGCTGTGAATGTGGGTAAGGAGTTAGAGGGAGATTTGAGGACAGAAAAGAGGGCATGAATTGGCCATCTGGGCGCACGGGTGAGTGAGTGAAAGAGGGAAGTGTGCTGCGATGACCAGTGACACAGAAGGCTCACTGCAGCTTAGGGGCCACATGTTTCAAGTGAGATTCATCAGTTCGACGTGTGTTCAGCTGTGTCTCTGCCAGTCCTAAGTCGGGGCAGAGTTGTAATTAACCAGGTTAGCATTTTGTAGGCATGTGTGACCATGAGGGAGAGTCGGGCAAGGGAGGTAAGGGGGTGTGTAAGGGAGTGGTTGTCACAAGGGACCATGCTGCTAAACTGGGTGAGGAGAAGATTCAGGAACCTTTGAAAAGGTGGAAGAGAGGAGTTCTATGGTGTGACGGTGAGCTCTCTGGACTCTGAATCAAGCGAAGAAGTTGTGTCATCTTTCAAAATAGGTGAAAGAGAGTGAATGAGACTCTTGACAGCTCTCTGGGGCCTTCTTAGTGTTCTATAGTGTTAGTCGCGTCCAACTGTTTGCAATTCCATGGACCGTAACCTGCTAGAATCCTCTGTCCATGGAATTCTCCAGGCAAGAATATTGGCGTGGTTTGCCGTTCTCTTCTCCAGGGGATCTTCCCGACCCAGGGATTGAACCTGGGTCTCCTGTACTGAAGGCAGATTCTTTACCATCTGAGCCACCAGGGAAGCCCTTCTTAGGCCCAGGAATTTTGGCTCCCATATTCTGTTGTATCAGCTCTCCTGGTGGCTCAGTGGTAAGCAGTCTGTATGTCAGACATCCAGGTCCCAATCCCAGGGTTGGGAAGATCCCCTGGAGGAGGAAATGGCAACCCACTCTAGTATTCTTGCCTGGGAAATCTGATGGACAGAGGTGCTTGGCAGGCTACAGTCCATGGGGTCACAGAAGAGTCAGACACGAATTAGAGATTAAATAGCAACAATTCTTTTGTATCACTGGGCTTTGAGCGGCACCCTCCACAAATGGCTTTTGAACTTTGGCTTTAGACACCCCACGTGTATAGGTGAAATCATCGAATAGGGAGGTTTGTCACCAGGAAGCATGTATTAAAGGCCCATTAACCTGCACGCTGCTTGACTAAGTACAGAGATGTCAGTTTTAGGAGCTGGCCATGGCATCAGGTGGTCACATAGGAGCCTAGTACATGGCCAACCCTGTATCTCCTTGGCTTTAGCTGGAAGGATATAGTCCCAACATGACCTTTGATTTTACAAAGTTTTGGTTAAAAAAATTTTTTTTAACTAAAGAATGTTTTTTAAATGACCCTTTAACTGAGCCAGAGCGCATATCTTTCTAAACCCAACCAGGAATAGAAGCAGGGGAAAATGTAATTTCCCTGGGTTGAATTGAGTCGTTTTAAATGTCTGTAGACTTCTTGCTTCCCACTTCTCAGTTCTTTCTTTGTGATTTCTTTAGAATATTGTGAAGTTACGAGTCTTATTCTTCTATTAGTCATCACCAACTTTGAAGCCTGCCATAGGCCTCGGCCTACTTTCTGCATCAGTAACCAGAGCTGCTGCTGCTGCTACTGCTAAGTCGCTTCAGTCGTGTCTGACTCTGTGCGACCCCATAGACGGCAGCCCACGAGGCTCCCCCGTCCCTGGGATTCTCCAGGCAAGAACACTGGAGTGGGTTGCCATTTCCTTCTCCAATGCAGGAAAGTGAAAAGTGAAAGGGAAGTCGCTCAGTCGTGTCTGACTCTTAGCGACCCCATGGACTGCAGCCCACCAGGCTCCTCCATCCATGGGATTTTCCAGGCAAGAGTACTGGAGTAGGGTGCCATTGCCTTCTCCGTTAGTAACCAGAGCAACAGTTCTTAAAAATGGTACTCTGAAAAAAAAAAAAATTGAGATATTTTAGTCAGAGATCTTGTGAGTATTGGCTCCATTTGTTGATGAGATTGGGCCTATCGCTCTGATTTCTGAGTTTGTTTCCTGATCTGTAAAATGATATTCATAGTACTTTCAGAGGTGGTTGTAAATAAAAGAATGCATAGAAGTGCTTTTTCAACTGTGGTGTGCTGGTGAGCTTAGTGGGTTTATGCAAAGGGCTTCTGGGTAGTTTTTGTGGACTTATTTCTATTAATTAATCATACTGTGATAATGATAACATGTTATAATGTACTTTTGTTTCTTTATGAATGATTTACATTTGAAAGAATATGTAAAAAGGCAAAAGAATATGTAAAAAAGGCAAAAGGAGTCTTTTGCCGTGCCCAGGGTGCTTAGAGACCAAAAATATCCCTTCTTATTGGTCCATAAAGTTTCTTTTTGAATTTTTTCTCTGTAGAGTAAAACACTATTTTGAAGGGCATTTTTTTCTTTTGAAAAGAATCAAGGATGGAATGGGAGGTTGGGTTTAGTAGATGTAAGTGCAACATTGTAAATCAGCTATGTCTGTGTGCTCAGTCCTGTCCAGCTCTTTGCCACCCCATGGAGTATAGTTTGCCAGGCTCTTATGTCCATGGAATTGTCCAGGCAAGAATATTGGAGCAGGTTCCATTCCCTACGCCAGGGGATCTTCCCAACTCATGGTTCGAACCTGGGTCTCTCACAATGCAAGCAGATTCTTTGCCATCTGAGCCACCAGGGAAGCCTTGCTTCAGTTTAAAACAAAAGAATCAATAACATCATGCTTTACTCAAAATTGGGTTTATCTTGGATTACAAAAGTTGATCTTCCCACCCTGAGGTTTCTTTTATACACTGCTTGTCTCTTGGGGTTATTCGATTCCAGCTCTGTCACTTGAAGTAGTCTTAAAACTGGATGTGACAAACAGCAGAACCTGGTCAGGATTTCCATCCCTGAGCTAAGGAAGCCAAGCAGGTGGTTCTTCGTCCTGCTCCATTTTGCCTGTCCAGGTTGGCTCTCATCACTGCCACCTACTCACAGCCTCACTGGTGTCCTTTTGAGCCTGGCTGATGCTGTCTTCTTTAATTGTCCTATCCCCACCAGGGAGTCTGGGTAGACACAGATTTCCAGGACCCTAAGAAATCTTGACTGTGAAGAAGGCTGAATGCCGAATAATTGATGCTTTTGAACTGTGGTGTTGGAGAACACTCTTGAGAGTCCCTTGGACTGCAAGGAGATCCAACCAGTCCATTCTGAAGATCAGCCCTGGGATTTCTTTGGAAGGAATGATGCTGAAGCTGAAACTCCAGTACTTTGGCCACCTCATGCGAAGAGTTGACTCATTGGAAAAGACTCTGATGCTGGGAGGGATTGGGGGCAGGAGGAGAAGGGGACGACAGAGGATGAGATGGCTGGATGGCATCACTGACTCAATAGATATGAGTCTGAGTGAACTCCGGGAGTTTGTGATGGACAGGGAGGCCTGGCGTGCTGTGATTCATGGGGTTGCAAAGAGTCGGACACGACTGAGTGAACTGAACTGAAGAAATCTGACCATGAGGGAAATATTTTGAGGATGACCTGAAAGAGCTTTGGTTTGAGCAGATTTGGTACGAAAACAGGGTTCAAAGATCTGCTGGGAGGTGTTAAGGAGGTTTCTCTTTAATTATTACTTCTAATGGACACTGTCCATGCTTACACAGACCTTGGAGATTGAGGGAGAGTTTACGTTCTGAGTGTGTTTTGTGGGAAGCTAAAACTGACATTTACTGGGCCTACAGTGCCAGACTCCTTGTCTATAAGCATCAACCCATTACTGTTTCATTCTTAACTACGGTTACTCTATAGAAATTCTGACAGTAATTCAGGAGGAATAATATATACTCTTATTATTAAGACAGTGTTGTTTGTTAAGCACAGTAGTATCTCTGTGTACTGTGTAAGGAACAACTTCTTATTGGGCATAGCCTAGGTACCAAAAGACATACCTCCATCTCACTGGGTTATACATTTGTTGGGGAGGTAATTAATACTTGTGGTGATTATGAAAAGCAGTATGTAGCAGTTTTCTTACTGTGAAAGAGTAGGCGTGTTCTGGGTCTGTTAGATCTGTGACCTTAGATAAATAGCCAGAGTCCCCGTTTCCTCATTTATGCAATGCAATGGGGATAGTGCCACATACTTGTATGGGGCTGGCTACAAGAAGTTTTAAAGATTTAGTACACCGGCTCAGTAGTTGTGGTGTGTGGGCTTAGTTGCTCTGCAGCATGTGGGATCTTCCTGGACCAGGGATCGAACCTGTGTTCCCTGCACTGGCAGACACATCTTAACCACTGGACCACCAGGGAAGTCCAATGTCCAGCATGCTTTTGATATTATCTAATACTTGATGGCAGATTTTTGTCTTTTAAGGGTGAATTTGATATTTGGAAATGGCCAAAAGTCAGAGTCAGACATAGTTAAAATATAGTTAAGAATATTTTTGTTGGTGGTGCAACCTCAGAAAATGGGAAATGACCATGATATAATAATAATTAGGGATCTGTCTGACTGGGTTTGGAGACAATTCTTAAGAGGCTTTTCCGGTTTTTTTTGAGCAGTGAGCCTGTCACTGGAAATATGTAACTTCTGTCAATGAAACTATTATACGTAATTTGAAAGGCACACATTTTAGTCTGTGCTGCTGAGTGCTGGAATAAGTGACATAGTCTCTAAATGCTGCCAGGGAACAAAGGAGGGAATCAGAATAGAGTGGATTGCTTTGAGAAAGCCTTGAGAAGATGGGAATTGAGTTAAACCTTCAAGGATAGGTAGGATTTGATAGTAAGGACTGGTCATAGGAGGAAAGCATAGGTAATTCAGGTTATTTAGCAAATATTGATTAAATACCTACCATTTGCTATACATCTGGCTGAGCTTGGGAACTCAGATGAATGGACACTGCTCTGACTTTAAGGAACGTACAGTATACTGGGAAAGAAGCACATATAATGAATAATTATAGCATAGTAGAGTAGTAGAGAGAGACAGAGGTAACAGTGGGAGTGTGGATGGAATGGTGCCACTTCGACCTAGGAGGCAGGCAAGGACGGAAAGAACGAAGGCAAGATCAGGTTACCTACGTGGTAGATTACTGTGTAAGCGAGGAATATCGTGGGGTGATACTTGTGGAAGCTAAGGATTTGAAACTTTATGAGGTAGAAAATGCAAAGCGCTTGGAAAAGTTTGAGCTAGTATTTGAGGGAGATTAATGAGTTGGTATGCAGAATGGATGGGAAGGCTAAAAGATCAGAAGCAAGGAAAACAATGGCGAGGCTTTTTGCAGTAGAACCAGCTAAAAGTGAGAAAGCCCTGACTTTGAATTGTGGAGGCAGGCATGGAAAAGCCAAGAAGGAATCATCACGAATAAGTAGAGTTCTTGCCTGACTTGTCATGGGAAATGAAAAAGGGTCATCTATTCATTCTGAACTTTGTCTCTGGAAGACTGTGATGTTGCTAAAGAAACAGGAGGACTTCTGGCGATCTGAGCAGTTGGGACTCTGCTTCCAGTGCAGGGGGCACGAGTTCGACCCCTAATCAGGGAAACTTAAGATCTCACATACTGCATCAGCGCAGCCAAATAAATAACGTAAAATAAAGAAAGTAAAAATTTTGAAAAAGAAACAGGGATGAGAGGAGGGGGTGTGGCATCAACATGCTGCCCAGAGGCTCCCAGAGGCTGGCTCTTCGGGAAGGTGCCGAGGTGCTGTTTTGGCCCGTGCCTCTCACATCCCTCTGCCCATCACTGTCTCTGCATCCAAGCCTAACTGCTTTTGATTCTAATTTCAGCTCCTCCACCCCCACCACCGATGATCCGAAATGGTGCCAGGGATGCCCCCCCTCCCCCACCACCATACCGAGTGCACGGGTCAGAACCCCTGAGCCGAGGAAAGCCCCCACCTCCGCCCTCAAGAACGCCAGCCGGGCCTCCTCCACCACCGCCGCCCCTGAGGAATGGCCACAGAGATTCCATCACCACTGTCCGATCTTTCTTGGGTGAGTAGCTAGCTGTATTAGTCTCATGGCTCCTAAGGGACTTCACTGACTCCAGTGGCCACTGCACAGTGGGCATGGCCAGTTGGTACCCTCTTCACTGCAGTTCCTCTCCTGACTTCCCTTCAGACTTCTGTTACTGTCCACGTACATTGCTTTCCTTAGGTGAATTCTCAGCTCGATTGCTTTGGAAGAGATTAAAAGTAAAATGAGCAAGTGTTTTGTTAACTCTGATAGGAAGTGTTTTGCTAACTCTCTTGCTCCTCAAGGCTCATTATGTGTGGTTAGCTTTTAGGTCCGAGACTGTATCCTCTTCAGGATTATTGAGATAGGAATTTCATATTCTCTGAGGAAGAAAGGCTCCTTTCTGGACCTTTGAAAACAGAACATTCTATGCACAGCATTTATCTGATAATCCAAAGCCACTGACTAGCTCTGTTACTTTGAAGAAGTCACTTCATTTTTCTGGACCTCACTTCCCTTATCTGTGAAACAAGGAGATTGACTAAGTGGACTAGAGTTATCAGATCCACTTTTCCAAGGTTATAAATGAATCTTGGGCTCCACCTGAGGGAGTCTGGTTCATTAGGTCTGTGATGAAGCACCAAGTAAAGACTGTCCAGCAGGTATTGTTAGACCCTCTGTTGAGGGACAGGGAGGCCTGCTGTGCATCAGTCCATGAGGTTGTGAAGTGTTGGACACGACTGGGCAACGGAACAACAACTGTTGAGGAAGTCTGGAAAGATCTGCATGGTCCGTTTTAGCCTGCGCACTGTCGACTCTTTAGTGATTACCTCTTCTCTGCCCCTGCTCTGGTTTCTTCCTATTAAGTGGACTAGGGTTTTTGCTTAAAAGATATGCCTTGTGGAATGGTAATCAAGTCACACCCATAGGAAACTTGAGCTTTCATGTAGAGGAGCCATGGGAGATAGGAGCAGAGGCCATGCCATGGCTCTCCCAGCTGTGTTACAGAATTCCCTGAGGGGAGCCCGGACTGAGAAGGAATTAACCTGGTCAAAATCTCTCAGTAGCTGGTGACAGATATTCCCAGGTTAGCTTAATTTCTACCAGTTTGTGGATTCAGTTCAGTTGGTTTCCCATGGTGATAGTCTTTAAGATGACTATGTTACTAAAACAGAATTATATTTCTTTCCCCTCCCAGGCAAACAGCTGGGCTCCTTTACTGGGATGTGCCTTGTTTGGAAACATCCAAACCAAAAGTTGTAAAGAGCCAGTTTGTGGAAAGAAGTAAAGAACCATTTCAAGGACTCATTCCTTAGTGTAGAGAGCCTTTGAACACACTCTGCATACCAGGCACGGAGAGTAATGCTGTTGCCGTCCTCATGGGTTTACTGAGCAAGGCAGGCCCTCACAGTGCGTCAGGAAGGGTTAGGAGTAGCGGCGAGGTGTGTGGGAGCCAAGGCAGACTTAGGGATTAATTAGGCGGTGATAGGAATTAATGCTCCATTCCTTTTGCAGATGATTTTGAGTCAAAGTATTCTTTCCATCCAGTCGAAGACTTTCCTGCTCCGGAAGAGTATAAACACTTTCAGAGGATATATCCCAGCAAAACAAACCGAGGTAAGAAGAGAATGAAAGTTCTTCCATAATTATGTAGGCTATAGAATTGATGTGTGTTTTTCTTAGGTTAACATTTGCTTCTTCTTGTCTGCATTTTCTTAAAAAGACAAAACCTCATCCCAGGTTTTAAAGGATAGCTCAAAGAGCCTGTCTGTCTCTTGTTTTAGGAATGTTTGGGTGATTCTGGGTCTGGTGAGTGACCTTATGTATGTGGTTTTTATTTATCTTTTTTCAGCTGCCCGTGGAGCCCCACCTCAGCCCCCCATTCTCAGGTGAAGCCTGGCTTGGTCCTGCTCCTCAGGAAAAGGATGGACCCTCTCCTCTTCTCAGATGGTCCCTTCCATTCCCCTGAAATCTGCATGACAGCTCCTGATGTGTTTCTCCAGTGCAACCAACCTCTAGACTCCAAGCGTCCTCCCAACTCACCTCCATCTGTGTATGCATCTCATCTCTGGACTTGGTGACGGACTGTCTGTATTGACAGTAGGGCCTCAAACCCTGCATCCATCCCTCTAGCAAGCCCTGCTGGCCAGATGAGGAAGCAGCTTCCATGTCTCCTGCTTTCCTCTGGGGAAAGGTGCCTTGTTGTGATGAATGAACTCATTGTCGGGTTAGGGTGGGAATGGTCCTCCCACCTTCTCCTACCCACTGTAGGGGGGTGGGGAGAGAGGAACTTGATGGCTACATTATATTTCTTCATTTTAGGAAGCTGGTATGGCCAGGACTTCCAGGAGTGGGCATTTTTAGTGAAACGGGAAAGGAGTTTGCAGAGAAATGATCTGTTTTAAAGGTCAGGTTTGGAGCATAGGCAAGGAAATGGATCTGCTCTATTTTTAGGGGTATTCTGGTTTTGCTGTAACCCCACCCCACACTCATACCCAGAAATAGGCTGGATATAAACACTAAATACTAACCAGTTGAACTAAACATCAGTGAAAAGAGAAGGTGAAATAAACTGGGCATCCTTTCAGAGCTAGTCAGTTCCTCTGCAGCACAGGGACCGGGGGCCATGGTGGGAGCACTCTGGAACTCCCTGCTCCACTTCCGCAGGTGCTGAGGCTGAGGGATGTTGTCGTTCTCTCACCACCTTATCCCCTCAAGAGAAAAGTCCCTTTCATTCATTCATTATGGATTCTCAAATCCCTAAAACCTCTAGTGAGAGATAGGAAAATAGGACCTTGGCCTTGGCCTTAACCTTGACCTTGAGGCTGCCTCAGTCTTTTACTGCCTGGCTCCAGAAGCCCCTGGCCCTTTCAGTCCTGTTCAGAAACTGCAGCCCCCAGGATGACAAAGGAGGGAAGGGTGAAGCACCTTGTGGAAAGGTCCAGCTCTGTGGGCTGTGAAGACTTTTAACTAAGGCCCACCGGCTCTGAAATTCATAGCCCAGCTGACTGAGCAGGCTCTTCCCATTCCCTTCCCCATTTAGCCACAAGCCTGCATAGGTTAACATTTCTGAGTAGAGACAGGTGAGGAAGCTTCTGGGGGAGTCAAAGATTCCTCTGTGCCAAGAAGCACCATGACTTTGGTGAGGTGTGCTTCGATCCAGTTGATCTTCTGTGGCAGCCAGCAGCGTTGTTTCATCTTCCAAGTCCAGTTGAAGAGCCCAGAGAAAATGGAGGTTCCCAATCTAGGTAGGACCTGAGCTTGGATCATGGTACAGGGACTTGCCCTTCTCCGACAGCAGAATGGAGCTCCACATCCAGCTGGTGTGGTTTGCTTAAGCCCTTGAGTGCAGAGGCTGCTCAGAGCTTAGAGTGAGAGCAGAGGAACCATGTTATTGTTTGGAACGAATGGGGAAAAGTCCACGAAGACTTTTCACCAGGTACGTCACAGGCTTAAACTGTCCTAGGGACTTTCCAATCTATTGGATCACAAACTAAGGGTCTTTTCATGGTGCCCAGTGAAACCCAGGTCTTCCCACTGCTAGATGAGAGAGCTCGTAACTTGGGTTACTTGTCTGGGGTCTGCTATCCTTTGCCATCCCCTGGACCATACTGACTGTTGAGGCAAACCGCAACACACTTTTTCTAATCGTTCTTTTATTTATAATTCTTATTTTCACATCTGTTAGCAGTTACCTCTCAGCAGTATCCCTGGCATCCTGAAGCCAGAGGAGCTGAGAGAGGGGATGCTAGTGGAGGGCAAAGGAGAAAGTGCAAGACTTGACACTGCAGCAGAGTTCCAGGGTAGACACTGACCGGTTACTGAACTTGGACTGTGAAGTCTTCCCATTTGTTTTTGAAATGGGAGTTGATGCCTTTTGTACAATGTTATCAAAGTGTTACCTTCCCCCACTACCCCCTGCTACTCAAACACAGAGCATTGAAATAAGCGTTACACGTAAAAGCCAAACCCCAGGTTTTCATTGGGGCTTCTTCGTCCTCCCCTGTGACCTGCTGCCCCCCATATTCCCCAGAATTTGGACTGTGTCATGTGGGTATGGATTGTACTTTCAGTTTCTTGGCCTCATGGGAAAAGGCCTGGGACTAGATCTAGTCAGCTGGATTTTCTTCCGCAGAGCATGTTGATGACACAGTACCTATTTAAATGTCTTTGCCTTATACCTTATTTGGTTCCTTTGTTAATAACAGATTTATTATCATGTATATTTACTATTGAAGAATGGGAATGTGAGCCTCATAGTTACTGATCTATTTTGTACGCTGTAAAAAGCTTGTAATATAGGTTTGAGGTGGGCTGGCTATAAGAGCACTAAAACTTCTCACCTTTTAAACTGCTCTTTTTATCTGCTTGTGGGAATGTCGTCTCTTCAGTGGAAGATTGGGTGGTCTCATGTTGAGGCTGTTGCCCAGTCCCATTAACTCCCTTATTCCTTCCTGGAAAGAAGAGACATTGCCCAGCTAAGCATCAGGAAGCTGTGCTAAAAGCCCTCATGTGGGTTTGGTTTTATGCTGTTTTTCTCAAGTGGGAAAAACTTAATAGTTGTTTCTTACCGCCCTTTCTGGGAAACAGGCCAGTGGCCTCCAGGTTTTTCAATGAGCTCGATGTCCCCGTGTCCCTCATCTCTGGTCCCCAGACCTGGATCACAGCACTTTAATATTCCAGGTTTTCTTTCTGGTGGGGCTTTCCTCCAGCCACAGCGCCCCCAGTAGTTTCACCGCCTGGGTCCGCTGAGCGAGAGCATTTCAGGTTTTCCCACCAACAGATGGAAGGCTCCGGCCTCCAGAAAGTATACCAGCTCTCTCAGCTGGTGGAGGCGAGGAGACTGGCCACTGCACTGGGGGCATCCCCTCACCCCATACCTTCCCAGCTTGAAACCCAGACTCACCTCCAGGGAGAGGTGAGAGAAAATTGTAAATAGACTTGCTACAGAGCAACTCAGGGTTGGGGTGTGTTTTAATTCTCCTGATCACTTGAAATAATCTGTAGGCTGCGTGCTTATGGGAGTGGGGGAGGAGTGTGACTCCAGGGTCCTTCCCTTCTGCAAAGCTCTGGGGGTGGAGTAAAGGGCGGCTGAGGCTCTTTGATGGCACTACACTGAGCTGTCTGTTCTTCTGGAAACCCAAGCTACAATGAACTACAGATCAGATTCCTGACATTCCAGTTGTAGGCTTTCTTTCCCTGTTGAATCTCAGTCCCCAGCTCCACGTGGTCATGGTGGTTCTCTGGGCACCACCCTAACTTAGGGAATGGGAGGCATTACAACTCTGCCTTCAGGACTCATCTCTTAAAAGCAGAATAAAGCAAAACGACAACCACCTTCAAAACACTTACAAAAACAAAATAAAGGATAACTAACCGAAGGAAGGGTTTGGTTCCATTCAACTCCACATTCATTGTGCCTTTACTTGTGTTAGATTTCTGTGCTTTCTTCCTCTGTCCCTCTTTGAAGCAATTAAATCTTCCTTGATAAACTGCTGTTTCCTTCTTTCTACTCTTGTTTCTGACAAGTGAGTGGGTTCCCTCTCTTAACTGTCGTGAACCTCATTCCACTGGTGGCAGAGGGGCTGAGCCTTCTCTTCTCATGTCTAACCTTTGTCTTTTCCCATGGCAACCAGCACGGGAGCCCTCATCAACACTGAATACAAGACTAGAGCAACGTGTGTGAAGAGTGTGTGTATGTATGTGCGTGTCCATCTTTGCATGTTGATCAGTTTCTCTCTTTTTAAAAAATAATTTATTGTATGATTTATTTTGGCGTTTCTGATTACAGTACTCCCTCCCCAACTTAGCATTGATTCCACTCCCCCCCCAAATGTGTAATCTGGTCTCAGGTTGGATTCTTTGGTACATTTCTTTCTTCTGGATGCCGTGCAGTTTAATTAAACCTTGCTTAAAAACAAACACAAAAACCCTGCAAACTGTGTACTCGTGTCTGGGATACTTACTGCCGCAAGTGGTGGCAGAGAGTGGGAAGAAGTCTGCTGTCTCGGGGGTGTCATGGTTTGACTCCAGGTCCCCTTGAAACAGTAGAAACACTCACTTGGACATAAGCATCTGCAGCTTCCTGAGAATTTTCTCTCCTCCCCTCCTGCTGTGTTTGGAAACTCACAGTTCCACTTCGCCAAGCTTACCGGGTGATTCTGAGAGTTGGTCATTATTTGTATTTGCCACCTAACTCCCCTTGGCCCATGGTTTCAGGGAGCCCAAGGAGATCCCCCAGGCCTTGTCTCTGTCCCTGATGGTTCTCTCCGCCTGTACGCATGGTAGATTCTCACAGTGAGGTGTGAAGAAAAGGTGAGGACAGAATACAGACTGTGTGTGTCGGTTTTTTATGTGGATGTTGGCGTTTCTCCTTCAGTCCTTTTCAAGTTGAAATCTTAGCTGACTTCCTTGAACTTTGACTTCAGGTGTCGAAATTGAACCAGTCTCGGCTTACTGTGGTCAGCTGACATAATCACCACAGATTTAATGAGCTTAACCTGTACTTTAATCACTAGCAGAGGTCTTGGAATTATTTCCTGGACTGATTCATAACGGGTGTGTGGATGAGTCACTCGCAGAGTTTTGATATAAAAACCTATGGGGGGAGGGAGTGAGGGGGGAAAAAGGGCCTCCTTTCATTTTCATCCATATTTGCCAGATAGGCCGAATTCTTGATTCTTTGATTCATCATTGTTATTAATATGATTAATAAACTACCTATTTATTGATGTAATTGTTCCTCCTGTGCCTTTGCATAGCTCTCAAATGGAGGTTGCCTAAATGACCCTTAACTTCCTAACTTCCTATCAGCTTTCTCTGTCCTTTTGGGATGGTATTGCTAGTCACACCCACCAGTGCACACAAAGACATGCGCACAGACTTACAAAAGGATGCCAGACAGGTTCTTCCTGTGTGATTTCATTCCTTCCCCCATGATACTGTGTGTGGATTAGCAGGTGATAAGGACACTAGTCTGTCCCACATTAATTATTACTGAGGCATAGCCGCTTATGGCGAAAGTGTTGCTTCAGTGTTTGCTGACCCAGCCCAGCCACAAACTGCAAGTTACTTTAAGGAAGCTGCCTGCCTCTGACTCCCTATTACTCTGCAGACCGAGTTAAAAGGACTAAAATGTCAACCTCAGGATCCTCATCACCCTGGAGGATAACGATGGAGAGATGCTTTGTCTCTGACATCGCTGGAGCCCAGTCTGGATCATTTTACACATAATTCATTCTCCACTCCTAGGTTTAGGGGGGTGTGAGATTTAAAGGACTGTATGCTGTCTGACCACAAAAAAATGTTCACGCAAAAGATGGATAGCCGCTTGGCAGGAATGTCTTTCCTATTCATTCAGCAAGCACTGATTGCATATTTTAGCTCTGTGCCAGACAGCGACAGTATGAAGATGAATAGGACATGGTCTTTGCCTCCAAGGAGCTCACAGTCTAGCAGGAGAGCAGGACAGCCACCAGGAGAAACCTATGAGGGATATACTAAGTCTTTATGGTAATTAGCCAGGGAAGGATGGTGAGCAGCATTCCAGACATAGGAAACAGCACAGAAGAGGCACAGAAGCAAGAAACATTATGATGGTATCTCATCATAACTACTGGAGTACTGGAAAGGGAAAGCGTCAAGTAGGTATCCTTTCAGAGACCTTTCAGTCTGGACATTCTGCAGTTCTCTGCCTGCTTCCCCATAGTCCCTGACTCTTGTAGGCTTTTCTTGGACCTGTGCTGTATTTCCTGGTGGATGCTTCCATAGGCTCCAGTATGCACATTAAGTACTCATGGCTGCTTCTGCTCCCTCTGTAATTAAGATAGGTAGGTTGTTCACCACCATCCCTTAAAAGCTCGCTGGGCACTTGTTACCATTGGTTATGAAGGACAATTTTTAGGTGCCCAGGTTATAGAAATAAATATCAACAGTGGAAGTTGCTTCCTAGGTTCTATTGCCCTATTAAGAGATCAGAAATACCAGCTGGTAAAAAAGGCTCAATCCTATGGTAACACTTCCTCCATTTGTGGCAGCCTATGCCCTTCATTCGTGGCAGTTTTCATCTCCTAGAAAGCCTTCCTCAAATGTGTTCCCTTGCCCTCTCTCTGCTATAGAACCTGCATCTGTCTATTGGGCTTCCCTGGTGGCTCAGCTGGTAAAGAATCTGCCTGCAATGTGGGAGACCTGAGTTTGATTCCTTGGTGGGAAAGAGTCCCTGGAGAAAACGTCTACCCACTCCAGTATTCTGGGCTGGAGAATTCTATGGACTGTTTTGTCCATGAGGTCTCAAAGAGTTGGCCATGACTGAGCGACTTTGACTTTCTATTACTCCTTGGATGTTTTAAGTGGTTAGGAGTTTGGTCTTTCAGACTTCCTGGGTTCAAATTCCAATTCTTCCACTCACTAGTTGTGTGATCTTGGGCACATCTCCTCAACCTCTCTATTTCTGTCTCCATATTAGTGAAATGGAGATAATTCCAACTTCATGGGGTTCCTGTGAGAATTAATAGGGTGATATAGGTAAAATACCAGAGCTCAAAGCCTGGCGTACACATAAGTATTGGCTTTTATACCCTATATGAATCAACTACAACTAACTTGATTGTAATATTGTTGTTTTCCTATTACTTGGTTTTATTGCTGTATTTCATTTGATATAGAAGGATGAGAGATAAATGCTTACCATCACCTAGAATTGGGTTCTGGTTTTTAATGGCACCTGAGGCTTAACTGGGTTATTAGCTTTGGAAGCTGGCCTGTAAATTACTGCTCTAATTTATATTTTTTCATTAAAAGCTCAGCTTGCCTCTTCTATAGAGGTCTCTGGTCCTGAAACCCTTGTGTTTAGCCATTAAAAAATATTTTTAAATTAAGGGGCCATAATTCTCTCCACTCCCCACATTGTGTGGATCAATGGGACTAGTGATGGAACGGTACACAGAATATCATATTCTTATCTGTAACAAAATAAAAGCAAAGGCCTGGCCCTATTTCTCATCTTTGAAACACAAATAAGGGGGCTAATGTGATGAAGTGCAGTGTTATTTATGCAGAACTTTACAAAGAAACTGACTTTGGTATCAAATAATGATCCTAGGCCCTTCAAGGCCACCAAAAATTTTGTGACCTCTAACCCTCAGCGGATTGATTTGCTTTGTGCCTTGCAGTGTTGAGCATTAGTAAAGCGCTTGGCATCAAACCTGGCACCCAGAATTGCCCAAATAATGTTAGGTATTGAGACATTACTTTGCCGACAAAGGTCTAGCTGGTCGAAGCTGTGGTTTTTCCAAGTAGTCATGTATGGATGTGATAGTTGGCCCATAAAGAAAGCTGAGTGCTGAAGAATTGATGCTTTTGAACTGTGGTGTTGGAGAAGACTCTTGCGAATCCCTTTGGACTGCAGTTAGATCAAACCTGTCAATCTTAAATCAATCTTGAATATTCACTGGAAGGATTGATGCTGAAGCTCCAATACTTGGGCCACCTGATGCGAACAGATTCATTGGAAAAGACCCTAATGCTGGGAAAGATTGAAGGCAGGAGGAGAAGGGGATGACAGAGGATCAGATGATTGAACGGCATCACCTACTCAATGGACATGAGTTTGAGCAAACTCCGGGAGTTGGTGATGGACAGGGAAGCCTGGAGTGCAGCAGTCCACGGGGTTGCAAAGAGTCGGACACGACTGAGCGACTGAACTGATTAACTGATTATGTAGTATCTCTCTGAAAATCTAGCCCATTCAGTTCAGTTCAGTTCAGTCGCTCAGTCGTGGCTGACTCTGCGACCTCATGAATCACAGCACGCCAGGCCTCTCTGTCCATCACCAACTCCCGGAGTTCACTCAAACTCATGTCCATCAAGTCGGTGATGCCCATCCAGCCATCTCATCCTCTGTCGTCCCCTTCTCCTCCTGCCCTCAATCCCTCCCAGCATCAGGGTCTAGCCCATTAGGATAATGAAAAGGGGTACGTGCAACATTGAGAAAGGGCATCGAGAACCAAAAAAGGGCTTGGGAATACAGTCGCGAGCTGCAAAGACTACATCTCCCGCCGGGCTTTGCGGGGGCGGGGGGGGGGGGCGCGGGGAGGCGGCCAGCCGGACTCACACGGCCCCGGCGCAACCGTGCGTCTTTCCGGAGAGGCCCCGGATGTAAACTGATCTGTGGGCGTGGCCTCACGGTGGCGCTAAGACCTGGGGCTCTCTTATTGGTTGTATACCTTCCGGCTTGATTGGCTGTGAAGGAGGGGGCTGGCTCCAAGGCGCGCGCGGCGCTCTGGCGACACCCAATCAGAAGCGTGGCCGGGCTTTGGCGGGAGTCGGGAAAGCTGCGGCTGTGCAAATTTGGCGCGAGCGTGGCTGGGTTTTGCTCCTGTCGGTGTGGGGTTTATCCAGCAGCTTGTCGTGGACAGTTCCTAAAGTTGTCTGCCGGAGACGTGAGGAACAGCCGGCACTGAGGTGACGCAGCCCTGTATGGTGGAAAGGCGAGGAGGCCCGGGTCCTTGGGGGCGGCGGAGTTTGTGAGAGCCTGGGGCAAGGACCGCGGGAGGAGAGCTCAGATAGCCAGAAGGTGATGAGGTCGGGGTCGGGTAGCGAAGAATGCACCCTCGGAATGGTGTGACAGTTGTGCTGAGTGCGATAGGAGGGCGATGTTCCCCGAGCATCTGGGATTATGTGGGGCCGAGGTTGGGCGGAGTAGGAACTGAGGGCTTGGGGGAAGCCTGTAAGTATGGGAGGCTGCTGCGCTAAGGTGGTGATAATGGTCTACTCCGGGCCTGGAGCTAGAGAATTAGAAGTGCTATAGGCGCCAATTAAGATCAACTTCTTATTGCATGGCTTGAGTGGTTAAAAATTTGGGTTTTGGAGCCAGAATACCTGGTCTTATATCTTACTTTGCTATGATGTTGGACCTCACTGCCTCTCAGTTTTCTTATCAGTAAGAAAAGGATAATAGTACCTACCTCTAAAATGGTTGTAAAACTTAAATGAAAGTAAAAGTCGCTCAATCGTGTCCGACTTTTTGCGACCCCATGGACTATACAGTCCCTGGAATTCTCCAGACCAGAATACCTGAGTGGGTAGCCTTTCCCTTGTGCAGGGGATCTTCCCAACCCAGGGATCAAATGCAGGTCTCCCGCATAGCAGGTGGATTCTTTACTAGCTGAACCACAAGGGACGCTGAGTAAATACCTAAAAAACTTATGGCAGCCTGTTATGTGTAGTAGGTAGACAAGGTATTTCTTGTTGCATAGATTTGGATATGAAGCCGAATTAAATGCTAAAATATTGTCACAACATAATCTGATTATGAAATGAGTGTTGATCATTGGTTTAAGTTCCATGTTAATTATTTTTCCTTCACTTTTACATATTGACTGGATGTCCTGTTCCTTTTTTTGTACCCAGCTGTGCTGCCATCATGCCTCAAACCCGCTCCCAGTCACAGGCTACAATCAGTTTTCCAAAAAAGAAACCGTCTCGGACAGTGGACAAAGCTAAAAGCTCCAGTGACACCAAACTAGAATTGACAAATGCCCAGGCTATCCTGCGTTCTCCTTGCGCAAAAATTCTGCCTCTTAGCCCCAGAAAACGTCTGGGTAAGATAGCCATTGTTTGAGTACTTTTTAACCGGTAGCTCTCAACCTCTTTCTTAATAATAGGATGACTTTGAAACAGCTTTCTGAGTACAAGTAAGACGATTCTATTCCCTTTGGTTATTTTCAGAATGGTTGCTTACTGAACTTCAGAGTTAAGCTGCTTTTGAAATCGCTTTCTGAACTACTCGATAGGGCCGACCTTCAGTTCCTAATATTGAACTTGATTCTGTCAGCGTCACTGTTCGTTATATAGTATTTTGAAACTTGCCTCAGTGGTTGTGAAATTATGAGAAACAGGTGACAATTCTTGTGGTTGATAATCCTTTCTTGTTTCTTTAAGTTTTGTTTTCTTTTTTCCCTTTCTTGTTTTAGCGCATCTATTTTTAATGAGGGGTGATCTGGTAGTACCTGGAGACATTTTTAGTTGTCATAACTGAGGGGATGGATGCCACTGGCGGTGGATGCTGCTCACTGTGATGCAGTGCATAGGACAGTCCCCCACCATGAAAAATTATTTGGTCCAAGATATCAATGATGCCAAGGTTGGAAAGCCCTGTTTTAGAGCAATCCTAGAATTTCCTCCCATTAAAACCGCCACCAACTAGGAAGACTCAGTGGTGCCATCTGGTGGCCGATGTTTGCTTCTGGCTAAGAGGCATTTTATTTTGGTGATTCTGACCCCAGTAGAAATTCATCCCCCTTTTGAAGGGTGGATGCAGAGATCTTTCCAAGTCCTTTTACTGTCCACTGCTATGAGTGACCCATTCTGATTTTAATATGTTTCAGGTGACGACAACCTGTGCAACACTCCCCGTTTATCTCCCTGTTCTCCACCAAAGCAAGGCAAGAAAGAGAATGGTCCCCCTCGCTCACAGAAGTCAAAGGGACGCAGATTGGTATTTGACAATCAGCTGACAACTAAGTCTCCTAGCAAAAGAGAACGCACCAGAGTTCACCAAAACAAAATACATTCCTCAGTTCCGAAAGGTCAGGACATCACAACCAATTCTGAGCAGAGATGTCTGCCGGAGAAAGAATCTGCATGTCTGAGACTGTTCAAGCAAGAAGGTTGGTTCTTTCACGGCAGCTGTTAGTGCAGCCTCGTAACCAAGGCTGGTGATTCCAAATGAAAGCCGGTGGGTCTTCTCAGTCCCCTCTGTTGTGTCTAATTGTCCTTTCATGTCTGGCACAGGCACTTGCTACCAGCAAGCGAAACAGGTCCTGACTACAGCTGTCCCGGATCAGCTGCCTGCCAGGGAAAAGGAGATGGATATCATCAGGAATTTCCTAAGGGAGCACATCTGTGGGAAAAAAGCTGGAAGTCTTTATCTTTCTGGTGCTCCTGGAACTGGAAAAACTGCCTGCTTAAGCCGAATTCTGCAAGACCTCAAGGTACATTGAGAGTCTGAATTATGATGCTCTTACTAAAATGACATCTGGTTATTAAGGGTTAAGAAAAAGTGGAAGTACTTCAGGGATTGCAGTTTTCCCCCAAATAAGACATTTTTAATTTCATTGTCAAAATCTTTCCAAATGAAAGTGGAGCTTATTTTCTTATGCTGTTAACCCCTCAAAGACACTTAATGTTCCATCAGAAGTTTATCTGAGGCCAAACTAATTTGCCTGTTTGCATTTTTTCTAGAAGGAACTAAAAGGCTTTAAAACTATCGTGCTGAATTGCATGTCCTTGAGGAGTGCCCAGGCTGTATTCCCAGCCATTGCTCAGGAGATTTGTCAGGAAGAAGTATCCAGGCCAGCTGGGAAGGACATGATGAGGAGACTGGAAAACCATATGACTACAGAGAAGGGCCCCATGATGTAAGCGTTGCTCTGTTGCATGTTGCTTTGTGAAAGTCTCCGAGATCTGTTGCCCACAAACTCACAGTCTTGTCTCTTGAATTTATCAGTTTACTCCTCAAAAGAACATTTCCTATATTTTCTCTCTGAGAGGTAGTTACATAAGCTTAAAGGGAAAGAAGAAAAGAAAAAAAAAAAAAACCCTTCTAATTTCAAATTGGGGGAAAATGTTTTTAAGCTCATTGCTGTATGTTACCAAATGGGGTAGATGACTACCTTCAAACTAGTTTGAGCTGTAGGAATGTGACCTAGAGTCAGCCCACATCAAACAGATTGGAGAGTTAAGAAGGTGAACATGGATCCTCATTGTTTCTTTGTAGTGTGTTGGTGCTGGACGAGATGGATCAGCTGGACAGCAGAGGGCAGGATGTCTTGTACACACTCTTTGAATGGCCGTGGCTAAGCAATTCTCGGTTGGTGCTGATTGGTTAGTGCTCTGTTGTTCATGTTACATGGTGGTTCTAAAGACTTCTTTTTAAGATCTCTTCGGCTTATCAGTTTTGTTTTGTAAAAACAAATTTTTTTGAAAAGAAATTTCACTGTGCCACATAGCTTGTGGGATCTTAGTTCCCCAAACCAAGGATTGAACCTTGGTTATGAAAGCGAGTAGTCCTAACCACCAGACTGCTAGGAAATTATCACATATTACTTTATCTTACACGAGCTTTCTGCTTTCTTACTATAATAAGAAAGTTACTATAGGGACTTCCCTGGTGGTCCAGTGGTTCCGCACTTCCACGGTAGGGGCATGAGTTGGTCAGGGAACTGAGATCCCGCATACTGTGCAGCTCAGTCAAAAAAAAAATAAAAATAAATAAAAGAAGAATTTTTTTGTAAAGGAAAGTTATTATAAAATAATAGGGAACTTAATCAAATCAGGGCTTCCCTTGTGGCTCAGCCAGTAAAGAATCTGCCTGCAATGCAGGAGATCTGGGTTGGGAAGATCCCCTGGAAAAGGGAACGGCTACCTACTCCAGTGTTCTGGCCTGGAGAATTTCATGGACTATATAGTCCATGGGGTTGCAAAGAGTCGGACACACGACTGAGCGACTTTAACTTTCACTAATCAAATCATTTTTGTTAACTCTGAATAGAAATGACATAATACTGCATTTCAGCAACAGTCAATTTTGGGAGTGTCTGGTCCTGCTTGTTAGTCAGAATTTTAAACCTAATTTGAATACAGCATTCTTCCCACATGCCGCAACGAAGGCCCAGCACAGCCAAGAAATAAAGAACACTTAAAAAAAAAAGCATTCTTCAATGATTGTGTACATCCTACCTAATGAGTATTGAGAGTGGGGGACGAGTGGGAAGCAACAATTGGAATGCTGGATTATGACTAGAAATTTTATTCTGCTTTCAGAAGGTTTATTTTTCCTTTTAGGATGATTTGACCACTGATGATAAGTGTTACATATCTTCTCTTCAGGTATTGCTAATACTCTGGATCTCACAGACAGAATTCTGCCGAGGCTTCAAGCTAGAGAAAAATGCAAGCCACAGCTGTTGAACTTCCCACCTTATACCAAAAATCAGATAGCCACCATCTTGCAGGATCGACTGCATCAGGTGAGTGCCACGCACTGTACCAAGGTGTCTGTTCCTCGTATCACCTGTGAAAGGGAAGCCTAACAATGGTTCTAAAATATTTTGCTTTGACTGCATTGCTAAACAAGGCATTCCTTTGGGCCATAGTGAGAACATTTTGTGTGAATTTCTACCCATGGCTCCATTTATTGGGTACTTCAGTATTGGAATAAACATAAGAGAGGAGTCACTCAAATGCTTCTCTAATAGTCTCATGGAGCAGGAAATGGCAACCCACTCCAGTATTCTTGCCTGGAGAATTTCATGGACAGAGGAGCCTGGCAGGCTGCAGTCTATGGGGTTGCAAACAGTCGGACATGACTGAGCGACGAGCACACACACAATAGTCTTAAAATAGGACCTGAGGGGGCTTCCCTGGAGGTTCAGTGGTAAAGAATCTGCCTGCCAGTGCAGGAGACACGGGTTCCATCCCTGATCCGGGAGGATCCCACAAGCCTTGGAGCAATTGAGCCTGGCAACCGCAGCTACTGGAGTCTGTGCTTCACAACAGGAGAAGCCACCTCAGTGAGAAGCCCGTGCACCACAACTAGAGCGTAGCTTCTGCTTGCCACAACCACAGAAAAGCCCACGCAGCAGTGAAGACCCAGCACAGCCGAAAAGAAATAGAGAGGAAAAAAAAATAGGACCTGGGACTTCCCTGGCGGTCCAGTGGCTAAGACTTTGAGCTTCAATAAGACTTTGCACTTCAATGCAGGAGGGGCACAGCTCCTATCCCTGGTCGGGGAACTAAGATCCCATATGTCTCATGGTCTGGCCAAAAAATTTTCTAAAAAAATAGGACCAAGAAAACACTTTCTCTTGACCAAGTAGATTTTAGTATAGTGTAGTTTTGCTAATTTAAGTTTCAGTTGTTTTTTTCCCCTTTGTGAACCTCTACCACATTCCTACAAAATGCTTCAATGTATGAAATTCCCATTCCTAAGCAGAAAAGGCATCTTTTAGACCCTAAAGTTTGGTCAATCAAGTTTAGAATTAAGCGTGAAAGTACTCATGTCTGAGACCTAAATTGCAGAAGAGGAGCTGTGTACTTTCAACTGTAAACTTCTGTGTCTTGTCCAAAGGCATCTAATGACCAGGTCCTAGACAATGCTGCCATTCAGTTCTGCGCCCGCAAAGTCTCTGCTGTTTCGGGAGATGTTCGCAAAGCGCTTGATATTTGCAGGTGAGTTATGGCACTGTTGGCCGCTTTTATTAAAAAAGAAGAAATGCTGTTAATTGTCTCGTGTAACTCAAATGAATGTGGCTTAAGAGGCTCCGTTCCACTTTTTACGTTCAGAAAGGAGGACTTGTTTCTCAGTGGGGAGCTCTGCATTTCCACCGTGTTAATGTCTGAAACATTATCAGTCCATTACCTACAGAGGGAGAAACAAATGAGATGTTGCTGGCACTCCCTGTGGTGATTATAGATTGGTTAATTACATTTGTATTAAAAAAGACTCCAGTTTACTTTTCCATTAGCTGGTCTCAAGCAGGTTTATTTATGGACCTGAACCATCCTTGCCTTGAGACTTCTTTTGCCCCTTCCTTTGCTTTTGTGAGCACCCCTTCCTCCAGCTGGTGGTCCCCCATAGTTATGTTCCAGACCGCTCTCTCTCCCCCTTCCCATCCCCTGGCCCCTCCTGCTGGGGAAAGCCTCTGTGCTGACTGATGAAATTTCTTCTTTCCCAGTAGGACACTGGGGCCATTAAAATGACACTTGGTGTGTTGGCCCGCTGGTCCAACCTCCCCCTGCTGCCATGCAGAAGGTCCAGGTCTGGCTCATGGCTTCCTGTGGGCAAAGTACTTTGGAGAGTGCAGTGGGAGAGTAAGCTCTTCCTCTTGCTAGATGGTGTGATCCTGGATTTGAAAGTTCTTCCTAGTCAGCAAACTACTTGGATGAAGACTGCAGCTATGAGCAAGAGTCACGTAGGCCGGTGTGGTTTTAGCCTACACATAGCCTATGTATAGATAACTGCGGGCTCCTCTTTTAGGGCTGGTGTGTATGGGTGGTGCTGTCTCTCTTTAGTCAGTCACCCACACTGCATGTCCTCTCTTCTATCCACGACATGTTTTCCTTGTCCAAAATATTATCATTGGCTCAATGTATGATGACTTACTCGGCCTCTATAAGAGGAAATTGAGTAGTGCTGAAGTTTCTCGGATTCCCTGGTCCATGATTTATTTCGAGGCAATTAAGTCCCCTGGAGTTGAGGCATAATCCAATTTTCTTGGGTTTTAAAATTATAAAACATGTTGCTTTGTGTTAATGTGCCTGTTTTTGGGCTTGGTGGTTTGGTGTGGTGTTGGGTTTGGCTCAGCCTAAATTAACTCTAGAAATTTTTTTTTTTTTTTTTTTTTTTACAGGAGGGCTATTGAAGTTGTCGAGTCAGATGTCAAAAGTCAGACTATCCTCAAACCACTCTCTGAATGTGAGTAGTTTATCTCTGTTCCCTCTTCCTTTATAATTAGAAGCTTTACTTTTCTGAAAGAGATAGAAAGATGAGGTGAGCATAGTTAAATCCTGTTACCCATTTGTGTGTGGGTGTCTGTGTTTTTCATCAGTTTCATCTACTTTATTTCAGTCTTGCCTGCCAGTGCTGTAAGCCACGCAGTACTGGAAGTGGGTTCTCCAGGGTGTTACATGAATAGTTGGGACAGAGTCGGTTTTCTTTCCAAGTCCTAGGAATGAAAACTAGACACTAAGATTGGATCAGCGTCTCTCTGGGTACTTATATCGAGTGCACTTTAGGTCTTGATATAGGTGAAAGCAAAGCCCAGGAAATAAGAGTCAGACAGGGAAAGAATTAGTTCAGCTTGGGATATCGCTAGACTTGCAACAAGCCTCAGAGGGTGGCGATACAAAGATAGCATCGCTACAGTAAACGGCACGCTTTCACAGAAACGACAAAATTAGTTTTCCTTTCCCTCAGCCTTGTCCTCTTAGCTATAGAGGATGTAAAATGGCCATGAACTGCATATCTTGTGGTTAATATCCAGTGTTAATCTTTAGAAACACAACAGTCTGATTTGATTGTTTCTTCCTTATCATCAACTTGTTGAAAGAAGATTAATAAAAATATTTCAGAAGTAGCTGAACAGTGCTTTGACTGATAGTAGGTAATATTTGCCAGTGCACAGATTAGATGCTGGTTTCTCTTCAGTTTTTCACATCACTCCCTTTTCCCTACCAGGAACATTTAGGCTTGTCAGTGGGCCCGGTGAGCACCACTCACACACACACAGAACTAAAAGAATTTGTGACTTCTTGTCATAAATTATTAAACTAATCTAATTCCTGTATTTTAACCTCTGGTAGATGTGGTTAGCTTTAATGGCTTTAGAAGGCCACAGGGAGACTGACTTTAAATATGAGAAGACACTTGCCTGGACTTCCCTGGTGGGTTCAGGGAAGTGGTTAAGACTCCGCACTTCCAGCACAGGCGGTGTGGGTTTGATCCTTGGTTGGGGAACTAAAACCCCACATGCCTCGTGGTGCAGCCAAAAAAAAAAGAAGGCACTTTCCAGCAATGAGCACTAACTGGTCTTCTTTTGACACAGTGGGGGTGTCCCAGTATTGAAGAGACTAAGACACAAGCTGGGTAGGTGACCTCTTCTTGGAACTGTTATCAAGAGACTCAGCCATTGGATAGGGAGTAAGACTAGACCTGAATTCTTCTCAGCTTTGTGAGATTCTGCTTCTTGACCACTGAACTCCAGTTTCTCCAGTATGCTTAGTCCTCGGTAGCATCCTGTCTGTGATCATGGAATTGAAGCAGTGAAGGACAGGGAAGCCTGGCGTGCTTCAGTCCACGGGGTGGCAAAGAGTCGTGCACGACTTAGCGGCTAAACAACAACAATCGAAGCAAACTCTCCTGGGACAACTGACTTGGTCTCCGGAAGTAACATGAGGCAACATGAGGCAAAGTTTGTTACAGAGCAGATCCTCCTCCGTCTTGCCATTCCTGCATCCAGACAATGAGGCCACAGTCCTCTGTGGCTCCTTGGCAGTTTCCCAACCTCCGGCCTCTGAGATGGTGCTATCTGCTGAACTATCCGATGACATTTTCTCAAGTGTTGCTCTCCTGGAGATTGGCTTGGGCAAATGAGCCAAACCTCAAAGGTCATTTGGGGAGGCTATCAAGAGGACTTAGGACTGTCCACGTTTAGCCACTCACTTGATTTGAAATATTAGGTAATTTTTCCAGCCTTTATCAATGACCAGGCCCAGTCATCTTTGATTCAAGGTTCTGTCCTTCTTTGCCTTTGAGATATCAGGAACCTTACATTAGTTCTCTGTCTAGTCCTTATTCTTTTGTGAGGTAGATTTCATCTTTTTGACATTAAATTGCATCATACAGGATGAAACAGCTCACCGTTCTGCCCAGAAAGAGGATAACCTTACTTTCCAAGTCGTGTCACATTTTGGCATCTTCCTGAGGATCGTGCTGTGTCTCATCCTTTGACTTCTCGTTACAGAACTGGAACCTCTCCTTCCACTAAAACTTAGTATCATCTGTCTCGATTCATATTTAATTGTAAAAATACAATATTTAAAAAATCGAATTAATCCTGGTTTATTTACTTGATAGGTAAATCACCCTCTGAGTCACTGGTTCCCAAGCGGGTTGGTGTTATTCACATATCACAAGTCATCTCGGAAGTTGATGGAAACAGAATGACTTTGAGCCAAGAAGGAGCACAAGATTCCTTCCCCCTCCAGCAGAAGATCTTGGTCTGCTCTTTGCTGCTCTTGACCAGGCGGTTGAAAATCAAAGAGGTCACCCTGGGGAAGGTTAGTCAGGAATCTCAGCAGATGGAGCTGGGGTGGAGAGGAGAATTTGCTTTGCAGAGCAGATATTTTCCTAAAGGCCTATGATGCTGCAGCTGATGTGAATTAAAAATGGATTTTAACGGTGAGAATAAGTACTGGTATCATGTAAAAGGCAGCTGACTTTTATTTCCCTTGGGCTGTGGTTGAGCCTTTACCATTAATCTTCTCCCCTTTATTTCTGCCTCTCCCTATGAAACACAATGAAGCCCCCTCCTTGCATTACAGTGTAGGTTTTTGGCGGTACCTCCAGAAAGCATTTTCAAGGATTTTATTGAAAATGGAGAGCATTAGGGTATTCAGATAACTCTTTTGCAAACCCAGATTTACATTATTTTAAAAGATTACAAAGTTAGAAGAGAGAGGGCTGTTAAACGACATTTGTTGCCCCTTGTTTCCTTCCAGTTATACGAAGCCTACAGTAACGTCTGTCGCAAACAGCAGGTGGCAGCTGTGGACCAGTCGGAGTGTTTGTCACTTTCCGGTCTCTTGGAGGCCAGAGGCATTTTTGGGTTAAAGAAAAACAAGGAAACCCGCTTCACAAAGGTACAACAAACTGCTTCTTTGTGACATTGCTTTTAATTGTCCTACTTTGAAGAGCTTATATTTTTGCTAAAGTAAAGATTTAAAAATGATCACAATTAGATAAACACTTTTTTTTTGTTTGTTAGGTAGGATTTAAGGTGTGTGAAGATACGGCTATAGAATGAATCCGATTTTTTTCCCCCCATGTTATTGGAAAAGCAGTGTTTAACTTGCTTGACTCTTGCGAGAAAAGTTTAACATAGTAAAGGTTTCTGTAAAAAAAACTTGGCTTTTGTGAGTTCTCCACCACAAAAAGTCCTTTTCTCTTCCTTGCAGGTGTCTCTGAAGATTGAAGAGAAGGAAATAGAGCATGCTCTGAAAGACAAAGCTTTAGTTGGAAATATCTTAGCTACTGGATTGCCTTAAATTCTTTTCTACTAATACCCCACCCGAAAGTATCCAGCTGGCATTTAGAGACCGATGGAGTCTTCATTTTAGTACTTTATACACTCAGGTCTGAAAGCAGGTGACCTTTTTTTACTTAAAACTGATAAAAAATAATCTATGGATTTGTGACTATTAGCACAGAATTATATCTTTGAGTTTTATTATATTTATGCATTACAAACTACCAAGGAGACCCTTTTTAATTACACTCATTGCCTCTACCCTGAGTGTGACCCTAACCAACATGCTTACAGGTATACAGATGGGTGCTGCAGAAAGTTCATATATTGATTTCTTAGTCTCCTCAAACATTGGTATATTTTCAAGAACGTTTGGATCAGAGGAAGCAGAACGAAAAAGGAGACGCCAGACAAATAAGCCAGCTGACGTGGAGATCGGAGGACACTTTGATCAAAGGATATCTTTTTTTTGGAGTGTGCTGTGTTCGTGTTATGTTGCAGAGACTTCCGCACTGCGACATTTTAAAGACTCGTTGAATTTCCTGGGCACTCCCAAGGTTGTGGGGGTGGTCAAGAGAATGTGACTACAGATTGTGAATATATTTATTTTCAAGTTGCAGTCTTTGTTTTCTTCAGCTATCATATTTCAAGAGAGCTCAAACTTTTCAGAAGGCAATGTGAAAATTCCTCCCCAAACCGTCCCACGGTCCTCAGCTGAAGCCACTTGTTTCAAGATGCCCTCGTTTGGGTTTGGATTGTCATTGGAACCTCATTTTCCCAGTCTCCTTAGATAAATTAATCCACATGGTTACTCAAGTCCCTGCTTTTCTGGGTTTGGCTTCCAGTGGCATTAAATGGCAATTTGTGATGGGGACACCAGAGGGCACCATGATAACACTGACTGCCTTAGGAGTGCAGGTGTGGGACTGGGGTAGTTGAGGGAAGGGGGGAAAAAAACTGAAGATTCCTCTGGGAGACTGCTGTACTTTTATAACTCAAGCATATGCTTGGAATGCAAACCATGTGTGATAGGAATGGTCTGACAGCCAGTGACCAAGTCTGTGCTGCTCCCTGAGTTCTGCCTCCTGCCTTCCTGACATGGCTTGGGTTTGAGAACTTGATATGTGGACAAATGATCAGTTGGCCACTGTTTCATTCATGCTGCCCACTGTCTCCTTGCAACATGATCTGGGCTGCGGCAGGTGGTACAGGATAGAAGGAGGGCACACAGAGAGAGCCCTCTGAAATGAACACTACCTGCTAGTGTGTGTAGCAGAGCGTGGTCTGTAGACAGGAGTCTGACTGTCTCACACTCCTTCACTACAGCATTTGTTCCCTCTGAGGTCAGTTTGCGAGGGGAGAACACAGGTCTATACCTCGCAGCTTGGAAAGTGTCCGGGGCTATAAGGGTTAACGAGCATAATTGCAGAGATTGTCCGAAGGCTGATGGAAAGCAGAGACTGAATGGGATTGAGAACAGATGCGAGGCTTGATTTAAATTACGTTTTATTGGATGCTGCAGCCTTAAGAGACGTGACTGCTTTACAGTCTGTTTCCACACTGTGGGCAGCTGCTGTCTGTTCTGTGTCCACAGTAGGATCCTGCCCAAAGAGGAGCGACCTGCCCACCTCGCTGTGTTTGAGGCTTGGCGCCTTCCTCTTAACTGTCGGGCTGGAGTCAGGAACATGGCTTGACTCGCACTGGGGCTGCTGTGTATCCTCTATGGCACTGAGCCAAGGTCGCGTTTGCAGATTCAAAGAGGCCAAATTTCTTCCCCCATCTACCTCCTCTCTCTCCCTTTCCCCTGGAATTAGGAAATCGGGTTTTCTGTGTACTGGTTAGTTTTCCTTCCCTTTGGTTCTCCCCCCACTGTCAATTTCTAGGTCATTGCTGCTCTTAAGACTTCAGCAATTGGAACAGGGTTGGTTCCGTCAACGATGCGTGAAGCTGACTTCGAGTCCCTGCTTGGCTTCCGCTGCCCTTGTGGGAGCACAGGCTGATGTATGTTTGTCAGCGGAGTCTTAAATGTAATTCAGACAGCTGGGGAGCAGACTGAGAGCAGGAAGAAAGTCCTTTTCTCGCTGAAGCTGAGAGCTCTGGGAAGGCGGTGGGATTTTTAGGGGGCTGGGCTGGGCTTGTGGTTACTGGTTTCTGCCAGGAGCATAGGCCGTTTCACATGGAGTAGTGGCAGAGATGCTGACCTACATTCTTCCCCTCGAAGGTGGTGGGGTGTGTGTGTCTGTCTCCTGGTTTATTTATTTCTTCACAGAGGGAGAGGAAGCTGCCATAGAGTGTTGGTGGGTATTGCCATGGAACGCACTCAGACACAATAAAACTGGTTTGAGTTTCAACCCTGGAGCTGCAACTGACAATTCTGGCTCAGTGAAGACCTGCCTGTGTCTGGATGACTGGCAAGAGGGTGTGAGGTCCAAGCTGCCCAGAGATCCAAAGTTGGCAGAGCTCTTTCCTTCTTCCCCCTCATTGCGCCCTTTTAAGATACACCAATAAAAACTGAGAAGTAGGAAGGAGATACGACTTGGGGCTTTTTAAAAATATCTGTGGAGAGGTTACCTTGACTACTGAGAGAGAGGCCAAAACAGAGCCGAGGTGGAGAGCTTTTTTAACATTTGTATCTGTCCCCAGCACCTAGTTCAGTGCCTGAGACCTGCGGGGGCCAGGGGCGTATTCCATTAACAGTTGTTGAGTGAACAGATCCATGATGGAGTAAGACGCCTCCTCCCCTTCATCTTGAGGACAGTTCTGATCTGGAGGCAGCCGGGGCTGGTGCTTCTGCACGGAGGTGGAGCAGGGAGAGGGGGCGCTCCATCCTGCTGCATGTGTCATGAGGCTTCTCAGCCTCACGGATGCGTTCCAATGGCTCCCTCTGATGTGATATTTTGCTTGAGGCAACTTCCATGTTGCTCCCAGGAGCCCCTGGCTTTGAGGGAGAGAGTCCCACCCACTGGCTGGGAGGAGGGGGTGTCTGTCTGGATGTTACCTAGTGTCCCCAGAGATGGGCCAGAAGCTGCGCAGCCTCTAGTTGGCAAGGGGTTAGGGAGGAGCCCACCTTTGGAGTCCTGCTGTTTTAACTTTTGAGGAAAAGGTGTGATCTCAGGTTCCTCCTGAAAAGATCAGGTGCCCTCAGAGACCTTTTAAGTTATGCACAGCAGTAGGTCTCCACCTTCTCAGAAGGCGTGGGTCTGCAGGGAGAGAAGCTGTGCCCTTTGGCCTCCCCTTGGTTTTCAACCCCGGCCCCAGGGTGCTGGCAGTAGAAGCTAATTGGGTGCGAGGGGCCTGGGTAAAGGCTGTCTGAAGCCTGGCAAAAGGAGGGAGCCAGCTCCTTTTTTTAAAAAGCTCTAATTGAGTTCTGAATCAGCCTCGCTGCCTTTGATCCCGCCTCTGTTTCCCACACTGCCTGAAAGAGCTTCATCAGCACTTTACAACAAGGGTGCGCCTGCTCCCCACACCCGCCCCCCTTCTCCTGACGCTCTCTGCCGCCGCCATCCACTGCTTGTCTCCTTCAGTTAAGATAATGAAGATGCTGAGAGATAAAATGTGTATTTAATAAGGGTGGGGGTAGGGAGGCGGAAAGGGGCAGCCAGGGCCTTCCCTAGTTTGGGGCCCAGCCAAGACTGGGCTGAAAGCAGAGCTAGAGTAAGACTTGGCCCCAGGGTGTGGGGGTTTCTGGGCCTAGATCCAGTTGACTTCACTGCCTGCTGTTTGCCCTAAATTCCCCCACCTCCACCCTCTCACCCCCACACTCCTTTCTTTCCTCTCTGCTCTCTCCCAGTGGGAAAAGCGAGTCTTGCTTCGACCTTATTTTCAGCTGGTAGCTTGGCCTACAGTACAGTCCCCTACCCCAGAGTCAGCAGCGAGGTCGGGCTAGGGCAGCCCCTCCAGCCTGGGCCTGTAGAAGCTGTGGGTTCACAGTGGGGGGTGAAAAAGAGCTGGAGTTAATGAAGACCAGCTGTAGTCTGGGTTCTGCCCACACTTAGCTGCGGGCCAGCCTTTGGTGGTGGTAAGAAGGATGAGGGTACGTGACCTCCATCCCTGGGCACAAGGATATCCTGTGGCAGCTGAGGCTGGCTCTGCTCTCTGAGCGTGGCTTGATCCTTAGGTTGTAAGAGAGTCTGTTTCCCTCTTCTGCTCCTTCCCCTCCCCAATGACACTCAGCCCTTATTGAGCTTTATAACTGTAGTGGTGGCCCAGCTGAGATCTGAAGATCTCCAAGCTCCTGTAAACACTCATTAACTGCCTGGGAAGAACCCAGAGCCCTGGTTAACAGCTGGGAGAGAACTGAGGCACATCAGGGTGAAAGGCTTGACCTGAGCTCACCCCATCGGCTCCACCCTGGGGCCCTCGCAACCCGCCATCCAGCTCGTCTCCCCAGTTCCTGCCAGACTGACACGGGTGAGGCGGTGCTGCCACCCTCGCCCCCTTCTAGGAAGAGGCCGTGCCCTCTCCCTTCCATGACTCTGTCCCTGACTTCCCCTGGCCCTTCACCCTGTGACGTTTCCCCTGCTTTGCTGCTGGAGGTGTGTGCAACTCCCCTTGCAAAATGTTTACCAGGCCCTCTGCAGCCTTCCCTCCACATTCCCTGGCCCACCTTGGCCCCCAACCCTGAGTTCTCCCTTTGAGAAATTGGGCTGTCCTAAACTGGGTCTGTAACCTTGAAGTTACGGGCTTCCCTGGTGGCTCAGCGGTAAAGAATCCACCTGCCAAAATACAGGATTTGATCCCTGGGTCAGGAAGATTCCCTGGAGAAGGAAATGGCAACCCACTCCAGTGCTCTTGCCTGGAGAAGCCCAGGGACAGAGGAGCCTGGTGGGCTACAGTCCATGGGGTCACAAAGAGTCGGACATGACTGAGCAACTAGACAACAAAAACCTTGAAGTTGATCTAATGCTGAGGCCCTCCTGCCCCCTATTTATCCTAAATAGTACCTGGGAAAATACTCTCCTTTAACATATTCATTCTGGTAAAGCTTCAGGATCCAGTTGAGGGCCGGGTAGGGAGCCCGAGTCAACCCCTAGGTTCTGCATCCCCTTCCTTCACTGACAGTTGCCATTTCTGCCAAAGGATGTAACCCAAAGACTCCCAGCCCCACCGGCTTATCCTCTCACCTGGCTACGTGTATCTGCACAGCCCAACACACTTCCAGACACACAGGCCTCATTCTAAGGGTATAAAAATGCCAATTTCCAATTGCTACCTAAGTCATACTGCCCTTTCCACTTGCTAGAAATCAGTGCCTTCTTTCCCCTTGGCATGACCTCCTTCTCCTAGGCATTTAGGAATAATTTAGGGGAGACTGTGCTCTGTCTAGGAGGGGGAGGGTATAAGTGAGCTCCTGTCCAAAGTGAACACCCCCCTTCCCCAGATCCCAGGCTAGTTGGGAAAGGTGAGAAAAGCCATCTTAACCCCACCTTCAGTCCCAAAGCTCAAATCCATCCGTTCAGGCCAGGCAGAAGCAATGTTTTCTTTAACTCTGTCCCATAATATCCTCAACTAAAATCTCCCATGTGCTGTGTATTTGACACCGGGGACTGTGGCTGTCCCCAGCCCATGACTCAGACCTCCTCTTTCACCAGTGAGTTCTTTCTGCCCCATCGGTTCAGCTCTGCACCCGCTGACCCAGTCACGGCTGGTGGAAGAGGGCGGGGAGAGTTTGGAGAGTGGGCTTTAGGACCCAACGGGAACCTGTGCCTCTTGCAGCAGCCTAACCCAGAAGCAGGGGGGAATCCTGAATCGAGCCGAGAGGGCTTCCCCGGTTCTCCTGGGAACCCCATCGCCCCCCGCCGGCACGCACCTGAACAGGTAGGACCTCGAACACCCCTTCCCAATTCTGCCTCGGCTGCCTTCCGCCTGGCCTCTCCGCTTCTCATCCGGCCGTTTCCCTCTCGGCAGTTCAGGCTTTCCCCGTCTCTCCTCCCCCACGGCTCGCTGTAGTCCAGGGAGGTGGGGGCCTGGGAACACAGGGGTGCTTGGGAGCTCGGAGCCCCTGCGCCCACCGGCGCCCTTGCTGCACGCCCCTCAGGCATTCCCGTTCTCCAGCTAAGAATGGAAAGTGGGGGTAAGGTCTGCCCGGGCGCCAGACCCCGCTCCCTCCTTTGCAGTGTTTCCTAATCCCCCTTCCCCCACCTCACCTCGAGGGGAGAACTGGCACGCTAAGGTGACCGGGAGCCGGACCGGGAGACCGCTGAGGAAGCCAAGACTCCCTGGGGATTTCTCTCTTGCTTCCTCTCTGCCCTCCCTCCCCGCCCCTCCAGCCCTAAGAGCCCAGGACTTTGCCCCCGAATCCCTACTCTCCTTGTAGACCCAGTGCCCGCTTCCAGGCTCATGGCACGTTGGAGTGGCCAAAGGCTGTGCGGGAGGGTAGTGGAGATTGTGAGCTTTTTTAGGGGTGTGGGGGTGACCTTTCCCTGGGGTGGGGGGACGTTCTTTCAGGTTAGAGCCCTTCCCATCCTTGCCAACACCTCAACACCTATGGAAAAGCGCCCCCCCACACACACACACCCACTCTGTGTGTGTGTGTGTGTGTGTGTGTATAGACCATATGGTTGTAAGATCTATAAGCTTGGGATAGAGGTGGCTATATGCATGGAAGGGGAGAGATACCAGAGTGTGGCCCAGGCCAGAATAGAATCAGCCCAGATGGCTGGGGAAGGGGGTGTGGACCAAATCAGGGAGGCCACCCAGCCATGCCAGCTCCCTGGGCTCCTTGGCTTTCAGAGCTCGAGCTCCTGGCGTTGCCCTGAGGCTTCTGCCCTCCTGCAGGCTCTCTGGGAGAGGGGTGGATGATACCTAGTGTTTGGGGTGACTTGTTTGTCCCTCTTCTGGGGGGCTGACAGGCCTTGTTCTCTGAAGATCTAGGGCATCTCGTTCTGGTTTGGTGGGTTGGCAGGAGGGGTGTATGACTTGCCTGAGTAACCGTGTGTATAAGTGTGTGTATTGCCTCTGGGTGTAGCAGGCTTCCATGGCTGGGGAGCCATGGAAGAGACAGGTCACGCTTTGAGGGAACCCCTCTAGCTCTCTGTGTGGTGGGTGGGTGGCGCACCTCTATCTGGTCACTCTATCTAGGTGTAGGGTATGTTCTGTATTCCTCCATGATCCCCCAGATCCCCTACGGGGTGGTTTTGGAGGAAAATGTAGATAATGGAGTGACTTCAGACTCAGTTCTGCTCTTGACCCAGGAAGGAAAGTAAATTCTGCTTGTGAGCAGTAGACTGAGAATCAGGCCTGAATTTGAGACTCAGCTCGCTCATTTGACTACGTGCATTTATACAGGTCTCTAAGCCTCTAGTTTCTTAATTTATAAAAATGGCTATTAGTAACAAGCCCGGCTTGCCTGATAGGGATGCAGCCATAAAGACCTCATTAGACGATGTATCCTACAGCCCACTGCAAATGGTAGTGGGTGGGGGTGTGGTAGGGTGGGGGAGCGGGGATAGAGTTCCAGGATGGGATTCTTTTTCTAATCTAGGTCATCTCTCTGCCTTCAGTTTCCTTCCCCCATCCTTGCCCATCTCTGGGATGGAGGAACCAGCTTGTTGCCCTAGGGGCTGCAGAGTTCCCCTAATGCGGGTCATAGCTGGCTACCAGCTCTCTGGTCCTCTGGGGCTCCACACCTTCTCCCCTGAGCCCCGTCTCCACCTTCCTCCTAACGTTCCTGCTCAGCGTCCTTGTCCCTGTCTCTCCCCTGCCCAGTGGCCTCCTTGTTCGGCTCACTGGGCAGGAGCCCTAATCGGATTCGACAGCTGAGATATGTGTGGCGGCCGAGAGCAGGCGGGAGGGAAGCCAGTGGGAGGATGGTATGAGGGCTGCCCCTGGCACTGCCCAGGCCTCCCAGGCACCACCTTGGGCCTGCTGACTCCTGACTTGGCTGGGCCCCAGGGGAGGGGTGCTAGGGGAAGCTCAGGAACAAACAGGCTGGGGTCTGGAGATGAGGGGGGAACACACGTAGGCCCCTAGGACCTCCCTGATATTTCATGCCCTTAATAAGCACTTTAGACTCTGACAGGCTTTGATGGGAGGAGAGGAGAGCAGGTGAGAGCCTGGCTGGCCTGCCCTGCTTCCTGCATCCCTGGGGCTCTGCCTTCTTCTCCCTTCTTGTTCAGAAATGTGTTCACTTTCCCCCTGCAGCCCCTCTGGCCAGTTTCTCCTGGAGGGTCACCTCTGGGAGCTGCTGGGGGCACTTGTGTGCGCCTTTCTCCAGGCTGTTTCCTCCCCTCCGAGGTATTTCTCTCACTCCCTCCCTGGGCCAGGAGCCAAGACTCCTGGGTTTCCCGCCTGCCTCCTGGTGCAGAGCTGCCCTGCAGGCCTCCAGAGAGTCGCTAAGCTGGTTTCCTTCCTCCTGCGCAGGGAGGGCCTTCTCCCAGGGCTTGGAGGTGTCAGGAGTCCCAGGTGGGATAGGGGTGGAGGCTCTGTAGTCCCTGGCACCCAGCGTCCGGCTCCTCCCTCCCAGCCTCTGACTCAGCTTGGGGGCAGCATATGCCCAGCCTGGCAGGCATGACCTGTTCTTGCCTCCAGGCTTCCATCTTTATGTGTGGGAGCCAAGACCTCTCCTCTAAAGCTTTTTACCCCATGGCATCTGGGGGTGGCTACCGAAACCCCTCTGTCTGCACCCACACATTTAGGGGAATGGGGGATTAGCATAATTGAGGCTGGGGCACTATTTTGTCTTCCAGCTGGGCCAGGATGAAGAGAACCAGCCCAGACTTCCCCACACCGATTCCCTCTGCCCTCAAAAGACCAGTCCGTGGAGCCAGGCCCTGCCCTCTCGGTGCCCACAGTGTGGTTGGCACTGATTTGTCAGAAATTGGGAAGGTTTCCCTCCAGACCGCTGGCCTCCTCTCCCCCTCCTGTGGGGTGAGGACAGCTCTCAGATTGTAGGCACTTATGGGCAGGCCTCCCTCTAGGGAAGGGGTGTGGGGTGCCCCCGAGATGGCCAAGTTGGCACACATCCCAGGCTGGAGGGCTGGACCTGATTTGGGGCTGGGAGTTTGTGGGGGAGAGCAGGACATGGGCCTCCCTGCCCCCCTCATTTCCTGCTCTTTGGGCAGCTGTGGGCGAGAAAGGCTGCAGGGACTATTTTTAGTTGGTCTGTCCCCTGGCAGGAGGGACGTGCAGAAAAGCACGGGGCAGGCAGAGGGGCTTGGCCAAGGTGAGGGCAAGCCGGCAGGCGGAGGAGTGAGGAAGGGCCAGGGGGGCAGTAGACAGAGCAAGGAGGAGGCGTGGCGGGCAGGGGTAGGGCCTTGAGAAGAGCGTCCTGACCAGAGGATGGGATGGACTGGGCGGGGAGTCCTGGGGACCCCCAGGGCTCTCTCTATTCCAATAGAACCAGAAGGGGCTTTGGAGGCACCTGGCCCATCCGTTTGCCCTACAGAGAGGGAAAGAGGGGATGTGATTTGCCCGTGGACATACAGCCCGTCACTGGCTGCTTTGGAACCCCAATCCAGGCCCCTTGCGCCCTTTGTTTTTCTCGTCACAGCCCCTCCCCCAACTGGGCTGTGCTACCTCATCTGTCTGTCTGTCCGGCAGCAAGTAGGGCCTGGCCAGGCTCCTGGTCTCTTTCCCTCTCTGCTTGTTTATGCAGGGTCTTCCGTAAACCCCAGCTTGGTTTGTTTATAAGTCTCCGCCGTGTGTGGAGAGAGTCTGTGTCCAGGCTGGAAGGAGGTCAGGGTTGGGGTTTGTTTAGGTGGCCTGTGGCCACTGGTGTGAATCAAGGTGCTGGCTGGTTCCAACAGTCTCACAGGCTGGCTCGCCGGGAGCTTGGAGACACCTTCGAAAAGGGGCATCCGGCCTAACCCCATTTTAGGGACCCAGCGAGGGTGGGGGATCGTGCCCACAGTCCCAGGAGGAGTTGGGGACCGACCAAGGACTAGGATACAGAGCCCTTTGTGAGCCCCCGTCCTGCCACGCCTAGGTCACAGGGGTTGTTTGCCAATCCACCCAACAAAGGAAGGGGGTGGGAGCAGGGAGATTGCCACTGGCTTCTGATCACAGTCAGAAGTGAGCCCTCTGAGGCCCAGAGGTGGGGGAGAAAGTTCAGCGGAGAAACGTGGTCCCTGAGTTGAGCCTCATCCCAGGGGCCAGCATGTTGCATAGCTGCAGGGGGTGCTATTCCATAGACCAGAGGGTGAAGGGCACCCTCTGGGGTTGTTCAGAGCCCTGCTTGGGGAGCTAAAGGTGCTTCTGTCCATCACCTTCTTTCTTCCAATCAGCTTCAGATCCAGCTGGAAGGAGGTGTCCCAGACAGGCTTTAATCCAACACCCACTCCCCACCCTGCCTCCTGCCACTCAGCCCGCCTCCTCCCCACCAAGCAGGTCTCAGTGGGCCTCCAACTGTGGTGCGGGGGCCCCTCCCCCTCTCTCCACTCAGTTTCTATGTCTCTGGGGGGCTGATTTATCATCCCCCCTCATCAGGCCGGCTGCAGTGTATGAGAAATCAATAGTGCAAATGGATTGAGGTTGTTCAGCCTGTCGGCTCCCCTTGGGCCCCATCAGCTCTCCCAAGACTTGGGGAGTTACTCAGTCCCTTTCTGGCTCAACATACACAGAGATCCACACACCTAGTGCCTGTAGCCTGGGCACAGGAATGATTCTGTCTGTCTGTCTCTGTCTTCTCTCTTGTTCTGTCTCTCTCATATCCTGGGCTGGTCTTCGCATGACAAATACCCTTGAACATTTATTTTCTAGCTTGGGTGGAGTGGGGGTAGAGGGGCTTAAAGGGCAGTAGGCTGCCAGCCAGAGGTGGGAGGGGAGCAGGTGGGTGAGGGAGGCTGTATCCAGGGGGGAGGATGAGCTGGGGAAGGGATTGGGTGACAGCCCACCCCATCAGCCTCTGGTAACTCAATCCCTGCACCCCGATTCCCCTCCCGCTGAACAACTTCAGCAGCTGCTGGCAGAAGCAGGGCTGGCAGAAATGTGTATGAGTGTATGTGTGTATGGCGAGGGGAAGAGGGGCTGTGGGGGCAGGAGGTGCTGCCAAGACACGTTAAAGGAGACTCACAGCCTGGGTACAACTTGGGTGGCAGGAGGAGGTGGGGCCGGGGGGAGAGTGGGTGGTGAGTGATGGGCAAGGGGCAGGCTTCATTCAGGGGAGGGGCAGGGCAGCCCAGGGGTCTCAGAAAACTTGTCTGCACAGAAGCAGGGCCTGTCATGGTGGGTGTGAGCAGTAGTAAGGGTTCAGGGGTGGGTAGCGCCATGGCTTGCCCCAGGATGCCTGTTCTTCATCAGGGATGCAGATAACCATGGAGGACATGGCCTGCCCCTGTCCCCAATCCCTGGGCTGTGCCTGCTGGGTATCACAGTCTCGGTGACTAAGTCACTTCTGTCCTGGGGCTGGCAAGGTGCCAGGCTCAGCTCTTCTCGGTAGGTGAGTCACTGCCCTGGCATCTCCCCCGGATGCAGCTGAGTCACTGGCCGTGCCTGCTGGGCAGGTGGGCACTGAGCTTGGGGGTGAGGTTGGGGGGCTATGTATGTAGCCCCCAGCATCTTCTCTGATCTCTCTCTAGCGTGTCCTGTCCCCACCCACAAATCTGCAGAGCCAGGCAAGGCTGGTGTTTCTGCCCTGTGCTCTGTTGGGGGATGAAGGAAGAGGGAGCAGGGTGCTGCATGGAAATATATTCAGGATAAATGGGGGGTTGAGGAGGGGTTGTGAGTTTGAATCTCAGCTCTTAGCTCTGCCACTGACAAGCTCTATGACCTTGAGCAGGGCCATTCCCATTCTGAGCCTCAGTTTCCTCATCTGTACAATGCAAGCAGGAGCCTTGCCCTGGATGACTCTCCAGGACTGTGAAAGTGAGATGGGTGGGGCCATGAGGGGCGTTGCGGGGGATAAGCTGAGCAGCTAGTGAGGGGGAGAGGAGTCTGGTGGGGTCCGTTCAGGTTCCAGCAGACATCTCCACCCCACCTGCATCCAGGTGGTCTTGCGGGGGCAGTATTTCCCATCCTCTGTTCAGATTACCAGTGATGATATTCTTCAAGAGTTCCCCACAGGCAGAGAAAGGGAGGCCTTGTTTTGCTGGAAGTGTAGGCTCTCCCAGGGTGTTTCACAGCTATTTTGTATCTCCTTTGTCTGACTGAGGCTGTCACTGGCCCCACACCTATCTGGATTTTCTCAGATTTCCTCTAGTTGGGAGAGGGATGCCTGTCTTGGGAAATCAGCTGCTCAGGCTCCTCCTGCAGCCCATTTCCTCTGCCTGCCAGAGGGGAAGGCTAGGCCCCAAGAAGGGACGTCTTTTTTAGAGTGAGGAGTCCCTGGGACTGTGGCTTGTCTCCCTCCTTTGGCCCCGGAGCGCTTCTCCTTCTTGCGTGAGAGTCCCTGGAGGGTGGGGGTGGGGACCCTAGAGTGGGTCCTGCAGAGCTGGAGTTCAACTCAGCAATGAGGTAGTGCCCTAAAGTGTGCGGCTGTGTGCTTGTACACATGGATGTCAATTTTCTGTGCGTGAGTGTCTGCCCTCTGTGGGGAGCAGGTTTGTGGGTGCATGAATTTCTACCCTCATCTGCATGTGGGTCTCCTGTTCTGTCTTTTCAGGAGTGTGCCTCCCCTCTGCTTCATGACCTTGTGGGTGCATAAATGCCTGTCTTGTATGTGCAAATTCTGTGTGTATACATATGTGTGCATATGTGTGTGTGCTAACGTGCACATGCTTGTGCATATTTGGATGTCCTGAGTGTGCATTTGCACACCTGCATCCCCATGTGCGCGAGTGAACCTGACCCCATGTGCTGGCAGGTGTACGTAAAGGCCCCCCTTCTTGGGAGGCAGTATGCCTGTGCGCGAAGTGCACGATGCATTTTAGTGTCCGCGATCTTTCCCCTCTGGCCTCCGTGGGAAGGAAACCTGGCAGAATCTAGACTGGTGGAATCTAGGAGGAGACTGTGCGAGCTGGGGGGGCTGCTGGCACTGAGTCCCCTCCCTGAGCGGCGCCCCCTGCTGCTGGCTGGACTCTAGCTAGAAGGCCTTTTTTTGAGGGGGGGAGTTGGGGGACAAGGGGTTAAGCGTCGGCGAGCACATCTGGGAGCCATTGGCGCATTCCTGCCCGCTGAGCGCATGTTTGCGGATGGATCTGGCCGGGACAGGGCGGGAGGGGCTGGTTCGCACCGGCAGACGGAAATCCAGACGGGAGCGGGAGACAGCCCGGCCCAGCGGGCGGGAAGGGGCCTGGGGAAGCGTCACCCGGACGCTCTCTCCCCGCGCCACCGGACCTCAGGGCACAGTGTCCTGCCGACCCTGCTTGTCCTACTTCAAACAGGCTGGGGGCCCAAAACTGGAGAGAGACAATGAGATCCCTCAGTCCTAGACCCAGCTGGCTACCTGTGCTGGGCGATCGGGGATTAAACCTAGTGTCCACTCATCGCAGACTGGGGTTCCTCGTCTAAAAAGCGGGGACTGTCGGGCCGGTGGGTTTGAGAGCTCTGCCAGCCGGGTCATGCTGTCTCCTCACAGGAGGCCTAGGAGTGGGCACTTCCCCTTACAGTGGGAAGTCCTGTGGGGGCACTTGTGGCCACTTCTCTGACCGAAGACCTGGAGGGAGGTGTTCACTTACTGATTCCTCTTTCTGTCCGCCCCCCGCCCCTCCCTCCCGCCGTAGACGGCTAGAGTGGGCAGATGGTCCTCTCAAACGGACCAGCAGGCTAGGAGGGGGCTTGTGGCTGTGTCGGGGACTGGGGTCTCTGCAGAGGGAGAGTGACTCAGATTCTGCCCCAATAATGCGAGTTTTCCTGTCTCCTCCAGCCTGGACCAGGAGAGAGAAGCTTGAGTCTGAGAATGTAGGGGTGCTCCTGGGCGCCCCCAGCTCGGGTCTTGGAATACCCCTGAGAATCGCTGTTCTTTTGGGGGAAGGGTTCTGGGGGTTGCTGAAAGGTTGGGTTGGGCCAGAGTTCCTCCGATCCACTCAAGTTGGAAAGGTGTTTAGGGAAGAGGAGGGGGCCGTGCTTGGAGGTGGTCTACATGCCTTGGCACTCCTTTTTTGCCAGTGAGAAAATTGAGATTTAGAGAAAGGAAGCGACTCGCTCAAGATCACACAGCTCTCATTTTCAGAGGGCTCCAGGAGAAAGATTATAATGAAAGGGGTCAGAGCCTTGACCGCTAGGGCCAGAATCTCTGTATGTGTTTCCAAATTACGTCGCCGCCTGTCTAACCCAGGTATAGGTGTGAAGGGTGTGTGCTCGTGATCCTCGCCCCTGAGTGTGGGTGTGTGTGGTTGGGGGGAAGGGAGTGTGATACCGCACACGGCAGTCCTTTCTCCACTGAATCCTCATTGCATTCTTTGCGCAGAACTCCACTTCTGGCTCTCAATCTCTTCTTTTGGGGCAGAGGGAGGGATTCTCCCAGATTCCCACGGTCGAGCTTTCTGCTAGGCGCGGCTCCTTTAAGACTCGCCCTTTCCCTGGGTCTATGGGGGGGAGGGGGGTGCGTGATCCTGTGTGCCCGCCCCTAGCTAGTGATTGGTCGGTGGGCGGGCGGGGGCGGGCCCGAGGGTGAGGGCCTCCCCGCTGCTCGGTACCCTCTGCCCCCCCCAGTCTGGGGCTCCGGGTAAAGTTTCAGCCTCCGCACGTGACTCGCCATGGCCGCTGCTTTAGCCCCGCGCCCCTGAGCCATGGTCCCCCAAACCGCTCCTCTCCCTGGACCCCGCAACCCCTGACTCCGCGTGACTCCAAGGCTCAGGGTCAGGGCATACGCTGTGCCCGCGGGTGACCCGGACGGATTGCTTCCCCCTACTGCGAGGTAACCTCTCCCCTGGGGATTTTGGAGAGCCTCCGGCTCGCGCAGACATCGGGGCCCCTTGGCCTGTTCCTGATAGAACCCGCGGGCGGGGACCCGGTGCCGGGCGAGTTCCGACGGGAACCTGGGGTTTCCTGGGCTTCCCAACCCGCCGCCGTGCTCAGGGTGGGGGAGCCCCGTCTGTGCGTCTGTCTGCTCCGGTGTCTTCGCGCGCAGCCGGGAGATGTCTGGGGCCGTCTGCCGCGCGTGTCTCCGGCGGCCGAGCTGTGGCAGAACCCACGCTGGGAACTCCTGCCTTCTCTCGCTTTTCTTTTCACAAACAAGTAAAACAAAAAGACTTTGAAACCTGTTTGGGGAGAGATCGGATGCCCAACGGACTAGCCCCCTCCTTTTTCTCCTGTTATCTGAGCCGCCCTGTGGTTTGGGGAGAATCAGCCCTGGGGCCCACCCCCACCAGAGGCAGCCGGTTGGGGGGCGGGGCCCATTCAGCTGGTGTCCCCCGTGGAGTGCGGGGAGCCGTCAGAACTGGGGACAGGAGCCAGTGCAGCCAAGGGAGGGATGTCTCTGAATCTGGTGGCACTGTGGGGTTGTGGAAGCATTTGAGGGCGTAGGAAGGAAGGCACAGATTGGTCGTCTTTGCTCTACTGAGGGTGTCTGGGACCTGGTGCCACCCAGAAAGCGAGGAAGCTGCGAGCCAGATGTGTATGTGGGAGGGGGGGCGCTGGAAAGTCTGCTTGGCAGTGCCCCTTCTCCTCTCCGGGCATTGCCTTATTGTCAGGCTACTCCCTGAGAAGGGGGCCATGCCTCCATTGTGCCAGGCTGGGGATGGGGACTAACTCATGTGAAAATCAGATAAGAAAATCCCCCCAGTCTTGGAGTCACGTCTCTACCGTTCATCCTACCTTGGATAGGTTGTACATATGCTGGCATGGAGGGGGGTACCCTTGGCCCCCACCTAATGCCAGCTCCCTCTTCTGTAACCAGATTGCCTTCTACTTGCAAGATGTGTGCACATGTATGTGTGTGTATGTTCTCAGATGGAGACTCCCCCCCACCTCCACCCACTGCTGGCTCACCCCCAACCCTCACTTCTACTCCTGACTGCCATCCCTCCTCCAGTTGCCCAGTTAGGAGATTCAGAGATGTCTCTCATTCCCTTCGCTGGTCACAGGGCAGGGTTGTTCTGGGGAAGTGGTTCAGTAAGGTCGTCAGGTCTTGCTAGGAAATGGGCTCAAGCCCCAAACTCTCCTCCGAGGCCTTGTGCTTGATGAGGAGGCTGGGCAGGGGAAGCCCCAGGTTGCAGTGGGGGTGGCTTGGAGCCTTGGGGCTTCCCCTGTGAGGGGTGGAGATGAGTCTGGGGGAGGGGATAAAAGAGTCTTTGGAGCTGGAGGGGGCGGTGGGGGGTGGTTGTGGAGTCAGGGAGTTTGTGACTATGAAAGATGTTGGTGCACTGGGAGGGACTCGGACATCAGTTCTGCCTGGAGTCTGGGCCATGCCGGTCCTGAGACAGAGGGGTCACTGGTATCAGACTTGAGTAGGTCTGTGGGAGTGGAGGATCTTGGATTTGGAGTGTGTGAATGAGTGTACATGAGGTGGGCACCTCAGGACTTTCCTCGCCAGACTGGTAAGGGCAGTGCAGATGCAGGGGCAGTTCTGAGAAGACCCTGGGCTTGGAGCAACTTGATCCTGGCTGCCTCCTTTTATAGCCCCCATATCTCCGCCCTTCAGGTTGGCCCTAAATGCCCCTACTACCACTCCGGGAAACCTCCCTGGTCCCCCTCCTACTCCTAACCATGTGGCCGCCTGGCAGGAAGCTAGCTGTGGGCAGCCCCATCCTAATCACCCCCATGCCTCCCCCGCTGGGCACAGTCACCCACATGTGCCATGACGTGGTTCCTGCCACCCTGTCTATTGTGGGGGGAAAGGGCATCGTCTGAGTGGCCCTTGGGATCTGTTTTGGGGGTATTGACCCAGACCCCAGTTAATTAAGCTCCCCTTCCTCTAAATCATTTGGTCCTTGGAACCTGGCTCTGTCTGCCCTCAGGGAGCACCCCCCCCCAACCCTCTCCCCTCTCCTTGATCAGACTAGAGGGTCTTAGGTGGGTGGTCCTCAGAATTCTGTGACAGGGTGGGGCCTGCCCCCAGATAAAACCTTAGTGCCCTGTTCCCTATTCTCTGGGTGGCATGGACAGGGCAGGACCCTGACTGGGCTGTATGAGCGGGTGAGTTTGGGACTCTGGCTTCCATTTAGGAGCACTGTCTGGGTTCAGGGGTGATGGGCGTCTGGGGAAGGTAATCCTATCCTCCCCCCCACCCCAATGCGATGAGTAAATCTCCTCTCGCCCAGCACCCCACACCCTTCCCAGTGGTGGTGGTTTGGGGAGTGTGGGAAGCTGGCAGGGTCCCTGGCAAGATGGCCAGAGTTGTCTTGACTTACTGGGTTTTGGGAACGGAGTGTGGCAACTGATACCCCAATTCCCAGGGTTTTGGCCACACGTCCTCTCTGACGCCTGCTGTCTTTCCTCCCTCTGTTCCCCTCTCCACCCTCTGGCTGCTGTGTGGAGCCCACAGAGTCTGTGGGGGGATGTGGGGTGGGGGCGAAGTCCCGGATCTCTGTGTGTGTCCAGGGAGTGTTCTGGAGATTGGCAGGACTGGCTGCGGGAGTCTGGGTGTCCCTGCGCAGTGGGCGGCGCACGAGGAGTGGGCCCAGAGTGTGAGAACGTGTCAGTGTCGGTGTGCCTGTCCCGTCTGGCTTGGGTGTGGGTGTCTCTTGCTTCGTCTGGATCTTGCCTCCCGCTCCAGTCCCAGCCCCTCCTCCCTCTCAGCTGGGACCGCCTGCTCGCTCGCTCTCTCCGCAACTGGAGCCTCCCTTGCCTGTTCCTGGAATTTGGAGAGGAGGAGGAGGAAGAGGCAGGCAGACAGACCTCCCACACTCTAGCCCGCCCGCCTGGCATCTTGGGGAAATGAAATAGGTGCTATGGAACTAAGGTTTCCTTGCCTTCGCCAGACCTTCCAGCACGCAGAGTCCAGGAGGCCAGGTCTTACAGGAGGGGTCTGGGCTCCCCCCACCCCGCCCCCAGGCAGCAATGCCTCCTTCTTCTACCCAGCATCCTGCCGGCCAGGGCCCCTGCCTGGACCTCCAGGCACCACTGTCAGCCTGGGGAGCGAGTGGGGATTAGTCTGCTGCCAGCCTGGCCAGCACCTGTTGCCAACCCCCAGCCCTGTAACTGGAGCTGGCTGGGGAGGGGGGCTGCAAAATGACAGGTGGAATTTCTGCAGCCAGGCAACCCCCCCACCCACTGGGTAGCCTTTCCGTTCCGGCCCCAGCCCCGGAACCAGGAAAGCCTCCCCTCCCCTCCCAAGTGTCAACCTGATCTCATGGATGATGTGCCTGTCCTGCATGTGGGGGTAGGGCCTGGGAGATGGGCAAGGGGATGAATTTATTGCTATTTGCCCGATGACCCCCACCCCCTTCCCTGGCTGCAGAGCTGGGCTGCCCATGTTCAAATTTTCTGAGCTCTGCTGCTCTGGCTGGACTCGGGGGGTGGTGGTGGGGTATGTGGATGGGGGTGGTTCTCTGTTAATGTTTTAATTGCATAAAAACTGGGAGCTCAGCTCCGGGCCAGTGGGGAGTCTGGGTCTGGCTGGCCGCCCGGTTTGGGCTAAATATAGTCTGGGACATCTGCAGAGAAGGGGAGGGGGGTGGCGGGAGGTTCCATTCCCCCCACCTCCGGCCAAGGTGCCCTCGTCTGGGCGGGCACCTTGGAGCTGGGAGGGGGATTCCTCAGCACAGAAGGCAGGGGAGAGGTGGTGTGGGCTGGGCACCATTGGGACCTTGCCTGCCTGGAGGCCAGTAGACGCCTGAGATGAACCTGGAGGCTCAGGACCAGGGTGGAGTGGGGTGTGCCAGATCCAGTGGCTCTGCTCCCCTCCACCCAGAGCTGCCTGAGGTCAGGCAGTCTGTGTCACTGCGCCTGGTGGTATGTCACGGTGACCCACTCTTGGTGCGCCTGTGTGTACACACCTCCCTTGGAGTAGCTCCCTCCCAGCCCCTCCCCTGGAGCTCCTGTCCCCCGGGTCCTGCCGCAGGTCCCCAGCCCTCCTTCCTTGTGTCCCTCGCCCCACAGTGAAACCTTCAGCCCAGGAATCGAGACTTGAGAAGGGGAAGCTGTGGTGGGGAGTTCTCTGATCTCCAGTCACGGCAGGAAGTGGAAGGGAGGGGGACCCAGCGGGGAGAACCATGAGTGGCAGGCGGGGAGGGAGGGCCCATCAGCCCTGCGACCAACTGCGCACACTGCAGTGTGGGGGTGCACCTTCCCAGCTGCCCCTCTTCCCTCCAGTTCCAAGTGGGGTAAACTTAGGGGACCGCTGATTCCCCTGGGGCGGGGGGCTGCTAACAAGCTTCATCACCCCCCCACTGGGGAAAAAAAAAAATGTCTTCCCGTCACGTGACTGTCACTTCCTGTCCCACTGTGGTTCCCGGGATGTTTGTTGTTGGTTGCCATGGAGATGGCCGCCTTGGGCACTACCCTGGCTCCTGTGGGGAGCGAACTGCCCCTCCCTCTAGGCCCACACTTGGGGTGGGGGGTGGAGGGGGCCTGCCCAGGGGGCTGTTTCAGGCTGAGTGTGTGTGGTCTCTGATGCCCCAGATCCCCCAGGGCCCCCCAGACTTCTGTCTGTGGGAAGGAGTCGCAGCCACCCAGTCAGACTGAGTGTCGAGGAGACTGACCACGTCTGGCTGCGCTTGGCTGTGGCTGACTGAGTCTGACTAGTGGTGCAGACCTCCACCTGGGGGTCCCACTGGCCTAGAAAGACTCCCGTTCTAGGAACGTCTGCTCCTGTCCCCTTTCCCTTCGGAACCTTCTCCCATCCTGTGTTCTCATGGAAACTGCTTTCCCCAGGGAGTTCCTGCGGCTTCTTGGGGTCCAGGCTGGAGTAGGGAGGGGCCTGGCAGGATCCCCGGTTTTGTGTGATTTGGGGGTGGGGAGGTGGTGCTCTGCAGTGCCTCCTCTCGCCTCTGCACACAGCCTGCATCCACTTCTCCCTGATCCCACGGGCCCTCAGCTGAAGGGGCAGGTCGTGGGACTTTGTGACCATCTGCCCCACCCCCTGGTGGGCTTCTCTGTTCGGCGGGGGCTAAAGTGGGGGAAGAGATTCCCTCTAGTTCCAACCCCAACTGAGTAGGCGAGTGTGGAGTAGGAAGTTCCTGGGGGGTTGCTGGATAGAGGGGTATGGGGCGGGGCACAGTCTGACTCAGGCCTGGTCTGGGGTCAGAGCCAAAAGGATATCCTGAGGCAGGAGTGGGGGCGTCCCGGCTTCCCTGCAGTGCGGTCCCTAGGGAGGGACGCTGAGAGGGGGGCTCTTAGCGCTGTGTGCTGCTGACAGTCTGTCTGCCCTCAGATTCAGAATTGGCACTCCCAGGGCTGGGGCAGGGCTGAGGAGTTAGCAGGGTAGATTACTGTAGCCTCACACCTACACAACACCTATACCTGCACGCACGCGCGCACACACACACACACACACACACACACACACACCTTCTGCTCTCTGTGTTCACCCCTACCTCCCCCTGCCCCCCACATTGTGATGGTTGTACTTCCTGCCCTGCGGAGAGGGGAGACAGTGGTGAGGGGGCAGCTGCCAAGGTGGGGGTGGGGAAAGCCCCATGCCAGGCTGGTTGTGAAGACAAGGCGGTGGTTTCCAAGCTGGGGGGGTCCCCTTTTGCCTGTGCCCCTTTGGTCCTCCACCCGGACAGAGCTGCCTCTGTGTGGTCCACACACTCCTGTGGTCTGGCTGTGGCCTCAGCAGCCTCATCTCTTACTCTTCCTGTTTTCTTCCTTCCCTGTAGGCCAGTCCCTCTCCTTGAGGCCTCAGCTGCCCCCTGCCCTTTCACCTGATCTCTGCTCCGAGAGAAGACTGGGTGGGAGGCTTCAGCTCTGATTCTGAATGGGTCTCCCAGTCACCCTGGGCTTTGGAGGCCCTGGTCACATCTCCTAGGGGCCTCTGGGGGTGCGGTCCCTAGGGGTGCAAGAGTTGGGACACTGCCCTGACCGGCAGAGACGCCCCCCCACTTCCTCCTTGCAGACCTGGCCTGTCCTGGGCTTGAGTTATCCAATTGCCTTCTGCCTGGGATTCAGTCACATGGGGAGCATGGCCTGTGGACATCAGGCAGCCCAGTGGGGCTGGGGCAGAAGCTTGGGCCGGGGGGTACAAGTTGGGGAGACATGAGACCCACTTTTTGGGAGTAAGTGCTGCAACTTGAGACAGGGGTCGGGTGGGGCAGTGGTAGCATCCTGAGGTCAGCCTCTGGACTTCAGGTCTCCCCTGACTGTCTCCAGTGATGTGCCTTGCAAGCGCTTGGGGCAGGTTTTCAAACAATTCCTAGCTCTGGCGAGGCAGGCCTGGGCTTCTGAGGACTGGTGGGGGAAGAGATGCCCTCCACCTGTCCCAGCCTCACCCAGCCGATCCTCCTCTGCCCTGCCTGGGGTGGTCTCTTTCATAATGAGGCTGGTCTTGCCGGCTTCCTGCAGCCTAGAGCCGGGTGAGCAAAAGGTAAACAGAGGACGCGCATGGCCGGGAAGAGAGAGGGGCCCCTAGAAAAGGGCGAAAAAGGAGTAATGTTCATTACTTTGCTGATCTGAGAAGTATGGGGGAGGGGGAGAAGTTGTGGCTTTGTGTGTGTATGTGTGTGTGTGTGTTTTCCTGGAAAGTTTATAAATAGTTCCAGCCCACTGTTCTGCTTTGAAATCTGCCCTTTCCCGCCCTGCCCTGCCCTGCCAGCTCCTGGCAGGGGAAGGGGGTCCAGAGAGGCTGGGTCTTTGCTTCTGCCAGGGCTGGACTCCCTGCCCCCCACCCCCAAGTTGAGCTTGAGCTTTGGGTGTCATTTGCATATGATTCATTGACTGTCTAGAATGCTTAGGAAAGCCCCTGTCCCCCCTTCTTTTAAGCTCCTCAATCCTTATCCCCTTCTCTCTCAGCCCATCCAGAACTGCCTGGCCTCTATTCCTTAGGAGCCTTAGTTGTGGGGGAACTTGGGAACAGAGAGGAGAAGTAGATGAAAAGGAGGGCAAGGCCGGCTGGGTTTGGGGACCCCTGGCTCCTCTTCCCTGAGGGCAGGGGAATAAATCGACTATTTCTCTTCCCCTCCTCCGCTCCCCAAATCCAAAGGTTTCCCTTTTTTGGTTTATGAAACGAAAGAAGGGAATTTGGGAAAGGGTTGTGGTCAGGCCTCCACCCACACCCCGAGTATTCCTCTCCCTACATTCCGCTCCTTGGTCTAGGGGGGAAACAGACCCTGGAAAATGGGTAATTTTCCCGCCCAGCCCCGTCAGCAGATACTAGCCCTGGCTGGGGAGAAGGAGGGGAGCGCAGACACATGGGCCAGGGAGGCGCTGAGGAGGCGCTGGCAGACGGGGAAGCGGGGGACCCCGTTGCCCAGCACCTCCTGTGTGCCAGGCACCGTGCTAGGTACTTTCCAGGACTTTTATCTCTGAAATCACACAGCCAGTTGTTGAGGTAGGCAGTTCACAGGCGAGTAAACAGATGCTTAGAGAGGTTAAGTGACTTGTCTAAGGTCACCCAGAGTGGCAGAGCTGAGATTTGACCCTTCAAAACCTTTGGTTCTTTCTGCTGTCTTCACAGCTTGGCCAACTTTTGTCTCTCTCTAGATGTGAGACTCTGGGGACCTAAGGAATGGGTGGCTGGGACTCCTGACGCTGGGGAAGGGATCCTGGCACCTTTGAGGGCGGGGGAGTCCCCAGCGGTCAGGGGTGCCTGGCTGGTGGTCAGTGCTCCAGCCCTCCCCCCACCCCCTTTGTGCCGTGCTGAGGCTGAGCTAGGTGTATGGGAGGTGAGGGCCTGTGGTTTTTCCCTCCCTCGAGGGAGGGTGCCCGTGGGCAGTGGAGGTGGCAGGCACAGGGTGGAGGTTGGATGTGGGTAATTTGTTTTCCCTTTCTTTGGTGCTGGTTTCAATTCTCTGACAGTGTCTTCTCCACCCCTGGGTGCCTGGGGCCAGGGCCCAGGCATCTCCCCAAGGGTGGTCATGGTTCCAGAGAAACCTATTGAGGCCAGGCCTGTGCTCTTTGGCCCCACCCCGCCTCATCCCTGCCCTTGCCCATCCCTGTTCTCTGGCCAGCCTGGCCCTTGGCCCATTTCTGTGACCTTTACCCCCTCCCTTGACTCAAGGCCTTCCCCAGGGAGTTGAGTAACTTTGCATTGAAGTTTGCAGGCTGAGCTCCTTTGGTGAAGCTCTGATGGGGGTGGGGGACGCCTTCCAGCCTCTCCCTGGGGTGTGTATCTGTGAGTGAGGTTTGAAGTATGGTCCAGTTTCAAACTTCTCAGGGGCAGAGTTGAGGCATATTAAGGTGGCTGTTAGTCTCTTCTGGGGTTAAGGGTGGGCTCCAGAGGGTCCAGACTGAATCCGCCCCCACCCTCCAAAAGCTGGGTCAGGAGGCCTGGAGTCTGGAGTGAATGGCTTCCTGGGCTTCACCTCGGGAGGTAGGCCCCCCTATGGACCTGAATCCACTGGAGTGTTTCTCTGTGTTTGTGGACCCTGCTGCTGTTGGGGGGCTGGCCCACAGGGAGGCAGGTGCAGAGGCCAGCCTGGCTGGGTGAGGACCAGGGAAAGTACAGTTTGGGAAACCGTGAGGCTATGGTTGTGTGTCTGTGAGGAGCTGTGTCCTGGGCCATGCATGCAGACCTGGAGCCAGCTTCATTGTGTGTGGAGCCTAGGTGTGGGGGATCGTGTATCTGGGTTCCCCCTCCTTATGTGCCACGTGTGTGTCTGCACGCACACAGGCTGGGTGTGCAAACGTGCCCTTGCCCACTGGAAGCTTTCCCTAGAACTCTGCGTGTAAGTGCCTGCGTGTGTGTGTGTGTGTGTGTGTGTGTGAGGGTCTGACTATCAACACTACTGAGGCTCAGCCAGCCCCTCCTTCTCGTGCTGGCTCGAGTTCCCCTTGTGTGGGGCCCCTCAGGGGTGTGTAGGGGGGCCAGGGCGGCAGCTGGCCCAATGGGTGGGGCCCCTGTTCCTCTGACGTCAGCCTCTCTGCCTGGGAGGGAATCGGCGGGGGCCTGGGGAAGGAAGGAGGCACCTCATTCAGGAGTAAGAGAGGCCCTAAGGAGGTCATAATTAGTGACAGTAAAAATCATGGTCATTAACAAGGTCCAGATTTCACTCCTGGGGAGCTGCCCCCTCCCTTGCAAGTACCTGTCCCCACCTCCCCCCTCAGCCCCACACAGTCACAGGCTGGGTGGCTCGCCCAGCTGGGCCCAGAAGTCCTGGCCTCGTCCACAGTGGCCTTGGCAGAACTCCTCCATCTCAGGCATCGTTCTTGGCCAAATGCTGGCCATGTGCGTGTCCCCTGGACTCCAGGTCTGAGCCTGGAGCCTGGAGCTTGGAACATGGTATTATGGCCTGAGCTTGGAGAGGAAGGGGTTGGAGGCCATCCTTATTTTGAGTCTCTGTGGCCCTGTTTTCTTTTCTTCTCTTTTCTCTTCCCTTCCTCCCCTTAACAGCTTTATGGAGATGTAATTCGTACACCATGAAATTCACCTATAAAGTGTACAATTGAGTGGCTTTACTAGAGTCACAGAGTTGTGCAACCATCACCACATTCACTTGTAGAAATTTTTCATCACTCCAGAAAGAGCCCCCATACCATTCAGCAGTCACTTCCCATTTCCCTCAAACCCACACCCACACCCCTCCCCACACCCCGTAACTAACCACAAGCTACTTTCTGCCTTTTTAGATTTGCCTGTTTTGGACATTTCATATAAAGGGAATCATACAACAGGTGGTCTTTTACAACTAGCAGGATGTTTTCACGGTTTACCCATGATGTACTATATATCAGGACTTTGTCCCTTTTTAAAAAATATTCATTTATTTATTTGGCTGTGCCAGGTCTCGGTGGCAGCACTCGAGATCCTTAATCTTCATTGCCTTGTGTGGGATCTTCAGCTGCGGCCTGGGAGCTCTTAGTTGCAGCATGTGGGATCTAGTTCCCTGACCAGGGATCAAGCCCAGGCTGCCTGCATTGGGAGCACGGACCACAAGGGAAGTCGCAGTGTCTTGTTCCTTTTATGGCAGAATACTATTCCATTGTATGGATGTACAGCATTTTATTTATCCGTTCATCTGTTGATGGACGTTTGGGTGGGTTCTACTCTTTTGGCTATGAGGAGTGTTGGTATGAAGGTTCGTATCCATGTACAGGTTTTTGTGTGGACTTAATGTTTTACCTTCTCTTGGGTAGATACCTAGAAGTGGAATTGCTGGGTCATATTACTCTGTTTAACCTCCTAAAGAACTGCCAGCCTGTTTTCCAAAGCAGCTGTACCATTTTACATTCCTGCCAACTATGTATGAAGGTTCAATTTCTCCACATCCTCACTTGCTTGTTAATATCAGTCTTTTTGATTATAGCCATCTTGGTGGATGCAAAATGGTATCTCATTGTGGCTTTGATTAGCCATGTTTCTCTTTTCTTTTTCATATGTGTCACAGGTATGTGTATGTGTGTGTACACACACACACACACACACACTCATATATAAATACATGCATGGTTATTGATACTGTTTATACATATCCTCCTAGCCCTCTCGTGGATGCTTCCCTTCCTCTCTGTCTCTTTCTTTGCTCTTGTTGCTGCCTGTCTGTCTCACTGTGTTGTGGAATTTCTGGGTTCACCTCTGTCTCTTGCTACCTGTGGTGTTATCTTTGTGTATCCTCAGGCCCCAGCTGTTCAAACAGGGTGTGGATCTGTGTATACACTGATGGTGGTGGGGGCATCTGGGCTCTCATCTTCTGCTCACCTCCCACTCCCTCCAGGGAGCTTGCTTCCGCAGGCAGAGCATGTGGGTGAAGTCTGAGCTCAGTTTCCCTTGCTCCTTCATGGTGGGCGAGGGGAGTAGGGGGCTTCCATGCTAGGCAGTCCCCTGGCACACTCTTCACCCCCAGCCCATCATGCTGTTAGGCAATGGAGGTGACACTCAGGAGTCTCAGCTCCCATTTCCCTATTTGTAGGTATGTAAACGGGCCTCCTCCCTGGGTCTGTGGGACAAACCCATCTGGGGTGCTTGGGCTTGGATTTGGGGGGGAAGTGGTGTAAGCAAGGCCCCCTGGCTTAGGAGTCATTTTTCTGAGAAGTGCCAATGCTTTAGGGAAGCGGCTTTTCCTCCCCCTCCCTCCTCCTCTCAAGCACACGTTCTCTGTGTCTTGACCTCAGGTAACCTGCTTTGGGGGAAGGAGGGCCAGCTGCCTTTCTCTGCTGCAGGAATCCTCCGGGGTGGCATGGCAGCGTGGACGCTTTGCTCTCAGGACTGTGGGTGAGAGGCCCTCCTCGCTCTGGGCTCTGTCCCCATCTCCCCAGCCTGGCTGTGCTGTCCTGCCACCCCCAGCAGTGTCTGGGCCCTACTCCCAGGCTGTCTCTGCCAGCCAGGCATGGTGCCAGCTGTCTGCTCAGCCGGGTGCCACGGGAAAATCTCCGGCCGCCCAGGTTGGGGAGCTCCACGGGGAATGCCCGTGAGCCCGCTCCTTGGTGCCCACTCACCTGTCTTTTCTCTCTCTGCAGCATCACGGGACATGGCCCCCACAGCCGCCTAGCCGGGGCCCACCCAGGAGAGGCTTCCTTTTCGGCATCCTGAAGGCCCGCTCTGGACCTTCCCGGGAAAGTGCCAGCTCGCAGAACCGCTTGACCAAAGGACTGGCTCTTAGGACGTCCCCCAGCCCACCGGCCCCCCCTAGAGTGGGGGTGCCAGGAGCCTGAGATTAGCCTGCTGGCCTTGGACTGCAGCTCCGGGACGGAAGGGGGGGTGGGCTGACCGCCCGAGCCCCCTCTGGGCCCAGGCCCCATGCCCCGAGGAGAGGCGGCCTGAAGCCCGCCAGACTGTCTGCCTGCGCTTCTGACTGTGGCCGCCTGGCATGGCCAGCAACAGCAGCTCCTGCCCAACACCTGGGGGAGGGCACCTCAATGGGTACCCGGTGCCCCCCTACGCCTTCTTCTTCCCCCCCATGCTGGGTGGACTCTCCCCGCCAGGCGCTCTGACCACTCTCCAGCACCAGCTTCCAGTGAGCGGCTATAGCACGCCATCCCCAGCCAGTAAGTGGGGTCAGGGAGCACTGTGGGAGGGGGCCGTGGAGGGTGGCAGGCCCGAGGCTGGGCCTCTGGGCACATCTCTTCCTCAGCAGCCAGGTCTCCTCCAGACAAGGGGGACCTGCTGGATAAGGGGGCTTGAGGATGAAAGGCCAGTAGGCTAGTCACCGTGGTTGTGTTTGGTTGTTGGGGGGTGGCCTGGAGTGTGGAGAGCTGAGACAGTGCTGTCCTCTGGCCCCTCACGCCCCCTCCTGTGCTCTGCCTTTGAGGGCCTTATAAATAGCCCCAAGCACTGGACAAGGAGGCTGGAGGCGGGTAAACAAACCTCTCGACATTTGGTGGGGATGGCTGGTCTACTGAGAACAGCACCCCACCTCCAGCCCACCCCATCCAGTGCCTCTGAGAGAAGGGACTGGGAGGAGCACCCCCTCCCCTCACCGCTGGCCAGGCTGCATGGTCCTTCCCTTTGTGGGGAGGGGCCGGGGCAGGGGAGGGCCCCACAGGCAGCCTGGTGATGGGGGGAGAGTCCGGGGAGGGGACACAGGCCTGGACTCTGGCTCTGGGCACAGGCCTGCTCTTGGCAGGGCCTGTGTTTTCTCTCCGCCTCCGCCGTCTGCCACGGGGGGTCGCCTGTTGGCTGGGTGGGGGTCTCGGTACCCTTCCCTGGCTGGCCGAGCCAGGTAGTGGGAGGTGGCGGCACTGAGGCCAGCTGGCAGAGTCCAGGCCTCGGTCCTGCCAGGCCGCTTACAGTAACTCTGGCCCCCAGGGCCCAGCTGGGCGCCAGGCCAGGGTTTGGGGGAGGAGGGAGCCGGGGCCTGGCCTGGGGCGGGAGGGGGTGGAAGCCGTAGAAGGGGGCCATGGACGGCAGGCTGGCCTGGCCGGTCAGCTGTTGACCTGGGAAACGTGTCCCACCTCTCCTGGCGGGCAGGGACTGAACACCCTGCCCCGGGCACCCACCGCCTCTCCCACGCCACTGGCAAGCTGCCTGGCACCGCTGCCCTGTGCGCCTGGCTGGGCTGGGTCAGTGCCCCCTTCCCAGCGTGGGGGCAGCACACTCTCCCCAGAGCCAGGGAGTCTCTTCGTCCCTGGGGCAGGCCCTGGCTGGGCGCCTCGCTGCCCGCACTGGCCGGCTGCCCACCGCCACCACTGCTTCCTGGCTCGCCTCCTCTGGCTTGCACGGTGGCCCCCTCCCTCTCCAGCCCCACCAGCCGCTGAGAGCAGGGGCTGTAAGTCTGTGCTCCTTTAGGTCCCTACTCTCTGGGCCCCGGGGCAGGGGGCAGGCGGATGCTGCCTCCTCAAACCTCCACCTTCTGTTTCCTCCCATGGAGAGGGCACAGCGGGCAGCATTGTGACCTGGGAGTCAGAACGATTCTGGCCTGGTCTTTAGTCTGTGTTTGGTGATGGGAGAGGCCAGTCTCTGAGTTTGGAGATGCTGGGCCAGTCTCTGAGTTAGGGGATGCTGGAGAAGGGGCGGGTGGGTCTGTGGTACCTGGGATCTGTGTGGGAACTGGAGTTCACATCCCAGTTCCAGGAACTGGAGTGTTTGCTTCCCGCCAGGGTGGGGTTTTAGGGAGGGAGAAACTGAGGGCGCTCAGCCTGGTGCTGGTGGACCACTTGCTCTTCCCCAGGTGATTGGGAACAGGGCCCTGGACACTGTCCCCCTGGGGCCTGGCTCACGGTGGGCTGGCCTGACCCCTATCTTGTGCCGGACAAGCAAGTGTTTTGCTCTCCTTTTTGAATGTTGCAAGCTTCTTCCTCTTTCTTCGAGGTGGGTGGGGAGGGTTTCCGGGTACCCCACCTCCCACCCTGGTAACCTTCTTCCCCCAGGGTGGGGTGCCCACATTTCTAGTTAAGCAATGCCCCTTCCTGCCCCCCTCCCTCTGTGAGCCAGTGGGTTTCCCTGCCTCTTCCTAGTAAACAACAACACCTCTGCTTACCCAGACCTCCAGCTTCTGAGCTTCTCCCTGACCTTCCTTCCCCTTAGGTCAGAAACCTCTCCATCCACCCCGAGGGAGCCAGGCATCTCCCTCTTTCTCGTGGAAGGCTGCGGGACCTGGTAACCCTGGCTTTCAGCTCTGGGTAGTGCAGCATGACAGATCAAAGTTCAGACCTGGAGGCAGCCTCGCTCCCTGCACCTGAGAGCTGGTGCTGGGGGCCAGGCATTTTCCAGGAGGGTGGACAGCTGTGGCCCCCATCCCCACCAGGAGTGATTATATGCTGTGGTCCCCTGCCACCCTTTCTGCAGGCAGCCTGGCACAGGAGGCCCCCTTCTCCCATTTGCCGCCAACAAAGGTGTTTGGATAATGCCCCCTCCACCCTTCCATCCCTCTCACCAAGTTAGGGCGGGGGGAGGCTGGACCCTGGGTGTGCTTCAGAGACTCAGTGGCCTGTGGAAGGACAGAACTGTTCTCTAGGTCAGTGGCTAGGGGTGAGTATTTGTCCTGCTGTCCTCTCCCTCTCCCGGGAAGCCAGAGTGGGAAGTTCCAGGGATGGTATAAGATCTCCTCCTCCAAACCAGCCCTGGGGGCTTGGTCTCTTGAGGACTGGTATTTACTGTGGAGGCTTGGGATTCTGTGTGCCTTGTGGGGAGGGTCGGGGTTGTGTGTGCTTGGGGAGGGAGGTGAGGGTTGGGTGTGTTTTAGGGGTGGGGAGGTCAAGGTTGGGTTTGTGCTGGGGAGGGGGTCAATGGCTTAAAAGTACTGGGTGAGAGGGTCAGAGTGTGTTTGAGGAAAATCAGATCCAGACCCGGGAGGGGTGTCAATGTGTTTGTGTGCTGGAGGGGGAGGTGACTTAGGGCACCGAATGGGTAAGGGGGAGGGGTCTGTGATTGTGTTGTGTGTTTGGAGGGGGAAGCGTCTCTATTTCTTATCGCTAGTCTAGGCTGGAGAGGAAACGCACCTGCCTTTTTTTATTGCTTGCCCTGGGAATTCCATGGGGTGGGAGGGGTTGCTGTGGAGTAGGCTGTGTAGCTTGAGTTCTGGCTTTGCCATTTACTAAGTGTGACAACCTCTCCGAGCGTGTTTCCTCGTCTGTAAAACAGGGATCTAAGCAGAACCTCCCTCAGACGGCTGAGGTTAGGCAAGATCGCCGAGGTAATGCACTCTGCTCCTCGCCTTGCATGCGCTCATCGCTGTCTCGTGGCCGTGGTACCTGGGTGTTATGACAGGGGAAAGGGATCGTGACCCTTTTCTGGGTGGGAGCTGGAGAGAATGGGATGCTAACATCTGTGGAGCACCTACTGTGTGCCTGGGACCTTATCTCTGTTTTACAAATCTTAATCCCGACAATCCGGGAGAGGATATTATCTCCATTTACACATGTGGAAACAGCGCTGGTGGTTATGTGGCTGAGCTGAGTGACCCTACAGCTGGGCTGTTGTCTGCCATCCAGATAGGCAGCCCCGGGAGGGTATGGTGGGGCGCCCTGGGTATGAGGAGTCTAGGCGGCGGATCAGGGCCATGGTGAAACCCCCTTTTCCCTGGCTGAAGGTAGGAAGAAGCCCCGCTTCTGCTTCTAGTCCTCCTGCCTTTACCCAGCAGGGGGCGTAGGGAAGGCCTCCCCCTAGCCACGCCCCCTCTTCTGTTTTTTGATCCTGAAGGCTGGAGGGAAAGAGCGATAAGAGGCCCGGGCCAGACCTCCATCCTGTCCTGGAAGCTGCGGATACAATCTGTTCACACCCATCCCCGCCCCCAATCAGCCCACTGCAGCCCCGGGAGTTTGCAGAGCTCAGCGGGCACCCTCCCCCCACCTCCAGACAGACTCTGGAGGAACACAGTGTAAAAGCCACATTCTTATTCTTATTTTGTTTCCATTTGTGGAGTGGGGGCAGGGAAGTTGGAAGCCACCGGGAGGGGAGCTGGGGATGGGAGCCCCGAAAGACCGGGTCCAGACTTTTCGTTTCCATCCACACATTTGCTATGTATGCCTAGAAACGGGGGAGTGGCTCTAGGGTCTGGGGGAGCCTGGGGAGACTTCCTCTCCTCTGCCACTCCCTCTTCTGCCCACTCTTTCCCTGGACAATAGGAGAGACAGCCCAGGGGGCGGGGGAACTGCTAGCAGTGCCCTTCCTGGGGTCCAAAATGCAGAATCAGCTGAAAGACTGTTGGATGGGGTTTTGAATTAAAATGGGGCCCCCCTCACCTCAGTGCACAGACCCCCTCAGGGCCGGATCCCAGCATGGGCTGGGGGAGGGGACTCCAGGAAGGAAGCCTGACCTCTAGGCTGGCCCAGACCTGAGACATAGTGTGTGCCCATGCCAAGGGCCCTGTGCCCATGGGGATGTGCCAGTGCAGGCCTGACCACCCTTTGAGGGGTAGTGTCTGTGGAAAGAGGAAATGTTTCCCTTCTCCAAATCACTTTGGGGTGGTGCCCACAACGCCTTCTTCCTCCTCTCCCTTTTCAAAGGTGGGGCATAGCCCATGGAGCCGGACCTCCCAGGGTAGACCAGAGGCCCTCAGCCCTGGCTAGATCAGAAATAGAGGTCCTCTCCTCCCCATTCTTACTTCTGAGTTGCAGAGAACCTCAGCCCATGGACCAAGGCCCCTTTGGCAGAAGTCTTAAAGGACAGCTCTTCCTGTGCGGCCGGGGGCAGGTCACTCAACCTCTCTTGAGTCTGTTTCCTCTTTAAATCAAGACTCCTAATCCGTTCCTTGCTGGGCAGGCTGCTAGGAGGCCATGGTGACCTGCTTGCTGGTGAGGGCCTGGGCGAGCTTCAAGTACCCTGTAAGATGAGTGATGACAGGGTCAGGGGGTAGAGCTGGTATTGTCTTGGGGGATGGCACCCTGTACTGGGACCTGATGTCTGTCCGGCCCCTGGGCCTCATTATTTCCTGTTTGTTATCCCCTCTAGATGGGGTTGGGGACCAGAGGGAGCCGTGCCTGGGGGGTAATTGGGGGCCAGTTCATTTCAGCCCACACCTGATGAGGGCCTGCTAAGCACAGTGCTGGAGGAGTTATGGGGGATGTGGCAGAGGACAGAGGCCCCAGACCTGCCACTAGGCCCTCCTACCTTCCCTACTACCCCCAGCGGCCAGCCAGAACCTGCCGGAACTTTCCTTTTTCCCTCTTCTCCCATTGCCCCAGGACACTGTGTTCTACTCTGACCTGCCCCATGACCTTGCTGTTGCCCAGAACAGGCATCTCACCCCGACTTCTCCCTTTCTCCAGCTCCAGAAATCCTATCCATCCTTCAAGGAACATCTTGAATACCTCCTCTTCCCAGAAACCTTCACAGATGTTCCCTCTTCCTCGCCGACTCTCCACCCAACCCCCCCACCTCCTTTGAATGCCCGCAGGTCCTTATTTTTTCTTCTGTAAAACTCATCTCTCTTCCACAAAGGGACTCCTCTCCACCTGATACCCACCATGAGCTGTAATCATCTGGGAGATCTCTTCCCGATCACCAGGTCTTTGGTGGCAGGGACAGTCCCTGATCCTTGAGCACCTCAAAGCTGAGAACGCAAGGCCTGGCACATAACTGGTGCCATGGATCTGTCACTGGGAGGAAAGATACCAAGGGCCTTGGAAGCAATCTGCCCTCTTCCCCAGCAGTCTCATCCCCAGCCAAGGCTTGCATCTGTGCTCTAGGTCCCAGCATTCCTTCTGCAGCCCAGACACCTCACTTAGGTGAGACCTCACTTTGGAGCCCCATACCCACCTGTCCCCTAGCCCAGTAGACTTTGCTACTTTGCAGTCCTGGAACTTTGCTGTAGCACAAGCCACACACTGATTAGTTTCCTTTATTACCACTGGCGGGCGACCTGGGTTTGATCCCTGGGTTGGGAAGATACCCTGGAGAAGGGAAAGGCGACCCGCTCCAGTATTCTGGGCCGAACTGTATAGTCCATGGGGTCGCACAGAGTCAGACACGACTGGGCAACTTTCACTCACTTATCACCACTGGCAGTTTCCTGAAGATGAAGGTGAAGTCGTTCAGTCGTGTCCAACTCTTTGCGACCCCGTGGACTGTAGCCTACCAGGCTTCTCCGTCCATGGGATTCTCCAGGCAAGAATACTGTACCATTTCCTTCTCCAGGGGATCTTCCCGACCCAGGGATCGAAACTTGGTCTCCCACATTGGAGGCAGACGCTTTAACCTCTGAGCCACCAGGGAGTTTCCTGGGCTGTGCTAACCACTGTGTGCTTCCTGGACTGTTCTAACTGGTCTCTCTTGCCCTCCTACCATCCATTCTCCACACAGCTTCACAAGGTTAAAGCTGATTTGTAACACTAAATCAGATCTTGCCTCTCCTCTGCTTGGAACCTTTCAGTGGTCTCTCCCTGCATTTGAGATAAAATTCATCAAGCCCACCTGGTCTGGTCTCAGCCCACCTCTACAGCCTGGTCTTGTGCTCCTTTTCCTCTTGAGTTGTATATGCCACCTACTTTAGTCCTCTGATAGTTCCTTGAGTAAACTCTCTGACTTTTATAACCCCAGGAGCCTTGCATAGGCTCTTACTGGAACTCCACTCCTTCCTGCTCTTTGCCTAACTAATTTTTAAACTTCTACTTTTTCTTTAGGTCTCTGCTTTGACCCTCCAACCTAAATTAGGTGCCTACATTAATTCTCCCTCAAGCTTATTTGTTTTTTATGTGCTTACTTGTGTCATAATACCAGTTAGCTTGCAATTATATATATATATGCAATAACAAACATATATGTGTGATTATTTGCTAAATGGCTGTTTCACCTTAAGGTCTAAAAAGGCAGGCTCCCCATGGTATCCACCTAGGAGGTGATCAGAAAATAGTTTTCCTTGCATTGGCTTGGCATGGTGGGAATATGGGCTTTGATGGCAGAAAGTTCAAATACTCTATATTAGCAGTGTGATCTTGGACAACCCATCTAAGCTTGCTGAGAGCTTAGTTTCTTTATTTGTATAACAGGAATAATAGTGTTTATCTCTTGGAGTGGCTGTGAGGATTACCTGACCACATAATTTAGAAACCTGGCTTTTGGAACAATATCCTTGGGAAGCACGTAAATTCTATCCCTTTTTAAAATGAGGAACTCGGCTGCAGGGCCAGAGGGGGCAATAAGATGTCCTCCTCTCCCAGGGCATCCCCCCACTTCCCTGGACCTACCCAACCTAGGCCTTTCTTCCAGTGAAACAGGCCTCCCGAGGGCTTCCGGGAGGAAGTGGTCAGCTGGAAGGCATCAGCCCCTCCTTTTCTCACTCCAGGGCTGGGCGGTGCGGTGGGGGGCCCAGGGTGGTTCCGCCTCTGGGAGACACCCTGGGCGTGGCTTTGCTCGACCTAAGCACGCAGAGCGTGGAGGGAGAGCCCCCCTCAGCACAAGCATTTCTGCCAAAGCGCCGGAGCTGCAGCCTCGGGTTCCGTCGGGCGGGTGGCCGGAGTCACACATGATGTCACAGACAATGACACAAGCCGGGTGTCTCATTCTCACACGGTGCCGCACAATGTCACACCCGGGACACCCTGCAAGGCGCTCACACTTGGCCACAAGCACCCTGGCCCTTCGTCTCCGGCCGCCACTCCCGGCGTCTCCCGGGGAGCGGCCCAACAGGGCAGGGGGCTGGTGGGCGAGCCCCGCGGGCAGGCTGGCGAGCGGGTGATGTCACGGGCAGCGGTGGGTGGGTCACCCGGAGGTGAGGCGCCGCCAGGCGAGTTCAGAGAGAGTTCAGCCGCATTGCATTAGGCAAATGAGGCCCGGGCTGGGTGGGGGGGTGTGTTGGGGGAGGACACCGGGACCACCCCCCTCCTCCTGCTTACCACCTCCCTCGCCGTAGCTTCACCGGGCCGGGGACTGACCCAACCACGGGGGAGGCTGGGAGCCGGAACTGGGATGGGGGAGACGCCCGTCCCTCTTCCGTCCTGGTGGAGCCCCCTCCTCTCCCGGTACACAGTCTCTGTCCGTACTCCGCGCACTCCTGCTCTTGAGCCTTCTCCCCCTTCCGTCTGCTCTTCTCTCCTCCCCCTGCCCGGGTTCCCCGCAATATCCTTCCACACCCCGCCTCTCCCTCTCAGTTCCCGGCTTGGCGTCTGCTGCAACCGGACCCGCTGGGAAAGGGTTAAGGCAGGGGCGGCGCCTGGACGGGACGGGGCGGAGGAAAGGGGGTGGGACCGCAGGGGACGGGGCGCGCAGGCCGGGGTGGGGGGACCTCGGCGCGCACTGCGGGAGACCGAGTGCCGGGCGCCCGCCCCGGGCCTGGTGGAGGCGGAGCCGCGCGGTCCCCACCTCACCCGAATCCTCGCCCGGGAGAAGCCCGGGAGCCCCGGGGTGGGGAGGAGGAAGTGCTCGGTCACCCCCCGCCCCGCGCCGATCCCGCCCCCGGCCGGCGCGCTTGGGGAGCCGCGGGACGCTGCCTCGGACACCATGAGACTCGCGACGGGAGCCCCCTCGAGGTGAAGCTGCGGAGTTCCCGGGCCTCGGCCGGGCGTTCCCGAGGGCAGTCGGCGGACTCCCCTCCTCCCCCAGTACACACAACTTGCCTGCTTTCACCTGGGACTCGCAGGGCGGCCGGCTGATTTGGACGCGGGACTTCGGGCAGAAGGTGGCCCCCGGCCCGGGTCACCAGTCGGGGCGAGGGGGACGTGCCCCTCGCCCCCAGCAGCTCTTGGATGGCGCCGCCGACTGAGTGAGGGAGGCGGCGCGCAGGACTTCCCCGCCCGGACCTCTTGTATTCGCGGGGAAGATGTACGAGAGTGTGGACGTGGGGGGGCTCACCCCCACCCCCAATCCCTTCCTGGTGGTGGATTTTTATAACCAGAACCGGGCCTGTTTGCTTCCGGAGAAGGGGCTCCCTGCTCCCGGCCCCTACTCCACTCCGCTCCGGACTCCGCTTTGGAATGGCTCAAACCACTGTAGGTATCGGCCTTCCCCTCCTATTGTGGGAGCTGGGGGTGGGGGCGGACTGTGGGGCTTCCGCTGCTAGTAGGGGGTGCGGACTGGGGACGTGGTGAGGTGATCTTGTCTCTGACCCTTAACTTTCCCTTGACTCTCTTGCTGAAAGTCGGGTGCCCTTGTTGGACAATTGGACTCCCCCCAAGTAATCCTGGGCGCTTATTTCTGTTGTGTTCCGACAGAGGAACTTTGGGGGCTCCTCTTTTCAGGAAACGTTTGTTCATCTCTCCTTCCACTTCTTGCAGGGGAAGTGAAGTCCCTTGTCCCCAGTTTATATCGCCTTGCTTGGAATCCAGTAGCTTCACAGCTGAGTGGTCCTTTCTGCCATCCAGGAGGGTGGGGTGAAGGTCGTAAAGTGGGCTTGTCTGCTTCTCGGAGGAGGGGCCGCCTCCTCTGATCCCACCCCTGCCAAAGCCTGGGGGACAGTCCCTCCTGGGCAGCAGCTGATGACCCCAGCTCTTGCCCTTGTGCCGTCTGGGTGGGTGTCAGGGGAGCGCTCTGTGTCTTTGGTGTTGGCAGTGGGATGCTGAAAGAAGGGGCAACTCCATCAGATACCCGTCGGCCACCCTACCCGACCCTTAGACCTTGGGGCAGGCCACCTGTCCATCTGAGGGTAGCCTTGGTCCTGGATACTTGGCTGTACCAGGAGTGGAGAGGGGAAGTTAATCTGGTGGGAAGGGTTCCCTCTCCCCGTAATCCTAACACGGTTTGTCCTCTGGAGGCTGAGCTTGATTTTTTGTGGGTCTGGAGCTGCTCTGGAAGTGAGGAATGTGTCCCCTCCCAACCCAGCGTGTCCTTTTGTTTCCCTATTTTCACCTGGGGATGGGGGCAGGCTCTGGGCTGTCCCTACTAGGGCCGCCCACGAGAATCCTGGAGTCCTGGCACCTCCTCTGCTGGCTGTCCCCTGTCTGGGTTCAGGCTTCTCTGGAAGGGAGGGGCTCTGTGCTTTGGCGGGAGCCATGAGTGCCAGGGGTGCACACCTGGACGTGTTTATACCCAGCAGTGAGGTAGTGTACCTGAGGGCGAGAATGGCGCTCAGGGGGTTATTGTTACTTGGCTCTGGTTTTGTCCTCTCTGGGCTCAGCTCTTCCCTGGGGCTTCTCCCCCCACTCCAGGACTGGCTGCCTCCCTCCAGCCTGCCAGGGAGGAGGGGTGGAGTGGGTCTCTGGGGGCCTGGCGGGCTGCAGGAGGTTGAAGGGCAGCCCCCAACACCTTTGCCGTAGGAAGAGTGACCTGAGGTGGGGCGACGCCCATCTCTGCCCCTCTTAGAACCACCTCACCCCCAGCTTCTATCGTCCTGCCCCCTGACCTTTGCCTCTGGGGCAGATTGCCTGGTAGGCTGCAGATGGTGGGAGGGAGGGAGGGGTGTTCATGGGTGGACTTTAGGGAGAAGGGGACATGCAAGAAGTGTGACATATACCAGGACCCTTCTTCCTGACCTCGCAGAACCGGAGGACGGTGTCCCCCCTCCAGAGTGGGGTCACTAGGGGTATGGCTGCCCTGGTCCCTCCCTCCACAGTCTCGGCCGCCTTTGCCAGAGGTCTGGGGAGGAGCGAGGATCTGAGACCTTGGGCTCCAGCCCTTGGGGGCAGCTCAGCTCTTCCTGACCCCAAACTGGCCAGACAAGGTCCCAGGGAGCCTGGAGTCCAGCAGGCAACAGGGAGGTGGAGGACATGGGGCGGTGTGGAGCCAGAGGCCTGAGCTGCCCTGTCCCAGTGGTCGGAGTGTGGGTGTGTGGCAGTGGGCTCAGCCCCCAAGGCTGTGTAGGCTGGGAGGGGGGCTTTGGGGGTGGTTGTGGGGCACAGGAAGGACCTGGAGGCTGGGGGTGGTGACCTGAGCGAGTCTAGAGCACATGGGGTCATTACCCAACCCACCAGTGTGGCCTTTGATGACAGGAGCCATCGGGGCCCTCTCCACCAAATTCTCCATTCCCTCCTGCCACCTCCACCAGCGGTGGGAAGAGACAGCAGGTGGGCTGTGGGAAGAGACCTTCCGATCCTGCAGGACCCTGGGGACCTTGCCTTCCTCGCCACAGCCCCCGATTTGGGGCGCCAGAGGATAAGGGGTACAGAGGAAGTGGCTCTCCATCTGTCCCCCACCAATCTCGCGGCTCTTGCCTCCGCCCGCTCCCAGACGTCCAAGAATGTGAAGCACGTGGATGCCCTTAGTGGGGGGAGGGGGAGAGATGGTTATCGGCGGCCGCTGGGTAGGGGCCTTCTTCCGCCCCGGCCCCGGCACTGCACCCAGAGCCACCCCCACCCTTCTCCGGGGTGGAGGCAGGGCGGGACCCGGCGCCCCCTCCTCTGCCCTCCCCGGGGGCTGCGAGGGGAGCTGCAGAGGACCGGGCGCCAGCTGGATTGGGAGGGGAGCCGCTGGCCGGGGGCCCGGCTGATTTCCTGCTGATCTCCTCCAGGAAACCGGCCCCTTGTGCGCCTGCGAGCGGCTCTGGGGCGCTGGGGACTCCTGAGCGCTCTGCGCCTCCTGCCCGCCGGGGGCGGGGCAGCGCGGGAGGGAGGGGACGCCTGGCTTCCTGGGCCGGTGCCAGCCCTCCACCACGCGCTGGAACTTTGAGCCCGAGAAGGTGTGGTGCTTCTCCCGTGCCGTCTTTCTGTAGGAAGAGGAGAGATTTTGTGCTGGGGCCTCTGGGGAGGGGCCAGGTCGTGGCAGTCCTTACTCCCCCAGGTGTGCAGAGTTCAAGCTAACTCTTGCAGAGGGTGGGAGGGTCCCAGAGTGTCCCCTGTTCCTCTGAGGCTGCTGGCTGCACTCCTGGGAGGTGGGGACTGGGCTGGGGCTCTGGGTTCAAAGGGCACAGTGGGAAACCTCCAAGCTGTTACCTGGGTGACAGGTGGGGGTGTGCTGGGGGTAGAGGGTGCAGAGCAGAGTTCGGCCCCAGAGGCAGCCCGCTGCTATGGGGTGGGCCGAAAGGAGGCCTCACTGAAACCAAACTGTACCCCCACCTTGGGTCATCTTGCCCCCACCCCCCATCCTGCCAAAAAGCACAGTTTAAAAAAGCACATTCTTCCAGTTTCATAAACAGCCTCTGGACTTTGCCTTAGCTCCAAATTTCTACAAGCCTTTGGCCCTCCAGGCAGTCCCTGGCCTCGGAGCTGTCTGTCCTTCACCCGGGCACCCCCTGTGCGTCCGTGCACCTCCCCTTTCTCCAGCCCACTCTGAACCCAGAGCTCCCTCTGTCCTTTCTCCCCCTGCCTTCTGGTCCATTGGAGAGCTTTGAGACTTGGGGGAGGGTGGGCCCAGGGCAAAGACTGGATAGGAGCGGATGGGAGGGGGGTAGGTCAGTGCCTCCAGTCCCTGCTTATTGGGTTCCCTGTTTGTTGGAACGCTGACTGGGATTCTAGGCCACGGTCCCCCCCACATCCCCTTGTCCTTGACAACACCCCCCCCACTAGTCTGGATTGTCTATTGTTACTCCTTTTACGTCTTGGAAAAAGTTAGCACAACAAAGGGCTCCTTTGTCACTTACCCCTCTGCCTCCTGGCCTCACCCAGGCCCCCCAACCCTGCTCCCCCCCCCAGCAGCTGTTCTCAGGCCTCTCGCCTGTCTGATTTGCTTGTCTGGCCTCCGGGAGAGTGAGGTGGGGGAAAACCAGGCCAGGACAGTTCGATTTGGGGTGAGGAGCAGAGTAGTGGGGGAGGGTCAGCAGAGTCTGGATCTCTGGGGGTGTGGTGTGAGCATCCACTGATCCTTTGCTGCAGGCTGCTCTCTGGGCAGGGACAGGGATGTGGGGCCATAGCAGTGCTGGTCAGCTGGCTGACCAGGAAAGTGATGCCCGGGCCCAACTAAGAGCCAGGAAAGCCTTGCCAAGGTTGTTGGCCTGGTTCCCTGTCATCCGCCGCCTGGCAGTCTCTGGTTGTGTCTGCAGGTAAGGGGGGAGGGTGGTAGCCTGCAGCTTGCCAGCCCCCCATCTGAGTGCTTCTTTTCTCTGTGCTTGGATTTTGGGGCCACATGAGCCGCTATGAGGTGCTTGGACAGGAACTCTGGGCCCCGCTGAATTCCAGAACCTTGTGTGCTGGGGTTTGGGGTGAGGCTAGGTAGGAGTCTGGGGTGTGGGAGGAGGCAGGGATCTATCTGCTCAGGGAGGCATCCTTGGCCTTGGACCAGTGGACTTGGCGAAGGCCTCAGGAGGCTGCCACTGGCCCCTTGGGAATCTGGGGGTGACCGGGTCACAGTTCCCATCTAGTACAGTGCACCCACAGCTGCCCTTGCTTGGGGCACAGACAGCCCCCACCTAGCCCTGCCCTGTTCTGCCTGGGTGATGGGCATGGGGCCAGGCACTGGGGAGGATTCCACTAGCGGGGGCTGCCCCTGCTGGCGGGGTCACCCTCCTGGCTGCCCTCTTGGAGCTGAATAACAGGAGGGGAGGGGGACAGTAACCCGGACATACTATGGACTCTATGGCCAGACAGACAGAGCATTGATGGGAACAGACCCCCTTTGTCATGCTTTTCCCCCCAGCCAGGGTGCACTCAGAGCCATGGGCTTCCGGGGCCCACAGGGACTCTTCCCTCTGTCTCTACAGGGTCCCCCTGCTTCTCTGAGGGAGTCCCTGCCTGTTGTACCCCAGCATTTGTGACTGCACCCAGCCTTGGATCCCTGGCCTGGGGATTGCTTGGGCGGAGGAGGGGCTGTCGCTGCTGGTAGTGGGGGTGGAGAGGGGAGCGGAAGCAGAAGGGGTGGGGGAGTGGCCAACTTTGAATATCCTGTTGACCCCAGTTTCCTCTGCCCCCAGCTTGTGTCCTGGCCCCTCCCTCCTTCAGGCCTTAACCCCTTCCTCACTTGGGGGAGGTGGGACCCGGCGCCCAGGGTCCAGGGCTGTGGACCCATGCTGATACCTACACCTGGCACCCGCCCAGTATAGCCACATCAGATGGTTTATTATGTGATGTTTCTGGTTTTGAAGGTGGGGTCCTGGGGAAGTAGGCAGGACTGATGGGGTGCTGGAGGCATCATTGGCAGTCTGGCTGTGGGAAGTGCCAGCTTTCCCAAGACTGCCCCTGCCCCAGAGTTTGACATCTGGCAGCCCTGGGGCAGCTGGGAGAGGTTCCTGGGCGAGACCTGGAGGCCAGGTGGGCACTGTGCTGAGGGTGGTGGCCTGGGTCTCTAATGGTCCTTCTCCTTTCTCTAGCCATTGAGACCCAGAGCAGCAGTTCTGAAGAGATCGTGCCCAGCCCCCCCTCACCACCTCCCCTCCCCCGCATCTACAAGCCTTGCTTTGTCTGTCAAGACAAATCCTCCGGCTACCACTATGGGGTCAGCGCCTGTGAAGGCTGCAAGGTGAGTCCAGGGGGTCGTGGGGAAGGACAGTCCTGATTAGCTAAAGTGGGATGTTCCCACCGCCGGGTCTGGGGACTGTACCGGCAGTGGGGGTGTCCCTAAAGCTGCTGCTCTAACTTCTGTGTGGAAGGTGGCAGTAGCCTTGGAGGAGAGGAAGCCTTCAGCAGAACCTCCTTACCATAGATGAGCAGGGGTCCCCCAAACCGGAGGTCTTCCTCCAGCCCTGACTCTTTCCCCCAGCATCTCCATCCTCCAGCTGGCAGGGCTCACACCCGCTCTGCTCCCGCTGCCCGTGTTGCCATGGTGAACTGGCTACCGACTGGCTCTTGGCTGGGGACCCAGGAGGCCTGCCCCTGGTGGCCTGCCCGCACCTCGCCATGGCAGCCTGGCAGGAGGCCGTCAGGAGCAGGCGCCTTGCCTTGGCCTCTCCTTCAGGTGCCTGGGCTGGGGCTCCCCAGCTTCTGGCTGGATTTCCACGTGCCCACGTTAGGCTCCAGGGTGCAGGAGGGACTGCCACCTTTCCGGAAGCTGTGGGCATGGCCTTCCCGCTTCCTCTCCCCAGGGCTTGAGTCTGTCTGTACCTGTTTTTTCTCCAGGGATTGGGGATCAGAAGCTGCACAGCTTCGGGGCTTGGGGCCCTACGCTCCCCCTCAGTGTGGAGTGGCCATCAGGTGTGGGGCAGAGGTCAAGGGCAAAAATTACAAGGCCTTGGACTCTCTGTGTCTTGCCTGTCCTGTCCAGACCAGCTGTTTGTGGTCTGCCCTGGTCAGGCGTCTGTCCGTCTCGCTGTTAGCCCACATGGGCAGCCTCTGCCCAACCTAGTCACCCTGTGATCTGTGCTCATCTGCCTGGTTAGTGAACGTGTGTCTTGCTGCCTTGCCTGTGAGCACTCATGTCTCCACCTGTCAGGCCAGGCCAGCCTGTGTGTGTATCTCTCTGGCCCCTCCTGCTTGTCTCCTTTTCTTGCACTCTGAGTCCGGGGCTGTGGGTTCTAGAGCTCTGTCTCGCTCCCATCTAGCCCCGTCTGCTGCTTTTCCTGACCCACCTGCAGCCTGCGGTCCCCTTCCCCAGGAGCAGGGAACCCAGGTCTATGTGTGCAGGGTGGGGGAAGCCCTTTCTCCACCCCAGTGTGGAGGCAGATACTCAGATTCTTCCGGGGGATCCTTGTAGGCGTACCCTTCTCCCCGTCTTCTCTGGCCTTCTCGGGTAGGGGGTGGCTAAAGGCTTGGGGACAGCAGTCGCCTGACCCTCGGCCCTCGAACTGCGGCTACAGGCCAGCACTGCTCGACTGTGGGTGTGGCTGACCTGACTCCCTGCTCTCTGTACCCAGGGCTTCTTCCGCCGCAGCATCCAGAAGAACATGGTGTACACGTGTCACCGGGACAAGAACTGCATCATCAACAAGGTGACCCGGAACCGTTGCCAGTACTGCCGGCTGCAGAAGTGCTTCGAAGTGGGCATGTCCAAGGAGTGTGAGTGCCACCGACGGGGCCGCCCCATGCACGGGCAGGGTGTGAGCTCCTGGCCCCTAAAGCCAGAGGAGCAGGGGCATGTGGGTGAACGTGTGGGTGCAAATGGACCTTGCCGTGATGCTGTGCCCTGGTTCATGGTTGAGGACAGTTCACGTATAGCTGCACGGACCTGTCTGTCTCACCATCTGTGTGTCCATGGGCGGACAGCCCTTCCTGTTCGTGTGAGGCAGGCTGTGTGTGCTTGCTCACGTGTATGCACGTGTCTGCCCCTGCCAGCTTGCTTCCAGGCTCTGACTGGCTCTGGGGCGGGGCTCAGAAGCATCCCTGAGTCCCCCACCCGATCATGCATCTGAGGACAGGGGTGCTGCTGGGTATTTGTGTGCATGTGTTGAGGGTTGCTCCAGGCACCGGGATCTAAGAGCCTTTGTCTGGTGGAGCCTGGGACCTGGAGTTGGAAGAGCGAATTGGGACTTCTCCAGTCCCAGAGGAATGGGGGTTTCCAGTTTGGGCTCAGCTGAGGCCCGATGGAGGGAAAGGAGGAGGGCTGGACAGGGAGACCCTCTTGTGTTGAATCATGGGTGTTGCCTTGGTGACCGGTGATTGATGATGTCAGAGATAAATGACGCTGACAGACGCCTCCTTGTCTGCGTGGCCGTTGCCATGGAGCCCGAGCCTTGGGGGATGGGGTGGGGGAGGGGGCTGCCGGACCCTCTAGCCCTTTGTGGGCAGGGCAGTGGAAGAAGGAAGTGGGGAGGGGACATGGTGGGGCGACAGGAGTAGAGGAACCCTGAAGTACCCGGCCACCTCCTGCCTCAGGAGGAAGGGCTGTGTTGTTCTGTAGTGTAGGAAGTGGTGGCTCCACGCTGCAGAGCAGGTGACAACTTGGGACCTGCAGGCCTGGGACCCTTCCCCGCAGGGCCCAACACCTCCTCCTCTGCTTCTGCCACCTTCCGATCCCAGAGCTTTTCATGGCAGGGGGACCAGGGTGGGGCCCCCTCTCCCTCCCACTGCCAACTCCCCCTTCCCCTCCCTCCTTCTCCTCTCTGGCTGCTCTGTGCCCCGGAGCTGAGCAGCTGCCATTTCAATAGAATTAAAGCTTCCGAATGATAAACGTCTTGTCACAGCTGCAATTTTCTCTTCCCAAATTATCCCCCCTCTCTCCCTCTCCCTCTCCCTTCTCTTCCTTGCACTTTATTGAATTTGCAGAATCGACATGAGTGATCTCCAAATTATGCCAGCTCCCCCCCACCACCCTGCTACCCCCTCCCTGGGTCCCCCACCCCCCACCCTCTCTTCCTCCAGCGTCAGCAGCCGCCACCACTGGCCCTGTGAATGATTGTGTGTCTGGGATAATCGGCTGGTAACGACCCCATCGCTTCTTTAAAGCCGAGTGGTGTGTGCGGCTCAGCGCCCCCGGTGATTTGTCAGCTCCCCCGGCTAATGGGCCGAGAGATTCTGCCACCCGGCCCCCCACTCTCGGGCTGGGGAGCCCTCCTCCGTGTCTGCCCGCCCAGGGAGCTGCTCTGAGCCCATCCCAAACACTGCCGGGAGGGCTGGGTCGGTTCTCCCTGCAGGCCGGAGTAGCAGGGGGCAGGGAGGCTGAGAACACAGACCTGGGACACCCTGCGCACAGGCTTTCACCCTGGAGAGTGAGCTGGAGTAGACGCCGGGAGAGCGAGCTGGTCTGGGGCATGCATGCTGTGGTCACAGGCCCTGGGGCAGGCCTCGGCGTGTGGGCCGGGTGGGCACCGCAGAGGGGGGCCGAGGGACCGGCTGTGTGTGGATGTCCTGCCTGTCTGTGCACTCACGTGCGTGTGCACTTTTGCGTGCGTGCCTGACCACACCCGGTGGCCTCCGCAGCTCTCAGTCTGGTGGGAGGAGCTTGGGCTGGGGTTGGACGGCTTGGGGGATGGACCGCTGACCCCACCTGCCCTCTCACTGTGAGGCCTGGGCCCTCCACAGCCGTGAGAAATGACCGGAACAAGAAGAAGAAGGAGGTGCCCAAGCCCGAGTGCTCCGAGAGCTACACGTTGACACCGGAGGTGGGGGAGCTCATCGAGAAGGTGCGCAAAGCGCATCAGGAGACCTTCCCTGCTCTCTGCCAACTGGGCAAATACACTACGGTATGGCCCGCTCCCCCGCAACCTCATACCCCTTCAGCTGTCAGGCCTGCCCCTCCCCTCCCCCCAGCTGGGCAAATACACTTCGGTACAGCCCCCCAGGGGCACCCCTGCTTCTTCAGGCCTGCCCCTCCACAACCCTGCTTGGGCTGCCTGTTCCACCCCTTCCCCGCCTCTCAGGAAGTGAAGGCCGGTAGAGGGCAGGCCTGCGGGTGGGGGCAGGTAGAGCCAGGCCCAGAAGGGTGCCACCAGGGGAAGGCCCTCACTCTCCTCCCACTCCCCCCCTCCCCCATCCTCCCAGAACAACAGCTCAGAACAGCGTGTCTCTCTGGACATTGACCTCTGGGACAAGTTCAGTGAACTCTCCACCAAGTGCATCATTAAGACTGTGGAGTTCGCCAAGCAACTGCCTGGCTTCACCACCCTCACCATTGCGGACCAGATCACCCTCCTCAAGGCTGCCTGCCTGGATATCCTGGTGAGGGTCTGCACCTTTGTGTTCTTGGAGGATGTCCTGCCGCTTCAATAACCACTTTCCTAAAAATCCCTCTGGAGTCGACCTGTCCAAATGCCCACCCACCCGAACAGCCACCCTTCCTCTCCCCCGAGTGTCTGCCTGTCTGCTTAGCCACCCAGCACCCGGGTGTGCACCCATTCACCTCTACTCTCATTCATCCACCCTCAGCCCATCTTTGATTCAGTGCTTCCGTCCACCCACCCATCTTCCCATCTATTCAGTCTAATAAAGGTTCACCTGGGACCCTGTGTGGCCAGGCCTTGAACTGGGTGTCAGAACAGAGGTGAACACACCACTGTCCCCTCTCGAGAATCTTCCATTGGTGGAGGCAACAGATAGGTAAACAGAGGTTGCAAAACTGTGATAAGTGCTGGCTGCAGATGGGGGAGGGCTGTCCCCTCCCTGCAGGACAGAGAGCCACACTGCTGGGCCCTAGGGAAGAGCCCCAGAGGAGGTGGCCTCTAGAGGTGTGTAGAACGGTCTGTGAAAGGCCTGCTGGCGTGGGACCAGTGGGATTCAGGGGACTGCAGGGCATTTGGTGGGGCCAGAGGGTGGGCTGGACTTGAGGCAGGATGGGGGCGGATGAGATTGTCAACTCCAAGGCTGGAGGGAGGCTTGTCCTCCCTGTCTTCCTCAGCCCTCCTGTTCCTTCTCGGGCACCTCCAAGGTCGGGAACCTGGGGTGTGACCAAGCTGCTCTTCCTGGTGGAAGGGAGATGCAAGAGGCAGGGTCAGGGTTTGAGAGAGCTGAAGATGAGGTACATTTACTGAGCTCTTGTTCTGTCCCCAGTCCTGGGAACCATAGACTGAAATCCACTTTGGTTTTGGCCTTCCTGGAAATGTTTTGTTTCCCTCTTAATTCTCTGTGTGGAGGCAGGATGCTGTAGATCTGCACTGTCTAATACAGTAGCCGCTGGCCATGTATGGCTGTTTTAAATTGAAATTAATTAAAATTAAATTCAGTTTCTCAGTTGCACTCAGCATGTTTCAAGTGCCCAGCGGTCACCAGTGTGACTGGTGGCTACTGTGTCGCACAGAAGGTTCTGTAGAACAGCAGTGGTCTGGCTGCCGGCCAGGTGGTCCTGGGGGGGATGCTGGTGCCGGAAGTGCTGGCGGATGTGAGTTCCTGAACTCGAGAACCCTCTGCACCCAGATCCTGCGGATCTGCACGCGGTACACGCCCGAGCAGGACACAATGACTTTCTCGGACGGGCTGACCCTGAACCGGACCCAGATGCACAACGCCGGCTTTGGCCCACTCACGGACCTGGTCTTCGCCTTCGCCAACCAGCTGCTGCCCCTGGAGATGGATGACGCTGAGACTGGGTTGCTCAGCGCCATCTGCCTCATCTGTGGAGGTGGGCTGTGGGCCTGGGTCTGGGGGCCAGGCCCAGGGGTGGTGGTGTGGCTTGCGGAGCCTCTCCCAGGGAGAAGCTGGGGGATCATTTGATCAGAAAGGCCCCTGTCAGACAGGAAAATGAGTCCCAGCGGAGCAGGGTCTGGTCTGTGGCCACAGGGCAAGGGAACAGTGATGGAGACCTGAGCTCTGGTTCCCTATTTCCAGGCAGTGCTCCTTCCAGGGGGCTTAAGAGTGAGGACTTGGAGGTCAGACCACCCAGGTTCAAATCCTGGACAACATGTGACCTTCAGCAGGCCGCTGAACTTCTCTGAGCTTCCATTTCTGTAAAATGGGGGCAGTAATATCTCCACCTCATAAAGTTGATGGGAGGATTAGGAGGTAATAAATAAGGCACAGTGTGCCCAGAGTAAGACCCAGTAAATGCTGGCTGCTGTTATTATTTTATTGTCATGAGTTCTGCCATATTGGGCTGGTGTCCAGAATAACCAGCTCGAGTGGGAGACCTGGCTCTGCTTAAGATGGCACTGCCTGTGTTCAGGGGTGTGACCTCCATGAACTGGGCTCTCAGGGCGAGCTTTCGGACACCCTTGTGCCCCAGCCCTTCTTTGCTCACATTTGAGAGCCTCTAAGGCAATGGCACCCCACTCCAGTACTCTTGCCTGGAAAATCCCATGGATGGAGGAGCCTGGTGGGCTGCAGTCCATGGGGTCGCTAAGAGTCGGACACGACTGAGCGACTTCACTTTGACTTTTAACTTTCATGCATTGGAGAAGGAAATGGCAACCCACTCCACTATTCTTGCCTGGAGAATCCCAGGGACGGGGGAGCCTGTTGGGCTGCCGTCTATGGGGTCGCACAGAGTCGGACACGACTGAAGCGACTTAGCAGCAGCAGCAGTAGGGCCAGGTGGGGAGGCCTGAGGAGCAAAGATCCTCTGCCCAAGGCCTGGACAGGTGCGCCCCCTGGTGGTCACGATGGGGCCCGCAGCTGTGTTCCTCACCAGACAGAGGGCTTCTCGGCTTCTTCAGACCGGCAGGACCTGGAGCAGCCAGACAGGGTGGACATGCTGCAGGAGCCGCTGCTTGAGGCACTGAAGGTCTATGTGCGGAAACGGAGGCCCAGCCGCCCACACATGTTCCCCAAGATGCTGATGAAGATCACAGACCTGCGGAGCATCAGTGCCAAGGGTGAGGCTCTCTCCCTGTGTGTCTGCCATCCATGTCCAGAGTCAGGCCTCCTGTGTCTGAGCCAGTACCCCACATCTTTGTGTCCTTGTGATGCCCCACTCACCTGGACCTCACCGTGCCCAGGTGACCTCCCTGCCTGTGAGCCCCAAGATGGCAGTGTCATCTTGGCATGCTAGTTCAGGGCATGGCTCTGGAACCAGACTGTCGTGTGTCCTTGAGCGGGTCACACAACGGCTCTGAGCCTCAGTTACCCATCTGCAGAGCAGGGATAACGTTTACAGAGCTGTCTTGAGATGTCAGTAGGAGAATCAGCAGCACGTAGGAAGGGCCTGGCATCAAGCCCAGTGACCCCAGAGCCAGAGTTGGGAGCCACTTTGCCCTGCTGCCCTTCAGCTGTGGGGGCTTAGGAGAGCTGGCTTATGTCAGGAAACTGAGCGCAGGGTTCGGTGTGTGGTGGGAGCTGATACTGGTACTGTGGATCCTCCTACCCCTTACACACTCCCTCCTGGGGCCACGCTTGCATGCAGGGCTAGAGGAGCAAGGTGGCCACACTTCTGACCTCTGTCCCTCCTTTCCTGCAGGGGCTGAGCGGGTGATCACGCTGAAGATGGAGATCCCGGGCTCCATGCCACCTCTCATCCAGGAAATGCTGGAGAACTCAGAGGGCCTGGACACTCTGAGCGGACAAGCGGGGAGTGGGGGTCGGGACGGGGGTGGCCTGGCTCCCCCGCCCGGCAGCTGTAGCCCCAGCCTCAGCCCCAGCTCAAACAGAAGCAGCCCGGCCACCCACTCCCCGTGACTGCCCTTGCCCCATGGACACAGCCCTCACCCCGTGCCCTGGCTTTTCTCTGCCTTTCTACCAACCATGCAACCCCCACCAGCCCTGCGCCCCACCTGCCCTCCCTTGCCCGGGGGGCTGGAGGGAGGAGGTGGCGGCGACTCTTCGGACAGAGGCCCGGGCCTGCGATGGACTGCCCGCTCTTGGAGCCTGGGCTGACGTCAGGGCTGTGGCCGTGGACTGAGTGAGGACCCCTGGTCCCGGGCCTCAGGATGGGGCCTGGGGGCTTTGTGTTCATCAAGACACCCTTCTGCCCACCTCGCCACATCTTCATCACCAGCAAACGCCAGGACCTGGCTCCCCCATCCTCAGAACTTGCAAGCCATTGCCCCCCGGTTGGGGAACCCCCCCTGCCTCGGTTGGTGACAGAGGGGGTGGGCCGGGGTGGGGGGATCCCCTGTACATACTCTGCCATACCAACCCCCAGGTATTAATTCTCGCTGGTTTTGTTTTTATTTTAATTTTTTTTTTCTGGTTTTGATTTTTTTAAATAAGAATTTTCATTTTAAGCACATTTATACTGAAGTGTGCTGTGTATTGGGGGGAGCTGGATTCAGAGCTGGAGGGGGGGATGGGCCCTGGGGGAGGGGAGTGGCTTGAAAGGGGCTTCCCCTGTCTCTCCAAGTCCCTGTGCCCCCCAAGGCCCCCTCCCCAGCCATTTCCTCCTCAGTTTTCTCTTTAAAACTGTGAAGTACTAACTTTCCAAGGCCTGCCCTCTCCTCTCTCTCTCTGCCTAACCACTGGGCAAGGACAGTTTCCTGGCAACCCCTGGGAGGAGTGGCTCACCCCCGGGATGGGCCTGGGGGCAGAGCACCGGGGCCTCAGGACCTCCAGGCGTGTGTCTCTCCGCCCTGTGTCCTCTGCTTCCCCATCAGAGCCCACGTCATCGAAGCCCTCCAGCGCTCCCCTTCCCATGAAGGGGCTGGCCAGGGCGTCCGAGCTCCCCTGCCCTCCAGCCTCATGGCCACCAGCACTGCCCACAGGGCCCCCGGACACACACAGACACACCCACACACACACACAGTGGACAGACAGGCCGACAGACACATGGCCTGAGTTCCTCCATTTCCCTGACCTGCCACCTCACCCCACACCCGTGCCCCCTCCTTGCCCCGCAGGACGGGCCTACAGGGGGTCCCCTCACGTCACCCCTGCTCCCCCGGGGCTGGGGGAGCTGGCTCTGCCCTGCCCTCCTTGCCCTGGGGTTGGGGGTCTCATCCCCCTCAGAGCCCGCTGGTGCACCTGTTACTGTTGGACTTGCCACTGAGATCTACTGGATAAAGAATAAAGTTATATTTATTCTACACGCGCCTCAGAGCCTCGCTGCCTTGCCGCCTTCTCTTGGTGTCCGGGCAGGGACTGGGGCCCAAGCTGCCTTCGGGACCTGCCTTGCTGTGCTCAGAGCTTTGGAGACACTGGGAGGAGACAGGCCTGCCCTTAGGAAGCTCTTGGTCTAGGGGTCTCACAGCCTGTCAGGGACCCATGTAGAGAGGTGGGAGGGAGAGACCGCCTCAGCCTTCAGGGAGTCCCCAGCCCAAAAGAGAAAGCCACCTCAGCTCTCTGAGAGTCCCTAGCCGTTGGAAAGCTAGAGCTTGAGTCAGAGCCAAATCATTTAGTGGCAGAGTTCTATCTTTAGTGACCATTGATGACCTTCACAGCAAGAGTGGCAGTTGGCCTGGGGGACTTGGGTCAGGGGCTCGCTCACTGCAATCTAAGAAGAACTCAGGATTGGGATGGAACCTGGGAGGCTGGACCACTTGTTCTTCCACCTCCAGGAAGAACTGTCCCTGTCCCACCCCTAACGTCACCTCTGTGGACAGGAGGCACAGGGGACAGGCAGGTGACAGGGCACCTGGATGCTCCTGATTGAGAGAGTGGAGTGTGATAGGCCTTGAGGGTCCTTAGAGACCAGTTTTAACCCCCTCACACTAGACATCAAGGTCCAGAGAGGGCAGTGCCCTTGCCCAGGGTCACCCAACAAATAAGTGGCAGATCAGGGAACAGTAGTAAGGGCTCCTATCACTTCATGGCAAATAGATGGGGAAAAAAATGGAAACTGACAGATTTTATTTTCTTGGGCTCCAAAATCACTGTGGACAGTGACTGCAGCCATGAAATTAAAAGACGCTTGCTCCTTGGAAGAAAAGTATGACAAACCTACACAGTGTATTGAAAAGCAGAGACATCACTTTGTGGACAAAGGTCTGTGTAGTCAAAGCTATGGTTTTTCCAGGAGTCATGCACAGATGTGAGACAGGCTGTAAAGAAGGCTGAATACCAAAGAACTGATACTGTAGTGCTGGAGAAGATTCTTTTTTTTTTTTGGAGAAGATTCTTGAGAGTTCCTTGGACTCGGAGATCAAACCAATCAATCCTAAAGAAAATCAATCCTGAATATTCATTGGAAGGACTGATGCTGAAGCTGAAGCTCCACTACTTTGGCCACCTGATGCAAAGAGCCAACTCAGTGGAAAAAACCCTGATGCTGGGAAAGATTGAAGACAGGAGGAGAAGGGGGCAACAGAGGATGAGATGGTTGGATGGCATCGCCAACTCAATGGACATGAATCTGAGCAAACTCGGAGACAGTGAAGGACAGGGAAGCCTGGCATGCTGTTGGACACGACTTACAGCTGAGCAACAGTAGGGCTCCCACCTCTCAGCCAGAGCTCTTTCCTGGATCTCTGAAGCCCTTGAAGACGCGTCAAGCACCGAGGCCTGGGGGAGGTCTAGGGAATTGGCAGGAGAGGCTGTGTTTGGGGAAGGTTAGCAGGCGCCCCTGCAGGATGAGATTCCTGTGTGGGAAGTCTCTTCTGTGGGGGACCATCTGCCATTTCTACTTCAGCCATCAGGTGGCGCCAGCTTCTCACTTATGTCACAGTCGGGCCCAGGTTGGAGTGGGACAGAGGTTCTCTTCCTCTAGCAAATATTTTCTAACACTTCCCATCAGGTTTCTTTATGAACTAGACAGAAATTTAATATAACATACCAAACACATGCTTTAAAAAAATCACCATGCTGTCACACCATCCAGTAAAGGAAAGCTCCTGTAGTTGGTGATGGATAGGGAAGCCTGGTGTGCTGCAGTCCATGGGGTGGCAGAGTTGGACATGACTGAGCAACCCAAGTAAGACAGGTGTTGCAAGAGGGCATCAGAGGGCAAACACACTGAAACCATACTCACAGAAAACTAGTCAATCTAATCACACTAGGACCACAGCCTTGTCTAACTCAATGAAACTAAGCCATGCCCGTGGGGCAACCCAGGACGGGTGGGTCATGGTGGAGAGATTTGGCGGAATGTGGTCCACTGGAGAAGGGAATGGCAAGCCACTTCAGTATTCTTGCCTTGAGAACCCCAGGAACAGTATGAAAAGGCAAAATGATAGGATACTGAAAGAGAAACTCCCCCAGGTCAATAGGTGCCCAATATGCTACTGGAGATCAGTGGAGAAATAACTCCAGAAAGAATGAAGGCATGGAGCCAAAGCAAAAAGAATACCCAGCTGTGGATGTGACTGGTGATAGAAGTAAGGTCCGATGCTGTAAAGAGCAATATTGCATAGGAACCTGGAATGTCAGGTCCATGAATCAAGGCAAATTGGAAGTGGTCAAACAAGAGACGGCAAGAGTGAATGTCGACATTCTAGGAATCAGCGAACTAAAATGGACTGGAATGGGTGAAATTTAACTCAGATGACCATTATATCTACTACTGTGGGCAGGAATCCCTCAGAAGAAATGGAGTGGCCATCATGGTCAACAAAAGAGTCCGAAATGCAGTACTTGGATGCAATCTCAAAAACGACAGAATGATCTGTGTTCGTTTCCAAGGCAAACCATTCAATATCATAGTAATCCAAGTCTATGCCCCAAACAGTAACGCTGAAGAAGCTGACGTTGAACGGTTCTATGAAGACCTTCAAGACCTTTTAGAACTAACACCCAAAAAAGATGTCCTTTTCATTATAGGGGACTGGAATGCAAAAGTAGGAAGTCAAGAAACACCTGGAGTAACAGGCAAATTTGGCCTTGGAATACGGAATGAAGCAGGGCAAAGACTAATAGAGTTTTGCCAAGAAAATGCACTGGTCATAACAAAGACCCTCTTCCAACAACACTAGAGAAGACTCTATACATGGACATCACCAGATGGTCAACACCAAAATCAGATTGATTATAATCTTTGCAGCCAAAGATGGAGAAGCTCTATACAGTCAGCAAAAACAAGACCAGGAGCTGACTGTGGCTCAGACCATGAACTCCTTATTGCCAAATTCAGACTGAAATTGAAGAAAGTAGGGAAAACCACTAGACCAGTCAGGTATGACCTAAATCAAATCCCTTATGATTATACAGTGGAAGTGAGAAATAGATTTAAGGACCTAGATCTGATAGATGGAGTGCCTGATGAACTATGGAATGAGGTTCATGACATTGTACAGGAGACAGGGAGCAAGACCATCCCCATGGAAAAGAAATGCAAAAAAGCAAAATGGCTGTCTGGGGAGGCCTTACAAATAGCTGTGAAAAGAAGAGAAGCGAAAAGCAAAGGAGAAAAGGAAAGATATAAACATCTGAATGCAGAGTTCGGAAGAATAGCAAGAAGAGATAAGAAAGCCTTCTTCAGCGATCAATGCAAAGAAATAGAGGAAAACAACAGAATGGGAAAGACTAGGGATCTCTTCAAGAAAATCAGAGATACCAAAGGAACATTTCATGCAAAGATGAGCTCGATGAAGGACAGAAATGGTATGGACCTAACAGAAGCAGAAGATATTAAGAAGAGGTTGCAAGAATACACAGAAGAACTGTACAAAAAAGATCTTCACGACCCAGATAATCACGATGGTGTGATCACTGACCTAGAGCCAGACATCCTGGAATGTGAAGTCAAGTGGGCCTTAGAAAGCATCACTACGAGCAAAGCTAGTGGAGGTGATGGAATTCCAGTTGAGTTATTCCAAATCCTGAAAGATGATGCTGTGAAAGTGCTGCACTCAATGTGCCAGCAAATTTGGAAAACTCAGCAGTGGCTACAGGACTGGAAAAGGTCAGTTTTCATTCCAATCCCAAAGAAAGGCAATGCCAAAGAATGCTCAAACTACCACACAATTGCACTCCTCTCACATGCTAGTAAAGTAATGCTCAAAATGCTCCAAGCCAGGCTTCAGCAATATGTGAACCGTGAACTTCCTGATGTTCAAGCTGGTTTTAGAAAAGGCAGAGGAACCAGAAATCAAATTGCCAACATCCGCTGGATCATAGAAAAAGCAAGAGAGTTCCAGAAAAACATCTATTTCTGCTTTATTGACTATGCCAAAGCCTTTGACTGTGTGGATCACAATAAACTGTGGAAAATTCTGAAAGAGATGGGAATACCAGAACACCTGATCTGCCTCTTGAGAAATCTGTATGCAGGTCAGGAAGCAACAGTTAGAATTGGACATGGAACAACAGCCTGGTTCCAAATAGGAAAAGGAGTTCGTCAAGGCTGTATATTGTCACCCTGTTTATTTAACTTATATGCAGAGTACATCATGAGAAACACTGGACTGGAAGAAACACAAGCTGGAATCAAGATTGCCGGGAGAGATATCAATAACCTCAGATATGCAGATGACACCACCCTTATGGCAGAAAGTGACGAGGAACTCAAAAGCCTCTTGATGAAAGTGAAAGAGGAGAGTGAAAAAGTTGGCTTAAAGCTCAACATTCAGAAAACGAAGATCATGGCATCCGGTCCCACCATTTCATGGGAAATAGATGGGGAAACAGTGGAAACAGTGTCAGACTTTATTTTTTGGGGGTCCAAAATCACTGCAGATGGTGACTGCAGCCATGAAATTAAAAGACACTTACTCCTTGGAAGGAAAGTTATGACCAACCTAGACAGCATATTCAAAAGCAGAGACATTACTTTGCCAACAAAGGTCCGTCTAGTCAAGGCTATGGTTTTTCCTGTGGTCATGTATGGATGTGAGAGTTGGACTGTGAAGAAGGCTGAGCGCCGAAGAATTGATGGTTTTGAACTGTGGTGTTGGAGAAGACTCTTGAGAGTCCCTAGGACTGCAAGGAGATCCAACCAGTCTATTCTGAATAACATCAGCCCTGGGATTTCTTTGGAAGGAATGATGCTAAAGCTGAAACTCCAGTACTTTGGCCACCTCATGCAAAGAGTTGACCCATTGGAAAAGACTCTGATGATGGGAGGGATTGGGGGCAGGAGGAGAAGGGGACGACAGAGGATGAGATGGCTGGATGGCATCACTGACTCGACGGACATGAGACTCATTGAACTCCGGGAGTTGGTGATGGACAGGGAGGTCTGGCGTGCTGCGATTCATGGGGTTGCAAAGAGTCGGACACGACTGAGCGACTGATCTGATCTGATCTGATCTGAGCAACTGAACTGAACTGAACTGAACTGTGAATTTCAATATGTCAATGCATGGGCACAATCACCACACAATAGGACACAGTTCTGTGTTTGCTTCTATTTTTAACAAATATTTGGATCTAAAAGAAGAAGGTCAGAAGTTATTCTGTACAGGAAGCCCAGGAAAGTTAAAGAATACGGGTGTATGTTGAAATAAAAACAGATAATGAATAATACAACCATGTGAAAAAAAAAACAAACAAACTAAACCCTCAATATTTTGTATGTAAAACAGAGTCAAGTTTCGGGCTCAGGTAATTATAAAGAGGTTTTTCACTATGTAAATGTCAGTGGGACATTCTAAAGGGGTGTGTGACAATTCTTTATTGTGGGGGGACACTGGTATTCCTAGCCCTTGCTCACCAAATGCCAGCAGGATCCCCCTCCTTGTGATGACTAAGTCAGTGACCCCCAAACATACAGAGCGCCCACCCTGGGATAGTGACTTTGCTGCTGAGAACCTTTGGGGTCTGAGGACGCTCTGGATGGTTCGCAGTGCATCACCATAGAGCGGTTTTCATCCATGGCACAAGGGACATTTTGCACTGGGAATTATTTGTCGTGAGGGGCCATCAATGTCTCCAGACATTGCCGAATGTCCCCTAGGGGGCAAAATCGCCCCAAGTTGAGAACCACTGCTGTGGAGTTTGGTCATCAATGGCTGACATGTGCTTTGCCTACGGGAACCCAAGACTCAGACATTTAACCAGACCTGGAGCAGGGCTGAGACAGCTTCCTGAAAGAGGTACCCCCGCTGCCCACCTAAATCTGTAAGGGGACGAGTTAGCTAGGTGGGATGCAGAGGTAATAAAAGCTTCTGGGCTCAGCCATTATCCCCAGCTCTGTGTTTTAACCATTTTGGGCTTTGGTTGAAGTGGTAAAAGAGGTGAGGCTGATAAAAAGGAATGCATTTGAATCAGTTCTAATGAGGTGGATGAACCTAGAGCCTATTATACACAGTGAAGAGAAAAACAAATATCATGTATTAACGCATATATATGGAATCTAGGAGGGTGGTACCAATGAAATTATTTACAGGGCAGCAATGGAAACGCAGAGGACAGACTTGCAGACACAACTGGGGGGAAGAGGAAGGAGAGCGCGGGATGCATGGAGAGAGTGACATGGAAACAATTACCATATGTAAACTAGAGAGCCAATGGGAGTTTGCTATATGACTCAGGGAACTCAGACCGGGCTCTGAAACAACCTAGAGGGGTGGGATGGGGACGAAGGTGGGAAGGAGGTTCAGGAGGGAGAGGACACATGTATACCTATGGCTGATTCATGTTGACGTTTGGCAGAAACCAATGCCATTCTGTAAAGCGATTATCCTTCCATTAAAAAAATAAATTTAAAGAGATGAGGGTGTAGAGGCTGGGACAGAATCAGGACAAAGCTAGTTCAGGAGTGGGACTGGATCCTGAGGGCCCCGGCAGTGAAGGGTTTGAAGCTGGTGAGTGAAGTGTTCAGGTTAGAATCACAGGGGCCAGAGCAGAGGCTGAGGGAGGGCATACACCAGGCCATCGGTGACGGCTGCTCCTGGGCAGCTTCTAAACAGGTGACGAGGGGAGGAAATGCTTAGGTGGAGAAACGAGAGGATCAGATGCTTGACAGGATGCGGAAGGCAGGCAGAAGACAGGCTATGGCAACAGCAGATGGAGATGGCCGGGGTGCCTGGGCCCCAGCAACTGAAGTGAGAGCTAAGGAAGCTGAGATGCCATCTCAGTTACTGGTGACTCCCTCTGCCCCCTCATTCCACTCCTGCCACACCAGTCTCTTCTCGGGGCTCCAACACTTTCAGCTTATTCCTGCCTCAGGACCTTTGCTCTTGCCATTTCCTCCAACGTGAATGCTCTTCCTGGAGAGACGTCCAGCTAGACTGTTGCTAGTTCTTCTCCCCGACACTCCCCAGGGGCCGCGCTCTCTCCTTGACTCTTACCCTGGCTGGTAGCACAGTCTGTGTTCATTGTCTGCCTTCTCCACCAGAATGTGAGCTTTGAGAGGGCAAGTTTCGCATGCGGATCTGCTAATACAGCAGCCACTTGTCACAGATGACAGCCGAACCTGAGCTATGTGGGTGGTCCAAATTGAGAAGGGTTTCAAGCACAGAACACACACCAGACTTTGCACAAAATGAAACATGTAAAGCATCTCCGTGATTTTTTTTTGACACTGATGATGTGTTTGAAATGATATTTTAGATGTATTGGGTTAAACAAAATACATTACGAAAATGAATTTCACCTGTTTCCTTTCATTTTGTAATGTGACTAATGGAAAACTTGGAATGACATAGGTGACTCACGTCCTCTTTCTGCAGAATAGTGCCTGGCATATAGTATGTGCTCAAAAGTATTTGTTGAATGAATATACATGGGAAACAGGTGGACACTCATGTCTGAGTCTGTGCGGAAGGGTCTGGGAGGCAGACACAGAACTCACCCTGGGCAGAGAGACGGCGGCACACTCTGTGAGCATGGATAAGTGTTCGGGCCTGGAGAACACTTCCAACACAAGTTTGTGTGTGTGCGTGCTAAGTCACGTCAGTCGTGTCCGACTCTGTGCAACCTTTTGGACTGTAGCCCGCCAGGCTCCTCTTTACATGGGATTTTCCAGGCAAGAATACTGAAGTAGGTTGCCATGCCCTCCTCCAGGGTATCTTCCCGATCCAGGGATTGATCCCATGTCTCTTATGTCTCCTGCATTGGCGGGCCGGTTCTTTACCATTAGCGCCACCTGGGAAGCCCCCCAGCGCGAGTTTACCAAGCACCTACTATGGGCCTGCAAGGAGGACAGAGCTATGCGTCCAACAGAAGTGCTGCCTTGGGGCCTTAGCTCTGGTTTTGTGGGGTTGGTCTGTCTGTCCAGGAAGGCATCCATTTTCTTCCCAAATGAGACCAAAAGGCAGGGCAGAGTTAACTAGAGGAAGGGGGTCGGCAGAGAGGGAGGCTGCTCTAGGCAAAGGAACAGCCAGTTGAAACATTTAGAAGCAAATCTGGTACAGCTTGGTAGGAACAGAAAGTTTAGATCAGTTTGGAGCATGGAAACTTTGGAGGAGCTGAGGTGAAAGGGCTGGAGAAGACCTGATGCAACAGGGCCAGACGTGGGGGATTCAGAAGCCTCGCTCAGATGCTTGACTTACCTGAGGACAGGGGAGCCCCAAAGAGTAAGCAGGGGTACCTGTTTGGAAAGACTCTTCCCTCTGCTTATGTGCAGTCCAGGCAGGAAAGCTGAGGAAGAGGCATGAAGGAATGGAGGATAGGGAATGACCAGAGGCATAGAAGACAATCGTGCAGAGTGGGGCCCTGGCAGCCTGCTCAGCAGAGTCTGGTGATGGTCCAGAGGTGTGGTTAGATGGTGACCCCTGGATTTTTCACTTAGGGGTGTGTGTGTGTTCATTGCTCAGTAGTGTCCGACTCTTTGCAACCCCGTGGACTGTAGCCCACGGGGCTCTTCTGTCCATGGGATTTGCCAGGAGTGGGTTGCCATTTTCTTCTCCAGGGGATCTTCCTGGTCCAGGGATCGAACCCAGGTATCCTGCATTCCAGGCAGATTCTTCACTGTACGAGCCACCAGAGAAGCCCTTCACTTAGGTGCTGGCTGCTTATGGACAGCATCCCCATGGGTGTGGTGAAGGAGGAAGCTGATAGCGGCAGAGGAGAGGCAGGAATGAATAGGAGGCAGCCCTGTAGACAGTTCCTTGTATTTCCAGAGGGTTGGAGTGAGGGAAGAAGTGAAGGAAGAAAATGCAGGGCCAGGAGGATGTTTATGGGCTGGGGTAACAGCGGCAGGGTGAGGAGGAGGAAGCTAGAAAAGAGTCCTGCCCTCTGACCCCAGCCCCAGCCCCACTCTGTCTTCATGAAAGAAGGGCCCAGCCACCATGCCCAGGCCACAAAGTTGAGAGTGCAGATGGTACCTGGACTGAGGCCTGCCCAGGGTGAAGGACTGCCTCCCCTCCAGCGCCCCTCCTGCGCGGGCTCGATCAGGAGGGGAGATCTTCCTGAGAATGGGAGGACCCACCATGGCTGCTGCTTGCCCTGGATCCTGGCCACCCACACCGGGCATGTCACAGATCACACACACAACTCACACAGGACACACCGTCACACGCACAGATGCAGAATGCACACAGGGGTAGGTACACGTGTGTGCAGAAAGCCTGCACAAGATGGACATGTGCATATGCACACGTGTGCACATCCAGAGCTCACACAGGATATATATGCATGCATACACACACACAAAGTGCTTACACAGGTTTTACACATGCGAGGGCACCTATGCTCACACCAAATGTGTGTACCCGTGTTTGTGCATGTACACAGAGAGCCTTAGCAGAGGCTACACCTCAATCTGAACAAGGAGAGGGCCCGGGGGATGCTGGTATCACAGCTGTTTTTTCCTTTCCAGTAAAACACCCAGGGCTCCTCCAGAACATCCACTCTCCACTGACTCTGCCCTCCTCTGGTCCACCTTTTCTCAGCCTCCCTGGCCTCCTTCCTTTCCGCCTGGAGTAGGGCAACAAGGACAGGCCTTAGTTGATTCAATGTCCCTAGCTCCGCTGGGAAGTGTGGGTGCTGCCTGGAGGGCCATGCGCCCTGCGTGTCATCTGCTGGGGCAGGAAACCCTGCCAACAGTGGGTGAGGAGACATTTCTTGCTCCGGGATGGTGGGGTCCGGCCTCTGGCCTCACCTCCTGCCCCAGGCAGTTCTAGATGGCCAGGTCCTGACGGATGGTGGCCAGCGACGCCTTGCTGCGGCCGCTGCCGCCCTCGCTGTCACCGGCAGGCGCCCCGTGCGCATAAGCCGGTGGGGCGTAGGGGTCGGTGCCCGGTCGCCGCGTGGGCAGGGCCGGCAGCGGCTGGAGCAGCTGCTGCGCCTTCTCGTGCGCGCGGTTGCAGCGGTTGTCGCGCTCGGCGGCCTGGCGACAGCGGCCGGCACGCGAGCGGTCCTTCCAGAGCAGGTGGCCCAGCTCGGCCACGCTGAGCAGCGCCGAGAGCAGCCCCACCGCGAAGTAGAAGACCACGAAGACAGTCTTCTCGGTGGGCCGGCTCACGAAGCAGTCCACGGTGTGCGGGCACGGGGGACCTGCGCACACGAAGTGCGGGGCCACGCGGAAGCCGTAGAGCAGCGCCTGGCCCGCTAGGAAGGCCAGCTCAGCCAGCAGGCGCAGCGCCACGCTCAGCAGGTAGCAGCGGCGCGCGCGGCGGTCCCCCGGGCGCCCCGGGGCCCCCGCCCAGCCGTCCGCGCCGCCCGGCTCCTTGCTGGCCCGGTGCACCGAGTAGATGACGAAGAGCACCGGGGGCGCCGACAGCAGCAGGATGTGGAAGAGCCAGAAGCGGTAGTGGGAGACGGGGAAGGCACGGTCGTAGCAGGTCTGGCGACAGCCAGGCTGCAGCGTGTTACACACAAACTCCTCCTGCTCGTCCTCGAACACGGCGCCGCCCACCGTGGCCAGCACCAGGATGCGGAAGATCAGCATGACCACCAGCCACAGGCGGCCCAAGAGCGGCGACTGCAGCTGCACGGCGTCCAGCAGCGAGCCGAGGAACGCCCACTCCCCCATGGCGCTGGAGATAGACGCGGGGCGGGCAGTTAAAAGGCCGAAGGATCAGGGTCCCAACCCTCCGCGCCCGCCCATCGGGGTGGAATCAGCTGGACCGCCTCTAACTTCGAGGTGAGCCAGGGGCTCAGCCAGACCTGGCTTTAGCAGGGACTTTGAGGGAACAAAGGGCTTAGCTTAGGGGGACTCAGATGAGTCTCAACTTCGGGCGCTGGGGAGGAGCTCCGCCCCGGTGCTCTGGTCAGACACCCATGGAACTGCTGGGTTGGATCCTGCGCTCCTGCTCCTCCGAGTCCAGGTTGGAGGGAAAAGACGTCGGACATGAGCCCTGCCGGCCCCTGACTACATGTGTGGAACCAGAAACCCAGCAGTGCCCTCGTGTGCTCCAGGATGCTTTCTGTGGGCAAGAGTGGTGCCCTGAACCCAAGGCTCTGACCCAATTTGGTACTTCTGGGTGAAATGGAGCCAGCAGACCCAGAAGGATTCACCTTCTTCTTTCTCCGCCCACCATTTCTCTTGCCTCCCTCCTTTTTTTTTTTTTTTTTTTTACTGCAGTGAACTCCTCTCAGAATTGGGGAGTGGACACAAAGGGAAGGATCCCCACTTCCATCAGGATCCATTGTCCTAGGTGTCCCCTACCATCTGTGCGGTGGGAATGCTGGCCCACTCTTCCCATCTCCTCCCTGGTGTCCCTCTGCTTCCAGCTTCCCCAATACCCCCCTCACAGCTCCCACAGGCCCCCAGACCCTCACCCGTAACCACTCACGCTGCAGCTGGCGCTGGGATGTCAAAGCCGAGTGAAGAACCTTGGGAGATGGTTGGGACCTGTTCCTCCTGGTCCCTCTTTCATTTTCCCTTTTGGATTTGGCCAGGATGGATGACAAGACAGGATGGCTGAGAGGGGCCAGTGCTCCCCCTTCTCTTAAAGGGACAGGGTGACCCTGTTGACTGGCTCCACCCCTGGGAACAGACCCAGGGCCACGCCCCTTGCTGGACTCTGCCAGCCTTCCCTTCCCATCCCCTCATCCCCCCACCCCCACCCCCTTCCCAGGGCTGAGTCCCCCACTGGAAATGAGGAAAGGGGTTACCCAGAGCTACATCCCTGCTGAAGGAAGCCCATCTCCAACAGACTCTCCTAACTGGAAGGCTTAGATCCACTATCAAGGGACTATCCCCCCTGAAGGTGGTCTTCAGGGCTGGCGTGGGGTTTGATGCTGATATTGGTGGCACTGGTATTTTAAGCAGCAGCAGACACCTGCTAACTCTTCTTCAAGCTCTGATATTACAAGTCCCTTAGTTCTTCTGGGCCAGAGTCTCCTGGCTTGTCAGCTGAGGAGCCTGGGCCAGCTGATCCCCAAGTTCCCTTCCAGCTCTGCATCTTAATGCTGAGGTCCCAACCATGTCACAGAAAACAAAAAACCCAAGCCCAGAAAAATTTCTCTTTTGGAAAAACATTAGGGTTTCAAGGGTGTTCTGGCCTTGGGACTTAAATAAAAGCTTTTGCTTCCTTCCTGCTTTTCTGTAACTTCCAGATTTACTGTAATGAGCGTGTCATTTTATAATGTGAAAAGTAAAAGAAAGGTTTCTTTTCCCTCACAAGGCTTTGAACTGAGCCACCTTCTACTGCTCTAGGTTGCCGGAGAAGCTGTCCCATAGAGAAGGGCAGTTAGGATGACCAAGGGTGACCTGAGCAGCCATGGAGGGGACACTCCCAGCTTAAGTGCTCATTTGTCTTCTCTGCCTTTCCAGGAGCCTGGGCCCACACCATTCTCCTCCTTCGCCTATGCAGTTGCTCTGGGTCGGGCCCCAGGCCCCACTCATCGTAAGAATTAGCTCATTTCATCCTCCTGACAAGGATGGGAAGCTGAGACTCAGAGGGTCTAAGGCACAGTCACGCAGTAAGAAAGAGAGGGTCCTGGCCTCACTGGTTTGGAGCCCACGTTCTGAAGCTCATGGTAGATGTGTTCCGGTTCCAGCCTGCCTGGATTTCCCAGGGCCTGACAGTCCCTAGGGCTTTGTGTGGGGCTGGCGGCAGCTATGCCAGGACTCACCTCTTTGGTGACACTTTCTCTCCTCTCCAGCCATGGGGCCTGTCTGGTTTTCCATGTGCTGATGGGGACCCCTGGTCCGATTTCAAGAAGGGGTGGGAAATGTGGCCTTCACCCACAGTGGCTCCGGCCCAGCCCTGCCTGGAAAAACCCTAGGTTAATGCTCCGGAGTGCTGGGGTTCCCTAGGGCCTGGGCCTGGGTGGGGAGACACCAGCCTGGATCAAGTCCAAAGGAAAGCATATGCTGGGGCCCATTCCAAAAACAGGATGTGGGCTGGGAGCACTGGTGACCTCCCCATTCCCTACCTCCATCTGCTCCTGGCAAAGCTGCTCCCTGACCCATGACTCCTGCCCCCAGCCATGGGGGCCCAGGGACACACCTCATCGCCCCTGGAATAGTCCCTGCCCTGACCTCATGGCCACTGCCGGGTCAGCCCACCAGCCCAGCCTGGAAAAATCCTCATCAGAGCAGATGCATCTGCCTGTGGAGAGTGGAAAATGGCAGAGGTGGCAGGGGGAGCCATGGAGCCGTGGTTCCCCTGCACTGTGCCCAGCCCTTGATATTGCAGGGCCAGACACAGGAGACTCAGCAATCTCTGGGGCCCATCCTCCTTCTCAGATAGTGCCAGCCTGGGAGGAGGTGTCACTGATGCTGCCCAGAGCTGGTGGCACTTGGCCCCATTCTTGGCCCAACTTGCGGTCTGGGGCTGGGCTCAGACTGGCTCACACTTGGTCTCCATCCCAGACACCTCACCCTGGTCCGCTGGACTGTGGAACAACTTCCCATGTCCATCACACATGATGTCCATCACACATGATGTCCCTCACACATGAACACACATAGGCAGGCACACTCATGTTGGTAAATTAATACCCATGACATCGGCAACCCACAACTATATTTTCTCTCCACTGTGTCCCTCTAACATTTAAAAAAATCTTTACATAAATGCTGCCTTTTAGTAAGGCCTTTCCTAGCTGCCCTAACTGGAATTTAACCCCTGACTTCCTATCTCCTTTCTGAGCTTTATTTCCTTTGCACTGACCACTTCATAACATACTTTATATTTTTCTTATTTATTCTGTGTGGCATCTGTCTCCTTTATTAGCATGGAAGCTCCAGGAGGGCAGAAACTTTTGGTGCTTTATATACTGTCCTGCCCTCAATGCCTAGACAGTTCCTGGCACTTTAGTAGATCTGTGTGGTGGCTGAATAAGTGAATTGGGGTGGAAGCGTTGTAGAGGGTGCAGATCTTCTCTGCCTCAAGAGGATGACGCTGCTGGGTCCCACGGCTCCGTTGTTCCCTCTGATCTCCTCCAGGGCTTGTGATCACTTAAGTGAATATCCAGTCTGAGATCGGCAATCAGATTGTTCAGTCTTGGGTAGAAAAGAAAACTCCAAAATCGGTTAATGGTGAAAATCTGCCCCAGCTCAAACAGAGCAGGAAGGAAGAGTGGGTGAGAGGCAGGGGGCACGGCCGCTTCTCCTTAATTACTCCCTTCAAATCCGCTGCAGCCCCTCCCCCGCAGAGCTGTGCCGTTTCTGAGCCGGTCCCCAGGCTGGTCTGAAAAGCCTCCAGACCAGATGATCTTCTGGTCACTGGTCGCCCCAGCTCTCTGCCTCCTCTCCTCTGTCCTCAGCCTTTGGTTCACCATAGACCCCTCAGGCTCTGTGATTTATCACCAGCTGGGACCTGCTTCCCTGTCCAGCCTTACTTCTTCCCTTAGCTCTATAATTACTTAAGATGAGATTTGGCTCTAAGAGCAAAGATACTAAACAATGGCTCAAACCAGAGGGAACCTTGTTTCTCACATAAAAGGACGGTGGGGGCTATTCAGCACTGGCAGAGCAGCTCTGCACCCCAAAGTCCTAAGTAGGGGGCAGTCGGCTCCTTCCAAACCCCTCCTGGGGTGTAGCCCCCTCCTGCAGGATTCACAGAATCTATCAATCATATTCCAGGCAGCGGAAGGATAAAGCGATGAGGTGGCAGCAACAGGCGCAAGAACATGTAAAAAGTCCCGAGAGGCTGCCACGTGACCCACCTGCTCGCATATCATTGGCCTTCCCTCCACAAGGAAGCCTGGGAATGGAATCTTTATTCTCAGTGGCCTTGCGTGGAAGAAGCGAGAATGTAGCCCTCACTGTCAGAAGTCCACTTCTGGTATTCACCTTCCGCCCTGAGATGGAGAGTCAGGCAGATAAGGTTTGCCCCAGGTCTGCCCCCACCAGCTGCTCCCTGAGGAAGGAGGAGGCCGCCTCAGTCTACCTTGTCACCTTGTCACCTCAGGTCCTACCAAACCAGTGCACCTTCATTCACGTGCCTGTACCAGGCCCTTGTTCACGTCCTTGGGCAGAAGAGTCACTCTTACCAACCGGAGGCCCCAGCTGGTCTCTTTGCCCATGCCGCGCTTTTCTAGGTTGTACGTGGGGCAGCTTTGTTCAGTAAGGACGATAACTGGGCCTGAGGGTGGTTGGGCTCTGCAGGCAGCCTCATCTGAGAGACAAAGAGGCTTGGCAGTTCCTCTTTCTCTCCTCGAAAGCCTAGAGTGAAAGACAGAGGGGAGAAACTACTTTGGGACTGAGGTGGGGAAGGGGACAGGTTTGTTATCAAGAGGCGTCTTTCCAAGTCCCCTTTTCCTCCCCGGAGCTCTGAATAGCTGGTATTTATAACTGCCAAGATCCGTAAACTGCTACAATCGCTGCTGGTGGACCTGTGACCTTCTCTCCATCACCCCGGGGGCAAAAGTGGGATCAGGTTGACTCCAGATCAGTTGATGGGCAGACCAAAGTAACTCCCTCCCTGAAAGAGATACTCCTGGGTTCAAAGGAGTGCTGCCCACCAGGCCCTGGAAAATTACAGAAAGACTAAATGCAGAAGACAAAGTCACTTATGGATTTGGTTTCCTTTCCTCCAGTTAAAACATCTTTTGCATTCACCGGGATGTACTGGGGCCACCTTGAGGCCATTGAAGATACTGTCTTACTCAAAAGAAACAAATCTGATTCCAGAAATTACCAAGGAAAAATATAAGGGGGAGGGTAAAATGATACAACTGCTTTGAAAAGTTCGGCAGGTTCTTAGAAAGGCAAAGATTTATTAAACAAACGCCCACTTCTAGGTATCTACCCAAGAGACATGAAAAAATATGCTTATAAACAAGGTTTGTATTCTCACGTTCATAACAGTTTTATTTACAATGGGTGCAAACTGGAACAACCCAAATGTCTGTCAACAGGTGACTGGACAAACAGATCCATACAATGGAATGTGTGTGTGTGCGTGTGCGTGTGTGTGTGCGTGTGTGTTAGGCGCTCAGTTCTTTGACTTTTTCCGACCCCATGGACTATATAGCCCACCAGGCTCCTCTGTCCATGGAATTCCCCAGGCAAGAATACTGGAGTGGGTTGCCATTCCCTTCTCCAGGGGATTGTCCAGATCCAGGGATAGAACCTGGGTCTCCTGCATTGCAGGCAGATTCCTTACCATTTGAGTCACCAGAGAAGTCCTACAATGGAATAATATTCAGCAATTAAAAAAAAGAATGACTACTTGATACCTAAATATGGTTAAATTCAAAAACATGATGTTAAAGGTCGGACACAAAAGCATACATACATATATATTAATATATGTATATGAAGTTAAAAGCATACACACACACACACACACACATATATATATATATATATATATATATATGAAGTTCTAGAATAGGTAAAATTAACCTATAATGGTAGAATCAGATCCATGTTGGGGGTCAGGGTTGAAGAGACACTAAAGAATTTTGGGGAGTGATGGAAAAGTTTTATATCTTGATAGTGATGGTGGATATGCAGGAGTATACATTTGTCAAAAGTCATCGATATGTATACTTATGCTGCTGCTGCTAAGTCGCTTCAGTCGTGTCTGACTCTAGGCAACCCCATACAGCAGCCCACTAGGCTCCTCTGTCCCTGGGATTCTCCAGGCAAGAATACTGGAGTGGGTTGCCATTTCCTTCTCCAGTGCATGAAAGTGAAAAGTGAAAGTGAAAGTGAAGTCAGTCGTGCCTGACTCTTAGTGACCCCATGGACTGCAGCCCACCAGGCTCCTCCGTCCATGGGATTTTCCAGGCAAGAGTACTGGAGCGGGGCACCATCGCCTTCTCCATGTATACTTATAGTGAGTGCATTTTATGTATGTAAATTATACCTCAATAAAGTTGATTTAAAAAGAAAAAAGTAATGTTAGTTTGTGTTAGTTTGCAGGAGTGATGAGAGCGATTAAGACTTTTTAAAAGTCATTTTTACACCTCTCTCCAACTCTTTTGGCAACTCTTTTTCCTCTTCCTCTCCCTTCACCCTCTTGTCCCTCCACAATCCACTCTGGTCATCCTTCCCCCCTTAACAACTGCCTCTTTCCCATTCTTTATGAAATAGAGCAAATTGGCTTGTTTCTACTAATCTGAGTTTGATGTCTGAAGGATGCTTTTGTGCACAAAATCAATATCCTTGGGTTTGAATTTATTCAATTAAAACAAAAAAATTCTAACTTTTTCCTTAACTTATACACTTTGCTGTTTTAGTTATACAGGTAATATAATTTGAGTATAAAAATAAGAATAATCATTTTCACTTGCTGTTTCATATTCAATTATAATTTTTAAGTTAAATTTGCATAATGGACACTAATTACAAACCTGTTTAATTAAATTTCCAAACACTTCCAGTGCCTGATGGGACTGAAAACTCTAACAGATAATTATCTTCTGATGCATTAAAATAACTTCTGTAAACCTAACAAACCAAATGTACAAATGTACAAATTCAAGTTCTTTTCGATTTTATGGTAGTGTTTACAAATTTAATCAAATCTGTTAAACTTTGAGAATTCCCTGGCAGTCCGGGGGTTAGGACTCTGCACTTTGATCGCCAAGGGTGCAGGTTCAGTCCCTGGTGGGGAAATTAAGATCCTGCAAGTTGTGCGGCACACCTCCCCCAAAGTTAGAATCAAAATATCATCTAAAAATATGTGAGACAGCAAAAGAGACACAGATGTATAGAACAGTCTTTAGGACTCTGTGGGAGAAGGAGAGGGTGGGATTATTTGGGAGAATGGCATTGAAACATGTATAATATCATATAAGAAACGAATCGCCAGTCCAGGTTCGATGCAGGTGATACAGGATGCTTGGGGATGGTGCACTGGGATGACCCAGAGGGATGGTACGGGGAGGGAGGAGGGAGGGGGGTTCAGGATGGGGAGCACGTGTACATCCGTGGTAGATTCATGTTGATGTATGGCAAAACCAATACAATATTGTAATTAGCCTCCAATTAAAATAAATTAAATTAAAAAATAAATAAAAATGTTACATATTTAAATTGAAATTACAGGGCTAATCTATCAGATTTCTTTACTTAAATTCTTTTAAACATTAGGAACATTAAAAATATGTAATACAGGGACTTCCCTGGTGGTTCAGTGGTTGGGACTCTGCTTCCAGTGCGGGAGGGGCACGTTTTGATCCCAGGTTGGGGAACTAAGATCCCACATGCCACATGTGGTGCAGCCTAAAAATAAATGAATGAATAAATAAGTCTTTAAAAAAATATGTAACACAAACACGTTCTGAATGTTCCTAAATTTAACACAAAATCATAAATACTGTGAGTTGGATTGCTTCATCATTTCTATAGTTCTATCTTTACCTTCCAGTTTGTATGTAGAGTCATTTACCCAACTCAAAATGGTTTAATCATGTAAGGTGGACTGAAATTTAAAAAAAAAATTGAAGTATAGTTCTTTTTTATAATGTTTTGTTAATTTCTGCTGTACAGCAAAGTGATTCAGTTATACATGCATATGCATTTTTTTATATTCTTTTCCATTTATCCCAGGATATTGAATGTAGCTGCCCGTGCTACACAGCAGGACCTTGTTGTTTATCTGATCTATATATAATAGCTTACATTTGCTGACCCCAATCTCCTCCTCTGTCTCTCCTCCAGCCCCTTCCCCCTTGGCAATCATAAGTCTGTTCTCTATGTCCGTGAGTCTATTTCTGTTTCTATTTTGTGGATAGGTTGTTTTTAGATTCCACATATAAGTGATATCATACGATATTTGTCTTCAATATCTACTCTTGAAGATGATATTGACTTACATGCCTTTTCATGTTCATTGCTTCATGTTTTTTGTTTAGCAAAGACCATTACAAAGCACATAATTTGAATATGTGCCCCGGAATTCTGTAACCATACAGGTGGTAATGCAATTATTTCTCTATCCAATTCAGACTGGTCTGTCCCATCCGGCAAGAGTGGTAGTAAGTTCAATATGATATTGACTTACTTCACTGACTTACTGATAGTCTTTAGCTGCATCCATGGTGCTGCAAATGGCATTATTTTGTCCTTTTATGGCTGAGTAGTATTCCATTGTGTATATGTACCACATCTTCTGCATCCATTCATCTGTCAATGGACATTGAGTTTTTTCCATGTCTCGGTTATTGTGAATACTGCTGCTATGAATATAGGGGTGCATGTATCTTTTTGGATTAGAGTTTTGTCTAGATATATGTCTAGGAGTGGGATTGCTGGATCATATAGTAGCTCTATTTTTAGTTTTCTGAGTAATCTCCATAGTGGCTGCACCAACTTACATCCCACCAACAGTGTAGGAGGGTTCCTGCACTGATTTCTTAGTTAATGTGGCATCTGCCAGAGCTCTTCTCCACCATGTAGCTCTCCAAACTTTTTGCTTTGGAATTTATTAAAGGTATGTGTTTATATTCCCATTTTTAGCCTTTTCATGTTCATTGCTTCATGTTTTTTGTTTAGCAAGACCATTACAAAGCACATAATTTGAATATGTGCCCTGGAATTCTGTAACCATACAGGTGGTAATGCAATTATTTCTCCATCCAATTCAGACTTGTCTGTTCCATCCAGCAAGAGAAGATACAATTGTGGTTTCCATGGAGATTCTTGAAGGCGGGATCGATAGTTTCCCCATCAAGCTAGTGCTTAGTCTCTCAGTTGTGTCTGATTCTTTGAAACCCCATGAACTGTAGCCCTCCAGGCTCCTCTGTCCACGGGGTTTCCCAGGCAGGAATACTGGAGTAGGTTGCCATTTCCCCATGGTGCATTGCAAATCTCTCCCCAATATCTGCAATGTATATTCTGAAATGGGCTTCTCTGATAGTTCAGTTGGTAAAGAATCCACCTGCAATGCAGGAGACCATGATTCTATTCCTGGGTCGGGAAGACCTGCTGGAGAAGGGATAGGCTACCCACTCCAGTATACTTGGGTTTCCCTTGTGGCTTAGCGAGTAAAGAATCTGCCTGCAATGCAGGAGACCTGGATTTGAACCATGGGTTGGGAAGATCCCCTGGAGAAGGAAAAGGCTACCCACTCCAGTATTCTGGCCTAGAGAAGTCCATGGACTGTATAGTCCATGAGGTCACAAAAAGTCGGACATGACTGAGCGATTTTCACTTTCACATGTTCTGGAATGCAAAAGTAGAAAGTTGAGAGATACTCGGAGTAACAGGCAAGTTTGGCCTTGGAGTACAGAATGAAGCAGGGCAAAGGCTAACAGAGTTATGTCAAGAAAACACACTGGTCACAGCAAACATCCTCTTCCAACAACACAAGAGACGATTCTACACAAGGACATCACCAGATGGTCAATACTGAAATCAGATTGATTATATTCTTTGCAGCCAAAGATGGAGAAGCTCTATACAGTCAGCAAAAACAAGACAGGAAGCTGACTATGGCTCAGACCATGAACTCAGTGCAAAATTCAGGCGTAAATTGAAGTAAGGAAAACCCCTAGACCATTCAGGTATGACCTAAATCAAATCCCTTATGATTATACAGTGGAAGTGACAAATAGATTAAAGGAATTCGAGCTGATAGAGTGCCTGAAGAACTATGGATGGAGGTTCATGACATTGTACAAGAGGTGGTGATCAAGACCATCCCCAAGAAAAAGAAATGCAAAAAGGTAAAATGGTTGTCTGAGGAGGCCTTACAAATAGCTGAGAAAAGAAGAGAGGCTAAAGACAAAGGAGAAAAGGAAAGATATATCCATCTGAATGCAGAGTTCCAAAGAATAGTAAGGAGAGATAAGAAAGCCTTCCTCAGTGATCAATACAAAGAAATATAGGAAAACAATAGAATGGGAAAGACTAGAGATGTCTTCAAGAAAATTAGAGATACGAAGGGAATATTTCATGCAAAGATGGGCACAATAAAGGACAGAAGCAGAAGATAGTAAGAAGAGGTGGCAAGAATACACAGAACTATACAAAAAAAGATCTTCATGACGCAGATAACCACAATGGTGTGATCACTCACCTAGAGCCAGACATCCTGGAATGTGAAGTCAAGTGGAGCTTAGGAAGCATCACTATGAACAAAGCTAGCAGAAGTGATGTAATTCCAGTTGAGCTATTTCAAATCCTAAAAGATGATGCTGTGAAAGTGCTGCACTCAACATCTTAGCAAATTTGGAACAGTTAGCAGTGGCCACGGCACTGGAAAAGGTCAGTTTTCATTCCAATCCCAAAGAAAGGCAATGCCAAAGAATGCTCAAACTACCACATAATTCCACCCATCTCACATACTAGCAAAGTAATGCTCAAAATTCTCCAAGCCAGGTTTCACACTATGTGAACCCAGAACTTCCAGATGTTCAAGCTGGATTTAGAAAAGGCAGAGGAACCAGAGATCAAATTGCTAACATTCATTGGATCATAGAGAAGGCAAGAGGGTTCCAGAAAACCATCTATTTTTGCTTTATTGACTATGCTAAAGCCTTTGACTGTGTGGATCACAACAAACTGGAAAATTCTGAAAGAGATGGGAATGCCAGACCACCTTACCTGCCTCCTCAGAAATCTGTATGTGCAGGTCAAGAAGCAACAGTTAGAACCAGCCATGAAACAACAGACTGGTTCCAAATTGGGAAAGGAGTACTTCAAGGAGGTATATTGTCACTCTGCTTATTTAACTTATATGCAGAGTATATCAAGTGAAATGCTGGGCTGGATGAAGCACAAGCTGGAATCAAGATTGCTGGGAGAAATATCAATAATTTCAGATATGCAGATGACACCACCCTTATGGCAGAAAGTGAAGAACTAAAGAGCCTCTTAAAAGTGAAAGAGGAGAGTGAAAAAGTTGGCTTAAAACTTAACATTCAAAAAGCTAAGATCATGGCATCCGGTCCCATCACTTCATGGCAAATAGAAGGGTAAACAATGGAAACAGTGACAGACTTTATTTTCTTGGGTGCCAAAGTCACTGCAGATAGTGACTGCAGCCAAGAAATTAAAAGATGCTTGCTCCTTGGAAGAAAAACTATGACCAATCTAGACAGCATATTAAAAAGCAGAGATATTACTTTGCCAACAAAGGTCCATCTAGTCAAAGCTATGGCTTTTCCAGTAGTCATGCATGGATGTGAGAGTTGGACCATAAAGATAAAGAAAGCTGAGCACCGAAGAATTGATGCTTTTGAACTGTGGTGTTGGAGAAGACTCTTGAGAGTCCCTTGGACTTCAAGGAGATCATACCACTCAATCCTAAAGGAAATCAATCATGAATATTCATTGGAGGAATTGATGCTGAAGCTGAAGTTTCAATACTTTGGCCACCCGATGCAAAGAACTGACTCCTTAGAAAATACCCTGATGCTTGCCAAGATTGAAGGCAGGAGGAGAAGGGGACGACAGAGGATAAGATAGTTGGATGGCATCATCGACTTGATGGACATGTGTTTGAGCCAGCTCCGGGAGTTGGTGATGGACAGGGAAGTCTGGCATGCTGCAGTCTACGGGGTCACAAAGAGTTGGACATGACTGAGCGACTGAACTGAACTTCCATGGTTACACAGAGCATGTATTGAAAACAGGGAATTCCTCCCATTCACTTTTAAAATTAACACTGTGATTTTCCACTATTATGAAAAACCTGTCTACTCTGTCAGAATGGAGTTTTGTGCACTATACAAAATGTTATTCCCAAAAGCTGCAGCCCAGGCAAAGGATGTGCTCGTCTGTCTTGTGGCCACTGTTTCAGACCTTGGGAAGCTACTCTATAAGAGGTTCAGTGTTATCACACAATTACAGTGTGGACTGACTGCTGAGCATGAGACAGCGGGCTCACCCTCGCCTGCTCATCCTCCTGCGTCATACCTTTCAGCGGGTCTCTAAGTTCTCTGTCCATACACTCTCCTCCAGTTTATAGTTGTAACCATCACAGCAATGCAAAGATGAATATATATGGACAAAGTATTTCAGGGTGTTTGGAAATCTTGCTGTGTATTGCACCAGTAAAAGTAATTCCAGTTCCCCACTACTTTGGTAACTTTGTTTCCTACATCCATGACTCTACTTATGTTTTGCAAATAAGTTCATTTTCTCTCTTTCTCTCTTTTTTTGAAGACTCCATATATAAGTGATATCACATGGTATTTGTCTTTCTCTTTGGACTTACTTCACTTACTATGATAATCTTTGCTTCTGCTGCTGCTAAGTCACTTCAGTCGTGTCCGACTCTGTGCGAACCCATAGACGGCAGCCCACCAGGCTCCCCCGTCCCTGGGATTCTCCAGGCAAGAACACTGGAGTGGGTTGCCATTTCCTTCTCCAATGCATGAAAGTGAAAAGTGAAAGTGAAGTTGCTCAGTCGTGTCTGACTCCCAGCGACCCCATGGACTGCAGCCTACCAGGCTCCTCCATCCATGGGATTTTCCAGGCAAGAGTACTGGAGTGGGGTGCCATTGCCTTCTCCATATGATAATCTTTAGGTCCATCCATATTGCTGCAAATGGCATTATTTTGCTCTTTTCTTACTACTGAGTAATATTCCAATGTATATATGTACATCTTCTTAATCCATCCCTCTGTTGATAGACATTTAGGTTGCTTCCATGTCCTGGCTATTGTAAATAGTGCTGCAGCGATGCATGTATCTTTCTGAATTATTATTTTCTCCAGATACATGCCCAGGGGTGGGATAGCTGGGTCATATGGCAGCTCTATTTTTAGTTTTTTAAGAAACTTTTATTCTGTTCTCTTTAGTGGCTGCACCAATTTACATTTTCACTGACAGTGTAGGAGGGCTTCCCTTTTCTTCATACTCTCTCCAGAGTTTATTATTTGTAGGCCTTCTTCTTTTTTTTTTTTTTTAAAGCAGTTGTTAACATTTAATGCATCTCCTACCACGTGGCTTCAAGCTACTAGGGCACATGCCCTACTCAAATCCTTAACCTTCCCAGCTCTGCTGCTGAAGAATTTGACCTTCACCATGACAGGCTGCTTTGGGATCTTTTCCTTGCTCAGAAGTTTGTATTTAGTAGCCCGAATGCACTGCATGACGATAGGAGCACCTCCTCTTGTTCTTGGCAGCGTTTATACCCATGTCTGTTCACTGACTAAAGTTCACAATTTATCAAGGTTGACATCTGGGCAGAAGTTCTGTTTCCTCTTTTTTTTTTTGGCTGCACAGTATGTGGGGTCTCAGTTCCCCAACCAGGGATCCAACCCATACTCCCTGCACTGGATGCTCAGAGTCCCAACCACTGGATCACCCTCAACTCCAGGGAAGTTCTGCTCTAGTTCCTCTTTAAGCGGTAATGCCTCATACCAGCTTGCCCAAAGTATCCTGGGTGATATTTGTTGAAGTTGAGCCTGTGGTGATGAACGCCACCTGCATTGTCCCAGCCTCCCGGGTGCTCCCGGTGTTTGCTGATGCAGCTGAGGCTGTAGCTCATGGGGCCCCTACGTTTCCAGGCCTTCCTTAGTCTGATGGCTGTAGATTTTTTTAAAATTTATTTATTCGGTTGCACTTGGTCTTAGCTGTGGCATGTGGGATCTAGATCCCCAACCAGGTATCAAACTTGGGTCCCCTGCATTGGGAGTATGCCTGCCGAGTCTTAGCCACTGGCCCACCAGGGAAGTCCTGGCTGTAGATTTTTTGATGATGACTATTCTGACCAGCGGATGTTGGCAATTTGATCTCTGGTTCCTCTGCCTTTTCTAAAACCAGCTTGAACATCAGGAAGTTCACGGTTCACATATTGCTGAAGCCCAGCTTAGAGAATTTTGAGCATTACTTTACTAGCGTGTGAGATGAGTGCAATTGTGCGGTAGTCTGAGCATTCTTTGGCATTGCCTTTCTTTGGGATTGGAATGAAAACTGACCTTTTCCAGTCCTGTAGCCACTGCTGAGTTTTCCAAATTTGCTGGCATATTGAGTGCAGCACTTCCACAGCATCATCTTTCAGGATTTGGAATAGCTTAACTGGAATTCTATCACCTTCACTAGCTTTGTTCGTAGTGATGCTTTCTAAGGCCCACTTGGCTTCACATTCCAGGATGTCTGGCTCTAGGTCAGTGATCACACCATTGTGATTATCTGGGTCGTGAAGATCTTTTTTGTACAGTGCTTCTGTGTATTCTTGCCATCTCAATATCTTCTGCTTCTGTTAGGTCCATACCATTTCTGTCCTTCATCGAGCTCATCTTTGCATGAAATATTCCTTTGGTATCTCTGATTTCCATGAAGAGATCCCTAGTCTTTCCCATTCTGTTGTTTTCCTCTATTTCTTTGCATTGATCGCTGAAGAAGGCTTTCTTATCTCTTCTTGCTATTCTTTGGAACTCAGCATTCAGATGTTTATATCTTTCCTTTTCTCCTTTGCTTTTCGCTTCACTTCTTTTCACAGCTATTTGTAAGGCCTCCCCAGACAGACATTTTGCTTTTTTGCATTTCTTTTCTATGGGAATGGTCTTGCTCCCTGTCTCCTGTACAATGTCACGAACCTCATTCCATAGTTCATCAGGCACTCTATCTATCAGATCTAGGTCCTTAAATCTATTTCTCACTTCCACTGTATAATCATAAGGGAGTTGATTTAGGTCATACCTGAATGGTCTAGTGGTTTTCCCTACTTTCTTCAATTTCAGTCTGAATTTGGCAATAAGGAGTTCATGGTCTGAGCCACAGTCAGCTCCTGGTCTTATTTTTGCTGACTGTATAGAGCTTCTATGTAGAGATCAAATTGCCAACATCCGCTGGATCATAGAAAAAGCAAGAGAGTTCCAGAAAAACATCTATTTCTGCTTTATTGACTATGCCAAAGCCTTTGACTGTGTGGATCACAATAAACTGTGGAAATTTATTCAAGAGATGGGAATACCAGACCACCTGATCTGCCTCTTGAGAAATTTGTATGCAGGTCAGGAAGCAACAGTTAGAACTGGACATGGAACAACAGACTGGTTCCAAATAGGAAAAGGAGTATGTCAAGGCTGTATATTGTCACCCTGCTTATTTAACTTATATGCAGAGTTCATCATGAGAAACGCTGGACTGGAAGAAACACAAGCTGGAATCAAGATTGCCGGGAGAAATATGAATAACCTCAGATATGCAGATGACACCACCCTTATGGCAGAAAGTGAAGAGGAACTCAAAAGCCTCTTAATGAAAGTGAAAGTGGAGAGTGAAAAAGTTGGCTTAAAGCTCAACATTCAGAAAACGAAGATCATGGCATCCGGTCCCACCATTTCATGGGAAATAGATGGGCAAACAGTGGAAACAGTGTCAGACTTTATTTTTCTGGGCTCCAAAATCACTACAGATGGTGACTGCAGCCATGAAATTAAAAGACACTTACTCCTTGGAAGGAAAGTTATGACCAACCTAGATAGCATATTCAAAAGCAGAGACATTACTTTGCCAACAAAGGTCCGTCTAGTCAAGGCTATGGTTTTTCCTGTGATCATGTATGGATGTGAGAGTTGGACTGTGAAGAAGGCTGAATGCCGAAGAATTGATGCTTTTGAACTGTGGTGTTGGAGAAGACTCTTGGGAGTCCCTTGGACTGCAAGGAGATCCAACCAGTCCATTCTGAAGGAGATCAGCCCTGGGATTTCTTTGGAAGGAATGATGCTAAAGCTGAAACTCCAGTACTTTGGCCACCTCATGCGAAGAGTTGACTCATTGGAAAAGACTCTGATGCTGGGAGGGATTGGGGACAGGAGGAGAAGGGGACGACAGAAGATGAGATGACTGGATGGCATCACTGACTCGATGGACGTGAGTTTGAGTGAACTCCGGGAGTTGGTGATGGACAGGGAGGCCTAGCGTGCTGCGATTCATGGGGTTGCAAAGAGTCGGACACGACTGAGCAACTGATCTGATCTGGTTCTGACCAGTGTGATACCTCATTGTAGCTTTTGTTTTAATTTGGCTGTGCCCAGTCTTCACTGTGGCATGCAGGATCTTTAGTCTTGGCATAATGGGCTCTTAGGGCATGCGGACTCTAATTCCCTGACCAAGGATGGATACCAGGTCCCTTGCATTGGGAGCATGGAGATGTAACCACTGGACCATGAGGGAAGTCCCCTGCATTGTAGATTAAAAAAAAAAAATTGCCTTAAAAAAATTTTTTTTAACTAATTTATTTTTGGCTGTGCTGGGTCTTGGTTGCTGTGATCAGATTTTCTGTAGTTGTGGAGAGTGGGGGCTACTCTCTAGGTATGGTCTGTGGGCTTCTCATTGAGGTAGCTTCTCTTGTTGCAGAGCATGGGCTCCAGAGCACTCGGACTTCAGTAGTTGTGGCACTTGGGTTCAGTAGTCATGGCTCCCGGGCTCTGGAGCACAGGCTCAGTGGTTGTAGCACATGGGCTGAGTTGCTCCTCGGAATGCGGGATCTTCCTAGATCAGGGGCGGAAACTGTGTCTTCTGCATTAGCAGATGTACTCTTCACTGCTGAGCCACAAGGGAAGCCCCTCATTGTATTTTTTTTTTTTAAGTTTCAGACTACTTATTAATCAGTGTAAACTCCAACACAATACACTAACGTGGTTTTGTGCATTTAGAGGGCAAGTATTTCCTGGTTAGGTGGAATTGTGTGAATGGCTTCTGGAAGACCTTCCTTCTAAGCAATTTTATAGTGAAATGCTTCATTTAGAAGTCTGGACCTTCCTTCTTCATTCTCCTGTAATCTACACTCACAGAGTTGAACTTGTACTGATGATTAGGTCCCAGCTGGTTCCAGAGGTCTGGGTTATTCTTTCTGTCCCAGCTGACAACAGGATTGAACAATGCCAGGCACATGACATACGATGCTGTTCTAGTACATCCTGGTCCAATAAATATGAAGAAGGGGATCAAGCTAGAATACTTCTTGGCCTGACCAATGATCTGGTGGAGCATGGTTTCAACAGAAGCCTTGGGTCCAAACCTAGAAAAAACTAACCTGCAAGGCCTGGGATTAAGCAGTCACCCCTCGCTGTAGTTTTTATTTGCATTTCTTTTCATGTCCATGTGATCTTCTCTGCAGCATTCAGAACCAAGGCTGCCACATCCACTATCCTAGGTCATCTTCGGTTCTTTCAGTACCAAATGGATTTTGGAGCTTGTATAGGCAGGATTCTCCAGAAAAACAGAACCAATAGGATGTATATATATTTATGTAAGAGGAGATTTATTATAGGAACTGGCTCACATAATTATGGAGTCTAAGTCCCACAATCTGCCATTTGCAAACTGGGGAATTGGGAAAGCTGGGGTGTAATTCAGTTTGAGTCCCATGGGTGGAGAACCAGGCGTATGGAGGTCCGAGGGCAGAAAACAGACACCTCAGCTCAGAGAGAGCAGATTCACCACACCCCCGACATTTTTGTTCTTTTCAGTGGAGTGGTTGATCCCACCTGCATTGGTGGGAATCATCTTAACTCAGCCTACTGATTCAGATGCTAATCTTTTCCAGAGACACCCTCACAGAACACATTCAGAAGTTCTCTTTTACTAGCTATCTGGGCATGCCTTAACCCAGTCAAGTTGACACACAGTTAACCATCACAGTTTTCAATACACCCTGCAGACATCCTGCTGAGATTTGCAAGGGTGCAGCCCCTGAGTGAAAGAGAAAAAGCCCTGAGGGCAATTCCTGGAGCGCTAACAGTTCAGCATCATATTAGAACCAGAACCCATACATTACTTGTGCATGTGTGCTCAGTCACTCAGTCGCAGCCAACCCCATGGACTGTACCCCTCAGGCTCCTCTGTCCATGAAATTTCCCAGGTATCTTTCTGACCTAGGGATGGAACCTACATCTCTTACATCTGCATTCGCAGGCAGATGCTTTACCACTGAGCAACCTGGGAGTTCACATTATTTTCAGAAGCAGAAAAATATATATAAAGTTACTTTCATTTTGAAAGAGAACATGTAATATTTACTATTTTTGTCAACCATAGGAAGATACAAAGAAGAAAACAAAAATCACCCAAATCTCATTATCCAGAGAAAAGCAACTGACATTTTGCTGCAACTTACAATAAAGCCTTTCAATGCACATTGCATTGGTTCTCCATCATGATTAGGTGGAGTGCTTGTTAAAACAAGTGCTTTTAAAAAGTCAGTAGTTCTGGGGTGGACCTGGTAAGAAATTGTTTTTTTAAATAATTTTCTTTAAATATATTTTATTTTCCTGGGTCAGGAAGATCCCTGGAGGAGGGCATAGGCAACCCACTCCAGTATTCTTGCCTGGCAAATCCCATGAACAAAGGAGCCTGGTGGGCTAGTCCATAGGGTTGCAGAGTTAGACACGACTGAATTAACTTGGCACATGTGCGTTTATGTATCTAAGCAATGTTTCATATGTGTAGGAAATCACTATATTCTCTAAAGGGTTTAAGTGTATATAAACACTAAGTTTATTAGAACTAGAATTTTCATCTCTTAGAATGTCAGCAGCTTAAGGAATGAGGAGTCAAGGACTGAATTCATTTGGAGTCTTTTTAGTTAGCAAGTGCATTAATGATCAGGAGAGAAGTTTTGGTTTCTGAAGGGAAACATTTCTGATTTTTTTTCTTTCCAAAGGTTTATATGCTTTTCTCCCACTTTCCCACGATTCATTTTGTAAGCAAATGCATACAAATCAGACAGGGATTTCACCTTTGATTTGCAACTTGCTTTCTTCACTTAGCAATGTCCTAAACATCTTTTCAAGTCAAATAATCTAAATGACCTTTTTTTAAAAAATCTTTTGATTGTGTGCCAAGTGGGATCTTCGTTCCTTGACCAGGGATTGAACCTACACCTCCTGCACTGGAATGAGTTTTTTTTTTTGTTTTTGTGTTTTAATTGCCCTGGGTCTTTTCTCTGTTGGGGCTTTCTCTAATTGCAGTGAGTGGGGGTTATTCTTCACTGCACTGGCTTCTCATTCCAGTGGCTTCTGCTATTGCAGAGCATGAGCTCTAGGTACTCAGGCTTTAGTAGTTGCTGCACGTGGGCCTTGGAGCAAAGGGCTTCTTCAGCAGTTGCAGCGTGTGGGCTCGTTAGTTGGAGTTCGAGGGCACTAGAGCTCAGGCTCAGTAGTTCTGGCACTTGGGCTTTGTTACTCCATGGCATGTGGAATCTTCCCAGACCAGGGATGGAACCCAAATCCCCTGCACTGGCAGGCGGATTCTCATCCACTATGCCACCAGGTTAAGTCCTCAGAGTCTTAACCACTGGACTTCCAGGGAAGTCCCTGCATGGTCGTTCTTAGTGAGCACTTGGTATTTCTCTTTGTACCATAATTTGCTTTACCAGATGTCTCTTGTTGGACATTTAGGTTACTTTCAGTTTATTATTATAGAAACTTTAATAGGCAGCTTTGCATGTAACTTTTTTTGATATTACAGATTTACATGTAGTTGTGAAAAGTAAAGAGCGATTGCACACTTTGCCTCCGTGTGTGCATGTGCTCAGTGGTGTCTGCCTCTCTGCTGTCCCACACAGACTATAGCCTGTCACGCTCCTCTGTCCATGGAATTTTCTAGACAAGAATACTGGTATGGGTTGCCATTTCCTACTCCAGGGGATCTTCCTGACCCAGGGATTGAACACTTTGCCTACTTTCCCCCATTGAAGCATTTTGTAAAATTATGTTGTAACCAAGACATTGATATTTCTTGTGTTACTTGAACTCTCCTTTGTATTTACATCGATTTCCACACGTCCCCTTCTCCTAAATTTCTTAAGGTGAGAACTCCGACAAAAAGAGCTTGACCTTTTTTTTACCAGGTTCTGATAAAAGGGCTCATTTTCCATTCTTTGGACAACGCCACCCTTGGGGATGTGTTTAGGATGGCTATTCTTCTGTAACTCGACTTTCCTTCTAGTACTTCTTTAATTAAAAAAAAAAAAAAAAACTATGGCTGTACTGGGTCTTCATTGCTACTCTTGGGTTTTCTCTAGTTGAGGCAAGTAGGAGCTACTCACTGCAGTGGCTTCTCTTGTGGAGCACAGGCTCTAAGTGGGTGGGCTTCATAGCTGTGGTGCCCGGGCTTAAGTTGCTCCATGGCTTGTGGGATCTTCCTGGACCAGGGATCGAACTCAGGTCCCCTGCACTGGCAGGTAAGTTTTTAACCACTGGACCACCAGGAAGTCCCTTCAGTTTTGTTTTTGATACTTAATAGTCTATGTGAAGGATTTCCCTGGTGGTCCAGTGGGTAACTCTCAGTTCCCAATGCAGGAAGCAGGGGTTTGATCCCTGGTTAGGGAACTGGGATCCTGCACAATGTGTGCCATGGGGGTGGGGGAGGGGGAAAAAGGTCTGAGTTTAACTTTCCTGTAAGATGAGAAGGGGTTGGGCCTTTCTAACATTTTTTCCCCCCATAAATGATTAGCCAATTGCCCCAATATAATTTACTGATATCATCAAGCAGTTGACTGGATTATCAAAATATTATTAAAGTAGGGAGTCGAAATTTATATTTAAAGCTATTTATTGATGGAGGGTCAACACCTTTTGAGTGTGGAAGAGATGAATTTAGCACCCATGTTTAAAAGCTCAGGGAAAAATCTGCTTGGCTGTTAGTCATGGTGCCTTTCTCTTAGAGCTATCACTGTGGCCAGGAGTTATGAGGGACATCAGAAAATGATGAGAATAGCTCTCAAAGCTATTTTATAGTGAAAAGTGAAGAGGATATATTTCAGACTAAGGAAAAGAGTGTAGTGTAGGGTGAAATAAGGACAACAATCAAGGGTTGCAATGTTTACAACATTTTATTAAAGTACAAAATAGTTGGAATTAAGCTAAATAGAAAAACATAGTAAATATTTACAAAAACATTAACATCACTCAAGTCACACAACACATGTAATGAATGCAGGAAGGTCTTGAAAAGTTTATAAATTGAAAATTATGGAGATTTCCCAAAATGGATATAAAAGCTCACTGCTGAGTATAGCATCAATATTCTTTGAGAATATTGTTCCTGACTCCTTTGCAATCTGAGGGGACAAGTGTTGAGATAATCACAACTTAGGATCTAATTTTCTTCATTTTATCGACTGTTAAAAAGACACATCCACGGTGTTTTTCTTCAGCTTCTGCTATTATTCAAAAGGATACGAAGAATATGAACAATTTTTCACTGCTTAAAAATTCAGCATATAAAAGGCTGAGTGAGTATTTGGAACTGGAACTACATAGAGTTCTATCTGATGGAAAATTACTTATAAAACTAAGATAAAACAGAGAACTAATCATGCTCTATCTCATATTTACTGAAAGTAGGCAGAGTAGAAACTTTTATGTCAAAGGGCTCCAATTTTAGCTTAATGAACTGTCAAACTACATTATGCTAAAGTTACCACACAACTATCCTGAGAGGCCAGGAGAACCTAAAATCATACTTTAAAAGACAAGAAAACAGACTAAATACATATACAAAGCAGAGAAGAAAACAAAACACTGTCCACGAGATGGTCACAGTATTATACAGTATTACAGAGAGATAAAGGACACTTGGGCTCTACATACTTCACTTTAATGGTCCTGAACTAAAACTGCCTTCCCCAAACTAAATTCAGAGGGGAGGAAATTGAGACATTTACCTAACTTTAAAATCATTACTTAAAATAGTCACCTCACATTTTAAAAGAAATCATCTTCATCTGATTCTTCAAGGTACTTTATAGGTTTCTTTGTTCTTCCAGATTTTGCCCGAGAACCCACAGCTGAGTCCAAGTCCAGATGGAAATCATCACTTTCCTCCTTGGGTTTCTAAAAAAGAACAGCACAAATAATTTCCAGTATCAACCGGACAGTAGAATTATATACCAACAGACTACAACTCAAGAATTTTCCACCTTCTAACAATAAGAAACAGACCAAAGGCAAATCTCTCATTGACTAATTAGTGACATTTAGCTGTTTTACAGCTAAACTACATAGAGTACAAGGGTAATGGATTTACATTTATTTTCTTAAAAATGAGCCCAATTATTAGCAGCAAAGCCTGATTACGTGTTTCACAGTAACTTTTTTCAGTGGGAAAAAAAACCTACAGTGTAAGGACTGACTAGAATAAGTACCTTGCTCGTGACTGCTTTGGAGATCAGTTTCTCAAAATTAGAGTCCGAATCATCAGAGGAGGATGCCTTCCTTTTGCGGCGAGTCTTGGTTTTGGGGGCATTCGGCTTTTTAGAGACATCAGAATCCAAGTCTGGATCCTTTTTGTTTTTTTTTGGTGCAGCTCTTTTTTTGGCGCCTGTAGTGGAGGTGGAAGACTGACCTGTAACACAGGCGTTCATCATGGTCACTCTTAGCGGGATTGTTTCCACAGTGAACTTTCTTTAGCAACTTGTTTTCCACTTATATTTAACATAGGAAAAGACAACATAATCGAGACGAAAATGCATAAGAGAACTGAAATATTCTTAAGTATCCAATTTTTTTTGTAGTTATAGGCGTCATGTTAAGCGTTTGTAACTGTTTCTAAGTCCCATCCCTGTCATAGGTATGAGTTAGGATAATACCTGGCATTTTGAGAAACACTTTTTAAAAATCTTCTGACTAGCAATATTGATTATAAAGATCTAAGGATTTGTTTTCATTTAGACAAGGTCTTTATTTTAGTATCTATAGTAAATTTGGAGAATAAAAATTTGAAGTTGACTTGTAGAAGCCAGTTATTTAATCCCAATATTAACCCAATTCAAAGACTGAGGCTCACTTTTTGCTGCTGTCTTCTTTGCTGTCACATTCTTTTTAGGAACAGGGTTTATGGTTTCAGTTACAGCTGGGAAATCTGCAGCAGGAGAGCTTGGAGGAGGTGGTGCATTATCCTCAGCATCATCAGCATCAAGCTCTGTTACTTCAAATGGAAAGGAAAGTAGTACATATAAGCAATACAGAAAAATCTGTGCTTTGTCCCTGCTCTGAATTCCTATTCAAACACCATGTTTGTGACTTTTCTGGACTATTTCAAACACACTTTTATAACTTTGTTCTAATTTCTGGGTTCTTCATCAGCAAAGTTATTTTTTGTATCTCTAGCACAGTACCTGGCAAGCACATGGTTACTTTTAATATATTAAATGGAGAACTTATTCATGTGCAAAACTAAATCTAATGACCAACATCAATGTAATACTAACAAGAACCCACATTTATTTTCAAAGACAGGACTTGGATAATATAGTCTGGGTTAGAAGCCAGGTGGACCTGAGTGTCCAGTAAAGCAGACATCTCACAATTTTTACTTAAATACATACCTGATGAGGCACTCTTTAGTGGCTTCAGTTCTTTGTTACTATGTCTAGAATAAAATAAAACAAAACATCCTGACGACCAGTTCTAAATGTGTCAAACAACAAAGAATATATCATCAACTATTAAAAACAATCATGCTAAAATCCCTATTAGAGAGGATACTTACTTCGGGGAAGTTTGGATCTTAGGTGGACTAGCATTTGATGGGACAAAATCATCTTGAGTGTCTTCATCAAAATCTGAAAAATCTTCATCTGAATCCAAATCCATTGTGAATTTGGTTTTTGCTGTTAAAAATATACATATGCAAAGAATCAAAGAGGACAACAGGAGAAATATTTAATCCACAGATTAATGTAATATGTCCTGAAGATATAAGCTTCAGTTTAATCTTTGAAAAGATGTCTTAATTTCTCAAAAATTTAATTACTGCTCTAAGATAACCATTTCTGGGATTATGTACCTCGAAATACACAGGTCATTTGAATTTTTCAGAATATACAGCATGTTCTTCACTTTTCCTTACCTGCTGCTCTCCGTGACTCTTTTTCTCGTGGAGGGACATCAAAATTACTTTCGTTACTGCTCATATCTGATTCTGAATCAGACCAGGGGTTTCTTTTCTTTGCTTTCTTGATTGGTTTAAATGGCAATGTAGTTTGTTTCTTTGTCTTGGTAACTGGAAAGGAGATAGGAATTAACCATCTTTACATATTTTCTGACTCACTTTTCTCCATCTATTATCCATCTATCCTTCAAATATTAGGTTGCCCAAAAACTTCATTTGGCTTAAAGTGTAAAAATAAAAAATATATTTTTCATATTTACCAAGGACTTTATTCAACAAAGCAGTCACTAACTGAATGAACTTTTTGGCCAACCTAATACTTAACTCTGTGCTAGTACTGGGAATACAATGGTGACCAGAAACAGAAATAGTCCCCCTTGCTAAGGAGCTTATAGCTTGGTCATCTAATCCCATAGTAGTAGTAATCCCACAGTATATGTGTTTACATAGGACATGCATCAATAGTATGCGTGTGCTGCTGCTGCTGCTGCTAAGTCGCTTCAGTCCTGTCCAACTCTGTGCGACCCCAGAGACGGCAGCCCATCAGGCTCCGCCGTCCCCAGGATTCTCCAGGCAGGAACACTGGAGTGGGTTGCCATTTCCTTCTCCAATGCATGAAAGTGAAAAGTGAAAGTGAAGTCACTCAGTCGTGTCCAACTCTTCATGACCCCATGGACTGCAGCCTACCAGGCTCCTTTCATGGGATTTTCCATGGATGCATGTGTATGTATATAAATATGAGGCTTTTGCAAGAAAGAGGTGTTTGAGCTGAGATCTGAAGTTTAAACAAGAGTTAACTAGCTGAAGGGAAATGTATGACAAACATTCTAGTTCAGGATATAACACGCACAAAGTTCTGTGAGAAAATACAGTGCATTTAGGAAGCTGAAAGAAATCCATTATGGCTGGAAAACAGAAGTCAGGAGGAGAATGACTGGTCTTGTTAAGAATTTTGTTTTAAACAGGGAACTTACATGACCAGATTTGCATTTTTAAAGAGTTTTGTAGGCTACAGTGTGGAGATGGGAAAGGCACAAGAACAGCTGCAAGATCAATAAGTTATACAAGTCAAGGCAAGGGAGACAATGCAAAGGGAAGAATGGCTTGGCCCAAACCTTAAGGGGCATTTAATGGCTGAGTTGAAGAGGTTTAAAGTCACTAAGTCTTGTTCATTCTTAACCCCAACTGTCTCTCATACCCACCCTTTGCTATTTATTTCCCTCATTTAGGCCCATAGATAAGGACAGTCTTCCTACTGGTCTACTTAGTTCTTTCTTCATATACCTAGTTGAATCCAACATATCCACCCTCCCCAACAACCTGGTTTCCTAACTCTCCACAATTCGATATAACTATTTACTACTATTTTTCAAAATAAACCCTCCCATTCTGCGAAGGGGGCCTTCTCATTGTCCCATGCACATTGCATAATACATATTTGATTCATTGGTTTTATATGCTAATTCATTGCTTTGTGTTGTTCAGTTGCTAATTTGTGACCGACTCTTTGTGACCTCATGAACTGCAGCCAGGCTTTCCCATCCTTCAGTATCTCCTGGAGTTTGCTCAAATTCATGTTCGTTGAATTGGTGATGCTATCTAACCATCTCATCCTCTGCCACCCGCTTCTCCTTTTGCCTTCAATCTTTCCCAGCATCACGGTCTTTTCTAATGAGTTGGCCACTAGCATCAAGTGGCCAAAGTACTGATTGCTAGGTAGTTTAAACAGCATAGTACATACGGCATATTTTTATTACTTTTTTGGAGGATAATTGCTGTGCAACATTGTTGGTTTCTGCCATACAACAATGTGAATCAGCCATAACTATATATATATATCCCTTCCCTCTTGAGCCCCTCTCCCATCTTCTTACTACTTCTTTTTCAACACTAAGATCTTTAGGGGACAACAGACATGGTTGGATGGCACCTGGACATGAGTTTGAGCAAACTCTGGGAGACAGTGAAGGACAGGGAAGCCTGCAGTGCTGTAGTCCAGGGAGTTTCAAAGACTCGGACGCGACTGGTCAACTGAACAACAACAAAAGATGTTTCTATTTGTTTTATTCATCTTTGTACTCCCCACAGAACTGAGTACACATTACCTATCAAAAGTAGGTACTCAAGGATAGATATATACATCAATCAATGGAATAGAGTTGAGAATCCATAAATAAACCTTAGATTTTTGGCAAAAGTGAAAACAATTCAATAGGGAAAGTTTTTTCAATATATGATGCTGGGTCACCTGGATATCCACATGCAAAACAATGAAGTTGGACCCCTTGCTTATACCATATACAACTTACTTCAAAAGTACCTAAATGTAAAAGCTAAAACTAAAAACTCTTAGAGGAAAATAAGGGGTAAATCTTTTCTTCTTTTTTTGGCTACACCACAGGGCTTGCAGGATCTTAGTTCCCCAACTAGGGATCAAACCTGGGCCCTCAGCAGTGAAAGCATGGAGTCCTAATCACAGGACTGACAGGGAATTCCTTAGGCAAAAGATTAGATATGACACCAAAAATATGAGCAACAGAAGAAAAAGATAAATTAGACTTCATCAGAATTAAAAATTGTGCTTCAAAGGACACCATCAAGAAAATGAAAAGATATTTCACAGGCTGGCAGAAAATATTTGAGAATCATATATTTGATAAAGATCTGGCATCTAGAATATAAAGAACTCTTGCAACTAACTCAACGATAAAAAGACAAATAACCCAATGTAAAAAATGGGCAAAGGATCTGAACAGACACTTCTCCAAAGAAAGTGGAAACAATCCACATATCAGCTGATGACCAAATAAATATAATGTGGTATATTCATACAATGAAAAACTATTTGGCAACAAAACAGAATGAAGTATTGATACATGTTACTACATGGCTGACCCTTGAAAACATTATGTTAAGTGAAGAAGTCAGCCACAAAGGAAAATATTACATGATTCCATTCATATAAAATGTCCAGAATAGACAAATCTAGACACAGAAAGTAGATTGGTGGTTGCCTGGGGGGAGGGGGAGTTGGGAGAAAATGGAGTGTGACCATTAATGGGTACAGTGTTCTTTGCAGGGCAAGAAACTGTTCTAAAACTGAGTATACTAAAATCACCAAATGGTACACTTTAAATGAGTGAATCTTGCACATGAGTATGTTAAAACATCTCAATGAAGATGTTAAAAATAAGTAGATATTCAGTAAAGGCATAAACAAATGGTTAGAGTTGTTATTTCTATTTAATTTACTGAGTGAATGTTAAGTATATCCCAGGTACAGTGCTGAACTCTGGGGATAAAACAACATAACTAAGATGTGGTGACTGTCTTCAAGAAACTTATATATGAATATGGTTCCAAATAGGAAAAGGAGTACGTCAAGGCTGTATATTGTCACCCTGCTTATTTAACTTCTGTGCAGAGTACATCATGAGAAACGCTGGGCTCGAAGAAGCACAAGCTGGAATTAAGATCGCCGGGAGAAATATCAATAACCTCAGATATGCAGATGACACCACCCTTATGGCAGAAAGTGACGAGGAACTCAAAAGCCTCTTGATGAAAGTGAAAGAGGAGAGTGAAAAAGTTGGCTTAAAGCTCAACATTCAGAAAACAAAGATCATGGCATCTGGTCCCATCACTTCATGGTAAATAGATGGGGAAACAGTGTCAGACTTTATTTTTTGGGGGTCCAAAATCACTGCAGATGGTGACTGCAGCCATGAAATTAAAAGACGCTTACTCCTTGGAAGGAAAGTTATGACCAACCTAGACAGCATATTCAAAAGCAGACATTACTTTGCCAACAAAGGCCTGTCTAGTCAAGGCTATGGTTTTTCCAGTGGTTGTGTACGGATGGGAGAGTTGGACTGTGAAGAAAGCTGAGCACCGAAGAATTGATGCTTTTGAACTGTGGTGTTGGAGAAGACTCTTGGGAGTCCCTTGGACTGCAAGGAGATCCAACCAGTACATTCTAAAGGAAATCAGTCCTGGGTGTTCACTGGAAGGACTGATGCTAAAGCTGAAACTCCAATACTTTGGCCACCTCATGCGAAGAGTTGACTCATTGGAAAAGACTCATTCTGATGCTGGGAGGGATTGGGGGCAGGAGGAGAAGGGGACGACAGAGGATGAGATGGCTGGATGGCATCACTGACTCGATGGACCTAAGTCTGAGTGAACTCCGGGGGTTGGTGATGGACAGGGAGGCCTGGCGTGCTGCAATTCATGGGGTCGCAAAGAGTCGGACACGACTGAGCGACTGAACTGATGTTATATATATTAAAATCTTATAACCAGCTAGAAAGTGAAACTTAACAAACTGAGCATTTTCTTCAGAGCCCAATAAAGTATTTCATTACAAAAATCAAATACCAAGGAAAAAGATAGGGAATTTCAGATATAGTCCTTCATGGACCTCAAGAAGAACTTCTGAATATCTATGTGGAACATACTAGGTAACAAACAGAATTTAATCTCAACTCTACATCATTTTTCTTAAGATGTTTCAATACCTGGCTCTCTTTTCTGTTTCTTTTCCAGTCTCAGTTTTAGGCTTTCCATTTCCATTCCATCCTCTTGAGGGCTTCCTTCAGTATTTTCACTCTAAAAGACAGCATGACAAAAATGGTCAAATTCTGCCAACTTATTATTCAGCATAATATAGGGTCAAATATACAAATATATATTTGGTCAAAGAGTGATTTTTTTTTTTCTATTTTGGCTAAGAGCTCTGAATAATGGTATGGGTACGACTTTTTCAAGATACTTAAACACTGAAAATAAATCAGGCTCATAAGAAAGGGAAGTTATGATGAGTTGATAAATTTCCAAACTACAGGATTAGTTCTATGATTAGTTCAGTTCTAAGTGGAAAAATGCTTAAAGTGTTTTATGTATAAGCTTTCAAGAGTATTACCTTAATTTTCTTTTTAATTTTCTTTTCTGCCTCTGCTTTCATTTCTTCAGTCACTCGGGGGATGACTCTCTTTCCACTTGGAGAAGGCAAAATTTCTACCATTTGTGTTTTTTTCCCCTTTGCTTTCCCACCTTTCCCAGGAAGTCCTATTTGTTCATCTTGTTTCTCCTTTGCTTCAACAACCTAGAAAAGGTGGATATAAGAAAGCAAGTCTATGGGGAGGAAGATGGGAGGGAAGTTCAAAACAGAGGGAATATATGTATACCTATGGCTGATTCATGTTGAGGTTTGACAGAAAACAGCAAAATTCTGTAAAGCAATTATTCTTCAATAAAAAAAAAATATATATAAAATGGGGTCACACCAAAAAAAAAAAAAAAGCAAGTCTATAAGCTAACAAGGACATTACAGCATAGATGTCACTTTATCCCTAGGGATAGAATAAAAGGCAATGATTAAACTGATTTCAGTTTGTTACATCTCAAAGGTAAATTTGTGATAAGCTGTTCAAACATTAAGGCACACTTTGAAAAGTGGAGATAAAAGACTGAGTTCTACGTTTGATTCTACAACTTAACCTTTTGAGGATAAAATGGGGAATCAGAATTAAGGATAAAATACATATACATACATATAAATGTATACGTTTATAAACTCAAATAAGCAGAAAGGATGTGATTCCAGTAATGTATCCAATCACCGATTACAAGCTAGATATCCAAACTGAAGTGCAATAATATAAATCTTCACATTAAAGATTTTAGCTTAATTTATGGAATTAAGATACTTTTTATGTTAAAGATAATGCTGCAAAACAATATTACTGATTTGGAAACAAAGGATCTTCTTAAACTACTGATTAGTCAGCCGTCTTTGTCCTTTCAGGTTTACTTGGGGGGCTGGGTTGGTGTTCTTCTACATTTAAATTCTCACTCCCAATAGGTCAAAAATCAACTTTTGTCCTTTCCCCTCTTCCTGTGAAAACTTCTAGGTAGTGTGTTTCCTGGTACCATTTACTTTATAACTTGTTTCTAACAATCTGTCACTTTATGTGTTATCTTGAAGTGTTTCTTCATGCCCCCTATATTCTTTCTATTGTCAACTATGAAATTTCCTGACAAAGAGGTATATTGCTAGAATAGCTTATTTCCTTAATACAAATTCTAACATGGGCATTACAAACTACATACCTCCAGCTCTTCAACAAAAGCAGCCAAGTCTTCTTTCCACAAATCTGATGGACTCTTTCTCTTCAATGTTTCTAGCTCTTGCTCCTTCATAAGACAGTCAGAAAATTAAGAGTTAATTTATGTGCATAAACAGCATTTTCCCAAAGCCCACAATTTTCTTTCACCATTAGAATACAACCAAGCAACATGTACTATCCAGCAACAACTCACTTTTTCATTTCTTAGTCTGCACAGTTCATCTTTCTTTTCCTTGGTTAGATACCAAAGAGGCATGTCAAGAAGGTAGTTGAAGGTAGGTCCAGAATCTGTTGCAGAGTCACTCTTTTCAGTTTCCTTTTCATTGTCACTCTCTTCATTTTCTTCTTCATCCGGAACCTAAACAAGAAATTAAAATGTATCTTTAATAGGAAATGTGTAATATAGACATTAGACTGTACACAATCTCTAATAACATAGAAAATGCTAACCAAGAAATTACCTTTTGCTGGGCTTCTTTCCAAGCTTTCACAGGATCCGAATCATATCCTCTCTGAATCAGAACTTTAATTAACTCTTTCTTAGGCTTATTTTCTATTTAAACAAATGTGAACATAGAGACAGTAGTTTTGAGCAATATTTTAGGAAAGGATAAAGTTTTTACCATATTAAGTCAAAAGATTAAAACTGGAAATTATAAGGTCTTTCTGCATAAATTTGTTCATCCTGGTGGACACCAAGTCTTCTCCCTAAACCACTGATAAATATAAATTACCACAAGGGGGCAGTCAAATCATATATGAGGTTGTGATCTAATCATAACAGAAGACAATCAAAACCTTTATTTCTGATAAATATCAACCTCAATTATACTCTGTTCTTTTAATTTCAACACTTTAATTTCAGCAGGTAAGTTCTTAGTGCCATCATCCAAACATTGATTTCTCTTGATTATGGCCCCTTATAATGCATTTGTCCCCTTTTTTCTACAGTACCCCCTTCTCAATGACTACTATAGTCAATTTATTAGACTTTGAGGGATACTGAATGTTAGTAGTTGTGATATAGTGAGGTTCTAAGTGCCAATTAACTTGACATAAATCACACCTTTAGGCCTTTTATATTAACTCTTCAAGAAGCCTGGGCAGTCTCTAGTATTTCCTAAATTCTAGTCAACTAAATATAATCTTTACTTTTTATTTTTGAGTCATACCCAATATTATTTATTTAGCTTTGTCTTAAGTGGTAGAATCTGTGAAATTAGGGGACTGAGATGCCACTGTTATAGTATTTTAAAAGACCCATGAATATGTAACTACTAAGCTAAACATTTTTGTGTACCATTAGAAAAGTATCCTGTGATCACTATGTAACTTGTGTTGTCGTGTTTTGGGACTTGCTACTACAGCCCATAGTTACCTGGCTTTTCTAGTTAATCCTGGCCAGAGCTGAGGCTTCTAACTTTAGTCAAAACTGTTTTATTCCTGGTTAATACTTAAACTTTGATTTTGTTGCTTCTGGAAAGTCTTAAAATTCCTTCAGACATGACTTTCAGTCTTGGGTATACAATTTACTTATAATCGATTTAAAATCCTCCTTCCTTTTTGGTTTTTCTATCAGACTTCCCTCTGCTGTTATCAATCAGTTTACACAGGGACTTCTACTAGCTCTCCATTCTCTTCCGTCTAAAGTGAAAGTGAAGTCGCTCAGTCCTGTCAGACTCTTTGTGACCCCATGGACTGTAGCCCACCAGGCCCCTCCATCCATGGAGTTTTCTAGGCAAGAGTACTGGAGTGGGTTGCCATTTCCTTCTCCAGGAGATCTTCCCGACCCGGGGATCGAACCTGGGTCTCCCGCATTGCGGGCAGACACTTTACCGTCTGAGCCACCAGGGAATGTTAACTAATTTCTGATTTCTCAAGATGCTCAGTCTAGGAAAAGCTATCTCTTTTAAACCATAAATGCTTATTTAGATATATGAAAGACACACATGGAGAAATAAATGGATTTTGTCTTCCCTCCCTATCATTCCTCTCACCAAAAATGTTTAAAGAAGTGAGGCAAGATTGTAATTTTAGTACAGGCAGTTATTGGTCCAGAAACATACCAATGATTATTTTGCCATCTATTTTCTCTAAGATAAAGCGAGCCTGATTATTCAGTTTAGCAGATTCAGCACCAAGCATTCCTAGAAGCCATTCTTTTCTTAATCCATAATACTTAAGCCTGAGTTCAAAGAAGTCTCTTAGAATATCCAAAACTGTGTCGTATTTCTTTAAACAGCCTACATGGTCAAAGAGGACCTAGAAAAGAAAAAACAAGATTAGAGTCAACAGTAGATAAATTGGCTAAACTTTAATGGTTTTAGAGGAAAGACCTCATTCTTTGAAAATGTAAAAGTAGCCTAAGACATCCTTTAAAAATTTATATTAACCTGTAATATACATGGAAACGTGTTTATCATAAAACAGGACATACCATGGAGTTGCATGTGAGACTAGTCTGGAGTTTGAAGACTTTGTGTAGTCCAGCTCTCTCTGCCTCCGCCAGCTTTTCTTCAGTCATCTTCACAACAAACTTCACAGTGGTGTCTGTGTGGTATTCCCTATAATCTGTTATGAGAGGCGGTGTCTTCTCAGTGCCATTCAACATGGGCTCAAGAACCTGTTCCTTATACGTCTAAAAGAAAGAATCCTTTTGTAAGTTTCTAAAACTTAGGCTCCTGTATATTCAACATACGTTAGTATAAAAAATGTTTCCCCATCACAGAAATCAAAAAAGAAATCCTTACTTACCTGGGTCCACGTTCTGATGGGAAGCTCTGAGATTTCAATGGTTGTAGAATTAAGAATAGCCACTTCACCACTAATCACATATTGATTTGGAGCCAGCTCCTCAACAGTACCCTTGAAGTTCTTGTAACTTGGAAGCTAAATTGGTATTTAAAAAAAGAATGTTTTCGAAATGTGATACTAAAATCCCAACAGCATTAAACAGTAAATCTAACATTAAGCAATAAATAAATTTTTATGCTCTTTAACTACACCATCTGCTGAATTGAAACCAGAGGAAAACTAAGGTTCTTAGTCCACAGAATAGTTACCATTGGCAAAGGTTCTTCTCCATCCATCAAACGTCTGATGTTATTCACAACTTCACGAACATCAAAGTTGGGGATTTTGCAGGACCACCCAGTACCAATTCCTTCAGCGCCATTTATCAACACCATGGGTATAATAGGAATATACCATTCAGGCTCAACACGCTGGTTGTCATCATATAAAAACTTTAATGTATGGTCATCTTTTGCTGGAAATAACAACCGAGCCAAAGGGCTAAAGAGAAAACAAAGAATGTTGTTTTAGAAAAATATTGGCTTTGACACAACTTTCATGGAAAGAACATGTGTTATTTCAGATATACACATAAAAATTACCTTGGCTTTACCTGTTAATATTTATTTACCAATATTATTTACTGAGTATTTTCTACATATATGTTAAGCACTGCAGATATTAAGTCTCAGTCTTTAAGGAGCTCAGTACAGGTAGATACTCTAGTAGTACAGCCAATGAATGTACATTTGGTCAGGTGGTATGGTAAATATTAAATAGATAAAGTAGCTAAAATTGGTTGAGGGGCTGCTAAGGAATGGTAAGCCCTTTCTGATAGGATAATATTTGAACACAGAAGAAACTGAGAGAAAGTGTACAGCAAACAGAGGTACCAGTAAGTCAGAGGCACTGAGGGAGTGTGCTTGGCCTCTTTGATTATAGGCAAAGAGGCCAGGTGTGTTTGAAGAAGAGATAGTATGAGATGGAATCAAGACATGAGGAGGGGGAGCACAGATCATATAGGGTCTAGCTTGCTAAAATAAAGCTCTAATTTTTCTCTGAATGAAGAAGTTATTCCAGTGGCTAAGAATCCACCTGGTTGGGGAACTAAGATCCCATATGCTGTGAGGCAGCTAATGAGCCCGTACACTCTAGAGTCCATGCACAACTAAAGAGAAGCTCATGTGCTGCAACGAAGATTCTGCATGTGACAACTAAGACCTGATACAGCCAAATAAATAAATATTTTTTAAAAAGTTGGAAGGTTTTGAACTCGAGTAACCTATTTAAAAAAATTAATCGACTGCCAACAGAAAGAAGGGTGGTAGACTATACTAGTCTATATAATGAATGGGGTGACTAAGTATTTTTCCAGTTCAGAGTCCCCAGGACTTGCTGATGAACTGGATGCAAGTGTAAAGAAAACAAGTCAAAGGTAACTCCAAATTTTTAGCCTGAGAATTAGGAGGATGGTATTTCATTTACTGAGACAGGGACTAAGAGTGTAGTTTTGAACTTATGTTTGAGATATTTATTAGACATCCAAGTAGTAAAAGCTGAGAGGGACATGAAATTTAGAGGCCAGGGCTGGAGCTGAGACTGGATGCATGAGATATCATCCCTGGATGGGAAGGCAGTATATTTAGTAGAAAGAGATCAGATGAAGAAGCCCCAGGGCAGGCCATAATTTGGAGGTTGGGAAGATGAGAAGGACCCAGTGAAGAAGACTAATAAGGAGGAGAACCAACAGCCTAGTGTCCTGGAGGACAAATAGAGAAAAAAAGAGGTTCAGGGATGGAATTATTAATTATGCCCTATGCTGTTGAAAGAATGAATAAGATGACAGTTGAAAATTGACCAATCATAATGTACTTTCCACAGACTTGTAAAGGAAGTAGTATTTCCACTTTGGTATTTAAGAAGAATTAAGTTCTTATCTTGACTCTGGCTTAAACTCTATTATCGGAGTTTCTTAATCTTGGCACTACTGGGTCAGATAGTACTGTGCTGTGCAAGTGCTGTCCTGTGCATTATAGAGCGTTTAGCAACACCCCTGGCCTCACTAGATGCCAGTAGCATGGCTCCCCTAGTCATGACAATCAAAAATGTCTCCAGACATTGCCATATGTCCCCTCAAGGGTGAAATCTACCCTGGTTGATAACCACAGCTCTAGATGGAAGAAAAGAGAAGAAAATAAAAAGAAACAAGAGTAAAACATTTATAGTTTGGCAAGGAAACATTTTAAGGGATATAAAGGCTAAGCTATCAAACTGAAATAGAATTTTGATTTTCTACTCATTGCAAAGAGTAGACTAATTAAACTTTAATGAGCTAGTTTAAAACAATTAAGAATGCAAACATTTGCATCAAAAATCCATTTTCTGATTAACCGAATTTTTCTGTTTTTGGTCAACTAACTCACAAGACTTCAAAATTGGAAATGGCAATTTACTAAAAATCGGAAGCATACCCACCTGAGCATTGTGAAGATGTATCGAGGACTAGCAGAGTCCTTGCCACCATGCAACCTGGTACCAAACTGACCAATGGGCTGCAAAAGGTTCAGATTATTGCTGCCCACAAAGTTCTGAGCCAAATTGATAATGGTCATCATTAGTGACATCTGGGGGAAAAAAGATTCATTAGTCTCATCCATAGGCTCAATAATAACATGTCTATTGTTATGACTAAATTTCACTATAATCCTGTAAGGTTTTATGAAGTGTAGATGTTTACTGGCTTTTCCAAGATAAATACATGGCAGACGTAGTACGTAAACCTAAGACTTCTGGCTCCTAGTTCAGGGTGCTTGCCTTCCAGCAATTTCTATCAAGTCTTAACCCTGAAGGCACAGCTCCTCTATTCACCCTCTGCAGAATGAAGTATTTCCTCCTTTGTGTTAAACACTTAACTCCTTTCTACTCTAGCATGTTTCACTCTATAGTTACGTGAGTGTATGTGTACATGTGTGGTAGCCCTCTGGCTTAACTGTGATTATATGTTAAAGGTAGAGAATATATATATGATTTAATTTTGTATACTCTGTACATGGTAAGCATTAAACAAATATTTACTAGGTGAACATCTACAAAGTACCTACTATATTTTGATTTGAAGCAACAAGCAAGGCAATCATCTCTTTAAAAATCTAGAAACTTACAGGAAATCTTATTCTTTAAAAATGTTTTATATAATAAATGCAAAAAACCAATTTCAAAATAAAAAACTCATAGACGTATGTTTGTATAAAGGCAATCAATTCAGACATATATGAAAAATTAGAAAACTGCCCTTTCCCATTCCCAGGGATAACCAAAGATAACAGTTTGGAGTATACTATTATTCTGGTCTTCTTTTCTTTTCCCTCACTTGATAATAGATCATGGATGTTCTTCAGTGTTAGTACCTAGAGATATGTTGTTGTTGCTAAGTCATGTCTGACTCTTTTGTGACTCCATGGACTCTAGCCTGCCAGGCTCCTCCTCTGTCCACGGGATTTCCCAGGCAAGAATACTGGAGTGGGTTGAAGAATACCGTTTCCTTCTCCAGGGGATATTCCTGACCCAAGGATCGAATGTGTGTCTCCAGCATTAGCAGGCAGATTCTTTACCTCTAAGCCACCAGGGAAGCCCCACCTATCACTTATATCACAGATTCCATGTACAGATGTCATAATTTATAATAATTTTCCATTTGATGGACACTTTCCATGTCTAAATTTTGGCATAACAAAGTTATAGCAAACATTACTAAATATTAATATCTTTGAATGTAGATCCTTGCATATCTTTTGATTATAGTAGCCTTGTTTTAGACATTCCCTTCTCCAGGGGATCTTCCCAAACCAGGGATCGAATGTGGGTTTCCTGCATTGCAGACATATTCCTTAGCCTCTGAGCCATCAGGGAAGCCCATTATAGGAACATTATTTTTATAATCAGATTGTTAGGTTACAAAATAAACAATTTTATAGTTTGATATATTTCACCAAATTGTTCTCTACTATGGATGTACCAGCTTATACTTTCACCAACTGTTTGGAGAATGACTTTGCAGGTATTTCTGCTATAATGCTTTCCAGAAACATTATAGATTATGTGTTTACCTCACCATGATGATAAGAGGACATCTCAGCTACTGACCCAGCTAACTGGGCAACCTTCACCTCTCGCTTGTCATTCCGTTTGAAACATGTAAACAAAACCTTTCTCTGACCTGGTTTCAAACCTTCAAAATGAAAGAAGTGCAAATATTAATATCATTAATTTAATCATTTCTAAGCATCGATATCCATCTTATGGTAAAAATAGAACTCACCATCCACCATAGATGGGATAGATCTTTCATTATCAGAATTTGAGAACAGGATAAGTTCCTTGTTTATGAAGTCATTGTATGTCAGATATGTGGTAGCTTGCCCATACAAATAATCCTGAGGAACCAAAGAGATTATTACATGATCTAGTTTAAGATAAAAAAAATGACTAGTCTTAACAATGCTTAGTGCAAAAATAAAACAAAGCATTATCATTTCTATGCTAATTCTTAAAGTCTTTCAAAAAGAAAGAATTATAAAGTATTTTATGTTTTAAAGACAAAGCAAATTTATTTGCTGCACAATTAGGAAAAAAGTTTATTGACTTTGTAGTTTCTTTCAGGTCCAATACATCTATGCAGCAATCATTAAATAAGGATATTTACAAGTAGTTATCTATTAACTTTTTTACTGAAACTTTTATTTAGTAGCCTTAATTTGCTATACTATCAATTCTAAAAGGTCAGTAAATAGTACATTTTGTGGGATATATTTAAAATTTTCTTACATCAGGAAGGCCAAGTAACTTTCGTTGTCTTCTATCTTCCATGAAATGAGTTAACCATTCCTTTCGATCATCTGTCTGCTTTTTGCTAAAGGCCTACAAATTAGAAGATAAAAAAGATGTTACTGGCACTAACAGATACCAAAATATTTTTTCTAGAAAAAACTAACAAACCATAATAACTCAGTTTCTAAAACATCTGATTCCTTTCTTTGGAATATGTGTACTGAAAATCATCTATTTTATAAAACATTTTATTATATGAAAAATTAAATGTTTCAGTTGACTAGTTAAAACACTGATTTCTAAAACCAATGTGTGTATGTGCTCAGTTGTGTCTGACTCTGCAACCCAATGGACTGTATGTAGCCCACCAGGCTCCCTTGTCCATGGGATTTTTCTAGTCAACTATTACTGGAGTGGGCTGCCATTTCTTTCTCTAGGGGATCTTCCCAACCCAGGGATGGAACCCATGTCTCTTGCATCTCCTGCATTGGCAGGCAATTTTTTTTTTACTACTGCTCCACCTGGGAAGCCCCTCTAAAACCAGAATGTATTTGTGAAATACACTCAAAACTCACCAGGCTGATTGCAGCATCATCTTCAGGACCGGAATATTTGAATTGGATACGATGTCTTTTCATATCTGCAAAGTATTCTTTAGCTTCCTTTGATGTGCTGGTACCCAAACCTACAAAAGCAAGAACACCCACCAAGTTACTCCATATAAACCTGTACAATGGTATATAACAAAATGAGAAGTTCTATGTGAGTTTCAGTACAAACCTTTGTAATACTTGACTTTCCATTTTTTATGATTTGGTGTAGAACTCTTCCATTCTTCAAACTCAGGAAGGCTATAGAATGCCATTTCTTGTTTGTTTTTAGACACCTGAGGTAAAAAAACACATTGCTATGGCTTTCCACACTGCTGGGTTCCCTGCATACCATCACACATCACTGAGGCTATATGTGTATCCAGCGTTGAGGAGTAGAGCCTTCAAATATCCATTATGGTATCTTAGAAATCAGTATACCTTTACAATGGGAGTGATAAATTCCTCCAGAAAACGATGTCGCAGAAGAGAGGGCCAGTTGTGATGGATAAAATTAATCAGCAAGCCTTTGATATGGGAACCGTCTTGGTCCTAGAAATATTTGGAAAGCCAAAACACAAAAGATTTGCTTAGAAACTAAAAAAAATTGTGACTGACATACCGGAAATTTCTCAAAAGTTTTTCTGTGGGGATTAAAGAAAAAAAAAAAGCTATTCAAATTTAGACTCACTTAACCTGTATTATATAATATGCATAAAATAGAAACATATCTTATTAGATGTGGACTAAAGATAAATAATATCCTTTCATGGCAGGAAAGCAATGCAACAATAAGACATGTTTAATTCTGACCTGATCTGTCATAATCATTATCTTTCCATAACGTAGAGTCTTCAGTGAATCTTCATCTTCATAGTTTTTCTTGTACTGAAGACCCACAATCTTAATTATATTGTTAATTTCAGCATTTTCCATTATCTGAAATGGACATATAGACAAAAAGGTAAGATTTTATTTACAAACTTTAAAGGAACAAAGAATTATAACAGTATATGTTGCTTGGGTTTTTTTGAATTCCAGTATTTTTTAGTTATTAGCAGCAGCAGCAGCCTATACTTTAGTAAGTCAGAAAGATCTGTTAAGATATGCTACATTATACACAATTTTCTAAAATAACGACAAACTAAGATATATTTTAAAATCTTATATATATCTTATATCCTCCCAATAAGGGGGTGAAATATAAGCTTAGATTCTGAAGATAGTTTTTATATACTCTACCTGTTTATGAGAAGCTTCTCGAACATTGAGTATTTTTCCTCTAAGAGGGAAAACCCCATACTTGTCTCTCCCAACCACACCAAGGCCTGAAACAGCTAAAGTTTTAGCTGAGTCTCCCTCTGTCAGGATAAGTGTACACTCAGTAGAGTTTCGTCCTCCTAAAATAAATGAATATTAGCATATTTAGTTCAACCTCAAATATACTAACTCAGACATGTGATAAAACACAAATAACTTACACTTCATAACAAGTTGGCTTGAGAGTCAAATAGAGTTAAGTAATTGGACTTATAGTTTAAAGTTTGTAAGTTAATAAAGTCTTAGTTTCCTAGACTAATCTTTCATGATGATTATACAGTTGCCAAACATTTGCTTGATCATATTACATTTAACATATTTTGTGGGTAATGAGGTTTAGGACATGACTCTAAAATATGGCACCTTGACACATTATCTTATTAAGCTCAGGGAGTTTTGAGAAAAGAAAACTTTAGTAGAAGCAAGAATATCTCTCTGATCTCTCCCCTAAACTTCTCTCCTGAAGCAGGTCATAAGATCCTCATGCAGGAGGTGCTTGCCTTAAACCCAGAAGAAAAGAACATTTTAATCTAAGATTAAAGGTCACCAAGAAGAATCTGAATGAAAAGGCCATGCTAAGTGTCCCCAGGTTTACTATAATCAGCTAATAATCACTGTCCTATCATATCTTTCCAGAACTTTGCATTCTTCATCAAAGCTAGCATAAAATCACTTAGGTTTAACCATTTTTTTGGGTTTTCACTTCCTTACAAATTTTCTGGTCACATGAAACTATATTAAATAAATACACTTGCTTTTTTCCTGTTAATGTCTGTCATTTTATTTTTCAGAGATAGCCAGGGACTTAAGAAGGTTGAGAAGACTTTTTCCTCCTCTACATTAGGTAATAGATTACTGTATAAACATTCTTGTTTTATACACCAAAATAATCATTTCAAAACTATTTTTAACAGTTAAAAACAGAAATGACCCAAGTGTTCAATAACAGGGAACTGGTTGATTTTTAACAAAGTACAAATATTCTGTTGAATATTAAGTGTCAAGGGAAAAATATCCACAGTATGCTGTCAATGAATCAAATCAAATAAGTATAAGATTTAAACTTTGGAAACATTAAATGTGTACCTGCATCATTGGCATCATCAAGTTTGGGAATTCCTTTGATTCTGTTATGTTTTACAGCAGAACACTTCTTGTTTAACTGGATTTGGGCCTTAAATCTCACCCAGTTTAGTATACTTTCTACAATACCACACCCAATTGCCTGAAAATGAGAAGATTCATGTTAGGGAAAAAGAGTTCTGTCAGAAATACGGAATACAAATGAACTCCCACAAAAATGGGCAGAATGTGGCACATTTTCCTGTCTCAGGTTATCACTACTGAGGCAGCTGGTTCCTTTGGGTTTTCATTCAATATTTACTGACTACATACTTATACGGTGCCAGGCACTGAGCTCCATGTGGAGATCTAGAGGTTAAAACAAGTTAGCCGTAGTCCTTGTCCTAAAGGAGTTTGGTACAACAAGGAAGACAGAAATAAAATGAGTGATTACAGTGTGAAGAGATAAGTGGAAAGCATATCATGTATAATAATATATGGCCAGTGTCTTATGGGAACAAATTTTTAGGGAAATGAATAGAAAGTAAAGGTTTTCCTAAAGAAATAACATTTAAGACCTAAAGTAGTCAGCCAAGTGAAAAGCGTTTCAGGCAGGGTAATCCCTCTGTCTGAAATGTGAAAAAGCTCTAAAGAGGGAAAGAGTACTCTGTTTTTGAGTAATTTAAAGCCAGTAGGAGTGAGACTTAGGTAATGTGGGAAAAGTGGTACTGAGATAAGGTTGGAAATGGCAGGGTCTTGTAGGCTGAATTAAGGAATTTAGGTTTATGCAACCTAATAGTTGGTTGGAGCCTTTGACTAAAACAGGACATAGTTTTGTTTTTTGGGGGTGGGGAAGTTCCATGAATGGCGATTAGTGAGTATGGAGAGAACTGATTCAGTTCTGGATGTGTCCGCTGAGAGCAACTTAAGGCATTCAATGCTTGGTAAGTAGTTAGATGAGATAAATTCAGAAGTGATCTGAACTGGTGACATGTAATGGCCAAATAGAGATGGCATATAGATGATAATTAAGGGCTTGGTAAGAGTTGGTAAGCGGTAAGGGTTGTTTTTTTAATTTCCTTTTCAGAGAGAGAAGACGTGGGAGGAATTTTGGTTTCTGCAGAGTTGAGAAGGGCAATGGAAAATAAAGGAAGATGCTTCTATCTTTTATTTCCTTCTAAGTACTCACAGCTTTGATGAATTTTTCACTCAGCTGGCATGTTGATCCAAAGCTCTTGACTTGTAAAGTCATGTTCTCTTTTGTCTGGGAGTCGAAGGTTGGGTTTTCAATTAAGGCATTCACAAAAATCCACATGTGATTTTTTACCTGCGTAAAAATTGACAGTAAATTACTGAAAATTTACTCATGCTTTATTTATAGACTTTTGCTTCTTCCTTGACTTTCAAAAAGAACAGTGTTAAAGTATCGTACCTGATGTGCTTTTACTGCAACACCACCCTTGTTCTTTTTCTTCACAACATCAACAAGTTTGGTCACAATCTGATCAGCTACATAATCAACATGTCTGCCACCCTAATGAGGAAAAATACCAAACTGTAAATCCATTACCCTCAAAATTGTAATAATAATCAAACATTTTAAAAAAGCTAATTTAGTTCCCTTGATGCCAAGGTAGCCAAATATTCAAGTTCATTTTATATATTTAAAACAAGAATACTTATATGAAATATGTAAAGATAAATCATGATTGATAATTCAAAAATAAAATTACCTTGGAAGTAGCAATGCTGTTGACAAAGCTAATTTGCTGAAAGCCTTTTTCACTCATTGTTAAACATACTTCCCACCTGTGGTTTACTTGTTCATGGATAATTTTCAATGGATTGCCAGTTTCATCTACCTTATCCTTCAGATACAGATCTACATAGCTACGGAAACCTTTCACCTAAAAAATAATAGTATTAATTTTTTTTAAGTAAATGAAAAAGTAGGTTATAAAGATTTTTCAAAACTAATGAAATGGTGTTCACTGATATGTATAAGAGGATGGTCATTAAAGGACACAAAAGGATTTAGTTAGAAGATTCTTTGAGAAAGACTTCAGTGAACTTAAAATAAGTTAACTGATTTTTTTAAAATGTGGCATTATGTTTTCTTTACAGGAACATATCTGAGAAGCGCTAAGAAAAACAAATGGGAGAAAAAAAAAATCAACTTTGCTTTTGATGATGGTCACAAAGTACCTCATTGCCTACATTCAGTAAAATACTTACTGGAAGCCTATTTCCATTGAGATAGACCTTGACATCTTTAGTGGATCCAGCAATATCATATGCTCTTCTAACCATCAGTGCAACAATATCTTTGTCTAGGCTTTGCATTTTAAACTTAGACAAATCAGGGTGGAAGGTAATACATGTATAATCTTCTCCACTAAAGGGCTTGAGTTCCATCTCACCAGCTTTCCCCATGTTATCCATCCATGTCTATGGAAATAAAGAATAGAGGAGAGAAAAAAACTCAAGTTATCTCACAAACTAGAATTAAATAACACAAATTTATAAGTCCTAAAAAAAGAAAAACACACACTCAACCAAACCAACCCCCACCCCTCAACTCCCCTAATATACGTTTATGAGTAACTTTCTATGAGCTTCCCTAGTGGCTCAGAGGGTAAAGCGTCTACCTGCAACGCAGGAGGCCCGGGTTTGATCCCTGGGTGGGGAAGATCCCCTCAAGAAGGAAATGGCAACCCACTCCAGTACTCTTGCCTGGAAAATCCCATGGACAGAGAAGCCTGGTAGACTACAGTCTGTGGTGTCACAAAGAGTCGGACACGGCGGAGTGACTTCACTTTCCCTTTCCCATAATTTAATAGATTATAAATTGCTATAGCATAATTTATAATCAAGGCACGAGATACTCATTTACTTACCTGTTTGAACATTTTCTTGTATTCTTTGCTTGCTGTTTCCACAGTAAATTTGGTACTGAATATGTTACACAGTTTGGCTCCATAGCCATTTCGACCACCTGGGCAAATAAATGTAAAATGTGATTTAATTGTTCTTATCTCATTTACAGCTTTATTTCTTAATCACTGGCAATGCTATTTAATTATAGAGATTTACTCCCATATTTTTAACCTTTAGGCCACAATCTTTGAAAAGATGTATTTTTTCAGCAACAAATGTGTTTTTTATTTTCCTCAATATTCTACCTGTTACTTTCTTTTCTTCATCATCATAGTTGCTAGAAGTTAGGAGCTGTCCAAAGATGAGAGCTGGGACATACATCTTCTCAACTTTGTGTTCGACAACAGGAATACCTTTTCCATTATTCCATATACTAATTAAATTGTTTTCCCTAAGAAAAGAAGATTGAATTCTTTTTTTGTAAAACAGATGTTAAGCTGGTGCTTAATTCTTTTCATATTTAAATACCATTGTCTCTAAAACACACATGTCTCAATTTCTTTATGACTCTTTATATATATACCTTCTGAAATTCAGCACACTTAGTTCCAAACACTCATGAAATAGGAGCCAAAAGGAAAAAAAAAAAAATCAATCCTTTTCCAACACCTGGGCAGACACTGATAATACTGAAAAAATATGAAGCTTTAAAATGTTAGGATAAACAAAGGGAAATGACTTATGCCCAATGGAAAGAAAAGGACAAAATTTGGAAACAATATTATTATACCGCTTTTAAGAGGATCATCTGCACTGTCCCAGCTCCCTTAGCTTTCCCACCTGACAAAGCACACTGGCAAAACAAATATCAAAGAGCATTATCAACTGTAAACGTCCCTGCTCACCAATAAAATGTTCAAAATTTATTCGGACTTATATTTTAGTTCTAACGACACACACTATGGTTCTTATTACACGTAGCTTGCTGCTGCTACTGCTAAGTCGCTTCAGTCGTGTCCAACTCTGTGCGACCCCATAGACGGCAGCCCACCAGGCTCCGCCATCCCTGGGATTCTCCAGGCAAGAACACTGGAGTGGGTTGCCATTTCCTTCTCCAATGCATGGAAGAGAAAAGTGAAGGTGAAGTCGCTCAGCCGTGTCCGACTCCTAGAGACGCCATGGACTGCAGCCTACCAGGCTCCTCCATCCATGGATTTTCCAGGCAAGAGTACTGGAGTGGGGTGCCATTGCCTTCTACGACACGTAGCTTAAAACTAGCTTAATATTTTTTAAAAGACTATGGTATCAAGTCCTTAGGAGCACTCAAGCACATCATTAACACATTTCCCAAAAAGAATCTAAAGTATAGTTTATGTTATAACTGAATAGGATAATAACAAAGGGAAGCAACACCCTGACTACCCACAAAAGGACATTTATAAGCAGAAATGTTAGATCAAATTATTCTTTATCACCATCTGCTGGTTTACTGTTTGAATAGCATCATGAGAACAAGTTATAGCTATAGACTCTGGAATACTTAGAGAACTTATTGGAGATGTTTATTGAAATATTTAGAGATAAAGTGTTATAATGTCTATAATTTATTTTGAAATGACTAAAAAATATAGATGGTACACAATATGGCAAAGTGTTGACAACTGTTGGATCTAGATGGTAGCTATCTAGATTGTTCATTTTAGCACTCTACCTTTCTGCACTTCTGCAAAATTCCATTAAAAAAAAGCTCAACTTTACTATAAATCAAGTAAATGCAATTAACAGCAACAGGGTGCTACAAAAAACAAAAGACTAAGCAGGAGACTTACGGGTCAATTGTGATTCTAATACAAGACATTTTTGGGTCCCTTTGTTTGTTGTCTGCAGCATTGACTGAAAGAAAATACACATTTGTAAAAACTTAAAGTATTTTAGAAAACACTCTTTACCTCTAAGATATAAAAAGAAAAAAAAATCTCAAGCAGTGCAGAAGTAACATTGATGAGGTATTCATTCAGCAATTTTTATTCATAGGACTGTTTCTAAGAACTCAACTTCCTAGATTCCAGCAGACTAACCTTTGCCAACTGTTTTTTGCTAGGAATAATACTTCTCACATCTGACCAGTAGATCTTTGTATTAAGAATATACTTACCTAGAATCTCATCAAAGATTTTGTACAAACCAGGAACATAAGTGACTTCCCTATAGTTAATGCCAGTATCTTCATCATAAACCCACATTTGCTGGAAATAAGAAAAAGAAATACGGTTACTCTACTTTGTTTTATTATCATGGTTACTGTAAAGTCTTCTGAATTAGTATGACAATGTAGATGATAGCTTAGGCCAGTTCCAGAAGACAAAGTACATGAAATATAGAAAATTAACCTGGAAAAGTATTCATCTTAACTACACTTAATTAGCCTGATTTTACCTGGGTCACTGATTCCACAGAGCCAATGTAGGTGTCTGGGCGAAGCAGGATATGTTCCAGTTGTGTTTTCTTTTGATAGATTCTTTCAATAGACAATCTTTTCTTAGCATCTTCATTTTTCTTTGTTTTGCTGACTTGCATATTTTCATTTACAGGCTAGCAATTTTTTAAAAAATTGAAGAAAAGGGATTTTGAATCATAGGTTTATCAGAAACCAGAAACAAAATACCTATCGTAGTGGTCTGCTTACACACACCGAAACAAATCACACAGCCTTTTGGTAGGTATCAATGGAGCTGACATAGTTTTGTACAAACATGGCAATATAAGTTAACTGCAGCAGGTTCCCCCAAGTGTCAGTTTAAACAGACATATTATTTTGCCATGTGTATCTGACATGGAAATACTTACATGCGTTAGATGCCATCAACAGCACACACCCCCTTCTTTCAGATACTCCACACGTATCTACTGAGTGCCTACCAGGTCTCAGGCACTTAACAGATTCTACAGTAGCAGTATGGAAGAATAGGGATTCCATCCTTTGGACATGTTAACGTTTTAAACACAGGAGGGACGTATTTTGAGCATCTCGGACCTGCCGGCTCCATAGTGGGAACCCTGTTCCTTGCTCTGCACTGTCCAAGGTCAGGGTCGTCCAATCCCATTTTCAGCCCCAGGTAGGAGAGGAAAGCATCTCTCAGTGCCGCGTAAAGCTACATGCGGACCACGATGCCATCGACCTACACCGGGATCAAATGAATCTCTAGAAACTGAAACACAACGCCGCACCCTAGAAGCCAGTACAGCCGACAATACTTCACTACTTGCACCAGAAAAAGGTTTCAGTCTCTTCGCGATCACGCCGAGCCCAGGGGACTCGAGTAGACGCGGAAAACCCACGCCCAGCCCTAGGCGGCCGGACCACGACCCAGACGCCTCTCTCTCACGGGCAGCCGGAGAGATGCCGAGACGCGCTGAGGCTCCGCGACGCGCCCCTCCCGCGAGCTGTACCTGTAGTGGCGACACCTCCATGGTGACGGTCGTGAAGAGGCTCGAGAACCCTGCAAGTGACTAAACCGGTGGGACCCTCGAGACAATCACGGAGCAAGCCTCTTCTCCACAGACGCACGTCGGTTAGGAGAGAGCTTCCACTCCGGTTTGAACCTTCCGCTAGCCCGCCCAAACCAGATAGGCCAATCGTTGACGCGCTCTCATCAGTTCCGTCCAGAGAAACCAATCAGAGCTGGTTTTTTATATTCACCAATAAACAGCTGAGCTGGCCCTTTCGAATGAACCAATTAGACGAGGGAGGCGGGACTAGACGGTTTTAAAAGACACCACTCGGATTCGTAGCTGAGGGACGGACAGGGAATCTAGCCAATGAGGAGGGCTAGTTTGTTCTCTCTGTGTAACTCTGGAAAAATGCGCTGCGGAAGTGGGATCCAGGTTGGGGTGAAAAAAAAAAGGAGAGGTTATGTATGCCCCGGAGCTGCTATCTTCTTTCAGATTCCAAAAATCTGAAGAGTGTCCTCCATCCTGATTTTTTTTTTTTTTTTTTTTTAATTTGAAAGAAACGGGAGTCCTAGCTCCGTTTCCTGGGAAAACTGAGCGCCAGCTTTCTGGACAAGCAGCCGGGGCATTCGGTTCAGTTCAGCAAACTGGGCGTCTGCGTCAAAGCCGGCCCTCCCACCCCTAGAATTTATCTTTGAAGAAACAAAAGCCATACTTGGCCGTACGTGAACGTAGCTTGGGTTTTCGTATAATGGCAGGGCATAGAGAGGCCACATAAAAGAGAGAGACCAGCGTTCAAAACCCCCGAAAGAGCGGCTTGAGGCAGCGACTTGTCAATCAGAGGGGATAATTTATAGTCACCGCCTCAGGAGTTGAGGATGGTTTAGGTGCCATTCTAAGACAGTAGCTTTTTCCTCAGACGACCAGCAGAATGTCCTCGTAGTTGTTCCTTTTATTCTTCTCTGTGTTGTTCCCTGAACCCTGTAGTCCATATTTGACTGCTGCTGCTGCTAAGTCGCTTCAGTCGTGTCCGACTCTGTGCGACCCCAGAGACGGGAGCCCACCAGGCTCCCCTGTCCCTGGGATTCTCCAGGCAAGAACACTGGAGTGGGTTGCCATTTTCTTCTCCAATGCATTAAAGTGAAAGTGAAGTCGCTCAGTAGTGTCCGACTCCTAGCGACCCCAGGGACTGCAGCCTACCAGGCTCCTCCGTCCATGGGATTTTTCAGGCAAGAGTACTGGAGTGGGGTGCCATTGCCTTCTCCCCATATTTGACTAGGAAATGCCAAAGACCGAAATGTTTACTACTCCGAAGTTTAAATGTTCAAATGTGTGGTGTTTTTTTTTTCTGTCCTCAACCCACAATGTTAAAATGACAAAAAAGAAAAGTCATTGGCCTCACAAGATGCTAGAAAAAATAACTGCACAATTTGAGTGACTGCGAATTCCATCAGAAATATTAATACCTCCTTCCAATCATTATTCCCTGAGTTTCAACCCTGACTAGGCATTTTGCCAGTTGTGTGGTCTTGATGAAGGCAGCTTCTCAGTTGCTTTATTTTCCTCTGCTCAAAAAAAGGAATAAAAATAACAGCATTACCTCAGGGTAGTGTGAGGATTACAGGATGTAAAGATAAGGTGTTTAGAACAGTAGACTCACAGTATCAGAATCAGGAAGCAGGGGTTTTCTTTACGTTTGTGGGCTTAATCCTTTTTTTCCTTCTAAAACCAAGTCAACCACTGCAGGGTATCCAATGCCCACTCTGCTGGCAAAGCCCCAGGGAAGGCCAGTGAGGACAGAGTATGTTGTGACAGGAAGTCAAGGATGGAAGTGACCCATGTGCTTTGTGCCAAGTCACTTCAGTAGTGTCTGACTCTTTGTAACCCTATAGACTGTAGCCTGCCAGGCTAGGGTAATTGGAAAAGCCAAAGGAATAGGGTTTTGGCATTGCTCTGGTCCCTATCCTCTTGGTTTCCTGGTCTCCAGTGTTTTCAGCTCCACTCTGCTCAACCATGTGCATTGATACAGAAAGGCAACCTTAATGCACCAGACCACCAGGGTCTCAGAGCAGTTGTAGGGGGAAGCCTGTTCAGTAGCTTCTGTCCATCTAGAAGGCTGACCAGGCCCTGGGCTTAAGGGCAAGCCTGTCATTCCCTATAGCTTCCCCAAGACAGAGGATTACCTTGAAAGTCAGAGACCAGCCATGCTGCCTTCTATCTCTTGGAACACAAAGGCCCCATGTATTAAAGTAGGGTGGGCATCCTTCCTTAAAATGGCAATGCAGCCTCTGCTTCATGGCCTCCACTTTGCCCAATCTGCAATTCCCTGCAAGACCCATCTGAGGATGAGGCAATAGGAATTTAATAAGCTGCTCCAGTTCTATTTTCTGGTATCCAGTTTTAAATCCCCCTTGCATTTTAGCCTGATCCTGACTGTGTGGGTCTTTGTTCCAATGGCCCTGAAGCAGAGCTGGGGAGTCAAAAGGACTGTGAAGTCACACATGCCTGAATCAGATATCTCCCTGAGCCTCAGTTTCCCATGCCATTATCTTTTATCAAAGGTGCGTGTGTATGTGCTAAGTTGCTTCAATTGCATCCAACTCTTTGTGACCCTATGGCCTGTGGCCCACCAGGCTCCTCTGTCCATGGGATTCTCCAGGCAAGAATATTGGAGTAGGTTGCCATGCCTTCCTCCAGGGGATCTTCCTGACCCAGGGATCAAACCCACATCTCTTATGTCTCCTGCATTGGCAGGAGGGTTCTTTACCATTAGTGTCACCTGGAAAGCCCTTTATCTAAGGTGAAGTGAAGTGAAGTCGCTCAGTAGTGTCCAACTCTTTGCGACCCCATGGACAGTAGCCCACCAGGCTCCGCCATCCATGGGATTTTCCAGGCAAGAATACTGGAGTGGGCTGCCATTTCCTTCTCCAGGGGATCTTCCCGACCCAGGGATCGAACCCGGGTCTTCTGCATTGCAGACAGACGCTTTTACCATCTGAGCCACCAGGGAAGCCCACTAACTAAGGTACACAGGGCTAAATGAGATATGGAAGCACCTAAGACAGCCTTCCAGTCCTCTAGTACAGGGTGATCTTGGGGTGGGGTGGGGTGGGGTGGTAGGGAGTGGGTTTCTCTTCTGGACAAAAACTGTTTCTCTTTTAGCCCCTCCTCCTTTCCAGAGACTATCACAGAGGATCCTGCAGGACTTGAGTGGGGAGAAGGGGAGGAAGGAAGTCTGGATGAATGTCCTGGCAGGTATTGTCCACAAACAGGGAGTTCTGGGAGCCTGACAGCCTTTAGTCCTGGGAGGCAGGAAGGGATTGGGAGTCAGTTCCAAGGAGAGAGGGGGCTGCTATCATTCTCATGGTCCTCCCCCACTCCCACCTTCCCCCAACTCTGCAGGGGCCCAAACTACATACTCTGACCTTGTTCCCATCTCTACCCTGACCTATAGGGGTGAAGTTGAGTACCTGAGTCAGACTGCTGATTTGTTGGGTATATGACCTTGGGCGAGTCACTCAGGCTCACTGTACTTCCATTTCTTCATCTAAAGTGGGGATGATGTGGGATGTCCCTGGTGGTCCAGTGGTTAAGACTTTGCCTTCCAATGCAGGGGGTGTGGGTTTGATCCCTGTTCGGGAAGATAAGACCTCACATGCCTTGAAGCCAAAAAAACCCAAAACATAAAACAGAAGCAGTATTGTAACAAATTTTTATGTGGATTTTAAAAGAATGGTCCACAAAAAAAAAAAAAATTAAGGATAATGAGAGTACCTTCACAGAGGGTGAGACAATACATGCAAAGCACTTAGTGCTGCTGCTGCTGCTGCTGCTGCTAAGTTGCTTCAGTCGTGTCCGACTCTGTGCGACCCCGTGGACTGCAGCCCACCAGGCTCCTCTGTCCACAATCCTTGCCAAATAGTAAGTGCTCAAAACACATTAGCAGATATTACCTCTACTCCTTGTGAAGATCCCCCTCCCTTGTCCTGGCCAGTTTTCCCAAGTCCGCTCTTCTGTTGACTTAAAAAAAAAGCACAACATGAGAATTGCGAGTTAAGTTTTATTTGGGGCAAAATAAGGACTGGTGCCTGGGAGACAACACCTCAGATAGCTCTGAGAAACTGTTCCAAAGAGGCAGAGGGGGAGGGAAATAAATGCATTCAACCACATATTTTACCAACAGTTTTCTGCTAGTCTCATGAAGCTTTCTGCTAGTCACGAGGAACAGACATCACCATGAAGGATTTTAGTGCTTTTCTAAGTATAAAGGGATACAAGAATTGGGCTCATAGATTGACTCCTGAAACTGTCTGAAGACCTGTTCTGCAAGCTTCCCCCCAACTCCCCACCTGCCAGTACAGAGTGCCTCATTTCTGCTGTCCGCCCTGGGTTCCTTTCAGGGAGTGCCGAAGGTCAGCAGTTGCAGCAGCACTTGATTTAATCCTGTAGACGTAGATGGCAAGCACCCATGGCAAGTGCCAATTTGTAGTTAATGCTTGCAAAACCAATTCAAAATTTCCCTTTCCAGGCAGTCTCCAGGGACTCTTCTCAGGCCAGCTTATAAAACTGAGGCTCTTTCAAGACCTTTGGAGTATATTTTCATACATGGATGAGATCCTTTCATAAGCATTTCTGCTAGATGTGCATTTCCTGTCTCTCTGCTCAGAAGCAGGAGGAGGGGCTCCACCCTCCAGCTGGACACCCCCCTTGAAAGGACAGTATTTCTTTCATATAGAATGAAGTTGATCCAGGTGTACTGACATAGAAATATCATGAAGATATATTGTTAAGTTTAAAAAAGTAAGGTAAAGAATAGTATGTAGGGCATAAGCCCATTTGGGTAAATGTTCATGCTTTGAAAACATCTAAAGGAATTGTAAATACATGGAGGCAGAGAAAACTTTTCATATTTTCCCTTCTATCCTATTTGAGAAATTGTAAGTTATGAACCATTATTTTTTAATGCAGAAAGTTAGCTTAAATTAGGAGAATTTAAAAGATGTCCCTCAATAATTGTACGTCTGGGCAATTCTCTGTTTCATTACTTTTTGCCATGTGATTTTCCAAGTGTTTTCATCCATGTTCTACACCCTTCTTACTCTCATCCCTTTTCTCCACTTCACTGAAGGTGAGGGATACCTGACTCTGCATGTTTGTGTGAGAATGTAAGTCCCACTAGGGAAGTCCCTCTGAGGTGTCTTCTGACATTAATCTGTCTGACTTCAACCTGACAGCTATCCCTCCTGAGTCCTCCACAGGGTTAGGTCTGCAGGGCCCAAATCACAGATGATCTGAGAGACCAGGCAAGTTTGAAGGGGATGGAGTGGAGTTAGGAGCAAGTTATTCATCTGAAGAGAACAGAAAACTATACCCTTTTGTTAGGAGAATTGAAGAAAATCACGGTCTTTTCCAAAGCCCTACAGCTAAATACTGCTTCCTGTTTCTCTCTCTTCCCTCTCGATCATGAAAGGAAAGAAGTGACACAGGCAGAAGGCAGGCATTTTACAAAGTACAGAGAAGGCTCTGAGTTAGAGCTGGATATTAGTCTTAAAAAAACAAAAACAAAACTAGAGGAACCAGAGGCTCCAACAGGAGAAAACCTCCATGGGTTTTTGAAATCAAGCTGTTTGGAGCCCTCTGAATGTATAAGAAGTTTTGACCTGATAGATAAACATTTAGGGCAAGTGTAAGGAAGTATTCTACTTGAGTTTGGGAAAAATCCAGGATATGATTAGCTTTAATAGGTTGTTCTAAGTCGCTTCAGTTGTATCCAACTCTTAGCGACTCTATGGACTGTAGTCCGCCAGGCTCCTCTGTCCATGGGATTCTCCAGGCAAGAATACTAGAGTGGGTTGCCTTGCCCTCCTCCAGGGGATGTTCCTGACCCAGGGATGGAACCCACATTTCTTATTTCTCCTGCATTGGCAGGTGGGTTCTTAACCACTAGCACCACCTGGGAAGCTCTTGGATGGGTTAAAAGGAACAATTAATAAGACAGATACTGATGTAAGAAAGTACCATGTAAAGAAAAAATTTCCAATTAGAGCTGTCCAAGAATGGACAGTCTTAGGAGAGAGGGACTTCTCCCACCACTGGAATGTTTAAGAAGAGTTTAGATGACCATTTTCCAGGTATTATTGCAGGAAGGATCTCTCCAGGGTGAGTTAGACTCAAAGGGCTACGAGATCACTTCTAACTTTAAGGTGTTATGATGATTTTACCTAGAAGTTTACATTTCTATAAATCCTGCTATAATTTATTTATCAGGTCTAAACCTAGTCCCATGTAACACTGACATTTTACTAGTTTAACAGTGATTTTTCAAAAAGCCTAATCAAGTGGAGAAAGGTAATATAGCTCCTGTCTGGAGTAGCTTCTGCTTGGAATGTCTGTAGCAGTTAATTTTCTGTGTCAGCTTGGTGAGGCTCTGGTGTCTGGTTGTTTGGTTGAACTCTAGTCTAGATATTGCTGTGAAGGTATTTTGTAGATGTTGTTCAGTAGCTAAGTTGTGTCTGACTGTTTGCGACCCTAGGGATTGCAGCATGCCAGGCTTCTCTGTTCTTTACTATCTCCCTGAGCTTGGCCAAACTCATGTTCATTGAGTCGGTGATGCCATCCAACCAACTCATCCTCTGTCATCCTCTGTCATCCTCTTCTCCTCCTGCCCTCAATCTTTCCCAGAATCAGGGTCTCTTCTAGTGAGTTGGCTCTTCGCATCAGGTGGCCAATTATTGGAGTTTCAGCTTCAGCGTCAGCCCTTCCAATGAATATTCAGGGTTGATTTCCTGTAGGATTGACTGGTTTGATCTCCTTCCTGTATATGTAATTAGCATCATTTACAATCAGTCTATTTTAAGTAAAAAGATTACCCTCTCTAATGTCAGTGGGCCTCATCTGATTGGTTGAAGGCCTGAAAAGCAGAAAACTGAGATTTCCCAGAAAGAATTCTGTCTCAGGTCTGTGACATAGAAATCCTGCCATAGTCTCCAGCCTGCTGCAGATTGCAGACTAGTCAGCCCCCATAATCGGAGCCTGTTCCTCAAAATAAATCATACATATATGTAAATTTCTGAGTGCCAGTTATGTACCAGACACCATAATAAGCACTTTACATAATTTTCCCCCTGATCTTTACAACAACCCTTTAAACTGAGAAAACTGAGGCTTGGAGGGGTTAGGTGATTTTCTCAAGACTGAATTTCTACTTATCTTTCAAGACTCAGATCCAGCGTCTCCTCCCTTGAAGTTCTTCCTAACCACTTTGGGTCCTCTCTGTTTTCTTGGCATCTGACTGCATTTCTCTCTCTTACACAGCACTGACTGTGGGGTGTTTGCCTGCAGGTCTCCCTCTTCAGGGGTTTCCCAGGTGGCGCTAGTGGTAAAGAACCTGCCAATGCAGGAGACTTGGGTTCAATCCCTGGGTCGGGAAGATCCTCCACCACAAGCCCTTCTGGAGTCAGAGGTTGCCTATGCCTTGGAACCTTCAGAACCTGGTCTGGGCCCATGATTCCCAAGGAGGCTCTCCGTGAACGGTACTGACAGTACTATCATTGTCCACTTGGGGGCAACATACTCAGCGGCAAAACCCCTGGTGCAGGAGGGCAGGACTCTGCAGGAAGGATGGCTGGGCAAAATCAAACACTAACGTGCAGGGAAATGCCTCTGCTTGCACCCGCCACTGGAAGCTCAGTTCAGTCGCTCAGTCGTGTCTGACTCTGCGACCCCACGGCAGGCCTCCCTGTCCATCACCAACTCCCGGAGTTTGCTCAGACTCATGTCCATTGAGTTGGTGATGCCATCCAACCATCTCATCCTCTGTCGCCCCTTCTCCTCCTGCCTTCAGTCTTTCCCAGCACTGGAAGCTAGGGCCCACTGTTTCAACAGTTGGCCCCATCCTCTGGGAATTTAGTGGAAAGCTCAGCACTCATTGCTGATACTAGCTGAGGAGGCCTCGAGGGCACTGGGGCTGTCCTGGAGCATCTGTGCTTTGGACTCAAGGATCCAGTGAGGGAGCTGCAGGAAAGAAAACCCAGAGGGACAGAAGGGATCAGCTGCAAGAGCCTCAGGAGAGAATTTCCTGAGTAAGGCTGCACCGTTATGAGGTAAAAGGGGGGAGGAGAAGGAATTCTCCACCAAGGCAGATGAATCCTGCTAACTGGAAAGTGGATAGAGTCGGCAGCCCTAGCAACCACATGCACAAACTCCCGTCCTCCGCCTCTCCTGCTCTCAGATATTCTGTTCCTTCCAGACCATTTCTAGGGATGGGGTGAGGTGGGGGTGCAGATAAGTGTGGTGCCTCTCATGTGCTCAGCAGAGAAGTGGGAATCAGGTTCAGTCTATCCTCTGGAAGCAGAGATAGGGCAGTCCCAGGGTGTCTCTGTGGACACCCTGCCACTTCTTTTCCAGGGCTACCTGGATGCAGAAAGGTGTGTGCTTGGGGGATGGTGATGGGGGTACTGGAGGCAGTGGGGAGGAGAGGTGGCAAGTTCAGCCACTGATGCCAGAGCACACAGAGGTGGAACTGATGAAAGAATGAGGGGGATGGCAGGGCACTGCAAATAACTTAAATTTTGGGCAAACAAATGCAAGAAGACGGAAGGAAGCATCTGGAATCGTTTATTTAGAGAAAAGAAAGATACTCGCACAGACTTCTAAATACAAAGTGACATGTCCAAGGTCACACCATTCCCAAACTATTGATGTTCTGCTACACACTGCCTCCTCAAAACCCATTAGTCTTTAACAGTGGGTAGTGAGATCTGAGAGGCCGAACTGAGAACGTTGCTTCAGGGAGGAAAAGGAGGAAGAAGAGAAAGAGGAGACAGTAGCTATGAAGGAGGGGTTCTCTGTCCTGTCCTCTCAGGAAGATCCATAGATGACATTTCCAGATGGGCCTGGGACTCCAGGAGGCCCCTCCAAGCCTATGGAACAAACCAAGGACATCCATGGAACTTCCCTCTCCTTTCTGGCCCTGTATTTAAAAGGGGCCACTTCATGGATCACAGTCTTGTCATGGCAAAGGGGCTTGAGTAACTTAATGAAACTATGAGCCGTGCTGTGCAGGGCCACCCATAGTGGAAAGTCCTGATAAAATGTGCTCCACTGGAGGAGGGAATGGCAAACCACTCCAGTCTTCTTGCCTCGGGCTTCCCTGGTAGCTCAGTTGATAAACTGCCTGCAGTGCAGAAGACCCGGGTTCAATCACTGGGTCAGGAAGATCTCCTGGAGAAGGAAATGGCAACCCACTCCAATATTCTTGCCTGGAAAATCCTGTGGACAGAGCTTGATGGGCTACAGTCCATGGGGTTGCAAGAGTTGGACCAACTTAGCGACTAAACCACCATTCTTGCCTTGAGAACAAAGTTTGTATAGTCAAACCTATGGTTTTTCCAGTAGTCATGTGTGGATGTGACAGTTGGGCTGTAAAGAAGGTTGAGCACTGAAGAACTGATGCCTTCAAATGGTGGTGCTGGAGAAGACTCTTGAGAGTCCCTTGGATGGCAAGGATATCAAACCAGTCAATTCTAAAGGAAATCAATCCTGAATATTCATTGGAAAGACCGATGCTGAAGCTCCAATCTTTTGGCCATCTGATGTGAAAAGCCAACTCACTGGAAAAGCCCCTGATGCTAAGAAAGATTGAAGGCAAAAGGAGAAGAGGGCGGCAGAGGATGAGATGGTTAGATAGCATCAGTGACTCAGTGGGCATGACTTTGAGCAAACTCTGGGAGATAGTGAAGGACAGGGGAGTCTGGCGTGCTGCAGCCCGTGGGGTCGCAAAGAGCTAGATACAATTTAGCGACTGAAGAACGACAACAACTGGGAAGTAGGGTATGACACTGGATGTGATGAGCTCCCCAGTCCTGGGGAAGTCCCCCAAGGGGAGAGCGACATCAGCAGAGGTGGGACAAAGGATCAGTGAACCAACAGTAGATATTCCTGAGCATCTATTATGTGCTGGTCTAAGACCACGGAGGGGGTGCGTGGGACACAGTGTCTTACACGTGAATAGCATTTGTTGTGGGAAAGAGTGTAAGGAAAGGATGGATATGGGTTGCTAAAGAGGAGGGTGGAATAGAGAGGAAAAAACAGAGGGAAGAGGAGGGGAGAAAGGCCTAGTTGTTGATGTCCAGTAACTCACATTCTAGTTGTGGCAATAGGACAACTAGAAAAAGGATGGCTAAAAAGCTCAGCGATAAGTGAGCAGGCCCCAGAGGAAGTTTAAAAGGGTGCTGAGGGAGGTTTCAGGAGGGCATGGGATAGAGGAGATTGAGGACTTGGCTGGCTTGTCTGGCCTGGATGGAACTCTTCCCCAGAGGGCCCTTACTGGTTCCTGAACTCCACACAAGCCCATGTGGGCCCGGCAAACTTGGACAGCCATGAAGGCCCAGTGTCCCCAGGGTTCCTGGGAACCCAGCAGTCCCAGTTCCTAGATATCCAGGTGGTCTTGGGAGCCTTCATAGCCAAGGTATCCCTGAGGTTCTGGAAACCATTGGCAGCCAGGGGATCAGGAGGTCTAATTCATCCTATATATGGATGGAGAGGCAGGAAGGGCAAAGGCGAACCCCTGAAGGGAAGTGTGTGTATTTGGAGTAAGGGACTTTTGTAGGGAACAGCAGCAGGGCGTAGTCAGGAGCCCTGATGGGAGTAGAAAGTTATGAGAGGGTTAGAACCTCTGGCTGACTTCCAGGGAGGAGAGAATGGCCAGAGATTGAGTTCAATCACCAATGGCCAATGATTTAATCAACCATGTCCATGTAATGAAGCCTCCATAAAAACCCAAAGAGATGGGGTTTGGTGAGCTCGTGTATCAGTGGACACGTGGAGCTGCTGGGAGAGGTAGTGGAAGCTCCATTACCTTTCCCCAAATCTTGCCCTATGTCTCTCTTCCATCTGACTGTTCTTGAGTTATATCCTTTTATAATAAATGGGTAATCTAGTAGGTAAGGAACTTCCCTGGTGGCTCAGGTGGTAAAGAATCTGCCTGCAATGCAGAGACCTGGGTTGGATCCTTGGGTTGGGAAGATCCCCTGGAGAAAGGAATGGCAAGCCACTCCAGTATTCTTGCCTGGAGAATCCCATGGACAGAGGAACCTGGCGGGCTACATTGCATGGGGTGGCAGAGTCAGACATAACTGAACGACTGATACTTTCACTTTCTTTTTTTCTAATACGGAAAATGTTTGAGTTCTGTGAGCTGTCCTAGCAAACCAATTAAACCCAAGGAAGGGGTCATTGGAATCTCTTATATATAGCTGGAGCTGATCAGTCAGAAGTCCAGGCGACAACCTGAACTTGCAATTGGTATCTGAAGGTGAGGGGTGGCAGTCTTGTAGGACTGAGTCTTTAACCTGGGGCTCTGATATGCCTCCAGGTAGACAGTCAGAATTGGGTTAAATTGTAGGGCATCCAGCTAGTGTTGGAGAATTGCTTGATGGTGTTGGAAAACCCACACATCGGAATAGGTGTCAGAATTGCAAGAGGCATCGAGGTGGGAGCATGAAAAGAAGGAGCAGGCTGGGGTGCGGGCCTGTGCACTTCTACCCCATCCATCTGTTTCCCTGGTCATCTCATCTCTTTGGGCTCTTCCCTCCCTCCCCCATCCATTCATGTTCTCCTGGTTGGTGCTGAGGGGAGCCTGAGTAGAGGAGGAGTGTTGATGTGATTTGACAGAGCACGAAGTCACTAGTTGTAGCCTGTTCTCTGGGAAATATGTCCTTTCACTTACACAGATAGCCTTGTTTGAGCTTCTGGTTAGTCCTACAGAGTGAAGTAGGGACTGGTGTACCCAATTTACAGATGCGGAAACTGAGGACGGCCATGGTGAAGAGACAAACCCACAATGCACGGTTAATCAGGGCACAGCTGGGATTTGAATCCTTGGTTTCGACAATAGGAGCTCTCTGCTTTACAGCCTGTGCACCCCAACCTGAGGGCAAAGCTCTTCTCCATTACGGGCTGCCTGGTTTTCCCCTGGTTTCGGGCCCAGCTTGTGCTGTGCTTTAGATCATCATGACTGGGTGGGGGTGAGGAACAAACTGCACAGATCTTGAGGATTCCTGGCTCCAAATATCGAGCCTCTGGGAATGGGGAGGGCCGAGAGTGGGAGGAATACAGGCTCAGGAGAGAAGAGGATGGTGGTTATGTGGATGGGAAATGTGGTGGGGGTGCCAGTTGGAACTCTGTCATCCCCCAAATGGGTTTAAATCACATTTAATTGCATGTGACCTTAAGCCAACCTTTTGACTACCTGGGCCCCCATCTATAAAATGGGTTTATAGGATTACCATGGTGCTCAATAATCATCATGGCTAATGTTAATCTGCGGGGCACTGTGCTGAGTTCTTTACATGGATAGTTTCTGTAGGTTCTCGCACAGCTCTGTCAAGCTGGGCTGGCACTATTCCTCTTTTACAACAGAGGGCATTTAAGGATAAGACGGAGGATGTCATTTGGCTAAAGTCACAGGGCTAGTAAATGGCAAATCCAGAATTCAGTGTAGGCATTTTTGGCTTCAGGCTCTTCATCTCACGCACTGGGCTGATTATGGCTAATAACTAATACTCAAGGGGTGCGTAACAAGGAGCAGACATCACTGTGAGCATATTACACAGATTTATTCGTTTAATCACTATAACCACCCTCTCTAATAGTCACTCTCGATGAAAGACGAGGACACTTAGGCACAGAGGTGAGCTAACTTATCCTAAATCTACTGCCAGGAATTGAGTTCAGGCAGGCCGACTTGAAAGCCTGTTGCTCTTTAAAAAAATAAAAGTGTTTTTTCTTAAAATGAAAGCGTAACATATATACAGAAAAGTGCAGAAATAAGAAATGTTTAGTTTAATGAATTCACCTAGTTAATACACTATGTGGCTAAATAGTAAACATTACCTGTACCACGTAAGACCCCTTCCAGTGATTATTCCCACCCTTCTCCCCAAAAGTAACCTCTATCCTGATTTCTAAAACCATAAATTCGTTTTGCCTGCTTTTGAATAATAGAATCATACTGTAGTAATCTGTTCAATATGTGATTCATCTATGTTGTTGGGAGTAGTGATAGTTTATTCAACTGTAGGCTTACCTATTTTACTATTGATTCCAATGTTTGGCTGAATAATTCCACTGTGAATACTCTTACACATGTGTTTTGGAACACACACACACACACACACACAGCCATTTCTTTTAAAAATTTAATTAATTATTTATTTACTTTTGGCTGTGCTGGATCTTCCCTGATGTGCACGGGTTTTCTCTAGTTGCAGCGAGTGGGGTCTGTTCCCTAATTGCCATGTGTGGGCTTCCCAGTGTGGTGCCTTCTCTCATTGCGGGGCATGGACTCTAGGCACATGGGCTTCAGTGGTGGCAGCGTGCAGGCTCAGCAGTTGTGATTCCCAGGCTCTGGAGCACAGGCTTAGTGGTTGCAATGTCTGGGCTTAGTTGCTGCACAGCATGTGGGATCTCTCTGGACCAGGGATCGAACCCATGTCTCCTGCACTGGCAGGTGGATTCTTATCTACTGTACCATATTGGAAGTCCCCAGACATTTCTATTGGGTATATTCTTGGGGTGGGACTGTTGGCTGCTTCCATATGGTTGTACAAATTTGTTTTCTTGCCAACTTGGTTTAAGAGTCCCCTTACTCCACATTCAGGTATTGCATTTAAAATTGTTAGCAAATCTGGTGGATGTGTAGTATCCCATTATGTTTTCCACACGTATTTATTAAATGAGGTATAATCAGAAGCAACACTCTGCACAGCTTTTCATAACAATCCTATGAGGCTGGTGTTGTTATCATCCCTATTTTGCAGATGAAGAAATGGAGGCCATAGTTACTCCCTTTACTCTCTTGCAATCCACTCATTTTCCCTGGGGGGGGTCTTCCCTACTGTTCCCCAGTGGTGTTGGGATGTCAGCTTGGGAAACTCCTCGGGCCAGGATGCTCTACTGGGTGGGGAGAAGAGGAAGGCTGAGATGAAGAGGGCAGGGGTGGGGAGGAGCGAAAGAGTGACACATCAAGCCTGATGTGAGGGACCACAGATCCTGGCTCAGGGCATGGGGTGATGGGGCCAGACGAGAGGTATGGGACTCAGCAGAAGGCACGATTGGGGTATTTGTGAATTCTCGGTGCTGGCAGGAATGGGCGTGCTGGGGAATCTCTCTGGAACCCTCTCTCCAGGATTTTACTGAATCTGAGGACCCCTGTCTGAAGTCTCTAATCCCAGAGCCCTTTTGGGGTCATCTCTCTGGGTTCTGTGGTGCTTTGTTATATCTCTTTGGGATTTTCTAAGGGGTAGGTAGCACTCTGTTCTCTGAGGCCAGGGGCGTAGGAGGCAGGGCTTGGAGGTCTTCCAGGGAGTGTGGGGGAAGGACTTGGGGTCTGCTCCAATTCTGGGCTTCTAAGCCATCAGGACAAAAGGCACCTGGCAAGCAGACACCTTGCTCTTTGACTTCGTAGGTGTCAGGACAGGCAGGGAGAAATGATTTCCCCACCTAGCAGCTGTCTCTCTCTGCCCAGAGTCTCTTCTGTGTCTCTACTTCTGCAAGTGTCCTCTGCTAGATTCTCCTGGGTAGCACCTGCTTTTGCTCCCCCCATCTCTGCCTCCCTTGAGTCCTGAGCCCATGGCTTACCAGAGATGCTCTGGCAGCAGAAGCAACATGGCGCAGGGGGGTAAGTCTGCAGCAAGCAGTCATGATATCTGGCTTAAGTCTTGGCTGGATTACTTCCTAGCTGTGTGCCCTTGGGTGAGCCTCCTCACCTTTCAGGGTGGTGACCGCGCTCTCTTAAAGCCCAACATCACTCACTTGGCTCCTCTGCTGGGCAGGCTTCTTGAGCCACGAGAAAGAGACTCTGCTAGTGCCAGTTGGCCTGGAAACAGTGTGCACTCTGTTTGGAGGGTTGGAAGCCATGCCAGCTTTGAGCCTAGGACCACATAAAAGCACTCCAGAGGTTCTGGATTCCTAGATGACTCCAGTTTGGAAGGGGCTTCACAATTCCATGAGTTCCCCTCCCCTATTTTACAGATGGTAAAGCTGAAGCTGAGGAAGGGGAAGTGCCACAGAGCTGGCAGGTGGTAGAGCTGGATGAACTGGAGACATGAAACCAGATCCTGGGCAGCCCAGGGCCACATGGGTTCTCCTTTCCCTCCCGCTCCCTGCCTGGGTGTTCACTTCTGGAGCCGCACGTCCTGTGGGAAGAACCCAGGCTCTGTCCTCTGGACTAGACCTCCCTCTTCACTGTCATGTCTTTTTGGAGATCCTCGCTCTCCTGATCTGGTCTGTCCAAGTGTGGGGCCCTGGTCACGGAGGCAGCTGCACTCGGGTGCCATTGCTCAGCCCACACCTGGGGTGACCACAGAGGATGTCGTATCTGGGACCCAGACATCAGCCGATATGGAGGGAGACTGAGCTCCCTATTCGGTGTGTGCACAGTGGACAGTCTGGGGCAGCCAGGGAGGGGCTAGGAAGCCAGAGTTATGGGTCAGTCTCCTTCCCATGGCAATGCCAACTCTGCTCTGATCCCGTGCACCTAGCTTGCACTCTGTACCATAGCCTTTTGCCCTTGGAATTTGCTTAGAATGCTTCTGACAGCTGTTTTGGAAGGCTGTAAAACATAGGGATTAATCATACAGACTCTGGAGCCAGACTGCTTGGGTTCACGACTCTGAACTTCCACTTACTTGCTGTGTGACCTTGAGTAAGTCACATGCCTCTCTGTACTTCACTTTCCCCATTTTAAAAAGGAATCATGATAGGGACTACTTCATGAGGTTGTCATGAAAGGGACATAGTAAAGCACTTAGAACATGTCCAGCATATGGTCTATGCTCATTAAATGTTAACTTTCATTTTCATTTTTATGTATATTCCATCCTATATATAGGATGTGTATGTATGTATGTATGTGTGCCTATATATATATATATATATATATATATAGATGTATATTCTACCCTATTCCTATGAGCTGCTCCCAAGGGCAAGCCAGCAGAGTGGGTGTTCCCTGAGGGCAGGACTGTTTCTTTCCCCTGGGAACAGAGCTCTCTTTCTTACTGATTCTCTAAGAAGCCTAGCTGGAGCCGTACAATAGAAATTTGAAACTAAGCTAACAAGGGAGTTGTGAAAGTGTTAGTTGCTCAGCCACATCCAACTCTTTTTGACCCCATAGACTGTAGCCCACCAGGCTCCTCCGTCCGTGGAATTCTTCAGGCAAGAATACTGGAGTGGGTTGCTATTCCCTTCTCCAGGGGATCTTCCTGACCCAGGGATAGAACTTGGGTCTCCCGTATTACAGGCAGATTCTTTACCATTTGAGCCACCAGGGAAGCCCAAGAAGCAGGGGCTCATCCTGGATTTGACCCCGGGACCTCTTGTACCCTAAGTGAGAATCACACCCCTAGACCAATGAGCTACACAGTGAGATTCTTTCTAAGCAACAAACTGGTGAAGGGATGGGATGGAAGAGGCTGAAGAGAGTGAGGCTTTCCACCTGTCCACTAGGAGTCTCTTCCTGGCCCCCACCCCCCAGCTCCCAGGAGGTGAGGGACGGACAGGGATGCTGAGGGGAAGAGGAGTTTTCTTTTTTCTGGTAGAGCTCTGGGCTGGGAAAGACTGCAGGGAAGGAGAACTGGGTTTCTGTCTCTGGGGGGCTTCCAGTCCTCAGAGGCAGCAGTGAGGTGGAGGAAACCCACACACAGCATCTGCTTTTCATTCCTCAAAGCCCTTTCTTGTCCATGATCTCACTTTTTCTTGCAACCTTGCTTTAGGGTGGCTCAGCGGTAAAGAATCCTCCTGCCCATGCAGGAGATGCAGTTTCCATCCCTGGGTCAGTAAGATTTCCTAGAGAAGGAAATGGTAACCCGTTCCAGCTTTTTGCCTGAGAAATCCCATGGACAGAGGAGCCTGGCAGGCTACAGTCCATGGGATCGCAGAGTCAGACATGACTTAGTGATTAAACAACAACAACAATACAGTGGGGATGCCCAACTATTATCTCTCTCTCCTTTTTTTTTTTTTAAACAGAGGATGAAAATAACCCTTCAAGACATTAAGTGTATGTCCAAGGTCACAAAACTCTTTTTGTAAAAACTGAAGTATAGTTAATTTACAATATTATGTTAGTTTCAAGTATAACAAAGCTCTTTGTTGGCTGTGCTGCAACTCAAACCCAGGTCTGGTAACTCCAAATCCTATGCCTTTTACATACAGCCTCTCCTGGATACCAGCAGGCTAGAGGGGAAGGGGACACCCAAGCCAGTCCTCTGGGAACTTCTAATCTGGGGGAGGAGAACCAGTTCCTGCCACCAGGGCATGTCCAGCCAGGTGGAGAAGTTAGTTTCTAGCAGGGGAGGTTAGGAGCATATGTGTGCTGGGCCACTTTTCAATCTCTTCCCTCCCTACCCTTCTTTCTGTGAAACTGTGAAACGCAGAGAGTATCTTGTTTCAGTTACTGGTGACAAAACCAGGATAGAATCCAGGTCAGCCTGATGCTAATGTGTGTGTGCTCAGTTGTGTCTGACTCTGAGATCCCGAGGGCTGTAGCCCACCAGGCTCCTTTGTCCATGGGATTTTTCCAGGCAAGAATAATGGCGTAGGTTGCCATTTTCCCTCCAGGGGCTCTTACCAACCCAGGGATCCAATCTGTGTCTCCTGCATTGGTAGGTGGATTCTTTACCACTAGCGCCACCTGGAAAGTCCCCCTGATGCTAATACCTGTGTTTATCCCTCTAGCATGGATGGAAGACCGTTAGTTCAAGGGTCACTTCCTCCATGAAGTCTTTCCTTGCCCTGGATGTAGAACTGACCATTAGTGCATCTGGGTCCCCACCATGCCCCATACAGACACTCCCAGGGCACTTGCCCTTATTTTATTCATATGTCTGTCTCCCCTCACTAGGCAGTGAGCTCCCTGAGGGTGGACAGTGGTCTCAGCCATGTCTGGATACCCTGTATTAGCACAAAGCCTGCACACAGTAGGTGTTCAGTAAAGGTGGGTTGCATGTATGATGGAGAGGTGCTTGGAAGAGCTCTCATATCTGTTTTCCTGCCTCCTAGGAATTATCCCAGATAGCGATGGGGGTAAGGCTGAGGATGGACTCGGGGTGGGGGGAGCTGCTGGGGTAGAGGTGTGGACATGTCTCACCTGGAAAACTGTCCAGATTTCCGACACTCACCTGCACTCATGCTTCATCCCCTGGCACTTCTCTTGGCTTCAGCTCAGCCTCTTCCGCCCTCCTTCCTTCTGTCCCAGCACCTTTATCCCTCCCAGGTTTGCTATCCAGGAGACAGGTCCAGCATTGCAATAAGAACTATTCTTCCTGGTCCTGGTTTATTCTCACAGGAGCTTTAAGAGGTAGGCGAGGTGGAGATGACCTACCTCCACTCTAGTTAGGGACGTTCGAGCTCTAAGGGGTGGTGTCCAAGTTCATACAGTGAGTTGGTGGCAGAACTGGGTCCCATGATGATGAAGGAGTTGGGAGAGCTGGGGGAAGTTTTCTGAATTGGGGACAGGCTGGGCTTCCCCCAGGAATGGAGGAGCCTGGCCCTCTTTGGGCCAAGACAGATGGGGCAGAAGAGACCCCAGTCGTCTGTGAGATGTCCATGGAGCATCCCGAAATTGTGTCCCCAGCAGTGACTCTCCAGTCCTTCTGCAGTCTTGCCAGTAGGTGCCGTCAGTTTGCAACTTTTGGTTCTGTCCCTGCGCGGGGTCAGCTGCTAGCCCCTCTGCCTCCCTCCTCTCACCTGGACAGTCTGCACTTGCAGAAGGTAGAAGATGGCCCAATCCCTGTGAAACTGAAGGACCTCCGCCCTGGAGGAGGAAGCAGGAAGAGAGTCTCTGATCTACACTTCAGCTTGGCTACCCTGCAGCTTTCTAGGCCAAGCCAGAAAAATCCACAGCGGGTCACCAATTATGCCTGGACAGGAGCCCTTACCCTGAAATCAGGTCCAGGATAGCAGAAACTTTGGGGGAGGGTGGGGAGGGAGGACCCGAGAGACCATCTAGGATAGGAGTCCCTGCTCCAAATACTACTCTAGAACCCCTCCTAACCCTGCAGGATTGAGGCAAGGTGCATACAGGCACCAACAGGATCTCACAGAGGCCCAGCCAACCCTGACACTAGCCCAAATAGCACTGCTGGGTGAATTAGAAAAGGCACCCCTGTTCTCAAAACCATTGAGTGCCATCTGCTGGAAGACAGTCACAACAGCTATACCAGTCTACAATGACTACAAGAGAAATGGTGCCCCCTGGAGTTGTGCAATGCATACTTTGCCTTTGAGAGTGGCAATCTCCTCAGCCAATTTGGGGCAGTAGAAGCAAACATCCAGGAAGGAGCAAGCGTCTGGGCACCTCCCTCTCCAGGTGGGAGTTCTGTTGACTTCATCCTGGGTAAATCAGAGGGGACAGGGTCTCCAATGAGCCGCCGAGGAGGCTGGGGGCGGGAGCAGGTTGGAAGAGGCAAGTGAGGAGAGAGCCCATTAACTTCTTAGGGCCATCAGAACCTTCTGGGCCCCTTTTCCCCTCCTCCCCGGACCAGTTCTCCAGCGGCTGAGACGCGAAGCCCTTGAGTGGGGTGGAAAGGACTCTCTCCGGCCAGGGAGACTGAATCTCGGACTCGGGAGTTGGGGCCAGGAGGTCGCCGCGCTCTCAGCGTGTGGGACCGCGGGCCATCTCAGGGGTCCAGGGGAGAATCCTCCAAGGTCGGGGGTGGGGGAACCGAGGAGCAGCGCCTTCGTTTTTCCTCACCCTTCGCTGCCCCCCGGGGCCCCAGTTCGGAAGCGCTCTCGGCCCCTGCCGTGGCTTCCAAACTGCGCCGCTTCCTCCTGCGGCAGAAAAGGACTTTCAGATGTTGCAGCGGCGGCGGCGACTTAGGACAGCGCCCCCTCCCCCTAACAGCCGCCTCTCCGTCTCCCTCTCCCCTGCCCCTCCCCCACCACTGGGACGGCGCTGGGGGTGTGGCCAGGGCCCCGTATAAAGTCCGGGGGAGCCGGTCCCGGGCAGCCGCTCAGCCCCCTGCCCCCCCACCGCCCGCCGCCTGGGCCGGGCCGAGGATGCGGCGCAGCGCCTCGGCGGCCAGGCTCTCTCCCCTCCGGCCAGCTTGCTAACTTCCTCGGCTCCGTCCTTGTCCGCCAGCGGGGGCCACCGCGTGTCCCCGCGTCCTCCGAGTCGGGTCCTCCAGGCGCGCCGGGCGCTGCCCCTGTGTGTCTCCGGCTGCCAGCCCGCGCCCCGTCCCCGTCCGGTCATGCTGTCCCTCTGCCTCGTGGCCGCGCTGCTGCTGGCCGCCGGGCCCGGGCCGAGCCTGGGCGACGAAGCCATCCACTGCCCGCCCTGCTCCGAGGAGAAGCTGGCGCGCTGCCGCCCCCCCGTGGGCTGCGAGGAGCTGGTGCGAGAGCCCGGCTGCGGCTGTTGCGCCACTTGCGCCCTGGGCAAAGGGATGCCCTGTGGGGTGTACACCCCCCGCTGCGGCTCCGGCCTGCGCTGCTACCCGCCCCGGGGCGTGGAGAAGCCCCTGCACACGCTGGTGCACGGACAAGGCGTGTGCATGGAGCTGGCAGAGATCGAGGCCATCCAGGAAAGCCTGCAGCCCTCTGGTAAGGTGCCCCTGCCCTTGCATGCCTTCCCTGGGGTCCTGCCCTCCCAGAAGCCCCCTTTCCCATTCGGGTTGGCCCGGAAGGCTCTTGAAAATCCTTTGTGAGTTGAGCAGAAGACAGGTACGTGGCAGGGCCCGACTGGCATGGGACAGGGTCAGCCAAGGAAACTGCTATCAAGTCCTCGGGCAGCCTGTTGCCACCATCACAGAGGAGGATTCTGTGCCATTTCTCCATCTGAAGGGTACCTATTTGGGAAGAGAGTCTCAATGGTAGTCCTGGCTGCTGCTGTAAGGGTGGAAAGTTAGGTGACCTGGTCCAGCCAGCAGCTGCAGCCTGCAAGTGAGGGGCCAGATACCTGGGGGATGGGGATGGTGGCCTGGAGACTTTCTGTTCCTGATCCAGTGACCTTACCTCACTCTGGACTCAGCTGAAGCCCCAGGAGTCTGAGAACCCTGGGCTTGGACTTTTGACATTGACGTGGGATGGAGCGGGACATGCAAATTAGAGAGGTTTTGGTGGTGAGGGGGCATCAGAGTAGCCCTTCCCCAAAGTCCCAGGCCAGCTCGCCTAGCTTTTTGAGAGGTATTGGGAAGACAGGGGTCTCCTCCTGCCCTAGTACACAGGCACCCTGCTTCTTGCTCCTGGCAGGTGCCATCTGAGGTGGCAGAAGAGACGCAAGTCTTGGTTCTCAGCCCAGAGCTGCAGAAACCTAACGGGATAGGGAGCAGGGATGGAAGGTCAGGGTGGGGGGGCGGGCGTGGGGAGAGCGAGATCAAGATAGAGAGAGGTTTAGAAGGCCCTCTCCAGAGAGGTTTAGAAGGCCCTCATTCTTACACTTTCTCTTTTTCTATATCTCGGTGAGACTTTCAGTTTCTTCTAATAACCTTTCTCAGTCTCTCTCCTTCTTCCTCTTATTCTTTTGTTCTTTCCTGATGCGTCTCTCAACCTCTAGTTTCACTAACAATATTCTCAAATTCTCCTTTCATCACTATCTCCTGTCTGTTATCAGCGTCTTTCTCCTTATCTTATTCCTTTTCCTGTTTTTGTTGCTCTGCTTCGCTCACTTTCATCTCAGTCTCTTTCTGTTGCCCTTTCTCTTGTCTCTGTCACCGTTTCTCTCTCTGTCTCTGTTCCTGTCTTTCTCTGTTACTTTTGGAACCTCTGTCTGCCATTCTCTCCCTCCGCCTCTGTTTCTTGTTCCCTCTCTGACTTTGTTTTGCTCTCCCGGTGCCTCTGTCAGTGTCTGTCTCTTTTCCTGGTACTTGAAGCTTCCATTGTTGCAGTCCGGATGCTGGGACTGCGGCCCCAAGCTTCCTGCCCTGGGTCCCAGGCCGCTCCACTTCCTCAATCCTCTGCAGCTTGTTAGCCAGAGGAGAGCAGGATGCAGGGAAAACAGGAAGGAGGTGGACCCCAGGGGTCTGGGCCTCGGGCCTCTCTGCCCTTCCTGCTCTTGGGCAGTGAGAGATAGGTCAGCAGAAAACATTCTAGGAGAAATGCCAGCCTGGCACCCAGCACATCTGGGAAGCCGTGGGGGGGAGTCTTGGGGTGTAAGTCGCTGATCCTGGGGTACAGATGCCAGTGCCAGTGGGGAGGAGGGGTTCTGGTGCCAGACCATACTGGGAGTGAGGGCTGAGCTCTTGGGCTCCTGGGTACAACAGGTCCACTTTCCCTTTGCATCTTCATCCTCCACCCGCCAGCGGGTGTCTGGCCGCAGATTAGGCTGGTGAGCCCCTCCTCTCTCACCAACTTGAACCTGAGGCTGAAGAGAAGAGCCCTCAGCCCCTTCTTTCCTGGCTAGGTAGGAACAGCCCATCCCGTAGTGCAGAAAACTGTTCCCTTAGGAGATTTGGGGAGGCATGGCGTGAACAGATTGTGAGTGCCCTGTGGACATCATATCCACCAGCCTCGACAGGCAGCTTTAGGTCCTCTTTAGATTATAGGGCCCGGGTCTCTCAACCCCTCTCCTGCTTCTCTCCTTGCCTTGGCCTCCATCCTTGCAGGGCAGGCAGAAATCAGGAGAGGGAAAGGGGAGGTGAGGGGACCCTGGGGCACTAGGTCCCCACTCAGTAAGCTGTGTCCTTGACTTTTTACCTCCCAGTCATCCCAGAAGTACCCCTGCCCCAGCCCAGGCCATACCACACCATGTGAAAGGCGCCCCCTAGGGTTGTGTGGCAACCCTGCAGGGTGTCTGGTGAGATCTGGAGGCCCGAGCTTGGTCCCTCTCCCTGCTGTCCTCCTGAGCCTTCCACTGTCAATAGGCCACTGTCCCTGTTATGTCCCAAGGCTTTGACTTTCTTGCCTGGGTTTTGGCAGAGGTATCAGTTGAACTTTTCTTCCTGCCTGTTCCTCTTGGGGCTGAGCTTCAGCAGGTGACTGGGGGAGGGCAGCCTCCTCCCTTGGTCTGCTGTGGTCCGGAGGCTGACTCTTTGCTCAGGGGGGCAGGTCTCCCCACATCCCTCTCCATGCTCCCCTGCCTCCATCCTGTGCCATGACCCCCTGTCCCAGCTTTTTGAGCCAGGCCACTAGCGGTGAGGGCGGAGTGGGGACACCTGCCTCAGAAATTCATGATCCTGATTCAGAGTACTGACCCTTGACTTGTGGAGTCTAGGGGAGGGGATGGTGGGAAGATCAGTGTTTGGACCGGGGTGATCCGAAGCTGTGCCCTGGGTCCCTCTGGGACAGCGTTAGGGAACATGCAGGCTGGGTTAATTTTTAGTCGACACAGCAAATATTGTCCCCCCTACTTCAATACTGGGAATCCAGTCACGTCATGGGAACAGGGCCTTCCCAGAAATTCTATGCCTTGGGGGAGGGGAGAAGGAGGAGCATGGCTGCTTAACATTTTTTCTTCAGTTTTGGCAAAGTCAGAATTATTGGTGCTTTGGGTATCAGGAGCCTTTCCATTTAAAGACATAGGAGCTACAGAGATATGTTCTTCTCCTTTCCTCCAGCCATTCTGCTTCATTTCCTCATGTGTAAAAAGTGGGGACAACAGGACCCAACTTGTAGGCTTGGGGCATCTGGCATGGAGTAAGAGCTCAATGTTGGAGCAATGAGAGCTTGGTGATGAACAGGAAACCAAATGGATTTAAGTTGAAGCTTAGCTTCTCACATGATGCTAGGGCTTTAGGGGACAATGGGGCAAGTGAGCAAAGCTGAGGGACATGCAGAGGAGTGGAGGGAGCGGGTAGGGTGGAGGGGCCAGCTGTCCTTATCTGACACTTTGAGGCCAGCAGCCATGGCACAAGGGTGAGGGGGGGCCCCAACTTGAACCAGACCTCAGAGAAAGGCCTGGTACCTGGCAGGGGGATCTTGGCTTCTCCAGTGAGAGTCCAGGCCTTTCTTGCAGGGCAGGTGGGTGACCCTCCAGCTCATGTCTAGGTGGCTGGGCCCACCTACGTCAGAGCCTCGCCCTAGGCATCTTGAGCTGGGTGTGGGCTGGAGTGGAGGAGAAATCATGGGGATGAAATTGGGCAGCAAGAAAGAGGAAATCCTCTAGCTTTGACCATGAACTTTGCAGTCACTGGTGCCAAAGCTGTGGAGCCTCTTCTTTCTCTGGGTGCCTGCCCTTCCTCTGTGGCTGGAGCAGAGACCATGTTTACCCTGTGGTGGGATGTCATTGGCCTACTTCAGCAGGGCCGGATGAGGTGACCCAGCCTACCTGGGAAGCCCCACCTCCCAAACAGACCTTTCAGACGTAGGGAGTCTGACCTTTGTTGGGGAAGTGAGGGGGAAGGTCTGACTCTGGCTCCTGCTCAGAGGGAAACCCACCAGGATCATGGTTTTTCCAGAAGCACCACCTAGGTGAGCAGCATGATGTGGCTGACCTCCTGGGTGAGCAGGGAAGTAAGTAGCAAGCATTTAGCAGGTTGTAGAGGTGGGAAGATGAGTTTTTTTATTTTAGAGACTCAAGGCTACGAACTTTGCCCTCCTAAACCTAGTGCCTGGGGTGGATCCTGGGGTGGGGACTCAGTCTGCCAGTGAAACAAGGCTGGACAATGAAAAGTTACAGATTAAGTGGAAAGTCAACTGCCAGGATAGTCAGTGTGCTCTGCCCAGGGGCAGGGTCAGGGCGCCAGGGCGCATGTGGGTGTGCACGTGTGGACCAGTGTGTGTCTGGACACGTGATTGTTTGTGTGTGTTTGTAATCCTTGAATCCCAGCCTCTGTCTGCTGGCAGATAGGGACATGCTGTGTACCCATGTCCCTGCGAGAGGCAGTATGGAGCCACTCTCCCCGTCTGCTGGGTTCTACTCTAAACGGCTAAGTGAGCTGGGCAGTGGGGAACCAAGAAGGGGGAGGCCAGGCAGGCAGCCTGCTCAGCTTTCCCCAGATAACGTCCCCCTCCCTGCCATGTGATGGGGGCCTGCCAACACAAAACAAGAGCTATGTTCCAGGCTCACCCTATGCCTCACGCAGCCCCAGGGTTCAGTGAGCGGACCCAGTTGTTCTCCTTAATGGTGCTTCTTAAGTTAGGGGATAAACATTCCAAATATCCTTTAATAATCCCCTGAGTGTTTGTGTGAACTTCAACTTATGGGAACACAATGTTGGAAAGTAGTCAGACCTCTACTGCAGATCTTTCCGGGTCCTTGAGGCCTTTGCCACCCTTACTCGCCCCACCTCCAGGTCAGAGAGCTCTCTACCTCCTGAGGCAGCCCCCTGCATTAGAAAAACTCTTCCTAGGGAACCTAAAAAACATCTGGCCACTTATCAAGAGGCACAAGTGTCACTGTGCACAACTGTGCTTTCTTTTATGGTCATGAAAAGAAAGCAAACTCAAAGGAAAGACAGCGAAATGTCTCCAGGTCAAACGGGGCCGTCGAGGTACTCTTGGGCTGTGGCAAATGACCCCTGGGATTCTTCCAGCCTTTCCAGGTAGAGCGGTGGCCCCTTTGTTCCCACCTCAGCTTAGCCCCTGTGGTTCCAAGATTTGGTTTCAGTTTTTTCCAGTCTTCTATTTCCTTTCTTTCTGATCGTCAGCTCCAGCCTAAACCCCCGCGAAGCTGAGTCCATCCACAAGTCTTGTGGCTTTGTGCAAGATGAGCGTGGTGTGTGTGTGGGGGGTCACTGGCCAACCTGGGCCTTCTTGGCCAGAAAGTTCCTTGGGAGGGTCTTCAGGGAGGAGCCTGGATCTCAGATCTTCTCTCTGGTTCCTGGCTGAGGGCTTGGAGTCTGACTTCTTATGGGCCCCTTTGCACAATCCTGGTCTTCTGAAATTGACCAGCCCCTTCTTCTGCTGCCCACACCGGCTGGGAAGTCTTTGTTGGTCTTTGTCTTCAAGGTTTCTCCTTGGTTGACCTTTGGAAACTTGTTGTCATCTTTTGGGATAGAAGTCCCCAACAGACTGTCCTTCTTGAGATGTTAAATACGTAGAAGGAAGGATTATATCTCTCTGCTCCATTTATTCCTTCCCTCTGGTTCTTTTCTCTAAGCCAGCCCTGCACCCGTGACAAAACCTTTTCCCATCCTTGGTGACTCAACTTTATAAATAACCTTTGGTGTGGAATCTTGACACAGACTTTTTGGGGGTCTAGATTCCTCCGTGTCTGGCTTCTCTTTATCTATGTGCTTCACCCCCCACACCCCCAGAACTAGGAGAATAAGAAGAGAACTAACCCCCGCCCCCTCCAACTAACTTTGGCTCAGCAGAAAAATACAATTTGACCCCAAGGCAGCTCTGGGACTGCTGCCATGCATGGAGGAACCTGCTAACTCCTCAGGAAAAAAAAAATCCTGACGCAAACCAGATGTAACCTTCTGTCCGGCTGCCAACATCTGGAATGCTGGCAGGGGCTTTGCACTCGGGCCGGCAGCAAGCTGCCAAGCCTGAGCATTTCAGAGGTGGCCCTGATGCGCAGAGAGATCTTGAGACCTCTTCCTCCAGCTCAGCTCTGCGTTCTGGTTTTGGCTGCCAGGATGGAGTAGCAGAGGTTACAGTTCTGGGACTTCTGGATGGGTTTTTTTCTTGAGTTCAGATAGAGCCTTTAAGAGATCCCAAGGAGAGGGTGGTGGTCCAGCCCACCCCCATCTCCAGGTCCCCAGTGCCCTGGCTCTAGGCAGCTGATACGCACTTTGGATGAGGTCTGAAATCTAAGGATGGGAGACTTTGGAGTGGTGGGGTGGGGAGCTGCAGGAATGTGCAAGGGTGTTCTTTTGGTCCTAGGGGGCCACACAGTGTCTTTCGCACACACACACGCACACACTTTTCACATGCAAGCACACACACCCACTCCCACTTCTCCTCTCCAGCCAATGGAGAGAGCTTTTGGGCCACGTTTCTCATCACTCATGGAAACTTTGATTCTGGCCATTTGGAAGAGGGTCAGCAGAACTGACAGCCCTGGGGAACCCCTGGCTGGCTCAGCCAGATGCTGAAAGGAGCAGGAAAGGAGACAGGAAGAAAGAGCAGACGGAGAAGGGGGATGGTAGGGAGAGCTGAATGGAAGGGGACATGAATGTGGGGCCCTTGGCCTGCCTCAGACCTCCCTGCAAGGCCCAGGGGACCCTCCTGCTGTTTGGGCCGCTGCAGCTGGTGACTCATCTGAGGACTGGACTGGGTGGAGTGAAGGAAAAATCAAGGACTCCAAGAGGAATATTATCCTGAGAAGATCCAGGGGAGCGGGAGGAAACCAAGGTGCTGCTTTCATTTCTTCCTACCCCCAGACCCCCTGCTCCTCCCCTGGTTCTTCCAGCACCAGGCTGGAGACTTCCCAAGGAGGAGAATGCAGATGGGAAGTCGGGTTGCTCTGCTGTCTTGCCCTTTATAAGCACTGACCTCTCCCCGTCTTGGCCTGACTGCAGACAAGGACGAGGGCGACCACCCCAACAACAGCTTCAGCCCCTGCAGCGCCCACGACCGCAAGTGCCTGCAGAAGCACTTGGCCAAAATTCGAGACCGGAGCACCAGTGGGGGCAAGATGAAGGTCATCGGGGCGCCCCGAGAGGAAGCCCGGCCTGTGGTGAGGACCACTGATCAAATGTGCACGTGCATAGGCACACACCACCACCCTCACCACCGCCACCACCAGGTCCCGACAGTGTCCGTTCAGCAAGCATTCTTTGGCTGTCTTCTCTGTGTACCCTGTGCGCATCATCAGGACCCAGAAAAAAGTCCTCCCTCCTGCTGAAATTCCTTTCCGGCTCAGCAGTTCTAGACACTGGGGACAGTTGAAGTTACTGTTAAATACTGAGACACACCACACTGGTTGGTGAATAGCAGTTGCCCCAAGCCCCCTGATGTTGCTTGGCTCTTCCCCTGGATTCCTTACCCCAGAGCTTCTCAGTAACTCGAGAGTTCAGGCTGGCCATAGTAGGGAGCCTTGGGACCTTGATCCAGGATCTGGCTAATGTCTTTTCTGATGGGTGGTTCTGATGGATCCGTGCCTGGGTCTTACAAGTTGTTAATTATATGATTTCATCCTTCCGTCTTGTTTAGACATCATCCCCTTCCTGTCCTTCTCCATAGATTTCCTTTCCCCACTAGGTCCCTTCACGTCACACCCCTCCTTTTTAGAAGCTTTTTGGCTCGAGATCCTCTCCTAAATGTCCCCCTGTCCTGCCCGCCAGGATCCCCTGAACCCGAGCCCCTCCTTTCATCTCACTGGAGGCCTGCTTGGCCACCAGGCCTGAACCCTCCTTTCAGAGCCTGCAGTCCTGATCCGACCCTCAGCCCTGGTCCCCCTGCCTCTTCCGCTCCTGCTAAACAGTCTCATCTTCCCCTCCTCCAGCCCCAGGGCTCCTGCCAGAGTGAGCTGCACCGGGCGCTGGAGCGGCTGGCCGCCTCACAGAGCCGCACCCACGAAGACCTTTACATCATTCCCATCCCCAACTGCGACCGCAACGGCAACTTCCACCCCAAGCAGGTGCGTCTCCATCTCCACCGGCTCGGCCCGGCCTCAGCTCTGGGATGTCTGGGATGGCAGTCTCAGGAAGGGGGAGGCTCCCCGGCCCCAAGCTCACCCCTTAGGCCCTTGCCAAATCACCCCCACCCTCAGACTCAGGATCTCAGTTCATTTTACCTATTCCCCCCTCAGATGAGTAGACTGAGGCCCAGGGAGGGGCAGAGGGCAGCCCGGAGTCACAGGGCAAGTTAAAGGCAGGCCAGTCATCCTGCCTCCCCATCCAGGGCTCTTTCCATGGCCTCTGTGGCCACCATCTGTGAGGCAGACCTAGCACCCTGTCAGCCTCTGCCTCCCAACCCCTCCCCCTCTCCACCTTCATTCCTGTGAGTAGTTTTCCTTTGTCCCTGGATGTCTGAGGTGTCATCTGGGAATGGAGGGGCTAGGTCTTGAGGAGTTGTAGAGAAAACTCAACATGCCTCTTCCCCCAAGCTGAGTTAGCAAAGGACCTAGGGGTCAGCCAAGCTGGGGGGAAGGCAGACCTGACAGCTGGGAAGGACTTCAGGTGGAGCAGAGGAAGGAGAGGGCAGGAGAGGAGACAGGGATGTAGAAACCTCTAGGCCTCCTCACACCCTTGGAACATGGGTTCCTCTGACAAGCCCCCAGGAAACTGGGATGGTCAGTGAGGCGGACCTGCTCCAGCTCCATGTCTGGCCTGTCAGAGTTGGGCTCCCCTGGGGCGGTGGCATATCTAGGCAGGGCAGTGGGTGGCCTCGTGCTGGATGAAGCCTGGATCTCCTCCAGCCCTCGTGGGCATGGGCACACACATTCCCCCACTTCATGCTCTACAGGCGAATCCACAAAGTGGACCGCCATTGGGCCAGAAGAGGCTTAGCTAGGAGGGGAAAGGCTGCCCCCGAGTCTGCACACCCCAGGATGGCATGAGGAGGTTATGAGGTGGGGTGCAATGGTGGAGAACCGGAAAGGTCCCCCGCCCCAAATCAGTGCCAAACCTTTCTCCAGCCTTTGTTCCAATACCAATTTTATCCTTGTCTCGATTTTTCTTTTTCCTTTTGTTTTTTTTGGCCAAGCCACATGGCTTTCGGGATCTTAGTTTGCTGACCTAGGATTGAATCTGGACCCCTGGCAGGGAACGTGCCGAGTCCTAACCACTGGATCGCCAGGGAACTAAAATTGATTATTAGTTATTAACCAGAGTCCATAGTTTACATTAGGGCTCACCCTGTGTGTTATACAGTTCTGTGTGTTTCCTTCCCATTTTTATTTGCTGAAAATTCTGACGCTTGATCCTTTATCATCTGGCCAGTTCTGACCCTTGAGACAACCTTCACTTCAACTCTAATCCTGATTCTGAAATACACCTTTACTCCTCCCCTCCCCCCTCCCCTGTCTAAGCCTGACCCAAAGTTTGGCCCGGCTGCTTTATTTGTTCTGACCTTGACCTCTATCTCTGTCCCAATTCCATTTCTGACGTGGGCTGTCAGCCTCACCCCACTCAAACTGTAGTCATAATTCCCAATTCGACCGCAACTCTTATCCTAATGCTACCCTAACTTCAGTGTGGATAATCACAGTCTTAACCATAATCCTATTCTCAAAGCCTCAACACAGTCAGAACTCAAGCGAAAGCACAGTCAGAACCCAAACCCAAAACTTGAGACTGGGCCCTAGCCTTTCACATTCAGCTTTTCCTTTCAGCTCTGTGGATCCCGTCTCCCCTCCAGGGTGTCTACAGAACTTCCTCAAGGCTCTGCCTTCCCAAACTCTTTGGGCCTTTCCTTCTTGGCCACCTTCGCTCCACTCCAGGGAGCTCAGAGGACTCATGCCCAAGGGAGCCTCCACCCTCAGAGACCAGTTGGGAACCACTGTCTGATCTGGGGGCTGGGCTGGGATTGGGGGTGGCTGCCTGGGAACCTGACCTCTCGTACCCTTGTCTTGGCAGTGCCACCCGGCCCTGGACGGGCAGCGCGGCAAGTGCTGGTGTGTGGACCGGAAGACGGGAGTGAAGCTTCCGGGGGGCCTGGAGCCGAAGGGGGAGCTGGACTGCCACCAGTTGGCTGACAGCTTCCGAGAGTGAGCCTGTCAGCAGGCAGGGGGCTCAGTGCCCCCTGCTGCCCCCTTCCCTGGAGGCTGCAGAGCTGACCTGGAGCCTAGGTCTGAGTCCTGGCTTTGCCTCTGGCCCAGAAGTTTCCCTCGGGGTGTGTCTGTGTGTATGTGTGTGTGCGTGTGTGTTGATGAGCCTGGGTATGCGCTTGGGGTGAGCCAAACCCTAGGGGTGTCCTCGATGGGCTTAGATAGCCCAAGAGAGCCCTGGTATGTTTCCATATTGATCCTGGATTCATTCATCCATTCAGCCCTTCAGCCATCTATAAACACTTCTTGACCACATACTACATGCCAGCTCTAGTTTGCAGCCCTGGGGACTCATCTTGACTCCCTCTGATGTAGATATGTGGGGCCACCTCCTGCAAGGTGAGCCCAAGTCTGTGGGAGAAGAGAAGTCCCAGTTCCATAATCGGGGAGGAAAATAGACATGTACCTTGACCATTGTCCTCAGTCTAGACAGAAGGTCTAGTCCCTACCATAGGGAAGGTGAGGGGTAGCAGGAGACCCACTGAGACCCAATCCCAAAACTGAAACCTGCCAGGCTCCCCTTTACTCCTCCCCAGGTCCTTCCAGCGGGAAGGACCTGCAAGGGCAAGCCCACCTTGGCTTGATTGCCTGGCAACTGAGACCCTGCTCTGGGGAAGGGAAGAGGTCAGAGGAAGCCCTGCAGAGGGCTGGGGAGGTGGGGCCCATCTCTGAGCAATCAGAGTAGGAGGAAAGAATGTATGTGCCTGATGGAGAAAGGGATCGGCATGCTGGGAGGTGAGGGACTTATCCGGGGTGCTCCTTCCTCCTCCGTTTGTGGTCACAGACAGGAAGTCACAGGATGGCGCCATCCTTCAGTGGCTCACTGTCTGTGGCTCTGCCTTCCTCCCCGTGTCTCCTTCCCTGGATTTTCCTCCCCTATATTTCCCTACCCCTGGGCATTTTCTGGCTCAACTGGATGGACAGAGACTTAGGAACCTACCAGTTGGCCATGATGTCTTGTCTTTTTTTTTTTTTTAACAAAACAGAACAAAACCAAAAAAACCCTAGACAATGGTGTTTGGTTGATTTATTTACAACTAAGAGACGGAATTACTAGGGATGGGAGAGCTGTCTTAGATGGTAAAAGGACTGCAAAGGGTCAGCCAGTTCACCCTCCGCTTCCCTGCAGCCTCTTCCTGGGAGGCCGCTGTGTCCCCAAAGTTTGTGCTGTCTGTGTACAGACTCCTGGTGGGTCAGTAATGGCTTCGGAAGGGAGGGAGCGAGCAGGGACAGCCTTGCTGGGCCAGAGCTATTTCTGAGATCAGTTGGTGAGTGAAGCGGGGGCATTTTCTAGGGCATCAGGCAGATCGGGTTTGTGTCTGGATTTGATTTATCAATTTAGTGGGGGGAGGGACTGCCCTGAAGCTGGGGAAAGGGGATAAGCTCTCCAATTCATTCCATAGCTCTGACTGCCTGGATTCTTGACTGGGGGCTGCACTGAGGTTTGATTCTGAGGGTTTGGGAGTGCGGTTGGTTATCTTTAATCTCACTGTCCTGGGCTCACCGGGCTGTGGGCTCTCAGTGCCAGCCCTAGAATGTGTGTCCACGAGGTACCGCTGGATTCCTGGTCGTGTCCCAGAAGAGGTCGTCACCCCTCACTTCTGTGGAGTGTGTGTGTGTACATGTGTTTGACCTCTTGAGGTGCTCCCAGGCTTCTCAGTTTCCCTGGTCTCGATGCACTGGCACCTGTGCTGTCTGAATCTCAGGGCTGGGGCTGCGATCCTCATCTCTCTGGCTCTGCCTCGGTGGCGGCATCCCACAGCCATCTAGATTTCCCGAGGCACCGCAAGCTGCTGCCTGCCGCAGGAGATAAAGAACAAAGCAACGCTCCTTCAGCCAGGGGGCTGCTCTTCATAGAGCCCCCTACTTCTGGGGCCGAGGCCAAGGCATACAGGGGGAGGAGGCAAGTGTGGGCTGACAGTGAAGTTTTATGTCCCTAAGCCAAATGGAGGGAGAGTATCTCTTTCCTTAAGGCATCTCTTTAAATTCCCCCTTGTCTGCAATCCCTCTTCCCAGTGCTCTACCCTTGCGTCCTTGGAGTGGGAGGTAAGAGGTCCTTTTCCTTTCATGGGCCTCCCAAGAAAGTGCTGGGTCTGCTTGGGAGGTGGCTGCCCGTGTGGCCTGGGATGTACCTTTGTGATATAAGTGTATTTATAATGTGTGTGTGTGTGCATATGGCAAAGTGATATCCGAAGTGTGAGTGAGAGTGTAGGCTTTTACAGGATACGTGTATCCAGGCACCGTGTGTATAGACGTGGTGCACACTTGTGTGGTGTGTCTGTGCGGGCTCTGTGAGTCTCAGTATGGACGTGTGTGATGCCAAGAGGCAGAGTGAAATTCACAGCGTATGCGTGTACTTCCCTCCCCCACTCGTTAGTGGTCATCAATGCAGGGCTTGTGGTGGTGGGGTGGGGGCGGGGGCCGCTGTCTAGCTCCAGAGAACAGAGGATGTGTACTTCGGGAGCAGGACTCCCACAGCTCGCAGCAGATTCCCCACCCCCACCCCCGGTTCCTGCCCCCACGATCTGGGAGCCAGGTGCTAGTTGTCAAAAAAGAAGGAAATAAAAGCAACTGCGTGTCAATGTGAACACCCTCTACCACTACCAGGCCAGAGGAAGTGAACTGCCCTGGGCAGTGTCACAGTGGGGAGAACCGGGCTCCAGAGAGGAACTGCTGGTCTGTTTGCACCCAGGCCCTCCCACTGTGACCTGTAAATCCCCTTGAATGCTCAGTCAGTCTAGTTGCCACAGGAGCATCAGCATCCTGGCAGAGGTGGGAAGGGAGGGAGTGCTGAGGACCTCAGTGGGGCCACTATACCTAGAATAACTTCAAAGTCCTTGAGTTCTCTGTCCTGCCTCCCTAAGAAATGTCATTCCCGGCACTGTGGTCTGGAGCAGAGGGGTGGAGGACCTGTGAGCCCATTGATGCCGATTGGTATCAGGCATTTGGTTTCCATTTCCTAGCTCCTTGGGCTTCCCTGGTGGCTCAGGCAGTAAAGAATCCGCCCACGATGCCAGAGACCTGGGTTTGATCCCAGGGTGGGGAAGATCTCCTGGAGAAGGGCATGGCAACCCACTCCAGTATTCTTGCCTGGAGAATTCCATGTACCGAGGAGCCTGGCAGGCTCCCGGCAGTCCACGGGGTCTCGAAGAGACATGACTGAGTGACTTTCACTTCACTCCTGGCTCCTTAGTGGAAATCAAGACCCGACGTCTGGCTGTAGGTTGGGGGCTGGGTTTTCCGTTGCCAAGAAGGCAAGGTGGGAGTAGAGAACCAAAAAAAAATGGAGAAGTGGATTGACTCCAGTATTGGATTCAGGTGGGGGAATCTCTGGAAAGCTGGCCAAGACCCCTGGCCCCTTCTCTTATCAGGGTTCTGAGGTTCCAGACACAGCCATTTCTTCAACTCCTTCCAGGAAAACGCTGCTTGTCCCAACCCCTTTGCCCTCTGGGCCAGATTCCACCTTCAAGTTACTCCAGGAATGTTATGAGGCATGCAGAACTTGGGGCTCCAGCTCAGGGGCCCCCCTTCCTGGGCGGCGGGGCGGGGGGTGGTTATGGCTGTGTGGCAAATGACCCTGAAACATTCCTGGCCAGAGAAACTCCTTCTGCATTCCAGACCCCTATGGCAATATGACCTCTGACCTCGGAAGAGAAAGTCAAGATGATGTGGTTGAATGGATCTGGGAGGCAGGCTGGTAGCTGGGATACTGCGTTGTTCCAGGGAAGGGCAGAGGAAAGGGGGTGCTTTGTGAGTTGGGGGAGAGGGTCAATGGGAAGAAAGCATGTTCAAGGGGGTGAGGAAACAATGAGTGGAGGAGGGGCAATGGAGGCACACGGGTACACACACGCACGCGCACACACACACACACACACATTCATGCACGGGGAAGCAGCCATCATACCAGCCACCGTGGTGTCTAATTAGATGCTCACTGTGGAGTAACCTGTCCCCCTTTTGTCTGAGGTCTCAGAGGCTGGGGAGGCTTGAGGTCAGGGAGTAGAAGTGGGGTGTTGTAGATAATTAGAAACATACTCTAATAGAGTGAGCAGGCGCCACCAGGACCACCTCTCCCCTCACCATCCCCCTCCCTTCTCCAGGCCCCCAGCCCCCTTCTTCTGACCTGAACTGTTCCAGCTAGGCGAGGGGAGGGGCCGGTGGAGCCGGGGAGTGGAAACCCAGTGGGATTGGCTTCCTGGACCCTTACACAGTCTCCAAAGTGCAAACAACATATTTTTGCCATGCAGTGGTATTTAATTACACATAAAAACAGAGCCATTAAACTGAAATTAAACCCTTGTTGGAATCACTTAATTCAGGGCATGACAAATTGCTTTCAGTGGAGGCAGCAGTGAAGTCCCCTCAGGGAGAGATGGAGATTAGCAGCTTCCATGGCTGGCTGGGTCCCCTCATTGTCTTGGCCCCCTTGCTGGCTCTAAATTCTGAAATTGGGGTCAGAACCGTCTAAAGACCACCCAAGCCAAGGGGGAAGCCTCTCGGTTTGTTCTGGATGACAGGAATGGAGGCTGGGGAATCAGTATCACTGTCCAACCCAGTTTCAGATAACTCGGTCCATATTGTTGATGGGGAAGTTGAGGCCCAGGTGCCAGGGTCATCCAGAGCCAGTATGAGAACTCTGGCACCAAGCCATGACCAGGGAGGCTGCTTTATTCTTTCATCCTGGGCCTGGAGACAAAGGTTGGAGCTGGGTGGTTAAAGGTTCAGAAACCAGAGCAGGCCCTGGGTGGGGAGGACAGATTTCTCCAGAACTGAGCTCCTACCTGGTCCAAGCCTGGAGACAGCAGGGAAGGAAAAATGGGATTCTGGGACTTGGGCTAATGAGGCAGCCTTGGCTCTGTGGAGGGTAGCCTGGTACTCAGACTCTGGCTCAGACAGACTTGGTCACTGATCCACCTGGTGAGATTGGGCAGGTAAGACATTGCTGTGAGCCTCAGTTTTCCCATCTGTCAAATGGGGATGGTGATTCCTATCTATAGAGTTCCTGTGAGGACCTGTGGGCAGAATGCCTGAATAGGGCTTAGAGCCAAGTCCAGTTAGTGGTTCTATTGGCCTTCCTTCTCAGGACCTCTGGTCTGCATTTGTAATAAGATCCAGCTGGGACCTGGTGGTTTCCAGGGCTCCCTTGCTTGGTGTTTGCAGCCCTTTCTCCTCCCTCCAAACCCCTTCTTGCAGTTTTCCTTCTCTCCTCTGTGGTCTAGTTGCCTAATTATGGTAGGTTTGGGGTGTATGGTTAGACTACTGGGTAAGAAAAGGCAGGCTCGGGAACTTTCCTGGTGATCCAGTGGTTAAGAATCTGCCTTTCAATGCGGGGACGCAGCTTTGATCCCTGGTCGGGGAACTAAGATCCCGCAGGCTGCATGCAGCTACTACTGAACCTGAGCCCCACAACTAAGTCAAATTAAGAGTATTTAAAAAAAGACAAAAGAAAAGGTAGGCCCAGGCCCCCTAACCCCTGCCTCACCTAGTCTTCCAGTGGCTGTGTGTGAGGGTCCCCTGGGAGGTGAGGTGGGGCTGCACTTTGTGGGGGGTGCCGGGGTGCACAGTTATGAGGCTGTGGTCTCCCTCCCCTGTGTGCCCTTGACGATCCGGGAACCAACTTTCCTGATTGGAACCAGATGGGTCTGCTGTAGCCGGAGGCCTGTGCCAGCAGTCCACTCACTCAGCGTCCTTCCCCAGGAGGGAGAGGAGGCATGGGCGAAGGGGACAGGGAGGTGAGGAGGGCCCTTCTCCCTGAGGCTGGGAGACAGTCCTTTCCTTCTCTCTCCTCTCCAAGCCAGTGGCCTGGGAACTTTTCTGTTACCCACAGGGGATGGTGTGGGGTGGTGGCCTGCTGAGGACAAGTCTCTCACTGAGGCATAGGGTCAGTCCTAGAACTTATGAAGCCCCTCCATCCCCACCCCCAAAGCTTGGCTCAGCTGCAGGTGGCCAAATAGGGGCCAACTATGTCTGTTCCCTGACTCCTGGAGTGGCCCCAAGTGGCCCTCACCTTTGGCCTCCTTGGCATTGATAGACGGTGAGGTTCCTGCTCTGGGGGTTGGGAGGGGGAAGGGCTGGGGCTCAGGGTTCCCGTCATTGCAGGCCTGGCAGCTACCCTACGGGCTGCAGATGGCTCCCCTGCCAGCCTGGCGGCCAGCGCAAATGCTTTACAGTTGTACCTCTATGGACTTGCCTTGAGAGCCTGGAGACGGAGGGAGCTGGGGACACGGAGCTGCAGTGGGTGGGGGACAGGCCAAGACAGCAGTCCAGGGTGCTAAGATAGTGAGGACAAGGAAACTTGAGATCCAGGAAAGGCTTCCCCGACGTGCAGGGCTTGGAGTGGAAGCTTCCCGAGGAAAGATCAAGTTTTGGGTTGTGAGTGCTGCCGTCTGGAAGGTCCAGGGCTCAAGGTCCCTGTCTTCCTTCTGGGTCCTGGTCTCTAAGCAGAGCCAGAAGCTTCTAAGTTGAAGCAGCAGGGAGGGGAGCCCGTCCTCGTCCCCACCCAGGGGAAATTGGACCAGACTGCTCAGGAAACAAATTCAATTTTCCAGCATCATGGAAGGTTAGTCGGACAATAGAGGTTTTTTCCCCCTAAAAACATAAGAAAAAAAAAAAGTCCAATTGCTTTTGGCTGAACTGTTTCCCAACTTCATTTCTCAGCCTCAGTTCAAGGCTTCTCATTCAAAGTGACATGTGACTGTTCGGTGACCCTGGCCTGATCGCTGGCCTTGTGAGGGGTCAGGCCAGGCCAGCCTGGAACTCCTGCTCCCGGGGTCTGTGACCACCCCCACTTATAAAAGCCCTGGGCGGCCCAGTCCTAAGGGAGGGACTGTGGTAAAAGCAAAAAGCTTCTCCTGAAGAGATTTTGAATTTAGGGCTGAGTGCTAAATCCCAGGCAACAGGCCCAGACGGGTTTATATTAAAATGTAAACGGACCTGAAAAGTTTTGGAAAGTTTTCTTTTTGAGGGGTGGGGTGGGGTGGGGTGGGGGAAGTCACCTTTAAAATGCAAATAGACCTTGTAAACCCCTGCTTGGGAGATTTCATGGGGCTGGAATGAGGGGAGCTGGCCTTGCAGGCTGGGGAAGGGCCAGCCTCCAGTCGTGTTCGCTGATGATGGTGGCCTTGTTGGGGACCCTGGGCACTGGCAGTGGAAGAGAGGTCAGCACAACCTAAAGTAGAGAGACGGCCTGCTAGGAGCTGGGAGAGAACAGGGGTTCCCAAGAGGTAGATTCGGAAGTTCTAGGATGGGAGGTAGGGGATGGGGAAGACCACACAGGAAGCCTCAGGGAGAGCTGGGCAGTATCTCCTGGCTGGAGAAGGGTGGGCTTGTGGGGTTGTGGGGGGGTGGGGGTGGAGAAGGGTACATGTGGAGGTATGGGTAGGGGGGTGAGGTGTGTGGCTGGGGGTAGAGAGGTGTGAGTATGTGTGTGGGTGGGGGGATAGGGGTATGGGTTGGGAAGGGGTGTGGGTAGGGAGTGAGGGGTACATATGGGCATGTGGGTGAAGGGAGAGGGGTGTGTGTGGGGATGTGGGTGAGAGGAGAGGGGATGGCTCCAGCCTGATGGCTGAGAAAGGCCCTTCCCAAGAAGACCAGAGCTGGGAGCGGCCTTCCAGCTCTTCTCCAGTTCACCCATTACATAGATGGGAAACCAAGGCCTAGATGGGTCTATGGCTTGCTCGCCTGAAGGCCCAAATGAACTGGTAGCTGACAGATTAGAACCCAGGGCAGTGTTCTTTTCACACCATCTTCCAGTGGGGGCAGGCGAGACTTCAGGCTCCAGAAAGGGGAAGGGCTATCAATACAGAGGAAGGAAGGAGATCCTGGTAGAAGATTCTGGGAGGAAGATTACAGGGAAATATGCCACCTTTCAAGCCGGAAGAGGGACAGGTGACTTTTGCAACATCCTGAGCAGCGTGGGACAGGGACTAGGGTGGAATGAGGAGAAGGGGGGTTTGGCAGAGACCTGGTGTAGGTGGAGGCAAGGGATTGGACTTGATGACCTCTGGTTCAATAAACTCCAGATGTCATCATTCTCATCATCACTATGGGTTTGGGTCAAAATTGCTTGGGCTTAAATCACATTCTGCCATTTATTATATTGGTGGTTTAGTCACTCAGTCGCATCTGACTCTTGTGACCCCATGGGGTGTGGCCTGCCAGGCTCCTCTGTCCCTGGGGATTCTCCAGGCAAGAATCCTGGAGTGGGTTGCCATTTCCTTCTCCAGTGGATCCTCCTGACTTAGGAACTGAACCTGGGTCTCCTGCATTGCAGGCAGATTCTTTACCAACTGAGCTATAAGGGAAGCCCTCGTAGGAGGAAATGTATTACATTGGACCCTGGGATGGACTTTATCTCCTAATCCACAGTTCTGTATCCATCAAGAGGGTCCATAATGGTACTCATAAGTGTTACTGTCAAGACTAAATGAGGTGATGGATGGCAAAGCTTCTAACAAATATTGCAGGCCTGATGTATGCCAGGCACTATTTTAGGTACTGGGGATCATGGTGAACAAGTGAGTTTCTTTCTTCTTGGACCTCCTGTTCTAGCAGCCTGGTCCTTAGAACATATTAGGTGCTCAATGAGAGGCTGATAGGAGTATTAGCTTATAAAGGACATTGGTACTTCACAGGCTACAAAGTGTATTCATGTCCAGCGTGTCTCTAATTTTGTGAGTGGGGTATTTTGTTGTTCAGTCTCTAAGTCGTGTCTGACTCTTTGCAACCCCATGGACTGTAGCACGCCAGGCTCCCCTGTCCTTCACTATCTCTTGGAGTTTGCTCAAATTCATGTCCACTGAGTCGGTGATGCCATCTCATCATCTCATCCTCAGTCGCCCTCTTCTCTTCCTGCCCTCAATCTGTCCCAGCATCCAGGTCTTTTCCAATGAGTCAGCTCTTCGCATCAGGTGGCCAAAGTATTGGAACTTCAACTTCAGCCTCAGTCCTTCCAATGAATATTCAGGATTGATTTCCTTTCGGATTGACTGGTTTAATCTCCTTGCAGTCCAAAGGACTTTTAAGAGTCTTCTCCAGCACTACCATTTGAAAGTAACAATTTTTTGGTGCTTAGCCTTCTTTATGGTCCAACACCTTACACCTCTCTGGAAAAACCATAGCTTTGACTATACAGATGGGCCTTTGTGGGCAAGTGATGTCTCTGCTTTTTAATACACTAAGTTTGTCATGGCTTTCCTTCCAAGGTGCAAGCGTCTTTTAATTTCATGGCTGAAGTCACTGTCCACAGTGATTTTGGAGTCCAAGAAGATAAAATCTATCAATTTTTCCACTTTCCCCCCTTCTACTTGCCATGAAGTGATGGGACTGGATGTCATGATCTTAGGTTTTTGAATGTTGAGTTTTAAACCAGCTTTTCCTTTCTCCTCTTTCACCCCCATCAAGAAACTCTCTAGTTCCTTTTCACTTTCTGCCATTAGAGTGGTATCATCTGCACATCTCAGGTTGTTGATATTTCTCCTGGCAATCTTGAGGGGCATATTACAATTGAGGAAACCAAGGATCGATGCCCAGAGAAATGACTTGCCCTAAATCATGCAGCTAATTAGTGGCAGAAGGGACCTGCCACCCAGATCTGCCTGACCACCAGGCTTCTATTTCTTGATGCAGAAGAGAGAAGTGGTGTGTGTGCATTTGTGCGCAGGTAGGAGTGGGGTGAACTAGGGAAAGGCTACGTCCGATCTCGGTATTCATGGGTCATCCAATCTGAATGCTATGGAGGAGGGGACCTCTCTCCTGGGGCATATGCAGGCCTCCCCCCACCTCCTAGTCAACCTGGGGTCCCCTATTTCTGCATGGCTCCTGTAGGCACTCAGCACAGTATCTGGTGATCCAGTGAATGAATGAGTGCGTGTCATTCTCCCTTTCCCGCCCCCTCCTCTTTCTCTATTTCTGCTTCCCTCCTCCTGGCGGTCTCCCTGCATCCTCAACCTGCTCCAAGCCAAGCTCAGCTTGCTCCTTGGCAAGACTCGACTGGGGAGAGGTGAAGGCTGAGACGCCTTCCAGGAAATGGAGTTATGAAAATGAGCCCCTGGCTGGCTCCAGGGTCACAGACTCAGGAAGAAGAGGGTCTGCTTTGCTGGGGCTCAGAGCCCCAGTCTGGCCAGGACTAGGGGATTATGCAGATGGGGAACATGGCTGGGGCAGGGCCCTGTATGGACGAGTGCTATGGATTAAATTATGTCCCCACAGTTGAAGCCCTGACACCAATGTGACTATATTTGGAGACAGGACTCTTAGGAGGTAATTGAGGAAATTAACTGAGGCCAAAGGGTGGGCTCCTAATCTGACAGGATGGGTAGTCTTATAAGAAGAGGAAAATGCACTAAGGCTATATGTGCATACAGCAGGAAGGTGGCTGTCTGCAAGCCAAGAAGAGAGCCCTCACCAGAACCCGACCATGCTGGAACCCTGATCTCACACTTCCAGGCTCCAGAACTGTGCGAGAATAAATGTCTTTTGCTCAAACTACCCAGTCTATGGTATTTTCTTATGATAGTCTGGGCAGACTAACACTGCAGGGAAGCCCTCCCCTCCCACCTCAGCCCTCTTTCCCACGCAGTCCTTTCAAGCTCAGAGAGAACCCAGGCCCCAGGCCCAGATCAAGTAGGCGCCTGTCCCAGCCTGTCTCAGGCATGACAGCCCCATTCCCTTTCCTGGCCTGAACTCCAAGTCTTCACAGCTTCCTCTTCCCAACGCATTCCTGCCCAACCCTCAGATCCTTTTTCCTTTTCCTACAAATCTGGTCAGTTACTCCCTGGCTGAAAAGCCTCTGCTGTCTTCCCATTACCTACAGGAGGAAGTCCAAGCAGGTTGCTGTGTGCAGTTGTGCATCATGCAACTTACACAGCTGTAAGTGGTCCTGAGTTCAAACTCATTCATTCATTCAAGAAGTATTCATTCCTCGGTATTTTCATCTTAGCACCCAAGGCTTTTAATAATCTGGGTCCTGCCTTTTTCCTTTGCTTCCTCTCTCACCTACTACCTTGGGTACCGTATATTTTAGCCACATTAAACATGATATTTTCATACCTATGTGCTTCATTAAACATGGTACTTTTTATACCCATGTGCTTCATGCAAAATTCATCCATCTGCTTGTCTGAGAGTGCACAGTAAGTGGAATGGGCACAGGTTTGGAATCTTGTTTCTCTGCCATTTACTACCTGGGTGTATGTGGGCAAGTTAACCTTCTGAGCCTCAGTTTTCTAATCTGTAAAATGGGATTAAACATATATAATGTGCTTCACATTGCACTTAGCACATAGAACACCCCCCCACCCCAGAAAAAGTTGGGTTCCCCTCTTCTTTGCTGTTAAGCTACTTATCCTTGAAGACCTAACTCAATTGTTACCACCTTGGTAACATTGCCCTCATTCTCCCCAGAGGGAAAGTTTATCTTTCCTATTTGTACCCTTCCTGCCAGCCTTGTGTGACACGTATAAGCTCCATTATAACAGTATTATATTTATCTGCTTTCCTGGATCACATGAGCAAAGCATGCAGCCAGGAGACATTGCTGCATGAGTTCAAGGTACTGACTTCTAGGCTGGGGGCCTTTAGCAACCCCCACCCCCACCCCAAGCCCTGCTCTGGTTCTAAGCTCTCAGCCTATTGGATGGCATGAGAGTTAAGAACAGGAGTAGAAGGTGGCAGATAGTGGGGTGGGAGTAGGGTGGTTGAGGATGAAGATAAAAGAGCAGAGGGAGCTGCTTGAGCCTCCTGGGAGAGATGAGTATGGGGGAGGTGGCTGGTCAGATAAGATAGGGCTGAGGGTGTTTCAGCCCTCTGGGGAGTTTGCTCAGTAGTCAGAGTGGAGGCACGGGTCAGGGGACTTGGGAATCTGGGTTTTGAGAAATGGTCAGTGGCATGGGGTGAGGCTGCCATCCTCCTTTCCCATCAACTCCAGCAGCAGCTGGGCTTTGCTGTGGGTCCAGCCATGTGAGACAGAGTGGAGTGGGGATTGAATGGGACAAAAGTAAGAGGGAGGGCTTTTCTGTAAAGAGGGAGAGGATAGGTTTGGGTGTGGGTGGGTGGAGAAGGCATTGAAATGGAGCAGGACCCTGGGGCCGTCCCAGAACAGGCCTTCTTCCCTAATCTCTGCTTTAGCTCTTCTCTGAAGTACCTAGATAACAGTATTTGATGTACCCTTCCTAAGTTTACAGATGTGGGAGCCCCCCACCAGACGGAAGATGTTAACTACTTGATGACTATGAGCACACAGTGCCAGACCTCCTGGAGCCTAAAGACTGATAAAGTTAACCTTTGTGACATCACCCTGTTCCCTCACCATCAGCCAATCGGAGACTTGTGCATGAACTGATTACATACCCTGACCCCCTTGGCTCAAACAGCTTTTAAAAATGCTTTGCCGAGACCCTTCAGGGCTCTCTGGGCTTTTTAGGGCATGAGGCACCCATCTCCTTGCACGGCCCTGCAGTAAATCCTTCTTTGCTCCAAACTCTAATGTTTTGATTTGTTTGGCCTCACTGGGCATCTGGCACAGGAACCTCTGCTGACAGTATGAGGAGGAGAAAGGTGAGGATGGAGAGAGACACTGGGAGGGGGCCATTAGGGATGGTGTATGTGTGTAGAGAGAACAAGGAGAAAGTGATGGGGTGGGATGGAACATTGAGAGATATGACACTGGGGGAGGCTTAAGACCCAGGACTGCAAGGCCTGGAACCTGCTGCAGAGGAAACTCCTGGATATCCTCGCCTGGGTATAAAGACCCCTCCCTTCCCGATTCCTGCCTTGGTGGTTGTCCCTCCTCCTTTCTGCTCTTGCTGGGCTGGCGGCTCTGCCCATCAGCAAAAGTCAAGTGCTCTATTAAATCCTCCTGGAGGAAAGATAAGCTACATAAATGCAGTAGAGGTCGTTACCTCCCGTAGACTCAGTCTGTGGCCAGGGAAGGGGCTGAGAGGAGGCCTTCTGGAACCGCAGTTGGGCAGTGGAAGGGGCGGCAGGGGATCCTCAATGGTGGGTGGTTCAAGTGCATTGGGAAGTCTCTTCACTTCCTCCAGGCAGCTTTTGCCACTGGTCACATAGCCTGAGCAGAACCAGCAGCTCGCCCCTTTCCAAGGCTCTGCAGGAAAGGGGTGCCCCTGCAGCCCCTCTTATACCACTTGCTATGGCCTGCCCATCTTGAATCCCTAGCTGCAGCAGGCCTGGAGAGGGCTGGGAGTGGGGCGTTACCCCAGGACTGGAGGCAGAACCAGGATGAATGATGGGCCATTGTTCAGGTCGCCAGGGTTGGGCTGGCAGCTTGGGGCTCATCTGGATTCATGGATTCTTCCAGACTTGAGCTGTCCCTGTTTCACCTGCCTCTCCCCACCCTTTGGGAGCCCGAGTGAGACCCTGGAAGCTGGCAGGGATGTCACACGTACTCACCTCAGGCCCTGGCATGCACAAGAGAGCCCGGGCCTCCTATCTTCCTGCCACAGTGGCAGGAAAGAGGTTGGGAAGAAGGAAAACGGGTGTGTCGGACACATGGGGGACACAAAAGAGTTTAAGCAAAGGTTTATGAAGTGGGAGCTGGTGGAGACTGTGCTGCCACGGGCAGGGGCTGTGGCGTGGCACACGTGGCTATCTCTCAGACCAGCTGCCACCGGCCCAGCCAGGTCCCCTTTTTTGTTCAGGTTTCCATCTCTGAGTGGACAGCCCTGAATATCTCAGACCAATTCTTGTGCAAAGACAGACCCTTTATTTTCCATGAGGGGAGCTACAAGGCATCCACAGATATATGGGGGAGAGGGGCTCTCTGTGACCTTGAAATCTTGGGCACTGTGACCTTGAGAACCTTGTCCAGATTTTGTAGTCTCCAGGGTGGGGCAGTGCCTGACCACAGGCTGGGTGGGCTAGTCTCAGCCAGTCCTGCCAGCCCAGGACCGCTTCAGTCTGGTTTGGTTTCCTGGGTTGAAATAATAACCCTTCAGGCCCAACTTTGGCCAAAGATAATGATTCTCTGGCAGGGTCCCCAGCTGGGTGGGGTCAGGCACTGGTCTTTCATAGAGCAAAAGTGGGCTTCTTCCTTGAGCCTCGTCTTGCATTCTCATAGTGTGGTTTCCTTAGGTCCCCAGGTCTGCCAGACAAACAGTTCCAACTTCTTGGGGGTCTTGGTGGAGGTGGGGCAGGAAAGACCGCCCACTTCCCCAAGCCTCTTGGTGGGGGTAGCTGCCCGTTTGCATTCTTGACTCTCTGCTGCCCTCATGTGGCTATGAGGCTAGTTGCCGCCCCAGCGCTGTACAGGGCAGTGTGTGCGCGTGTGTGTGTGTGTGTAGGACTAGCAAGGCTGGGGCTGAGGCAGAACCAGAGAGCTGGCCCTTGTGTCTATTCTAGTGAGCAGGGGTGCTCACTGTCCCCACCTCCGGGTCTGGGTGTCTCAAGTGGCTCTAGGGCAGCCCTGACACACTTGCTTATGAGAAGTTGAAAGAAGAGATGGGACTGATGCTCATTTTCAATGGAGGGGACTAGACATCAAGATCTTAAGGACAGCTGGATCATCTGTTTTGGCCATGAAGGCAAGTTCCCACGTGCTTACCTGCCGAACAACCACGGCCACGTTGGCCTGTAGAATCCAGGACAGGCGGATCTAGCTCTGTCCTGGGAACAGCAGCTCAAGAAGCTGTCAAGGAAATGGGGAAAGGAACAGATGAGGGAAAGAGAGTCAGTCCATCCCTCCTTTGGTCCTTGTGTGTGCGTGCTTGTGTGCTAACTCGCTTCAGTCGTGTCTGATTCTTTGCGACCCTATGGACTGTAGCCCACCAGGCTCTTCTGTCCATGGGATTCTCCAGGCAAGAATACTGGAGTGGATTGCCATGCCTTCCTTCAGGGGGTCTTCCTGAACCAGGAATCGAACCTGCGTCTCCTGCATCTCCTGCATTGTAGGTGGATTCTTTCCTGTTGAACCACCGGGGAGGCCCCCTTTGGTCCTCAATCCTTCAGGCCAGCCTCTGGCCATGGCCCCTGGGTCCCTACCCAGCACTTACTGTTTGCCATGAAACGAGGGTCACAGGTCTGTAGCTCAAGCTGCTGTGTTGGTAATGTCCAGACTGACAGAGTCAGGAGTCTTCAGAGGTAATTTTCATGTGGGGGTCTCAGATGTGGGTCTGTTTCAGAATCACAGGGAACTTGTTAAGATACCCACAGATGTCCGAGACAGCTGATCCTGTCCGTTGCCTCCTTTTTTTTTTTTTTTTTTACGTATCCTTCTAAAACATTTATTTATTTGTCTTTGGCTGCACTGGATCTTCATTGCTGTGCACGGGCTTTCTCTAGTTGTGGCGAGCAGGGGTTACTCTCTACTTTCAGTGTGTGGGCTTCTCACTGTGCTGGCCTCTTGTTGTAGAGCACAGGCTCTAAAGTGTGGGCTCAGTGGGTGTGGAGCACTGGTTTAGTTTCTCCATGGCATATGAAATCTTCTCCGACCAGGGGTTGAAACCCCTGTCCCCTGCATTGGATTCTTAACCACTGGACCACCAGGGAAGTCCTGCTCCTTTAAGGCTGAAGAGACTGAACCCCGGGAGGGAAGGGGGTCTGGCTGAAGGTCATAGTGAGTTCAAGGGTTTCAACCTGGTACCGTTCTCCTCCAGTCCAGTGGATTGGTCCATCAGTGTGGTAAGAGGCTTCTTGCTCAGGGCAGAGGGGGGATCCTGAGCAAGCCCCTTGGGATGTCTGGGAAGGCACACAGGAAGCTCCCTCCCCTACATCCTTTCTGGGTCCTGCAGCAGAGCACCCACCAGATTGATGACCTGTGAGGCCGGCTGTAGCGTGTCATACTCCGCAAAGAGGTGGCACACATTTTCCTGGGACTCAGTCTGGCTCTTGGCCACAAACCCAAAGATCCTGATGGGAGAGGAGAGCTGGGGTGAGGAGAGCCCAGGGAGGCACGAGACTGGGAGCTGGGGAACTCAGCCCTTCCCCAGCCCAGCACCTCCTTCCCACCCTTCGCCAACCCAGCACCTTGTCATGATGGGAGCTCTCCTAGTGGGAGGATGTGCCTCCTCCGTCAGACTGGGAGATCCCTGAGTTTAAGATCTGGGTTTCTCTCCTTTGGAATGAGGGCCCTGAGGACAGGACCTGTGTATTCCCCAGCAGACTGGAGGGTCCCTCCAGACTAAAGCCTGTGCCTCCCCGAGAAGACAGGGCTCCCAGGCTCCTGTTTGCCCCATTCAGACTGGTGGCTCCCAGAGGGCCAGGGCCTGTGCCCTCAGCAAACCCATGGGCTCTTAAGGTCAGCATGGGGCCTCCCTCCTTCCCTGACTCCCTCCCTGTGTTGGGTCCGGGCCCTGCCCCAGGGAGACCTCTCATGGTGACTGACTGAGTGGACAGGGAGGCCTTACCGAGAGGGCTTGCAGTATTTCTGCCACCTGTGGGAGAGGAACAAAGATAGTCCTGGGTACCGATTCTCCGCTCCATTTCACAGAACTCTGGCTGAGCCCCGCGGGGTGGGAGGAGCCGATAATGGCCAGCTGTGTTTCCTCTATCCCCACCATGCTCCCTCCCTTCATTCTGTTGCTCCTCACCCCTTGAGGTTCAGAGGCTCTGTCTGGGACCCCAGCCCCAGAGTCAGCGGGCAGCTAGACCCTGGCTGGCCTTTTCAGTCTGGCCCAGACTTGAACTTACTTCCGTTGCTCGGGATCCATGCCACAGAATCGGAGGGTGGCAAGGGGGTAATGGCGCCGGAAAAATACCCTGGGAGGAGGCGGGGAGGGAAGGGGAGCTGGTGAGAGCCCGTCCCAGTGTCCTGGCCCACCTCCATCATCTCCAGCTTCCTGTCCTCCAAGAGCCTCATAGTTCCATGACCCCTGACAGCCTGCTGTGACCTTTTTACTGCTGGCCTCGGACATGTGTTTGTATTTCTCTCCTTTCATGAAGGTCATCTGCCTTGTGTCCTATGTATTGGGGTTTTCTACCAACCCACCCAATCGCCCACTGTGTCATTTAATGATTTGAGGGTAGAAATTGCTGGAGGAGGGCATGGCAACCCACTCCAGTACTCTTGTCTGGAGAACACCACAGGAAGAAGAGCCTGGTGGGCTATAGTCCATGGGGTCACAAAGAGTCGGACATAACTGAAGCGACTAAGCACGCAATTACGGCTGGTCATCTCTTATTCCTCCAGCCCAGGGCCAGGATCTTGCTGGGCTGAATCCCTGAGCCTGGGATGGAGCGATCTCACTGGTCCCCCAGAGTCTGGCCTACAGGAGATGCTCCATCAATGGATACAGATTTAACTGTTGTTAATTCCAAATCCATCAGTCACGATGAAGTGGGGCTTCAGAAGGTAGTCATTGCACTGAGGCCCAGAGAAGGCAGAGAACTTGTCTGGAGTCACTCAGCACATGACTGACCTCACTGGGTCCAGGAGCCTGAACTCCAGCTCTACCACTGCTCCACAGCCATCTCAGCCATCCCCTCCAGCTCACCCTGCCCAGCCCCGCAGCCCCAGGACAAGGGAAGTCCCTTACTTCCTCTGGACGTCAGTCAGGGTGATGCCCTGCTCGGTGACTTTGAAGTGGACCACGGTGGGCGTGGGGAGAACATCCCTCTCCAAGGTGGCTGAGATGGCCTTCTCCACGGCCAGGGCTCCGCTCAGGGTCTCCACGCTCACAGAGCTCAGGTACAGGGCATGGCAACCTGAGGGGAGGGGGGCGGGTGCAGATACTGCTTTGGGGCCCTGCCAGAATCCGCTGGGTGAGTGGAGGTCACCCAGGCCCTGCTGTCCATCTGCCCAGAACTGGGGAATAGGGGTGCCATCCTGTTTGGGGAATCTAGCAGGCTTCCTCTTTGAGCCATCAGGCGGGTGGGTGGGGACTGTGTGGGTGACTGAAATTTGGGGCTAACCCCAGAGGACTTTGAGGTCGTCTGTTGTTTGCATTGCTCTGGCCTCTGGCCCTCCAGCAGGAGGCAAGGATGGCATGTTGCCCTGTGTGTATAGGGGCGTCCAGGCAAACCTTCCTTCTGTCCCATGGCTGGTGCTGCCCCCACCCCTACCCTCGACCCCCAACCGCAGGGCCCTGGCCCCTTGCTGAGAGAAGAGGGAGGAGACAGGAATGGGGAGGGGGCCTTTGTGCTTGGGGCACGGAATACGAGCTGTCAGTCACCCAGGTGCTGACCCGTGCCTGGCCCTTGGATGTGATGAAAAGTGACCCTTCCCATATAGACCGCCCCCAGGACTCAGACCTGACACTCCACGGAGGATGCCCTCTCCAGGGCCAGGCCCTTCAGACCCAGAGAGAACCTAGTTTATCCATGTGTGCTCCCTGTATGTGGGATGGGCTCTAAGCCTCACCATGCCCGCCCCTCCTCTCCTGCCCCTCTTCCTCCTGGCCTGCTGCCCTCAGCCTCTCATCTCCTGGTTTACAGGCAGAGGGAAGAATGTGGCACCTTGTTAAAGATGGAGAAATAAAGCTGCAATGGGAAACACGTGTGGACCTGCTTGTGCCTGCACAGGGCTGGGAGGTGCCCTGGGGCGGGGCACAGCCAAGCCTTCCCCCCACCCTGCCCCCCACTCACCGGCAGATTTCTTCAGACAGGAGGCCTGGCCATCTGCAGAGGGGTCGGAGGCCCCGTCTCCACCTCCCAATTCTGAGCCAAAGCAAAGGAACAGGCCCCCAGGGGTGGGGTGCAGTCAGTGGACCCCCTTCCTAGGAACAGGCGTCATTCAGCCCTTCAAACGGGTCCCACCTCCGCCCCCACCTTCAGGAGGTGACTTGGCTGAGAAACCAGGTGTGATTCCTGTAATTAGGCAATCGGAGCTGCCCTGAGCTCCCCCAAAGCCTAGCTGGCAAGCTTTTTGATCCCTCCTTCCCCCTCCCGCCTCCGGCCCCTGGACTGCAGCGGTGACCTGGCCTCAGAGGCCCCTGACCTCCTGCTTCTTTCGGACCCTGTCCCAAACCTAGGCTTTTTTTTTTTTTTGCAGAAAGCAGGGAGGCTCTCGCCATCACCACACCCGCGGCTCCCTTGGCCTTGACTCCTCTCCCTGGACCCCCCCCAGCTCTCCTGCACACCCTGAGATGTGGGGGCACCTGGTGTTGTGCTGGGCTGTAAGCTCTGGAGAGGGCTCCCTGACTTGGGCTGGAGGTTTGACTCTGTGCCCTTGAGGAAGTTACTTAATGCCTCGAATCTTCCTTTTCTTTCTTTCTCCCCAAATTTCACCCATTAATCATTTCTTTCTTCTCATAATTCTCTTCCTTGGGGTTCATAAAACAGCTGTCTGTACCTTTGTGCTCTGTTAGCTCCCTGAACACTTTGGAACAAGACAGTAAGGGAGACTTGGGTTCAGATTCGACCCTTCCTTTTCTTATCTGTGAAATGGGGACAGCAACAGCGGTGAGTGCTTCACAGGGTTGGAGTGAGGTGTGAATGGAGGAGGGGACGCCCAGTAAATGGTGGAAAGTGAGGTCGCTCAGTCGTGTCCCGACTCTTTGCGACCCCATGGACTGTAGCCTACCAGTAAATGTTGGACCTGGAAGTAAAAACCAAACCTGGCCGAATGGGCAGATTTATGCTTTTTTTCTCCTCTCCGAAACAGAGCTGCTATTTCTCAAACATCAACTCAGCACCAGGCGTTGTGCCAAAAGCCTTGCCCGAGCTTTTTCATTTCACCCCCCACTCAGCCTAGAAGTAGGTGTGATGCTAAGTGTGCCCATTTCATAGATGAGGAAACAGAGGCTCAGTGAGGTTGACCTTCTCAGATGCTCATAGCTAGGAGGTGGAGATGTGGACAGACTCCAGAGCACGCACTTTTCACTGGGACACTAACATGATCCCTAAGTAAGGTGAGAGGTGACCCCTGAGAATGAACAGGCGTGGAGCCCCAGCCCACCTTTCTGCGGGATGACGAGTTTGCAGGGCAGGGCCAGGGCCATGATGGAGTGCTGGCACACGAAGGCAGAGAGGCTCCCTGTGAGGAAACAGAAGCCGTGCATCAGGAGCCTTCCCCAGGCCACCTACCCTGCCTGGAAGGGGCCTGAGGGCTGGAGAGGCTCAGCTCACCGAAGTAGGGCTCCTCGTCTGCTCCTTTGAGATGCACCCCTTTGGCGGAAGACTCGATGAGGAAGTGGCGGACGAGGTCACTGCTGTCCTCGCCTGGTCAGAGAAAGCGTATGGATGGAGTGCAACCTGTTTCCTGACCCGCCTCTTCCAGTCCATCCAGAGGTTAACTTGTCCATCCCCCTGCCTCTGGGTGGGACTGCAGGTAGGTGTCCTATCCTCGAGGTCTCCCATGAAGGAGGTGCCGACAACGTTTTTGCTCAAAGCCTTGTGTCCAGTAGGACACAACTGAGTGACTTAGTATGCACACGTGCAATTCTTTTTTCAGGAGACCTTGCTTTTGGTTTCAATAACTCTTGGGCTGGGTTTCCTGCTCCCGCTTCTTACTCCCTCCCAGGTGCTATCATTCTCCATCATATGGTCCTGCTGGCGCCAGGCTGGCCTTGGGAGGGGGCACCACGCCCCTGGCCTCTTCTCCACCAGCCCACAGCTTCCTGCTTTCTTTGGACTCCTTGGCAGGGCTTCCTTGATAACTAACACTGCCCAGAGGTCACTTTCTTATTTGAACAGAGAGGTGTGGTGTAGAGAATGTGGACTTGGGGTTTTTATCCTCTTTCTCTATTACTTGCTGGTTCAGGGGTCATTAACTCCCTCTGGGAGTTGTCAGTTCCCTTATCCATTCCTTGTGTAACAGCTACAATCCTGGGCCTTTGATGAAGGGCTGTGGCCCAGGAACCCTGTAATACAATGGTCTGTTCCTATCTCTGTCCTCAGTGGGGTTTCACTGGTGCCTTGCACAGTGTCTGGGGAAGGGTGGATGCTCCATCCACATGTGCTCTGTGCAAGACCACAGGGGCTATGCTAGCACACACGCCATGGTTGTTTAGTCCCTCAGTTGTTTCCAACTCTTTGCGACACCATGGACTGTAGCCCACTAGGCTCCTCTGTCCGTGGAATTTTTCAGGCAAGAATACTGGGAGTGGGTTGCCATTTCCTATTCCAGGGGATCTTCCCAACCCAGGGATTGAACACAGGTCTCCACGTCTCCTGCATTGCAGGTGGATTCTTTGCCACTGAGCCACTGGGGAAGCTCATAAAGCCCAGTATTTACTTAATAAAAATAAATTGAATTCATGGAGGAAAAAAAATCAAACTTTATAAACTTGATATAAAATGTTACTAGTTACTTCTTATTTGAGAAAAACAGACCAAACCAAAAGGGTCTCGTTTTCACAAGTTATTACTACATTACATTCCTTTGTGAGAAAGCCGGTCTGCACAGAGGTGGATACCAGAAGAGCGCAGGCTGGAGGGGGTCTGGGACCCTCTTCTTCTTCCCACCGGAGGGTAGAGCAAGGAGTCTGGGGACTTGGGGAGCCTCAGTGCTGGGAGACCAAGGTCCATCTTCCCAGGAGTCATTATGGGAATGGCCCAAGGTCACCCTGCAAGTGAGCGGCAGAGCTGGGACTGGAACCCACCACACCCAGGTGCTTCTAAGAGGCCTTGATCGAATACACAGACAGCCTACCTGGTCGGCTCTGGGCAGATGTGGGGGCCTCCTGCACCTTCAGGGCAAGGCCGAAGGAGCCCCGGTATGAAGAACTGTCCCGCACGATGAAAGCCCCCGGCTCCTCCTTCCTCAGCAGCTCGATGGCTGGAACAATCCTTGAGTCAGAGAGAGTCACCACCCCACTGGGATACCCTCCCTGCCTCAGCCCAATTGGGTCCTCATAGAGCAGATGATACAGAATTGCCTTTGGTCCCCAGGAAGTCCTTTCTGTTGTCTAACCTCCACTGTTCCTGCTACAGTCATTATTTCCTTGGGTCATGGGGTTCGCAGCACACCCCCTTCCCTGGACTTGCAGTTTGCCATTCCGTTCCCTCCTCTACATGAACCCAGGGCCCCATCTGCCCGATGTGGGGTGCCGGGACCCAGACCTGATTCCTGGGTCACTCAGTCCCTGAATCAGGGCTTCATTTTACCTTGCTCTCGGGAGATGCTTGGCTTAAACCAGTATTTAGATGTGTCCATCACAAACTTCATGGTGGGCTGCATGTCCCTGGCAGGACCTGGAGACAGACAGGGAAGGAGAACCCTGTAGGCCGGATAGAAGGGAACTGAGAGACCCTCCCCTTTCTCTGTCCAGTGGTTCCATTCAACCCATCCTCCCGTATCCCTACTCCATTGTATCTCCAGCTCCCTAAAGGGGCAAAGTCCATCAGAAGAATCCCAGGGCTTTGTGCCATCTAGGAGTCTACCCTTGTATCCTTGGTAACGGATCACAAACAAATAGATTAAAAACTCAATTCAATGAGAAACAGTTTCTCAAATTGAATATTATGCAGTAGAGACAGAAACGGGATAAATAAAAGACTCTGAGATGCATCATTTGCTTCACTTCACATTTTTCTTCCCCTTTAATAATCCTATGAGTTTCTTGGTGGTGGTGGGGATATTCAGTTTGCAAAAGAAAATGAAGAAAAGGAGAAAGGAAAGGAAGACAGCAGATCTGGGCAGAAGAGCATCCAGGAGCCCGGAGATGGAGTTGGATTCTGATCTGAGACGGCTCTTTCCCTCCTGAAACCCAGAGGTAACTGAGTGAACCAGAAATCCTGTGAGGGTCTATAATGTTCCAACAACTTGGAAATGAAACTGAATCTTGTCTTGAGAATAGTTTGTGGAATTTGCTAAGATCCCAGGAATAATGTGTGATTATCCGGGAATCACCAACCCTGGATGGGGATATCACCAGGCCAAATAAATGTGCTCTTTGAGATGTGAAAATTCCACCCCCCCATTTCCCTGGGTCCCTGATGGTTGGATGACATCACCGACTCAATGGACATGAATTTGAGCAAACTCCAGGAGACAGTGAAGGACAAGGAAGCCTGGCTGCAATTCATGGGTTCACAAAGAGGTGGACTTGACATAGTGACTGAACAACAAAGGCAGAGAGCAGTGGTTCTCGGTTTTGGCATCTTGAAAAGGTGTGTTACTGCCAGTTGAGAGTAACTCATCATAAAAAATGTACTGATACATGCAAACGATTTGTCCTAAGAAAATGTTCAAAGGCATGCTTGTCACCTCATTTTCTCTTGTTCTCATTGACATGGCTTCGTGGGTGGGAGCGAGCAGCAGGCTAGAGTGAGCATTTCACACCCCCCAGGAGTACCTTGATGTCTGTGGCCATGTGAGGGCTGAGAGCCCGGGAAGGAGATGACTGAGCCACAGGCAAGCAGGCCTCCTGTCCTTGGGGCTCAGTGGGGGGCTCTGCTCCTGGGAGAGAGAGACCCCAGGGTGCTAAGGGTTAGCCTGTGTTTACTGCTTTGGGCTCTGGTTGGCTTTGTTCTTTTTGGATGCCTGTAGTTTCTGACTACAGGGAGGAGGGTGGTTGCTGTTTTGTGGTTTTTAGCTGTCTGAGTTGGAATGCATTGTCTCCGTTACCCTGTCCTGCCCCGTCTGTGTTCGTCATCCACCAACGTCAGAGCTAGGACTGACTCTCCCTCTCCTGGGTTAGTCACCCAGCCTGCTGCTTCCATATCCTGAGGGTCTCCTGGCTCTGTCCACTCTCCTCCACCCTCTGCCTCGCCCTGGACCACTTCGTGATGAAAACCCAAACAGAACCAAATAAAAACTCCTCTCCCTGCCAGGCCAGGCCCTGCAATTCATCTGCCGCGCAGCTGCCAGAGTGATGGATTGAGCATGCGCCTCTGAGTCCATCTCTCTCCGGTCTGAGAGTCTCTGAGGATAGATCAGTCCTGGGTGTTCTTTGGAAGGACTGATGCTAAAGCTGAAACTCCAATACTTTGGCCACCTCATGCGAAGAGTTGACTCATTGGAAAAGACTGATGCTGGGAGGGATTGGGGGCAGGAGGAGAAGGGGATGACAGAGGATGAGATGGCTGGATGGCATCACTGACTCAATGGACAAGAGTTTGAGTGAACCCCAGGAGTTGGTGATGGACAGGGAGGCCTGGCATGCTGCAATTCATGGGGGTGCAAAGGGTCGGACACGACTGAGTGACTGAACTGAACTGAGGGTCTCCTGGTCCCTAAAGGGTAAAGTTTACTCTTCAGCTTGGCATTCATGGTCTTTCCCAATCTGGCCCCAAATTACTCCCAATGACCTCGCCCTGCACATCCCAACATCCAAGTCATTTCCTAAACATGCCATGTGCTTCCACACCTTCGTACCTCTGGCCTGGCTGTTCCCTCTGCTGGGGCAGCCCTTCCTCTCCTGCTATGGCCATGAACTTTTGATCCACTTTTTGGCCTCCCCACTTCTCCAGGTAAAAAGGCTCACTCCTTCCTCTGTAGCCTCACAAGACTCAGAACATCTCTTTACTTCTGTGTTTATCCTACTCTGCAGTAACCCTTTGGGTTTTCCCCCTCTCTTTCTAGACTGTGTCCCTACTAAGTGGCACAGTGCTTGGCACACAGTAGGTACTTAATCAGTGTATTGACCCGCTCTTGAAGAAATGCATTGGTGCTTTGCCTGTTCTCCATTAGCCAAACCTTACAAAGCGTGAGGTATTGACTGGTTTACAACTTACCCTCCGGGGATGCGGTGGGAGGGGCTTCTGGCAGGGTCTGGCTGTGGCTCCTGGTGGCTGGACAGGGCGTGCTGGAAGAAGTAGCCCCAGGGCGGACAAAGTCCTGGGGTCCTGGGGTCCTCTGGGATGGGGGAGATCCTGGCTCTGGGAAACCGTTGATCAGCACAATGGGTATGTCCACCATGGAGTTAGTGATGGATGGTGGGCAGCTGCTGGCATGTTCCTTGGCCAGTGGTGGGGAGCGGGTTGCTCTGGGCTGGCCCATGCTTGGGGTGGCGTTGCTGGGAACCTGGAGGTCACTGGCTCTTGTATACAGGGACACTGGACCAAGGCTGTGGAGGCTGGAGGAAGAGCTGCTGGGGCTTTCCAAGGATCTAGAAGATGACTGATGGCTGGAGATGCTGGAGTGGAGGAGGGACTGGCTGCTGTGAGGGGAGAGAGCAGCAGGAAGGCAGAGTGTTAGGAGGTGGGAGTGGACTGTCTGGAGCCAGAGCTGGGCTCTGGAATTTAGTGATGTAGGTGCCCGTGGCTTTGGTCAGAGAACTGTATACTTCACCCATCCGCCCCCCACCCCGTCCCCAGAGCCCATCTGAGCCCTAAGGGATGCTGAAGGATATAGGAGTGTACCTGCAATGTAGGGTCTGTGGTCAATTAAAGTAGCCAATGGGCTGCCCCCTGCAAGGGACTCTGTTCCCTCTGCCTTCCAAGCCATCCAAGTGAGATGTCATACCAGCCATCCTCCCTACCCCCCAACCCCAAGCATTCCCAAGAGTCCGGCACACAGGCTGGACCTGGGCTGGACTATGTCCATGACTGATGCAGAGGGAATTCTCCAGCTGGAGGAAGAGAAAGAGGCCAGCTCTGCAGCCAGCCAGGCTTCTCCCTGAGCTCAGAGGCCCATGCCAACGCATGGCTATGGAATCCCAGTCTCCTTGCCAGGGACTGCCTGGGCACAGTGGCTTTGGAGCTGGTATGGGGGACAGAGGTCCTGTGGTTTGGTTTTCCAGGGCAAGATGGGTGAGTGTGTGACTCTACTCAGAAGCCTGCAGAGAACTGGGCTGGGGTGATTGTGAATAATGCCCTGCCAGATTTGCTTCCTTCCTGCTAGGTTTTGCCAGGAACAAAGATGAAGGAAGCTTTTCCCAGACCCTCGATTCTGTTTATATTCTGTGTTTTAGGGTTTTTTTTTTTTTTTTTAAATCTTCCTACAGATGGGCTGTAGGAGGGCTGGACAGGATACAGGTGAGCCTCATTAATGCAGTAGTTCTTTTCCCAGGAGGTAAATAGAAGTCAAGATTTTCCTATATTGAATGATATTCTAAATGCTTGAGGAAAGCTTGAGAGCCAAATGGCATAAAAGAGAACATTCATTTTTATTTTTGGTACAGTCCCAGATTTTGCTCAGAAAGAGCGGGATGTCTGATTTAGGGTGTGTGTGTGTGTGTGTGTGTGTGTGTGTGATGAAGGCAACATCAGAAGCTGTAGTGGGAGTTACCTACCTTCCAAATACATAGCTGACATCAGACGCTGGGCTGCCTGACAGCATGGAGACTCTGCTGCTCAGCTGTGGGCCCTGGCCCCCCAGCCCCTTCTCCAAGCTTGGGGAAGCCACCAGTGGGGAGCCCAAGCTGTGGGGGCCTGAGGCCTTGCTCCCCATGCCAGGAATGGAGATGCTGGGAGATGTTGGGGGGTGAGAGGAGGGAGCTGCCAAGGGGGGAGCGGGGTGCTGGTGCCCCCTGCCCTGGCTCCCAGAGAAGATGAGGCTCTCGCTGCTGCTTCGAGTCTCTCGGGGGAGGTCTCTGGAAAGGAGGAGGCCGCCAGTGCGTGGGGAGCCGAAGGGTGGGGTGATAGATGGGCTGCAGCAGCTCCGTGGGCCATCGTGGCACCTTGACCTGGTGGAGGTCACCTCGATGTACTTTATATCTTTGGGGAGAGAAGCAGAGCATTGGTGAAACCAGGGAGCTTAGACTCGCAGAACAAGGATGCTGGAAGAGTCCTCAAGACCATCTGGTCTCTTCTTTCTTAGAGAGTGCTGTGCTGTGCTTAGTCATTCAGTCGTGTCTGACTCTTTGCGACCCCATGAACTGTAGCCTACCAGAGGAGCCTAGTGGGCTACAGTCCATGGGAACTTCTCCAGGCAAGAATACTGGAGTGGGTTGCTGTGTCCAGGAGTCCTGCATTGCAGGCAGATTCTTTACAGTCTGAGGTACCAGGGAAGCCCATATATATGTGGGCTTCCTAGATGGTGCTTGTGGTAAAGAACCTTCCTGCCAATGCAGGAGACATTAAGAGACGTGGGTTCAATCCCTGGGTTGGGAAGATCCCCTGGAGGAGGGCACAGCAACCCACTCCAGTATTCTTGCCTGGGGAATCCAATGGACAGAGAAGGCTGGCAGGCTACAGTCCTTGGGGTCACAAAGAGTGGGACATGACTGAAGCAACTTAGCACGCATATATTTAAAAAATTGGGCTGTGCCCCAAGGCATGTAGGATCTTAGTGCCCCAACCAAGGACCAAGCCCATGTAACCTGCAGTGGAAGTGTGGAGTCTTAACCACTGGACCACCACCCTTTCTTATACAGATGAGGAAACTGAGGCCCAGGGAGATGTTTGTTGGAATCAGGATCAGCCTCCAGCTTCACCTTCAGGGACCAGTTTCAACATCACCCTCTCTGTGACAACTGCCCGTGGGTGGAGAGAGTGACACGAACATGGGCTTTGGAGTCAGACAGACCTGGGTTTCAAATCTGGCTCTGCCCCTTGCTCTCTGAGAGCTTGGAGAAGTGACTTGACCACCTAGAGCCTCAGTTTCCAGGCCTGTAGAATTGGGTGGCTATACCCAGCCTCTTGGTGTTACAGTAAGGATGAACTGAGATGAAGGTAGGTGGCACAGCACAGCATCTGGCACATAGTAAGCCTTTTAAAGCTGAGAGATCCTCTCCTTTGTGTGTGTTCCACTCCCCAGCCGGAATGACTGCACCGGTCACATCTTGAGATGCCTGTATTACTCAGGCTGGTGAAAGCGGTTTCTATGTCTGTTCCTGCAACGGAGGCAGGGATTCTCAAGCTTGGTTGCATGCTAGAATTACCAGATGAGCTTCGAAAAGTCCTAAAACTCAGGCTCCATCTGGTGCCAATTAGATCAGAACCTCCAGGGGTGGGCCCAGGCCTCAGGGTGTTCACTTAGCTCCCTAGGTGTTTTCACCGTGCACTGGACTGCACCCCTGTGGTCCCTGGCCCTGCAGCACCCCTTCACCAGGGAGCTGGGAGATTGTGCGGAATCTCTGGCTCAACCCTAGGCCTACCGAATCAGAATCTGCATTTTAGCAAAATCCCAGGGGAGCTGGGTGCACCTTGGAGTTTGACAAGTCAGCGTGAGGGTTCACTTGCGCACGAGAACTCCCTGGGGGCAGGGCTTGCCTGCTTTACTGAGCTGTAGATTCTTAGCACCCGAGGCTGCTGACTCACTCTGATGCGCTTTCATTCCCTAGTGGGGGCACCTAGGACTCTTGTTCCTCCCTGGAGTGGGGCGCCCTCTGGTTCTGCCCATCGGGGGATGGGTACCTCTCCTCCTGACTTTGGGGAGGGGAGCTGTTCTTGGTGCTGTTCTGGGAAAGGAAGTGAACGAAGGGGGTCATTGAGCTGCTCCCTTCTAGAGGGTAGTGAGTCCTGCCTCTGGCTTCCCAGGATGAAGACTAGGGCAGAGTCATGGGAAACTGTACCCTTAACTCCCATCTGCCAGCTTCCCACCCCCCTGGGCTCTGGTGCATGCACTATCCCCCCTTACCACCCCTGAAGTCCCTGCCTGCCCCAGCCCGCTCTGGGCTAGGACCTTCTGGCCCTGCTCATGGTTACTGCCTCTGTCTGAGCCTGCTTGGGCTGGGTAGGGGCGGAGGATTGCATCAGATGGAGGGGGGAGGCTGGCAGGTCGACCTGGGCATGCTGTCCCAGGGGGTGGAGGAACAGGCCTGGCTTTGTCGACAAACAAACCTAGGTGTGAGTCTAGGCTTTGCCACTTTCCCGCCAAGAATCATCAGGTAATTTTCCTAACTGCTCTGAGCCTCAGTTTCCTCATCTGTAAAGTGAGGATCTAAAACCAACCTCCCAAGATTCTGGTAAGGATGAGATACACTGATGAGTGGAGCCTGGAGCCTGGTCCATGGTGGGCTTCAAAGAGCGTCTCCTGCCTGCCTACTTTTGGGGGACAGTATTGGCCAGTTGGCTAATACTCTGGCTAAGGTGAGGGTCCCACTGATGAGGACAAGAGAATATTTGGTACAATGTATTGTGGGCTCTGAGAGGGAAGTTTTGGACTGGGGTAGATTCTTCTGCAAGGTTGGCAAGCACGACTTTTTTTTTTTAAATAGGTCTTTATAGTATTTATGGGCTTCCCTGGTGGCTCAGATGGTAAAGAATCTGCCTGCAATGAAGGAGACCCGGGTTCGATCCCTGGGTTAGGAAGATCCCCTGGAGAAGGGAACGGGTACCCACTCCAATATTCTTGCCTGGAGAATTCCATGGACAGAGGAGCCTGGTGGGCTACAGTCCATGGGGTCACAAAGAGTTGGAGACGGCTGAGTGACTAACACTTTCACTTTCACAGTGTTTATGCTCATAATCCTTTCAAACCTCAAGACTGCCCTTATGCCCCGTGCCAGCAGGCACTGCTTTTACAGTGCAGGAAACTGAGGCTCGGAGAAATGTAAGGGTAGAGCTAAGATTTATTGCCCCTTTTAAAACAAAGGCTGGTATTTACTGAGCATTGTGGGATAGCACTGCCACGGGCATATTACCTGTGTTAGCTCATTTAACTCGCATGACAACTTGACTGAAGTAGGAAACATTCTTAATTCCATGTCAGATGAGAAGTCAAGGCTCACAAAAGTTGAGGAGGGACTCCCCTGGTGGTCCAGTAGCTAAGACTCCACGCTCACAATGCAGGGCCCTAGATCCCACAGGCCACAGTTAAAGATCCCATATGCCGCAGTGGAGATCGAAGGTCCGGCATGCTGCAACTAAGAGCAGCCAAACAAATACATGAATAATGTTACAGAAAGGGCTGAGGAAACTGATCCCTGCTCCTGCGCTCTGTCTGCAGGGAGCTCTTCCACGGAGACAGGCTCCTCGGGACCCTTTGCCAAAGGCCTTACCCGTAAGTAGGTGCTCAGTGGCTTTGGGGAGGGTCTCCCGGCCTGGTGAAGAGAGACCAAAGGCCTAGCTGAGGGACCGAGAAAGAGCAAGCAGACTCGGGCAGGAAGGGAGGGAGGAGTCCTGGAGCTGTGAGTCACTCCCGCTGCTGTAGCCTGGCCTCGAGGTGGATGTGGCTGGGGTGGCGGGGCCCCCACCCCATCACCTGCGTGCAGTTGCTGTTTACAGGCCCGTGGGGCAAGTCTGAGCAGTGCTGGGTGGATGCAGGCGCCGGCACCAGGCTGGATGGGTGGAGGGGGGCCTGTGTGGGTGGGGGGCGGACAGACGGTTATTAAACACCCTTCACTCAGGATTGGCAAACTGCCTTGCCTGGCAGAAATTCTGGAAAATAAAATGGAGGCCTGTTCCAAAGATGGGGAGGGGTGGCAGAGGAGGGGATATGGTGTTTGCTTCTAGAAGCTGTGTTCCCTGGGGGTGGTGGATACATGCCTGCTCCCCGCTACCATGCCGCCCCTGGCCCACCTCTGGTTAATCTGAAGGAAGGTCAGCAAGACGCAGAGGCAGAGAAACTGGAGGGGGTGGTGATGTAAACTCAGTGAAGCCCTGGAGGGCAGAAAACTTGCTCCGAGGAAGAAAGAAAAGTTAGAATATGGACTTTGGAGCCCAGAGGTCTGGGCTTTGAGCTGACCTACCACTCACTAGCTGTGTGACTGTGGCCATCATTTCCTCCCCCTGAGCCTCAGTGTTCTCATCTGTAAATGAGGTTTCCACTATTTTCTTCCCAGGGTAGACGCTGGGATCATGCTTACAAAAATCCCTCTATACATTTTTAAGGGAGGGATCGATATAGGATAGCCAATGGTTAACTTTTGATTCTGCCAAGTTGGGACAAAGAGAAGCTGTGAACGTCTGCTGGCATCACAATTGCAGACCATCTTCCACTCAACACGCCAAAAGTAGGACGAGTGAGAGTGCAAACAGAGGGGCCCTGCACACTGGGCACATTTGGCTGGGTGAAAACTCACCGAGGGGCTGTGGGTCGGGGAGAGCTTTGTCACCAGGAGCAGTGGTCTGAGGGGAGGGTTTGCAGTCACCACAGTGACGGGCAGGCTCTCACTATTCTTCTGATGGCAGAGAACTTTCAACAGGGAGCTGACCCTCTGGATACCCTAGGAGGTAGTGAGCTCCCAGGCATCGCTGGTATTCAGGCAGAGCTAAGAGGAGAGGATTTTTAGAAATTCCATCAAGGGGAGCTAGGTGGCTTCATCAGGACCCTGGGACCACTGCTGCCCTCTGGCGCCCCCTGCTGCCAAGAGTCTGGTGGTCACATCCTCACAAGAGCAGGTTGTGCCTAGGGCATCTCAAAGGCCTGACTACTGCCCATCCGTCCCTTGGAGGAAGGGCCCTGTTGTCAACACCCCAACCCCATACATGTGCACGCTACCCAGAGACTGCTCTCACCCTAGCTGGCCTTGAGTGCATGGAAGCCCTGCCTTGGGGCATGAGCATTAAAGTCCCGGGCTTGCTCCTGCCAGTGATAATTAGGCCCAAGCTATCTTTTCTGCAGAGACATGCCCACGACCGGCCTTAAGAAGCAAAAGACTGTTGAGGGATGGAGGTGGTTCATTTAACAGGCCTGGCAGGCAATGCTCCGGGGGCAGGAGCAGAAGGCTGGCTAGAGCCCAGGAACCCAGGTGCCAGAGGACCTGGGTGCTGGGCTCACCTCCACCCCAGGGTCTGACACTCTCCTGGAGCTGGTCCTAAATGCAACTCCAATGTTGACTATAAACAGCCACCACCGATCATGACCTATAGTGTCCCAGGATTTGTGATAAACACCCATCAGATGTTATTCCTTTTAATCCTTGCAATACCCTTTGAGGTGAAAACTCATCTCTGTTTTACAGAAGAAGAATCTGAGACACAAAGAAGTGTAAGCAGCTTGTGTAAGGTTTGCCCGACTCCAGTGATTAGGCTACACTGGCTTCTCACTCAAGGCCATCAACCAAGTCTTTTCATTTGTAAAATGAGGATAAAATATTCGTCTCATGGAGGTGGATTGGACGGATCAAATTATTATCATCAAAGGTTCAATTATTAACTGCTCAACACACAAGTGCCTGGATAGGATGATAAATGCTCAATAAGCAGAAATTCTCCTGGATCCCATCTCTAATCTTCTCTGTATCCCCTAGCCCACACTGATTGTTTAAACCCCTGGAGGCCTCAGTCTTCCAGCCTGTCTAATGGGGCTGCTGCTCCATGATCCTCATCCTCAATGTATACTTGAAACTCTTTGGGAAACTAAAGCCAGATGCAGAGATTTCTGGACAATTGTGGAGGTGGTGGTATCTTGGAGTTGGCTTGAACTAGCTCAAAAAAGCTGATTGTTAAATTTTCAAGATTTTTTTCAGCTTGTTGCTAAATGATGTAAACATTGTAAGTTAATATAGTTTGATGCTTTAGGCATTACTAAAGAGTAAACTATATAAATTTACAATGTAATGGCATATTAAAAACAAAAGTAATAAATACTCAAAAATTCATCATGTTCTAATTATTTTACTATGTCTATACTTGAAGTTATTTACATCTATCGTTACTGGTGAGGTGACAATACTATTCCTATAAAAATTTCAGGGGACCAAGTTAGAACCTAAAGAGAGACACCACAGAAGACTAAGATTCAGGGACCACACATTTATCGAGCTCTTATTTATATGCATGGCATTGTATAGTATTCTTACCTGTATTAGCTTATTTTAGTTCTTTGAGAAATTACATAAAACAGGTATCCATCACTTTCCAAACTCAAGAACCAAATAGAATTGGACAGTGAGGACTACTTATATTTATCCCTTGTATAGAGCAGAGGAAACAGAGAGGTTAAGAAACTTGTTTAGAGATGCACAGCACTCCCCAACAGGACATTGTTCTGTGTTCCTCCGATTTGATAGAAAACTCCTTCCTCATAAGGATTTGTCCCCAAGTCCTCTTCCCAGCACTGTGCCCCAGTTCCTTACCCAAGGCTTCAGGCTCTTCTTTCTTCTTTCCCAAGGTAGTGCTCTGGGTGGGCTGGGCCTCGGGGCCACCAGGCCCAGGAGGGAGCAGCTGGAAGGTGGGGTCCAACTCCAGAATCATCTGGTTGAGGCTCTCCAGTGAGAAGTCAATGTAGGAGTCAAGGTCTTCCTGAGCCCCTGAGACCTGCTCCCCTGGGGCCTTCAGGAGACAGCTGGCATTGGCTCCAGCCTGTGGGGCTGGCTGGAGCCTGCCAGGGGGCCCCTTGCAGGGCATGGGGGCCATCAGGGCCTGCGCTCCCCAGCCTTCCGTGGTGTAGTAGGGACACGGCGGCGGCAGGCTGGGGCTGGGGGCTGGGTGCAGGGCCCTCCTGGGTTCCTCGCAGGGAGCCAAGCCGACTGCGGGGCCTCCTGCCAGCAGGGGGCTGGACATCACCTGCGACATGTTGAGGGCAGTGACTTGGCAGTTTACCTCTGGCTTCCAGCCAGACTCACATCCCACAGTTGTCACTTGCCAACTGGGAGCTCCTGGGACCTGAAAGAAGCCGGGGGTGGGAACTGAGTAATTTCTGTGGATGAAACCTCTGCCTCCCCTCCCCATAAAGAAAGCCATATATATTCACTTATTTAAAAGCATGGCTGCTGGAGCCAGACTGCCTGGGGTTTGCATCCTGGCTCTACCAGTTACTAGCTGTGCGACGTTGGGGAAGTTAATTAACTTCTCTGTGCCTCGGTTTCCTCATCTATAGAATGAGTTAATATTTATAATATACTTAGAACTTGCCTAGTACATAATAAGCAGTATGCAAGTGATGGATAAATAAAATAACCTCAATAGATGTTTGATGGCTACCTATTATGTTCCAGCCTTACTTTTAAAATAAATAATAGCTAAAATTCCGGATTCCCAGGAGGCGCTAGTGGTAAAGAACCCACTTGCCAATGCTGGAGATGTAAAAGACTCAGATTAGATCCCTGTGTCGGTAAGATCACCCAGAGGAGGGCGTGGCAACCCACTCCAGTATTCTTGCCTGGGAAATCCCATGGACAGAGGAGCCTGGCAGGCTACAGTTCATGGGGTCGCAAAGAGTCAGACACAGCTGAAGTGACTTAGCACAGCACGGCACAGCTAATATTCATTGAGTAATTATATGTACCTAGGCTCTGGTGTATAAAACCTTTTAAAATCCTCATAACAACCCTATGAAGTAGATGCTATTATTATCCCATTTTATAATGGGAGAACTGAGACACAAAGAGGTAAGCAACTTGCCCAAGGTCATCAGGCCAACAGGTGTCAGGGTAGGATTGGACCCCAGCTGTGTGGTGTCAGGGCCCCTGCATTTAGCTGCTGCTCAGCCTGGGCCAGTTGGTGAAACAGACAGGCAAGCAGGTGAGCAATCACAACGGTGTCATTGGGGAGGAGGGGAGTCAGAAGGGACTCAGTGGGCACAGGGAAGGGGAGAGGGGGAGGCCAGGGAGTGGGGGAGGCCAGGGAGGACTTCCTGGAGGAAGGGACATGTAAAGGGAGACAAGGACGAAAAACAGGAGCTGGCTGGGCACACCAGGTAGGGGTGAGGAGGCAGGTGTATTCAGAGGCCGGATGGACCGAGGAGATCACGAGACATTACTGAGCATCTGGGAAACAGAGAGAACCTAGGGTGAATGGAGGGGAGGTTGAGGTTGGGGAGGCAGGCTGGGCAGGCCCTGCAGAGCCTTGCAGGCTGGGTTTGGTAGTGCTGACTCAACCCTGAGGGCAATGGAGAGCCACAGAATAGTTTAGAGTTTAGGAGTGACATCATCAGATGATATTCACTCCCTGGGGGCTCATCTGGGAAAGAGACGTCCCAGGCTTCCTGACTGTGGGAAGGTCTTCCCGTTGTTTAGCCTTAATGCTACATGATAGCAGTTTCTTCCAGGAGGTAAGAGGTTCCAAAACAGAGGCTGCCAAGAAAACTGTAAGGAGCTGGGACATGCCGGTTGTGCTACAACTGCCTGCCCTGAGCCTCACCTTCCCCCTGCCCCTAGCACTCCCCAACTCCACTTTTCTCCTTTTCCAAGATACCTCTATTACATTCTGCTTCAGAGTCAGACCTCAGTCTTGGAAAAGTCATTGAGACCAGTCTGGGGCAAACGAAATGAATGCAGACTTCAGAGTCTGGAGATTTGAATTCAAACCCCAGTTCAAACAGTTCCTTAAGGAGTCGCTCTGACCCTCAGTTTCCTCATCTGTGAGATGGGAATAAGAATTCCTGCTATATATCCTCCCAGAAGGTGGTGTGGAACCAGTGAGATACTGCTTGTGAAATCTATCGGACAATTCTAAATACTACTTAGAAATCAGGGCTTATATAGAATATAATGCCTTCATAATAATAAATAATAATAGCTCCCATTTACTGAGAACTTACCATGTGTCAGGCACTGACTTTCCCTATGATAACTCTTCTAATCCTCTCATAACCCTAGAAAGTACTGCACCCCTATTACCAGTCCATTTTACAGATGAAGATACTGAGATTCAGAGAGGTTAAGAAATCTGTGTTGGCCACACATCCAGAAAAGTGGTAGAGTTGGGTTTTAAACCCAGGCCTGGACTTTAGACCTTTAACTCTTTATATCACATGGAGTTCAAATGCAGAGAAACACCTGAGGTCCAGAGAGGGACTGTGAGTTGCCCAAGGCTCCTGCTAGACCTGCTGCTAGACTTCTCTTTGGCCAGATCCTGGAGAGGGCAGGCACATGTTAGGCTCGGGAAGCATGTCTATAAATGGCAGTGAAAGGGAACGAGGAATGGGCCTTCAAGCTCCTTTCTAGGGGCAGCTAAGGACATCGAGCTTTGGCGCCAAGCGCCCTGGGTTTGTCGGGGCAGGATATCTGTACACCCTGAAGGTTTTCTGGCTGTGCCTCAAAGAGGACCTAGGGTTATGGTCTCTGGGGAATGCACTGGGTACCTGGTTCCTCCCCCAGGACTAGGATCCAGGATGTCTGCCTACTGATTTGGAATCTGCTTTTATACCACCCTGGGCAAGTGTCCTTTCCTCTCGGGGCTTCAGTTGTCCCACCTGTATAATGGGAATGCAATTGTAACAGACACTTAAAATGTACTCATTTTGTTTTCTCAATGGTTCTTTGAAGAAAGTACTCTTACAGTGGGGCTGGAGAGGTTAAGGGACTTGCCTGAGGTCATACAACTCACAGCACCCATAGTGGAACTGGGATTTGAACTCAGGTGATCTTGGTTCCCAGTCCCATACTCCTTGCCACTGTTTCATAGATTTAAGATCCATTTCACCTTTCTCTGCCCCTTCTGGGATGATTCTAGAACCCAGTGGGACAGGCCTGAGATTGAGCAAAGTTTAGGCAGCCCCTTGGGATTTTCTTTAAGTCTTCTCACTTTTGACACTCCCCAAAGCACCACCAGACCTCCCAGGGCAGGGGCTGGCCTCACTCCTTTATTCCTGGACACTCTTTCTTCTGTCCCCACCGGCACACGTCTCTAGCTCTTTCCTTCCTGATCAAAAGTTGGGGGAGGGAGACCCCTGGGCTCAGCACTCTGTGTGTGCATGTTGGGGGGCTGTAGTGGGTACGGAAGGCTGCAGCCAACTCAGTCTTATTTATAGGTCCTGCCCACCCATGGGACTCAAATCTCCTTTGTTCCTAAGGGCTCTGGAGGCAGGGAGATCCTGATTCCTGGGCAAATCCCCTTGTCAGTTTCATTGCCAGCTTCTTCTCCTGACTCACTCTTTCCCTCCTACAAGCCCAGGGCAGTGGAGGGAGAGGATGGCAGAGGGGAGGACAAGTGTCCCCCAGAGTGCCTCACCTCACTAGCCCAATCCCCTCCCCACCCCTCTGCTGGAAGAGTGGCTTCTGATCGTCCGCTGGTCCCCACTTAGACCTGGTAAAGCAGACCTGGGACAGGAGACAGGGACCCGCAGGGGCAGTGAAGGCCTTTCCCTACCCGTGCTCTGCCCACCCTCTCCCTCCCATCCCAGGATTCCTGCTGGCCTCTGAATTATCCAGCACGGGTTGCAGGGGTGGGGGCGGGGCTAATGGCCAGGCCCTGAGGGCTCTGGGCTGGTGGGCAGGAGGATCGGTTCTGGGTCTATTCCCTTCCCAAGTCTCAGGCCTCTGGGCAAACCCCTTCCCCTCCCCAGACCCTGGTTCTCTCATCTGTACACTGAGGGCTACAGATTTAGTCCCCTCAAAGTGCAGAACTTGAGTCTGTGGTCCTGGGACCATCTTGTCTGTCTCCACCTTCACTCTGAGCCCCAGGAGAGGAGAAAAACTGGGGACAAGGGCTGGCTGAAGGGGCTGAGCCTCCTCCTCTTTTCTCCTTGAAGAATAAAGGCGCCTACCTGTTGTCCAGGGTGAGCAAGACGCTTCTGCCTTCACTCTTGGCTCCTGGGACAGACGAAGTGAGGCGGTTGGTCAGAGCCCAGGTGAGGAGTAAAGGGAGGCGCCCTTCACCTCCAGCCCCGCCTTAAGAGCAGCCGGCCAAGCCCGCCCGCCCTCCTCCCCGCCAGCCCTACACGTGGCCTGACAGCCCACAGGCCCCACCCGCCTGTCTGGACCAGTTCAGGTGGGGCTGGCACAGGCAGGAAAGGGAAGCCTGGCCTTGGTGGGCACTGGAGCCCGGTATGTGAGTGTGTGTGAGAGGCTCTTAAGCATCCTATTTCCTCCCTGGGCGCTGAGTGCTCAGGGGAACCTCTGCTTGGACAGGGGCTTCTTAGAACCAAGTGTGCTGTAGGCGTTCCCTTCACCTGAGTGCCAGCCAGGGAAGGGACACAGGGTTGGTTGGCAGAGCTAGCAGAGAGTGGGGAGCAGGATACCAAGGGGCAGGAGACCCTTCCCACAGGCCCCTTCTGTGCTCTCTGAGCTGGGTCATACTGCGACAGGTACCGGCTAGGAGCCTGCTGGGACTCACGCTGGACACAGATCTTTTCTTTTTTTCTTAGTCTGGGAATAGGCTTCTAACTCAAGGAGAAGAGGCTCTGCGTGTCTGGAGGGCTTTGAGAAGGGGCTCAGCGCCACGATGGTCTTCATTCATTCACTCACAGACTATCCCTGTGCACATTCTGGTGGAAGTTCCATGTGGGAGTGCTGGCAGAAAGTCGAAAAGTCCAGACATCCCCTCTCCCTGGCTCCAGCTCCCTTCCTGTTCTGTGTCAGGGATCCCAGAATGTGGTGGGCATCCAGACTTTGTTGGGGAGGGGCACTGTGGTAAAGCCAAGTCCCCTCTGGGCAGGTTGGTTGGAAGCTAGGGAGCTGGCATACTCTCCAGCCCAGGGACTCAGGGTGATCCCAGCAGGGGCTTATCTTAGGGGTTGGTTGGGGGGAGGGCTGCCCAGAGCCCCCGTGATGCTCAGTAGAAGGGCTTCTGGCCTTAAAGTCTTTGATGTTCTGTGGCTTCACGGGGGCATCGTGGCCTGTGTCGAGGGAGGCCAGGAAGCACAGCTGAGCATGGCAGTGAAAGGTGATTACTGAAAGACTCTGAAAGGCGTCTCTGGATGTTCGCGCAGCCAGCAGCCCATGGCTTGATGAGCAGTTGTGTCTTTGAATGAAGAAAATGATGCCCCTCCATTGGGGTGTGTGCAGCTGCAAGCCAACATGCACTGCCCGCAGCAGCCTTATTCACGGGCAGTCAGCTGCTGAGATTCTCGGGGGAAGGTACAGGTTATGGGGGGGGGGGCGGAGCATCAGGCCAGGATTGGAGTGGTCCTGACATTGGCCCTGGCTAGTTCCTGGGGGCTGGAACCAAGGGCAGTGTTAGCAGTGGTTCTTCAGGCCTGGGAGCCCTAGGCTTGTGACCCTGTGCCTGAGGGTTACAATCTTTCTTGGCAGATTTGACCTTCTTGGTTCACATTTGGCTGTTCCCTTTACCTTAAGCCAGTCTCAGGAACACTGATTCCAGCCTCAGCCTCCTCACAGACCTTGTGCACCATACCTTCCTGCCTCTGCCTAATCCCCCACCTCACTCTGCTACCACCACGCTCCTCTGACATCATCAGCCTTTCTGCATCTATGGATATGACCATGTGATTTTTTTCCCCCTCTCTAACTTGTTGATGTGATGGAGTACATTAACTGATTTTTGAATACCGAACCAACCTTGTATACCTGGGATACATCCCACTTGGTTGTGCTGTATAATTCTTTATACATTGTAGGACTCAATGTGCTAGTATTTTATTGAGGATGTTTGCATCGATGCTTGTGAAAGATATTGATCTGTGGTTTTCTTGTAAAGTCTCGGTCTGGTTTTGGTATTCGGGTGATGTTGGCCTCCCAATTAGCTGGTATTCTCTTTGCTTCTAGCTTCTGAAGGAGACTGTAGAGAATTGGTATAATTTCTTCCTTAAATGTTTGGTAGAATTCACCAGTAAACCCATCTGGGCCTGATGCTTTCAATTTTGGAAGATTATTAGTAGACACAGGCCTATTCACAACATTTCTTTCCAACCTCAACATACAGCATCTTCCTGACTGCTGGGGGGAACTTGGTCTACATCTGCGCTTCTGAGACAAGGGATTCCAAGTATTTTGATGGATCCTGAACTCTGCTTACTAAAGAAGATGGAAAACCAATCAAACAAAAAATGTAGTTTCCTACAGGGTATTTTTTTTTTTTTCTTGTCAAGAATCCATTCAAAATACACATTCATTCAAAATCCACTTATTGACTGCTTTGATGTTAGGCCCTAGGATACCAAGATGAATGGGACAAGATTCCTGTCCCCACGGAGCATACAGTCTATGCATGCTCTGTGGAAGCATGGAAGTTCAGTTCACTTGCTCAGTCATGTCTGATTCTTTGCGACCCCATGGACTGCTGCACACCAGGCCTCCCTGTCCATCACCAACTCCCGGAGCTTGCTCAAACTCATGTCCACAAATCGGTGATTCCATCCAACCATCTCATCCTCTGTCTTCCCCCTCTCCTCCTGCCCTCAATCTTTCCCAGCATCAGGGTCTTTTCCAATGAGTCAGTTCTTCGCATCAGGTGGCCAAAGTACTGGAGTTTCAGCTTCAGCATCAGTCCTTCCAGTGAACATTCAGCACTGATTTCCTTTAGGATGGACTGGTTGGATCTCCTTGCAGTCCAAGGAAAGGGAGACTCATAGGCAAATAAGGCCCCAGATTCCAGGCTGCTGCTTGCCTAGAGCCCTACAAAGGACGGAAATGCACCATCCTCTATGGTAACCATTAGTCACGTGTGGATGAAGAATGTGCCCGGTCTATACTGAGACACACTGTGTCATCAGTGTGAAGAGCTTCCCAGGTGGTGCTAGTGGTAAAGAATTCACCTGCCACCAGGTTCGATGCACGATACTGGATGCTTGGGGCTAGTGCACTGGGACGACCCAGAGGGATGGTATGGGGAGGGAGGAGGGAGGAGGGTTCAGGATGGGGAACACATGTATACCTGTGGCAGATTCATTTTGATATACGGCAAAACCAATACAATATTGTAAAGTTAAATTAAAAAAAAAAAAAAAGAATTCACCTGCCAATGCAGGAGATGCAAGAGATGTGGTTTTCCTGGGTTGGGAAGATCCCCCGGAGTAGGTAATGGCAACCCACTCCAGTATTCTTGCCTAGAAAAAATTCCATGGACAGAGGAGCCCTGGTGGGCTACAATCCATGGGGTCTCAAAGAGTCAGACATGACTGAACACACATACGTAGACGGGAAATACAATTTAGATTTCAAAGACTTAGTTTGACGAACGTAAATATCTCATTGGTGCTTTTTCTCTTGATAACATGATAATATTTTGTAGATGTTGGGGTAAATAAAATAAACCAGCAAAGTTAATTTGACCTGTTTCTTTTCACTTTTTGAGATGTACTTTATTAGCTTCCAGGGCTTCCTTTGCTCAGCTGGTAAAGAATCCTCTTGCAATGCGGGAGACCTGAGTTCGATCCCTAGGTTGAGAAGATCCCCTGGAAAAGGGAAAGGCTACCCATTCCAGTATTCTGGCCTAGAGAATTCTATGGATTGTATAGTCCACGGGGTCGCAAAGAGTCAGACATGACTGAGCGACTTTCACTTCACTTCACTTAGTAGTTTCCAAAGGCTGTTGTAACAAATTTCCACAAACCGAGTGGCTTAAAGCATCAAAATGGAGTCATTCATGGTCTGGAGACTAGAGGCTGGATTTTGGGTCGTTGGGAAGAACTGGTTCCTTGCCTCTTGCAACTTCTAGTGGCTGCCCTGGAATTCCTGGGCTATGGTCACGTTCTTCAATCTCTGCCTTGTCTTGTCTTTGCTTTCTTCCCTGGCTGTGTTATCTTTGGTGGGGGCTGCAGTGGGTCTTCATTGCTGCACATGGGCTTTCTCTGGTTGCAGAGCAAGGGCTCTTCTTTAGTTGTGGTGCAGGGTTTCTCAGTGTGGTGGCTTCTTCTGTCTGTGCTGGCACCAGCCCTAGGGTGTGTGGGCTTCAGTAGTTGCGACTCGTGGGCCCTGGAGCGTACACGCGGTAGTTGTGGCTCATGGGCTTAGTTGCTCTGAGACATGTGGGATCTTCCTTGACTAGGCAGGTGGATTCTTAACCACTGGACCACCAGGGAAGTCTGTGTCTGTGTTCTCTTTTGCCTCTGTTTTATAAAGACCCTTACGATAGCATTTAGAGACCCCCCTAGATAATCCAGGCTAATCTGTCTGTGAAATCCTTAATTACATCGGCAAAGATCCTTTTTCCAAATAAGGTAACACTGGAAAGTTCCAGGAGTTAAGACTTGATATTTTGAGGGTGGCCATGATTCAATCTCTATGTGTGCCTACTAGAAAGTTTAGAGTTACATATGTGACTTGATTATATTTCTGACAGTTGCAGACTATAGTAACCCCTGACTCCTGGAGCCAGAAAAACATCTCAGGCTCAAAAGGACATTCAAAGTGGAGGGGGATGGTGAGTAACCTGGGCGAGGTAGGAGAGGTGAGAAAGCCTGGGGTGCTCCTAGACCTTTGGGGTGTTCTCTGTAGCTGGGACTCAGGGTGAGGGTGTGAAGAACGCTGGGAGAAAAATCCGGAGAGACGATGTGTATACAGCATCACCTCTGCCCTCTCTTCTCCTAGTGAGCCTTGCTTAGCTGGAGAGGCTGGACACTGACCACTGTGTTCCTCAGACTCTGTTGCTGCTAGAGTTTTAGTTAGGAAACAGGCCTGTCAATCAAACGGACTTGGAAACATGACTCGTCGCTCAGCATGGTTATGGAGGCGCTGATTTAGGGAGCAGTTGCCTTCTAGTATCCAGTGTCCAGCTTTGTGGGTGCAGAGAAGTTGTTGTTCAAATGGCCTCCTGACCCCTGAATCAGTTAGGTGATGGTTCTTGAAACCAACAGACCTTCTTGGGTGGCTCCGGATTCCTTACCTTTTTGATGGTGTCAGAGGAGGTGCTTGCTTCTTAGGGTGGGTCCCAAGTTTGTCTTTGGAGTCATTCCTGCAGGTGCAGCCTGTTCCTCTAGCCCTTCTGATGAGTTTATCAGCATGGCATTACCTGCATGACATTCCTTTCTGCTTAATTGAGCTAGTGTGGTTTCTGTTTCTTGCTGCTGAGTGATGCAGGTGGGTTGGTCCAGGCGGTCAAGGGCATGGCAGTCGCCCTAAGCAATCTGACTTTTCTGTTGCGGACAGTGGAGACACAGGAAATGCTTTAAAGCAGAACAGGAGCAGAGAGGGAAAGCCGTGAACATCTTTGTGCCCGAGAAAGATCTCCTTGCTTCAGGGAGGTGCTGAACCCCTTGAGAGGGTAGCTGAGGAGCAGGCCTTACTTTTCTCTGGGACTGTCTCTTCTCTGGGGTCAAGACAGGTGCCAAAGATTTAAGAGGGCTGTTCTTTGCTACAGTGGGGACAGAAAAGTGACCTAGCCTCCAGAACATTCCAGGCTTTATTTGCAGCAGGCAAGACTGAAATGAATAGCAGGAAGGGCTTCTCAACAGAGACGATAGTGAGATTTTGGTAACTAAAGTAGCTAAACTAGGCTCTGTGTGAAGGGCCAGAAAGAGCAGAGCAAGAAAAAGGCCATACCTGGCACTCTGGATGCTCGAATTCACACTCAGTCTCTGTTGCCAATTAGCTGTGATGTCAGAGCTAGATGGGCCCCTTGGGCGCTGCCGACACCCTGAACTCAAACTTTATTATTTGTATGTCATCAGTAAAAAATGTTGAGCAGGCCTCCCTAATATCTATTTGTTTATAAATTATTTTCATGGAACTAAATAAATTATAAACATAAAGTATATGCATAAAATACATTAGCATATACATTATACAATATATATTATGAAATATGTACACTATACATATATGAATAAGCTAGACATTATGCATATTATTATATGCACATTATAAAGCCACAGAGGTAATAAATATAAACAGTTTTAAAATAATTTTTATGGCGTTTCATTTCATAATGGCCTAAAATCCCTTTTTGCTCTCCATAATGAGAGCGACGCCATTGAATATCCTTCTTTATTTTTGAAAATCCTAGTTTCACACTCTGCGGGACAGTGACTTGAATGTCTGGTACTCAATTCAGTTTATTTCAATATTCAGTTTTAAAGGCTGTCACAGCTGAAAAGAAGGCTTCATGAAGATACCTAGATCCAGACGGACGAGGTGCATTGTGGGCTCTGCTCATTAAACCGTGACATTCATTTTTCAGTTTTCAATGCCATCCACCAATTATGCAAAGGTTTTGTTCAAAATTGACTTTCAAATTTCCATCCTCTCTCATGTCAATCAGTTCTTCGTGCAAAGAAATTGGAATATGTTGCATTTTAATACTTTCACAAATGGATTTTAAACCCACTCAAACTCATTTTAAAGCAAGTTAAAAATTCCTTTTTTGTTTTCTTTGAAGGGTGGATGTGAAAGATCTTGGGAACACATGAGGTTTTCGGCAATAAAATCAAGGAACAATGGGAACACTTTCCAACTTTATTTCTAAATGTTCTCTCATACTATAGTCCTTCCAAAAAAAAATTACTTCCTTAACAACTGTTTAAACTTCACCTTTGTCCTCATGAAAAGAGATTTCACTTTTGGAAATCATCACTGGAGCACTCAGCGAACAACCCTTGTCTCTCCTTCCTGAAATGTCAAATGAAATCATGTCCTGGGATCAGCGGGAAGTGCTCCTGGTTTCTTGCTGTTTCTTCGCAGAAATCTTTTTAGGCCACTTGTCCTTTTTTTAAAAAAATTCTGTTTTAAAATTTTTATTTATTTGGCTACACCAGGTCTTATTTGCTGCACGTGGGATCTTCAGTCTTTGTTGCCTGCTGCAAGCAGTATTCTAGTTGCAGCTTGGGGGATCTAGTTCCATGACCAAGGACTGAACCTGTGCCCCCTGCAGTGGAAGTGAGAAGCCCTTCCACTGGACCGCCAGGGAAGTCCTAGTTTAGTTTGAATCAGACATTACAATCTGTGCATTCCTCTGAACTGAGCTTATGTGAATGGCAACATGTCACAATAGGTCAGAAGTTGAGCAATCGAGTGAGGGTGCCGTCCTCAAGCTCTCTGCCTGATGGACATGTCTCCTACCAGACATTGACTAATGTGGGGGACATGATCAGCCAAAATAGACTGAGTGGGGGTGCCTGGGCCAATTTTTATGTTAAATATTAGCCAAGCTGAATTCTTTTCTTTCTTTTTAGATAGAAATACATGTGGACGCATGTATGGTGAATTCCAAGATTTTCTTCCCACATACCTGTGGGTCAGTCTGTTACCCTGTGGGGTAGGTGGTCAGGTCAGCTGAGGCTTGGGCTGGGAGGGGGTAATAAGAGAGTCAGAGTGACTAGTAAGACACTTAGGTCCTTGCTTTCCTGGGCCTCCTTCCAATGCCCACAGAAGCGGAGTGGTTTCTGCAGCCTCAGCCCCATTGCACCGGGTCCTGCGGTCTCAGGAATACCTGTCTTCCTGGGGCCTGGGGCTGGGACCTTGGCATCTGCTCTACATTGCTCTCTGGGAAGCACACTGGGTGGGCTCCAGAGTAGGTGTGAACAAGCTTCTGATCATAACACCCTTTTCCTTTCCTACCCTTTCCTCTCTTGCGACAGACAGAGTCTGCGTCAGTCTGACCAGAGCTAAGTCATGTGTCTTCTCTAGACCAAATATTTTGTCCTTGACTTTGGGACACAATTTGGTGATTCTTACACCTTAGGGTTAAAGCAAACGTGCATGCTTAGTCCCTCAGTTGTGTCCAACTCTTGGCAACCCCATGGACTACAGCCTGCCAGGCTCCTCTGTCCATGGGATTCTCCAGGCAAGAATACAGGAGTGGGTTGCCATGCTCTCCTCCACGGGATCTTCCTGAACCAGGGTTTGAACCCGCATCTCCTGTGTCTCCTACACTGCAGGTGTATTGTTTACCACTAGAGCCGTCAGTATCCAAACCCAGACAGTCCGGGGGCTCGCCAACCTCAGGCCTGCCCATCTTCCTGGGGAGGGGGGCAGAGCAGGGTTACTCCTGGGGACATCAGTGCCTGTGTCCCACTCCTGGCCAGGGTAGCAATGACCAAGCTTCTGGACCATCTGTCCAGGGCCTGGCCTGGAGAAGGGGGCCCTGGCCGGCTCGGGGAGGAGGGGGCTGCTGCTGGTGATCCTACATAGCCCTAGGCCCAAGGTGAGCTCATCAGATGAGCAAGGCCTCCTGCTGAGCCTAGCGGGTGACTAAGAGGACGCTCTGTGCTCTCCTAACCTGCCGGTTCCTACTGCGTGCCCACTCTGTCTTTACTTCTTGAGCTTAGCTCTGCTGTCACTGACAGCAGCAGGCAGCCTTTGACATACAGCAGCTTTGGAGCCATGTGCGGCCAAAGGGCATGGCATTCAGGGCAACACCCCTGTGTCCTTCAAATTCAATTCCTTTCCTTCCTGGGCACATAGTGACACTACAGTTCCCAATCTCCCCTGCAGGCAGACAGAGCCACGGGAATGTGGCTGAAGAAATGTAAACCACGCCATGTCCTGGTCTGAGCTCACTCTCTTCCCTGTCCCGTGGCCGGGTGCGGAGGACCCAGGGGAGGATGGCAAGGCCCTCCCTACAGTGGGCTGGAAGGGGCTTGAGTCCCTGCAGAACTACAAGGAGCAGAGCCTACGCCCATTGCACCTGCGTGAGAAAGACAATCTTTATACGTGAAGCCACAGAAACACTGGAGTGGGTACTGCAGGTGGCAGCCCAATTAACAGTGTCTGATCCCAGATGAGAAGTCAGGGGGCTTGATTTTTTTTTTTTTTTCCAGCACTGCAAGGCTTGTGGGATTTTAGTTCCCCCATTAGGGTTTGAACATGGGCCCGCGGCAGTGAAAATGCAGAGTCATAACCACTTAAAGAATTCCCAAATTCATTAAGATTTTTTTTTTTAATTAAAAAAAGAAAAAAAATCTTTTGACTGTGTCATCTGGCATGTGGGAACTTCGTTCCCTGATTAGGAATCAAACCTGTACCCCTTGCATTGGCAGCATGGAATCTTAACCACTAGACCACCAGGGAGGTCCCTTGAATTCTTTAAGATTTTTTACTGTGGGAGTTACAAGTTTAGTCTCTGGAGGTGGGCCCCCAGTTTCTCCCATGGATGGGCCATGAGATTCTGGGAAAATTCATGGATGTCCCTGTGCCCCAGTTTCCTCACCTGTGAGCGTGTGCACACTGCAGGGTATTTGGGAGGTATGGACAGTGATGGACACACTAGGTTTGTTGGTCCTGCTGTGTTGTGAGGGTTGACATTTGATTCATCTCTCTGGGTCCCTGCTGGGCCTGGCACAGTGGCAATGTCTGATGGGCCCTACCCAGGTGACTCCTGGTCTTATGGGTGACTAGAGGACTAGAGCTCTCAGCTGAGAGCCCTAGGCAGACTGAGATGTGCCATAGAAGAGAGGTAATAGCAAAGTGCTCTCTGCATACATATTTAGTCGCTCAGTTGTGTCCGACTCTTTGTGTTCCTTTGGACTGTAGCCCACCAGATTCCTCTGTCTATGGGATTTTTCGGGCAAGAATACTGGAGTGGGTTGCCATTTCCTCTTCAAGAGGTCTTCCTGACTCCAGGATTGAACCTGTATCTCCTGCATTGCAGGTGGATTATGCGCTGAGCAATCAGGGAAGCCCTAAAGGGCTCTCTGGGGGACATTAATTCTGCCTGAGGCTCTAGTTGAAGATTTCATGGGGGAGGTAGCATTTCATCAAGCCCTTGAAGGAGAAAGGATCATATTCAGACCACAGATGTGGGCCATACTTGCTCTAGGTTAAGCAAAGTTTTGGTGAGTTAAATCCTGAGGTAGAAAGAGCTGGACATGTGTGGCTGGAATAGGCACCTCTAACATTTTCAAGGCCTGGGGGAAGATTTCAAATGGAGGCAGTGGTAGGCAGAATTCTGAACATGCCCCTATCCCAAGACCCCATTCCCTGGTTCGGTTCAGTTCAGTTCAGTCACTCAGTGGTGTCCGACTCTTTGTGATCCCATGGACTGCCACATGCCAGGCCTCTCTGTTTATCACCAACTCCTGGAGTTTGCCCAAACTCATGTCTATCGAGTCGGTGATGACATCCAACCATCTCATCCTCTGTCTTCCCCTTCTCCTCCTGCCTTCACTCTTTCCCAGCATCAGGGTCTTTTCCAATGAGTCAGTTCTTCCCATCAGGTGGCCGAAGTATTGTAGTTTCAGCTTTAGCATCAGTCCTTCCAATGACTATTCAGGACTGATTTCCTTTAGGATTGACTTGTTTGATCTCCTTGCAGTCCAAGGGACTCTCCAGAGTCTTCTCCAACACCACAGTTCAAAAGAATCAATTCTTCGGCGCTCAGCTTTCTTTATAGACCAATTCTCACATCCATCCATGACTACTGGAAAAACCATAGCTTTGACTAGACAGACCTTTGCCGGCCAAGTAATGTCTCTGCTTTTTAATATCCCATGGTTACTCAGTCAAATACCAATCTAGGTCTCCCATGAAGGAATTGTGCAGATATAAATTCCCAAGTCAGTTAAAATACAGAGATTAATTAGATGGGTCTGACCAAGTTAGATGAGTCGTTTATAAAGAGAGTCTTTTTCCTTTCTGGTAGCAGATAGGAAGTTAGGGAGATTCAAAGCACATGAAGGATTTCACTCAACAGCATCTCTTGGCTGACAGCCAGCAGGGAAATGGGAACCTCAGTCCTACAACCATGGGACTGGATTCTGCCGACAATCGGAACAAGTCTGGGAGTGGATTCTTCCCCAGAACCTCCCGATAAGAGCTCATGATGATTTTGGCTTTGTGGAGGCAGAGAACCCAGTTGAACCCACACAGACTTCTGGCCGCTGAGCTGTGAGTTAATAAATGGGTGTTTTTGCCACTCAGTCTGCGGTCAATTGTTATACAGCAACAGAAGACAAATACAGACAATGAATTACCACAATCTAAATATTCCAAAGCCAAAAGTCAAACTTACAGACTGTTAATCAAATATTGTCTACCATCTGTCTTGACATATATACCTTCATAATGACCTTGAAGGCCAGGGTCAAACTTGTAATTCTCTGACGACTTGGAATTCTGTGCCAGCAGGTAGCTGTCCTCAGAGGGCTGGCCCCTGGGTTCCAGCCCCTGGTCTGTGGTCTGAGCCCTATTCTCTTGTCATTCCTGGCTCCATCCAGCACCAGGAGGGGTGGGGAGCCTTGGCTGGATGAGCTAAATTCCATTAACTCCCTTGCAAACAGCTGTCCCTTGCCTGTCCCTGGGGCCCAGGGTGTGGTTTGCCTTTGGGAAAGGGAACCTGGAGAAATCTCAGGGCAGTTTAGGCAGAAAATGCGATTGCCCTCGGTGTGCCAAGTGTGGTCTAGAAGGGAGGCCGTGGTTCTGGTGGGAACATCACTGGGACCTTCTGACTCCTCCTTCTCCCGGGGTGGCCAGAGCAGGCCTGCTCTATAGCTGGGGACCCAGGGCAAGGGCCTTTCTTGTCTCCTTTTAGTGTGTTAAAATACATATAAAGTACACCATGAGTGACATTTGATATATTCACAATGTTGTGCAGTCACACCCTCTATTTCCAGAACACTCTCATTACCCCAAATGGAAACTTCCAGACCGATTAAGCAGCCACTCCCTATTCCTCCCTCCCCCAGGGTCTGGCAACCACTAAACTGTCCTCTGTCGCTATGGATTTACCTATTTTGGATATTTGTTATAAATGGAATCATACACTACATGGTCTTTTGTGATTGGTTTCTTTCAATTAGCATAATGATTTCAAGGTTCATCCATGCGGTTGCAGGAGTCAGCACTTCACGCCTTTCTATGGCCGAATAATATCCCATTGCATGGATAGACCACATGCACAGGGGCCTTTCTGCCAGGATCCAAGATGGTAATGGGCTGGTGGTTGGGGCAAGTCAGCTGGTCGTTCTGCCTCTTTGTTTATTTCTCCTCTGTGACTCTTGGGGTCTGTCACTCTAGAATATGCTGTTGGGGCCTGGGGACCCAGGGAGACAGCCAGTCTCACCACCTCCCCTTGTCTTTGCAACCTGATCCCAAAATTCCGCCCCGTGGTGGTGCCGGCAGCAGACACAGCTGGTGTGGCCTTATCTGGGGAGGATGCTCCTGTTTCGGGGTTTCCAGTTGTTTCTGGTCAGGGGTCCCCAGCTGAACCCAGCAGAAGCCGGAGCCCTTCTCTGGTGACAGTTCTGAAGTCACACAGGGCGGGGCGGCTGCTGGTGGGGGTGGGGCACATGGCCTCTGGAGCTGGGGTTGCTCAACCCTGGGGCCTGGAAGGCAGTGGGAGTCCAGCCTGGCACCAGGCGAATTCGGCCCCATGCCCAAGGAGACGCTTAGATCTTCACTTGCGGGGCCTATTTTCCAGAGAAATTTAATTCCACGTTGTTTGTTCTCTGCTCCGCAGACGCCTCAGCTGAGGAAACCACGAGAATCTCATTTGGAAAAGAATTTGGCCCCTGGAGACCCCTCCCCATTTGCCGATGGGAGGGGGCCAAGACTTTGGTTGCCACCGCCAGCAAACCCCAAACCACAGGAATGTGCTGGGGTCACCTGGGGACAGAGGGAAGTTGGCTCGATAATGGGTGGGCAATGAGCCAGTGAGCCTGTGTCACACAGGGGTCTGCTGTTCTGTGACAGGCATACTGGGCTTGGAGGCCCGGGACCTCGGTGTGGATCCAGGCCCTGCCACTCTGGTCTGGGCTCTTGGGTGGTCATGTCTGTGGCTGACCACGCTCACCTGGCCACTCGGGGCCTCTGCCAGCTGTGGGCAAGGAGCTGAGCTTGGCGGTGAGGGAAGCCACAGATGGGACAGGGGTCGAGGCAGGGAGGGAAGGAGGTGAGCTGGTCCTGGGCTCTGCAGGCTGAATTGGGAGATACCCGACACCCTCAGGCACCTTCTAGAACCAGAGGAAGGGAACCACATCTATTATGGCATCAGCTAGGGGTCTAGCGGTGCGGCAGACACTTTATATCCTTCATTTATCCTCTCAGCAACCTCGGGAAGTGTCCGCCTTTCCTCTCTTTTACAGATAAGGAAACTAGGGAAGGCAAAGAGACTCACCTAGGGCCACAGGGACCAAGGGCAGAGGCTGGGCAGAGGGCAGCCCTCCCTAAACTCTGTGTGCTTTCCATATCATGTCACTGGTCCCTTTCTTGGCCCTCAGACTTGTTTCTTGAGGGGATGATAGTCCAAATTATAGTATATATATATTTTTTGAAAAATTTTTTTTTTTTGGCCGGACCACACAGCGTGTGAGGTCTTAGTTCTCTGACCAAGAATTGAACTTGTACCCTCGGCAGTTAAAGTGCAACATCCTAACCACTGGACCACCAGGGAATTCCCAAAATCACAGTGTTTTTGGGTTGGGATGGACCTGCCTCAGGCCTCCCACAGTGGCTCAGCGGTAAAGAACCCACCTGCAGTGCAGGAGCCGCAGGAGACATGGGTTTGATCCCTGGGTCAGGAAGATCCCCTGGAGAAGGGCATGGCAACTCCCTCCAGTATTCCTGCCTGGAGAATACCGGGGACAGAGGAGCCTGGTAGGCTACAGTCCATGGGGTTGCAAAGAGTCAGCCACGACTTGAAGGGACTTGGTACATAGCACTTGTGGACCTGTTTCAAGCTGCCACTTTACAGATGGGCAAATTGAGGCCCAGGGAGGGGAGGTAACTTGTCCTGAGTCACCCACCAGAAGGCAGAACTATCCCCCAATGCTTAGTGGCCATTTGGCCCACGTGGGTAGAGCTCAGAGGACCTGAAGCCAAGACTGTTTGTAGTGTCTGGTGGGACAGAAACTCCTTGCTCTGCCTAGGTTCAAAGCCAGTCTGTTGGTCTGATCCTGCCTCTGGTACTGAGAGAGTGTGGCTGGCTGAGTGCATCCTGTCCCCACTGTTGTGCAAGTCTGGGTCCTGCTGACAAGGTTCAGCCCTGTGTAGGGTGATGAAGGGCCACTTTGTGCTGTTTCATCTTAACAGGTCTGTGTCACCTGGATTGACACAAGGGTGGGAGAGAGTCCAGTTTCTGTTCAGCAATGTCACCTGAGCCTGGTCATTTCATTGGCTGACCAATATTTATGGGGGATTTTCTGAGAGCAATCTGCGTGCTAAGAGTTGGAGAAAACAAAGATGAAATTTTATTTCCCTGCCCTCAAGGAGCTCATGGGGGAAGCAGGTCTGCGGTTAATAATGATGATTTCACTGTTTCATGATGTTCTTGCTCTGAAGGAGGATGTGTAAGTTGCAGTGGGATTGTGGGGGAAACCAGGGTGGGCTTTCTGAAGGAGGCAGAGTTGAGCAGAGACTGAAAGGATTTGCCCAGATGGACAAAGCAAAGGATGTTGAGTTTAGAGAGTTGGTTTACTGAGTGCAAAGGAATGGATATGTGTCAAGGGAATTAGGAATAATTTAGAATAGTTGGAGCATATGAGTTGGGGTGGCAGTCATGGTGGTGTGGGACTTGAGACTGACTAGGAAGGATGTGAAAGCATTTATACCTCACAGAGGTGTTTGACTTCATCCTCAGGACAGTGGGGGAGGCAGCAAGGATTTCCATCTGGGACAGACCCAGCCAGATCTGTGTTTTGGAAAGTTGGCCTGGACTGCATTAAGGATGACCCAATGGGGTTGTGAAAGGTAGCCAGGGCGCCAATGTGGGGATCTGGGTGAAAGGGGTGAGGCATCCTCAGGCTGGGAGGGATGGAGAGGACCAAGAAATGATAGGATTGAGGGGCTGGTTGTGGGCAGTTGGTGGTGGGGGAGTTGGTTTCTGGCTTGGGTGACTGGGATTCCATTCATCTTAGTAGGGAAACTGGAGGTGCAGATTTGCAGGCGGGGATGGAGAATCATATGAATTAAGTTTAGGATCGGATGATTTGAGGGGCTTGTAGGACATCCAAAGGGAGACATCTGGGTGATGGTTGGTTGATATAAGGGTTTGGAGGCCAGAGGAAAAGTTAAAACTGGGGAGATTTTGAGGTCATCACTCTAAGTCAAAGGCAGATGAGTTAAGGGACCACAGAATGCTCTGGAAGTGGTACAGGTTGATTTTGGCAGAAATGGTCAGTGCCCTGTCCATATCCCCTTGCCACTGCAACCCTGTAGCTCTTCCAGATGGCTTTCTCTGCAGCAGAAGTGGGCCTGGCCTGTATGAGGGACAGGCCAGGAGTGTCCCCAGGAGCATCCTCAGCAGTGACAGATGAGACCTGGATGATTAAAACCATAGCTCTTCTCCCTTAGGAAGGTATGGTCCTTGTGGTCTCCCGAAGGGCACTGGTGGGAGGGGCTTGTCAACCCCCCTCTATTGGCTCCTCCCCTTCTCTGTGTCACTTTTCCATTTTCCTATCAGTCCTTCCTGGGGTCACCCCTCAAGAAAGTGATTGGCATGTCCTTTTTTTTTTTTTAAATTGCAGTATAGTTGATTTACAATGTTGTGTTAGTTAAGGTGTACAGCAAAGTGATCCAGTTATACGTATACATAATTCATTCTTCTTCAGATTCTTTTCCAATATAGGTTATTAGAGAATAGTGAGTAGAATTCCCTGTGCTATACAGTAGGTCCTTGTTGGTTATTTTATATATAATAGTGTGTGTATGTTAATCCCAAACTCCTAATTTTTCCCTCCCCCTCATGTTTCCCCTTTGGTAACCAGAAGTCTGTTTTCGAAATCTGTGTTGGTTTCTGTTTTATACATAAGTCCATTTGTATCATTTTTTAAAACTTAGATTCCAGATATGAGTGATATCATATGAAACTTGTCTTTCTCTGACTTACTTCACTAGGTATGATACCCTCTAGATCCGTCCATTTGTCCATTTGCAGCATTTGTTGCTGCAAATGGCATTATTTTGTTCTTTTTTTAATGGCTGAGCAATATTTCATTATATATATGTACTATATATACATACATATATACATGTATATAAAGTACATATATATACATGTACCTTATATGTACATGTATATATATGTACTACGTCTTCTTTGGGTCTCTCTGGTGGCTCAGACTGTAAAGAATCTGCCTGCAATGTGGGAGTCCTGGGTTTGATCCCTGGGTTGGGAAGATTCCCCAGAGGAGGGCACGGCAACCCACTCCAGTATTCTTGCCTGGAGAATCCCCATGGACAGAGGAGCCTGGCAGGCTACAGTCCATGAGGCTGCTAAGAGTCGGACATGACTCAGCGACTAAGCACAGCACAGCACATCTACTTAATACATTTCTCTGTCGATGAACATTTAGGTTGCTTCCATGTCTTGACTATTGTAAATAGCGTTGCAATGAACACTAGGGTGCATGACGTGCACATTCTTTTATTTTGGCTGTGTCCAGAGGCACGTGGGATCTCAGTTCCCCGACCAGGGATCAAAGCCACTCCCCATGCAGTGGAAGCTTGGCATCTTAACCGTTGAACTACCCTGACATGCACATTCTTGTCATAGAATCTGCCATGGGGGAACCCAGCCCAAGATGTCAATTTGAATTTGCGATGAGAGTCTGCCTTGACCACTTCCTGCCTGTCTTGACTCCCAGCTGGCCTGGAAGTGGCTTGCAGGTGCCTTTGTGTCTGCAGCAGCAGGACAGCCAGGTCAAGGCATGACCTGGCAAGCTGCTGTTGAATACAGGAATGAATAAACCCATCAGTGACTTCGCATTGCCTTTCAGAGGCCAAACTCTTCAACAAACCCCACAAGGCGCCTTCCTACTTCTCCACCCTTATGTAACACCACCCTCCCCTCTGCTCCCTTCTTTCCTTCCCTTAGATTTCCCACGCTCCTTCCTCCCAGATGGCCCAGGTGGTTCTCTCTGCCTGTCTCACCTCTGCCCTACACTGGGCTTCTCAGGATAAGCCTGTTTATCAGTTTCTCTCTCTCCCCCTCCTCTACCCCTTCCTTCTCCTTCTCCTCTCTGTAGCATCTTCTTCCCCGGGAAATCTTCCTTGACCACCCCTCTCCAGCCTAGACCAGATCGGGTGGTACCATTCTATTTTCCATTGCACTCCGTCCTGCCTGCTCCCTATCACAGACTAGTTATGGGCTTACGGGATTATTTTAATAATGCTTATTTTAGACTGGCATTTCACAAACCTTTTTGATCATGACCCATGGTGAGAAAAACATTTTATGCTGGTACCCAGTTCACATAAATACGTATATAATTGAAACAGTGCTTTTCCTTACTATGTGGGGTACAGTGATATTTTCCATCCCGTCCTATCCTATCCCATTCCATTCCATTCTGTATTTTTTTTTTTAATGCTGACTATGACTCACTAAATGGACTGCAAGTTTGCCACTTAAAACCTGGTCTGGACACTAAACAGGATGCTTGTAAATTCAGGAGGATAGGGGTCCAATTCACTGTGATTCATCACTGTAGCCCCAGGGCCTGGCACAGAAAAAGGTGCTCCATCAATATTTGTTGAATGACCTACGATAATGAACGAATACATATGAATAAGTGAATGAATTGCCTACCCCACCCAGACAGGAAAGTGTGGCTTTGATCTGATTCTTCCGTTACTGAAAAAACCAGCGCACTTCCTGTGGCTTTGATCTGCAACCTTCTTTCTAAACTGCCCTGCCTCAAGCCAACAGCTCCCCGAAGCTCATTTCCTGCTTTTTGAGCACCTTATCTCCCTCTCTAAATATTCCTCAGCTTTCTCTTTCGGTGAATATGCATGCCTCCCCGCCTCCAGTTCCTCTTCTCCACACCTTTGGCATGGGGTGGGGCTGGCTGACCTCTTGGGACAGTTCAGTTCAGTTCAGTCACTCAGTCGTGTCCAACTCTTTGCAACCCCATGAACTGCAGCACGCCAGGCCTCCCTGTCCATCACCAACTCCCGGAGTTCATTCAAACTCATGTCCATCGAGTCGGTGATGCCATCCAGCCATCTCATCCTCTGTCGTCCCCTTCTCCTCCTGCCCCCAATCCCTCCCAGCATCAGAGTCTTTTCCAATGAGTCAACTCTTTGCATGAGGTGGCCAAAGTACTGGAGTTTCAGCTTTAGCATCATTCCTTCCAAAGAACACCCAGGACTGATCTCCTTCAGTATGGACTGGTTGGATCTCCTTGCAGTCCAAGGGACTCTCAAGAGTCTTCTCCAATACCACAGTTCAAAAGCATCAATTCTTTGGCGCTCAGCTTTCTTCACAGTCCAACTCTCACATCCATACATGACCACTGGAAAAACCATAGCCTTGACTAGACCGACCGTTGTTGGCAAAGTAATGTCTCTGCTTGGGCGAAGTACTTCCCAAATCTCAGCCTCCAGGGGTGCAGAGCATTTCTAGGTCAGGTGTGTCCTTCAGTTGGGGCTGGAGAGTGGTGTACATCCTGCTGATGGACTTTGGGGCAGGAGGGGAATAGACATTGATCAAAGAACCTTGCATATGTATAATTACAAATGGTGAAAGATACTATGAAGGAAAAGCTGTGGTTTCCTTGAGAATATGTAATGCAGAAACTGCCTCTGGGAGATCAGGTAGGGCTTCTCCAAGAAGGAGACAATTAATCTGAGATCCAAAGACAATAGATAATAGGCAGGGAAAGAGGGTGAGGCAGAGAGAAAGAGCTGGCAAATGGAAGGAACTATAAGTGCAAAGGTTCTGAGGTAGGAGCAATGGTACATAAAAAATGGGGCTTAAAATGATGAGGCTGGAGAGGTAGCCAGGGGCCAGCCCTTGCGGACTGGGTTAGATATTTCAGACTTATTCCAAGAGCAGTGGGAAGCAAGTGTTTAAAGACACATGATGACACAGTTTTGAAAGATCCTTTGGCTATGGTATGGCTGAAGGATGGGAGCAGTGGTCAAGAAAGAAAGCTGAAAGACTAGTTCTGAGGTGTGGCAGGTCCAAGAGGGTACAAGATTCAGTGTGGTGGTGGTGGAAGTGTGGGCACGTGATCAGCCTTAAATACTGTACCAGGTAGGTCATTTGTCCAGTCAACAGTTTTAAACACCCACCATGAGTCTGCTCTGCACAAAGCGCCCTGGGGAGCTAGAGTCAGGCTAGGCTCTGCCTTCAGGCAGTTCACGATCTGTCTGGGAGGACAGGCTGGCAGCAGACCAGCCAGCGTGAAGTGCCAGGTGCTCTGGGAGAGTCAGCTGGCATGTGTTCAAGGCACATGCCCAGAGGGAGAGTGGGCACATGCAGCGGGTGCTTTCCTGCAAATGCTGTTTGAGCTCGTTTGAGCTCCGGGCAGAAAGAAGTCAGGGCTCTGGGCAAGGAATTCATTAATTCTTCCTCTCTGACCCCACCAGCATTTGCAGGACTCCTGGCCCTGGGGATCTCCGCTGTGCCCCATGGGTGCCTGTCTTCAAAGGTGCTTTTTTTGGGAGTAGTGGCACCTGAGGGCATGCGAAGACACTGGGGTCTCCCAGGTGTCTGGCAGCTGAGCCCATGAGGCCAGGTGAGGGCTTCTCACTCCCCTCTTCCTGTCTCTGAGTCACTTTCCTTAGAAGGGCAGTCCTTGGTAACCTTCTTACTCAGGAGTCTCCACCCTTGGCCTCACCCTGCCCTGGGGGATGGAGTCATGGAGGAGCCCTGAGGTGTCTTAAAGAGCAAGACTGACCCCCCACCCATACCCCAAGTAGGGCCTGGGTCCCCCCTTGGAGTGGGGGCTCCCTGAGAGCAGAGCTGTTTCTTTGTCTTTAACTGGGGCAAGGCCTTGAGGAGCTTCCTTCCCAGAGGCCTCTTGACAGTTAACTCCCCACAAAGCCTCTGAGGGACCCTCCCAATGTATGGAGTGGTGAGTGGTGGGGCGGGTTTGTGGGGCTGCAACTTCTTGCTCCCCATCTATCCTCCTTGTGCCAAGGACTGTCTGTGGTTCTAGCAGGGTTTGGACCCTGGGCTGTGGGGGTTGTTCACAGGCTTCAAGGTGTTTCTCCACTCATTCTGTTCATAAAGCCCCAGGGACCACTTCCTGCTGTGGCTGGTGTTGGGGTCTGGATTCATGGAGATGCTGGGGACACATGGAGCTCAGGTCTCTGATCTCGGCCTGGATTTCCCTCTGTCTCCTTTGCCTCAGGCTCCCTCCTCTGTCTCTTGCCTGGCCTCGGGGGTTGTTTCACATATCAGTCAACAGACCTGCACCAGAAAGGGAAGAAGTTTGGAGGGAAAAGAGACTGCTGATCAGCTCTTGGAGCAGCCCCACCACTGATTCTCAGGATGGAGGGCCCAGGATCATGAAGTCCACCCCCCTGCCTTCCTTCCAGGGAAAGATTTTCCAAAGTGAGCTGTGAGCTGAGCAGCCTCCAATCCTTGCTGGGATCTCACGACCTTTGGGGATCCACCCAAAACCCTCAGAACACAGGGTGGGGTTCTTGGGAGAATAGGACACCAGCTTCCCCCAGCACTCTTGGTCTTTGGATGAAGTATCATGGTGATGTGGGAGATAAACAGGCCCTGGGCTGAGCAGCTGCAACTGGTCTGCTGACACAAGTACCAGCAGGAGCCCTGGGCCCTGATTAGGTGAAAGTTAAGCCTGACATTTGCAGAAGAGGTCCTCAGTCTACGAGAGGGATCAAAGGAGGGAGGAGTCGCCAGCCCATAATATATCATACCAACCTCCCAGAAACCTTCATGCTGGAATTCACTTTGGTCAAGAGATGCATGCATATACCAAGAAGGACACTGAGTCAGAACAAATATGGGCACAGTTGAGATGACTGGCCAGAGAAAGAAAACTGCCCCTATATAAGCAACTTAAGTCCCCATTGTGAGCAACTCACTCCAAGTTTGTCCATACGCTCATCCACATGTACTTTGCTACTGAGAAATGCTGTCCCCTCATTTCACGATCTCGGTCTCTTTGCTGAATTCTTTTTTCAAAGAAAATAAGGACTGAAGTCTTGCTTCCATGCATGCCACAGTGGAGCTAGAGGACTTAAAAAAAGGCAGTGGACTTTAACAGGTGTGCAGAGGTGACAAGAGAAGATGTGGGCAGTTAATCGCCAATAGGCATGTCCAGTGGCAGCTCTGTGACAACCTAGGGGGGTGGAATGGGGTGGGAGATGGGAGGGAGCTTCAAGAGGGAGGGACATATGTATATATGTGTGGCTGATCCATATACTTGTGGCTGATTCATGTTGATGTATGACAGAAACCAACACAATATTGTAAAGCAGTTATCCTGCAATTAAAAAAAAAAAAAAGAACCAGGAGATGGATCCTTCTTAGGCTCCAGCGTGCAGGAGAAGCAACATCCTTTTGGAATCCAGGGAAGCTCAAGGGGCTGTAGGAAGGTCAGAGAGCACAGGGGAGGCCTGTTTCTTTGAGGACCTCAGAAATAGCCCCCACAAAATCCCTTCTAGAAGGACTGAGGGGAAAACTCTTGGTAGTAGTATCTGAATCGGGCAGGGTCAAACCAAGGTAGGTAAATGAGAGAGGAGGCTGGAGAAAGTTCAGATACTAAGTGGAGAGAGGTGTCCAGGAGAGGTGGCCTCAAGGAGAAGCCATGATTCCTATACTACTGAGGTCAAGAGCAGCTGAACCTGAGCAGAGACGTGAATAAACTCCCTTGGCCCATGCCCACCCCTCACCTAGGAACTTTCCGAATGGAGAGGGAAATTCTGATTTAAACACACAAGAGGAAAGTCTTGCAAACAAACCCTGTCCACAAGTATTCCTTAGAAAGCAGGTAGGGGTTTCCCTGGTGGTCTAGTGGTTACAAATCTGCCTGTCAATGCAGGGAGCACTCGTTCGATTCCTGGTCCAGGAAGATCCCACATGCTGTGGAGCAACTAAGCCCCTTCTCCACAACTACTGAAGCCCATGTGCCTAAAGCCCATGCTCCCTAACAAGAGGAGCCACCACATCGAAGAACAGCCTCCACACACTGAAACTAGAGAAAGCTCGAGTGTTATGATGAAGACTCAGCACAGCCAAAAATAAAATATAAATAAATAAATGTATTTATAAATAAATCAATGTGGTAATTATGTACAGATGTGAGAGCTGGACCGTAAAGAAGGCAGAGCACTGAAGAAATGATGCTTTTGAACTGTGGTGCTGGCAAAGACTCTTGAGAGTCCTTTGGACAACAAGGAGATCAAACTAGTCACTCTCAAAGGAAATCAACCCTGAATACTCATTGGAAGGACTGATGCTGAAGCTGAAGCTCCAATACTTTGGCCACCTGGTGCAAAGAGCCGACTCACTTGAAAAGACCCTGATGCTGGGAAAGATTGAGGGCAGAAGGGAATGACAGAGGATGAGATGGCTGGATGGCATCACTTATTCAATGAACACGATCTTGGGCAAACTCTGGGAGATAGTGAAGGACAGGGAAGCCTGGCATGTTACAGTCCATGGGGTCACAAAGAGTTGGACACAACTTGGTGACTAAACAACAACAAATAAATCTTTAAAAAAAAGAAAAAAAAAAAAAAGAAAGAAGGTGGGATGTCAGACCCTTTCTTCAAATGGAAACTTGCCATCAGTGTAGACAAATAAGATGAAATCAAAGGTAATCCAGCTGAAGGCAGTGGACATGGAGGAAAGGGGTGAGCTCTCCAACTGTTCAAGCCCTTCCATCCTCCTGCCCTGCCCCCTAGGGGTTCTGAGTGATATATTCCCACCTCCTCCCGGGCAGTGGAGGAATTCTGCCCTGGGTGTTGGCTTGTGGTGAAGCAGGAAGAGGTCCCTGATGTCCCCTTGCCCAGCGTTCATGCCCTCACGCGAGTGGGGTCATCACCCACATTCCTTCATTCATGGAGCTTGGGAAACAGTTGGCAGGACAAGCTCCCTGGGTCCACCCCAAGGAGTCCGTGTCTAGAGTCATTTGGTGGCCCCAGAAGGAGAAGAGGGAGAGGCCAAAGGCCTTCTGAGGCCCCGTTTCTGGGTGGGTTGGGGGATGTGGGGGGCTGGTGGCTCAGCTGGTAAAGAATCCGTCTGCAATGCAGGAGACCTGGGTTTGATCCCTGGGTTGGGAAGATCCCCTGAAGAAGGGAAAGGCTACCGATTCCAGAATTCTGGCCTGAAGAATTCCGTGGACTATATGACCCATGCAGTCGCAAAGAGTCGAACACAACTGAGCAACTTTCACTTGGGGGACATGGGAGTGGGGTATATATGTGTCTGCCCCTCCCCAGCAGCTAGGCTGCAGGGCGTTGTGGGAGTCAGGTCTGAGTGTCAGCCTGGTGGTGAAACTTCTTTGGGTCTCAGTTTTCTTGCCTGTGCTACACCAGCCTGATGTTGTCAAAGATGGAAACTTCACCTTCTGTAACAAGACGCCTGTGGGTGAATTATGCTCTTGGCCTGGCCCCCAAGAGCCCCTCGGCCCACTCTACACCTCTGTATCTTCCTCATAGTGTCCTCCCAGTTCTCCCTGAACCTCCGGGGTGAGCAGCTCCTTGTGGAATGTCCTCCCACACTGGGAGCTGTGGGCTGTGGACCACGGCTGAGGGGAACTCCCTGTGGTTACTTCACTGGCTCCTCAGACGCACAGACAAAAACACATACGTATCCTGAGGTACTGAAGAAAAGTTTGCCTCACCCTAGAGATTCCTTCCACGAAGCCATGAGTCACCTGGCTCCTTCCCTCTGGGCACCCCGTGGATTGATACTTGTCTTTTCAGCGACCACGTCTCCCTTGGCCCAGATGCCGGAAGGCGTGGTTTCAAGTCCCTATTCCCCCATGGATCCAGGGCCTGCTGTTGGGTGTGTGTTACTTGTAAACTCAGTTTTTTCATCTGTAGAGTAAGGACCATTCTGTCAATCAATATCCAGATGGCAGGATGGAAATTATTAGTGTATGAGTGTTCTTTCCCAGGGCTTCCCTGTTGGCTCAGCGGTAAAGAATCTACTTGCAATACAGGAGCTGCAGGAGACACAGGTTCGATCCCTGGGTTGGGAAGATCCCCTGGAGAAGGGCATGGCGACCCATTCCAGTATTCTTGCCTGGAAAATCCCATGGACAGAGGAGCCTATGGTATATGAGATCGCAAAGAGTCAGACACTACTGAAGCGACTTAGCACCCAAGCACACATTCTTTCCTGGGCATTCCCTTCCCTGTGCCCACTGGAGGGAAATTCTGGCTTGATCTTCTTGATTTCTTTGCCTCTCTCAGCCTCCAAGGAGGTGTCTGATTTGTCAGAATAATCCTTAGACAAATGTGGTGTAGAGTTGGGAAGACAGAGAGAGAAAGATATAGCAGGAGCAAGACTAAGAGAGGAGGGAGGTTTGGGAGCAGCTGCAATGTGTGAGGAGAAAGAGGGTGGGAGCAAGGAGACTGAAGAAGCATCGCTGTGATCTGTGAAGCCCTTTTGTTCAGGTTCAGGAATTCAAGTAAACAAACCTAGTTATTTCAAAATTGTCATTTTCCAGTTGCCACCCCTGATGATAACACAGTTTTGAGACCGCACCACTTGGATGATGACCATGTACACGTTGTTATTACTGTTTAGTCGCTAAGTCGTGTCTGACTCTTTGAGATCGCATGGACTGCAGCACGCCAGGCTTTCTTGTTCTTTGCTATCTCCTCGAGATAGCAGTTTGAGTTGATAGCAGCTTGCTCAAACTTGTGTCCATTGAGTCAATGATACCACCCAGCCAGCTCATCCTCTGTCACCCCCTTGTCTTCCTGCCTTCAATCTTTCCCAGCATCAGGGTCTTTTCCAATGAATTGGCTCTTTGCATCAGGTGGCCGAAATATTAGAGCTTCAGCTTCAGCGTCAGTCCTTCCAATGAATATTCAGGATTGATTTTCTGGTTTCATCTCCTTGTTGTCCAAAGGACTTTCAAGAGTCTTCTCCAGCACCACAGTTTGAAAACATTGATACATATGTCGAATGCTTGGCACATAGTAGGTGCCATGACTGGGGCTGTATCTACTTAACTCTGGATGATGCTTGTGTACACCTGCACAGTCCCCCACTCTGGCCCGGATGTTTCCTGAGTGTGGCGGTGACCACGTTAGCTGGAGAGCGACTTGAAAGCTGAGACTGTGCTGTGTCTCCCTATCCTGTCTCCCATATGCCCGGGGGCTCCTGGAGGACAGGGACTTTATATTCATTGTGTGTGACACCAGTTGCCCCCAATATGGGCAGTCTATGTGAGGCCCCAGAACAGGGTCCTTCATACAGACTGTGTTATATCTCTGTTTCGCTTGATTCCTGGCCTGACCCTACCTGGGTCAGAGATGAAGACAGAGGGAGGAAGAGGGGAGAGGTCAGGGCCCCAAATGTTTTCTTCTGTCATCTACTGCCCAAGAAGGCAGAGGAGAATAACAGAGAAAGCATCCTGCCTCACCCAGCCCCGGAGCTAAATGTGTCATTCTGGAGGATGAAAAATCCTATCTCCACCCAGTGGGTTCCCGTAAATCCAGGTGAGCTCTGTCTGGTCCTCCTGACTCTGTCTCATGGGGTGGGGAAAGGGCTGAGCCAAACCAAAGTTCTGTCTCCCGGCGTTGAATGTGTTTACTTGTGTTTGGCAAAGTGGCAGGACTGGGGGTGGAGGTCCTGATGACAGCAGCTCAGAAACTTCTACAGGGAAGGAACAAGATATTTGCATTGCATACAAGTTAGAATCTGTCCATCTGGGTCATGGCTTGGTTTTTGTATCTCAGCCTGGCGGTTGTTACAGGCTGTCCCTAATTCAGGTTGGTTAGTTGCCATTCAATTAGATTCCAGCATTTACTGAGTGCCTACTGTGTGCCAGCTGCCACAGTTGGTGCCGAGGGGGCGGGAATCTTAGGAACAAGAGCAGGATGCTGCCTTTGGGGACTCTTTCCCCAGCAGAGGGACAGATGTGCACACAGCTCTCTTGGTTGCAGAGAGATTAGAGGTGTGAACAAGTGCTACGGTTGGGAGGGGCACAGAAGACAGAACAGTGAGCCTTCTGGAGGGTGGAAGACTTTGTGAACGTGGGATCACAAAGACTTTGTGAACGTCTGATCTGGACATTGAAGACTGAGCAGGTGCTCAAAGACATAGAGAAGGAGGGAGGTGAAAGTAGCGTAGAATGACGTGAAGCATGGTGAGAAGTTCAGTATGAAGTGGGGAAAACAAACAGTCTTTAGCATTTAGTGAGCACCTACTAAACACCAGGTTCTGTGCCAGGTACTCTGCATGTATACCGTCTCATTTAATTCTCCCAGTAATCTAAGGAGGTAAGTACCATTGAGCAAAGTAATGTTTGCAGAGGACCAATGGTTGAGTCAGGACCAGTATCAAGTTTATCTGAATCCCAATTCCATGCTGCTTTTACTAGGCCAGTGGTTTCTTGAGTATTTTCTATGAAATGTTTAGGATTCTGGGAGGTGCTTTAGGGACAGGTCTGATTTTCATTTCACATTTAAAATATATTTTAATCAACACATGCTCAAATGTGTTATGTAATAAAAAAAAAAGTTTTCCTTGCATCTCTGTGCATATTTTTGAATTTCTTGTAAATGTGTCATTGCTTAGAAAGACTTTGCATTCTTCTCAGTAAAATTGTAAAAATTTAAAATTGTAAAAGAGAACCCAGTCCCATGCCTATCATTTATGAGCCCAGATTACTAGGCAGGAGGGACTTTCAGTCTGTGATGGCCAACCAAATGCTTATGGGCTTATCTCCTCCTCTTCCTCCAAAAATGTCTCAGAAATAAATAATACACATATAAATCTTCCCAAAGAAGAGAGTTGGGAGAAAGCTGTCTGTGGACAAGAGAAGTCTCCTCATATTTATGGAGGAGTGGTTTGATGGAAGAGTCGTGACTGAGGAGGCGGGATGGAAGATGCTATAGTTCTGAATGCACATGGCAGGCTCTGCAGCCCAGATGGGAGCTGACCCTTCCATGGAAGACTGAAGAAGTTTGAGATGTGAACATGTGGGGTGCAGGGGAGGGTGAGAAGAGGATATACAGCTGAAAAATTGGGGGTCTAATTGAAAGTCTATAAATGAGACAGTAAACTTCTCTGACCCTTGTATGCAGAGTGCATAGCTCTGTCCTGCCCCTCCCCTATACTCCTTCTCCCTAGTAAAATAGAGGGTCTTCTTTAAAGAAATAAAACTGTCTGAGGAAGACTAGGATAGCTGGCTTTAAGATGGTATCCTAGAGTAAAGCACATTGCAGGCTGACATTTAGAAGTCCCCAGACATAAAGACCAACTCACTTTGAAACAAAGCCTGCCATTCAGCTCCTCTTATCTATGTACACAAAGCTTCCTGGAAACTTTTCTACTGCTTCATTCTTAACTATGAATGGGCAACCGTAAGCCAGAAGCTATTTGAGGAAACCTGAAATATGAAGTAGAAAGAACTAAGATAAACAAACTGAAAAAAGAGATCTCCAAGGAAACAGAAACAATTTATAGGTAGAAGAGAACTTAACAAGAGAATCCAAGAAGACATTATATCTATGAAACATGAGCAGTGCTATGAAAAAGGAACAATTAGAGAACAAAAAAAGTTCCTGGTATAAAAAATGTAACTTAAATTCAGTGGAAAGACAGAAAGTTAATGTCAAGATAATCTGTCAGAAAACAAAGCAGGAAGGAAAGAAATATAATTATTTTTAGAGAAAAGAGGCAAAAAATATGAGAAGTCCAGGTTTGATTAATAAGTATTTTAGGTAGAAGGGAGAAAGTAGGAGATAATATTCCAATAAATAATTGAATAGAATTTCCTAGACTAAAAAGACTCAGACTTTCCAGACTAAGAGAGCATAATGAACATGCAAGATTTTGACGTTTCAAAATACGTAGGAACATGGGAAGATGTTTACTAAAAGTTTTCAGAGAGAGAGAGAAAAAAAGACACCTACAAAGGTATGAAAATCAGAAAGGCATCTGATTTTTCATGAGCAGTGCTGGATGCTAAAACACAGTGGAACAGAATATTATCTTCAAAACTCAGAGGGAAAATGACTTTCAATTTAGAATTCAATATCCAGCTAAACTGTCCACTAGGTACCAGGGCAGATCAAAGACATTTGTAGACACAGAAAGACTAAAAGAGCTTACTTTTCATGTACTTTTTCTTAGGAAGTCATTTGAGGATGTGCCTCAATAAAACAAGGGAGAAACCTAGATGGGGGAAATATGAGGTTTTTGTCAGCTTGCAAATTAGCTTGGTATGCAGTTTTAGTTAATTAGTTAATGAATGTATTTATAGTGTGTGTTTTCTCTTTGTTAAGTTTAGGTATCAGGGTTATGCTAATTACGTAAAACTGACTAAATTTTCTATCATTTTACGCTCTGAAAATATCTGCACAGGGACTAATCTCTTTCTTGAATGTTTGCCAAAAGCTAAAAGTGAAACACACACAAACACACACACACCCATTTAGATCTTATTAAAAAAGCAATTCTTTAACAATATTTTCTATGTTTTCTTTCATCATTATTTCATGACCTTTGTTCTGCCATCCAATATTCATTCTTACCCTTCCTTTATTTGAAAGAATGCAATTTTGTCAAGTTAGAAATTAAATGCAAATAAATTAATTAAAAAAAAAAGAAATTAAATGCAAAGGCCCCCCCCCCTTCCAGAGAAGTGGGGCAAGTGATACGGTTCTCACCAATAAAATTAAAACATACATGCTGTGAAAAGAGTTTCCAGAAAAGCCATTATTTTCCTGATTAAAGGGACAGATTTAGCTGTCTCTTTGCCTTTATCCCTTCTTCCCACCTAGAATGTGGATAGTATGCCTAGAGATGGATGGAGAAGAAATCCTGCGAGCATGAGGGCAAAAACTACTTGGTAAAGATGGTTCAGTGGAAACACAGAAGGAGCCCTGGTCCTGGATGGCATCCAGAGCTTCACACAGACCCAGGACTGCCTGTCTCCAATATCCTGTTGATTAAGAAAAATTCATCCTTTATTAGTTTAAGTTACCAATTGTTTAATTTCCTGTTTTGTTTGTTTATTCAGCAAATTCAAATCATACAAGCTTTAACCTCAGAGGTGCTTCCTGGAACACAGAAGTTTTTAGATTTTATGAAAAGGTATTGAGTAAATTGAAGGCTGTCGTGAAGGGGGACAATTTTCTCTTCTCCCCATTCTCCATCAGCCCATAAAACAGGAACTGACATCCTCTTGGAAGTACTGGGAAGATACTTTTAAATTTTCTTGGCAGCCCCTTCCTGTTCCTCACTGGGAGAGGGGACTGACCTCTTGATTTGGTGGGGTTGGGAAAAGGTATCAAGTGTGCCTTGCTTAGCCCGTTCCTGGCTCTCTCTCTGGGACTGATCGAACTACAAGCAGCGTGCGCTCTCTGCTCTTGCCTTCTCCAGGCAATGAGTACCAGGGCAGTCCCAACCCTGCTTGAGAAGACTTCAATAGTCCAGCTGCTCTGCTGTGAGTGGGTGGGTAAGGTCACATCAGGAGAGAAGGAAAGGAAGCCCATTTGGGCCTTGGGTCTCAGCCACATCCTCCAACCCATCTGGACCAGCAATAAAGCTGACATTTAATCCCTACTTGTCTCCTGTGACTATTTCTCAATTGGATCAGAACTTGGAGAAGTGAGGGGTGTGATTTACTAGCACCCACAAACCTCAACATCTGTTGACTTTTTAGCCCTAGTGGGAACAGGCACAGTTTGATGAAAACAATGGTTCACAATTTTGGTTATTATTAGACAGTACTTCTGTATGCTTAATTGGTTACATGTCTTTTCATCTCACTATCAAATGTATGTGCATGCATGTTAAGTTGCTTTAGTCATGTCTGACTCTTTGCCACCCTATGGACTGTAGCCTGCCAAGCCCCTCTATCCATGGGATCTCCAGGCAAGAATACTGGAGTGGGTTGCCATGCCCTCCTCCAGCATAAAAATGTATATCATGCTATTATTGTTTTTTTAAGGTAAGAATCTGGATTGGGAGTGATAAGGCTCTTCTGGGCTTGGCTGTCCCTGAGCTTCCTTGGTAGCTCAGACGGTAAAGGATCCGCCTGCAGTGCAGGAGTCCTGGGTTCAATCCCTGGGTTGGGAAGATCCCTTGGAGGAGGGCATGGCAACCCCCTCCTGTATTCTTTCCTGGAGAATCCCCATGGACAGAGGAGCCTGGTGGGCTACAGTCCATGGGGTTGCAAAGAGTTGGACACAACTGAGTGAATAAGCAGAGCACAACTAGGTCTGTGGCTTGACTTTCTGGGCTTCAGTTTTATCAGTTATAAAATGAGTGGGTTAGACTGGATGATGGATAGAAGCCAGTTCAAGGTTTGGTATTCTTTCATGCATTCAACACACTTTTACTGAGTAGCTAGTATATGTTGACTGCTGATCTGAAGGCTGGTTATACAATGGTGGACAAAACAAATATGGCCTCACCATCTCCAAGTTCAGAATCCAATAGGAGAGACAGATGTTAAGTAAACACACGTAAATGTAAAATTACAGGTTCAATAAAATTTTAATAAATGAGTGATTGGATTGTGTACAACTTTCCTACTAGCTCACACTTACCCACACTCGGAAAGCCTGGCTGGTTGGCCCAACAGTCATCAGCTCATGGTGGTACCAGCTGCGACAGGAGCCACAGTGCTCAGGAAGACGTGACAATGAAGCTTCCAAAAAGGGTTGGTCTTTAGGATTAAAAGAAGTGAACATCTTTGAAAAGCTACAAATTAATAAGATGCTTGTTACAAAACTTCAAGCAATACAGAAGAAATAAAAAATATTTCCCTTTGTCCATCCAAGGTCACTTGGAAACAGAAACAAATGGACCTCTTTCTGATGAGCTACATACTTAATTGTAGGCTCTAGGAGGGCATGGATGGGACCTGCCTTAGTCACTGCTCTATCTCTGGTGGGAGTTTATTTGTTGACTGAATAAATGAAAAGTAAAAACTATTCATAATGGCTTATACATACATTTTGTTTTTAAGATCAAAAAGGGGATCATGTTGTGTGTGTGTTTTTCTTACATCTTGCTTTTTAAAAAAAATCAAAGATCCATAATGGACATTCTTCCCTAATTCATTCTTAATTCATCCATTTCCCTAGATGTGTTGGAGCACTGATCCCTGATATCTGTGGATGTGACCTTATTTGGAAATAGGATCTTTGCAATTAACGAGTTCAGATGAAGTCATACTTCATTAGGATGGGTCGTCATCCAATACAACTGGTGTTCTTACAAGAAGATAAGAGCAGAGACACAGGGAAGATGCCATGTGATGAAAGAGGCAGAGACTGTTGTGAGGCAGCCACAAGCCAAGGAACATCAAGGATTGATGGCCACCACAGGAAACATAAGAGATGCGGGTTAAATCCCTGGGGGGTCGGGAAGATCCCCTGGAGGAGGGCTTGGCAACCCACTCCAGTATTCTTGCCTGGAGCCTTCCATGGACAGAGAGCCCGATAGCTTGCAGTCCATAGATTCGCAAAGAATCAGACATGACTGAAGCGACTTAGCACGCACTGGAAACAGGAAGAGGCAAGGGAGGATTCTACTCAGATTCTCAGAGGAAGCCTGGCCTTGCTGACACCTTGACTTTGGACTTATAGCCTCCAGAATTGTGAGACAATGAATTTGTTATTTTAAGCCACCCAGTTTGTGGTATTTGTTACAGCAGCGCTAGGAGAATAATACAGTCACCTGGAAGGATATTTAGGTTGAGTCCAGAGTTGAACTCTTATAATAATGATTGACTGCTGCCATTTTCTGAGACCATGGCAGGGGCCTGGCCTGTTTGGAGCCCTAGGATTTGTTCTTTTCTCCAGAAATCCCTTGGAACAATCATGGACTCTAGTCTCAGCGCCTCAGACTCTCTTCACAACTTGGCAGAGTTGCCAGGTAGAATAGATATGTCCCCCACAAATTATCGGTTGTTCACCTGATACTCAAATTTAATAGGCATCTACATGTTTATTTGCTAACTCTGGCAACCCTAAATCTTGTGCTCCCAGTTGTAATCCTAAACAGCGGGGCTGTGAGTAACCTACATGGCACCCTCAGGAGCTCCAAGATCCTGGATTTCTGCAGGAGCTCTGGAAGAAGTCTCCTGGTGCTGGACTGTGATTTTGCCCTAGCATCCTGATGTTCTCAGTGGAACTTAAATGTCTTGAAGTGTCTGCCTCCCCCAGAATCAGGCTGAGCCCCTCGCCTGCCCACATTAGAAGCAACTTGCTCATTCACTCCACGCCCCCGTCAGCTCCAACAAGACAGCTGTGTGCCTGATCTTGGGGGAACCCTCTAACTCTTTCCAGGTATGCTGAGTGAGACTGGAGGAGGAAAACTCTGTGAGAGCTCATGACAGGGGTGGGCAAGTTCCCCCAAAGTGCACTGTTTAAAAAATCCTGTGGGGCTTGTTGTATTGGGTTGGCCAAAAAGTTCATCCGGGTGTTTTTCAAACATATTACAAAAAACCCAAATGAACTTTTTGGCCAATCCAATAATGACTATCCCTGGTCTGAATCTGAAATCTGCAGGGAGGGGAAGTGGCCTAGTCTGGAGACTTAGGCAAGGCCCCTGCAAGGAGGTATGTCCAAGTTGAGGCTGAAGGCTCAGTAAAGAAAGAGTCAGGCTGGTGAAGTTTAGGGGGCAGGCTGGGAAGATTAGAGAGGAAAGAGCCCAAGCGAATACAGTGAGGAGGGAGAGAGTCTGGCCTAAGAGCAGAGACAAGGCCGGTGTGCTTGAAAAGAAAAGAGTGATTTGAGCCCAGGAGAGTAGATGAGCCACTTCTGGCCAAATCTTGTAGGGCTGGTTAAGAAAAAAAAAATGAGAATGAAAAAAAAGAAGGTCATGAGAATGAAAAATAAAAGCCCTGTGAATGCCCTCAGGGCAGGGATCATGTGCAACTTTTTCAAAGGTGGAGCCCTGGTGCTCACCCTCCTCTGACACTTGGCTTCCGGAAGTGCCTGGTTGCCCCTCTACTCCTACAGCTGCCCCCACCCCACCAAGGTGGAAGTGTGGGCTGAGATGGAGGGCTTTCTGCTAGGTCTGAAGCCGTGAACGGGAGGACTGTGGCTGGTGAGAAATGGGTGTGGGAGTTTGCTGACAGATTTAGAAAATATTCAGATTAGACAAGGAATGTTTGAAAATACTGTTTTTGTTATTGAGAAGATTCTATAAATGTTCAAGTATGTGGTAGGCATACCACATGTCATATAGGGTCCCCTCCCTCTGAGTGTGGGCTGGACCCGTATACTTGCTACTAATGAATAGAATATGGCAAAAATGAGAGGATACTACTCTTTTTTAAAAAAAACTCTTTGGCACACCCCATGACATGTGGGATCTCAGTTCCCGAACCTGTGTCCTCTGCATTGGAAGCGTGGAATCTTAACCACTGGACCAGGCCCCTGAAGACTCTGACTTCCGTCTTGCTCGTGCTCACTCTCCATGTCTCTTCTCTCTCATTTGCTCTGACAAAGTCGGTTGCTACGATGGTGTTGCTCAGCGGAGAGACCCGTGTGCCAAGGAACTGAGGGCGGCTTCCAGCCACCAGGCAGCCAGGAAATTGAGGCCTTCAGTCCAACAGCCCACGAGGAACTGGATCCTGCCAACGGCCACGTGAGTGAGCTTGGAAGTGGACCCTCCCCAGTGAAGCCTTGAGATGACTGCAACCCTAGACAACACCTTGATTGCCACCTACGAGGGACCCCAAAATAAGGCTTCCGCTAAGCTATACCTGGATTCATGAACTTCAGCTTCATGATAATTTGCAGTGATAGGTAATGAGCACTGAGTTTAATTTGGAAAAGGCCAGCCATACCTGTCACCATCCTAATACATATATTCACATAAGTTGACATAGTGACAGGCACTTTAATTTTGAAGTTTCCTTTTTTTTTTCATCAATGTCAGGGAGATATCTTTGAGTCCACGGACTGTATCTGTATCTGTTAGGGCTCAGTCAGAAAACAAAAACCCCGTCAGTTATCTTTACAGAAGTTAATATGAAGAATTGTATCACAGTACAGTGTGAAATGTGCAAGTCACAAATAACCAATCCTGAAAATTGCTCTCAGAAAATCCTGTAGATTGTCAGCAGCTGGGACCTTGGAAACTCCAAAGCCAAAGATTGTTTTGTTCGATGCTGTTATATTTCAGTTTCTCTTCCACGTCATTGGGGGCAGTGGAGGCTAAGAATCTATTTGTAACAGGAACAGGTCTCTCTCTCTCTCTCCCCGAGTCTGTTAAGCATGCTTTGTTGAGTTAGCTTGTCCGGGGGGAGCGTGATGGTGACGCATTGTATAGTAAAAGCATTTTCCCGGTTCCCGTCACAGTCTTAACAGCTGTGGTTTTCCAGCTTGATTGCCCATTGTGTGGACAACCCAGTTTACTAAACCACTTCCCCAGTCTGGTTCCCAGTTTTTGACCTTTAAAGAAAGACTTCAGTGCACGGATTTATGCAGATAATGCTTGGCTTCCGTTTGAATTATTTCCTTGGAATAAATTCCCAGGCATGAGATGATTGGGTTCCAGGGGGGAAAAACGGCTTTATGAGTGTTGCTAGGAATTGCTTTATTGCTTTCCGAGGCGTTATGCCAATTCAACATCAACAATTTACAGCGTATGAGGGGGTAGCTTCAGGACCACAAGTTATGCTTGCCTATGAAATCAGCTTCCAGGCCCTTCAGAAACCTCCAGAAAGAGCTCAGAGACAGGAGCCCAGTGAGTAGTCCTGGGTTAGAAGTAGGGGGTCTGAAGGCCCAACTGACACCCAGGGAGCTGAGTGAGCAGTTGGCAGAGTCAGTGATGAACCATAGGTCCTGAGTTCAAATTCTGACTCTGTTGCTTAATCTTTCTGAGTCATTTGTTTGATCATCTATGAAACAAAAGCTATAGTAATATTGCAGAGGTGTGATGCAGATGAAATGAGTTATTACGTGTTAATAATGTTTGCACGTGGGACAGTGCAAACACGGACCAGACAAACATTGAATACATATGAAGCGCAACCAGAATCAGCATTTCTGTTACTGAGCGACTGAGCCTCCATTTCCGTCTCTCTGTCCTGCTACTCCAGTGGTTGACCATCTCTTCCTCTGGGATCCTGCACAAGACCCCAGGCAGGCTCCTCAGTTTTTCCTGTGGATCTTGTGGTCTCTCTGAGGCCAATTAAGCAGTAACCCTGTCTCTGAGACATGGAGTCAATGGTCTCTGGATGCCCCCTTGTGGACAGCCGGTTTTCTTTTGTTCTCCCCTATCCCACACGCACATAGTTCCACACGACTGGAGCGACTTAGCAGCAGCAGCAGCAGCCTAAAGGGAGGTTCTCCCAATGGTTCAAGTGGTCAAGAATCCTCCTGCAGTGCAGGAGACACAGGAGAAGTAGGTTTGATCCCTGGGTCAGGAAGATCCCCTGGTGGAGGAAATGGCAACCCACTCCAGCCAGTATTCTTGCCTGGAAAATCCCATGAACAGAGGAGCCTGGTGGGCCCCAGTCCACGTGGGTCATAAAAAGTTGGAAACCATTGAGCACACACTCATAGCCTAAAGAGAAAACTGGCCCTACACTTGTGAAGGGCCAGGGGTGTGTGTGTGTGTGTGTGTGTGTCTTGGGGTTGGGGAGGCCTCTGTCTCTGCAGATAAAGCAGGAAATGGCATGTCATGCACCCTCCTTGCTGCCTAGGAAGGGGATGGGATCTGTGTGTCTCTATACACCAACACACATGCACGGGTTGGAGCTGCACATGCCAGTTTGGGTGTGTGTACGTGTGCATGTGTGTATACACTTGATGCCACTCTTCTTGTCACCGGGGTCTCACAGGGTTCCATTGAGACTATATGGTTTGAGAAATGAAAGCACTGAGGATATTATTATGTATAATAGCATGTATAATCAAGTGGTTTGTCCATACATTCATTTGGGCATTGAATTCCACAGACATTTATCGAGTGCCTACCATGTGCCAGGGCTCATGAGGTCTGGAGAGGCACCAGTGACAAAGGCAGAATTGTTTCTGCCCTCTCCCAGTCGAGTGGGTGAATAAACCCACTGCACCCACGGTGGTGCAGGGGAGTGGTAGAGATGCTAAGGAAGGCTGCCTGGAGGAGGTGATCCCTGCAACAGGAGGTGATCCCTGAGACCTGTAACAGTGGGTGCTCTAGCTCCTTCCTGCTTTGAGACAGAGAGCTTGGTCAAAGAGAACTGGTGGGGTTTTAGAAGTGCAGATTTTAATCTCAACTCCCTGAGGAAGTCTGCCCCTTTCCTCCTGGATGAAGCCAGCGGGTTAGCCATGACAGCTACAGTTTCTGTGGACTCTGATGTTTTCTGATCTTTTATTCCCTCAGCCTGAGGAATTCTCTTTCCTGCCACACTTCTGTCAGACTCCACCCCTCTTCCCGGCAGAAATGAAAACCAGACTGAGTGATGGAAGGCGGTGAAACGTTGGTGCACGCAGGACATGAGCATGCACACACCGCACGTGTCCTCCACCCCCACCCCTCCCCTGACAGGGCAGAGGTGCGGAACAGGGGATGGAGGTGAGGGCTCAACAGACCTCGCTCTTTCCACATGGGGCTACTGGGGCAGGTCCCTTAGCTTCCCAGAGCCCAATTCCAGATCAACAGAATGCCCGCCTGGCAGGGCTTCTGAAATGATCTGACATCTGTGATGTGCCCTCCATTCTGTGTGGGACCTTGCACATTCAGAAGATGGGAGCTAAAAGGCAATCACATTTATTTTTATTTATTAAAAAAATTTTTTTTTACTTTACAATATTCTATCGGTTTTGCCATCAACATGCCCCCACCACGGGTGTAAGGCAATCACATTTAAAATCATCTGGTGTGTCTCTGCAGGGGGAAAGTGTGCTCAGAACTCCACTTGGACCTTCCCAGTGACAATGATCAAGGGCCCAATATCTGCTGTGTACCAAACTCACCATCGGTGGCTCTGAACTCTGGTTCTGGTTAGAATGCAGCTTATTAACTGGGGAACTATGACCAAGTTTCTTAACCTTTCTAAGCCTCAGTTTTCTTATCTATAAAATGGGGACTTAACTGTAGCTCCCTTGTAGAAGCGCTGTGAGGATTAACTGAGACAATGACTGTGAAAGTATTTATTGTTCCTGGCATATAGTAAGTTCTCAGTAAATTGGCAGTGACTTGCATTGGTCAAGATAGGTTAACTGGTGTAACAGATAGCCCAGAATATGTAGAGTTAGAGACAATAGAACTTTGTTTCTTGCTCCTGTAATAGTCGTAAGAAATGCCAGATTGGCAGAGGGCCTCATCCGGAAACCTTGCTGATAGCACTGCCCTTTTTAACATGTGGCTTCCAGGATCATTTTGGCCATTGGCATCCAGGCAGTGGATGGGGAAGAGACGTGGCTCCACTGAGAAGGTGCACCAACTTCTTAACAGTCTCTTCCTCTCACATTCTGTTCGTGAGAATTCCTTGTACTGCCTTATGTTAATGCCGTGAGGATTGGGAGAGAAATTCCCCCAGGAAGGAACCACTCTCCAGGGTCAACTCTCTCCTATGGAAGGCGCAGAGGATTTGTGGATAAACAAAGACTTTTATTACTATTATTTGAATAATACTGTTTCTATCCAGGGCAGAGTGTAGTGAGCACTGGGTGGTTGGGAGCCTAGGGAAGAGGGCGATGTATTCTGACCTGGGAGCCAGGCAGTGCCATCCGAAGGGACCTTGGAGGAGAGGCAGGTCATGCACAGGGTGAGATGGAGAGCGTGGGGTGGGGTGGGGAAGGTCACTGTGGGCTGAGGGAATCACAGGAACACAGTCAAGAGGCGGGAAAGCTCAGGGAGGGGGAGAGCTGGAGGCGGGAAGGGGTGGAGAGGTGTTGGCAGACTGTTAGGAAGGCCTGGGATGGTGAGATAAGGGGCGGAAATTCAGAGTCATGCGTGGTCTTTCTGCAGTGGAGTCCAGGGGAATGGTGGTCATGGCAATAAAGGAGTGAGAGATGGGGGAGGTGGAGGTGGGGAAAGAGAGAAAAGGGGTGGAGGACAAAAGTCTGGGATTCACAGAGGAGAGGCTGGAAGGAGCAGAGAAGGGAGAAGGGGTCTCCAGGGCCCCTGATTGTCTCCTGGCAGCCTCCTTTCCCACCTGGAGCCCAGCTCTACACACACACACACACACACACACACACCCCTGTTGGGGGAGGTTGGATCTCCTCTTTCTCCTTTCTTCTCCTTCCAGGAAGGAAGTGGCTCCAGATGCTGTGGGTGGGACATTTCTTGGCCTCGCATGCTGTTCCCAGATCTCTCCTGATTCCTGGTGACAGAGCTGGCACTTCTAAGCAGCCCGGGAAGGGGGTGAGCCCTGTTTAAGAAAACCCTGCACCCCAGGAAGTCTGAGTCTCACTTTGAGCCACCCCAGGCCTCGGTAGGTGGGTGCCAGGCCTGCTTCCGAGAGAGGCTCTGGTGGTCAGTTCCACCAGGTCTGCAAGGCCCCTGCCCAGAGCCGGCACTGTGACAGATACAACGAGGCAGGACTCTGCACTCAGGAGTTCATACTAGCCTGGGGGAGTGAGATGTTCTTTAGAAATCCCTGTGAAGGGGACGAGTTCACATTAAAAGGGTACTTGGAGGAAGTGACGTATGTAATGGGCCACGCAGGAGATATGGGATTCTGATAGGTGGCGATGATTGGGAGGGGGGCTTCAGGGGGAAGAAACAGCATGTGCAGAGGTGGAGGGAGAGGGAAATTCAGGTCTCCTGGGGGAAACACAAATCAATCCAGTTTTGGTGAAACAAGAGAACTGGCGGAAAATCATGGGGGCACTGAGGCTGTGGAGGTAATTGAGGGGGGCTTGTGTGGGAAGTATGCATTCATTGAGCAGGTGCTAGACAGCTTTGGGAGGCTTTTGAGCAGGGGAAGGATAATAAGGTAGCTGCTGGCCTGTTCTTTATACCTTCCCAGCTGCCCCTGCCCTGTGGTGAGACCCTCCAGGCTTCAGGGCCGTGCACCAGTCAGGCCCAGGGCAGCACTGACCACAGGCAAGTGGCTGGAGAGCTTGGGAGCACAGAGACTCTGCTTCTGGTCTCCAAAATCAAGTCTCACTTTAATTAAAAAAATTTCTTTTTTTTTTTAGATTTTAAAAAATACATATTTTTCTTTTTTTGATGAGGGCCACTTTAAAGTCTATTAAATTTCTTACAATATTGCTGTTTTATGTTTTGACTTTTTGGCCACCAGGCACATGGAATCTTAGCTCCCTGACCCGAGGTCGAACGTGTACTTCCTGCATTTGAAGGTGAAACCTTAACCGCTGGCTCGCCCGGAAATCCTCAAGTCTCACTTTTAAAGGATGGAAGTCCTGGTATCAGGCCAGAGGGAGAGGGACCAGAGAGGTCTGGGCTTGCCTCTCAGCTTCAGTACCTTCACTGGCCGTGAGACTTTGTGTGCGTGGGTCAACCTCTCTGGGCCTCAGTTTCCTCAAAGAGATGTAGCATCATAGCAACTGCTGCTCATGGCAAAATGTGATGACATATTCAATAAGTATTTGTTTCCTAAATATGGGGTTGGCATAGCTCAGGGGAGGGGGGATCAGCTATTCCAGGGTGCTGACAACTCAGCTTGGAGAGGCTGCTGCTGTCCCTTCTCATCCTGTGCCCACCTGCCCTGGTTGGAGGGAGCCCTGGCTCCTTTCCAGGCCCAGCTGGATCCTCCCCCTGTCCCAGGTCTGTGCCTGCTGGAGCACCACAGGCAGGCAGGCCTTGGAAAGTGACAGTCCTAGCGGGAGTGACAGGCCAGGAATTAACATGAGGGGCCCAGGAAACCCTGGCCCCAGGCTAATGCTGGCTCAGTCACTGGATCCAGAAAAGGGGCGGGAATCCAGGTCCCCAGCCTGTGCTCCATGGGCTGGCTTGGCATCTTCCCTTTCCTTTTGTTAGCTTTCTTCAGGAGGAGAGAGAGGAGGAAGAGAACCTTCAGGATGAAGAGGGAGGTGTTAGAGCCCCCACCTCCTTCAGCTGGTCTTGGAGGAAGAGCAAAACAATTCACAGCCTCACCTCTCTGGACCTGGCCAGTGATGGAACATCTTGATTCTAATTCTAGCTCAGCCACTTAATAGCTGGGTGCCCTTGGGCACATTATTAACCTCTTCCAGCCTCAGTTTCTTTGACTGTAAAATGGGAATAATAGCAGTACCAACTCACAGTGTTGTGAGACCTGAATGAGCTGCTGATTACACAGTTAGCATGTGACCAACCCATAATGAGTCCCTTAAATGTCAGTTTTCCTCCTCCCTCCCTCCCCTCCTCATGGGAAATATGATGACTGCCTTAAAAGCAGTGCTCTGAGTTGGGAGACCCATGGGTAGATGGAGGCAACGCCCCTCCTCATTGAACCCTCAGAATCCCAGGCCAGGAGACTGCATAAAACAGGAACCTGGGAGTTTCACCCACAGGGGCAGACGTCTGTGGTGGGTGGAGACTTCCCCTGCATCCTTTGCCCTAGGATGGAGCGGTGCCAGATGGAGCAGGGCGAGAGGGTTGGAAACTAACTGGACCAGTACTTTCTCCTTCCTGAGGCCGCTTCCTCTATCAAGACTCAGACGGTCCAGATGTCCCATCCCACTCTCTGCCAAGCAACTAAAGAAGAGCCAACAGCTAATTCTCACTGGGATGTTACAGCAATAAATGAATCAATGATATTCACACCCTAGGGGTGTTGATAGCTGTTAATGGCTTTCCGGTTCAGCCAAACTGCCTTCTTCCCAACACAGCTCCCCCTCCCTGAAGTCGGCTGGGGCTCAGCTGGAGTGCAGATTGCCTGCAGGGATCAGAGGCCCAAATGTGAACTCTAGTCTGGGGTCTGGAGGGCTTCCCTGGTGGCTCAGTTGGTTAAGAACCCACCTGCCAGTGCAGGAGACACAAGAGACATGGGTTCGATCCCTGTGTCAGGAACATCCCCTGGAGAAGGAAATGGCAACCTACTTCAGTATTCTTGTCTGGAGAATCCCATGGACAGTGGGCCCTAGTCCATGGGGTGGCAAAGAGTGGGGCACGACAGAGTGTACATATATGCACGCATGCAGTGTCTGGAATAGGGCTAACCAAGGGACATAAGCCAAGGGGCAGGCGAAACTGAAACCTTTCATTATCAGCTGCTAGAAAGCAGGTGAACCAAAAGTCCTTAAAAGTTTAGGTCAGGCCAGATGACAACATGCGTGTAGTCCACTGCCCACCACTGTCCCTCGATTGATTTATTTAAGTTTTTTGGCCACACCACGCAGCGTGCAGGATCGTAGTTCCCTGACCAAGGATTGAACCCATGCCCCATACATTGGAAGCATGGAGTGTTAACCACTGGGCCTCCCAGGAAGTCCAAAACATCCTTCTTTTTTTCTCCCTTTGGCTGCCCCTTGATTTAAGAAGGGCAAAGTCTGGAAGGTGGAAGAAGGTAGGGTGAGAGGCGGGAGAGAGCCTACAGGTTCTCCACGCCAAGGGTGGGGCTGTCATTTCCTGCCCATCTTCCACATGGACAGCTAGGACCCTCTGGAAGTTACAACTATGTCAACCTCATCTGACTCTCTTGGCTGGGAGAGGAAAGCAGTGGTGACTTGGGTGGGCTAGCTGTACCCTGTCCTGGGTTCTGCAGCTCTGTGGGCAGAATGTAACTCCTAGGAGTCCCACGCCTGGGCTGAGGGATCAACTAGGGATCTTGTCAAAAGGTGGATATTGATTTAAAGGTCTGGGGCCTGAGCATCTGCATTTCTTTTTTATTTTTTACCTGGCAGGTGTTACAAGTGTTAGCCGCTCAGTCATGTCTGACTCTTTGCGATCTCATGGACTATAGCCTGCCAGGCTTCTCTGTCCATGGAATTGTCCGGGCAAGAATACTGGAGTAGGTAGCCATGCCTTTCTCCAGGGGATCTTCCCCACCCAGGGATCCAACCAGAGTCCTTTGTATTGCAGATTCTTTATTGTCTGAGCCACTACAGAAGCCCTTTAAAGTTGCTTTTATTTCTAATGGTTATAAAGAGACATTATCAAACATAAAAGAAATCATGGAATGTAATTCTATGAGTCCTTGTTGGAATAAAAATATCTTGAAAACCAAAGCCAGCCAATTGAGAGACCAGTCAGACTAAGAATTCAGGAATGACAAAGCCAGTGAGGATAAAAGGTCCTGTGGGGAACATTAATTTCATTTAAATATAAATATAAAATCTTGTAGATACAGGAGAGTCATTTAATCAGTCTCCATTCTATCCTCCTTTGATAGGAGGCTTCTCTGGTGGCCCACATGGTAAAGAATCTGCCTGCAGTGAAGGACACCTGGGTTTGATCCTCAGGCTGGGACGATCCCCTGAAGAAGGGCATGGCAAGCCTCTCCAGCACTCTTGGCTAGAGAATTCCACGAACAGAGGAGCCTCGTGGGCTATAGTCCATGAGGTCGCAAAGAGTCGGACATGGCTGTGTGGCCAACACTTTCACTTCACTTTGATAGTATGTGAAAGTTGAGCCTTCCTTTCCCCGTGTCTGCTGATTTAGGTTGTGTTAACGTGCCTGAGTCCTGTGTTCTCTGCCTTCAGCCCTCCTTCTCCGCCTCGCCCAGAAGTCTGGAGTTTTCTGTTGAGATGCTGCTGTGAGTGCTCACGAGCTTGTGGTCTCAGGTTAGGGAGAAGGACGTCCCGTTTGTCTCCTCACCATTATGGATGTAGGATGTAGTGCGGGGCTATGAACCTGGCTGTGATCGCGGTGGTTTCTGGTGTCTGCCCCTGCCTGCAACAGACCATTCCAAGGAGCTGGGCCTCTGCATTTCTTATAAGCTGCCAGGCTCAGGACCAGCAGCTTGAGTAGTGAGGGTGGATAACTGGGAGTGAGGGCTAAGGCCCGAAGCTGCTGGCCGGTGACCTCTGGCGTCCCTTCTGTTCTGATGCCGTGCTTCTCTACGACCACATGTTGGTGGGTAACCAACCCGTCCACTCAGCAGCTCCTCTGCGTGCTGCCCCAGGCCCAGAGAAAGGCGGCCGCCTGTGAAGGTGATTGATAGATGATAAGGACAGTTACCCATCCTTGAGAACCTACCCTGAGAAGACCTCAATCCTTATGGATGGCAGGATCTGGCCCCAAGATACTTTTGAGGCCCATGGGACCCTGGGTGTAGAGAAGGTACAGAGATTAGAGATACTTGTTCATTTAGCAAACATGTCTACCCAGGACCTGAGAGATCCTTTGGGGAGGGGAGATGGAGCTCTTCTGAATCCCTCTGTGGGGGCCCAGCACAGAGCCAGAGCGGGGGTGGGGGAGGTGGTGGTCTGCAGGGGCCTGGTCCACGGCCCTACCCTGCTGGAACTTCTCTCCCCTCGGAGGCTTCACAGAGACTTAGATGGTGTTGAGGCACTGGCTCCTTGCCGAAGGGCTCCAGGAACTCAGGTCTCTGCCGCAGGTAAACACCTGGCTTTGGGACTGCAGGAAGCTCCTAGCACAGAAACTTCAGCCTCTCCCTCTCTCTCTCAGGGCTGGGTTCCTGTCAAGGAAACAGAGAAAGTTTCCATTGTGTGTGCCGCCCACGTGGAAGTACCCTATTATCTTTTCCCTTTTGCAGAAAATCAGGTCAGTGGTTTGAGTGCTGTCGCTCACCGCAAGGTGCAGCAGAGAGGTGGCATGAGCTGGCGTGGCCTTGACAAGCGCACACGGCGGAGGGCAGGAGGGTGAGGGCTGGGCTCCCCGCGCCACGGGGTCCCCGGAAAGCAGTTGTCAGCCTGAGGACAGGACATCTCCGGCCACATCCTGTTTCCCTCCGAGCATTCCTCTCCCTGCACTCCTGCCACCGAACGGGGCTGAGGCCTGCCTGGTGGACCCCATTGAGTAATCGGGGAATGAGGCCTGAGCGCCCTGGCCTGTGGCTGGGGGCTCTGCGGGAAGGGGTGGGCAGTGGGGTGGGAGCCTGGGGTGAAACCGGGTGGTGTGGGACTCTCCCCATAGGTGAAAACAACAATAATAACAAGGTCTCTGGGCGTCAAGCACTTTCACAGCAAGTTTCCTCACCTTGCCCACAACACAGCCCTGGAAGGGGAGAGAGTGGGCGTTATTATTATTATGCCCTGTTTGCTGACAAGGGTGTTCGGAGTGAGAGTGAGGTCAAGAGCCTAGTTCAAAGGCTTCTAGACTCCAGCCCTTGCTCATTCTCCTCTTCCGGGGCCCCCTGGGGCCCAGAGTGAACTTTCTCTGTTGCCCTTGCAGGTGGTAGGAGACAGAGCCACGGCCTCCAGGGACCAGGAGCCTGATTGGGCTCAGCTGAGTCCTTAGGCCCTGGGTGTCTCGGGGGTTGTGGCCAAGGCGCTGGCCTGGGCTGTGGTCTTCTCAGGGCTCAACAGGGAAAGGACCTGCCTCCTCAGGATCTGAGCCTGAGCGGAATGGGGGCCAGAGAGCAGAACATTTTATGAGAAAGGCGGCCTGTCCATCCTCTTCTCGTCCAGCTCCCTGCTGCCTCATCCACCTGTCACCCCCACCCTCTCAGCACCCCGAGTCCCTCTCTCCGCTCTGTTTTTGCCTCTGCGGCTGTTCCCTCAGAGGCTCAGACAATAGAGGCTGATGATCCAACTGCTGTGAGCACAACCTCCCCTCCCCCTGCAGCTAGAAATCATCTGTTACCCATCGCCGGGGCCCTGCCTGCCAGACTGAGACCTTTTTCTTCCCTCCCACTTCTTACTGGAAATGGGCCCCCGTTGGTGCCCCCCCTCCACCCCAGGCCTCCATCAGGAAGATCAAGGACTAGTCTCTGGCTTTGCCTGCTCTGTGGGCCTCTCTGCAGCGGGGCAGTGGGTGGGGGCTGGTGCCCACGACCACTGGAGGCCCTTCTTGTGTGTTGGGGTTGGCAGCGGGAACTTGTTGTGACCTCTTCGGGTCAGTTCAGTTGCCTGCTCTGGATACACCCTCGGAAGAGCAGCTTGCCACGAGGTTACGATACTGACGTTGCACAGGTCATGCTGGAAATTACAGAGTGTCTGAGAGGGAAAACAAACGGGGGTTTCAGTTCCCATGGAAACGGCATCTATTTGCAGAGGAGCCCACGCATCAGAGCCGGACAGCTCTGACCAGGTGCCTGGGTGGGGCGGGGGTGGACGTTGGCAGGCAGGGTCATCTATTTACTGCCTGGGACTCTCCCAGGCCAGCGAGTCTGAAAGGGCACCCTTACCCTTTCTCTTGACCAGCACTCTTCTCGTAGCAGGGCCCAGCGGCCCGGGCATATCTCTGCAGTGCAGGGGTTTTTGGGCAGAGTGAAAACTTATGAGTCAAAGGTGTGGGAAGACCCCAAATTCGCCATTGATTCCACCAACATTTTTTATCTATTCTGTGCCAGGCACTGGCTAGGCCAGCCAATCAGGGGTTGGTAAGAACCTTCGAAGTGTGGTTGAAACCTCCTTTCCTGGAAGGAACTGTGGTCAGAAGTGGGCTCAGCCTGTCAGGGAGCGGAGGCTACGGGAGCACACAGGTGTGGCAGAGTCGCTCCCCCGCCCTGCAGCCAAAGCAAGAGACTTCTGTTCTCATGTGTCAGGGGTGCTAAACTCCTACATCTCCGGGGGAAAAATTACCCTTAAAAGGTCAAAGCAGGCACCCACGCCTTCAGCAGAGATTATTCCAGTGATTGTCGTGGGAAGTGTCTCTCTCTCCCCTCGCTAAAGACTGATGTCTATCTAGTAGCAACGTATGACATACAGAATTTTAAATATATTTGTGTAGGATATAAGCTTAATATAATTAATTAAAGTCTATTATATTTAAATTATTAATGGCATCATTCCAGATGCTCCTATTCTTACTTTTTCTGCACTTGATAAAATATTCTCAGAGAAATGTTAATATGTCTCACTATGATTATTTTTTTTCTTTTACCCTATATTTCTTCTGAATTTTTGATTTATATATCTTTGTTTCTTTGTGGTTAGGTGTCTAATGTTAGGTGTCTTTGTGGTTATGATGTCTATTCTTTGTGAATTGTACCTTCTCTCATTAAAATATTCATCTTTGTTTCATTTAAAATAAATAAACTAAAAAAAAAAGAAAAAGACTGATGTCTAAGCTGGAGGCTTTCATGTCTGGTGACCACCAAGATGAGGCCCCTGTTGTGTGTGAATTTCCCAGTTAGAGATCATTAAGTGAACCAATACAAAGAAAGTTTGTATTTTCTTATCACTTTGTGGTCACAGAGAGCTCCTCCATCCTCCTGATCTCATTGAGCGGAATTCGCCCAACAGCTCTAGGGAAGTTGTTAGGACAACACTGTGCCCATTTTCGCATGGGGCAAACTAAGACTTGGAAGGAGAGAGTACTTGTTGAGGTGACAGAGAAGGTAAAAGGTGAAGTTGGTATGGGAGTCTCAGGCCAATGCTCTGCTTTGCTCCCTCCTCCCTGACCGGGGGACCTCTGATGACCAACCCCCCACCCTGGCTGGCCTGGGGAATAGGAGGCATCTGCCCACTGGAGAGGCCGGGCAGTGGGGAAGGACCACACTATGTCTAGTCTCATAGGGGCTGCAGATCAGAAAGACCACAGACCACAACTCTGCTGCTTGCCCCCACCCTTTCATTCTTCAATGCCTTTGTTTCCTTCTTGTAAATCAAGGGAGTATGAGTGTGTGGGGGTCTGAGGGACCTATGGTCTTGGAAGAATTCCAGTGAAACCAAGCACTTGGGTGGCAGCAACTCTTTCCCCGAAGGTGATTGTAATGGGGACAGCCCAAGGGCACAGTGGACTCCCCTTAGAGCTGATTTGTTTCCTGGTGAACTCCTTGGTGTGTGGCACCACCTAACAGATTATTGAGATCTCAGGGCAGAGAGCCTGGAGCAGCTTTACATAAGGGAGGTCAGGCTGGGGGCAGAAAGTAGAAGAGGAAGAAAAAGTCCCAGGTCTTGGGGTCCTCCTGGCTTGTCGGGGGAAAGGTGCAGTGGGATCATAAAGAACATGGGGAGGCTGACGGTCACTGAAAGGATGCTGGGCTAGGTCCACAGCTGCATCTGGCTGGGAAGGAGGGAGTTTCTGAGCCCAGGATCAGATGGAAAGCCCTGACAAGGAGATGAGATGTCCAGTGCTGGGGAGAATCCAGGAGGTGAGAGCACAGTATTGATGCCCACCTGACCACCCTGCAATGAGGATGTGAGAAGGGGGCTGGGGCTGAAGAGTTAAGTGCTTTGCCCAAGGACTGGTGGCTAGTGAGAAGCAGAAGTGGGGAAGCTTAGAACTGCCTCTCTTCTGGAGTGAGGTGGGGTGTGCTGTACTTTTGGGAAGGTCAGAGTCATTGTTCTTACTTTCTGAGTCCAAGGCCTTCTTTTTTTTTTAAATTATTTATTTGGCTATTCCAAGTCTTAGTTGCAACATTCAGGATCTTTAGTTATGGCCTGGGTCCCCTGCATCGGAAGCACAGAGTCTTAGCCACCAGGGAAGTCCCTCCAAGAATGTCTAAACTCTGATGGGACCACTGATCAGACTCACTGCCTGGAGACTTCCCTCCTGCCCTGCTGTCCTCTCTCCCTCTCCATGCGTGCCCTGCCCCCTCCCCACTTGATTCCTTTACTTTCTTCTTTTTTTTCTGACCTCTCCACTTTCCACTTTCCAAAGCTCATCCTTTCTTTTGGTCCCAGGTCCTGGTCCCAGGCCAATGAGAGAAGCTGGCTATAGCTGCTGGGGATCTTGGGGACAGAGTAAACAAACCTGTTTCTCCACCCCACCCCCAGACCCGTTCCCCAGTGCTTTTCTCTGCTGTCCCCAGCGTTAAAAGTTGATCAAACTGTGCCAGTGGGCTGCAGGTCTCCGAGCATCAGCTCTGAGTGTCCACGGCCCTCTGGGTTGTGAGTGTGCACTACAGTGGGTGTGCACGAGGGATGACTGTTGTTTGATGTGGGGTGGGGTGTTTATGTATCTGTACTCGTGTGTGTGTACAGTGTATATATTGTCTGATCTAACTGTTTTGTGCTTCTTAACATTTGGTGAATGCACGTACTTAAGGATACATACCCAAAGAACCAGCTATAGAGCTTGTAGGGCCCTGTCCAAAATGAAAATGCTGGGCCTCTTGTTCAAAAATTATGAAGAATTTCAAGACAGAGACAGTTGAGCATTTAATCAGGTGTGGGCCCTTCTGAGTACAGGCTCTGTGTGATTGCATGGGTCTCAGACCTGTGAAACTGGTCGTGTATGTGAGTGAGTGTGCTGCTTGTGTGTGTGTGTGTGTGTGTGTGTATGTGTGTTGGGGGGCGGGGGGAGCTGTGCTGGGCATGAAATCTGAGCTCTTTCCTCACCACTCCCCTGGGGCCAGGCCCCTCCGCAGCTGCTAGGGTCTATCAAAGGAAAGGTGTGTGTTTTATTTTTGGCGCCTTGGCTGTCTGCGCCCACAGAGCTCCGGGAGGCTTTTGTTTTACTGCCTTTGTTGGATGAGTGACAAGCACTTCCCTCCACCTGCTGCCTCGGTGGCCCCACCAGAAACCACAGCTGGAGGTGTGGCAGCTTCCTCAGCCCCTCACCCACTCACTCTGCACCTCTTCAGGCATCAGTGTGCCCAGAGCTCTGCTGGCTGACCCCACCCATTTAGTCCGGTTCCCTCATCTCACAGCCCCGTGTTGCCCATCGAGCCCTTGGGAGAGCCAGGACACCCCTACCTCTTAGGCACACAGCCCCGCAGGGTGAGCCTGTGGAAGAAGCCTGTGTGGAAATCAGGGCCTGGAGGAGAGAAGGGGAGACAAAGCTCGAAGGGAGCAACAAAGACGGCTGCCACCCAGCTGTGGGGTTACATCCCCCTGGGCAGGTGGAGCTGTGTCTTTGGCACTTGATCCTCCCTCCTCCCAGGTCAGTGCTTTGCATCCAATGGGTTATGAGAAATGTTGGCTGTACTGAACACAATGGCTGGCAAGAAGTAGGGGCTTTGTATGTATTTGACAATGAATAAACAGTTATTTAGTTGGCCCATGGGGTGGAGTGGCAGGAGCATGAGCTTGAGAAGCCAGCTGGAACTGGTTGAAATCTCTTAGTAGCTTTATCAAAGGGTAGCTGTGTGATTTTGACAAATCTCCTTAACTTCCCTGAGCCTCAGTTTCCTCTTCTGTAAAATGGGATTCAAGTAGAGTTGTTGTGAAAATGAAATGGGATAAGATGGGAAGCTTAGTACAGTGTGTAGCGCATGATAAAATCCTAATAAAGTTGTAGTTATTCTTTTTTTTTAATGATTTTTTGATGTGGTGTTAATCACTCAGTCGTGTTCGACTCTTTGCGACCCAAAGGACTGTAGCCCACCAGGCTCCTCTGTCCTTGGAATTCTCCCGGCAAGAAATACTGGAGCAGGTTGCCATTCCCTTCTCCAGGGGATCTTCCTGACCCAGGGATCGAACCCAGGTCTCCCACATTGTGGGCAGATTCTATTGTGCACCATTTTAAAAAGTCATTACTGAATTTGTTATAATATTGCTCCTGTTTTCTGCTTTGGTTTTTTGACTGTGAGGCATGTGAGATCTTACCTCCTTGGCCAGGGATTGAACCCACACCCCCTGTATTGGAAGGTGAAGTCTTAACCACAGGACCGCCAGGGAAGTCTCAGGCTGTAGTTATTTTTGCTGGCTGTGTTACCTCAGGTAAGTTACACAAGTTCTCTAAGCTTAGGTTTCCTCACCTGTTGTCGTAAGAATTCAGCAGGAGATGGAATACAGAGCACAGTCCTGGAGCATCATAGCCACTCAGCACTGTGAGCAACCAGGTTAGGACCCCTCCCCTTCTTCGAGGCTGCTTCCACCCTGAGGCTCCATGTTTCCTGAAGTCCCTTTCTTAACCCTCCCCTCCTCCACCCACTGTCTCCCAGCTCTGAGTCCTCCAGAAATGAAAGCTCACAAGTTCTAAGTAGTTCACGTCCAAGTGTTGCAGGAAGCGGACCCCTTCCAGGACCCGAAACTGGGCTCTTGTCTAACACTCGGGAATGAATTGTCCGAGGAGACACATGTGCTGACAAAGCAAGAGATTTTATTGGGAAAGGGCACCCGGGTGGAGAGCAGTAGGGTAAGGGAACCCAGGAGAACTGCTCTGCCGTGTGGCTCGCAGTCTCGGGTTTTATGGTGATGGGATTAGTTTCTGGGTGGTCTTTGGCCAATCATTCTAATTCAGAGTATTTCCTGGTGGCCCACGCATCGCTCAGCCAAGATGGATGCTAGCGAGAGGGATTCTGGGAAGTGGACAGACACGTGGTGTCTCCTTTGGACCTTTCCCGAACTCTTCCGGTTGGTGGTGGCTTATTAGTTCCGTATTCCTTATCAGGATCTCCTGTCATAAAACAACTCATGCAAGTGGTTACTATGGTGCCTGGCCGGGGTGGGCGGTTTCAATCAGTGTGCTTCCCCTAACACAAGTTTGGGGGTAAGGGGGATTGGGCAGGAGTTGGGTAACTGAAAGGGAGGCTGGGGTGGAGGAGGTATACAGTTCTTGGACCGAAATCCAAGTTCTGCCTTTGACGAGATTGGAGGATGCCAGGTGGGTCTGGGCCTGCCTCTTGTATGGAGGGGGCATGCAGAGGGTTGGGTCTGTGAACTGCCCAGGCCTTATCCTTCTCCATCCTCCCCTTTTCCTGAACTATTGAGTCCAGAGGTTGCCAGCAGCAGCAGCAGTGCCCTGAACAGAGCAGCATCCCTGACAGAGGTGAGCAGAGCAGGTGTGTGGTGGAAAGGGGGGTTCACGCAGGCAAGCCTGGGGGGTCAGCTGTCAGGGAGGGCGGGTAGGAGGAAGCCCTGGCGCCTCTGTGGGTGACTCCTGGCGCCTGGCTTGATCACATGCCTTTGGCCACGTCTGCCCCTCCCCAGCCTGCAAAGAACGCACCCTCCAGCCATTGCATGTGATCATGTTTCTGCTCAGCTCTGAGTGAAGTTTGCATAAACCATACAAGATAAATGTGCACGAGTTCCCAGGCCCCTTTGTAAACATTGGGAAAGAGTTTGGGGACGTTTCATCTGCGACATCTGTTGAACTTCACAATGTCAGATATTTACTTAGAGCAATGATCATCTCGTGTCCTAAGTGAGTTCTGACCCAGCCTTGGAGGACGCCAGGACCAGGCATGTTTCCTCCCCTGCCGTCTGGCTCTCTTGCAGTCTGACCCTGGGACCTACTGCCACGAGAGGGAACTAAACGGACCCTCAGTACCAGGCAAAACCTGCCCCCTCCCTGTCCTGCAGGGAGATGTTTATTTCCCCAGAGATGAGAATCCAGAGGCATGCTGTGTAGTGGTCACTGTGAAGCACAGAACAGCCCAGCAAGTGAATACCCTGAGGCTGATGAACAATAGGCAAACATAAGGTTTTCTCCACCTTCAAAGTGGAGAATGTGGGAGGCAGAGAACTGACAGCCTCTGGGAAGTCTGAATTGAGCCACACACACATGCCCGCACACAGAGGAGCCCGAGGGAGAATGAGCTCAGTTTGATTCATGCCTTAGTCTAGAGCTACACTGGCTGCTGAGCGAGGGCTGTGAATCTTCTCTGCCGCAGGCCCCTTGTCTGGATCTCTTTCTGGGCCTGAGACAAGATAAATGACAAATGACAGGGAGGTTGGTGTTGGTGTGTGGTTTGTGTGTCCGTGTGTGTGTGTGTGTGGTTTGTGTGTCTGTGTGTGTGGTTTGTGTGGGATGTGTGTGTGTGTATGACAAGGCCTCTACTTCCTGCAGGGCCTCTTTCCTGGGGTGGGGGCTAGGAGGGCTGACAGGGTTGTTCTTTTGAGTTAAGGGAGAGATCCCCCTTCTTCTTCCTTGGGGGTTTTTTCTATGGGCTCAGACCGGGAAACTGGGCCATTTGTAACCCATTTCTGGCAAAGAAAGCCATGGGCCCATCTGTCTATAGGGCTAACATAGCCCCTTCCTCCCCACCTGAGACTGGGAGGCTCAGGGAAATGTGTGCATGCTGTGTGTGTTTGTGTGAGTGTAGTGGGGGTAGCTTTCTACCCACTGAGAACACTCTCCAAGTCTAGCTCCCAGCTCTGTCATCCTTAGAACTCACCCCTCCCCTTCCTCCCTGCTGCCTTCTGCTCACCTCTCAGAATTGCTCCCCACTCCCCATGTCATTTGCCTTAACCCCCCATCCTCAGAGGCCAGTTTCTTCTTCCTGGAACTGTTCACCCTCAACACAGAAATGAAACCGAGAACCTAACATCCAGAGCGGATTCTTTCTTAAAAAAATCAGTTGCCCGATTTCCTCTGGAACCACTGCCATATTTCTTTTGCACTTCATTCTCCCCAACCTAATGGCCAGGATGGCAACTATTGAAGAGGGAGAGGAGAGGGTCTTCTTAGGGATCTGCTGCAGGACAAGAGGGACAGTGCCTGCCTAAGAAGTGCTGGACAGTCTTGGATGAGGCTGGTGTGTGTGAGGGGGGATGTGTGCAAGCCAGTGTGGCGGACTGGGGGAAGAGCTCTGGATGGGAGCTCGAGAACCATCAAGTTCTACCATTGCCTAGAGCTCATGGGAGACCTCAGGAGAGTCATTTCCCTCTCCGAGCCTCAGTTGACTTACCCATACAATGGGTGAGAAGCAGAGACTAATTTAAAAGTTGTCTTCTAGCTTGATTTATAAATTATAGGCGGATGGAAATGAATTTGATTTCCTTGTGGTTAGTAACTTTTAAAAATCTATCATTTATTGAACATTTTAAAGATTACCAACAATCCTTTTTAAGGATGTCCAAGCATTTTACATATAGGAATTCATTTACTGCTCAGAACCATCCTAAGAGGTAGGTTCTTTGGTCATCCACATTATGTGCATGCTAAGGCACATCAGTTGTGTCCGACTCTGTGCAACCCTATGAACTGTAGCCCACCAGGCTTCTCTGTCCATGGGATTCTCCAGGAAAGGATACTAGAGTGGGTTGCTGTGCCCTCCTCTAGAGGATCTTCCCGACCCAGGGATCGAACTTGTGTCTCTTACATCTCCAGCATTGGCAGGTGGGTTCTTAACCACTAGCGCCGCCTGGGGACCCCCATCCCCATTACACAGATTAGAAGACCGAGGCACAGAGAGACTAAGGATCCAGCCCACGTAGTGCAGCTGAGATTCAAACCAGGAGGTCTGGCTGCAGAGTCCGAGTTCCAGGCATTCCGGGCATTGTGCTACATGTTTGCCAAATCCTCTCCATTTTGCTGTTGAGAAATCTGAGACTCAGAGCAGTTGAGCAACAGCTGAAGGTCACACAGCTGGGAAGCAGCAGAGATGAGAGTCCAAGTCGGTTGGGCTCCAGCGTCTCCACTTTCCCTCACCCACCTCCTGCAGTCCTGCCAGATCCTCAAGTCCCCAAAGCAAGTTTACCTACTTCCCCATGTTGCAGTGCTCTTTAGGCAAATCAGTTCCTCCCCCGGACCTCAATTTTCCCAACTAGAGAATGATTAGAGGTTGGGCCAGCTGATCTTTGAGGTTCCTTGCAGCTCCATGAATCCATGGTTCAAGAGATGTGCAGCTTCAGGCTAAAAAATCAGATTTATAGCCTGGGGTTGTAGCTGAGAAGGAAGAGGGGGCAAAGCACTGGTGATGGAAATAAGGGGAGTTTCGGAGGGGTCGTGGGGCTGTGAACCATGAAGCAGATGAGAGAGAAAGAGAGAGGCCCTGGGTGTTCCCAGTGAGTCCCTTCCTTCATCCTAGGCCCCTGTCCCACCTCAGGGTAGAGGGCGTTGTGCAAGCGAGCAGCGACCAGGCCAGCACTGAGCTGAGGTCAGTGCTTCTGAGACACAGCACTGTGGGGAATGGACATTGCTGGGGGTTTTGCAAATACTTGGAGGTATTTTAGAAAAACGTATTTGAAGCCGAGGTGGCGTGTTTGTGCGGTTGGCCTGGCTTCCTGCTCATGACGGCTCTGTTGCATTCCTCCCCTTCAGGAATGGAGGCTATTTTCCCACGTGTAAGTTCACTAGGATGTACACACCAGCGTTCCCACCCTTACGTCCCGGCACTCTCCTCTCAAGGCCCGCAGTTGTTCTGGGGTCACCCCTCCCACCATGGCAGCTGCGCTGATTAATATTAATGTGGCTGCTGGTGCCACGGCACCATGTGCCAGCCTCATCCTTCTCAGGGTGCCGGTCCCGGCTCGAGCCCAGTGCAGCCGGTGGAGGAGGGTACCGCAATGTGCTTATGAGATGAGAGAACGGTTTTCATTTCCAGGCAGGCTCTTTTCCCAATGAGGCTCTTTTCACTTTGGAAAATTGATGGAATCACCTTTTCATGAGTGTTTCAGCTCCCTCCCACCTCCAGACCCTGAGCTATTATAGCACCAGGTCCTTCAGACACCTCCTCATACATCACAGGCTGGACTAACCTCTGTGGCTTGGAGAAGCCGGGGACTGGGCAGGCATCAGAACACCCAGTGACATGGATCCTGGGCCTGTGATGGGATCAGTGGCTGTTCCTTGATCCCTTCCCCTCCACAATGGGTGTCCACACAATGGAAGGCCATTGTTGCAATAGTGGCCAGGAAGGGTCAAGGGCAGACCTGACTCCCAAGCATCCAGTACAGGATGTATCACGTGGGTCCCATCTCAAGCCCCCTGGATCCAGGATGCCACGGCAGATGGGTGTCGGGGGGAGGTCCTCCCTCTAAATACCATTTGGGAGCCTGGGGAGACTGACTTAAGGGACAGGGGCTCCAGTTCCAGACTGAGCTGGGATAGATGAACAGGACAGTGTGGAAGTGCTGCTAAGGGTCAGAGAGGGTTCCCAGCCGTAGACGCTACAGAGATAACTTGGTTCTTTTCAGAGCTCGGCTCAGACTGTGTCTCTAGATCACTGCTGACTGCATAGGCTTGGGTCCCGTGAGCTCTGGAAGGTGTTTGCAAGCTGGACACCCTGTCCTGCTGCCCCTCCTCCCTTGTTCAGCCACTAAGGGCCTGTGTCATTGGAAGGGCTCAGAGCATAGCTCAAGCAGACCTTGTGGCTCTGAGCATCTCTGAACAATGAAGCCTGGGGGAGAAAAGGGCTGTGGGGGTGGTCAGGTGGGGTGTGGTGTTTGCAAAACAAGAACACACTCATTTGCCATTTACTGAAAAACACTTTTTTCCCTTTCTTTTAAAGTTGTTTCCTCCAGGGACAAGTTTTATTTCTAATGAGTAAAATGTGCTCTCTTAATGAACTGAAAGCAGAACAGGATGAGAGATGTTTTGTCCCTGTGGCAAAGAACAAAGCAGCAGCGCATTGGCTGGCGGCAGGCAGCACCGTCACCCACCCCCGGCCCCTAACCTTTCTCCTTGCCTGCTCCTCCCTTCAGAGCCGAGTTGAGACCTGAGATGGGCCGGCCATACTTCATCTCTGCCCTAGAATCCTGGCTGGGAATATGGCTTAGCGGCCTGGCCTGTGGGAAGCACCACACCCCTTCAGCGTGGAGAGCCCGAGGAGAGGTGGTGGGCGAGGGCTCAGTATGCTTTTAGGAGGCTTGGAGGCTGCCGATTCTTGCTGGCTCAGATGGCAGAGGAAAAAGAGAGATGGAGGCAGGGATTCAGAGAGTTAGTTTGACCCACTGGCATCCTTGTTCCCCTGCTCAGGCGAGAAATCTCCCCATGGTCTCTGGTCTTGGGGACAAAGTCTGGCTTTCTGGAAGACCTTGCCTTGAGTCTTGGGGAGGACTTCTTTTGAGAAGAACATTGATCTGGAATGCTCGCTGGGCCCCTTCCACCACCTAGATCTCACCAACACCTGCTCCCCTTCACTTTGCGAGGTGTGAGCTGTTTCTTGACTTTCACCTCTGGTTTTGGGATTTAGAGGATAATGGTCTTGGTTTTGGAGTGTTGCAGGATCTGGGGTAGCTTATCAACCACGTCTCTTTGCAGCCTTGGTTGAGGTAGCTAGCGAGGGTTGGCATTCTGTCTTCTGCGGCTCAGGTTTTTACCACGAGATAAACCTTAATAGCCAGACTGGCCTTTCCCTCAGCAGCTGTTGGATCTCCTGCTCCATGTCCCTGATCCGAGGGGCCCTGGGTGAGGTCCCTCTAGTCCCGGTAGAGGTGCCTCCTACGGGGAGAAGGTGGTGGTGGTCTCAGCCTCCACGCTCATGGAGGACCGCCGGGTGTGCCGGCAGGAAGACCACTGCCGGAGCTGCTCCTGGCTGAGGCAGCCCAGGTCCTTGAAGAGCTTGAAGAGGTCGCTGCGGAACTTGACACCGATGAAGGCGTACAAGAAAGGGTTGACGCAGCAGCGGACGCAGGCCAGGCTGTAGGTGACATCGTAGGCGATGTTGAGTTGCTTGCTGAGCTCGCAGCTGGTGCCACTGGTGATGTTGAAGTTGGCCACTGTCTGGGCCAGAACCACACCGTTGTAGGGCAGCTGGAAGGCTACGAAGACCACGACCACGGCAATGATCACCTTGATGGCCTTGTTGCGCTCGAAGTTGCGTGCCTGGAGCAGGGTGCGGATGATGACGAGGTAGCAGAAGCTCATGGCCATCAGGGGGATCAGGAAGCCTACCACCATCTGGGCCACCTGGATGGTGATCAAGGCCTCCACGTGCTCGGTGACGAGGGAGCACCGCAGTGCCTGCTCGCTGCTGCTCTTCTGGATCCCGCTGTACATCACCTCTGGGGTGGAGAGCACTATGGCCAGCATCCAGATGCCCAGGCAGGAGAGCTTGCTGATGAGAAGGACGCGGGCACGGTGGCGGTGGGCCGAGACGGCCTGGACGATGGCGACGTAGCGGTCGATGCTGATGCATAGCAGCAGGAGCATGCCACTGAAGAAGCTTATCTTGTAGATGCCAAAGATGAGCTTGCAAACATGGACCCCAAAGACCCAGGACTTGGCTGCGCTGTATGCCCAGAAGGGGAGGGTCAGAAGGAAGAGAATGTCTGCCAGGGCTAGGTTGAGCAGGTACGTATCAGTCATGGTCTTGAGCCTCTTGAAATAGATGTAAGTTAGCATGACCAGCCCGTTGCCCAGAAGGCCCACGAAGCAAATGATGGAGTACATGATCGGGAGGAACCAGGCTTTGAAGTTCCGCACGTCCTTCTTGAAGCACACGGACTCGTACAGCGTGTAGTCCACCGTGGTGTTGTCTCCGATGTAATCATCTGTGACCTCATCTTGGCAGAGGCACACCTGCAGGGAAGGAACGTGCTCCAGCTTAGCTGAGTGGCTTGAAATCTCACTGCTGTGCGACTGTCTGGAGCAGTGGTTTCAAACTGTGATCAGCATCATCTGCGAATTCTTAGACCCCCATCTGAGACCCACTGAACCCAAATGTCAGGAGCTGGGGCCCAGGAATCTATTTGTCTAAACTTTCTAGGTGGTTCTTCAATTTGAAATTGGTGGCTTCTCAAATTTTAACATGCTCTTGAACTTGGGGATTTGGTTCATATGATGTAGTAGGATGGGGTGAAGCCTGGGATTCTGCATTTCTAGTAAGCAGCAAGTCTTCTGAGAGACTTGATCTTACAGGTGTTAATGGCAGACTGGAAATGGTCTAGGCTTGGGGGTCAAAAGAGCCTTGGCCTGGTTAAATATACTTCGTCTCTCCAAGCCTCAGTTTTCTATTCGTGAAATGGAGATGAATACTATCTCCTTCACATGGTTGTTGTGAGGTTCCTAACTCGGATTCTGGCATCCTTTTGTCTTCATGGAACTTTGATTTTGCCTGCTGGAAACTCCACAAGAATGGGATGGTAGGTCTTTCTTTTTGAGCCTCCTTTGGAATCTGGTAGAAAGAACTTTCCAAGGGAGGGGGCTTACAAAAATACCCCAGCTTTGGAGGGAAAATCCACTTGGGCTAAGGTTGAGGAAGGCCCAGAGTGAGAAGGTGGTGGTTATAGTCTCTAAGTTGGGTCCGACTCTTTGCGACCCCATGGACTGTGGCCCACCAGTTTCCTCTGTCCATGGGATTTCTCAGGCAAGAACACTGGAGTAGGTTGCCATTTCCTTCTCCAGGGGATCTTCCTAACTCAGGGATCGAACCTGTGTCTCCAGCATTGCAAGTGGATTCTTTACCCCTGAGCCACCAAGGAAGTGGAGTGAGAAGAGAGGAAGGGAAAACTCTGTTAAGAGGCCACAAAGCCCTGGGTTGGGGCAAGATGCTGTGATCATGGGTGGTGAGTGACTGGAAGGCTTATGGATCCCTGGGGCCCCAGGCACAGAGACCGGCAGGCAGCAGGAGCTCAGGCAACACGGGCCCAAGTGGATGGCGGGGCCACAGCCTCAGCTGTGAGTCCTCTTGGGCACGGGAAGGAAGCACAGCCATATCTCCACCTTCCCGCCATTTTCCACCCTCTCCCTGCACCTTACTCCTCTCTCTTCCTTGCTGTCTGTTCTGGCAAATTCCAAACAGTAGGGCTCACATGTTCAGGGCTTTTTTTTTTTTTTTTTTTTCAGCCTATCTGTAGGGCAGGGTGAAAGTTCAGGCAGACGGCTGTGATTTGATCAATGAAGGAAACACAAGGGGTAGCTGAGCTGTGTGGGGCGGGGAGCTGGGCTGAAACTGCCTCAGCAAGCTCCTGGTCCGTCCTCTGGGAATGGGGCCCTGGGCAGCCCTGTATGATGGATTTACACAACTGGGGAACTGGAGGGACTGTAGAGGTGATGAAAGGAGGCTCTTGGAGAAACAGTGTGACTGGTTCAAGGTTACTGAGCCAGAACGGGAACCCAGTCTCCAGATTTGCCTGTATCCTGGCTCTTTCTCACTTCCAAATTCTGGATTAATCACTGTTCTGTGTGGGGACAGGGTGAGGACCAAATCATATCCTGGAGCCTTTTTTGGGGCATTGCTATCTTGAGAAGAGACGTCAGTGGCAACCCTTTTCTCTTTTCTGGGTATGACTGCAGCCCAGGAGGCCTGCGAGAGGCTGGCTGTCCTTGGCTGCCCAGGGTAACACCCGAGACCTCAGATCTGGACATAAGGGGGTTCTGGGCTTCAGCGGGCAATACACCCAGCCTCTATGACCTGTGCTTCCCACTGCCCCATTCTGCCTCCTTTTTCTCTTCTTCGTACCTGCCCTACCCCTCACCAGGGGCCACCAGGTTTGATGTCTCTGCAGCCCACAGCCCCACCACATCCTGCCCCATCTGAGCCACCCCCATCTCCCCAGGTAAAGAGGAGGATGAGCCCAGCTGTCCTTCACCCCCTCCCCAACCTTCCAGCCTCCATTGTTAGCACTCCAGCCCTCTGGAGTCCTGGGAAGAGGGGAAGACGGTGGGGAGGGAGGGCTGTTGGGGAAGGGGGCCAGGCTGTAGGCTACAACCCAAGCTCCAGGAGGCCTCTGGGATGGGGCTTTGGGAACAGTGCCCAGCTTGGGGCCTGCCTCAGGCCAGAGCTCCTGGAAAACTGCCTCTCTGGCCTCCAGACCTGGGGAGGAGCCAAGTTCTGAAGCACTGCCTCTCCAGCTCCGGCCTCAGCTACCTCCTCCGGCTCCAAGAGAGCTCCCAACCCCAGCAAAGTTGGGGGAAGAGTGGATTTCTAACTCTGGCACTTGGTGGGCGTGGATTTTCTGTTTCCACATCTGGGACTGAGAAGCTGAGACCTGTAAGCTGGTGGCCTTTGCTCCTCCAGAGTTCTGGACCCCCCTGAAGGATGGGTTCCATCCACCCTCTGTCCCTCCAGGGTCCCCATCCTCCCCTCCCCTTCCGCCAGTGAGGCTCAGATCAGTCTATTTCAGAAAAGGGAACTGGGGCTTCGAAGGGAGCATTTAGCTGGAGGTCTTGGGAGGAAGACATGTTTGGGACGATAGGATAGTAAGCTGCCTACAGGTTCTTTTCTCATCTCACATATGAAGATTTACACTCATGGGTGTGGGCACATATGTTCCAGACCCAGTAACCTCACAGCCTTTGCTTTTTTGCAAAGCAAAGAACTCTTTCCAAGAACTCAGGAGTCTACTTTTCTGTCTCCTGGGTGGGGATATTGGAAGTGAAGTGGGGAAGGCAGGGTAACCTGCTTTCCCAAAAGTTTTAATTGAAATGGAGTAAAGGAATTCAGAGAACACCTGTGGCTTTCTAGGGTTACTCAGAAGATGGAGAGGGCGGCCATCTGCTTAAAGAAGACCAAATTTGTGCCTGGGTCTATTTTTTTCTCCAGTAAATGCCCAGTGATTCCACCAGAACCCCAGGGCCTAGGTTTAAGGGCTAGGTTTGCTGAGGGGCATTTGGGAGAGGGAATGGAGCTTCCCTTGGCAGGCAGGACACCTCACCTGGAAAATGACGAGAAGGGCCACCACCAACATGTTCTTCATTGGCTTCCCTGAAGGAGACAAGGTAGGAAAGTTATTGCTCGGCAGGGCTGGCTCTTTGTTATGAAAAAACCCCACAGAGCCAGGGAGAATGCGGGGAACTTTCATCACAAGCTCTGGACACTGCATCTGAGAACATGAGAGCTTGGGGCACCTGGCCAGCGGCCCAGTCTCACTGACATCACCTCTTCTTGCTCCTCAACTCCAGAACGGGTCCTGGAAAGGAGGGGGATCAGAATGCAGGGCAGGCAGTCCCCCCTCTTGGCTCTTCAGGGTCTCTTCTGGAATTGGAAAGTCCATCCTGGCCCAGATTATCCCTCAAGGCTGAGCTTCAGCTGACCTTGACTCCTGCATCTGGATGATCCCCTCCTACTCCATGCTGTGCAGGAAGCAAGGCCCTGAGGTGGTGGAGGTGGTGTGTGTGTGCCCTGCCCTGCTCTGGTGCCAGAAGCCAATGGGCAGCATTTTTCCTGCACCCAGTGGGTGGGCAGCCACCTATGAAGCCCTGACTGTTTCCTGGTGGAGGCTGGCTGAGGAGGTAGACTGCTTTCACAGGGCTGCATGAAGGAGTGTTCCTTACTGCCTCTCAATGGCAAATAGGAAAGTTCTTCTGGGACCCATGAGGCTTCCCCAAACAGCCCTCACCCGGCTGTTTGGGGGAGCTCAAACAGCTGGATGGATGGCTCATCCATCCAGCACTCATTGGTGGTTCATCTGGCCCATTCCCCCAGCCTGCTTTTGGGCCAGGGACATCGTCCCTTTTACCTAGTTCAGGCCCATAATGAGGAGGTGCCCAGAGACTGTGTGCTGCTGAATGAATGAATGACTTGTTTGCCCTTCTCCCAAGCTGCCCTGTGGGGACCTTGCCGTGTGGCTGTGTGACAAGAGTGAGGCCATTCCCCGAGGTCACTTGACTTGCATGGATATGTTTTCTCTTCTTTAACTTGCTTCTAATCTAGGGCCTTGGTGAAAGAGAAAAGAGGCAGGTGAAAGAGAAAAATGGTGGGAAGGAGTCAGAGGCTGGGACTGGAAGCCAGGAGGCCCTCCTTAGTTCTGAACAGCAGGTTGAGAACCCAGGTTCTCTCAAGGCCTGATGTGAGCCCTGGTGGCTCAGTCCTGCTTGGTGGCTGAGTTGAGAGCTGGACTTGGAATTTATTTCTTCCAGGGGGTCAAGCAGGGGAGACCAAGCAAGTCGACAGGGTGATTTATACAGAAGTCTTATCTCACTTAAAGTCTGAGAGCTATGCCCTATTCATCTCTGTAAAACCCCTTCCTATAATTGGACCAGCCCATGGGAGACAGTAACTGTGATGCCAGGAATGAATACAAGGCAGGACTTGCTGACCCATCACACCTCTAGTTTCAGGAGGTTCAATAGACCAATGCTTGGGACCCTGCTTCTAGCACCTTCTGGAGGCTCAGGGAAGGAATTCCTTCAAGCAAGAAATCCTGCTTCCCCAGATGCAGCGGCACAGGCCCGTGACTCCGTGTGCTTGGCCACAGCACCACCTGCTGGAAATTTCATGACATGACATCCAAGTTGCCATTATCCAGGGAGTTTGCCTATGACGGGAATTCTGGGGTTGGGGCGTCTTGGAGGAAGGAGGAAGGGCATGGAGCCACATAAATAAACAGGCATTTCTCCCGTTATACTGCACATTACTGCTAGGCACATCTTCCTCAATCATAGCTCTAATGCCAACCCCCATCGTGCCCTCCTGCTAAATCCTTAGGACCTCTCTACCAGTCCTAAGGATGGCAGCCTGATGCTGAGTGTGGCTGTCCAGCCCTCCACCATCTACTTGGACCTGCCTTCCTAGCTTCATCTTCTATTTCTGGGGGCAGGAGCTGTCGTCCCCAGCTTGCCCCTGAGTATTTGCAGTCCTGGGTGGGAATGGATTTTTGTGCAACATCACTTCTCCCCTCTCTCATCCCCCTTCCTTGCTGAATTATCCCGAGAGCCCCTGAGCTCGAGTCCACATCTCTACCCTTAAGCACACTCTCTTCGCGGTCCAACGAGCTGCTCAACCTCCACTGACTCATCTTGGTGTGAAGCGCTCGAGGTTTCTTTAAACATGTACCAGTCTTTCGGTTACTCTAGAGAAAGCCTGCTCTGACTTGTCAGTGAGAACACGAAACTTCAAGGTTTTGATGTCACAACGGGTGAAACACGAGGGGCAAGAGCTGTGTTTCTATTTCACTCCATCAGCCTCCTTTCCTGGGCCCTGTCTCAGTCCTTTGCCACTGGCTGGGGGAGGGCCCAGGACAGGGGCTAGAGGATGTGTGTAGGTGAGGTCTCCCTCCAGGTGTGTTGGAGACGGTTGTTGAGCAGGGATCTTCTAGGACCAGCATAGGTTGTTTTTCAAGAAAGGTGACCAAACAGGAACTTGGGGAAACTCTGGTATGAAGCAGAGGGGGCCTGGTCAACGGCCTTGACTCAAATGATTTTTGTCTGTTACAAAGTCATAAAGCAACTGGCCTTGGGCAGCCACCAGGGTGGGGCCAGAGAAGTTGGGAATCTCAGGGGCTGAGGAGCGGTTGAGTGATGCATTGGGTATTTTCTGAGTTCTTGCGTTTCTAGTAATGATCACAACGAAAAGGAAATTCCCTAGAACTCCAACCTTAGCTCCCAGTGAGAGAAACTAGAGATTAGTAACTTTCCCAAGGTCACACAGCTGGCTGGTAGTGTAGCTGGGCTTTGAATCCATTTAATTTCAGAAATCACACTCCCAATTCCTCTTCCGTGCTGCCTCTCAGACTTTATGTTCCTTTCTCTCCTAATATCCTGTGAGTTACCCCTTGTGAGTCTCATTCTGTACTTCAGAAAATAGAGGCTCAGAGAGGTTAATCCACTTGTTTGGGTCACACAGCTGCAAAGAGATGGGTCTGAGATTTTCAAATCGAAATCCTGCTACTTCATTTCTGTTGAGTCTGTTGTGTATTGGAGCCTCTGTGGAGCATCACGGGAATCCACACTCTCCTCCATCTATTGGTCACTTGTTCTGTTGCTTCTATCTCTGTAACATCCCAGAGCTGGCCCCACTTCTACCCTGACATAAGGCTTTGCCACCCCAGAGCTCCTCTGAAACACAGATCACGATATTTAACTCACCTAACTAAAACAAAAAAAAATCTTCACTGGTTTCTCATTGCTTTCAGTAAAAAAACCCAAAGTTTTTCAGCAGTGCCATACAGAATCTTAAAGATTGACCCTGCCTGTCCGTCCTACCTCCCTTCCTTCTCAGGACAGCCAGGTGCTATACATCCTCCTAAACTTGCCTCTTCTTGTCTCTATTAGCTTTTATTAGAGCTGACCAGCTGGGAGCCTGCAGGCTGAGTCCACAGGATATTCTGCTTTGTTACATGGAGTTTTAAAAAAATTGGATTTGGATGCCTTTAGGTGGGGCTAACCTCTGAATCACTCCACTGTCCTCCACTTACTATATCTTATGCCCATTCCCTCAGTTACATTACTGGCAATTGAGCCATTGAGATCGCTACTCCTGCTACCTCCTAGGCCCCTTGCTTCTTCTTGTCTGCTTCGAGAACTCCTACACATCCTTCAAAACCCAGCTTAAATGCCCCGTGACTCATAGTCACTGTTCGTTTCTTTAGGTTTCACAGTTGCCCTCCTTTTACCCCATCGGCACTCTCTCCCCACATCTTGCAATGGTTCATTGACACATGTGTCTCTCCTCGCACCAGGCTGGTCCTGCCTGAATTCTTCCATCAATAGCAGTTGACTGAAAGTACCAAGCAAAGAGGAGAGATTTCCCAACAGCTCCCCCAGGCTGCAGGGTTCCCCTCTTCCCCAGTCAGGATCCCCCAAAGGCCAGAAGGGATCGGCCCCCTGAATTCCTTCAACATCTCCCTCTGCCACTATCTCTGGCTGAGCTGTGGGAAATGAGTATCTCATGGCTCATTTTTTTTCTTCTCTGCGTTGGAAAATTCTAACTGAAGTCTTAGGCCCCATTTCTTGAAGATGGACAAGGAAGGCACCTCGGGGCTGCCCATTCAAATCGTGAAAAAGGCCAGCTCAGCTCTGGTTCTGGCGTTTCTCACTTTGTGTAACAGAAACTCTACCCCTCACCCACCTCGGGCGCCCTGCTGGGCTGACAAAGAGAAAAAAACAGATCCTCTGTGGCTCATCCGTCCTACAAACGGCCCAGAGCCCTGGAGCCTGATCTGACCAAAGTGTCTCCGTGATGTCCCCCGCTACCAGTATTTGGGGCTCAGTCAGCCGTTGGGGCTCTCTCGAATTGAGTGAAGCAGTAACAACATCCTTTTATACTGGAGACATGTCTTGCATTAAAGGGACCTCCCTCCCCTGTTAATGCCTGTGAGTCTAGCACCCCAAACCTAGTCCTTGGGAGGAGGACCCTCCATGCTGCGCTGTGGCTGCTCTCGCGGGCTCATCGAATCGGTGATGTGCATCCCTCTCTGACTCTGCTCAGTCGTTTCATGGCTTGCAATCGGCTGACAGCTTGCAATCGGCTATGATGGGAAAATTTACACCGTGGAAATTGGCAAGCACTACATATCAGGGAGCCGGTTCTCTAGCCTTTACTAGTGCACCACGGGGACCTGCTTGGTTTCTTTCACAGAGGTCAAACAGCGGGGCAGGATCGGGGTCTCCAGGGGACAATGTCTGCATTGTGGTACCATGGTTAGCAGGGGTAGATGTCTGGGAAGTGGGATTAGTGGACAGGCTGCTGGAAGGAGGGGAAGTTGGAAGATATTTTTAATAACTAACATCAGAGTTCTTGATGCCATTCATTCATTCCACAAACCTTTTTCTGCTCACACCTCCAAAGCCCCTGGGAATCAGAGGTGCAAGAAGCAAAGCCTGCCTTCCAGGAGTTCTGGGTCGGTGGGTACAATAGCCACTTTAGCCCTTTGACAGCTGTTTGCTAAGTCGACCCTAGGTTCCGAGTGGGCGGGAAAAGCCGACATGAAGGCAAGAGGCTGTGGTGTGATAGGGAGGGGTGTGAGGACAGCAGAGGATGAACAGGGCACCTTCACTTTTTAAAGCCAACCTCTTGTGGCTTTGAGGCTGCTGTGGTGTTTGTTTGCTGGTGAGAACAAGCCGTCCAGGAACCTGGCCTTTGTAGCCTCAGCCCAGTCTGACTTTTGCTGAGATTTGTAAATGGGGTGTCTGGAGCTGGGTGAACCCCTAAGAACCTGCTTGGGGCTTCCCTTGACTCCCTCTAGTTAGGACCAAGGTTAGACCAGAGGATGGATTTTGGAAAGGGAAGAGCCATCTCCCTGGGAAGAAAAAGTGAGTGAGACTGGGGGCTGAGCTGGAGGCCCTGGCTGTGACTTCAGCTGAAGGCCCCTTGTAGTCTCATTTTGTGTTGCCCATTCAACCTTTGACTGGCAAGAGGCAACAGCTTCCCCATGGGATGTGCAGCAGAGAGAAAATAAGCGCAGCTCGTGTTGCTCGTATAGTGTCATTTACACAATGCACTCACCTTGAATCTGCCTCTCATCATAACCCTAAGAGAGCAGACAAGCTCAGCCCTATTTAGCCTGGGAGAGAGGTGGGAATAGGCGGGCGAATGGAGGGTCCTGAACCCTCCAAGATTTCTCTGATGAAATGGGGCCCCCGAGAGCCTTCCCCATCACCCCCTGGCTAGCTAGAGCAGGTGCTGTCCAGATCTCTACCACCCCAGCCCTGGCACCTTCTGCAGAACCTACTATTCTTGGTAACAATGGTCACCCCCTTCCCCAGGTCCGAAAGAAGTACCTGGAGGAACAGGGAGGCACGTTCTCTGGGAGGAGCCACTGATTCCCACCAAAACCACCTGGTTCCTCTGGGAGACTCCCCCATGCCTTCCACCCCATCCTCCACCCCCATTCCACAAAGTCATTCTGGCCGTCCAAGTGACCCCGGTAACTGCTATCTCTTTCACTTGGGGGAGGCTCACTCACCCAGGTCCATGACTCTCTCGGCGGCTGAAACCACACAGGAAGGTTGTGCCGGGGCTCTGTCTGGGGAGGATGTGGTTCTAGCCCCTTTTAAGCTTTGAGAGGAGCCGCCCTCTCCCCTGCCCCTCCCACCCCCGCTCCTCCCACTAGTCCGGCCTCACTCAGGCTCTGGACTCAGGTGGCTTCCTGGGACCCGAGGGTGTGAGGGGTATGAGAAGGTGAAAGAGAGTGACAGCCCACTCAATGGTCATAGGATCATGAATCATTGGGTCATTTACATTCAGAAAGCCCCCCTTGCAGACTCAGGGCCCTGCCCAAGGCAGGGGAATGAAACTATTTATTGATTTGATAAATGTTTACAGCCTAGGTATCACATGCCAGGGAGCTGGAGATAAATGAAAGATCCATCCCCATCCTTCCCTTGCCCAACTCAGTGCCACAGGGGACTACATTTCCCAAACTGCTTTGCCCTCTGGCTTTTGGGTAGGTTTGGCCAGTGGGAGGCACTGACAGATGTTGGAAAGCAGAAGAGGAGGGATGTGCCAGGATATCTCTCTTTTTTTGGAAATTTATTTATTTTTAATTGGAGGATAATCACTTTACGATATTGTGTTGGTTTCTGCCGCACATCAACATGCATCAGCCATTGGACTAGGTTGTCTCTTTTCTCCTCTTTTTTCTTTTCTTTCATTTTCTTTACTCTTTCCTCTCCTCTCCTCTTTCTTTCCTTTCCTTTTAAGTACAATTTTATTGAGATACAATTCACAAATAAATTCACCCTTTTAAAGAGTACCAGTCAAAAAAAATTTTTTTTTTTGGTATATTCACAGAGCTGTGCAATCATCACCACAGTCTATTTTGGAATATTTAAAATGCTTCCTCCTGAAAAACCACCCCTCCTCAACCCCTACTCATTAGAAATGACTCTCCATATCCCCTCCATCCCCACCCCCAGCCACTGGTAACAACAAGTCTACTTTCGTCTTTTACAGACTTGCCTAAACTAGACATTTCACATAAATAGAACTATTCGCTATGTGGCCTTTGTGTCTGGCTTCTTTCACTTAGCATAATGATTTCAAGGTTCACTCATGTTGTCATATATAACGATACTTCATTCCTTTTTATGTCTCAATAATATTCCATTGTATGCCTATACTCCATTTGGTTTATCCATGATGAGCTGGACGTTGGGGTTGTTTCCAGTTTTGGGCTATAATGAATAATGGTGCTAGGAACATTCATATACAAGTTTTTGTGTGGATGTATGCTTTTTCTCTAGAGAACATGCCTACGAGTGAAAATGTTGGGTAATATTGCAACTACATGTTTAACATTTCAAGGAACTGTCAAGCTTTTCCCAAAGTGGCCTCACCATTTTTCATTCTCATCAGTAATGTACAAAGGTTCTACATCCTCAACAAAACCTGTTCCCTTTTTTTTTTTTTTTTTTGATTCTAGCCATCCTAGTGGGTGTGAAGTGGTTTTGCTTTGTGTTATCCTAATGACTAATGACGGTGAGTGCCTTTTCATGTGCATGTTGGCCATTTGCGGGTTTCCCTGATGGCTCAGTGGTAAAGAATCCGCTTGCCAATGCAGGAGACATGGGCTCAGTTCCTGGGTTGGGAAGATCCCCTGGGAAAGGAAATGGCAACCCACTCCAGTGTTCTTGCCTGAGAAATCCCATAGATAGATGAGCCTGGTGGGCTACAGCCCATGGGGTAGCCAAAGAATCAGATAAGACTTAGCGACTAAACAACAACAACACAATGTTGACCACTTATAAATTTTACTTGGAAAAATGTCTATTTAAATCCTTTGACCATTTTAAAATTGGATTGTTTGCTTTTTTACTGTTGAGTTACAGGTGTTCTTTATATAGTCTTGATACAAAACCTTTATCAGATACATGACCTATAAATATTTTCCCCCAGCCTGTGGATTATCTTTACTTCCTTCATGGTATCCTTTGATGTACAAAACTTTAAAATTATGAGTCAAATTATTTTTCTTTATTCACATTCTTTTTGTGTCATATCTAAGAAAACAGTGCCTAATTCAAGTCCATGAAGATTTATTCTTATGCTTCTTTCTAAAAGTTTTATAGTTTTAGTTCTGACATTCATTTTGAGTTAGTTTTTGCATATCATGCATATTCCCTTCTATTCCAAGTTTGTTGAATTTTGTTAGATGACTTCTCTCTGTCCATTGAGATGATAATTTTTGTCCTTTATTCTATTAAATATGGTGTATTATAGAGACAGACTTTTAAATGTCAAACCAATGTGAATTCCTGGGATAATTCACTTGGTCATGGTGTATAATCTTTTTTTTTTTCTTATGTATGTTGCTAGATTTGGTGAGGATTTTTGTTGAGGATTTTGGCATCTATAGGGGATATTGGTAAGTAGTTTTATTTTCTTGCAATATATTTTTGTAGTTTTGGTATTGGCTAAGTCTAGTTGAGGCTTTGTCAATTTTGCTGATCTTTTCAATGTACCAACTTTTGGTTTTGTTGACTTTCTCTATTTTTCCTATTCTCTATTTCATTTAAATAAATATTTCTAGTCTTTGTTACTTTCTTCCATTTTTTTGAATCAGGTTTAGTGTGTTCTTCTTGTTCTAATTTCTTAAGGTAAAAGCTTAGGTTCTTTATTTGAGATCTTTCTTCATTTTTCTAATATAGGCATTTACATTTAATAGGCATTATAAATTTCTCACTAAGTACATCTTCAGCTATATGCCATAGGTTTTAAAATCTTTAATTGGGGGTGAGGATAATTGTTTAACAATGTTGTGTTGGTTTCATCCCATAGTTTTTTATATGGTGTGTTTTCATTTTTATTCATCTCAAAGTATTTTCCAGTTTCTTTCCCTGTGAATTCTTCTTTGACCCATTGATTATCTAAGAGTGTATTGTTTAATTTCTGCATATCTATGAATTCTTCAAATTTCCTTCTGTTATTGACTGTGGTCAGAGAACATACTTTATATGATCTCAATTCTTTAAATTTATTGAGATTTGTTTTATGTCCTAACATATGGTCTATCTATGTTCCATGTGCACCTGAGAAGAATGTGTATCCTGCTGTTGTTGGGTAAAGAGTTCTATAGATATTTAATAGGCCCAACTGGTACATAATATTGTTCATGTCCTTTATTTCCTTATTGATCTACTGCCTCATTGTTGTATCCATTATTGAAAGTAGCATATTGAGGTCTCTGACTGTGATTGTTGAATTGTGTATTTCTCATATTTCTCCCTCCAATTCTGTCAATGTTTGTTTCATTTATTTTTGGTCTCTGTTGTTTAGGTGCATGTCTGTTTACTTGTTACGTTCTCTGGATGGATGACCCTTTTTATCATTATAACATATCCTTTGTCTCCGCAAACATTTTTTGTCTTAAAATCTATTTTGACTGATATCAGTATAGCCTTTCCAATATTTTGAGGGGTAAATATTTGCATATTTTTCCATTGCTAGGATATTTCCTTTCTCTCTCTGCTTCTAGCACCCGGTGGCATCCCCAGCCATGGCTGCATGTTTTTGAACCCAGAGTCCATCAGCCAACCCCTATCTCTGTGGTGCCAGCATCTGATGAGTAACCTGCACTTTAGTTCCAACTCCTGCCCTATTTTCTGGGCTCTGGTAGCACTACCTTTTCCTCTGTTTCTCCAATTCTAGGGATGGTGGCAACTTCCTGCTGTTTTTAATATCTGGGTGGCTTCACCATCCTCTGTTTGACTTATCAGCTCTTCTATCATCTGTGTAACTGGCTCCCTATGTTAAATTCCTTTTGTCTGAAATACCTAGAGCAGGTCTTCTCTTTTTTGCTTCCACTCTGACTGATAGAAGATGATACCTATTCCTAAGGAGTTTAAGGCACAGTAATCCCTTCTTTCCATGGTTTTTCTTTCTGTGGTTACAATTATCTGTGGCCAACCATAGTCTGAAGATATCAAATGGAAAATTCCAGAAAAAAACAATTCCGAATTTTTAAATTGCATACTATTTTGAGTAATGTGATGAAATCTTGCACTGTCCTTCTCTGTCCCACCTGGGATCCCCATTGACATCACCATGGCTTGATGATCTAGGATCACTTGAAGCAGACAATACTGCTTCTGATGATACCTCAACAGTAGAATAATGCTATGTTACAGTGCCATGTCATTCACCTCACTTGACTGTATCAGGTAGGTATTTTATCATCTCACATCATTATAGGAAGGAGAGTGAGCACACTGCAATAAGACATTTTGAGAGAGAAAGAGAGAGATCACATTCACATAACTTTTGCTACAGTATATTGGTATACTTTTTCTATATTATTGTTAGCTATTTTTGTTGATCTCTTACCATGCCTAATTTATAAGTTAAATTTTATTATAGATACATATGTATAGAAAAAAATATAGTAAGTATGATATATAGAGTTTGGTAATATCCATAGTTTCAGGTATCCATTGGGGGTCTTGAAACATATCTCCTACAGATAAAGGGGGACTACTGTGTAGAAAAAGTTAAGGCTAGATTGCATCCCTGTTGCCTACAGTTATGACTGAGACCAAGCATGACATGATGCTTTACCTAAAATGAGGGAAGGAAATCCAAGGTTGAATAGGGCTGGAAGAAAGGTGGACAAATAGAATAGCTTTTCTTCGCCCCAAAGATATGAAGAACATTTAACTGGGATGCAGGGCATTAAGCCAAGCTTTTCACCAGTTCTTTGTATGATCTTGGGTAGGTTGCTTCCCCTCTCTGGGCCTCAGTTTTCTCAAGTACGAAGTGAGGATATGGATTGCCTAGGAGATACCTAAGCTTTGGCATCTGAGACTCTGAAGTGCAGAACTTTCTTGTGGCATCCTGTCCACTGCTTAACCAGTCTCTTTTATTCCAAATCCCCCAAATGGAGACCTGAGAAGCCCTCATGGAACTGGAACTTTCCTTCCATTCTAAAGATTCTGGCTGCTCCCATCACTGGTACTTGGAGGCTGCTTACTTTTAAAGATATAGACAATCTTTTGCACTAGGTGGAAAAGACTCTAGTGGGTTATATCTGGGTAGGGTGTTGGCAAGGAAGAGCAGAGCAACTTCAGTTTGGAACTATTCTAGAAGCTTCCTCCTGAGGTCTTTTTTCATGTGCCAGATGGTTCTAAGAAAAATTGAGCTTAGAGGCAGAAGACCTGTGTTCCAGTCTTCCTCTGCTGGAATGTTTTATGTGGCTTCAGACAAGTCAATTCCTCTCTCTGATTCTTGGATATCCACCTGAAAATAATGAGATTGGACCATATAATCTCCAGGCTCCTTTCTCAGGATAATCCTTATTGTCTTCAGGGATTTTCTTGGTTCTCCAGCCCCATATAGGCCCCAGAGAAGACCCCAGATCCCATCCACAGGATACAGGGCAGGAAAGAAGAGCTCTGTGGTAGATGTGCCATGTTCTGCAGGGATAAAGGAAGCATCCTGATTCTGATCTTCTCAGAAGACTCAGCTGGATGCTACGCTGTGGTGCCCACCCCAGACCTCTGCTCACTGTCCTTACCAACCTCTCCTACTCTGGCTGTGTGGACATGGCACACTTTGGGCTGGAGGCCTTCAGTTTCAATTTCTTAGCTGATCCCTGAGCAAGGCAATGGGGATTCCCTAGTATTTCCCAACACTCTGAGCTTCCCCTCCACATGCTAGCATTCAGTTAGTGACCATTCACTCTTTCTGAGAGGGACAATATAGGAGGAACCTATGACTTTCCAAATTGCATCCCATCCTTCGAGGTCCAGGCAGGCCCACCTTCTCTTTCTTTCCTCCTTTGAATACTCATAGCACTTAACTTCAAGGACACTCAAATTGCCATTTATAACAACAGCATGGGAACTGTTGTCTATTCAGGCAGAGACGTTATGCTTCTTGGAAGAAAGATTGTGCTGTGTACATTTTTGGCTGGTCTTTGTATTGTGCCAAACAATGCTGTGATTTTAAAAATATATTTTTAGGGCTTCTACGGTGGGTACAGTGGATAGGAATCCACCTGCCAATGTGGGGGACACGGGTTCGATCTCTGGTCTGGGAAGATTCCACATGCCTTGGAGCAACTAAGCCTATGTGCCGTGAGTACTGAGCCAGCGCTCTAAAGCCCCCAAGCCGCAACTACCGAGCCCACCTGCCGCAACTACTGAAGCCTGTGTGCCTAGAGCCTGTGCTCTACAACAAGAGAAGCCACTGCAATGAAAGTCTGTACATGGCAGCGAAGAGTAGCCCCCACTCACTGCAACTACAGAAAGCTGGCACACAGCAACAAAGAACCAGCACAACCAAAAATGAAAAATCAAGTAAATAAAACATGTATCTAATATCATTCACTTACGGGTGCCCTGGCTGTTATCCTCTGTCTCAGCCCACTTGTTAAGACCATGTGTTGCATACCTAGGAAAAGATTTAAAGCCAGTCCCTTGAGACTGCTGCTTCTTTCCCTCTGGGTAATCTTTTTTTAAAAAAATTATTAATTATTTTTTTAAATTGTCTGGAGAATCTTAAAAGTCAAAGCAGGGACTCTGGAAGTGAAACCCCTTACCAGTGCTTAGGTACTGGTTTCTGTACCAAGGACTTCTCCATAAGAGAAGCAAATGCATCGTGCTCACTTTTATCTGGGGCATCTTTGTACCACTTGGTCTATGGTTTTCCAAAGATTGATTGCCTTACAGAAATGGAGGCAGTTTGGGACTGAATACCTAATAAACAGATGCTTAATGAATATTTGATTGATTGATGAAATGATTTCAACCTTTTTCTTAGGTGACACCACTTCTTCCAGCTCTCTCTTGGGGGTTCCTTTCTTCTTTTTAAATATATATTAGGAGCTGACTGCAGATTCTAGTCTCAGCAGCAACTTGAATAAGACCTGTATCATGGCAGAGCAGAGAACACCTTGCTGCCAGGAATAGGCCCTAGGACATCCATATTTCCTCCTCAGTGTCTTCACTCACTCATTTATTCAACAAATATTTGATAAACACTTATATGCCAGGCACAATGCTGGACTCTACAGATACGAAGATGAATACCCATGGTATGACCTTGCCAAGCTCATGTGGAACATGGTGGGTATATTAGCTTGGACTGCCACAACAAAATACCACAAACTGTGTAGCTTAAAGACTGGAAATTAATTTTCTCACAGTCAGTTGTGAGCCTGGAAGGCCCAGATCAAGGTCCAGGAGGAGCAACCTCTCTTCCTTGCTAGCAGATGTGTACCTTCTCATTATATCCTTACGTGACCTTTTCTTAGAGTGTGCAAGGCGGCTTGGAGGGGAGAGACAGAGAAAGGAACAAAGAGACACAGAGACACAAATACAAGAGAAAGACACACACAGAGAAAGCTTTCTGGGTTCTCTTCCTTTTTAAATTAATTTTATTTTTGACTGCACTGGATCTTCGTTGCTTTGCGCAGCCTTACTTTAGTTATGGTGAATGGGGGCTACTCCGCATTGTGGTGGACAGGCTTCTCATTGCAGGGGCTTCTCCTGTTGCAGAGCATAGGCTCTAAGGCACAGAGGTTCAGTAGTTGTGGTGTTCTCCATGGCATGTGGGGTCTTCCCAGACCAAGGATCATGTCCCCTGTGTTGGCAGATGGATTCTTAACCACTGTGACACCAGGGAAGTCCTGATAGCTCTTCTTATGAGGACATTAATCCTGTTGGGTTATGGACTCACTTTTATGATTTTATTTAACCTTCCTTCCTTAGAGGTCCCATCTCCAAATACAGCCACGTTGGGTCTTAGAGCTTTAACGTATGAATTTGGAGGGATGCAAACATTCATTCCATAACAGTGGAGGAGATGGAAAAATAAAGAGGCAATTGCCCATAAGCATTAAATGTGTAAAAACAGGCATGGATACATACAGCTGATTCACGTTGTTGTACAGCAGAAACTAACATATATAGCAAGCAATTATACTCCAATTAAAAAAATAAAAATAGTCATGGAAAGGTAGATACTAAATTCAAGATGGGGGTGGAAAAGGGTGTCAATGGAGAGGGATTTTTAGGAGCTGACACTGTGTTGGTAAGGTTTGACTTGTGGTGGACAAAGATCTCAATGTAATATTCTTTATGCTTTTATGAATTCAGTATTTCATAATATTTTAAAAATAATGGAAGACAAAATTAAAGCCCAATGTAATAAGAGCTAACTAATGAGGGGAGGGGCAAGCCCAACATGCCATAGAAGCACACAGAAGGGAATCAGGAAGGTTATGGAAATAGTGCTATCTGAGGGGAGCAGGGGTGACCCAGGAGAAGAGAGGAAGGTGGTGTTAAGAGGTCAGCGGCAAGGGCCAAGGCCAGAAGTCTTGCCTGGCAGACCTTGAACAGCTTGCTCACTTTTCCCAAATCACTCAATTTGGGAGTTGGGGGAACAGGGAAAGCCGCACTGTTTAACCTGGCTTCCTTGCAGGGGAGATGCGTCTGGGGGCCAGATTTCTGGCCTTTGTTACTTGTACAATGATCTGGTTGTGTTTGACACGTGAGATGTATTTTGCTTTGGCTGTGTGTTTGGAGTGAATCTCTCCCTGCTGTTGTGACATGTGAAACAGATGGTGTATAATGTTCGTCCTATAGTTGACTGTTCCCCACTACTCTTCATGTCCGTTTGTCCATCTGTCCATTCACTGGCCCATCATTTACCCAGTAACCATTTACTGAGTATCTGCTCTGCCAGGTATCATGTCAAGAGCAAGGATCTGAACACACAATATACCATGGTCAACTAATAACTGAAGAACATGTCAATTAATGGAAGGCAATGTCTCCACATTTGTATGAGGCTTGCATATTTCCAAGCACATTCTTTAGTCTAATCGCATTAACCATCAGGGTTGCTCAGTTTGGTAGGTTTCAATTTTCTGACTAATGAAACTGAGACTTAGAAGTGTCTTGACTTTTGACTCCAAGCTAAGGGGCTTTTCCTACCATGCCAAGTTGACGTGAGGCATGACCTAAAGGACTAAGGCCATTCCTGGGAAAGATGTTCTCAGATCAGGCTTTCTACCCGCTGCCCTGTTCTCTGAGAATGCGTGCACGGCATACTCATGGGGAAGTCCTGCCCATGAGCAAAGGTTTCTGAGAAGGAGTAGGGAGCAGGACGTGGAAGAGACTTTTATAGTCATTCAATCCAACCATGCACTGATAACCCAGTGACCTTAAGGATAAAGAAAAACTTAGCCTACCATAAACTCAGCCCCCCTATTAACATAAGAAAGAACAGGGTAAGTCTTGTACAAGGCAAGGAAGAACAGAGACCTTCTGTAGAAGGTCTGATCTGGAGAGACCCAAGAGAAGGCAGCAGACCCAGAGTCCCCTGGAGGGAGCCTTTGGTGCAGATGGAGCCCTGGTTGAAGTACCAATTTCATGGCTCAACCCAGAGTCTCCTCTGGCTTCCGGTCCCTCTGGGTTTGTAATTCAATGGGTAAAGTCCCAAACCACGCCTCTAATACTCCCGTCTCCATCCCTGTTTTGTTTCACTTGGGAACAACCAACCCCACTTGAAGCCAAGGTGTGTGGGTCTCCACCAATGCAGGGTAACCCAACAGGCAGATTTAGGATAGATTGGGGGTCCCAGCCAGACAGGGACACCCCCCAAATTTGAGAGAATTTCTATTTTAAACTGACCTAGAAGTTTGCAATCAGAAAAATCTAAAAGAGAAGTTATTTTAATTTCAGTGTATGTGTACATTTTGTGTTGGCTGGTTGGTCTCAGGAATTATATGTGGGGAGAGACAACAATCTTACTAGGTTTGAGGGCATTTGAAGGTCATTATCAGGCCTCAGGCCATTAAGAGGGAAAGGAGCAGCGGGTGAGAGGTGAGGCGTTGTCAGGCTGCAGAGAGAAAGGAGGCCGCTCTCCAGGAGGAAGAAAAGGGAAGGAGGACTGGCGGGAAGCCTCAGGTTACCCTGACACCTGCTGCCACTGCTTGGTGGTGGTTTCCTGCCTCTTGTCGGGACGTGCCTGCACAGAGAACACAATGACAAGAAGATGCTTCCTGTTTTGCTGCGTGGTTCATTGTGGGGCATCAAGAGGCAGGGTTTATAGGTCTGTGTTTTTCACGTTGCCAGGTTCCCTGAGGAAAGCGGTGGGGGCAGGTGAGGATGGGGATCTGATGGCAGGTTAAGGGAAAGCAGGGGGCAGTTTATTCTTCCAGAATTGCTCAGCAGAACCTCACACCATTCTAATTTTGACCCCTAGAGATGGTGGGGCTGGCCACAGTGTCTGAATGTAGCCAACAGCTCTAGGCTGGAGCCCCTGTGTGTGGCTGCAGGTTGCCCAGAATCCCTCGTGGGCTCCTTTTGTTCCCTCAGTGAAACCCAGTGTTGCCATCTGTGGTGACCTTTGTCTTGGCAGGTGGCGAGGGTGATCAGGAACTTGGACTGAAATAGCCTCTGTGGTGAAAGCAGGAGGCAGGAAGTGATGTCTGGTCTCGTGACAATTGATGAGTGAGACATCCAGTGGGCCCCTACCCCCTCGGACAGGCCCGCCACTGGGCCGGTGTTGCACATGTCACAGCTGAGTCTGTACATTGTAGGTATTAGAAAGCCCAGGTGGCTTCATGCTTGCTTCACTTGAGACTGCTTGTTGTGGTAGAAATGAATAAGGGGTTCTGGTCTCGGTTCAGCCAGCCATTTTCCAGGAGCACCTCATTGCTTGCTTCTTCACCTGGGAACTGAACCAGAGGACCTGAGATGTCCTCTCTGGTCATCCACATTCGAGGAGTCCATTGATCATCTCCTGGCGGGGCTGGGAAAGAGACTCTGTCTGCTTCATCCTTTTCTTGTGCTTTCTTCAGGGAATTCAAAGCCCTTCTCTAGCCTGAGGCTATCCATTTTGTATTGCCACCATTCTGGACCAACTTTGAGTGCCCTCAAGAGCGAACTCACTTTCCTTCTGGGCTTTTCCAGATGCTCTTCTCTCAGGCTAAGATGCCTCTGAATCCCTCCTCCCCTGTTAGACTCAAACTCATCATTTGAGACCCTGCTCAGAGAGCCCTCACCTCCTGGAGAATTTCTGATGCTCAAGCCCGCATCATTCTATTCACACTACTACTGTCCTAGCATCTCTCAGTCTAATTTGTATGACCGGCATCTATACATTTTTCTCTCTCCATCAGGTTGCAAGTAGTTGGCAATTTATTTATTTTTTGGATGCTTAACACAGCACTTGGCATATTCTTGGTGCTCAACCAGTAGACTGAAGCATCTTTTCATTGATTTGACCCCAAACAGGCTCTACCTTGAGCTCATGAAATCATGCTCACTCCTTGGTACAGCCAGAGAGGAGCTGGGCAGAGAAGGGCAGCTTAACGGGCATATAGCTCGGACTACCTGCTCCTGCTCCTCAAAGGTTAGTGTCAGCGTTGGCTTCTGAATAAAGCTCCTAGGATCCCAGCTCTGGGGAGGCTCCCAAGCCATTAAGGCAAGTTCCCAGTTTCCAGGATCTTACCTATTGTTTGAGGGAGGACAGGAGCTAATACTTACTCAGCACCTACTGCATACCAGACCCTGAATCTAGTATGCTTCACTTAATTTCACAACAGTTCTGTCAGGAGAGCCCTGCAGATGAAGAGACTCAGAGAAATCAAGGTCTTTCCCCAAGAAGACGCAGAGCCAGTAGCAGAGAGCAGTGAACGGAGCTTCCCTATGCATCCCCACCCTACACAAATTTGAGCTGGTGACCAGGAACTCAACTTCACAACCACTAAAGGCCTCAAAGTCAAACGTCTCTGCTGTCACCACACCAGCAAAAGTGGAAGCCCCCTGCAGCCCCCACCATACTCCTGAATCAAAATCTTCATGAATGCTTCTGACTGGTGGAGAGTAGGTCACGTGTCCATGCCTAGCCGCAAGGGAGACTGGGAGTTTGAGTTCTTGACTTCTACTTGGGGAGGCAAGACCATAACAAGGGAATTTTTTCCAGAAAGAAAGGCTATTCATACATAAGATGATGGGCAGCTACAAACATGACAGATGTACTCTACACCGACTCATTGACTCAAAGTCTCACCAAATAAATTTGTTTTAGAGACCTGAACACATTCCTCTTTCAAATCTTGCTCCTTTCTTAAAATGTGGTTTGAAGAATTTTTATTATATAAGTTTTTGAGGTACAGTTTGCATGCAATAAAACCCACCTATTTTAGTGTACAGTTCTGGGGACTTTTGTGAATGCATACAGTTCTGTAACCATCACCACAAGCAAGGCACACCATGCAACGATTTCATCACACCCCTAAATCCTCTCATACATCTTTGTAGTCAACCCCTTCCTCCACCCGCAGCCTTTGGCAACTACAGATCTGGTTTCTGTCTATACTGTCTGGTTTTCTAGAGCAAAGACTTTTAAGAGCAAAGGACAAAAATAGAGCTGAAGAGATTCTATGTGTAAATATCAAAGGACAGGTGTTAGAGTCTCCCCTCCTTGGCCTCTGTCCCAGGGAGAGACAAAGATGATTGCAAATTGATTAAAATGGTCAAAAGTATAATTTTCTTTCAAATGTCGAGTTTAGGGGTTAATTCAGAAAGAAGGATGAGGCAACTGTTGTGGTCCCAGCTCGCTGCATGAATTCTCACTTGGAGTGACAGACAAATGGAAGCTCTGACCAATACAGTGCTGTCCGCAGTTCCTTCTAACTGCACCCCTCTTTGTCACATGAAGGATGGGCCCACAGTCAGTCAAGTGTCTCCACTTCTTCGTCACCCTCCAGGTCCCAATATCCAGAATCCCCCAGGCTCAAAGCTGGCCAAAGGCCAGCTGTGCATGGGGATGGTGGTGTAGACAGAGCTTACGTGGCAGGCCGGGGAGTAGGAAGGAAAAGGGACTGAGTTGCAGGTCCTGGGCTGGAGGCTGGTAGGAAGCTCTCCAAGGAATCTGAGAATTCTAAATTTAAACATGGCCTTTGAGGTCATTATAAAATATACGTTACATGATGGAAACATACTTTCAAAATGGGATAGAACCTATTTTATTAATACTTGCCAGTTTATTGGCATACATATCTGGCATGTGGTATGCAGGTTTCTACGATACCCTTGGCTGGCCCCTGCAAATGTTGGAAGCTGGCCTAAGAAAACTCTTTAAAAAAATTGAAGTATAGCTTCCCAGGTGGTGCTTGTGGTAAAGAATCTGCTTGCCGATTCAGGAGTCATAAAAGATACCCATTCGATCTCTGGGTCAGGAAGATCGTCTGGAGGAGGGCATGGCAATCCAATCCAGTATTCTTGCTGAGAATTTCACAGACAGAGGAGCCTGAAGGGCTACAGTACATAGGGTCACGAAGAGTTGGACACAATTGAAGCTACTTAGCATGATTTATAATGTGTTAATTTCTGCTGTACAACAAAGTGATTCAGTTGTACATTTATACACATCCTTTTTTCCATGTTCTTTTCCATTATGGTTTATCATAGAATAAATGATCTGGCTATGGCTCTCTTAGTAGAATCTTGTTGCTTACTTAATAAAGGTCTTGAACCTTCTCAGAGATAGTTACCAGAGCTTCCTGTAGGCCAGGCTCCCTGGTCAAGTCCTGTGCTCCTCTCCGGAGGTGGTGAGAAGGGAAGGCAAGAGGGAAACATGTGCTGAATGGCCAGCTCTGGGTCTGGACCTGACTTGCGTTCTTTCCCTCACATGACCTCATTTGGGTCTCTCATCTCCACTGCCAAGTGGGTACCACATTGCCAATTTCTAGGTGAGGAAGCACAAGCTGAGTGACATTTGAGTGCCTTAAGTGTCCAAGCTGGGATTCCAACCCAGATCTGTGTCGCCCCAAACCAGCAGCCTCCTACGTTGCTGTTAGAGGGTTCGAACTTGCCTCTGCTCTCCTCCGCACCAGGATTCGAAAGGGGCAAAGAGTCAGTCACTGAAACAGGTTGCAATGAAGCCTATGCACTGCTTTGGGGGTGGAGTAAACCGTAAGTTTCCAGAATCTTCTCTGGTGGACCTGATTTTTATTCCAAAGCAGAAAAGGTCAAAGCACAGGTGGCTAGAGCGGGGAGCGTGCAAACACTTAGGTAAAGAAGATACATGTGAATTTGCTGTGGAAGCAAGAGAAAGAAAGACAGAGAAGGGGAGGGTTTCAGCACAAAGAACTTTGGCTTTTTGAGTCAGTTCTGATTTCAAATCCAGGTCCTGGTCCTGACTAATTTAGTGTGACCGAGTTGCTTAACTACCCAGAACCTCAGTTTCAATATCTGCGAAAATAGATCAATACTAGATGGGTTTCTTCTACAAGTCTCTATGAGGCTGAAATGAAGCAGAATCAGTATAGCACAGGGTCGGGGCCGGGGAGCTGGGGGTGAGGAGGACACGTTCTCACAACTCACCCCCCACCCCCATCCCCCAGCCTCTCTCCTGTTGACTCAATCACATGAACCCATTTTGGCATTTTGCAGACTTCTACAGTTAAGAAATCTAAAAATAAATTTGAATTATGGTGGGTTTAGCGCCTGAGGAGCCCTGGCAGGCACTTCTGTGTAAATAGCAGAAGTGAAAAAAAAAAAACAAAAAACAACCCATCTCATTTCTAGTATTTGAAACCTGAGTTAAAGAATCCCTATCGTGTGGGCAACTCATAGTGGAGAGGTAGGTGGCTAGGGGGAAGGTTTGGTGTTTTTCTCTTTGTTGTTTTGTTTTTGTTCCGCGATGATGTGGGGGACTCTCCAGGGATGTGTGTCACAGAGCAGGGAGGGGATGGGGGAGTGAAGAAGGCAGGGCAGGTGGGAAATTTAATTCTGTCCCTGACGTAATAGAGCAGAGCTGGGGGAAGGGGGTGTGTCGGTCGATGGGTAGAAAAGGGGACCCACTCTTAAAGGTCCCGTGGCTGTCATGCCCTTCCAACCCCATGCTCCGAATCACAGTTGGGCAAATTCCTGAATTCATTTTCAGTGAGCTTCTGAAGAAAGGCCATCTCTGGGGATTTGCCTTGTTCCTGAAATGCTAGTACGTCAGAGACTTCGTTTAAAGGGTGTGAGTGAGTGTGTGTGTGAGTGTGTGTGAGAAACAGACTCATAAAAAAGGAAAGTAAGAAGCTGGCTAACTTGACCATGGTCCACATTGATGGGAGTCACAACTTATTCTTTTTAAAAATAATTCTATTTATTTATTTTTGGCTGTGCTGGATCTTTATTGCTGTGTGAGATTTCTCCAGTTGCAGTGAGCAGAGGCTACTAGGGTGCTTGAGCTTCTCATTGCAGTGGCTTTTCTTGTGGAGCACAGACTTTAGGCAAGTGGGCTTCAGTAGCTGCGGTTCCTGGCTTCTAGAGCACAGGCTCAGTAGTTGTGGCAGGCAGGCCGCTTAGCTGCTCTGCAGCACGTGGGATCTTCCAGGCCCAGGGACTGAACCCGTGTCTCCTGCATTGGCAGGCAGATTCTTTACCACTGAGCCACCAGGGGAGCCATCTTATTCTTATTCTTGTTGTTTTTAACAACACTCTTTTCCACCCTTCAAATCTAATTTTTCACTGCTCCTCCAATCCATGTTTTAGAGGCTCAGTGAGATGAAGTGAATTCCCCCACAAGTCCTAAGTGGGAGAGCCTGGGCTTGAACTGGCCGCCTCCTTCTCTGTACAATGCTGGCACTCTGTGCAAGTTAGGCTTAGGTCCTGAGGCTTGGGGAATCCAGGTCTCCCAAAATTTCCCTTATGACCTTGACTTTTGCAACTCTTTTTTAATTTCAATGTTCATTTTAAAATTTTTATTTATTTTTAATTTATTTTTTGGCCATGCTCTGTGGCTTGCAGGCCAAAGATTGAACCCTGGCCCCAGCAGTGAAGATGCTGAGTCCTAACCACTGGACCATCAGGGAATTCCAGGGAACTTTTAAAAAATGGACACACTGACCTTGTATGCCAGTGTCTTCTAGAAAAGGAGTGAATAAGCCAAATAAAACCATACCATACTATGTTTGGTTGGATGGCATCACCAACCTGATGGACATGAGTTTGAGCAAGCTCTGGGAGTTGGTGATGGATAGGGAAGTCTGGTGTACTGCAGTCCATGGGGTCACAAAGAGTCTGGCATGACTGAGTGACTGAACCGAACTGATACTATATTTGGTATTTACATCCATATAGTAGTCTCTGAGTGGGCTTCCCTCATAACTCAGTTGGTAAATAATCTGCCTGCAATGCAGGAGACCCTGGTTCAATTCCTGAGTTGGGACAATCCTCTGGAGAAGGGATAGGCTACCCACTCCAGTATTCTTGGGCTTTCCTTGTGGCTTAGCTGGTAAAGAATCTGCCTGCAATGTGGGAGACCTGGGTTTGATCCCTGAGTTGGGAAGATCCCCTGGAGAAGGGAAAGGCTACCCACTCCAGCATTCTGGCCTGGAGAATTCCATGGACTGTATAGTCCATGGGGTTGCAAAGAGTCAGACACAACTGAGCAACCTTCACTTTCACTTTCAGAAGTCTCTGAAGGTGACTTTGGAGAAGGAAACCAAGCTGTCTCCTGATCCCACCACAAATAAGGGAGTTAAGTGGCAAAAAGAGGCTGTGGGATAGATCTAAAGGTGGTCTTCCTGATTGCAAAGTGAAAGTGAAAGTGTTAGTCTCTCAGTCATGTTAGACTCTTTGCAACCCCATGGACGAAGCTCCTCTGTCCATGGGATTCCCCAGGCAAGAATACTGCAGTGGGTTGCCATTCCCTTTTCCAGGGGATCTTTCTGACCCAGAGATTGAACCTGGGTCTCCCCCACTGCAGGCAGATTCCTGACTGCAGGGGGTTGATAAATGCAGGAGCCTCTGGAATATAGAAGTGACATCTTCTGGTCCCCTGAGCATCTAGTACCTTTCAATATTGGCCAAAACCACCACCTCCTGATGCTCGCCAGTGCCTGTATTCATCTTCTGGATCCAGCTCAAATGCACCTCCCCATCCCCTAGACTTCCTGGCATTGCCATGAAGCATCATGGGCTTTTCTTTCCCTCTCAGTACTGTGACTTTTGTACCTCTATTTAGCACCTATGTAGTTCTCCCTGACTTACAGCCAAGTCCTTGAGTTCCCCCCTGCCCTGAGCTCTCAGAGGGTAGGATCAGTTCTGGTCATCTTTTAAACTGTTAACATTTATTTATCTATATTTAGTTGCGCTGAGTCTTCATTGCTGCTTGGGCTTTCTCTAGTTGTGGTGAGCAGGGGTTACTCTCTAGTTGCAGTGTGCAGCCTTCTTATTGCAGGGGCTTCTCTTGTTGCAGAGCATGGGTTCTAGGGCCCTCGGGCTCAGGAGTTGCAGCACTTGGACTCTGGAGCACGTGGTCTTCAGTAATTGTGGTGCTCCGGTTTAGTTGTTCCACAGCATGTGGAATCTTCCTGAACCATTGATCAAACCCTGTCCTGCTGGGAGCCGGCATATTGCATATTGAGTGAGGATCTGTAATAGCTCAACTGGAATTCTATCACTGCCGGGAGCCAGCGTGAGGCACTCCGCCCATGACAAAGGTCATGAGGAAGGAGGCTCGGCATACGCAAAGGCGGGATCGAGCCTCAGGAGTCCCCCTGGAAATTCTCGAGCATCTACCCCCAAAACCAGAGTCTGCCTACTTTCTGCTTTGTGCTTTCACCTACACCTCTGACTTTACGGGGGGCTGTCTCCCACTACCTCTCTCTGAAAAGAGAGTTAGCTTACAGCTCCAGTTAATAATTCCTGGGTGTGACAGTGTTTAACCTACAAACTCCTTTGGAAATCCTCTAGCCTGCCTGAATAGGTTTTTCCGGCCACATGTGATTGTTCAGAGCCTCCCAACTGTGAGAGGCAGGAGATGTTCTAAACTGCCTAAACACAGATTCCTTTGAGTAGTTAAGAGATTGATTAAAAATTGTATTGGTGAAGGGTTTTTCACTTGTTGGGCCAATGTTTGCTGCTAAGTCTCCATACTCCTTACCTACTGTGTCCTTGGCAGTGTATTGATTGATATAATGGGTGTATAGAAATGTAAAATACAGCTTTGTCCAATGCTTTTTGGAAGGCTGGCGCCTGACTTTGGAATAATCACCTTTAGAGAAAGATAAGTTTCTTAAAATGTTAACAGGCCTCCTGGCCAGAAGATGATGTCAATCACCTGAACTTTTGCATATGATAAGGAAGAAAGCCTGGCTTGCTGCATGGCTCTACCCCTTCCCCCATTATCCTCTATGCATAACTTAAGGTATAAAAACTACTTTGGAAAATAAAGTGCGGGCCTTGTTCACTGAAACTTGGTCTCCCCATGTCATTCTTCCCTTTAACTTCTGGCTGAGCGTCCATCTGGAGCGTGGATGTCCTCTGCGACCATTTATTTGCCTGGGCTTCTAAGACCCACTCGAGAAGGTGTCTAAGGTGGGGCACCTTCCGCTATTCGAGAGGGCGCCTGCGGCCTCCGTGGTCAGAGCTAACCTGGTGTCACGGGTTATATTGATTTTCCGCGTAAACCAAGCCACTCAGCTTCTTTTCTCCACTGAATTTTCTTACTGAGCTATCCTTATTTCAGCCGCTTTTCTCCACTGAATTTCCTCACTGAGCTATCCTTATTCTATTACTCTTTGTATCCTTAATTAAAGTGTAATTAAGCAGTTATTCCCTGACCCTCGCCTAGCCGTCTCTCCTTCGAATACCCTGGATCAGCCGGGGCTGGTCCCCGGCACTGTCCCCTGCATTGGCAGGTAGACTCTTAACCACTGGATCACCAGGGAAGTTGGTTCTGTTCATCTTTACTATTCATATCTAAGATAGCACCTTGTACAGAGTTGATGCTTACTAAGGTATGCTGGATTTTACAACAATGAGTTGCTGCCTGTTGGTGGTGTTTTTTTTTAAAACCTCATTAAATTTGACAAGCAAAATTGATAATATTAAATGCACTTTGTACAATGCCAGCATGCATAAAAATAGGTACTGTTACACTCTTTTGGTAGAAGTATAAACTGGTTCAACTTTTCTGGAGAGTAACTTGAATTACTTAGAATTTTTTGTGCCTTTTGGGCAAATTGTTTTCATTTTATTTTCTCTCTTCTTTCCCCTCCCCTCCCATCTCTCTTCTTTCCTATTCTCACAAGGGGTTATTGAATGGCTTTTCATCAAGTATTGCTACTATTATATTCATGGCAATGTTTTTAAAAATACTAGCAAAAATTTGGCCAATATTAATATGGATTTGAATAAACTATAGTTTACATTTATGATAAAATAACATGTAACCTTACAGTTAATGATATATGAATATTTGTTAACCACATAACCAAGTTTATGCAGATGGTGACTGTAGCCATGAAATTAAAAGACTCTTGCTCCTTTGAAGAAAAGCTATGACCAACCTAGACAGCATATTAAAAACAGAGACATTACTTTGCCAACAAAGGTCTGTCTAGTCAAGGCTATGGTTTTTCCAGTAGTCATGTATGGATGTGAGAGTTGGACTATAAAGAAAGCTGAGTTCCGAAGAATTGATGCTTTTGAACTGTGGTGTTGGAGAAGACTTTTGAGAGTCCTTTGGACTGCAAGGAGATCCAACCAGTCAACCCTAAAGGAAATTAGTCCTGAATACTCATTGGGAGGACTGATGCTGAAGCTGAAACTCCAATACTTTGGCCACCTGATGTGAAGAACTGACTCATTTGAAAAGACCCTGATGTTGGGAAAGAATGAAGGCAGGAGGAGAAGGGGACAAGAGAGGATGAGATGGTTGGATGGCATCACCGACTCAATGGATATGCGTTTGAACAAGCTTCGGCAGTTAGTGAAGGACAGGGAAGCCTGGCATGCTGCAGTCCATGGGGTCACAAAGAGTTGGACACAACTGAGCAACTGAACTGACTAAACAAAGTTATAAAGGCTAATTACAAAATAGGACTCATGGTATAATTCCAATTTTGAAGGAAACAGAAGGATATATCCATGGAAAAATATCTGGGAGGATTTACACTTAAATGTTTTAACCCTTTATTTGGGTGGTGGGATTCCAGGGCATTTTAACTTTCTTTTTATTTCTCTGAATTTTCTCAATTTTCTACCATGAATTTATATTATGTTTAGAACATGGAAAAATACCTTACATTGTTTTGAGTGGATTCTCTGAGTAAACTCCTTGGTCCTCAAATTCTACATATAATGACAGTTTTTACCTCTTCCCTACCATTTTGGTACCTTTTACTTCTTTTTCTTGTCTGATTGCTGTGGCTAGAACTTCCAATACTATGTTGAACAGAAGCAATGAAAGTGGGCATCTTTGTCTGATTCCAGATTTTAAGGGAAAGGCTTTCAGCTTTTCACCATTGAGTATTACATTGGGTGTGGGTTTGTTATTATGTTGAGATACAGTCCCTCTATACCCACTTAAATTGTTTTTAAATAATTTTATTTATTTACTTATTCTTTCTACTTCTTTCCCTTCCCCTCCCACCCCTCTTTTTCCCTCTCCTCTCAAGGGGTTATTGCATGGCTTTTCATCAAGTATTGCTGCTATTCGTGGCGATGTTTTTAAAAACTCTAGCAGGCTGTGCTGGGTCTTCATTGCCATGCGGGCTTTTCTCCAGTTGCAGCAAGTGGGGGCTTCTATCTAGCTGTAGTGCTCACGTTTCTCATTGCAGTGGCTTCTCTCTAGAGTGCATGGGCTTCAGTAGCTGCAGCTTGCAGACTCTAGAGTTCAGGCTTAATAGCTGTGACACATGGATTTAATTGCTGTGCAGCAGTTGGGATCTTCCCAGACCAGAGATCAAACTCATGTCTTCCACACTGGCAGGTGAATTCTTTCCCACTGAACCACCAGGAAAGCCCTAATTTTTTAAATTAATTAATTAATTAATTTTTAAGTCTTTATTGAATTTGTTACAATATTGCCTGTGTTTCATGTTTTAATTTTTTGGCCCCGAGGCACATGGGATCTTCCTGACCAGGGATTGAACCTTCATCCCTTGCATTGGAAGGTGAAGTTTTAATCATTGGACCATCAGGGAGGTCCCCTCCATGCCCACTTTTATAAGCATTTTTTTATCATGAATGGATGTTGAGTTTCACCAAATGCTTTTTCCTCCATCTATTGAGATGATTACATGGTTTTGTCTTTTCTTTCATTGATGTGGTGATCACATTGATTTGTGGTCCTCAAATTCTGAAAACACCAGTAATCACATCAAAATGTAGAAATTGGGGTTAGAAGAGCTGTTGGGAGTTTTCTGGGCCAGAGGCTCTCAAACTTGGCTGGACACTGGAGTCACCCATTAAGCTTCCCAAACTCTGCAGCTCAGTCCGTGCCCCGTGTGGGTAAATCTGAATCACTGGGGTGTATGCGGGCATCCGAGGGTTATGTCTCCCCAGGTGATTCTGCTGTGCAGCCAGCTGTCAGAACCACTGGTGATGAGCTGCTCTCACACAGTAG